>NW_026775573.1:3397500-5852500 GCF_030987335.1 Cornus florida
TCCAATAGGATTATAGCTTATCAAAATTGAAATCATTTTTGCATAATTGTAAATTTTCTTCCTTGTTTCTCCATCTTCTGGGCAATGGTTTATTCATAGTTGCACTAATTTCTAAAATTTTGATAGAAGCCTGAGGTTGGACCAATCCGGTCTTGATTCCTGACCATCCTAGCATGTTGGATTAGTGACTACTACCAGGCTTTATTATCAATTATGGGGTACTATATTTATTTTTACTGTACTGGTTGAGAATTTAATAATGTGCGTGGGGAACTGTCAGGGAACCGATAGATGCTTAAATCTTCCATAAACACTGTATCATGTATATTTGGTAGAAAAAGTAAATGAACAGGTGCTGAAGCTTTTTCCCTCAGCAAAACTACCTGTGTCTATTTTTTTTCTCTTCCTAATTTACCTGTATCTATTTAAATGAAGAGGGGGGAAAATTGACTATTGAGTGCTCTAGAATTCGAAATATTCATGTACAGAAGAAATGTTACACAAATTAAATTGGAGAAATTTGGAACTAAAAAAGAAAGCAATGTAAAGTTAATTAATTCTTCTTGTTAAACTTGAAAACCATTAACTGCATTGTTTTCAAACTTCATAACTACAGAACTGAAGCTAATCTGTGTATTCTTCGTTGTGGATTTCCCAGAAAAAATCATCGCATTTTCCTTCTACTCATAAAAAATATTCACTCCTTCAGAATAGAAGTTTGTTTCTTTGGCCTTCTCCTTTTCTTTTATAAGTACAGTTGCTCATGTCTTTGTTTCAAGTGTTCAGATGACACAGTTTCTCTCAGAGGTATTAGTTACATTGTCGTCACCTAAATATATAATACATTCATTATCTTTAAACTCTTAGTATACCATGTATTGTCTTCGATTTGTGGCCAGTTAATGAAGCATAAATGGAAAAACTGTAGTGTTCTGGTGGTTGGCTATAAACTCTCTTCCTGAGGCATACTACCTCTAATTTCTCCTGTCCTAACCACGCATATATTAAAATGGAATGAATTTCCTGTGTGTATAAAGAGAAGAGTCTTGCTGGAGTTAACTATTCAATTGGTGTTTTGACGTCTTCCAAAGAATAAAGTCTCAACTGATGTTTGGCATGTTAGCCTGCTAACTCTGATGGCTTATGTTATTATTATTTAGTATTTGCTTTCATATTCTGCCCATGAACTTACATCTCACTTAAAACTTATGGGCATGTGACTAGGTGGGCATGTGGATAATACTGTCAGGCTGATATCACCGGATGGAGCAAAAGCCTTGGAAACAGCCCGAGGACATTGTGCTCCAGTGACTTGCCTGGCTCTATCACCTGATAGCAATTACCTTGTGACGGGATCAGGGGATGCAACAGTCCTACTCTGGAGGATACATGGGGCATCCACTTCTCGCGCAAGCAGCATATCAGAGCCTTCCTCTGGCTCAGTCACGCCAACTTCGAATAGCAGAAATACTATAGCAAACATCTTGACAGACAAAAGCAGGAGACGCCGTATTGAAGGTCCCATACATGTTCTCCGAGGCCATCTAGGGGAAATAGTCTGCTGTTGTGTCAGTTCAGATCTTGGAATTGTTGTCTCATGTTCCATCTCATCGGATGTTTTGCTGCACTCAATAAGAAGTGGTCGCTTGATCAGAAGGTTGGTTGATGTGCAGGCACATTCGGTCTGCATTTCATCTGATGGGATCATAATGGCTTGGAACAAATCATGTAATGCTCTCACCACCTTTACTCTGAATGGGACTCTGATTGCTAGGGCGCAACTTCCTTTTACCTGTAGCATTAGTTGCATGGAGGTTTCTGTTGATGGACAGAACGCTTTGATTGGATTGAACTCAAGCTCCGAAAATGATGGAGCCTTTGAGAAAAGCAGGCATTTGCAGTCACAAGAGCCAGGGACTGAATATCTTGATGAAGAATCTGTTGAAACAAATAAAGACAACAGATTGGATATTCCAGCACCTTCCATTTGCTTCCTTGATATTCATTCTCTAAAGGTATGCAGAAATGAAGAAGAAAAATATTTAAACAGCCTCATCAAAATAACTTTTCATCTTCATGTTAGTTAAGAGCAGTTATAACAACACAAGATATGCTGGCTAAATGCTAGAATTGGATTGGCTCCTATAATCTGTAGTCTGCGTGATTAAGGAAATTGCTCATTTGCTATTACCCTACTCAGCAATGTGCTTCACTAACAAGCTGATGTTATTTCATTTTCAGGTATTCCATACATTAAAACTGGGTGAAGGGCGAGATATCACAGCTCTGGCTCTAAACAAGGATAACACAAACCTTTTGGTGTCAACTGTTGACAAACAATTGATAATCTTCACAGATCCTGCTGTAAGTTGACATATTTTTATCGTGATTATTACCACAGTCTGGCTTGGTAGGATTTTATTTTTTCAGATTTTTAATTCCAGTCTCATATTTGTTATTCAAAACCTACCATCTGTTGCTTTGTCCATATTTTAATGTAGTTTTATGACTGGTAAAAGATTCTCGTAAGGGCAAAATTGTCTGAAATACTGTTGGAATTTGCATCGATAATAATTAGGCCAAACTGTCAATCCGATCCTATCCAATCCACACCATGTGGTTTGGTTCGATTCTGTGACTCAACTGTTCGGTTCGGTTCGGTTCGGTTATGTTCTGGTTTTAAAAATAGTGAAACTGTTAGGATTGGTTCAGTTTCATGGTTTAGAGGCCAGAAGAACCAGACCAATCTAAACTAAAACTGTGACATTTATACAAACGCACGAATACATATGTATGTTTTTGTTTTGATTTGATTAGTTGGTAAAAGAATTTGTTAACATAAACTTGCATCACATTAAACTCTGTGTGTGTGTGCATAGCTTTTTCAAACATTAACCCTCAGTTATGTAAAAATATTTATACTATATTATATTTCATGTTAAGCATATTACATAATTGCTATGTTCTTAAATGTTATTAGATACTTGAAATGAACTCTTGAATAGGTAATAGAGAAAATTTATTCATGTGACAAAATTGGATTAAATAAGGTTTGTCATATGGTAAATGTAGTTAATATTGCACTACATTCTCACATAAGCTTAATCCGTAAAACCGACAGATCCCAGTTGTTCGTGTATAGTTCGAATTTGTTCGGTTTAGGCAGTTCCATTGGTTCAGTTCTGTTCCAACTTTTACCGAACCATTAGGATCAGTTTGGCTCTAGTTTTCCCTCCAAATCAAAGCAAACTGATTCATGCACACCCCTAAGTGTGATTATTGTGTAGTTGATGCCAGCTAATGACATATTGATGGGATCAAGATTGGTAGTTACGTTAACAGTAATTTGGCGCCTGGAGCTGAAAATAATGGTGTTCAAACTTTCCTTATTGCATTTAAAAACAGGAAATCTAATTTCAATTGCATTTGGGGAGGCTCCAGCAGTACCATGAAATAAATTGTAGAAGATACAGCGAATAAGCCATTCCTTTCTGGCCCCATGACAAAGACTTTCAGGCATTTCATTAAAATTGGCAGCAGCAGTTTCCGACTTTCCATTAACGTAACATTTGTTACTTAAAGCATCTCATCAATGTGTTTTATGCATAAATGAATGTAATGTGGGAATGTCCGTCTCATTTTTGGCAAGCAAACCATTGAGCTAACCATTCCTCTATTACTTTTGATCCATTTAACCATGTTTGATAGCAAATTTATATTCTAGTAAATATTCAGGAAAACATGCACAAAAAAGACTTTAGTTTAATAGAATGACGTAACGAGTGGATTTCTAGTCTTTGTAGACAAGCCAACAGCATTGTGATTATGACCTTAATAGCCATTGTTGATTGTACATTTAGATCTTATATACCCCTTGTGATTGGAAAAGTTTGGGTTAACTAATTGTTTTCTTCCCTCTAATTGCTTGCAGTTGAGCTTGAAGGTGGTAGATCAAATGCTCAAGCTTGGTTGGGAAGGTGATGGGTTCAGCCCCCTAGTGAAATGAAAGTTTCATGGCATAGACTTTTGATTTGTCGAAGTAATACCAACGTCTTCTGCAAGGTTAATACAATTCAAATTGATACAACAAGAGCAAGTTGAATAGCTCTATACAACACGCGGGGTGAAATATTAGATTTACTGCAGGGTTTTCTGCAGTTTTTGATTTGATTGAGTCGTAAGGTTGCCGCCTTTGTGTTCGGATGAGTAATAGCCTTCACGATGTTCATTTTGTCCAATTTTTTGTATATTACAGAAAATGAAAATTCAATAGTGATACACTCGTCTGCTGATCTCATGACAATATGACATACACACTGTAGATATTTTTATAAAAATGTTTGTATCTTAATTTTTTTTTTTTTTGGTATGTAAATCATATCTTGTAACAAAGAGAATTGACATTGTTGAGAACTTTGTTAAAACTCTGGCGTGCTGAAAGTTTGAAATGGTTATTCAGAATAGAAGTTATTATGGTCAAATGCGAAAGATTTGTGCTTTAAAAATCACCTTAGTTATGAATTGCCATTTTATTTGTCTTTAGGAGATTGTAAAAGGCAAACTAGATGCAAGTTTTGATCTGAGACTTTGAATGTGGAATCTGGTTTTTATTTTAACCACATTTGGGATGGGTTCGGGAGAAAATGCAAATCGGCATACAAACTCCAAGGTACCAATTGACCGTTAGTTTAGTTGGTATAACTTTTGTTTTGATTTTTTTTTTTTCCCCTTTTTTGAAAGGTTAGTTGGTGTAAGTAACCTTTTGGACTAATGAAAATATCATATTTTTCCTAATTGTGAGAAATAGTAAATTAACATTTGGAAAAGTCCCAAGGCCAGTAACTCGAATTTAAGCAGATATTTTTAGAAAAATGAGATAGTTTGCTACATAAGAAACACCATTCTTCTGCAAATTAAAATAAGGACAGAGAAACAACAACAAAAATTTTTTAGAACTTATTCGATACAAAAATTGAATCATACAAATTTTTTTTTTTTTTTGGCTGACAAAAAATATATTGTTGTGGATAATTTTAGAACTTATTCGATAATTATGGTAATATATATACTGTATATATATTACCAATTGTCGTTAAAATGCCCACTTGTTTTCCATCGAGTAGGGAAAAGGATCTCCTCCGTTCGGTAAAAGAATTTCCAAGCCGCCAACGAAGCTCACTGTGAGGGTTTATACTCTCTGGCAGTTGCTTCGTCTGTAGAGACGAGAGAGAGATGGGAGGGAAGGGTCGATGAAGAATTACACAGCAGCACATGGAGGTCATAGTCGTCTACCTCTCCCACCTCATCCCTCTTCCGTTGACGCTGTCCCCTCCAAACTCCACAAGCTCATGGCTTTAGCCAATTCCTCCCACCCTGCAGGTTCTCTCTCTCTCTCTATATATATATATAATTTCTCTCTCTCTACGTACGGTGCTCTACCATTTAAAACCATGATGTGCTATATATATATATATATATATATATATATATATATATATATATACTTTCTTGGCAAGGATTTGATATTCCTATCATAATACTATTTGGTAGTTAGCTAGTCTAAGGATTATGTAAAACCTTGTAATTGTAGGATTTAAAGGTTTTTGAGTTGATTCTGAAGAGTACAAGGCGGCTAATGTCCTCCTAACCGCTTGCCTGTATATATATATATATATATATATGACCACCTAGCCTTACTATTTCACTACGCCAAATACTTCACAGCGTCATCTCTCTCTCAGAATTCTAATGGACAGGTACAAGGTAAAGACTTTATGGTGGTTCAGCAAAGTTGCTCTTAATCTCGACCCTACATTGCTGCCACCGTCGACTGATTGGTTCGGCCTGATATTACAAGTTAACAAAAAGGGGTACAAGTACAACCACCATGGCTTTGTTTTAGAAGAAAGTGATACTGTGAGAAGAACAAAATACCCAATTTCGACTAATGTGTTATTGTCCGATAACGGAGCATACTCGTGCTTCTCTCAATTCCTTTCCACGGTCGGAATCACCCTCAATCGCGACCATGTATTTCGTAACATTCTCTCTGGTTGTCGTGCCATCACTACTATTGACGACACAAGTTGAACTTCTAGTACTACTAACACACCCTTCTCTCAATTCCTCTCCTTGGCCGGAATCACCCTTGATTCTCTGACCCTTCTCTGAATTCCTCTCCACGGCCGGAATCACCCTTGATTCTCTGAATTCCTCTCCACGGCCGGAATCACCCTTGATCGTGACCATATATTTCGCAACTCTCTCTCCGGTGACACTAGTGACCATATATTTAGTAGCATTCTACCCTGTTTCTTAATAGACATGTTGCTCGTGTGTGTGCCGTGCATTACAATGGTTCAGGCCTTGGAGAAAGAGAGGGTAATCTACGTGGAGGAATGTATGATTTGTTTGGACAAGTTTCGAGTTGGTTCGGAAGTTACTCGCATGCCATGTCATCATGTCTACCAGGAAGATTGCATTGTTCATTGGCTAGAGATCAATAACATTTGTCCAGTTTGTCGCTTCAAGATATAGCTGTTGGGATTTATATGCCTTGGCATAGCAAATTCCTGTTTGGATTAATTGACATATGTTCCTGACGTTTCTGAAATATTTATGTTTTATACAATTGGTGAATTTAATGTATTATATTTCGATTCACTATGAAATTGATAGTGTCCATGTAATTACAAGAAATATTTATATATATGTATGTGATGGCAATCAATGCATGATATATAAATAGTAATTATAAATTGTTCATAGTCGGTAATTATGGATGTACTCATAATTAATTAAGACTTGAACATGATCCGCGTTAGGTTGAGATATATTGCGAGAGCCGTCGTATGCAATTACTCCCTATCACCGTCATGGTATTTGACTCTTAAGCATGAGAAAAGTATAGACTCTTTTATTAATTAATAATTACTTTGATTTGTTCGGCGGATTCTTCGGGATCCATAGACCGACACTTTGGGTAGTTATGTAATTAATAGTTAGAGGGTTATATTTTCAATATTTGCATCATTGCTACTTGTATTTATTTTGTATTGATTATGGTTGATCACAAAGTAAATTCGAAGGCCTTCGTATGATTTTAGACAAAATGATTTATTATATATTTATTTATTAAATTATTATTTTTGTCAAACAAATATTTTATTGTGATCGAGCCAGAAATAATCAAAGGTATCAAAGTAAATATATTAATTAAGTAGTCAGATTGATGGCTATATTTATCCGATAACTAATTATGCATAGAGGGGTCTAAGTGCAATATTGACTTAGAGGTTATTTATTATTTAATTGGAGTTCAATTAATTTCTTTTAGTGGAGTAGAAATTAATTTATGAATTAATTTAATTGGGTCCATGGACCGGGCCAATCATTAATTCATTGTAGCCAATAAAATAATAGGCCCAATGGATTCTCACTCATAGCCCAACTTGATATTGGAATCATATTAAATTTGAGACATGTAAATTAGAGATTGAGAAGGATTCGTTGTTTCCTTTTCTTTACCTTTATGTTGCCTATAAATATACATGGTCTATGTATATTTTAAGGGTGATTTAGATGAGAGGAAAAAAGGAATAACTTTTCTCTCTCTAGAAAATTAGGGTTTATGTTCTCATCTAATGGAGGCTCCCACAAGCCTAGTTTTCCAAGGTCATTCATGGAGGCTTATGAGTGATTCCTAAAGGCAAAACAATTACCAAGAAGATGGAGATCCAAGGAGAAGGCATCTTGCTAAGGGATCTACAATAAGTGAGAACATTCACTTTAAAGGAAAGTTTTAAAGGTTTACTCAGACCTTTGATGTAAGTATTCAATCCATTAATTGAATGATACATCATATTTTTATTTTTGCATAAAACTTGTCTCTATGTGATGAATCAAGATCTATTAATCAAAATCCCTCGAAAAGTTTTTAAAACTTGCACGTTTCCCAAGAGTGGTGTCAGAGCATGGTTTGATTCATTACTAGAGATCATGTTTTTATCAAAATTCATCATTCATGGATCCAATTTCGATATGCATATATATTTATTTATTGATGTATGTTGATGTATGATTTAATATGTTGATATATATTGATACATGATGATGTATGGTTGGGCCATGGATGAAGCTTATAGGTTAAATTAATGTAATTTTATCTTTGGATGAATGTAATTAAGGCTTTGATATAGCCGTTTGAAAGTTCAATGATGTAATTTATTTTTCCCATTGTATTTCAAGTTGTAAATATTTTTAAAGCCATGAAATATTCATCAAAGGATGCTATGAAGCTTCAAGAAGGTCCAAAAGGGTTAAATTATGCTTCAGTAATTTTCTGGAATTTTTCCGAATTTTTTGAAATTTTTCTGGAATTTTTTGAGGCTTAATTTAATTTTCTGGGAATTTTTCTGATTTTTTTGGAAATTTCGGCGTTTTTCCGGTGACCGGAAAGTCATCGACGGCGAGATCAGCACCGGAAGTTAGGAGGATGATCCGGTGCAATGCGCTTCACATGCGCGTGCGTCATCAGCCCTTGGATCTTCATCAGAGGCTGGAAGGTATCAAGTGTGACGCAGCTTATGAAGCCTCAATGCGCCGCCAACCAATTGAGCGCGTGAAGTACACGTAGCATTTTTCATCAAGCTGGCGCGTGTTCCTCACGCGCCAGCAGGTCTGCTTGGTCAACGCGCGTGGCAGTGCGTGAAGCACGTGCCACGCGCCTGTGTTTTTATCCGGCGCGTGGCAGCGCGTGAAGGCGCGTGCCACGCACCTAAACCTTTCCCCAGCGCGTATAAGCGCGTGGGGTTGAGCTACAGCCCCACCAAGCGCGTGCCAGCGCGTGTGGGGCCCTCCTATCGCGTTCCAAGCAGTGTTTTGCTTCTCCTAGCGCGTATCAACCTCCTGCGGGTGTTTGCAAGCTGATGGAAGATCCTCGCGCAGTGATTAGAGCAATTAAATGTTAAAAGCTAAATTCATTGGCCATTTAATTTGTTTCTGTTTGTCATTTATTTATTTAACTGATGCATGGAATAATTAATTGTTAATTATTATTGTTCATGCATTGGATCCATGATATTTATTTAAATGGCTTGATTTATATTAGTTAAATTATGAAAATTAATTGGATTTGATTACTAATTAATTAGAGGGCACTTATTGGGAAACGAAAAATTATTTTTGTAAATTATTTTTGAAGTGTGCCTTAAATTAAATATTAGTGAATCATTTAAAGTCCAAATATTTTCTAAATTTAATTGGATTAAAATCAAGACGTTTTGCATGCATCATATCATGTATTTGAATAAAATGAAAACCCTAATTATGAATGATTAAAAATTGAGTGGGAGCGGGGATTTTTATACATTACCCCATGGCCTTTGTTATTAACACCATTGTAATTAGATCTTCAAAAATAAGGCCCCACGCATGATTTGAAGAGTCTTAATATTACAAGAATGGTTATCTCATGAAAATAATAATATTAAATGTTCATTGTAATTAGATCATTAAAAATAAGGCCCTACACATGATTTAAAGAGTCTAGATTATAATGACAAGATATTTAATGTTTTATTTTTCATTAGAGCATTAATAACGTTATACACTCAATCTAAAATCAATAGTGTTAGCTCCCCAACGGAGTGGTCTATACTAGGTGATATTAGAAAGGCTAAACATAATCGGGAATCATTTTATATAGATAGATAAGGCATTGTCTTAAGAGATATGGAAATGATGGGATTTGCCCGCCAATAGCAATAATGAACTTCGCTAACCGAATAAGTTATTGGCGTATTGGTTATTCGATTTTTCATGCAGTGGTTAAGGGACCCACATACTATTTTAATGGAAGTGCTCACCTAATAGTAAATGAATCTCAACAATAGTAATAATGAACTCCTCCAACAGGATAAGTTATTGACATATTGATTGGTTGATTTATTATGCTACAGAGTTGAGGGACCCGCATTAATTAAAAGGGATTGTGCACCAATAATGATAATGATTTCTTGATCGATTGAGATTTATTATATTATGTGGTTAACAAACTCATTTTAATTTTAAATATGCATGACAGAATTAATAATTCACCTTGCATGTTGTATGAATGCATTTATATTCAGATAAATTATGTTTAATCCATTTTATCTGCTTGCTTACATATTCTATGATATTGGACCTCATTTATAATGACTGGAAAAGAAACTTAGATATTTTATTCACAACGTAAGGGTACAAAATGTATATAATACTCCTATACCTAATTCATTTACTTTAAGATACTTAATGAGATGTTTTAGTGAGATTAGATAGGGCGTATGCCTACGTAATATGTCAGACTTGAACACCATCAAGATAGCCTAAGGAACTCCAGTATGAAATCGAATTTTGAAAATGATTGTTTATTATTTAAAATTAGCTGGAGATCAATAGGGCTGACTTGGGTGGAAGTTTCAAGTTGACATGATTATTGCCTTGTTACCAAACTCGTTCGACTCTGTTAGAGTGAACTAAATAAGGAATTAGTTTGAGTTCACACTGGCTGATATTCTTATAGAATTGGTAACAGATGAAGGGATAATCAAGAGTATGGGCGTTCCTATCAATCTAACCTAATCTATACCATCTTCTTCTAGGCCCAAGTGGACGGGCAAAGCAAAGAAGAAGGATGATAATAGGACTAGGCTAGCACAAAACATAGGTATCTAAAAGGTTAAAGGGAATAAGGCAGTGTATGTTGAGGGCGAATGAAACTGTTTCTTTTGCCGTTAACTAAGACACTAAAGGACAAACTGTCTAAGCAATGACGTGGCATAGGAAAATATATATTTAATCATTGAGCCATGTTATGTGGTTGTATCTATTGATTCCTGATGGATAGATTCTGGAGCCACTAAACATGTTTGCAATTTATTGTAAGGATTTCAGGAATCTAGAAGCCTTGATGATATGGATATATATTTATCTTTTGACCTGATGCCAAGGTTGTAGTTAAGTCAGTGGGAGTATTACATCTGAAATTAGGGAGTATGAGGATATTAGTATTAGAGAACTATCTTTATGCACAGAAGTGAAACGCAATCTCATTCTTATTTCACTTTTGGCTTATAAAAACTAGATCGTTATTTTGTAAAACTGGTTTTATAAAATTGAATAGATATGCGATTGCTTCTGGTGCATTGAAAGATGGTTAATATACTATAATCACAAGCTCGTAAGATTTGTAGGATGTAGAAACTAATGTTGCATCTTCTAGATTGAATGTTAAGAGAAAATTTGTTATTCCTGACTCATTGTATTTTTGGTGTCTATTTTTGGGTTGTAATCAATCAAAATGAGATTTAAAGATTGGTTAAAGAAGGTTTATTACCTAGTGAGGCAGAGGAGCCTAAACCAAACTTGTGAATCTTGTTTTGAAGGATAGATAACTCTAAGGGCTTAATCAGCCAAATGAAATAGACATAAAGAACAATTGGAGTCGGTACACACGTACACGTGTAGTCTTATGAACATCCAATCAAGATTACTCACGTTTTGGATAAATTTACCTGTTGCGACACAAGTCTTATACTTTTGGTATATTCCGAGAGGGTCAAGACTGATGTGGAGCACAAATTAGGTAAACTTATCAAGACACTTCGATCTGATCGAGTATTTGAGTATTTCTTGGGATAGTGCAAAGACTATATGGTCAATGAGGGTGTTGTGTACCAGTTTTCCGCAATTGACGCTAAATTAATTTAGGTGTCAAATAGGAATAACAGAATTCCACTTAACATGGTTAGATCTATGATCAGTAATGCCACATTATCTCTTTCATTTAAGAGTTTAGTGTTAATGACATCGATGCGCATTATGAACTGCATTCCATCTTAATCTGTCTCAAGGATACCGTTGAGCTGTGTTTTTGACTAAATATTAGTTTGAATCATATGCACATATGTGGTAGTCTTGCACATGTGCGTTTGATATGGACAAGTAAGTTGGAATCAGATCATAGGCATGCTAGATTTGATAGCTACTCTAAATGTCACTAAGATGGATTATTTTATGATCTCAAAGATAAAAGTTGATTGTTTTCACTTACTGTTTATCTATAGGAGAATCATATTATGAATCACATACCTAGTAGCATAATGTTAGAGAATTTGGTATGAGTACCAGATGTACCACATGTGAACACACTTATTATAGAGATTGAGAATAATATATGAATTCCCTATTGATGCGTTAGCATCATCTACTACACAGATTCTTGCATCGGTACATTGATGTAGTGGGAGGATTATCATCCAATTCGACAGAATCATGTTTTTAGGTGAGACCATTATGGACATCCCTGTTAAACATGAGTTGGACCCAGTAAGCTACACGGAAGCGTGAACCGATGTGGATACAGATCGTTTTGGTGAGTTACTATGAAATCAGAGTTGGAATCTATGTATTCTAATAAATTCTGGGATCTTGTAGAACTTTCTAGTAGGGTGATTCCTATGGAAGGCAAGTTAATCTACAAAAAGATACCAGAAGATTTCTTAGTGAATAAATCATGAGTGTACAAGGGAATGTCATTATTTTTCTTAATTCTATATATTGATGACATCCTACTCATTTATAATGACGTGGAAGTTTTGTCATCAATTAAAAGGTAGTTGTTCAATTACTTTTAAATGAAGGATTTTCAAGATGTAAGCTATATTCCTAGGATCAAGCTTTTGCAAGATCAGGTTAAAAGGAAAATAGGCTTATCTTAATAATCCTGCATTGATAAAGTTTTAACCAGGTTTGGTATGCATAACTTAAGGAATGAGTTCTTGCTTTATTGATATGGATCGCTCTCTCTAGTAAGTAGTTTTTCAAGACTAGCAGAGGAGATTGAGCAAATGAGACTGGAACAATATGTTTCGACATATGAGAGTCTCATATACGCCATGGTCTATACCAAACAGGACATCCGCTACATAGTAGGGATAGTCAGTAGAGATCAGTCCAATACTGGACTTGACAACTGGTCTATTGTGAAAAATATCATTAAGTACCTAAGGAGAATCAATGATATCATACTCATTTATGGATGTGATGATATGGTCCTAGTCAGGTATGCTAGTTCTGATTTTCAATCAGAAGTAGATACTATGAGGTTCATGACTTAGTGTATGTTCACTTAATGGAAGGGAAATCAGTTGGTAGATTGTCAAGCAGATTTCAACTGTTGACTCAAACCTGCAGGTGGAATATATTGCAGCCTTAAAGGTGGCAATATAAGCCTATTGGTTTGATCTCACTGATTTAGAGGTTGTGGAGCATACTAGCCTGCCTATCGAGCTATATTGCGACAATAGTGCAGAAGTAGTCCAAACCAATTACCCAAGGTTCCATAGATGAACAAAATACACTGATAGGAAGTATCATGTTCTACATGATATTGTCCGGCAAGAAAATGTACTTGTAGCTAGAACATTGCATTGGAACACAACTTTGTTGATCCATTATCAAAGGTGTCATTGATCAATAATTTTGATCATCATCTGGATAACATTGGAGTTATGTGCAATTTGAATTGGCTATGAGGGCAAGTGGAGCTGTTGGGATTTATATGCCCTGGCATAGCAAATCTTGTTTGGATTAATTGACATATGTTCCTGACGTTTCTGAAATATTTATGTTTTATACAATTGGTGAATTTAATGTATTATATTTCGATTCACTATGAAATTGATAGTGTCCATGTAATTACAAGAAATATTTATATATATGTATGTGATGGCAATCAATGCATGATATATAAATAGTAATTATAAATTGTTCATAGTCGGTAATTATGGATGGACTCATAATTAATTAAGATTTGAACAGGATCCGCGTTAGGTTGAGATATATTGCGAGAGCCGTCGTATGCAATTACTCCCTATCACCGTCATGGTATTTGACTCTTAAGCATGAGAAAAGTATAGACTCTTTTATTAATTAATAATTACTTTGATTTGTTCGGCGGATTCTTCGGGATCCATAGACTGACACTTCGGGTAGTTATGTAATTAATAGTTAGAGGGTTATATTTTCAATATTTGCATCATTGCTACTTGTATTTATTTTGTATTGATTATGGTTGATCACAAAGTAAATTCGAAGGCCTTCGTATGATTTTAGACAAAATGATTTATTATATATTTATTTATTAAATTATTATTTTTGTCAAACAAATATTTTATTGTGATCGAGCCAGAAATAATCAAAGGTATCAAAATAAATATATTAATTAACTAATTATGCATAGAGGGGTCAAAGTGCAATATTGACTTAGAGGTTATTTATTATTTAATTGGAGTTCAATTAATTTCTTTTAGTGGAGTAGAAATTAATTTATGAATTAATTTAATTGGGTCCATGGACCGAGCCAATCATTAATTTATTGTAGGCAATAAAATAATAGGCCCAATGGATTCTCACTCATAGCCCAACTTGATATTGGAATCATATTAGATTTGAGACATGTAAATTAGAGATTGAGAAGGATTCGTTGTTTCCTTTTCTTTACCTTTATGTTGCCTATAAATATACATGGTCTATGTATATTTTAAGGGTGATTTAGATGAGAGGAAAAAAGGAATAACTTTTCTCTCTCTAGAAAATTAGGGTTTATGTTCTCATCTAATGGAGGCTCCCACAAGCCTAGTTTTTCAAGGTCATTCATGGAGGCTTATGAGTAATTCCTAAAGGCAAAACAATTACCAAGAAGATGGAGATCCAAGGAGAAGGCATCTTGCTAAGGGATCTACAATAAGTGAGAACATTCACTTTAGAGGAAAGTTTTAAAGGTTTACTCAGACCTTTGATGTAAGTATTCAATCCATTAATTAAATGATACATCATATTTTTATTTTTGCATAAAACTTGTCTCTATGTGATGAATCAAGATCTATGAATCAAAATCCCTCGAAAAGTTTTTAAAACTTGCACGTTTCCCAAGAATAGCAACATTGGAATTAGATTTTTTATTTTTATTTTTTCTGGCGAGTGTAATGACATTTTTTATAATATACAAATCGTTTTGTTTTTATGAATTAAGAAAAGAAAAAAAAAAAACTGATGCCCTCCTACTAAGAGGAAATCTTCAAATCGACTTCACAGCAACTTTAAAACAAAATATGAGAACAATGCAAGAGAAAAAGAATTGCAAAACAAACTTTATTTACTGTAAAATAATTCTCTGCAACTAATCTCTAAACCCTAGCAAATTATAAGGCCTCGTATATAGTTTCTTCCTCCCCAATCCCGACATTATATTAGCTAATTATTAAATATGAAATAAAATCAAAATAAGAAAGCCTGAAAATCAGAAAATGAGGTTGTCTGACTGCATCACCATTCAGGCTGCTTCATTAGCTTATTCTTCATCAAACAACTAAATTTATTTTTTTCTAATCAAGGTGGGTGAAGATTGGAGATATATACATACAGACATATATATATATATATAGATCTATGATTCAAATGGAAAAACTGAAAACTAGGATCCCCTTACTTTTTAAAATTGCATAAAATAATCCAAGTTTACCCTGACTCACAGAACCACTCATGCCACCTGACTAGAATTCCTGGGTTTTTTCACTGTGTTGTCATTGCAAGTCATGATCATAATTTGACTATCAACAATGCTAGCCTCACTTGCATACACACACACATATATATTACAAGGTACACATTTTTTTACATCAGCTGCAACCATGATAGTTCTCTACTAACGTTAGCTTTACATCCCAAAATTTGTTCTTGGAACTGCATGAAGATTAAGGCCTCCATCAATGTGAAGTGTAAACATGGTTCTATAAGTCACATTTTTCATGTCGTCGGCTAACTTGAACTGGAAGAACTGCAGGAGAGCCGTTGACATGATCTTCATTTGGCGATAAGCAAAGTCTTTGCCTAAACAAATCCTAAGACCAGCCTGCAAATCAAAAAACAAGTAGAAACATTACTAGTGTTCAAGCAAACAGAGTGTCAATTGCTAAAAGATGTTCCATACATGAAAGGATACGAATTTGAATGGTGATTCAGGCTGGAAAACCCCGTTGTTGAGCCATCTCTCAGGTCGAAAATCCTCAGCATCGTCGCCCCAAATGTAAGACATCCTCCCCATTGCATAAGCTGTGTAGTATACGCCATCCCCTTTCTTCAGTTTAAAGCCATCAGGTAGAGTGTCATCTGTTTCTGCAACCCTCCCATCCTTTTAAAGTAGTACACAAAAAACAAGAGTATAATTAGTACTAGATGGGTCTGAAGTAAAATTTGCCTAGATAGAGAAAACTTAAGAATATGGCAAAGGTGTCAGGAACCTCCACCCTGTTGCCCTCTCTATGCTCACAGTTCTTAGAACGCGTCGGCACAGTTAAGAGGCGTCCACACATATAAGTGCTAACAACCTCTCCCTCAAGTGATGTGGGATGTCACAAAAAGCCTGACCCACCCATATTTGATGGAAAGGTTAGTTTTTTATTACATAGAAAAACTAATTTATCCTGATAATTAATATATATGTATGTGTGTGTAAATTTTTTCGAGGTTCTTGGATAATTTACCACTGGTACTGCAGGGTATAGCCTCAAGGTCTCTGTCAATGCTGCATGAAGGTACTGCATTTTGTCGAGTTTTTCATCAGTTATGTTGGTGACAAACTCATCAATGCTAATTTCATTCCCTTGACTACTACTGATGACATCTCTCACTTCTTGCGCGATTTTCTCTTGTATCAGTGGATTCTTGGAAAGCATATAGAAGAACCATGAAAGAGTATTTGCAGTGGTATCTTTTCCGGCAATCATAAAGTTCAGGATGATATCCCTCAGGTACTTATCATTCATCTCCTCTGGATCCTTCTTGCTTTCCACTAGAAACCGTGAAAGTATGTCCTCTTTGTCATTCTTGTAACATTAAAAAAAAAAAAAAAAAAAAAAAAAAAAGGTATGAAAAATCACCAGCATACAATAGCACATTTCATGAAAATAAACTAATTTACTAAAAGCATATGGCATTTGGAGTTAGAAAATTTTACTAAAAGCATATGGATGATGACTCTGTTTCATGTATTTTGATTCGATTTGTATTTTAGATTATATGAAAACATAGAAAGATACTGTGAAATCCGGATTGGCTCTAACACGAGCAACAATTTAGTACTAACAAAATGACAGCAATTTTGCACTCACACAATCTTGTTGCATCTCTAGCTGTTTCCTCTTCGTCCTGATTAAGCTGTGAACAAAATCATCGATGAATGTGATGTTCTTCTTGAGGGAAGCTTCACAGCCGATGTTAAGAAACCGCTTTAGCTTCCACAGTGGATCAACATAGCGCCAATATACCAACGCATTTGAATCATCGAAGGCCTTGATAAATGCACTGCCCTCTTTGCTTGATCCTTCAAGGCAGTTCAAGTCCACCCCAAAACCGACTTTGAATATGGAATCTAAAGTGCATCTCATTAACAAATCCTGCATGAAAACCATAGGTTCTAAAGCATGACCAACATAACTTCTTACCTATCTAAGTCTTGTTTCATTTAAATATCTTTTCATACAATTTTGGCTCTAAAAAAGACATAATAATAAATCATATATGAACTCTACGGATAAATATCAACGCAATTGTTTAATCTGTCTACTCTGAGGACTGAATTACTTTTTTCGAATTTTTTTAGACAATCTTTCAGATTTTCATTTGGAGGCATATCGGTCATGATAATATCCAATGAACTTTTTGTTTTAAATTCAAGACATTAAGGATTGAATTTGACAGAGGGTTAGAACTTAGGCCATATCTATGAGGTTATCCCAAAATTTTCTTTAAGGAAAATGCCCCTATTTGTTAGATTATAGTATACCCTAGAATAATATTATAGTGGACCTTGATTATGAATTGAATTTCAAGTATAACAAAATCAAAGTCATTAAAACAGTACCAAACAATTTTAAGGATTTGGAGTCCACAGATCAATAGTTAATGTGACAAAGAACTCAAAAGGAAACAGAACCTACTTTTTTCCTAAAATTAAAATGTAACAGTAGATAACCTTGTGAGACTGATAAAAGTTGTAAAGAACAAAAAGACATTAGCTTTGCTTATATATAGCAATCTTTATTAGCTTTTCCTAAATTTATCGGTTTCAAATCACTTACTTGTATGTCAAAAGCCTGTTTTGCCACAGAAAATTCAGAAACAGATCTGACCAATTTGGCAGCATTTCTTCTGAAAACAGCACAGCTGAAATCTCTCAACACTCTGGTTGAGAACTCGTAGCTCGCGAGCTTCCTCTGATGCCTCCACTTCTCACCATCCACAGCAAAGATCCCTTTTCCAAACAAGTCCGTCACTATATCTTGATTTTGCTTACCTTTTGAGTACTTGTCAAAGTTGGTTTTAAGTATGTATTCGATATTTCGCGTATCTGTTGTGTATATATCACTTTGATCCGGACCAAGAAGCCGGAAAGTTGGATGTGTTTTCCCAACTCGTGTTTGATAGTCATAGAGTGTGCTGAAGTGGAAGAGCTGATGAAAAGCAGTTCCTAACACCGGATGGTATTTCGGGTTGTTGATTGATTTGCCGGTGAAGATTCTTAGTATTAGGGCCGAAAAGGGTATGAACAGAAGTAGCAGTGTAGTTGTTATGGAGGTAAAGAGGACAGAGAGGATTTCCATTTCTGTTGAAGGCTGTGAAGAGGGAGGAATGTTCATATATTATCCACATGATATATATACACACACAAACAGATATGTGTATGTGTGCATATATCATGTTCTATATCATCCATATGTTCATATATCATGTGTATATCATCATATGATTCAAGGGTATGTGTATGTTAAGACAAAACATATATGCTCATATATCATCCAAACGTGTTCATATATGTTAATATCAAGTTGCATATAATTAATATCATATAATGTCATGGTCATAATGCTTCTGTGGGTTATATTTGGTTACTAGTAGGGACCATGAAGTGGTATGGAGATGTGAACCATCATGAACTCTCTCTCCTTATAATTTTATATAAACAATGATTAAGATAGATAGGGAATAAAACATTAACTAATTAATTAATTAAGCAGTAAGCTAGAGAATTATTCAACTGATTTTATTATTTTATGTAAAACAACGATTGAAATGTTAAATTTTCTGGTTATTGTCAACTTGAAGGTATACCTTACTAACTAAGAAATTGATCAAGTCTTATTCGTGGTACACTAATTCAATATGCACTGCAATCTACAAAACTAAAGTCATCATTCTTTTTGGTAAATTCTGACCACCTTAGCCGTTTATTCATGTAGTGTTGCGTTGCATATGAATCAGAGTTGACAATGACTAATAAAAAATTCTCCATTCTCAAAACAAGAAAGTAGCCTTTTTGTAACAGGAGATAATGTCGTGTACATCTAACCTTCTGTGACCTTGCAATAGTGGGAGTCTTGTGTATGGTATAGCCCTAGCATATTAGATAGAGCATAACACCACAGCGCTGTGAACTCAGCCGACTGATCATGTGGGCCTCACAGTAGAGCTCACATGATCCAACGATTTAGCTTGTACAATCGCAATTAGGGATGGCAAAAAATCCCCACCCAGGCGGGGGCTTGCCCACTCCGCCCCATTTGGGACGGGTTTGGGAACTTATTATATAAATAGGGACGGGGATGGGGCCTGCTTTGAAAATCCGGTGAGATTTTGGGGTGGTTTCGAGGGAGGGTTGCCCCGCCCTGAATATATTATAAATTTATTAAATTAACTTTAAATACCATGATATATTACTAAAATTGGTTAAGTATATATATTTACACACGGGAGGAAACCTAGCCCTCATTTTGTGCCTTAAGTCTTGTGGAAAAAAAAAGAGCCGCTAGTAGGGATGGAAAAAATCCCCACCCCGACGGGTCCCCGCACCCGTTCGGGACGAATTTGGGGAATCGATTATGTAAATGGGGACGGGGATGGGGGCTGTTTTGAAAAACTCAACGGGTTTTGGAGCGTTTATGGGGGTGAAAATTAAACGGGGATGGGGATGGAGATGAGGATGGGGAATGAGAGCCCCTGTAATACCCCTAATTTTCAAAAGGATAGTCTCGGTATTTTGTTTAATCATTTTCTGTTAATTAATTGTTTTCTGTTCATTATCTGTTCATTAATCGCTTTCTGTTAATTAATTGTTTTCTGTTCATTATTTGTTCATTACTTGTTTTTGAATTATGTTTAATTGACTTTTTAAGGATTTGACTTAATTGTGACTTGTTTGAATTATGGTGTTTTAATTTATTTAATTGATTAGTTAATTGTATTTTTGTATTTTAATTCTTTTAAATGCTTAATTGATTTACATTAGGGTTTAGTTAACGTTTACTTTAGGGTTTTGTTTTAGAAGTCAAGTCTTGGTAGCCGACGTAGATTTAATTAGGATTTTCTATGGGCCGGCTAGGTTCACTGTAGGGTTTGGATTGAATTTAGGTTTTATATAAACTTATAAATATACGTATTAAGTTCTGCCTAGGGTTTTTAGGAAACCCTATTCACGACAGTGGAGGCAGAGAAGGAACATAGGAGGATTACGGCCGTTTGCCGGAGAAATTTACGAAGACGACGTTGGGATTTTTAACCGAAATCTCAAAGGCAAGTTCTAATCCTAACTCTCTCCCTTAGGCTCGTGTTCTTTGCATCTCTAATACAATTCCAGGGATATATAAAGGTTTAAAATTAAACTGGGTTTGCATGTCTGAAATAGCTAAACCTAAATGTGTTGATAAGTTGGTTATTGTTTACTTTGAACTCTTTCTTGTGAAACCCATGTTTTACTCTATGTTTTAATTGATTTTAATTAAATAATTAAGGATTTAATCAACGCTGGAACACCTTGGGAAAATATTAAACTTAATCTGGTTCGCATGGGTGATCACTTGAAACAGTATGGTCATGAGTGAGTAGTTGTTCCGGTTTAGGTCCTTCTTGCATAAGTTGTAGTCTAATTGATGTTGGTTGATGAATTAAGAGTTTAACTAATTCTGGAACACACTAGACCTAGTATTAGACACCTAGGAGCTTTAAGAATAGAGGGCAGACGAGCAAAATGTCAGAAAATAACCGGCGTCGGAGAAGACGGAGGCTGGGAGGAGTGGAGGCGGCTCCACCCTTCAATGGAGGCGGCTCCATTGAAGTGGAGCCAGCTCCATATGTTATTGGAGGCGGCTCCAATAGGGTGGAGGCGGCTCCACTTATTTTTGGAGCCGGCTCCAATGTGGTTTTTCCATTTTTTTAAAGTTTCAGCGAGAGTTTTGCTTAGGTACTTGGATTTTAACGGTTCCAGTTTAATTCAAAGCCTTAATGGAGGTTTTCATAGGTGTCTAAGAGCAAATTAAATCTCCCAAGAGCCTTGTTAATGCATAATTAATCACCTTGTATTATAGTTTGAACATTATAGAATTCTTGCACAAGTTAGTATACTGTTTAAATGTGAAGGTACAAAATTGTTCAACATGGTTTTAGCAATTTTGTCGAGAATGATTTTATAGATTTAAATCATGTTCCAGTGGGGAAATATAAGCATGTCAGATTACAGAATTATTATATGCTTATAGAGGATAAATTGATTTATACATGTATTATATATAATATCAATTCTTGGATAATTATGTAGCGGTATAAACTAAGCATGTCCAAATATATATTTTGATTATGATTAGCACGGATTAAAGGATGTCTATACTTATTCTCTATGCAATAAATTATGAGAGAATCATGCAACGGTGGTATAAGACAAGCATTTTAGTTTACAAAGTTATATTATGCCTTGTATGGAATTAATTAATGTAAACAGTTATTTAAATTTTGCCAGTTATTGTGGAACAATTGATGCCTATATGTAATATATTATTATCAATTGTGGAATTTATGGATTAGTTGGTATTTACATATATACTTGTATTGCCAACTACTGGATGGATGGATTGTATGCACCGGTATGGGACGGTGACATACTAGGGACGGATTAGTTTAAAAATACTACATCCTACCTACATGGAATAAAGGAATGGATTTCAAAATAAATCCTACTTATGCTCAAGTTAAAGAAGCTGCACAAGCTGAATGACTAACTAGATTACTTGTTATTTAAGTTAAGTCAAAGAAGCTGCACAAGCTGAATGACTAACTGGATTCTGGATGGATAGTTAGGATCGGACTTTATATATATTTTTATGGTATCGCGATATGAGCTTGAGTCTCTAAGTCGTCGGTTAGGGAGCGTATATGCAGTAGGATGCGTAGCTGGATATGGGAGGTTGTGGTGTACCCTGTTAGGTCTAGGTACTCATGCCCACCTATGGGTGCGTTTTCGCATGTTACTTTCTATTCAGGTTGAGACCTTCTCCATAGTCCAGTGAGAGTCCTGTAGTGTGATTATACATATGTATGGACTATTAGCTATTGTTGAATTGGTTAGAATGTACATGCGTATCGAGTCTCTGCTTGGATTGTAGTAGGATAGAACTTGTTCGTGGGCCTGACCCACTCCTATTTTTCAGGTGTACGTCAGTTCCAGGCTTGAGCTTGTTCGTGCTGTGCAGAGACGATCTTCCATTCTACCGACGATGTAGGATTTCTTTCCAGATCTTGGATTTGGGTTTTATCTTTCTTTTTACTTTCATTTAATGTGAGATTTTTATTAGGGGTCCACTAGAGATGGATTCCCGAGCTGTTCAAATTATGGATATTTGGTTTATCAACTTTAAGTATTTAATTATTTAAGGAGTATCTTTTAGTTTCTTTTCAGCTTTAAACTTTCATTTCGTAATTCATTTTGTATTCCATGTTCGCTATAACATATCAATTGTTTGATACTCCCTCGAGTTTGGGCCTGGGCCTGATCAACCCGTGTCTCGGATCCGAGGGGTATCACAGTTGGTATCAGAGCACTCCAGGTTCAAGTGTCTCTATGATGTTTTCATATTAAGTCTTCCGCGTAGCGTTCTCTTGAATAGAGCTTAAGTTAGGATTCATTGTATTCCTTATGGTTCATATATAAATGGTACTGATGTCTGTCTTGTCGTGTTAACAGATGGTTAACGCTAGAAATGGACAGAACATGCAAGGAACTAGGAAGGAAAGGAGAGCGGCACGTAGGCAACAATATCTCCTACAGCGTCAGCAAATAGAAGAAGAGCAGCAAATGCCAGGGTTTCAGGAGGAGCAGGAGGAAGTTCAACAGACTCAGGGTCGGGACAGAGATCCAGAGATTCCTCCTCACCTCAATGACCTCGTTGCTCGGGCTATAGAGGCTGGGGTAACAGCTGCACTCCAGAACCAACCACAGGTTCAGCAGGCACCTGTACCAGCACCAGTGGTTCAGACGGATTCTTGGGGAAAGGCTAGGAGCGCTTTCACAAAGGGGAGTCCACCTGTGTTCTCAGGCTCAACCGATGCGAGAGCAGCTTACCAGTGGAAACAGGACATTGAGCGTCATCTTCGTTTGGTTCAGTGCACGGAGGTTCAGAAGTAGATGCTTGCTACTTTCAAGTTAGTTGGGGATGCACTACAGTGGTGGGAGTCGGTTACCACCTCAGAGGAGAGGATGACATTGTCTTATGATGAGTTCAGTGCTCGCTTTGATGAGAAATATTTTCCCTATGCCGTCAGGGCAGCTATGAAGACCGAGTTTCTAAGTCTGCAGCAGGGAAACATGACAGTGGCGGAGTATGAGCAGCAGTTCACACGTTTATCTCTCTTTGCACCGGAGGAGGTGGATACAGAGGAGAAGAAGCGCAACAGTTTTGTCAAGGGACTGATGTGGTCTATCAAGAGAGCTATTACAGGTAGTCCAGCCTATACTACCTATGCTCAGGTGGTAGACGCCGCTCTACAACAGTATCAGTTGACTGTGGACATCAGACAGGCTCGTGGTGAGAAGCGGGGAGATAAAGACTCTACTAATCAGTCAGCTGAAAAGGGGAATGGCAATGGTCACCGGCAGAATGACAAAGGCAAGTTCCAAGGGCAACAGCCTTAGAAGAAGCACAAGGGTGGTTCAGATGCTCATCAGAATGGGGTACCCATTCAGAGGCAACAGAATGGGGGACCACAGGCAGGACAGGGTCAGCCACAGGCTAACCGACAGAGGAGGCCATTTGGTACTTTCCAGGGTAGTTGTTACACTTGTGGAGAGTATGGTCATACCACTAGGCAGTGTCCTAAAGCAGGACAGGGACAGGGACAGAGACAGTATGTGCAGCAGGGACAGAGGGGGCCAGTGCCTTTACCAGCTCCACAGGTTCCACGGATTCAGGGACAGACACATCTGGCTTTACCGGCACCGCCACAAACTCAGGGACAGGCACCACAGCAGTTGCATTATGGCAGGGTGTATAACCCCAAGCCACAGGATGTTCAGGCACCTCAGACTATTGAGGGTAAGTTTCCTATTCATGGTTTACATGGACGTGTTTTATTTGATACGGGTGCTACACACTCATTTATAGCTAGGACTTTTGTTGCTTTATCTGGGATGAGGACGAGGGTATGCACTAGACCTCAGGGTATTTCTACACCATTGGGTGATACAACTATTATACATGAGAGTGATGGGCCTGTGACACTAGATATTGGCAGACTCAGATTTCTAGCCAATCTATTGGTCCTGGACATGCACACTTATGACGTGATACTTGGGATGGATTGGTTGTCTCACTACCATGCCCAAGTTGATTGTTTTGATAGATCTATTATTTTTACCATACCTGGTCAGGATATGTACGCAGTAGCTATGCCACGTTCTAAAGGAGGCGGTAGCACCTATTTGTTCCATGTGGAGGAGGAAAAGGATGAGGGGATTACTGTGTCATTGGATAACATACCAATTGTACAGGATTTCCCGGATGTATTTCAGGAGATTCCAGGGTTGCCACCTAGTCGCGAGATCGATTTTGTGATAGACTTAGCTCCAGGCACTGCGCCTATTGCTAAGGCACCCTATAGGATGGCACCGGTAGAGATAAGAGAGCTGAGGGATCAGATTCAGCAGTTACTCAGCCAGGGTTTTATTCGTAGGAGTACATCACCTTGGGGAGCACCGGTTCTATTTGTGAAGAAGAAGGATGGTTCGCTTCGTCTGTGTATAGATTACAGGGAGTTGAATAAGGTTACGATTCGTAACAAGTATCCTTTGCCCAGGATTGATGACTTGTTTGATCAGTTAAGGGGAGCCACATACTTCTCCAAGATTGATCTACGTTCTGGGTATCATCAGCTGAGGGTTAGGGAGCAGGATGTTCCTAAGACAGCGTTTCTCACGAGATATGGTTCTTATGAGTTTCGTGTTATGCCGTTTGGGACGACTAATGCACCTGCAGTGTTCATGGACTTAATGAATAGAGTCTTCCGGGCTTATTTGGATCAATTTGTTATTGTCTTTATTGATGACATCTTGATCTATTCTCGGTCGGAGGACGATCATGCTAGACATCTTCGCATAGTCTTGCAGACGCTTCGTGAACACCAGTTGTATGCCAAGTTCGAGAAGTGTGAATTTTGGCAGCGGGAGGTGAAATTTCTGGGTCACGTGGTGTCAGAAAAGGGGATCGCAGTGGATCCGGCCAAGATTTCGGCAGTGGTTGAGTGGGGACAGCCTACATCACCTACAGAGATTCGGAGTTTTCTCGGTCTGGCAGGATATTACAGGAGATTCATCCAGGGGTTCTCCAAGATAGCAGGACCACTCACTCATCTGACCAAGAAGGGTGTACAGTTCGTGTGGGATGAACACTGTCAGCGAGCTTTTGATGAGCTGAAAAGGAAGCTGACTTCTGCACCGGTTCTGGCTACTCCGCGGAGCGGGATAGAGTACCTTGTTTACACGGATGCATCGTTGCAGGGTCTTGGATGTGTATTGATGCAGGAGGAGCGACCGATTTCTTATGGATCTCGGAAACTTAAGCCTCATGAGCTTAATTATCCGACACATGATTTGGAATTGGCAGCAGTGGTCTTTGCCTTGCGTATTTGGAGGCATTATCTGTTGGGTGAGTCTTTCAGATTATTCAGTGATCACAAGAGTCTGCAGTACTTGTTCACTCAGCGGGAGCTGAATATGAGACAGCGCAGATGGTTGGAGTTTGTAAAAGACTATCATTTCTCTATACAATACCATCCAGGGAAAGCGAATGTAGTGGCGGATGCACTCAGTCGCCGACCTATTGGTGGTCTTTCTACCCTATTCACTACTGAGTGGAATGCTATGAAGAATGTAGATGAGTTGTCAGATGCTTTTATGGCTTGCATGGTGGTTACACCTTCCATCATTCGCAAGGTTTTACAGGCACAACTCACTGATCAGCAGTGTGTCGACAAGATCACAGAGATAGCTTCCGGAGAGGTTCCATTCTACTATGTTGGGGCTGATGGAGGTTTAAGGTACAAGGGACGGCTAGTGGTACCTTCTGCTGATAATTTGAGGAAGGATGTGATGATTGAGACTCATCACTCTGAGTTCTCTGTTCATCCGGGAGGCGATAAGATGTATCAAGATATGAAACGACAGTTTTGGTGGGCAGGTATGAAGAGGGATATTGCTCTTTTTGTTTCTCAGTGTAGTACTTGTCAGATGGTTAAGATTGATCATCAGAGGCCGCCAGGAGCTCTACAGTCACTACCAATTCCAGAGTGGAAATGGGAGAGTATATCTATGGATTTTGTGGAAGGGTTGCCAAATTCTTTCAAGGGGCATAATTCCATATGGGTCATTGTGGATAGGTTGACCAAGTCAGCTCATTTCTTGCCTATTTGCACTGACTACACTTCGGAGCAGTTGGCGAGGCTTTACATTTCAGAGATTGTGAAGCTACATGGCATTCCATTGTCTATTATATCGGATAGGGATTCGAGCTTTGTATCTGGATTTTGGAAGAGTTTTCAGCAGGCTTTAGGTACGGAGTTACACCTTAGTACTGCTTATCATCCTCAGACTGACGGACAGACTGAGAGGGTGAATCAGATTATGGAAGATATGCTTCGGTCGTGTGTTCTGGATTTCAAGGGCCACTGGGAGGAATATTTGCCACTTGTGGAGTTTGCTTATAACAATAGTTTCCAGAAGACTATTGGTAAGAGCGAATTCCGAGGACGGAATTCCTTTTGTTAGGGGGGAAGAATGTAATACCCCTAATTTTCAAAAGGATAGTCTCGGTATTTTGTTTAATCGTTTTCTGTTAATTAATTGTTTTCTGTTCATTATCTGTTCATTAATCGCTTTCTGTTAATTAATTGTTTTCTGTTCATTATCTGTTCATTACTTGTTTTTGAATTATGTTTAATTGACTTTTTAAGGATTTGACTTAATTGTGACTTGTTTGAATTATGGTGTTTTAATTTATTTAATTGATTAGTTAATTGTATTTTTGTATTTTAATTCTTTTAAATGCTTAATTGATTTACATTAGGGTTTAGTTAACGTTTACTTTAGGGTTTTGTTTTAGAAGTCAAGTCTTGGTAGCCGACGTAGATTTAATTAGGATTTTCTATGGGCCAGCTAGGTTCACTGTAGGGTTTGGATTGAATTTAGGTTTTATATAAACTTATAAATATACGTATTAAGTTCTGCCTAGGGTTTTTAGGAAACCCTATTCACGACAGTGGAGGCAGAGAAGGAACATAGGAGGATTACGGCCGTTTGCCGGAGAAATTTACGAAGACGACGTTGGGATTTTTAACCGAAATCTCAAAGGCAAGTTCTAATCCTAACTCTCTCCCTTAGGCTCGTGTTCTTTGCATCTCTAATACAATTCCAGGGATATATAAAGGTTTAAAATTAAACTGGGTTTGCATGTCTGAAATAGCTAAACCTAAATGTGTTGATAAGTTGGTTATTGTTTACTTTGAACTCTTTCTTGTGAAACCCATGTTTTACTCTATGTTTTAATTGATTTTAATTAAATAATTAAGGATTTAATCAACGCTGGAACACCTTGGGAAAATATTAAACTTAATCTGGTTCACATGGGTGATCACTTGAAACAGTATGGTCATGAGTGAGTAGTTGTTCCAGTTTAGGTCCTTCTTGCATAAGTTGTAGTCTAATTGATGTTGGTTGATGAATTAAGAGTTTAACTAATTCTGGAACACACTAGACCTAGTATTAGACACCTAGGAGCTTTAAGAATAGAGGGCAGACGAGCAAAATGTCAGAAAATAACCGGCGTCGGAGAAGACGGAGGCTGGGAGGAGTGGAGGCGGCTCCACCCTTCAATGGAGGCGGCTCCATTGAAGTGGAGCCGGCTCCATATGTTATTGGAGGCGGCTCCAATAGGGTGGAGGCGGCTCCACTTATTTTTGGAGCCGGCTCCAATGTGGTTTTTCCATTTTTTTAAAGTTTCAGCGAGAGTTTTGCTTAGGTACTTGGATTTTAACGGTTCCAGTTTAATTCAAAGCCTTAATGGAGGTTTTCATAGGTGTCTAAGAGCAAATTAAATCTCCCAAGAGCCTTGTTAATGCATAATTAATCACCTTGTATTATAGTTTGAACATTATAGAATTCTTGCACAAGTTAGTATACTGTTTAAATGTGAAGGTACAAAATTGTTCAACATGGTTTTAGCAATTTTGTCGAGAATGATTTTATAGATTTAAATCATGTTCCAGTGGGGAAATATAAGCATGTCAGATTACAGAATTATTATATGCTTATAGAGGATAAATTGATTTATACATGTATTATATATAATATCAATTCTTGGATAATTATGTAGCGGTATAAACTAAGCATGTCCAAATATATATTTTTATTATGATTAGCACGGATTAAAGGATGTCTATACTTATTCTCTATGCAATAAATTATGAGAGAATCATGCAACGGTGGTATAAGACAAGCATTTTAGTTTACAAAGTTATATTATGCCTTGTATGGAATTAATTAATGTAAACAGTTATTTAAATTTTGCCAGTTATTGTGGAACAATTGATGCCTATATGTAATATATTATTATCAATTGTGGAATTTATGGATTAGTTGGTATTTACATATATACTTGTATTGCCAACTACTGGATGGATGGATTGTATGCACCGGTATGGGACGGTGACATACTAGGGACGGATTAGTTTAAAAATACTACATCCTACCTACATGGAATAAAGGAATGGATTTCAAAATAAATCCTACTTATGCTCAAGTTAAAGAAGCTGCACAAGCTGAATGACTAACTAGATTACTTGTTATTTAAGTTAAGTCAAAGAAGCTGCACAAGCTGAATGACTAACTGGATTCTGGATGGATAGTTAGGATCGGACTTTATATATATTTTTATGGTATCGCGATATGAGCTTGAGTCTCTAAGTCGTCGGTTAGGGAGCGTATATGCAGTAGGATGCGTAGCTGGATATGGGAGGTTGTGGTGTACCCTGTTAGGTCTAGGTACTCATGCCCACCTATGGGTGCGTTTTCGCATGTTACCTTCTATTCAGGTTGAGACCTTCTCCATAGTCCAGTGAGAGTCCTGTAGTGTGATTATACATATGTATGGACTATTAGCTATTGTTGAATTGGTTAGAATGTACATGCGTATCGAGTCTCTGCTTGGATTGTAGTAGGATAGAACTTGTTCGTGGGCCTGACCCACTCCTATTTTTCAGGTGTACGTCAGTTCCAGGCTTGAGCTTGTTCGTGCTGTGCAGAGACGATCTTCCATTCTACCGACGATGTAGGATTTCTTTCCAGATCTTGGATTTGGGTTTTATCTTTCTTTTTACTTTCATTTAATGTGAGATTTTTATTAGGGGTCCACTAGAGATGGATTCCCGAGCTGTTCAAATTATGGATATTTGGTTTATCAACTTTAAGTATTTAATTATTTAAGGAGTATCTTTTAGTTTCTTTTCAGCTTTAAACTTTCATTTCGTAATTCATTTTGTATTCCATGTTCGCTATAACATATCAATTGTTTGATACTCCCTCGGGTTTGGGCCTGGGCCTGATCAACCCGTGTCTCGGATCCGAGGGGTATCACAGCCCCTCCCCAAACTGGCCCCATTGCCATCCCTAATCGCGACTGTGCTTACAATTCTTGTACTAAATGAGTAGTGCTAAAAAAAGGGGTACCACTTGAACCTGAAGAACCAATTTGGAGATCAAAAGAGAAACAAAACAAAGGTCATCAGTTCTGGTTTTCTCAAAGAGAACGGGTAAACCAAGTCTAAATGTCTCAAAAACATCTTTACAAAATGCAGGTGATGCATTTTTTTTTAAATATTTTAATTTTTTGCATAAATAATTCTAAAATGATACACAATGACTTAAAAATCAGTAACTAGAGTTTAAATTCCACAATATAATATGTTAAATTATGCTTAAATCACTATTTGTCTCAATCTACTACATAGAAATACAAAGAAACAAATTCAATATTTCTGATCCATGATTTTCCACCGCTATTGTTTATAAGATAACCACACAAGCAGACTCTTCTCTTTTGCACATTGATTCTCTTTTTCATACAATGTTTCATCCAAATATGTTCCACATTAGACTCTCTTAACCAAAATATGAACCTTGAATACCATAAACCTTTTGATAGATCATGTAGCTGTAATACAATATATTAGATAATTACAGTAACTTGTGTAATATATTTTACAAAAGGCTGAGTTCTAAGCTCATATTTTACACATTTTAACTACATTTACATAAAGGCTAGGTTCTAAACTCATATTTTACACATTTTCAGTACATAACTTGGTAAATGGACATTTCTGGGGAACCAAACTAGGTGTTACATCATTCTTGATATTGCAGGAAACAGGGCAAAGAGGCTGCTGTGAAGGGAAGTGAGAGATGACAACCTTTCCTCTGGCTCTTCCGGTTTCTAGATGTCGAAAAGCTTCAATGGCATCACAAAAATGGTATGGACCGGTAGGGTCAATCACTGCCTTGAGTTTTCCACTCTCCAAATATGGCCTAAGCTCCTCTAAGGTATCCCCGGAAACTGTCAAGCCTGAATAAACTGCTCTAGGGTTTGATGGAGGCCATGTTATGTCAATGATCCGCGCATCATCCTTAGCCACGACGTAGGAATTCATGGAATCACCTGAAGATGAAAATTCAATCTGATAAATAAATCTAAAAAAAATAGAAAATTATGCTCATCGGAGTAGTTGTAATGTGATTCTTTGTATGTTAGTGGCCTTTTTGTGACGAACAAATATTTTAACAGCAACTCACTTTACTATGAAGCATTTACCTAGGATGAAACTGATAAACATAGTCAGAGTAGAAGATTACCAATTGTATCATAGAGGAAATCATATTTCTCCTCTACTTCTACATATCTAGTCTTTGTGTAGTCAACAACTTTATCAGCACCCAAGCTCTTGACAAACTGCACCTTTGGGGTGCTAGTTGTTGCCACAACCTGAGAAGCTCCATAGAATTGCTTGGCCAGCTGAACAGCCAAAGTTCCAACACCACCGGCTCCACCAACAATGAAAACTGTCTGCCCCTCTTTGAAACTTGCAGTCTTGAAACCTTCCCTTGCTGTTTGAACTGCTAAAGGCAAGCTTGCAGCCTCCTCAAACGAAAGGTTTTTTGGCTTCGCTGCCACCAAATTCTCCTCCACTACGATGAACTCTGCTAGTGTCCCGAGCTGCTTTAATTTCCCATCCGCGTTGAAATTTTGGATGTTGCCATACACCTCATCACCTATGTCAAAATTTTCAGTGCCACTGCCTTTTGCTACCACAATTCCAGCCATATCACAGCCAGGGACCACCTGTAACAACATGTTGATGGTGTTGTTTATTACTATTGTGAAAAAAAGTATCCAAATATATCAGAAATTCAATAAATTGTATGCGAGTTCTTGATAGAACACTTGCAATTTTTTCACTCTGAAAAGAAAAACAATTAAACACTAGCTGCTGATGATTATCAATTACAACAGTTAGTGCTAATCAATTCAAGGAAGACAGTGTGACCTCTGACTCAAACTTAGTCCCTTGGCAGGCTTCCCTACCATATTCAGAACACAGTAATTTTTATTTATTTATTTATTTTTATTTATTTATTATTTTTTTTTTCTGATCTTTTAAATTCCAAATTAAATTGATTCACATAATAACAAGTGATCATTTGATTCAATCATATTCTTAATTTAATCCCCAAATTGTCAAATTCGTTGCACGCACCTTAATTCATCAATTATATCAGTCAATGAGTAAAAATAACCAAGTGATTGTAGCAAGTCAGTGCAAAATATGATAGAACGTCTTTGACATGCACAAGCACTCACTCACACACACACACACACACACACACACACTATTTCTGTTGTGTTCATAACCACAACTCACAGGTAAATCCAGACGAACATCGGGCTTCTGGCGCATCTTCGAATCAATAGGATTCAAAGCAGCAGCTCTAACTTGCACGAGTAGTTGGGTCGGTTGGGGAGTAGGAAACAAGTAGTCTCCTAACTTGAGGACTTCCTTAGGACCATACTTCTCATAAAACCAAGCCTTCTGCATCTTCTCTGTATTTTTTTTGCTCACACAAAGCTCACTCTCTCTTCTCTCTATATAAACTTCATAAAAACAATGAGTTTGTCTTTGTCAGTGAGTTGGAATTTGATATTTGAGGGGGTGGCCTTAAACAAGAAGAATTTTTTTTTTTTTTTTCAAGCTATCATAATAAATAAATAAATAAAACTTTAATATTCATTGATAATTTTATAAAGTATATTTACAATTGTCCTGAGTTTTCATATCTTGAAAACGTGGTATATAACAAAGTGTATCGTTTTCAACATATTTCATCAAACCATTATACTCATCCATAAGAAGTGGATGTGAGGCGTTGATGTTATCGTCTCCTTTTCAGAGGGTCATTTCATTTCTCTGAGAGGAGCAAGTGGGGTTGATATTGGCAATACTTTATACATGTTTGCATACAATAAATTGTTTTATGCACATATATTTGGTCCTTTCTGGCCATAGATTTTTTTTTTTTCCCCGATAAATAACTGGCCATAGATTGAAAATGGGATGATGAAGACTTTGGATAAAAGAAAAAGAACCACAACCAGCAATAGTTATGACTGTAACCATCATAATTAAGACTTTTGATACTAATTGGAACAAAAAAGTGGTTAAAGTGTCACAATTAAAACTAATGAATTGTGTTGGACTGGAGTGAAGGACATGATCAAAGCACATGACAATGGTCTCCACTCTCAACCAATGCCCAAAAAGTTTTGGTTAAATTATTCCAACTTCTTATCAGTGTGGGACAAACAATGAGCAGTGTCTTTTCTTGATTGAGAGCTTGTGCACCATTATCTTTGATAAATGCTAATCAACAATAATTATGACTGTAACCATCACCAACTTCGACAAAATAGACTCTGTTGTGACCCACACCATCTAACGAGTGATGGTTAAAAATGAACAATAAGATTGGATTAGATTATTGTTAGATAATAACAGCAACATAAATCCATGTCAAGAGTGAATTTCTTATTAGTTAGGTTATTTCTTATTGTAATACCCCCAATTTTAAAGAATATTTTTGGTATTTAATTTTTGATTTAATTATATTTTTATTTGATTAATTGTTAAATTATTTTATTGTGGTGATTAAATTGAATTAATTGCTTAATTGGATTTAATTACTTATTTGAATTATTGGTTTATTTGATTTATTGCATTGTATTTTTTATATTAAATTGACTTATTGGTTTTAATTGATTATTTAAATTAATTGGTTTTAATTGGTTATGTAAATTAAATTAAGTGCTAAATAATATGTAACGTGGATTAATTACCTGTCTAATTATTATATTTATTTAATTATTTTATTTAGTTAATAATGTAATGTTTATTTATTTTCTTTATGGCAACTTAGTGTTACAGTTATAACTTTGGTTTATAATTCACGTATAGGTGAGCCGCCGTAGGTTAGAACTGAGATAGTTTTATGGGCCGGTTAGAATTGGAATTAGGGCTTAGTCTCTAATTGTACATGGATTAGGGTTATTGTTAATTTACATCTATAAATATATACAATACGATGGTTTAGGGTTTAGAGAAAATAAACGTATGCTCTGTAAGGAAAAACAGAGACTGTGAGATATAGAGGGCAAACAGAGAGAGAACCGGAGTGGAATTTGGGTGGTTCACAAAACAGAATCAAGGATGGAAGTTTGGTGTGTGTTACTGGACTGTAATAGGAGCAGCAAAGGTGGTATAACACAACGAACGTGGCCGGAGAAAATAGAGGCAACAGTTAGAGATTTTTATTTCAAAGTCTCAAAGGCAAGTCTCTGATTCTTCTCTTTCCCGTTAATTCGTGTTCTGTGCATGCCTAGTTAGACTCCAGGGATTTAATAAAGACTAAAACGGATTTAAACAAACATTATAACAAGTCTTTTATACATATATGAATTTTATTTAATCTCGTGGAATTAACTGGTTTGCATGAATCTGTGATATTCTGTTATTTGTTCCTCTTGTTGTTCACGTTTAAGTTTTGTTTAATGGAGGTTAGTAATGCGAATGGATGCCTTGTAATTGATCTGGGTCTAAGATTAAATCCTAGAACAGGTATTTAAAACAGTATTTAAATTTCATGGAATAAATCTGTTTTGAGTTGCTTTAAACTACTAACTAAATTTCAGAAATCGTTGCTTTAAAACTTGTGTTCCATACATGTTTTAATTGGATATCAGTGGTCTAAAATTTATTTAGGACTAAGATTGAACCTAGAATAAGATTTAGAACACATTACAGAGGTTCTGTAAATCACTGGAGTTGAAGAAAACGAAGCTAGAATGGACGAGGCTGCTAAGAGGAGGGAGAGAAGGCTCCCAACCTTCTTAGAGCCGGCTCCCAAAGGGGAGAGCCGGCTCTTGGTGTCTTGGAGCTAGCTCTAAGAGCCTAGAGCCGGCTCTAGGTAGAAAAATGGAGCAGGCTCCCATTTTAAGAGCCTGCTCTCTTTTGAAAACACTGTAACGTGGTTTTTTAAGGACTGTTTGGTTTTCTAGGTTTATGCACTTGAGTTAAATTATTTTAAATAATGTGTGGGACTGTATAAGGCTGGAATTATGGTGGAAAAATATAAATTCATAACTGGATTAAAGATTAGAGCAAAAGAACCTAAAAGAAGACGGGTAATTTGCTTACTATTTTATTAGTTTTATTTACTGGAACCGAGTAAGGTTTTTTTTATATATAATTTAATTATATATAATCATATATTTATTCAGTGTTATAAGTATGGTGAATTGATTATATTTAACTATGCTTAGTTGGATTTAATTGATACTTAAATTGCTAAAATTGTATCGGTTTATCACTATTTTTGGAGGATTTGAATGCTATGGATTATTTTAGCATTTTAAATGATTAGAGCGTGATTTTTAGGTTCTGGAGGGAATACCTAATGCCATTATATTTGTATTAAACCATACAGATGCATGTTTAGAGAACTGATGATAATTTAATTAAATATTATTTTTTTCAATTATGTGGATTGGAGGACTGTATGCACCGGTATGGGACGGTGGCATACTAGGGATGGATTAGTTCAGATATTAAGTCCTACCTAAAATGGATTAAGGTGTGGAATAACCATAGAGGTTAAGTCCAATCCTTATTTGTGTCAGGTCAGTAAATAACTGAATGACATAAATTGGTTTACTGGGATGGTTCGTTATACATATATCAAGCCACTGCAACAGTTGGATGATATCTTGTATTAGGATTGTAATACCCCGAAATTTTAAAGAATGTATTTAAATTAATTTTGTGTTAGGTTAATTAATTTTATTTATTTGTGCATACTACATTATTATATTAGGTTCATTTAATTGTGCATGTAAATTAATTGTGTATGTTAAAATAGTAAATTTGTTCATGTAAATATGCATGTATTATTATTAATAATTTTATTTGTTGGTTATGCTTATATTAATCATTATTAGTTAAGTAAAGTATTATATTTGTGTTATATAGTATTATGATGATATAATGTATTATTTTGTAATAATAATAATTATATTAGTTTAATAATAATAATAATAATAATAATAATATTAATAATAATATAATTATAATAATTATAAAAGTTTTATTAATAATAATATTAGTAATAATAATATTAGTATTAAATCAAGGTAATGATGAAAAATTAAATACTAGGATAGAATTTCATTTACTATGGTAAGAATGGTGGATCAAATATCTTGATTAAAGATAGCATTGTCTTAAAGCCATATAGGTAGGAGTATGAGAAATGGGTGAGAAGTTATTATAAATAAGATATTTGTAATATTTATATTATATATTTTGTATATAAATTAACTAGCTTGCCTTAGAAGAAAATAAAGGGAGTTAGAAGCAAAGTATAAATTCTAGAGAGCTATTTTATAAGAGTGAAAGGAAAAGAGAAAGAGAAAGAAGCTTGGACCGGTGTAGGCAATTTTACCCGACTACGCGCAGACCGGCGGATTTATTTTAAATCCAAAAAGGCAAGTTATTATCTACTTTTCCCCTTTGAATTAATAAATTAATTGTTTAGCTTATTTTTATGCATCGAGCCAAGGTTAGGAGGTTAATAAATAATTAATTTTATTTTATTAAATTAATGGAATTTTAATTATATAGGATAGTATATATTTATTTAATGTCCTATGAAATTAATAATGGCTAAAAATAATTAAATAAGACTTTAGGGATTTTTCTAGAATTTTCTAGATTTTTCCGAGCATTTTCTGCAATTTCCGGCGACCTTCCGGCGAGTTTTCCGGTCGCCGGCAGTGGGGGAGACGACCGGAGTGATCCGGTGCGACGCGGCGCACCATAGGAGGGTGTACGCGCGCATCCTGGCCATTAGTGGAGTCTGATTGATCCGGTGCATCGCGGTCCATGATACCGCGGTACACCCGGATCCGTGGACGTTGGATGGAGGAGATGTAGGTGGATTGATCCGGTGTGGCGCGCACGTAGGAAATCTGATGCAACCGACCAACCAGCACACGCCGCGTCAGCAAGGCACCCCTAGTGCGCGCGTGGCAGCGCGTGGGACTCTCCAAACGCGCGTGGGAGCGCGTGCGGGCGCGTGGCTGATGCCAGACGCGCGTGGAGGCGCGTGGGAGAGTGGGGAAAGCTTGGCTGCGCGTGGGGAGGCTCTGGGAGGCGCGTGAGGGCGCGTGTGGGGTCCCTACAGCTGCTGGAAATTACCAGAATACCCCTAGGGCCTGTTTTGTAAATTCCAGAACCTTAAACTTGGATTTTTAGGTACTGTGTTGGTAATTACGGGTTTAACGGGCCACGAAATTATTATTTTAACACCCGTTACTTATTCTTATGGCCGATTAATCTTTTCTAAGCATTTATTGGCTCGTTCGCAGTACGGATACTAATGTGAATTATTTAAACGACATTGTTAAATATAAATAGTGTTATTATCGTATTTAATGGTATCAAACATTACTGTTAAATTAAATAAGGCCATGGTTTTAATCAGATAAATTATCCATGATATCTTATAGGATGTTTATACTGTTAATTGATATATAAACCATGAATATTATGCTGTGTGCATTTCAGGAAATAAATGGACTGTTTAATTATGTCGCATTTATATTATATGGATGTGTTGCCATATAGAACCATATGAGCTGGCTAATAAGTTTAGACTCATTTATACCTTATGCATTCGTTGCGATAGACAGATGTGTGGCTGTCGGGGTATGTGGTTTAATATTATTGGCATGTGTTGCCTAATTGACATACTCGGTATATTTATTAATATTGTTGGCATGTGTTGCCTAATTGATATGCTCAGTATATTCATCAGTACTTTGCGAGGTGTTATCACTGTGTAGTTCGTTGTAGTCTGTGTTGTCAGTACCGTGCACCATGTATAATAGCTGATTTCCCGGGTAGGGAAAGGCGACACTTGACCACCTAGTGTGAGTCTAAGTGATCACCGTCTATTCTGGTTGAGGTCATGTTATACATTGGATAGTTCCCATAGGATGTATACAGATATAGTACTCATCCGATTCATAATGATTAATTTATTTGATTCTCTGATTTGGGTCATAGTAGAGAGGACTTGCTCGTGGGGTTGACCCACCATTGTTGTTATTTCAGGATACGGTCAGTATCCGTTTCAAGGCTGAGGTTAGCCGTGTGGGACCATCATCCGAACTCATCTACTCCTACGATCCAGTGCAGGGTAGAAGTTTTATGTAGTATTTCAGTTTCAGTTTTTATTTACTTTTGACGTTGAACTCTCAGGGTTATATTTAGGGATCCCTGACGTAGGATTTCCAAGTTGTAATGAAGTACTGTATTAAATAAAGGATGGATGGATGTTGTATTATTTAATGTTTCTTTCCTGTCTAAATTCTTTTATTTCCATCATTTTATATTCCATGCTTGTATATTGCCAATTATTTTTGATATCCCTCGTTTTTCGTGTATAAGCCTGATCAACTTATGCGTGGGAAATGTGGGGGTGTTACAGTTGGTATCAGAGCATTCCAGGTTCGAGTGTCTTAGGGATCTGTGATTACTATACTTCCGCGTTGTGTATTCTGATAATTAGAGCCTAAGTATTAGGGTTCTTTGTATTCTTTTAGTCGGTCCATTATAATGTACTGACGTTAGATTTTTCTGAATTTAATAGAAGGATGTCTCGGCGTGGGACAAGGAATGCGAACCGTCATCGCAGTATTTCCCCAACTCAAAATGAGAATCAGGAATTTTCTCCTCAAGTTGCTGATATCATTGCACGAGCGGTGGCAGCAGGAGTAGCATCTGCTCTACGAAACCAGCAACCTCCTCCGATAGTACCTGTTCCTGAACCAGTGGCACAGCCAATGTCATGGGACAAAGTTCGTCACTCGTTCATCCGGGGAAATCCACCAACGTTTGCGGGGTCCACAGATGTCCTGTTAGCATATCAGTGGAAACAGGAGAGCGAGCGTCATCTTCGGATGGTAATCTGTACCGAAGTGCAGAAACAGATGCTGGCTACGTTTATGCTGATAGGCAATGCATTGCAGTGGTGGGAGTCTATTACTACTGTCGATGAGAGGACCAGATTGACGTATGCTGAATTTCAGACTCGCTTTGACGGCAAGTATTTTCCTATGTCAGTAAGATCAGCGATGAAGACCGAATTTCTGGATCTGCAACAGGAAGATATGACTGTGGCTGAGTATGAACAGAAGTTCATAAATTTGTCATTATTTGCACCAGAGGAGGTCAATACGGAAGAAAAGAAGAGAGACCGCTTTGTGAAGGGGTTAATATGGCCGATTAAAGTGGTGATCTTAGGTAGTCCGGCATATACTACTTATATCCAGGTGGTTAATGCCGCCTTACAACACTGCCAGATGAGGAGTGATTACCGGAAGTCCAAGGGAGATAAGCGGACTAACCGAGACTACCAGACAGTGGAGAAAGGAAGCAACAGTGGTGCCAAGTCCAATGATAGGGGCAGATTTCAAGGACATCAACCTTGGAAGAAAAACAAAGGAAACCCAGATGTGCAGAGGGATGGAGTCCCTAATCAGGGTAGACAAGGTGGGATACCTCAGACCGGACAGGAACAGTGGTCGGGAAATCAACAGAGAAGGCAGGCAGGTCCTTTTACGGGACGTTGTTATCACTGTAGAGAGATTGGGCATCCGGCCAAGATGTGTCCCAAAGCTAAGCAGGGACAGTATGGGCAGCCGAGACCTAATCAGCCGTTACCTCTACCGGCCCCACCGATGCCACGTGGGCAAGTTCAGAATTTTTCGGCACTTCCAGCACCACCATTTCCTCCGGGACAACCTCCACAGCAGTTGCATCATGGCAGAGTTTATAACTTCATGCCACATAATGCGCAGGCTCCTCAGGCTATTGAGGGTATGTTTTCTATACATGGTCGAACTGCTCGTATACTGTTTGACACTGGTGCATCACATTCTTTTGTGTCTAGATCTTTTGTTATCTTATCTGGTATGACGACTCAGTTATGTGACCAACCTCTTAATATTTATACACCATTGGGAGTTGGCGCAATTTTACGAGAGTATAGCGGTGATATCCTTATAGATATGGGCCGACTTCGATTTCTTGCAAATTTGTTAGTGTTAGATATGCATTCGTATGATGTTATACTTGGGATGGACTGGTTATCTCAGTACCATGCTCAGGTTAACTGTTACGAAAAGTCTATTGTATTTTCTATACCAGGACAGGAGATGTATCTTCTTGTTGTACCACAACCTGATAGAGGGCCTAGCACTTATTTATTCGTTCTTGAGGAGGACTCACAGGAAGCGACTGCGGTATCTCTTGACAGCATCCCGGTAGTACAGGAATTCCAGGATGTATTCCAGGAAATTCCAGGCTTGCCACCGAGTCGAGAGATAGATTTCGTTATTGATTTAGCTCCAGGCACTACGCCTATTGCTAAGGCGCCGTACAGAATGGCACCAGTGGAGATGCGAGAGTTGAAAGATCAAATTCAACAGTTGCTCAGCCAGGGATTTATTCGCAGGAGTACTTCACTATGGGGAGCACCAGTATTGTTTGTCAAGAAGAAGGATGGATCTCTTCGTCTTTGTATTGATTACAGAGAACTGAACAAGGTCACTATTCGCAACAAGTACCCGTTGCCCAGAATTGATGACCTGTTTGATCAGTTGAAGGGAGCTACTTACTTCTCAAAGATCGATTTGAGGTCTGGTTATCATCAGCTACGAGTCAGAGAACAAGATGTTCCAAAGACAGCATTTCTCACGAGGTACGGGTCTTATGAGTTTCGTGTTATGCCTTTCGGTTTAACGAACGCTCCAGCTGTCTTTATGAACTTGATGAATAGAGTATTCAGAGAATACTTAGATCAGTTTGTCATTGTTTTCATTGATGATATTCTGGTTTACTCTAAGTCGGAGAAGGACCATGCTAGACATTTACGCACAGTATTGCAGACACTTCGAGAACATCAGTTGTTTGCGAAGTTTGAGAAGTGTGAATTTTGGCAGAAAGAGGTCAAATTTCTGGGTCATGTAGTGTCAGAAGAAGAGTTAGCAGTAGATCCAGCCAAGGTTGCGGCCGTTATGGAGTGGGGACAGCCTACCTCACCGACAGAGATTCGCAGTTTTCTGGGATTGGCGGGGTATTATCGCAGGTTCATCCAGGGATTTTCCAAAATTGCGGGTCCACTTACTCATCTGACTAAGAAGAATGTACCATTTGTATGGGATGATTCTTGTCAGGCTGCTTTTGCTGAATTAAAGAGTAAGTTAACTTCTGCACCTGTCTTAGCCACACCTCAGAGTGGAATCGAGTATTTAGTATTTACCGACGCTTCTCTGAAGGGTTTGGGTTGTGTGTTGATGCAAGAAGAGCGACCAGTTTCTTATGGGTCTAGGAAGCTTAAGCCTCATGAGCTTAATTACCCGACTCACGACCTAGAGCTCGCCGAAGTGGTTTTTGCCTTGCGTATTTGGAGACATTATCTTTTGGGGTAGACTTTTCGATTGTTTAGCGATCATAAGAGTCTACAGTATTTGTTCACACAGAGGGAACTGAATATGAGACAGCGCAGATGGTTGGAGTTCGTGAAAGACTATCACTTCTCTATTCAGTATCATCCAGGGAAAGCGAATGTTGTAGCAGACGCACTCAGCCGCCGACCATATGTCAGCCTTTCAGCTTTGTTTACAACAGAGTGGGATGCTTTGAAGACGGTTGATGAGTTAGCAGACGCTTTTATGGCATGTGTGGTAGTAACTCCTTCTATCATTCATCAGGTTATTCAAGCGCAACTCTCAGATCAACAGTGTATTGACCGGGTTTCGGAGTTAGCCTCCGGAGATGTTCCTTTTTATTCTATGGGGACTGATAGAGGATTGAGGTACAAGGGACGTTTAATTGTGCCTTCAGCTGATAATTTGAGAAATGTTGTGATGAGAGAGACACACACTTCTCAGTTCTCTGTACATCCAGGGGGAGACAAGATGTATCAGGACATGAAACGCCAGTTTTGGTGGGCCGGCATGAAAAGAGATATAGCTATCTTTGTCTCTAAATGTAGCACCTGTCAGATGATTAAGATTGATCATCAGAGACCGCCAGGATCGTTACAGCCACTTCCCATACCAGAATGGAAATGGGAAAGTATTTCCATGGACTTTATAGAGGGATTACCTACTTCACAGCAAAATCACAACTCTATTTGGGTCATTGTTGATAGATTGACCAAGTCCGCTCACTTTCTGCCTGTTCGGTCAAACTTTACGTCAGAACAGTATGCTAAGCTGTATATTGCAGAAATGGTGAAACTTCATGGTGTACCATTGTCCATCGTATCAGATAGAGATCCGAAGTTTGTATCAGGATTTTGGAGGAGCTTTCAGCAGGCTTTGGGTACAGAACTATATCTTAGCACTGCTTATCATCCTCAAACAGATGGACAGACTGAGCGAGTTAATCAGATTCTAGAAGACATGTTGCGGGCATGTGTTCTTGATTTTAAGGGCAATTGGGAGGAATATTTGCCGCTTTCAGAGTTTGCTTATAACAATAGTTATCAGAAAACTATTGGTATAGCACCATTTGAGGCTTTGTACGGCAGACCGTGTAGGTCTCCTGTCTGTTGGCTTGGAGTTGGTGAGAACAGCTTTTTGGGTCCTGAATTTATTAAGGACACGTCAGAAAAGATCGCTATCATTAGGGATCGGATGTGTACAGCTCAAAGCAGACAGAAAAGTTATGCTGACCGTCGAACTCGTGCTTTGGAGTTTAAGGTTGGTGATCAGGTTTTGCTTAAGGTTTCTCCTATGAAGGGAGTAATGCGGTTTGGGTCAAAGGGTAAGTTATCGCCTCGTTTTGTGGGTCCTTTTATGATTACAGATCAGATTGGGGCAGTAGCTTATCGTCTGGCTCTACCAGATAATCTTCATAGAGTACATAATGTTTTTCATGTATCTATGCTGCGAAAATTTCTACGGGATGAAGATCGATACCAACACATTGATGTGGGTGAGATTGAGTTGCAACCCGATGCAACCTATTTGGAACAACCTTACTATATTCTCGATCGTAGGAATCAGATACTGCGCACGAAGACTATTCCATTAGTACGTGTACAGTGGAGCCATCATAGTGCTACAGAGTCTACTTGGGAACGGGAAGATATTATCCGTGCCAAGTATCCAGAACTTTTTAATACAGGTATGTAGTGAATTTCGGGGACGAAATTCCTTTATTAGGGGGGGAGAATGTAATACCCCGAAATTTTAAAGAATGTATTTAAATTAATTTTGTGTTAGGTTAATTAATTTTATTTATTTGTGCATACTACATTATTATATTAGGTTCATTTAATTGTGCATGTAAATTAATTGTGTATGTTAAAATAGTAAATTTGTTCATGTAAATATGCATGTATTATTATTAATAATTTTATTTGTTGGTTATGCTTATATTAATCATTATTAGTTAAGTAAAGTATTATATTTGTGTTATATAGTATTATGATGATATAATGTATTATTTTGTAATAATAATAATTATATTAGTTTAATAATAATAATAATAATAATAATATTAATAATAATATAATTATAATAATTATAAAAGTTTTATTAATAATAATATTAGTAATAATAATATTAGTATTAAATCAAGGTAATGATGAAAAATTAAATACTAGGATAGAATTTCATTTACTATGGTAAGAATGGTGGATCAAATATCTTGATTAAAGATAGCATTGTCTTAAAGCCATATAGGTAGGAGTATGAGAAATGGGTGAGAAGTTATTATAAATAAGATATTTGTAATATTTATATTATATATTTTGTATATAAATTAACTAGCTTGCCTTAGAAGAAAATAAAGGGAGTTAGAAGCAAAGTATAAATTCTAGAGAGCTATTTTATAAGAGTGAAAGGAAAAGAGAAAGAGAAAGAAGCTTGGACCGGTGTAGGCAATTTTACCCGACTACGCGCAGACCGGCGGATTTATTTTAAATCCAAAAAGGCAAGTTATTATCTACTTTTCCCCTTTGAATTAATAAATTAATTGTTTAGCTTATTTTTATGCATCGAGCCAAGGTTAGGAGGTTAATAAATAATTAATTTTATTTTATTAAATTAATAGAATTTTAATTATATAGGATAGTATATATTTATTTAATGTCCTATGAAATTAATAATGGCTAAAAATAATTAAATAAGACTTTAGGGATTTTTCTAGAATTTTCTAGATTTTTCCGAGCATTTTCTGCAATTTCCGGCGACCTTCCGGCGAGTTTTCCGGTCGCCGGCAGTGGGGGAGACGACCGGAGTGATCCGGTGCGACGCGGCGCACCATAGGAGGGTGTACGCGCGCATCCTGGCCATTAGTGGAGTCTGATTGATCCGGTGCATCGCGGTCCATGATACCGCGGTACACCCGGATCCGTGGACGTTGGATGGAGGAGATGTAGGTGGATTGATCCGGTGTGGCGCGCACGTAGGAAATCTGATGCAACCGACCAACCAGCACACGCCGCGTCAGCAAGGCACCCCTAGTGCGCGCGTGGCAGCGCGTGGGACTCTCCAAACGCGCGTGGGAGCGCGTGCGGGCGCGTGGCTGATGCCAGACGCGCGTGGAGGCGTGTGGGAGAGTGGGGAAAGCTTGGCTGCGCGTGGGGAGGCTCTGGGAGGCGCGTGAGGGCGCGTGTGGGGTCCCTACAGCTGCTGGAAATTACCAGAATACCCCTAGGGCCTGTTTTGTAAATTCCAGAACCTTAAACTTGGATTTTTAGGTGCTGTGTTGGTAATTACGGGTTTAACGGGCCACGAAATTATTATTTTAACACCCGTTACTTATTCTTATGGCCGATTAATCTTTTCTAAGCATTTATTGGCTCGTTCGCAGTACGGATACTAATGTGAATTATTTAAACGACATTGTTAAATATAAATAGTGTTATTATCGTATTTAATGGTATCAAACATTACTGTTAAATTAAATAAGGCCATGGTTTTAATCAGATAAATTATCCATGATATCTTATAGGATGTTTATACTGTTAATTGATATATAAACCATGAATATTATGCTGTGTGCATTTCAGGAAATAAATGGACTGTTTAATTATGTCGCATTTATATTATATGGATGTGTTGCCATATAGAACCATATGAGCTGGCTAATAAGTTTAGACTCATTTATTCCTTATGCATTCGTTGCGATAGACAGATGTGTGGCTGTCGGGGTATGTGGTTTAATATTATTGGCATGTGTTGCCTAATTGACATACTCGGTATATTTATTAATATTGTTGGCATGTGTTGCCTAATTGATATGCTCAGTATATTCATCAGTACTTTGCGAGGTGTTATCACTGTGTAGTTCGTTGTAGTCTGTGTTGTCAGTACCGTGCACCATGTATAATAGCTGATTTCCCGGGTAGGGAAAGGCGACACTTGACCACCTAGTGTGAGTCTAAGTGATCACCGTCTATTCTGGTTGAGGTCATGTTATACATTGGATAGTTCCCATAGGATGTATACAGATATAGTACTCATCCGATTCATAATGATTAATTTATTTGATTCTCTGATTTGGGTCATAGTAGAGAGGACTTGCTCGTGGGGTTGACCCACCATTGTTGTTATTTCAGGATACGGTCAGTATCCGTTTCAAGGCTGAGGTTAGCCGTGTGGGACCATCATCCGAACTCATCTACTCCTACGATCCAGTGCAGGGTAGAAGTTTTATGTAGTATTTCAGTTTCAGTTTTTATTTACTTTTGACGTTGAACTCTCAGGGTTATATTTAGGGATCCCTGACGTAGGATTTCCAAGTTGTAATGAAGTACTGTATTAAATAAAGGATGGATGGATGTTGTATTATTTAATGTTTCTTTCCTGTCTAAATTCTTTTATTTCCATCATTTTATATTCCATGCTTGTATATTGCCAATTATTTTTGATATCCCTCGTTTTTCGTGTATAAGCCTGATCAACTTATGCGTGGGAAATGTGGGGGTGTTACAAGGATGGACACGGACTTTATATACTTATTATAAGGTACCATGGTATGAGCTTAAGTCTCAGGACCATGGTTAGGGTGCATATATCGCCTAGGATGGATAGCTGGACAGAGGTGTTGTTCCCTGGTAGGTCTAGGTACACATGACCACGTAATGTACGATTTACATGGTATCTCTACTCAGGCTGAGACAGACCTATTAAACTAGTGAGCGTCCTATAGTGTGTAATATATACATATATGGACTACTCTAGCTATTGTTGAATCTATTTAGGATGTATCTGCGTATCGAATTCCTGTTTGAATCGTAGTAGATCAGGACTTGCATGTGGGCCTGACCCACTCTTTTATTTTTCAAGTGCTCATCAGTTTCAGGGTTAGAGCTTAGTCATGCAGAGCAGATACAGACTTCGATTCCACCGACTACGTAGGACTGCTTACTTTTTAGCTTTGGATCGTATTTCAGTTATTTCATTTGCAGTTAGGATTTTTATTAGGGGTCCACTAGATGGATTCCTGAGTTGCTAATTAATTGGAGGTTTTGGAATTTGGATTTAATTAATTATATTTTGAGGATTTTTCATTAGAATTCATTTAAGCTATTATTATTTATTTCTTATACTTTAAATTTTGTATTCTGTGTTCGCATTACATATTAATTGTTTGATATTTTCCTCGGATTTGGGCCTGGGCCTAATCAACCCATGTTTCGGATCCGATGGGTATCACACTTATTGCTTAGGTATTTCGATTAAAAAAAAAGGTCAAAAAGAAAGTTGGGTTGCGCCATATATATGAAAGAGTATACAATAATGATGTATTTGACGAATCAAATACCATGGTCTAATAATGAAGCATTCTAATTAGTTGATAATATTAGTATTTGTTGATAATTTTGAGCTTGAATACCACTTGTAAATAATCCAAGAAACATGACAGGTATGGGAAGTACTGAAGGTACTAAAAAAACAGGAATAACAATTACTAATTCATCAGCTAATATATTTCCGAAAAGTCGAAAACTAAGTAATAACGGTTTTGTGAAATCTTCTAAGATGTTAATGGGTAAAAAGATTGGAGTTGGTTGAATGTATTTTCCAAAATAACCTAATCCTTTTTTGGTAAAACTTGCATAGAAATATAATAGATTTTCAGGTACTTGGCATGTAATACTATCACAATAAAAAGTGCATTTATTCTCTTTTAACTTGGTAATTATTATTAAGGGACTGCTTGTTTTATGATGGAGAAATTCCTATATCTAATTAGATGGATAAGTTAGGTGTTGGGAGTAAAAAGCTTCACGTACATGTCTAGTTTATTGAATTAAATTATTATCAGAGTTATCCGTACAATAATGCGATTAATTGAGGTCATGCCAGGTCTGCACTCTAAAGATGTTTGATACCAATTCAATGATACATTTGCCAAAGTCATGCTTATAAAATGTCATAATTTTAAATAGAAATGAGGAGACAGAAAATGTCTCAAGATAGAGTATTCATAGAAAGAGAAATAATTAAATAAGAGTATTATAGATATTATATATAGAAATGAGGGAGTAGTCTTGGTATTAAAAAATATGAGAAGCCTTTATTTGGCGTCAGAAGTCCTTATTTGCTCATATTATAGGAGTAAAATTTGAACATGAGAAGTGTTATTTACACATTTTAAAAATTACAAATTTTTTTTTTTTTTTTTTACCCTTTTACCTTTATAAAATTTGTACACAAACAAGATAGTCTTGATATTATTATTTAGTAAATGATAGTTGTACTACTGCAACTTTGGCTAACTCATTGTCATCTTATGTTTTCAACACCTTTGAAATTGAAAACACACCCAAATGGGTAAGAATCGGAACCAGTCTTCTCTTGGTGGACTGGGCATTAAAGCCGAGCGTTCAAGAGTATTTGGTTTCACTGTCACTAGCTTTCAACGGTATTGATTTCACTGTGAGCATCCCTCTAAGGGCAAACTAACTTGTTTTATTAACTTAAATTCAATGTATGTGGATCTGTAAATTCGGCTGACAAGGTTGGGTCGTTTTGGCACAAGGAACCATATTCTCCCTATACACATTTGGTCATTTACTATTCCATCCAATTAAATCGAAAATGTAACAACATCAAAAAGACACAATAACAATAATATGGTGTTGGATTACTGATTTAATGGTATTATAACATTGTAACTCGATATAATATGTTGCATGAATGTTACAAAATGTAATACGTGACTTACTTCTAGTGTAATATGTTGCATTCTCGATTTAAAAGATATTGAATCTTTCATCATCACAGCGGTAAAGACCTATAAATCATGAAGATAAAATGTTACTTGTCTAAAAAGTGCTGTAACTTTTTTTTCTTTCTTCGAGCACGTGTATCGATCCCACAACACAAATACTATTTAAGTCAAGAATGTGGTTCAAAAGCGAGATTTGGATGATTAACTTCTCTTATCTTGATCAACGCTGCTATACTCCCGAGAACAAAAAGTGCCGAAACGTATTTGACCCTAAAACTGTGAAGCTAATTGCTCGGGGAATAAAAAGAAATAGATATAAAAAAGCATTCTCTCCAAAAAGTTTCCTCTGGAGACCGATATGGAGGAGGTCCAACTTCCAGTCCTAACTTTATAAATATACAAAGTTCTATTCTTTCATAAATGCAAAATTAATGAAATCTGATCGTCTCATTTTCAAATTCTTTTCAATTCTTTATCCAAATTTTGACAGCATAATTTTGTGACTCTTTATAATTTTGATTGTATTCACCAAATTTAAATGGAATTTAGGAAAAAATTAATTAATATCCAGACAAAAGTATTAATATATACATTAAAAAAAAAAAAAAAAAACATCTTCCTAATTCTAAGTCCAAGAATTTCAGTGAATATTTCAAACTTATAGTTATAACTGAATTTTAAAGGACAGTTGAGGATAATAAGGATGGTAGGTTTATCTCTTGGTTTATTATTTTTTTGCATGTTTAATAAAATGATAAAAAAGAAAATAGTTCAAAAACTATAATATAGAATATATTATTATATTATAAAAAATAAATTAAGAGCATTTCTTAAAAAAAAAAATGAATAAAATAAAAAAGGATATCAAAACTTTCCCAAAAAAGAAAATTTAAAATTTAAAAAGGATTAAATGAATATTTCTAAAATAAACAACACTGAAAAATAAATAAGCAAGGACAGAATCAGTATCACAATTCCTAGCTTTTTCAACTCTCTCTCTCTCTCTCTCTGCACTTTATTAATCGTTTTGTTACATAATTTGCTAGATAAATTGTTTCACAATTTATGTCAGACTTTAGGCAATTTTCTAAAGATTCTCTCTCTAACTTGACCAATATGTTGGTCAATAAATTCGAGCAGAGATGAGTTTCTTCAGAGGACTTGTCGACTCATTGGGCTCGGTGTTCTCCAATTCGTCTTCTTCCTACGATTCTCAGCAAAACCCTAATTCTTCCGGTAATCGAACAATGGATGACGTCGCTGGGAATTCAGTTTCTAACGAAAGGGTTGCATACAAGCTCAAAGGGTACTTCGATTTGGCCAAAGACGAGATCGCGAAGGCCGTTAGGGCTGAAGAATGGGTTTTGGTTGATGATGCGATTGTGCATTACCAGAACGCTCAACGCATATTGATCGAGGCCAGCTCCACCACTGTACCTTCATACATCAGCTCTAGGTACGGTTAATTTACATTATTGATCCTTATATTTGATTTAATAGGCCTTCTGGCCTTAGGCAATTTTTGTTGTTGTTGATCCTTATATTTGATATAATAGGCTTGGTAATCAGTTTTCAGTAAGGCTGGGAATCATAAATTGGGATGCATCCTCTATCAAACTTTGAATCAATAGATGTTTACTTGTTGATTTGGTGAAGATGATATTCAATCTCTTAGAGAAACGTGGAATTGAAGCTTGATTGCAAACTTTTTCGAGCTAATTTACATTATGTCTAAACATTTAGAGACAGAACTTTGCAGCAGCTGCTGCCACATTCTTGAACTTAGTGCAAGGTACTCCAAGTTAATTATTATTTGAAGTATTGGATTTTACAATTGAACTTCATAATTAATTGTCATCTAGCACCCAATGCAGTTGGACTAGAATACCAACTTTCAAATCCTAGTACCCTTTTCATTATACTCGAGTAACAAAGCCTTCTTAGTTATATGCAGAAGCTTACTCTCTCTTTATACCATTGTAATATTCCATTATGTTCATCATACAAGTATCTAAATCTTTCTTTAGCTCGAGAAGAAATTTTGCATCCGTTTTTTACAAGCTCACTAGTACAAAGTTACATAATGACTTGTTATAATAATTGCCCGGTTATCCATTATGAAGGTAATATAAATTCTAGGAGATCTGGGCATCCCCACAAAACAGCTCCGGTCATGTGAAGCCGTCACATTGTGGGGAAATTGATCCAATGACCAATGGTTAAACCCATGCCAGCTCTGCGTAATTTGGTGTAAGCCGTCTTAATCAATCTCCCTTTCTCACATTCTGCGATTGATCATATTGCCTAACAGAGTTGCTAATTGCGAGGGAAAGTTTTTGTTGGGAAGTGTTTATTTAATGGTTCATTTCTTTATTTATTTATTTTGACTAATTTTTCATTCTCTCTCACATCCACACTAGTCTGTAACTTAGCATTTTGGTATCATTTTTATTTTTTATTTTTTATTTTTTGGAAATTAGCATGGTGGCATCTTCAATGAAACTAAAATGCTAAAAAAAAATAACTAGGATTGATCTTTCTGCCAGTTTTGTTATAAGAAGCTTGAAAAGAGCCCCTGGTGATGAAATTGTTTTCCCGTTAAAAATTGTAATGATCAGCAATATGGAGTTGGGAAATCTTGGTTGAAATTTAGTTCTCTTTTACATATGATTAACCTTTCAAGCAATGATGCTGTCTTTTTTTTCCTACCAAATGGTGCATGAACATAGTCTTCTTGTAACCTTTCAAGCAATGATGCTGTCTTTTTTTTCCTACCAAATGGTGCATGAACATAGTCTTCTTGTAACTTCCTGCGGCAACTAAATGTTTTTTTTGCCCCTTTTTTTCAGTGAAAGAGAGAAGGTGAAATCTTATCGTCAAAAGATATCAAAATGGCAGGGCCAAGTTTCAGAGAGACTTGAAACTTTAAGTCGGCGAACAGGTTTATATCTGATCATCTTGCCACTTAATTTCCATAATTATTTTTCTGTGTGGGTTAGAGGAGACTGCTTATATATTCTTTGTTCCTTCTTTTTCCTCCCTCCAGGTGGCATGCCGATAAACAAGGTATGGAGACTAAGTAAGTGAGTGGAATATTATTTTCTTTTATAAAGACTATGCATCACTGATTAGCTGATGCAATCAGTTCTAATTTATCACAGTATATTTTTCCTTAACTCTAGAGATAGTAATAGACCTTATATAATTTGATGTAAAATAGTATATTGATTTATAGAGACATGACCCAGAAATTTTGGCATCCTTCGCTTCCATGATGGAAAGATAGTCATTTGATAATTAGCTGTGTTTATTATCATCAAGTATCCTCTATTTTTGACGTTTTTGGTGGACCTTTTTCATTTAACTTAAATTACATATTTCTTGCCACATAAGGAAGAGTTTATAAATTTTCAATGGGAAACCTTGAATGCTTATCCTTATGTTAATCTTAGTTGCTTAGAGGAGCATACTGGAGCTTAAGTCATTTTTGTTTCCTCAGCAAGTCCAATATTGTTATTGAAAACAAATGCTTTAATATGTTTTGCTGATGAAAGTGCAGATAAGTGTGACAAGACCAAATTTCTCATAAAACATGAAGATGACCTTAATATTGTGTATTTTATTGTGTGAACCTACCAGTTCCTGACATGCAAGTGTGCGTTTAATTTTTTTTAATATCTAATTTCTGATTAGCACTCATATAATATTCTTTTGTTAAGTGATAGTCATCTTTGGAGACTTCTTCAAACACTTGTTATGGATACCGGAACATATAAGTGTATCATGCTCGTTGAAGGAATCCGCACTGTGGAGCTATCTTCATGGACTGATATTTATGAGTTTTTTTAGGAATTGCTCACAGTATCTTGTTAAGTTAAATTAATCCGAATTTTAGATTCTACAGTCTGAAATGCATGGAATTAGCCACATTTTCCCTTGAATTGAAAATCATATATGATTTGACAGGCATTGTTGCATCAGATAAACTTACAGGGACTTTTCCTACCTTTTTCTCCCCTTGTAGTTTTTTTTTTTAAGCTAATAATGTGATGTAGGACCAAAATGCTCCTATTCTAAACTGATGAAGAACGTAATGAGACCAGAAAGAAAACAGGGGATGAGGAGATAGATGGTGATGATGCAGGGTTAGAAGAAGAGGCGAGAAGACAGACGAAGGGAGTGAGAAAAGAGAATAAATAAATAGGCTAACAGACACAGGCATTGAGGAAATCCAAGAACAAAGGTGATGAAGAATGGAAAAAGAAATCTGAAAATCACAATAATCAATATTCCCAAAATATATATATATATATATATATATATATATATATTATGTTATGTGCAGCTTTTTATAGGCAAACCATGAAAAGAAAATACCCAATAAATACTAAAATAACCCTAAGAAAATGTCCCTAAGCCTACGGCTGATGTAGGTGCGGAACTCCTCACGGTGTCCATCATAATCTTGTCTCGATATTGTTTGTTTGTTTGTTTTGTTATTTTTTCTTTTTTCTTTTAAGGGTTTCTTTAGTGTTTCTTCATATTCTTGGGCAGTATAGCATTGATTGATTCATGTAAACTGCATTCTTTGCAGAACACAACTCAGACTGCCGCAGTTCCATCAAATGTGTCTAACTCTAGAAAAGATGCATTACAGAAGGCTTCTAGTTCTCGTAGTTCTGGTTCAGTTGCAAGGAATCAGACTAACAAAGTCGTAAGCTCGAAACCTGTGCAAGAATCTGGTACTGGTTATGATGCAAAATTGGAGGAAATGATAAACTCTGTGATCGTGGACAGAAGTCCTTCTGTTAAATGGGAAGATATTGGTTAGAAACTACAAAAATGCTTTCTTTTGTATATTATTACAGTTCCTTTCATTTGCCATTTTTCACTTAAAAAAAGCTACAATTTACTGGTCATAATTTGTTTGCAGCTGGCCTTGAAAAAGCAAAACAAGCTTTACTGGAAATGGTAATCCTTCCAACTAAAAGAAAAGACCTGTTTACCGGCCTTCGAAAACCAGCTAGAGGTAATGTCCTGGAAAATGTTATTTTCGAAGAGCTTTGTTTTTATTGTATTAGACCTTTATTCGTGAAAAGACTCCTGGATTTTATGTTTCAGGTTTGCTTCTTTTTGGTCCACCTGGCACTGGGAAGACTATGCTTGCCAAAGCAGTCGCCTCAGAGTCAGAGGCTACATTTTTTAACGTTTCTGCTTCTTCCCTAACGTCAAAATGGGTACATCTCTGTCAAATGTCTTCCTTATCAAATTTATGCTGGTAAAGGTTTTCATTTTCTTATGTCCCTTGACAATTGCAATTCTTATCAGTTTCGCCTTTACTAAATAGGTGGGGGAGGGTGAGAAACTTGTCCGGACTCTCTTCACGATTGCTATATCAAGGCAGCCATCTGTAATTTTCATGGATGAAGTACGCTATTCTCTCTTCAAACATTATTGTGATGTTTTTTTCTTGAAGACCGTTCTTTTCCTGCCTGATGTGTTAGTGACTTAGTTCTGCCTTTCTGTATGCTACTGCTTGCATGTAAAAGTAGCTCGCCTTTTTGACAAAGAAAGAATGAGCACATGGTCTGAGAATTTTGATTTTGTGCCATTATTACCACAATTAAAATTTGAAGGCTTACACCGGTTCTTCATCTGTATTTGATTGTGTGGAGAACCTAGAAGTTAAAAATTCTGTAATAAAATATCTTGTCTGACAACTTTTTGAGGATGTATGATGTTTAATTGTTCTGATGTTATCATATCACATACTTCTCTCAGCTTAAGAAACGAGGAGTTTTATGATCCAAAATGGAATTTTATAGTATTTTGCTATTAGATATAATTTGATAGCAATTTCTCAAGCTTACTTCCATGAAGGGACTGGTTAACTAATGCTGAGAAATAGATAAGCTGTATAGTTAGAACCCTTTCAGAAGTAGAATTTTAATAGCAGGAGCTATGGTTAAAATTTAATGGGAAGGAATTGCTTGGTTGCACACTTGTGCTTATGGAACATTAAAATTTAATATTGTACAATTTTTATTAGGTTTATCACATTTTTTTAACAGGCAAAAAGGTGTCTAGATGTGGGTGTAAACATATTGAGTGCCAGAGACTGCCAGAGAGCAGTTTCAAAAGGAAACCTAGAGGCCCAACTCAACTTTGGAATATGTTCATTGGGAGAGAAGTTGGTCCTTTTTTTTTTTTTTTTTTTTTTCTGGCAAACTAGAGGGAGGGGGGACTTGAACACGGGCACACCCGCTCAGGGAGATGGGCACTCTACCGACTAGGCCACTGTGTAATGCCCGAGAAGTATGTCCTAAATCCATGTAGTTGTAATATCAAAATGAAACTGAAAAGGGTCTAAAAGATTCTATATTGCAAGTTGATTATTTTGAAGTCTATAGATACTTTCATAATATCATCTTACTTGAGTGTGTATAATTTTGTATTAAAATTATCAGTTGCAAATTTATGGTACATATATAGACACAGAGACATGGTTTAGGTCAGTTCCATACTTTACAGGGAAGTGCTCTTAAGATTGGATGTTTTCAACTCTAAGGGTCCGTTTGGCATGCGCTTTGTTATAGGCGTTTTGTTTTTGGCTAAAACAGAAACAATGTTTTTGTTGTAGGAGTGTTTTGTAAAAAAATCAAAAGCACGTTTGGGAACGATGTTTTGCTGTGAAAATGTTGAAAACAGAAACATGCAAAACCCGTTTAGTCAGTACAACTGTTGCCAAAAATAAAAATTAAAACTGAAAGTGAAAAAAAAAAAAAAAAAAAAGGTCAGCCTTATCCCCATCGCGATCTTCGTGTTCCTCGTCATCTGAGGTGAAATGATCGGCGGCGGCGGTGGAGGGAGGGGATTGGCGGCGGATTTTGATGAGGCGTTCGAGAGCTTGGTCGATGCTGCGCTTGTGGATGTAGAAGGCGGAGACCGCCATTACCAACGCTCTGAACAAGGCCGCCAACGCGAGATGGATAGACGATACTGGTTGAAAGGAAGAAGATGAAGACTCCATTGTTCTGGGTTTGGTTTGGTTTGTGCTGTGTTTGGGTTTTGTGGAGTTATTATACTGGTTTGGTTTTGTGTGATCTGGGTTTGGTTTGAACTGGTTGAAAGGAAGAAGATGAAGACGATACTGGTTTGGTTTTGTGTGATCTGTGTTGTATGTGTTTCAAGTTTGAATCCAACAAATCCAAGCTTCGATAGCTGTTGTATTTGATCAAATCCAGCAAATTGAGGGCTTAACTTGGATCAGTGGTGATGAATTTTCTGAAATCGCCCTTGAATCGCAAAGAGAGTATTGGGAGAAGAGAGAGAAAATTTGCCCAAAATGACCTAAAATGTTTGTATACCTGAAGCAAGTATGTTTTAAGTTAGGCCGGCTGTTTCCTTCGTTGCAGTGAATTTTATAGGCAAACAGTGCTGAAACAAGATAAAACACCATCTTGGTGTTTCAAGTTTTAGGCCATTTTATTGAAATGTTTTACAACTGTGCAAAACAAAACATAACCAACTGTTGGCACCAAAACTTGGCAGCCACCTCAGCAGCGACGTGGACCAATGGGAAGCCGATAAGGGTTGAGCATGTCCAAGAATGGATCGGCCAGTTTTGAAGATATTAGGAGCAAATATAGAAAGATATATTTCAGCCACCTAATGATATGGCAGTTGCTAAAATATAGCAACTCATATTTGACTTTTTTTTAAAATGGGATGTTAACAGAAAAGGAAAAGGTTAGAGTTTGGATGAAACTCAATAACTAAATTCCTATAAAATAGGAAGTTTAGTTTGATGAAAGAAGGAAAGCTTTGAAGACATGTATAGAAGATTGGCAGCATGAAGTGAACAAATCTAATTGTGACAAGTGGCCTTGACATGGCGCTAAAAGATGGGCCACTTGGGATAGAACACGGCTGCCAAGTTTATAAAAGGAAGTTGCTAGAACTTAGCAACTTTTCAGCAACTTTCTAGCAACGTTTTAGCAATATCTCGGCAACTTATATGTGACTAAATCAAGGAAGTTGGTTTCAGCAAGGATTTCCTACTAAGGCAAGCCATGAAGATAAGGAGAAATATATTGAGTTTTGACTTAGTTTGATTCACGAAGAGAAGAAAATCAAGGAATGAGAGATTTTCTAGCAAAAAGTTAGGAAAATAAGTTGAGAAAGAATTTTATAAATAGGAAAGTTGTAATCGTATTCCAATTCGTCCAGCACCACCACAAAACATGCATTTCAACTAAAAATGTTTTCAATTGACTCTACGTCATTTTTTCCTATCAATTTCTTTATTTCAATTTAATGGCAATTGATTAGATCATTGTCAACTATTTCAATTCAGCCATTTACTTTCTTTCAATTTCAATTTCAATTATGCCAATTTTAATTACGCAATTTTAGTTAGGCTTTCAATTCAATGGCAATTGATTAAATTCTTGCCATTGAATCGTAGTGACAATTGATTAAATTCTTGTCATTACTTGGCTGATGGCAATTGATTAAATTCTTGCTATCACGTTTCAGTGGCGATCGATTAAATTCTTGCCATTGTGTTTGGCTGATGGCGATTGATTAAGTTCTCGCCATCACGTTCGGCCGGCGATTGATTAAGTTCTTGCCGCCTGTCTTCACTCGGCCATTCCATCCATTCAAACATTCATCAGCCGTTGCATTTCTTTAGACACTCTAAAAAGTCCTTGCTACAAACAAGGCATAAAAGAACCTTGCTGGGAGTTCTTACTAGTCTCTCTCCCACACAATCGCCTGAGAGTCAGCCATCGGAAAAAGGGATAGGCTGGTGTTCAATTACATATTTTGGGTATTTTGTACAAATACTCTGGCACGCCCGCGAAGAGTCCATCGACCGGCGTAGGGAACAAAAACCGCGCGAACACGTTTTGGCACGCCCGGTGGGACTACTACTAGAGTGTTATAAAAGAGGCAAATATGCCGCGGCTCACAAAAAATTCTAAGGCCGTGGCTACTGATGAAGATTTGGAGGAAGGCGATCAGCCAGTACAGGCTGAGAACTCTGCAGCAGGTCCTACTGATGAGTTAGCCGTTCTTCAAGCACAGGTTAGCTCCTTGGTAGATGCAATGGGAAGGATGGGAGCACGCTACAACGACTTGCATGAAAATATGTACCAACTCTCAGCCTTTATTTTGAACAAGCCGACTCAAGCTAGCAGCTCCAACAATCAGGAATCGGCTTCTCAGCCGAATCTATCACAAGCTGCTCGGCCAGAGAGGGCCATTGAATCATCACAGCCATGGCCGCCAGTAGTGACACTCCAACCAGGTACAACATCAAGTCAGCCGGTTCATACGCTACTCACCTGGACAGAAAGCTATCATCAGCCTACGTTGGCAGGTTCTAATCAGCCACCAGTAGTAGGTTCGCAGCCACAGGTAATTCTACCAAACCCTGCTCGGATGCCTTTGAACTCGGGGGGCAATCAGATCAGGTGGAGGCCACCGAACCCACTGTATACTCATGTGCCGCCATAGGTAGGGCTCGGGGGGCAGAATATGGCTAATCAGCCACATGATTGGCCGAATTGCTATCAACCAGCGGCTAATCAGCCGCCAGTTTTTAATCAGGTACCACCAATATTAAATCAGCCACCTCAAGTCATGTTAGATAGAAGACAATTAGCTGATTTACTCACAGAAGAATATGGCCTGGAACTTAGAGGTGCCGGCCGACCAATTTATAGAACTCCTTATCCAGAAGTGGTAGATCAAGTTGAGTTCCCTAGAGGATATAAAGCCCCTGACTTTGTAACCTTTAGTGGAGAGGGAAATCAATCGACCGTGGAACACATTGGCCGATTCACGGTTCAATGTGGAGAGGCCAGTGTTAGCCCGTGGTTGAAATTGAGACTTTTTCCTAACTCTTTGACAGGGGCAGCTTTTTCATGGTATATTCGTCTACCTCCTAACTCTGTTTTTAATTGGCCACAGATGGAGGAATTATTCCACAATCAGTTCTACCGTACGGAGACAGAACCTACTCTGGCCGATTTATCCAGGCTAAGTCAATTGCCTAGTGAATCGGTCGAGACATTCATTGCAAGATTCAGGAGAGCAAGATTAAGATGTCGTGTACCTCTTCCAGAACAGGAGTACATTCGTTTGGCTTTGAACGGCCTTGATTTTGAACTTCGGAAGAGGTTTGAAGGAGTTCCATTTCGTGACATGTATGACCTGGCCGAGAAAGCTACCAGATATGAGTTGGTTCTCAAAGAGGAGAAAGAACGAAAAAATTCCTCTAAAGGTACGTACTATAGGGACCCCAACTATGAAGTTTATTCAACTGATGTGGTTGAAGAGGAAGATTTTGAAGCTAATTTAGCCGAAGTCATTCTAAAGAAACCTTATGTATGTGACGCTTTAACAAAACCAAATGTATCCACCAGTGGTACTCAGCCATCGACTTCATCGGCCAGGAAGGGTACGGCTGATACTGGTAAGGTTTATACGTTTGATCTGGCCAAAACAGAACAAATTTTTGATCATTTGTTGGCCGACAAACAAATCGTTTTGCCAAAAGGATACAATATACCATCGACCAATGATTTAAAAGGAAGAGAGTTCTGCAAATTTCATAATTCATGGAATCATACTACTAACAATTGTTATGTATTTAGAAATGTATTGCAGAAATCTATCGATGAAGGTGTATTGAAATTCCCTGAAAAGAAGCCAGATGTAATGGGGGTCGATGGCGATCCATTTCCTAATATTGTCAGTACCAATGTAATCAGCCTGGCAACTGAAAAAGCCGCTGATAATTGTAGACAGGAAAGATTACCAAAAGTTCTTGGTAGTTCATCGGCCAGTAATGATGAGCAGAAAGTTAAGGACTTGGAAATTCAGTTAAGAGAAGCTCAAATTGCCCTTATCAACCATGGTTGTTGTCCAAATTGCAAAGGCCGAAGGAATGACTCAGACAAGAGGGGCTATTTCCAATCAACCAGAAAACGCACTGTCCATGAAAGGTTAGGCCATCAGCCTAGACAGAATCACGAAGAAATCAATCGATCAATATTTAGAGAAAATGGGCCGAGGGCAGTGAGAATCATTCGGTCATCGGTGGCCGATAGAGTCCTGCCAGAACAACATTTTTATCCTAGTTTCAAAAGGAAACCAACAATTCAGTCAGAAATATGGGTTCAAAAAGGAGAAGAATCTAGCCGTGTAAGAACGGTTAGGCCTCCTTTGGTTGACCATGGCAGATGGACTCGAGTAAGTCACCCAAAGTTTCCTAAGCAGCCTCCTACACGTACCCAAAAAAGGAGGATGCAAAGGAAAAATGCAGAACTCAAAAGGAAAGAAGACAAGATCGACCATGATCAACTAGAAAGGAAAATTGAACCAGTGGTGGCTGAAGACATGGAGGTCGTTACATCCTTTGAGAATAAGGCATGCTTTTATGAAGAAAAAGATGATCAGCCCGACCAGGATCCAAAGCATGCGGCCAAGTACAGAATTTGTTTTGGTTCTCTCCCGGATAAGGTAAATTGTAACATGGTATTTGTTTTGCCTTCTGTGTTTGAAGCAAGGATAGAACCAACGATGAACAGGGATGTTGAGTCAGCCAAGCAGGAAGAAAAGGCTGAATCTTCAGAAATTAAGAACGATTCGACAAGTTCATCGGCCGGGATAGGATTGATCTCTCAGGATCAGCCATATGAGGCCGATAAAATTATTTTTGAAAAACCACCTTTGTCCATGACACAGCAGTTGAGGCCGTTGTATGTTAAAGTATGGGTTGAGGGTTAGCCAATCAATAGGGTTTTGGTTGACAATGGTTCGGTGGTGAATGTCATTCCATCAACTACTTTGAAGAAATTGGGTAAAACCATGGATGATGTAGTTCCAACCGACGTGGCCATCAGTGGTTTTAATGGAGGATCTAGTAACACCAAAGGTATTCTACCTTTGGAAATTACTATTGGCGGTAAGACATCCTTTACGGCTTTCTTTATCATTGATTCAACCGCGGCCTATAATCTCCTTTTAGGCCGAGATTGGATTCATCCTAACATGTGCATCCCATCAACCTTGCATCAAATGTTGATTTTTTGGGACGGAAATGAGGTAAAAATTGTTGAGGCCGATAACAAACCCTTTATAGCTAGGGTGTATTCGGCTGAGGCTGCACTTTATGATGAAACTGTTGTACCTATCAAATTTGTTGGCATTAACAGAATGGGACGACCAGCAGCGGCAACAATGAAGAAGAATTTAATTAATGCTGATATTAAAGAATTATTGTCAGAAGCAGCTCGGCCGAAAGTTGATATTTTCAGGTCGACCATCAAGGACATTGAAGATGTTACTGATGGATCACAAAACCAATGAAGAAAAGAAGTGGCAAGCTTTCAAGGCCGCTTGCATCAGACTGAAAGCATATCTGGCTGAGAAGAGACTGGCCAGAGAAGAACAACTATATGAAGAGGTATCGGCTAGCACGGCCGATATAATTGAAGAGGGTTTCGAAAAACTGGATGCAATCCAACTTGAAGATTTGGAGTTAGCCCCTTCCAGGATGGAAGATAATAAAGCAGAGGTGCAAGATCCTTTATTGGAAATAAATGTTGGTACTAAAAAAGATAATCGGCCATTATTTGTTAGTGCTTTGCTTGAGCCCAAATTCCAGGCCGATTTGATTAAATTATTAAATGAATATAAGGATTGCTTTGCTTAGAGTTATGAAGAGATGCCTGGCCTGTCTAGAAAATTGGTAGAACATAGATTACCGATCAAGAAAGATTTTCAGCCATATAAACAACCACCAAGAAGGATGTCTTTGGAAGTAATGCTCAAAATTAAAGAAGAAATTGAAAGACTTCTTAAGGCAGGATTTATTCGAACAGTTAGGTATGTTGAATGGTTGTCTAATGTTGTTCCTGTAATGAAGAAGAATGGCAAACTTAGAGTTTGTGTGGATTTTCGCAATTTAAATAATGCCACTCCAAAAGATGAATATCCAATGCCTGTGGCCGATCAACTTATTGATTCGGCCGCTAAGCATGAAATATTGTCTTTTATGGACGGCCATTCAGGTTATAATCAAATCTATTTAGCCGAGGAAGATGTTCATAAAACGGCTTTTAGATGTCCTGGGTCAATTGGTACTTTTGAGTGGATTGTGATGCCATTTGGCCTAAAAAATGCCGGGGCTACTTATCAAAGGGCAATGAATTCTATCTTTCATGATATGATTGGCCGATTCATGGAAATTTATATAGATGATGTAGTTGTGAAATCATCGGCCAAGAGACAGCATTTGGAACACTTGAAAAGGGCCTTTGAAAGGATGAGGATTCACAAATTGAAAATGAACCCATTGAAGTGCGCATTTAGAGTTTCAGCCGGGAATTTCTTGGGGTTCTTGGTACATAAACGAGGTATTGAAGTTGATCAGAACAAGGTCAAAGCTATTATAAATGCTAGGGCCCCAGCCAACAAAAAACAAGTGCAAAGGTTCCTCGGCCAGGTAGGTTTTCTTAGAAGATTTATTTCTAACCATGCTGGCCGAGTGCATGTCTTTTCGACTTTAGTGAAATTAAAGTCACATGAGAAATTTCATTGGGACGAGTCCCATCAGAAGGCCTTTGAAAAAATAAAAGAGTATTTGGCAAACCCCCCGGTTGTAATGCCTCCAAGAAAGAAGTGGCCTTTAAAGCTTTATTTATCGGCCGCAGAAGAATCAATAGGTAGTATGCTCGCACAAGATAATGAACATGGAAAGGAGCAGGCTGTCTATTACCTGAGTAGAATACTGACTGATGTAGAATGCAGATATTCCTCAATTGAGAAACTTTGTTTATCTTTGTACTATTCGGCCATGAAGTTGAGAGTATACATGCGGCCTGTTGATGTTTACATTCTTTGTCAGACTAACGTGATCAAGTATATGCTATCAAGGCCATTGATTACTGGCCGAATAGGTAAGTGGGCTTTGGCTTTGATGGAATTCAATTTTATCTACGTCTCACAAAAATCAGTAAAAGGAAGGGTTCTGGCTGATTTTTTGGCCGATCATCCTTCAACTGATATTGATCCATGGGTTTATGATGAATTGGAGTCATCAGCTATATTCTTGACTCCTTGGATCTTGATGTTTGATGGATTAAGCACGGCTGATGGAGCAGGAGCAGGTATTGTTATTATTTCGCCAGCTGGCAGAAAGGCTTCATTCTCTTTCTTTTTAGATTTTAAATGTTCAAATAACCAGGCCGAATATGAAGCACTTATAATCGACCTGGAAATTTTAATTGAAATGGCTGTTAGAGATGTAAAGATTTTGGGAGATTCAAACTTAGTCCTTAGCCAAATTTCTGAAGATTTTAAGTGCCTAAGTTGGCAATTAAGGCCGTTTCATTCTCTGGCCACTTCATTAATTAATCAATTTGATAATGTTCAACTTAAGTTCTGGCCGAGAGGGCAGAATAAGGAGGCCAACAGCATGGCTCAAGCAGCCTCTGGAATAAGAGTACCAGCCGGAATAGAAGATCAGTTGATAAAGATAACACGAAGATCTTTGCCATCGGCCGAATTGAGAAATACTATGTTTGATACTTGGACAATTGATGTAGAAGATTTGGCCGACGATGACTGGAGGATACCATTTATAATGTTCCTTCGAAATCCAAACATCAAGGCTGATAGAAGTATTAAAAGAAAAGCGATCAACTTTGTGCTTCTAGATGGGGATCTATACAGAAAAGGGTTAGAAGATGGGCTCTTACTACAATGCATAAGCAAGGAGGAATCACTTCAGGTTATGGCCGAGGTACATGAGGGCAGTTGTGGGGCTCACCAAGCTGGGATTAAAATGAGATGGCTGATTCGCAGGTATGGATATTATTGGCCGAGAATGAGGAAAGATTGCATAGATTACTCAAAAGGTTGTCAAGCTTGTCAAAGACACGGGCCGATTCAGAATGTACCAGCAAAAGAATTACAGCCAATAATCAAACTTTGGCCATTCAGAGGTTGGGGCCTTGACCTTATTGGTAAAATTAATCCACCATCAAGCGAAGGCCATCACTGGGTGATTGTTGCCACAGATTATTTTACTAAATGGGTTGAGGCCAAGGCTTGCAAAGCGGTTGATCAGCAAACAGTGATTAATTTCATGGAGCAAAACATCATCCACAGATTTGGGATTCCAGAAACACTTGTTTCAGACAATGCAACAGTATTTAGAGCAACTGAGGTACTACAATTCGGCCACAACATGAATATTCATATGTCAGCCTCTACGCCATACTATGCTCAGGCAATGGCCAGGCCGAATCTTCAAACAAATTCTAATTGAGATCATTGAAAAAATGATCAAAGATAAGCCAAGAAGGTGGCATGAGACTTTGTCTGAAGCTTTATGGGCCTATAGGAACTCAAAAAGAACAGGCACAGGAGTTACACCATACATGTTAACTTATGGTTATGATGCTGTTCTGCCTATGGAGATGAAGGTTAAATCAGCCAGAGTTGCTTTTCAAAATAATCTAACTCCAGCTGATTATACTCAAGCAATGTTGGTAGAATTGGAAGATTTGGATGAATTTAGAAGGGATGCCTTGGATCATATCATAGCTCACAAGAAGAAAGTAATGACGATCTACAACAAGAGGGTAAAACCTAAGTCTTTTGCTGAAGAAGATTTGGTTTGGAAAGTTGTTTTGCCAGTGGGTAAAATCGATAGGAAATATGGGAAGTGGTCCCAAAAATGGGAAGGGCCATACTTGGTCCATCAAGTCTTAAGTGGAGGAGCATATAGGCTGAAGTATTTCAGTGGTCGATTACATGACTATCCCATTAATGGCAAGTACCTTAATAGGTACGTACCGACAATCTTTGAAAGGGAAAATTAGTGTTAGCCAGTACTTATGGCTGACCATGTGTACCTTTATGTAATAAAAATCGGCCTATTTTTCTAGGCTGATTTGGCTATTTTAATAAATTTTTTCTCGCTAAAATGTTGATGCTTGTTTGGAGAAACAAAAGAGGCCATTTATTCATTGAAGTGTAAAAGATTACATCATTTAAAAATCATACACTAAGATGGCCACAAAAGGAAGCTAATATAAAAAATTCATATGTTTGCAAATTTTTCCTTGAAATCGGCCCAAATAACTAAAGACCGATTGAAGGCCACCATGGCCTGCCTCTTTGACTCTTCCAATTGGGGTAATTCTCCACGAAGATTCGCATGCTCGTGAGCAAGGTCTTGAGCTTCAAACTGCAATGTGGCAGCTTCAGCAGACAAGATGGCCTTATGAGCATGGATCTGGTCGATCTCTTTCTGAAGGACATGTTCTCTTTCCTCAAGGCCGATGAACTCTGTATTCACTCTTTCAAAGGAGGAAGCTTGAATTAACAATTGGTTAGCAAGGGTATCCTTCCTGTTTTTACTCTTGTTGAATTGGTTGATTGCTTCATTGGCTTGTAAAATATCATCGGTCAGAGTTGGTAGCTGGCCTTTAAAGGTAGCAATAGTGGCTTGAAGATTAACCGGAAAGTCTGGGTACTGGCTGAGTGTAGAAAGCACTGTTGTGAGTTCACTTTCAAAATTAGGAAGATCAGCAGCATCCCTTTTCAAGATCTCAAGTAAAGATTTTTTGGTCTCTTCTAAGGATTGTATAGGGATATTGGTTGAAGTGACTGGGGTGGCTCCAGAAGATTCACTTTCTTTCTCTTCGGTCACTGAAGCCACCACATCCTTAAAAAAATTGCTCAAAGCCAATAGGGATGAAGCAGGAACTTTTTGTGGAGGAAGTAAAGGAATAATTTGAGTTTTCTCATACACAACCTGACAAAATGAGGAAAGATTAGATCTTAAGTTTTTTTTTTTTTTGGGACATGAGATAGTCAATACCTTAGATGATTCGGCTATGTCTGTCACTAAGAGTGGCTGATGACTGGTTTCTGGAGGAGGAAATTCTGGCTGAACCGCTGTGCTATCTCCCTGGGATGAAGTTTTAGCAGGAGTGACTTGAACATTGAAGGGCACCTCAATGGGATCATGAAAATCCTTCAGAGGGTTGAAATTTCTAACTGGGCTATAGACCAAGTCAAGAAGAGGAGATTGCTGCAAAAGAGAAGAAATTAAGGACCATATTAATTGAAAAGTTTGGAAATTTCAAGTACAGTTATCTTTACCTCTTTTTCATCTGAGGAATGATCAGAAGGAGTGTCAGTCACATTAATTACGGGGTCATCGGCCACGTCTTCTGTAGGATGAAGGCTTTCTAGATTTTCTTCCACTTCCTGTTTCTTACGTTTGCTCAATCTTGTTCTTTTTAAAGTGCCATGAGCAGTTGATTTCTTTCTTTTCCCCTGGAGATGGAAGCTTTATTAAAGTTTGTTTCGGCCAATAATAGTTGTGGCCGAGAATTAGAAGTCAATATCGGCCAAGAATTTTAATAATTGGGCCGATATGATTGTTTTCATATGTTAATAGATAAAAACTTTTACCTTTGGAGGAACTGGAGGAACATTAGGGATGATGATTGATTCAGTTATTGTAGGCTGAGGAGGTTGGCTTGAGGAAATTTCATCATCTTGGGGCTCAACGTTTTCTAGATTAGGCGAGGCTGATAAAGTTCCACTGTCTGAATCTGCAAAAAAAAAAAAAAGGGGGGTAAGAGAAATTCAATTAAAAGTTTATATATATATATATATATATGCAAGTAAAGGAAGATTGTACCCTTGAGGAGGCTGACAGTGGCTTTGGCCTTGGCTTTTCTCTCTTTATTGGTCCTTGTTGGAGCATCTGTTGGCTGAGAGAAAGGGAGTTTCTTGGCCGTTTGTTTTTTATCTTTGGGAGGATCTTTTTGAGGCATCTTCTTTGGGGTAACGGCCCGGGAAATTACGAATGCCCCTTCAAAGGCCACAGATATGAACTTGAAAGATTCTAATATTTTAATAACAAGGGACTAGCTGTCAGCCGTCCTTGTAGAAGTAATGTAAGAAGACCACCATTGATCAAAACTAGAATCTGAGGCTGGGTTTTTGATGAAGGGTTGGAATTGGAACCCGGCTTGCAGATTTGAGAACCGGGAGGACATGTTCTTTACATAGGAGTCATCTGGAAATACCACACGCCTATGGAAGTTTTTGTTGAAAGAGAAATAAGGGGGCATGGGGATCATTTGAGTCAGACCAAATTGCCTAGCAAGTTGGTTTGGATTGTAGAACTCAACTCCAACTTTTGAGTTTACTGTGCCTAGAGGGCCAGTGTTGAAGTGAAGATCTTTTGGAAGTAAGAAACTAGCCCACATGGCCGAATGCTTATCAGCTGATTTTTTGGTAGACACTCCTTGAGGAGGAGTCAGCCATCGAGGAGCTTGTGAGCAATGAGAAAATGGAAGAAATTGGCTGATAGTCCTCTGTTCACAACCGGAGTAAAAGAAATTGAAGCAATCTCCAAACGAATGGGATTTAGGTACGGCTGATGCGTAACTTACAGAAAGTAATGGGTCATTGGCCGAAGGCCTTACCACAGGTCCGAGTTCTAACCAGATGGGACCACCATAGCGTCCGAAGTTGGAGGTAAGCAAGTCATAAATCCCTCTATATAAATGAGAAAGCACCAAGGGGGCAAGAGCAAGGTGTTTACCTCTTGAAAGAGCAACGGCCACATGAATGAAATCCTTTGTGACTTGAAAGGCCGGTACGCATAGAAGAAACTTGTTCAGCCACGCCAACAAGAAGGCAATATGCTCAGCATCATTCACAGGGACGCGAGGATCCATGGTGGAAGTTAAGTATTTGCCATAAGAGGATTCAGATGACTTGGTTCCAGTTTGCTTTGAAGGGAAGATGAAAGGAGAATCCTCTTCTACCAATAAGGTACTTACATCAATCCCAAATGGTTTGAGGCCGGTTAGATAGCACACGTCTTGAATGGTTGGAGCCATCATGCCACACTTTAAGTGTAAGGAGTTGGTGGTGGTCGACCAATTAAACATGGCTGCTATCATCAAGGCCCTGTCTTGGGCGATGTTAGTTTTACTTAGCTGAATGGCATCATATATGCCACAATCCTTCCATACTTCTCCCTTTACAGTTCCAACCCGGTCGACCCAATTGATCCAAGCATCATTTGGAATATGCCATGTTCTAAAATGAAAGTGTGGCAAACTGCCATTTTCATTAGGAGGGAAGGTTTGAAGGAATGGAAGAACGTCGGCCGAAGGATAGAAAGTTGAGATTGATGAAGGAGCTTCGTCAAGGAAAGCAGGACCTAAGCCTTTGAAGTCAGTACGAAGATCTATAAGGGTATTGAGACAGTATTTGTAAGGAGATAGGGTTTTTAGGGATTTTTCTATGATGTTGCCATGGGTTGAAGGATCGGAAGGTTGAGGGATAGAGGTGGAATCAGTTGATTTAGTTTTCTTAGGAGCCATAGAAGACGTCAGGAATAATTTTGCCGAGAAAGAAGCTTCAGAGATAGAAAGTTTAAGGGAAGAAGAATGATTTTAGGGATTAGAGGACATCAAGCTAAATACTTGTTGGATGTAATAGCGGATTAGTGTAGTCGCCGCTTTAATTGGGAAAGATAACCATTAAAGCAGGTGGTTGGGAAAAGGATTTATTACTAAATTTGAATTACAATTTTAGGCCGATTCAAATTTCAAACGCTTCGTATCATAAGTGATAAAAGCCCTTGAAATTCAGGGGGCATTTGTTGGCACCAAAACTTGGCAGCCACCTCAGCAGCGACGTGGACCAATGGGAAGCCGATAAGGGTTGAGCATGTCCAAGAATGGATCGGCCAGTTTTGAAGATATTAGGAGCAAATATAGAAAGATATATTTCAGCCACCTAATGATATGGCAGTTGCTGAAATATAGCAACTCATATTTGACTTTTTTTTAAAATGGGATGTTAACAGAAAAGGAAAAGGTTAGAGTTTGGATGAAACTCAATAACTAAATTCCTATAAAATAGGAAGTTTAGTTTGATGAAAGAAGGAAAGCTTTGAAGACATGTATAGAAGGTTGGCAGCATGAAGTGAACAAATCTAATTGTGACAAGTGGCCTTGACATGGCGCTAAAAGATGGGCCACTTGGGATAGAACACGGCTGCCAAGTTTATAAAAGGAAGTTGCTAGAACTTAGCAACTTTTCAGCAACTTTCTAGCAACGTTTTAGCAATATCTCGGCAACTTATATGTGACTAAATCAAGGAAGTTGGTTTCAGCAAGGATTTCCTACTAAGGCAAGCCATGAAGATAAGGAGAAATATATTGAGTTTTGACTTAGTTTGATTCACGAAGAGAAGAAAATCAAGGAATGAGAGATTTTCTAGCAAAAAGTTAGGAAAATAAGTTGAGAAAGAATTTTATAAATAGGAAAGTTGTAATCGTATTCCAATTCGTCCAGCACCACCACAAAACATGCATTTCAACTAAAAATGTTTTCAATTGACTCTACGTCATTTTTTCCTATCAATTTCTTTATTTCAATTTAATGGCAATTGATTAGATCATTGTCAACTATTTCAATTCAGCCATTTACTTTCTTTCAATTTCAATTTCAATTATGCCAATTTTAATTACGCAATTTTAGTTAGGCTTTCAATTCAATGGCAATTGATTAAATTCTTGCCATTGAATCGTAGTGACAATTGATTAAATTCTTGTCATTACTTGGCTGATGGCAATTGATTAAATTCTTGCTATCACGTTTCAGTGGCGATCGATTAAATTCTTGCCATTGTGTTTGGCTGATGGCGATTGATTAAGTTCTCGCCATCACGTTCGGCCGGCGATCGATTAAGTTCTTGCCGCCTGTCTTCATTCGGCCATTCCATCCATTCAAACATTCATCAGCCGTTGCATTTCTTTAGACACTCTAAAAAGTCCTTGCTACAAACAAGGCATAAAAGAACCTTGTTGGGAGTTCTTACTAGTCTCTCTCCCACACAATCGCCTGAGAGTCAGCCATCGGAAAAAGGGATAGGCTGGTGTTCAATTACATATTTTGGGTATTTTGTACAAATACTCTGGCACGCCCGCGAAGAGTCCATCGACCGGCGTAGGGAACAAAAACCGCGCGAACACCAACCAAACATGTTTTGGGCTTCATTTGGGCTACTGTAGCGGGCCTGAAACAAAAACAACAAAAACAAAGTGGATGCCAAACAGCCTCTAAGGATTTCATTATTTTAGGCCACAGTATGAGCTACAATTAAAGAAATTTTGATGAATTTTGATATATAATGAGCTTTTTATTTTCTTTTTACATTAATAACACGTATCTGAATTTTATTTATTTATTTATATATATTTTGTGTAAGCATGTTATCAGTTAGATTTTTTAGGAACCACAGTTGTTAATTGTAAGCAAGAATATTGATGTTTTCTTGTTCGAAGATAATTGTCTTTTATTCTAACTAGGTGACCAAGTGTGTCACACTATTTTTGTTATGTTTTTAATTTTTTTAAAGTCAGGATATTTTGCTTGCTAATCTTATTTAATTTGAAATTTCACGGCCCATTGCTTTTGTTTTATTGTTTCTTTTATATTAAGGTGATGATATTTTAAAGCACAACCAGAAACTTACGTTTTTTGTTTTGATAAGTAACCAGAAACTTACTTTCCTGTGGTGATATCCCCGCTTCTAGTGTTACCTGCTTCAGGCAATGATGTTTCTAAACAAAGAAATAGATCTTTTACAATAATTTATACGAGTGTTTCCTATAACTTGACATACTTTGAATTTATTGCTGTCCCCAATAATGTGGTGTGGTTTATTATCGAGGTTTTCATTTGTTTCCAAACCAATAACATTTTATATTTTTCTTTATTCTCAATGCCTTATTTTCTGCTTTTGTCAGCCTTTATATTTGTTGTTGAGTTTTGATTGTTTTTGCTAAACACCACTGCACTGATATGGCTGAAAGTAGTACTAGTTAAAAGGTGTACAGAAATATTGATATATATATTTATATTTTTGTTAAGTCAGAGATATTGATATTTGATTACATTTTTTCTTGTTATTGAAGCAAAACATGATCTGTTGTGTTTCTTTAGGGTCACATAATTCTAAAACAATCTTACCTCTTTGTTGTTGACAGATAGATAGTATCATGTCTACAAGAACAGCTAATGAGAATGATGCAAGCAGAAGATTAAAATCAGAATTTCTAGTTCAGTTTGATGGGGTGACTTCAAATTCTGATGATCTAGTAATTGTCATTGGTAAGTTTAATATTTCAAGTTAATAAGACCAGAACCCAATTTTTCGGGATTTATGACATGAATCCTTTTATGCTATTTTGCTCTAGGGCCTAATCTTCTATTTAGTTATAGGTGATGTTGTCATTTTTATCATAACTTGGTTCTCTTCATGCTTCTACCTTTCCTTTTAGCTCGTCAGATTTGATTCTTATCAATCCTTTTCCCACTGACCAATGTAATTGAATCAACTTATATAAAGTAATTATCAAATCGCTTAATGTTAATCAATTTATATAAGGTTATTTTTTTTTGGAACTTTGTAACCTGAAGTTTTAGAATGTTAGTGAAGGATGAAGGTACCTTTCTGCTTGGAGGACACGCTGTTTCTTGTTTAAAAGTTAAGGTATCATGGAAAATTTTACTGTAGTTTCAGTCTTTCAGACTTGATTTTTGCACACATGCATAGATAGATATAAACAAAAGTGCGAAGAAATAAATTTCTTTGATCATCTTCTTTTTGGCTTTAGTTGGTCCTCTTCTTTCATCGTCAATTACATTTTTCTCAGACTAGTATGCTGATCAATGTATTTGTTCTTAATTCTGAAAAATGTATTTTTTCTTTCATTTCAACAATACCTAGACCCATGAACATCATTGTATATTTTACTGTTGCTATTTTAATGCAGGTGCAACTAATAAGCCACAGGAATTGGACGATGCAGTTCTGAGGAGATTGGTTAGTAATAGTATGTTACATGGATTTTCTGTAGTTGTTTAAACACTTGAAGCGAAAGAGTTGCTTATTGATTTTAGTCTGGGAATGTATTTCTCATGAATTTGTTATTAATGAAATGTTGTTTTATGCGTTTTTAATATTTTATAGAAAATTGTGATAGTGATAGGTGAAGTGCTTGGTATGATTGAATATGGCCTTTATTTAACTGCAATATTATGCTGTGTTCTGTACCTATAGTTCATTTCTCCCCTTTTTGAAATATTTTTTCTTTCTCAAAGTACAAAGGCTGATTAGCTAATATTGCTAGATACCCAATTGGCCTGTTGTAGTATATTGATGATCATAAATAATGTGAAACTAGGAATTCATGCAAGAGTTGAAGGAGTTTCACATCATTTTCCCTTTAAATGATGCTAAGCCTAATACTTTCAGATGCCCTTTGCCCCTGATATTGTGGTGGAACTGGCACCCCTTGGTGATGACTACTAAACAACATGAACCTAGGAATTCATGTGAGAGCTGATGGAACCCCTAGCGGCCTAGCCTTATATCAACAAAAAAGGTGGCAAAAATTGGGTTCAAGGTGAATAGAGGGATGGCCTAATGTTTCATTCATCATTCAGTCTTGGGATTGAGGGTGATAGTGTACAGTATCAAAACCATTTGGCATGTTTGGATTTGGATTCTTTGATAATTTGATGAGTCGAACATCAATTGTTGCAACCATTTGCTAAGCAGACAGACACCTTGACTTGACAAAATGCCTGAGCACTGATGGATTGGTTCCTATTTACCTAGAATTATACATTATCTTGGGTTTTATGGTTGACATGTATTCAAAATTTTCTTTTATAAATTGATTTTCTATCCTCTGTGACATTCCTTAATTTGAAATCTGAACCAGGTAAAGAGAATATACATTCCTTTGCCAGATGCACAGGCTAGGAGAATTCTTTTAAAGCACAAACTCAAGGGCCAAGCTTTTTCCCTACCTGGTAAGACTCTTCAAATTTTATCTCACATGGATGCAAAACAATTTGATCTGAATGAACCCTTATTGTCACTCAGTAATTAATTTACATCATGAAGCAGATGGCCTGTAGTTGTTCACGTACGTCAGTTAGGTATAGCCTGTTCCTCATTTCTTTTTAAAAGCTTTTATAGTTCTAAAATAATTTTTAACTCAAGACATGTTAGAAGTTTCTGTAGAGTCTAGTTTACATTACACTGAAGAATTTTAAAGAAAAATAAAAGGAAAAAGTGCTTTTTAGAAAAAGAAGAAAGCTTTAAAGAGTTGTTACCTCCTTTTATGTGCCATGAGTTGCAATGATTAGTTATTGTGCTTTAATTTCTCTGAAAATAAAAAGCTTCTCTGTCAGTATTAATTCCCTTGGTAAAAGTTTAAACAAGTGCAATGTTCAATTTCCTAGAAATTCAGGTCAAAATTTTTAAGGGAGTAGAAAAATCCTCCATGGCAATAACACTGCACTACTCTTAACACACTAATTTGTGCATGTCTTTGACTGCATTGAATATCAGGACAAATTTTAATGGAGTAACAATTATTTTTATCCCCTGCAACAGGTGGAGATCTAGAAAGACTTGTGGAAGAGACAGAAGGTAAGGTTATTCTCAATAGCGAGGCTTTAGAATAGAGTGCTAATCAGATGGGCAATGTTTGTTTGAGTCCACTCAGTTGGCAAATCATCTTTGTCACATGGGGTCAGATCTTTTTTCTTTTTCATGCATGTAATGGCAGCTTGTACCTGTGTACCAGCGACTGTAGTTAGGCCTCTTGGGGACTCGGTCAATACTTTCGAAAAGTATTCTGTTCTTGTCAAACTAGAAATTTATTGTATGGTTACTCTCAATGCATAGGGTATTCTGGAAGTGATCTACAAGCCTTGTGTGAAGAAGCTGCAATGATGCCAATCAGGGAGCTTGGTGCAAACATTCTCACCGTTAGGGCAAATCAGGTAACACCAGCTAGCAAGTGATTGTTATTCTTTTTATGAATCCAATACTGATCGTCTAGTTTTAGATTCCAGGATGTAGTCCAAGTATGTGTCAGGTAGATAAGAAAGTAGATTGGCTAAAGTTTCCAAGTCAGCTTTTATTTTGTATATGAGGTTTTCTTTCATGCATGTTTCCTTGAGATGATGGGCAATGGAAACCTCAGTCTACTATAATGGTAGTCGAGTTGCTGAGTTTTTCTTGTTCCTCCCATTGTATTAGTTTCAAGGCAAAAAATCACTGGAAAGGTTGAATTTGGTTGGTTAGTGTTACGACAACCAAAAAATAAATCACGAATCACGGCAGATATTTTGACACGCCACACACAAAAAACACAAAGATTTACTTGGTTCGGCAAAGCCTATATCCACGGTGAAAATCCGGCGAAAGATTTCATCAGGATATTACAAGTTTGAGCCCCCAAACCCTAGCACTCTCTATCTCTCTCTCCTCCTTGAGGTTTTCATTGTTATCTCGTTACCCACTCCAAACCATAAACGCCCTTATATATTTGGTTACAAGAGAGTCCTAAAATGGGTTCAAAACCCGTGAGAAAAGAACAGATCGCAACGCAACCTGGGCCTAAACAAAATTCGGGCCACATCACAGGTAGGAAGTGATTTCAGATTTGCGAAGTCTCCCTCCAGCGACAGGGTCACTGTTACCTGCCTTGGTTCATTTGTGTTGTCAATGTGGTCTGTTTCAAGTTTTTCCTTTCGACGAGTGAAAACTCATGGTTGTTCAATATATGTGTTCCAGGTAAGGCCGTTAAGATATGGAGATTTTCAGCAGGCAAAGACTGTTATTAGACCCAGTTTGCAGAGAAGCAAGTGGGAAGAGCTTGAACAGTGGAACCGGGAGTTTGGCGCTAATTAATTGCCTGTAAGGTTGTCGCATGTACAAAGTCTTCGACCTAAAATTATTTGGCCGTGGACAGCAAGAACAACAAAATACAATGCAAATGGTGAAAAAGGAAAAGGAGAATGGGGGGATCAGCTTCAACATGTTAACGTCACGCCTTGCAACCTTTAATCTTAAACTGAAGTTGAATTCTCTGTATTCTTTTTCACATTCGAGATTTTGTGGAATAATTTGATTGTAAATATGCTCAAGCTCAATTAATACAAGTGTATGAGCTGTTATATATGATTGTGTTGATAGGTAGGAGTTGCATGTATGATTATGCTTGTGCTCCTTTTAAGACAGCAATCTCACGTGCAAGTAGATATTGGGTGAGCCGGACATACCACATGCCCGCATAATCAACATCAACCAGTTTAATTTTCTCATATGCATGACCGAAAACCGGCTAATTGTTTTTTCCTTCCCTTCCGTGGACGAGGAAATTGACAAACAGAATTCTTGCATTCACTGCTTTTTGACTTACCATTTGGTTACCATTGTTGGATCCATTTCTCTAGTAACCCTCGTGATGTTCCAGCATACATCAATGTCTTATGTGCGCACGAAATGGATTTTCCAACGTCTTCATTTCATATGGGTATGTTTTTGTTTCACATTTGCTCACTCTTAAAACCCCAAGGAAATCAGATCACATCAGAATAAAATAGTAACCGTGACCACTGATATTTAATCTTCATTTCCCCAAAAATTATCACTGGCACATTGTGCTATCTTCTGCTACTAAGAACTCTGGGCATTTTTCTTCTTTTAAAATTTTTTTTAATTTAATTTTTATTTTTTAATTTTTTAATTTTTTTTGTCAGGCACTAAAATACCATGTTCCTACCTTCCACGTTAACATGGGTATGTGGTTGAATTGGGAGTTAAAAAAATTATTTTCTAATGTTTTTTTTACTTTATAGCATTAAAATGCCTATTTTTACACAAAAAAAAAAAAAAAAAAAAAAAAAAAAAAAAAAAAAAAGAAGAAAAAAAAAAACTTTTACACAAATTATACATCTCATACAGAATACATTCTCCATCCAAATATTTAATATTTAAAAACTTTTTTATTTAATATTTAAAAAACTTTCATTATGAAGCTACTAGTGGTATTTTCTATTTAATCCAGTTACTTTATCATAAAACTGTCCCTGCAGAACCGGTAACAAGTTAAAAACCCACCAAATTTGAAAACCCTCAACGTCCCTCCTACTTGATTCGAGAAGCAAACCCAAATTTGTTCCCTTTCCCTCTTCCTCTTCCTTTTCCATTTCCAAAACCACACCAAATGACTTCCAAATTTCAACGGAAAAAACCACAACAACAACAGAAAAAACAATGGTCATTACAAGACTTCGAGATCGGAAAACCCCTCGGCAAGGGCAAATTCGGTCGCGTCTATCTCGCCCGTGAATCAAAGGTATATATATATATGTATAGAGAGAATTAGGTTGCTAGAGAGAGAGGAATGTGAGGTTTTCTTTTGATTTGATGATTTTGATTTGTTTCTTTGGAATGGAATTTGAGACAGAGCAAGTACATAGTGGCGTTGAAGATGATATTCAAAGAGCAGATCGAGAAGTACAGATTGCATAACCAGTTGAGGAGAGAGATGGAAATTCAGACCAGTCTCCGTCACCCGAACGTTCTGCGACTCTACGGTTGGTTTCATGACGATGATCGAATCTACCTCATCTTGGAGTATGCTCACGGTGGTGAGCTTTATAGACTTCTCAGAAAAACTGGTCATCTTACTGAGAAACATGCCGCCACTGTAATCACCTCTCACTCTCTCTCTCTCAAATTCTCCCTCTATTTCTGTATATATATATATATACACATATATACATAATTTGTGCTTTATTAGAATTTTTACTCTTTCTCTGCTTCAGATCTCTCTCTACATACATGTATATATACACATACAGTATGTTGGAACTTTTATTTGTACAATGTATTATGTTATGATTTTATGTTTTGCTTATTGTCAAATTTGATTTAAATGTAGACAAACTAGTGGTTCTATGTGATAAAAAATAGTAATAATAATAAAAAGTTTTTTAAAAAATACCAATTAGGCTAAAAGGAATATTTTAAAGACGGTCATTAGGCCGGCCATATTATATGGGGCAGAGTGTTGGCCTTTTTTTTAAAAAAAAAACAGTACATTCACATAACTGAAGATATTGAGGTGGATGATAGGAGAGAAAGTTAAGAGTTACTAATCAAAATGTAAAAAGAGACTCTAGGAATAGCGTCTATTAGTGAGAAAAAGTGGTATGGACACATAGAACGTAGACCTGTTGATGCCCCCGTTAAAAGAGAAGAGTAGTTTGCAAAGACAGTAAGAGAAAGTGAGGATGGCCAAAACTAACATGGAATGCTGTAATTAAAAATTATTTTAAAACATTAAATCTTAAAGGAGAGACATGGGGTAAAATATAATAGAATGGAGAAAGAGAATTAATGTTGCCGACCCCATTTATTTGGAAAAAAGTTGAGGAGGATGATGATGATGATTATTGTTAAATTTGATTATGCCTCTCGCTCTTTATTGTAATTATTGTTCTTGCTCATTTGTGGATTTTATGGCTTGTTTTGGTTTGTTGTTGTCATTACTATATGGTTTTTAGTTGTTTGTGTTTGTTCTTTGTGAAAACTAGTACATTGCGAGCATTGCACAGGCTTTGGTATATTGTCATGAGAAGGATGTGATCCACAGGGATATTAAGCCAGAAAACTTGTTACTTGATCATGAGGTATGCAATAGAAACTTGAGACAATCCTCAAATTGATTTTGTTTTCTCTGAACCAGCATTTATTGGGTTTATTTGTTTGTTGTATGCAACTTGAGACAATCCTCTAGTTGATATATTTCTGGCCCATTTCCAGAAAACTTTCATTTTCTATCTTTTATTAATTTGTTGGCCTTCTTCCCAAGATTATTATGCTTTAACATTCAACCTACTTTTTCTAGAATTAAATGTCAGTATGGTCTAATGTTTTAAGATCTTCCTCAAATTAGAAGAAAGATAAGAACTGGAAATTGAATTCTATTTTATTTTTGCCTTAAATTTAGTTCACGCAGACTTTGTGGATTCATTTTAGACCAGAAACTGTCAAATGGCAGAGAAGAAGATGGCCTTGTCACTGTAATTTGCATGAACCAAATCGGTTGTGTTTTGCTCCTTAGGTACAGGAATGCTACCAATTTTGTAGGACATGTTTGCATATAACAACTAGCTTTTTTGTTACATTTTAATTTGGGTTTTGAGACCACGAGAAATATTCCATGTATGTTCTACCATATGATGTCTGTCTAATTAGGTTTCAACCAAGACTTTTGTGCAATCCGCTTAGCATTAACTTGGTAGAAAAAAGTTTTGACAATTTGCATGCAAAGTAGTATTTTCTGAAGTCCTTTTTTCCATCTGAATTTTTCAAGCAAGCATTCCGTAATTTGGTTGAAATAATTAAAGCCTAATTGGAGTCTAATATAATTATTGGGTTTGGTTTAGTTGTATGAAACTTGAGGCAATCCTTAAATTGATATTGTTTTCTTTGAACCAGCATTTATTGGGTTTAGTTTGTTTGTTGTATGAAACTTGAGACAATCCTCTAATTGATATATTTCTGGACCATTTCCAGCAAACATTCATTTTCTATCTTTTATTAATTTGCTGGCCTTCTTACCAAAATAATTATGTGCTTTAATATCCATCCTACTTTTTTCTAGAATTAAATGTCAATATGGTCTAATGTTCTAAGATCTTCCTCAAATTCAAAGAACAGTAAGAACTGCAAACTGAAATTTTTTTTATTTCTGCCTTAAATTTAGTTCACACACACTTTGTGGATACATTTTAGACCGGAAACTGTCAAATGGCTTAGAAGGAGATGGCTTTGTCACTATTATTTGAATGAACAAGACCAGTTGTGTTATGCTCACTATGTATAGGAATGCTACCAATTTCGTTTGACATGTTTGTATATAACAACTAGCATTTTTGTTACTACATTTTAATTCATGTTCTAACAAATGATGTCTGTCTAATTAGGTTTCAACCAAGATTTTTGTTCCATCTGCTAAGCATTAACTTAGCAGAAAATAATTTGACAATTTGCTCGCAAAGTAGTATTTTCTGAAGTCCTTTCTTCCATCTAAATTTTGCATGCAAGCACTCAGTAATTTGGTTGAAAGAAGTAAAAGTCTAATGGTCATACTTTCACTTGTCCAAACATGCTAGTAGTCTAAAAGTTCAGTGACATATCAAAAAATTAATTACCATATATTTTTTTTAATTTCCAAATGAACTTAACTGCATTTGTACAATTGTAGGGTCGACTAAAGATAGCAGATTTTGGATGGTCAGTACAGTCAAGAAGCAAGAGGCACACCATGTGTGGAACTTTGGATTATCTAGCACCGGAAATGGTTGAAAACAAAGCTCATGACTATGCAGTCGATAATTGGACTTTGGGTGTCCTCTGTTATGAGTTTTTGTATGGTGTCCCTCCTTTTGAGGCTGAAAGTCAGAAGGATACATTCAGAAGGTAAGGAACGGATATCATTTTGCTTTGCTTGGTGACATAAATCACATTATCAATTGCTACAGTAGAGATCGATAATGAAGTAAATATTGAATTGTTTACAGGATTATGAAGGTTGACCTCAGCTTCCCCTCCACCCCTTGTATTTCTACAGAGGCTAAAAATCTCATTAGCCGGGTGAGTTTGTTAATGAGTATCTCCTAATTATCATGTGATTCAGAAGAAATGGGACAAATAGAACGATTTAATTGCCATTCTGAGAATGTATCCTGAAATTTGTGCAGCTTCTAGTGAAGGACTCTTCAAAAAGGCTCTCCCTTCATAAAATCATGGAGCACCCTTGGATAATTAAGAATGCTAATCCCACTGGTACCTGCTCTGAATAGCAATTTTAATTTCTGGCCCAACTCTTTCATAAGAGTCAGCATAGTTGAATGTATATGTCCAATATCGTAGTGGTAAGTTCGGATCCTCTACAGTAACAGATGCCACACGTGTGACCGTGTGAGTGATCATGTCCATCCACTGCAGTACAGCACGGTGCTGTTACCACAGAGGATCTTCTCACTGTAGTACCAATAATTTGCCAAGTTAAGCATAATCTTGTAGCCTTCAATCTCTTGTCATGATTTTTACTCTGCACAAAGATCATGTCGAACATTGACATGATTCTGATTCAACCAAGAATGTTTTGTATCATAGAGTATTAATTATTTGCACATGCAACCTTGATAGTTTGCTCCAAGCTGTTCATGGTTGGCTGAGAATTATAGATTTGCATTTATAGAACCAAAATATATTTGCAGATTTTATGGGGCTACACAGACATGGAGAAACATTAAGTACTGTATTGTCTAAAATACAGTGATGAGTCTATGAGATGTTGGTTTGAGTTGTATTATCCAAAGATTTTGCATATTTTTAAGTAGGGACGCTTAAAATGTGGAGCCATGTTAGCATGGACACTTCTTAGACTATATATGTCCAAGCTTCTAAAATGTCTATCGACATTTGTAAGTGGCCAAAACGAGCAATTCTCTTTAGATTCAAAAGCTTAAGCTATTGAGTGGTACTCCATAAACGCCTATTAACTTTTTTGGATCAACTCATTTGCATAGTCCAAGTGAACATCTTGTCTTCTGACGCTGGCCTTTAACCCATAAAAAGTATTGTACCTGCATAGGGCTACTATTTGTTGGGGTATATAACCTAATGCTACAAGTCATTTATGAAGTAGATGCTGTTTAAGCGACCTTTGAGACAAACATTTACACAATTGAATTAGGGTTGGGTCACGTTGTCACAAAACTCACATGGCACATAACAGAGGACATTCTACATTATGTTCCACTTAGTAATGGTGTTATAGCGTTGCCGACAGTGTATAAACTAAAAGATTTCCCGAAATGTAGCTACATCTGTTTTAATCCGCAATCCATAGTTTGGATTTTTGAATGATTTCTAGTGATTTTTGTTTGAACTTGTAAACATGGTATTCAATGCCTGAGTTTTAGATCCTATTCAAAAAATTGGATATAAATTTGCCTAGAAATATTTATAAGTAAATTTAGAATAATATTATAATTACGATAGGGTAGATGAATCTAAATTAAATCAATCAAAAATTTGTAAAATAAATTCATACAAAATGGCAGTTAAACATGATAATTACACTTCGTATATTGAAGCTGGCTCCTCCATGTAAAGCAAGGCAAAACTAGGGATGTGTTTTGGTTCGAACTCAACTCAATTTTGAATGGATTGGAGGGAGAGGATTCGAAATGTATCTTACGTTTGATTATACAAGGGGATTGTTTTGAGGCTCAAATTCATACGAATAATGATGTTCAATCTATAAACTCTGAAACAATCTTATGTTTGGTTATACAAGGTGATTGTTTTGAGGCTCAAATTCATATGAATAATGATGTTCAATCTATAAACTCTGAAAGAGACGGATAATTGAATCATTCATTCATTTGTTTTTGTTATTTAGAACTAGGTTTGAGTTGAACATTTTTAATTCTATTTCAGTTCAAATTTAGGTTTAAATGTGATCTTGGCAATTTAAACCCAATCTAGGGGTAGCAGTGTTGCTCGAATGGTAAAGGGTTAGGCTTTTAGTGCCCCCACCTTATAGGTCCAGAGTTCGATTCCCCTTCCCCTCTCCCCCCTAACTTCTAATTCAGTCTAAACTTAATGGACTTATGTTAAGATTGAGCTTAGAATGATGTAAGTGCTGACTCAGTATTTCCCAAACATAGCAAACATAGCATTATATTAATCAACCAACTAATCCGAAGTGTAAGTCAAAAGGTAGTGAGACGAGTACTAAACTAAACCAAAGTGAAATTTACTTTTATACATTCCTTGAAATGTTTGTTTGCTATGAAAACAAATCACTTTCACAAATTAATAATGAGTGCGCTAGGGGGACAAAGGCAATTTTGTCTTAAAATAGTTATTTTTTTAATTTTCATAAAAGTAGGAGATATCATGAATGAACATCAATGATAGAAATTATCACAATAAAAAGTGCGGATTGCGGAAGGGCGTGACTGCCCCTAGGGGCACTTACTCATTAATAAAATTATATGGAATATATGAAAGTAATAGACTACTTCATTGTGTGTTCACTCTATTCACAACCAAAAATGAGTTAAAAGATAGTTCTGAAATCTGAATACTAAAAACCAGGTGGTGCAAACAAGTGTAAAGGGGTCTTAAGCATGCAATGACACCATTAATTAAACGGAAACCACACAAACGACAATTTAGGGTTAACAAACCCTTAACGAAGAAAATGGTATATTCGTCTTTTCACAAAAAGAAGGTTATAATGCCAATTCCCAACAACTTTGGATTTCCAGCTGTGTCCAAAAAGACAAAACACTACTGCTACTAACCCTAGTTAAACTCTAGTTAACCGCAAACCCTACTCTCTTTACCCCTCCCAAACAAATTAAAACCCCTCCCAATTCCATTTCCATTCATCTCTCTCTCTCTCTCTCTCTCTTCCTTTTCTCTCTCTCTCTAGTTTCAGACTTTCAGTGCTGGCCCTGTTCTAACATTCACCATGGGTGCAGTACACCTCTGTCTTTTCCTCACTCTCTCTCTCATTGCCATTTCCACCAAAGCTCACAACATCACAGACATTCTCTCTCCTTTTCCAGACTACAGTCTCTTCAACAGCTACCTCACTCAAACGAGGCTCGCCGACGACATCAACACCCGCCAGACCATCACTATCCTCGCTCTGAATAACAGCGAAATGTCAGCACTCGCAGCCAAGCACCCCCTCTCCGTCATCAAGAAAGCCCTCGCCCTCCACGTCCTCCTCGACTACTACGACGGCCAGAAGCTCCACCAGATCTCCAAAGGTACCACCCTCTCCACCACATTGTTCCAAACTACCGGAAATGCCCCTGGAAACCTAGGGTTGGTCAACATCACCGACCTCAAAGGTGGCAAGGTCGGCTTCGGTTCGGCCGCTCCCGGTTCGGCTCTCGACTCCACTTACACCAAATCGGTGAAGCAAGTGCCGTACAATATCTCGGTGATCGAGATCAGCAAGCCGATCGTCGCGCCGGGAATTTTGACGGCGGATGCGCCGTCGGCTTCCGACGTGAACATCACGGCGTTGTTGGAGAAGGCTGGGTGTAAGACGTTCGCGTCGTTGATTATATCGACTGGTGTGATCAAGGTGTATCAGACGGCTTTGGATAAAGGTCTGACAGTGTTTGCGCCGAACGATGAGGCGTTCAAGGCTCCGGGAATGCCAGATCTGACCAAGCTCACGAACGCTGAGGTGATCTCGCTCCTACAGTATCATGCATTGGCGACTTACACGCCGATTGGAACGTTGAAGGCGACGAAGGATCCGATTACTACGCTGGCGACTAACGGAGCCGGGAAGTTCGATTTGTCTGTTTCCACCGCCGGTGATTCCGTCACTCTCGACACCGGAGTTGACTCGTCCCGAGTCGCCGCCACCGTGATTGACACGACGCCGCTATGCATTTTCACCGTCGATAGTGTTCTTCTCCCAACCGAGTTGTTCGGGGAATCGCCATCTCCGGCACCGGCACCGACGCCAGAGCCTGTGACATCGCCTGCGCCGGCTCTGGCCACTACTTCTCCGAGCCCTGCACATGCGAATGCTCCGTCCCCTGTGTTTTCTCCTCCAGCGCCGCCGATGTCGACGCCGGAAAGAGCTCCGGCTGAGGGACCAGCAGCTGAGTCGGAGAACAGCACTTCGGATATTGCAGCCGGCGACGTAAAAGCTCCGGCATTGTTGAAAACCGTAGTCACAGTGTCTGCGTCAGTTATTGTTGCAGTTTTATTGTCCTAGATCGTAATTTTAATCAGGTTTGTTAATTTGTTAAGTAGTACATCCTACTTTTTTCTTCTTCGTTTTTTCTTTTTTCTTTTTTTCTCTTTTTTCGAGTTATCGTTGTGTTTCTATCGATGACTGGCTTAGTAGGTTTTAATTTTCATTTTTTCATTTTATTAATATTTTGTTATTATAGGGTTTAATTAATTAGCTGCGTACTTTAAGAGTGGGGTTATTGAGTGTTTCGCGTTCTATTATATTTAATCTAGTGATTTGTTGGGCTTGATGATGGTGAATTGGTGATAGAATCCTGAGTTGGTTGTGTTGCACGTGAGGGTGAGGGAGTGTTTGGGTGGTCCTTTTAATGGTCTTTTTTGTGTTAGTTATCATTAAATCGAGAAATACGATATCATATTTAATGGTGTTATAAATTGTTGTATTCTCAAAGAAATAATTGTTGTTATTTGAATTTTTATGTCTTTATTACATAAGTGTTACTCCAATAGTGTTTGTTTTTAGGACAAAGAGGGTACATTATTATTTTTGAGACGGAGAGACTACATTCTTAATATAAATGAAACTAAATTTGAACTTGAACTTTTACTCATTAATCATCGGCAATTGTAGAATTATTCACACACGATTATTATCATGATAGATAGATCAATTTTTGTGAAAAACTCGAAAATCAAGCCGAATTTCAAGTCCCTGTGTTTAATTAGCTAAATTAGATATGTTCGGAGGTCTTAACTAGTTGAATCATGAGTTATTTCACCTTGGCGAACTTTATTGTCTAGTTGAGAAGATTGAAAATATTGTTCAGTGTTTAATAAATGAGCTTTAAATCTTACTTATACACGCATTATGGATAATTATGTTTAAACTTATTTTTTAAACCATGTTACGTAGTTGAAAGAATTTTTATTCCTCTGATACAATTAAAGATATTAACACCGGGTTTCATCCATTCCATTAAATAGTTAAAAATTCCCCAATTAAAATTGTGCTTAGTCCGTGTAAAACATAATTTTTTCATTTTAGTGTGCATATGATATAATCAGAAAAGAGTGTAATATTGGGTCTTCAGACGCCATTTATTAATCTCAATATTTAAAATAAAATAAGAAGAAAAAAATAATAATAAGTACGTGAAAAAGCATATGGGGGGAATTCTTTTGGTTATAAATTGGTGGAGCCACCGATTTGACAGTCCAGATTATGGCAGTAAACTAAAATTGTCTGGTGGATGGGGGAGTGGGAGCCAATTCTGTCTCCATGTTAATTCTAGAACCTTCCAATTGTGCTCTGAATAGAGAATAGCCTTCTTGTGTTCTGTTTGGTTTTGAAAAGAAGAGGAAAAGGAAGAAGAATATAGCCTTTCTTTTTCTTTTCTTTTTTTATGTTTTTTTCAATTCTTTCATGTTATGGCCAAAAAAAACACAAATTTCCTTTTTCCCTGACAAACACAGGCCCAAGTCCCAACACACCTTACAAAGGCTTCTAAAACGAGCATTTGACCAATTTAGCAATTGCATGAGCTACCCGTGGCAAATATGAACCATTGAACAATGGCTCTCAGGGACGGCCCCATGTGCAAGTGAGGGGGCCCCTGATTTTTTTTTACTAATACACCATGTTTTTTTAAAAAAAAAATTATACCCATAAAATATTACTAATGTTCCCTAAAATTATTATAAATTTTCAGTCTTGCCCTTCTTGCCTAAAGGTCTGGATCCGCCCGGACGGCACAATACGCGTTATTGGTTGCTCCAGAAAGTGTTAATCTCTTGATATTCTTATTATTTTAGTGTATATATATTTGTCTATGTAAAGTATAGAAGTTTAAATTTAAAAAATATATATACAAAAAAAAAGAAAAAAGGATTAAGAACTTATGCTTTTAGGCTCTGTTTGTTCTGATATAAAATATTCTATATTTATTTTTATTTTTAAGTGTTTGGCAAAGGTTTAGATCGAAGTTGAGGTCGAGTTCATCGAATGGGATGTGTAAAATAATTTGTAAAAATTGAAGAATAAATTATTTTTGTTCTTCTTAAATATTTTACAATGACCAAACATCAGAAAACATATAAAATATTTTTCGACGCTCAAACAAACGAAGCCTTAATCCCCTTTCTTGACTAATACCACTTGTCAATTTTGCCCCTTGGAACTGACCCAAGGAGGAATGCACGCACATCCATTTTGCTTTGCTTGGAACTCGAAACAGTTTTGAAAAGTTGAAGGTTATACAGCAATCACCATTCAAACCAAAGTTCCATGTAGTGTTGCTTAAGTTCCTTTCCGGCATCATAGGAACCGGTTAAAATGTGGATGATTCATGAACTCTTTTTATTAAGAGTAATGCTACAATTGATGATTTTATTTTGCGATTACAATTACTCATGCCCACTCTTAATCAGTATCATATAAAGATGAAATTTCTCTTGTCAAAAGTATTTAAATCAATGATGGGATACAGTAATCAATAACAATATCGATTTAATCTTTTTATATTTTTTTCTTTATTAATCATTAGATTAAGATAGAACTGAAACATCATATAACAAGAATTGTATTTCTTTTGTGTGAATGAATCCTAGGCCAACAATTGTGTAGATATATGAAACTGGAAGCAATTACTAATGCTATTTAAGCCACTCTATATATTGCAATGACTAACGTTCTTTAAGCCCAACACTTCGACTGGTGTTGGGCCGAAAGCATCCGCATTCCTAACACTTCGGTTAACGTGTTCATAAGTGCAATTTGAGCGGTCAAATCGAGTCCAATATAATTTTTCCCAAACTTGGATAGTTATATTTATAATTAAAATTGGACTTAATTAAAAAATAATAACTTAAACTTAATTAAGTTTGGACTTAAATTGAGGTATCATCAATCCTGAATCCAAATTTTAACATTATTTGTATACCTATATCATTTTAAATATAATATTATTTAAATAATAATCACTTTTTCTTTTTAACTCCATTTCTTTAAATCTTAATTTGAGCGGTCAAATCGAGTCCAATATAATTTTTCCCAAACTTGGATAGTTATATTTATAATTAAAATTGGACTTAATTAAAAAATAATAACTTAAACTTAATTAAGTTTGGACTTAAATTGAGGTATCATCAATCCTGAATCCAAATTTTAACATTATTTGTATACCTATATCATTTTAAATATAATATTATTTAAATAATAATCACTTTTTCTTTTTAACTCCATTTCTTTAAATCTTATTTTATTGGATGTTAACACTTCGGAGAATTAATTTCAGGAAAATTTGTTTGCAAATTTGAGCGAACTTAATATTATATTAAAGTTTAAGTGAGACCGGCTATACGAGTAATTAAAATTAATTTAATTTTTTAATATAAAATTTTAACTCAAATTTAAAAATTTTAAAACAAATTAAGGTCGAATCGAATCGAGTAATTAAGGTTGAGGTCAACTTAAGTTTTGATTATGGTGGAATATTTTACATATCGGGTTAAGCCTTAGTTGAACCAAAATAGGAAGGTGAAAAGTAATAACAATGTCACGAAGTGACGTCGTATGAAGCAACGTAATCCGATATATCAACGAACCCAAAGAAAGAGGAACTTGAAGCGACGACAATGGCAAGCGAGGTTCGTGTTCGTCACACCAGTACCAGCAGCAACACCAATCCAGACAAACGACCTCGTTCCATCTTCGACGTCCCCTCCGAATTCTTCGATTCGTGCCGTCTCTCTCAATCTCCAGCTTCCTCTTCTGAGTCACTCGAAACACCTCCAAATTCTACTGCCAAAACCCTAGAAAACGATGAAGCAGAGACCGAAGAGCGAAGCTCAAAGAATGATCTTTGTAAATGGTCCTGCAATAACTGCAAGGCCGAGTTCGAATCGCTCCAAGACCAACGTTCTCATTTCAAGTCTGACATCCATCGATTAAACGTAAAAAAATCCCCTCTCTCTCTCTACTCATACTTTTAATGATTAATATTTGATAAGTCATTGGTGAATTTAGATTTTTTTTTTAATTTTTTTTTTTAACTCCACTGCAAATCATTACTTAATTGCTGAAAATTAGTCAATATTCGGAACCGCTATAATATGCCATTTTATTTTGTTTTATTTTAATGAAAGGTGATATCTATTGTTATAAGATAAGTGTTTGATGAATTTAGATTTTTTTTTTTTACTCCTTCACTGCAAATCATTACTTAATTTGCTGAAAATTAATAAATATTCGAAACTACCATAATACGCCATTGTATTTTTTAAATAAAAGGTGATATCTTATGCCTTTGTATTTTTTAATAAAAGGTGATATCTTTTGCTACTTATTGAGGATTTAGGTTAGTGTTTGACTAATTTTCTGAAATTGATCTGTTTTGAGATGAAAATTTGGGTTTTTGGAGTTATTAAGTTAAATATGATATTCGATGTGGATTTGAAATTGTTAGTATTGGATAAAAACACGAGTTATCTTGAAATAGTATGAACATATTTGCATCCAATATGAAGTTAAATATGATATTCCATGTGGATGTCGAATTGTTAGGATTGGATTAAAACAGATGAGCTACCTTGAAATAGTATGAACATGTTTGCATTCAACGGAAAACTGCACTGGAGTGTTCCCGGTTATTGTTGACTTTTTGGCATAGCAAAGCAAGTAGGAAACAGGGTGGCTTTACTAGCTTGGATTCAGCTCATGTTGTGTGAATTGTTTAATAATTTTGGCATGCTAATGTGATTCATTATAATGGCTGTGTTGGACGAAGCAAACTGTTGCACTCTGTTTTTTATCTCACGGTCAGTACTTTTTGGTAATATTCAATCTGGAAAGGGTATTGGATATGAGCTTGGGTTCTGTTTTTGTATCATGCACATTTAAATCAGTATGCCTTGATAAAGTAAAAGCTTGAGCTTCAAGAGTAAAATGCAGATTCAAATCAGGGGGTATTTTCCTAATGTTGAAAGCTAGGTCTGTGTATTGTTCGCCTCTAACAACACCCCTTTTAGTTTATAATCTGTGTGAAGGTTTTGGAAAACACCAAATTATCGATGCAATTGCAGCACAATGAATTTGGTTGGGAGTATATTGGCTGCATTTGTTTCCTGCAGCTTCATCTTATGTAAATTCTCCATTTTTGCTATGTTCCCTTGTCATATTGCGTCCAGTTGACATTGGAAATTGTTGAAAGCATTGTATTCTTATTCCACTTACAGTGCATTACTTGTCACCGTGTGATCTCAGATAAAGCTAAGTATTGCTGGAAAGGAAACTGTGAAGGAGGAGGATTTTGATGATTCAACCTGTGATTCTTTTTTCAAAGACTATGACGTATCGAGTATATCAGGATCAGAAGATGAAGATGACAAGGAATCCTCCCTCCGCAATGATGTACATAGGAGATTGATTGAAAGTGGTAAAAATAAAATATTTGTGTATCTGCAGACAGGGGAGAGGGTTTCAGTTTTGAAAAGTTTGCTTTTGGATGAATCCGAGAATATTTCATTTGAGAAGGATAAAAGTGTTGCAATGGACAATGGCGGGTGCATTCCTTACTTGACGGAGAGGGAAATGATTGAAAAATTGAAGTATTTGATCCATGAGCCTAGAAATAATACCCATTTAAGAGTTGTGTTGCTTGTAAGTGGTGGGCACTTTGCTGGATGTGTCTTTGATGGTAATTCTGTTGTTGCTCGTAAAACATTCCACAGGTCAGTGTTTATCTTTCATCTTCCTTTTGACATCTTACTGTATAATCAATAATGTGCCTTATATTCATGGTATACCGGTTTTCGGTGAACTAAATACTTCGTCTGTCTTTTTTAGTTGTTACGCATGGGTATGATGCTATTGTATTGCCGTTAGCCATATGAGTTGGCATATAATGCTATTGTATTGTCATGAATGTCTATTATTTATATATTATGGAATGACAAAAAAATCCAAAATTTTGGAAATAAAAGCTTTCTTGAGTTTTGTTCTCTTTCCTTCGCATTGATTATATTTTAAATCAATAATTTGTCCTTTCAGAGAATTATTGGACATTGCGTAGTTAAAATATGGCTGTCCTTGGTTTGTTGAAGCCCTTACTGGGATCACAAGCCTGCATTCGATCATCTTTTGATTTATTGTTTGTATTATTATTTTCATTTAGTGTGCAGTTTGCTTTAACTTGTGATGGAATTCTACTGATGTATGTATGGTTGTTTTATTGCATATCATTATTCACTATTTTGGAAGGAAGAAAGCATGAGGGAATTTTGTTTGAAATGTCGTCATTTTTCTTTTCTGTGTAGATACGTTGTAAGGGCCAAGGCTGGCAAAAAACAGTCATCAAAAGATGCAAGTGGCAAGACTGCACATTCTGCTGGAGCGTCACTTCGTCGATATAATGAACTTGCACTGAAAAAGGTATTGAATGGTAGAATGTTGACATGAAAGAGTAAATGTGGTGTGCACATGCACCATATTTTAGTTTATCTAACAGAGTTTTTCCTGCATTTATCTGTACACCTACTGACTAGAATGCACATGTTATACCATCTCTAACACTTATTCATTTCACACTTAATGACACAAACGATATATAATAAAAGATCACAATTTTTGTTCTTGCTTGAGTGTGTCTTTTTTTTTTTTCCTTGGCTATTTTAACTTCTTCATGCTTTCAAATGTCAAAGTTCTTTCCTACTGCCTTAGCCAGAGGTCATCTTCTTCTTCTTCTTCTTTTTCTTTATTTTTTATTTTTTAATGATGCTTTCAAATGTCAAAGTTCTTTCCTACTGCCTTAGCCAGAGGTCAATGTTCAAGTTTGGTAGATTTGTTCCTTCTGATTCACTGTCTTAATCTAGAATTGTTGACTTATCTTCATCTCATCAATTACTAGGAAATTCAAGAATTATTCGTTGCTTGGAAGCCTTATTTTGATGCTTCCTCTTGTATTTACATTTATGCTCCTTCAAACAATCGGCAACTGCTTTTTGATGGAGAAAAACCATATTTTAGTTGTCAGCATCGAGTTGTTCGTAATGTTCCATTAGCTGTCCGAAGACCTACCTTAAAGGAAGCACGGCGAATATATAATTTGTTGACACAAGTTTCCTATGAGGTAGATGAGGAAACTGAACCTCTCATCAAAGTGGATTCACTTTTAGGTGCAAGCATTATGAGCGATGGCTTCCAAGTGTCCGGCAAAGAGAAAGCTGGGGATAATCTGGAATGTAGGGAAACTTCTGAAGCTTCTTTAGGTGTCAAAAAAATTGCTGATTTGTCCATATCAAGTGAGAGTGAGAGTGAAGTAATTGGCACATTAACGCCTTTGCATGAGGCAGCAAAGTCTGGCAATGCCCAAAAAGTATTGGAATTCCTAGAACAGGGTTTGGATCCTTGCATTACAGATGAAAGGGGGCGGACTCCATATATGCTTGCAACCGAGAAGGAAGTCAGGAACACTTTTAGGCGGTTCATGGCCTCAAACCTTGACAAATGGGATTGGCAAGTTGCTAAAGTGCCCAGTGCATTGACGAAAGAATTGGAAGAATCTCAGGCTTCCAAGCAGGTGAATCTGAAATTCTTTACTGATTGATTTACAGCTTTATACCCCTATAATTTCAGCATCTCTAATTTGAAGAACTGAGCTTGTTTGATTCAAATGATCTTTTTATTTACTTCCTTTGACATCTAAACTGAGTAGGGATTATCTTGGCTCTTGAATTGGTTCTCATGAAGTATATTTCATCACCTATTATTTGTCTCTGCTTATATGCACAGAAAATTTATGATACTTTACATGCCAAAGCAGTGGGATCTAAAACAGGATTTTAGCAAACGTCTTTAAAGTGGATTACTAATATCCCAAAATTATTGAAAAAATATGGGTTTGTGACCATTGATTTAAATTTATACCTTCGCATTTTCCATTTCAAATTATCATTATATCTTCAGTGAATATAAATTAAATTTCCATCGGGGAGACAAAGCAGAGTTATATTTCCTGCATTTGTTTGGCCAATGATTTGACTGCTTTCTAACAGTTTAGGAAGCTTTAAATGATCAACTTTTAAATTTTTTTAAGAAAGTGATTCATTAGAAATATCAAGTTTCTGTATGAGAATATAGAGAAAGTTACATTCATTGCATATCCATAATGAATAATGTGGTGGGCGCATTTTTAAAATACAGAGAGAATGCTGGTTATTTTTTCAATTTAAGGCAAAGAGAAAACCACTCAAGGTGGGTTTACTACGATGGGGAATTTTGTGATTTATGGCATTGTTCATGTGATTTTAGTGCCAACTTTTGTGTTTTAATATTGATATTCCGTTTCTTTTTTCCAATATTTGACACAACTTTTATCCGGTTTCTCAGGCCGAGAAAGATGCCAAGAGGAAAGCAAGAGCAAAAGAATTGAAGAAATTACGCAAAGCAAAAGAAAAGAAGGCTCAGGTGCACATTCTTCTATTCCAGTGCTGATGTTTGCTTGGATATTAATGAAAATTTTGTTGGTCCAAAGCTTTTGTGGTTTTAAAATTATAAATTTCTGCAATTAATTTTTTTGAAAGGGCATTTAGGATATCCTTGGAATGAAGTGATTCCATTTAATTCCTGTTGTAGTCAATGCAAAATTTGTTGTTTTGGAAGAACATGTCATTACCCAGAAGATGAAGACAGGTTACACGGAAAATGATTATGAAATTTATGAATACTTGTATGACTCAAAATGGACTTCGATAAATGCTATAAATTTTTTATAGGCTTCTGGAAGAAATTTGTACTGACCACTTTCGGTGCTGGAAGTGGACAACGAACAATATTTGCAAATTTGTATATATATATTCTTTGTTCATATATTATATACAAATTTTCTGTCTTCCACAATTTATATTTAGATTATTTCATCAGAAGGTCCTGTTTATATAACATTCCTTTTTTAAGAAAAATTCTTTTTTATCTTTTCTGTTTCCATAATCTGATTTTGTTTTCAACAACATTTAATATCAATCTGCAGACTGAGGCTGCTCTATCCCAGACTGCTCCAAAAGCCTCAGAGAAACAGGTGGCCACTATCTCAGGCATTAAAGGACAGTCTCAATCTCGTACTGGAGCACACATATCTAAAGAGGTTTGATTGAATTTTTTGGTCAATTGTGTCTTCACATGAAATGCACCAAAAAGTACATTGGTTTAAACCTTTAGATCTCTAAGTTCTCTTCTTTTATGTTCCATTTTACTTTGTTTCGAGTTATTATAGTTTCAACCTGCAGCACACCATGCAGGCGTGCTCGTACTCATCTGATCACTTCTATGGAATTTTTTCCAAAACCATCAGCCCCTTTGTACTATCCAGTCAGAAGTATTCAAACAACAAGAACTGAAGTGTTCTTTTCTTTTAATCAGGAGGAACTGAAAATGGCACAAGCTGCGGAGAGGGAAAAGAGAGCTGCTGCTGCCGAGAGAAGGATTGCAGCCCTCAATGCTCAATGGTCTGGCACGAACGTCGCACCAAGCAGTTCACAGCCCAAGGGGGTGGTAACAACTGATATTAATTGTTCATGTTGTAATGCGTCATTGGTCGGTAAAGTTCCTTTTCACAGGTATAATTACAAATACTGCAGCACCTCATGCATGCATGTCCACAGAGAGATGCTTGAGGACGGATAAAATACCAGTTTTAAATTATTTATTTACAGTGTACTTTCGTTTTTACCAGTTGCAGTTCCTTGTTCCCAAATTTTTGTTCTTAATACCTCACTGTTTTCTATATGGTTAAATAAATCTTGAACACTTTTTTTCTATACATTGGTGGACCAAAAATTTGTGTGACTATTACAACCATGTCCAACCCATGCAAATTTTTTCAGTTATGCTCAAGTTGACAAAAAAGTTTTGAGGCTGGTTTAAAAAATTAGGTACTAATATTTAAATGACAATAGTAATAATAATATAGATTGGATTTGAATTGGGGTTGGATTTCCTGACATCTGTCCCAGACAACACAAGTTTAGATCAGGTCGAACCCAATCTGAAAAACAAAAAGTTGAGGAAATTTAGTTGCAATTATGAGATCATATTTGAATGTTCTTCATCCATTCGCCCGGTGATCTCCCTAACGTTGCTATATTAATCTCGGATGTCCATAATGATTCATTTTGAATTCAGCAATCGAAGGTGGAAAACATGCTCAATGATGAATGATGTGCTTATGTATGTTTTGCCTTTTTTATTATGGTTGGTGAAACTGGAAATTGTAAGAGGAACAAACACTTTTAGAAATTATTACAAGTAACTTGTATTCCATTCCAGAAACAAACACTTTTTTGAAATTGAAAAGATCATAAAAGCATTCCCTGAGGACGTCGAATGTCAGGTTCATGAATAAACGCCAACATGAGCTTGCAAACGGCCAGTTTTCATATATTGCAAAACCGATTACGAACGCTCTCAAAATGATGGTATGTTTACCATCTAAATTGAAATTGCTTCCTTTAAACAAGGATTAAAAGAAAATAAGCAGACTTCTTTACATTTCTGTGGCCATATATTTCCCAGATCCTTCATTGGATAACAAACCAACAGTATCTACAAGTCATACATGTACAATACAAATATGATGTCCCCAGATGTCTTAACCCAATATAGTCTTTGCAATCTGTATGTCCTCTGTATTAAAAATTCAGAGTTATCCCAGTTGTGGCTCTTCTTTGTCATGTAGCTTTTTTATTTTCTTATTGGCATAAATCCCAATAACTATTGTAGCAGTGACGCTGGCGCAAAACCCAGTAATATCAAATGCTTTCTGCAGTGTGGAAATGGATTTATGACCTCGTGTAGCATCAGCCATAGTCTGTATTAAAATTCCACTGGATAACATAAAATGACCAAAGTTAGATAGGTGGTGCAACTCAGGTAAGCCGTAAGCGATGATTCGAGTGACTGGGTGAATTACAACAGCATTTAAAGCAAAACTGCCCAATATTGAATGGCAACAGAATTTTGAAGAATTTCCTGGATAGTAAAGACCTTGGCAGAAAAAGAACATTTGGTAAAAAGAAATGAACAATATTTTACTCAAAAGTCCACAAAGGTGTGAGATCTGTAAGATATTGCTACCAGAAGAGAAGAATAAGAAAATGACACACATCACAGTCAATAACGGAAACAAAGAAGCCTTAAAAGATTGAGTTATTTGCCATCTCTGAACTGACATTTGGACCTTCATGTATAAAAACTTAACAGCTGAGCATCTTTTCCAGTTTCTGACTTATGATGGTTTTACTAACGTAATATAGAAGCTGTTTAAAGATGAGAGAAAGTTGGCGAACACACTGATCATTTGCAAGAAAAACCAATGGCTGCCCAAGTCATGAGCAACAACTTGGACCAAGTTACGGGCACAGCAAAAAAAAAAATAATAATAATAATAATAATAAAAAAGCCCAAAGGAAATCAAGTTAAAATTGCGTGGAGAGACAGTGTAATTTGTGATTGAAGAGGTTGCGACCCCAACTTCAGAGGGAGAAAATATAAGTATCTCATATCCAAATCCAAAATACAGTGAAAATGTCTTGCTGAGTTAATGAAAATTTGTATTTTAAAATGCGACCGAAACAATAGTTATGGATCCAGAAGAGAAAGTGTTAAAACCTAACTGCGAGTGACAATGTACACACAAACTTTAGTGCCAAGTTCATGAAGAGAGCAAAAGGGAATGATGTTCTGGAGTGAATCCATACAACAAATTCTACTCATCATTAGAGCAGGCATTATTTCATTGGTTTGCCCAATATGAAGGAGCAGCGTCATTGGTTGGCCAAAAACTCAAAACACAAGAATTAAAGCAAGTTATATAAAGGACATTGCAGGTAAAACACAAGAATTAAAGACACCATGGCCTAAGTTTTTATTTGGAGTTTTAGCTTGTGAGAGTAGCAAGCAGGCATTTGAAACCCAAAACACCATCTTAAAATTTGTGTTAGGTGTTTCCAGTTGGCAAGAGTAGTTCTATAAAAAAAATAAATAGGGCTAAAATCATAAAACCCCCCCATTGTTAACAAAAACTATCAAATAACCCCCTCTACTAAAGAAACTATCATATTACCCCTTGATATTTTTAAAAGTCTATCATATCACCCCCTCCCCGTTAGTTTACCGTCTAAAATAACGGGATCTTATCACGTGCAGCACTTCCTAATTTTAACTGACCAAAATACCCTTGTAATGACGTAATGACTAAACTACCCTTTTCCCACACCACAAGTGTTGCACGTGGCCTCCTACGCTATTGGTTTTGATTCCTTTTGTGGCAACACTGATTAGGGCTAAAGAGATGACTGGGGTAATCTTTGTATACCCAACCTAGGTTGATCAGTCACTCCATCCATGGATTCATAGTCTCAATTCCATCTAACGCCAATGACTGATAAGCTTTATTCTTAGCCTCTTTACAAATTGAAGATTCATGGATTCTGATGACCATGAAGTCCATTGACTCCGGTGACCAACCACTGTGATTATCTCATCGGCGACTATAGAAGCTCCATGGATACCAGTGACTATCAGATTTGACATGTGTTTGAGGATGAATGGATTATGATGGTAACCCGATTTCGGCAAAGGTGAAGGCACAGTGCTGCGACGAGGCGAACAGTGCTGGGTCTTGGGTTCTTTGACTGGTTTCCGCGATCGGTTTGTAGGATTTGTGGGTATTCGGTTTAGGTTTAGGCAGGCTGTGGGTGGGGGTGGGGGTGGTGGTGGTGGTGGTGGTGGTGGTGGTGGTTTATTCTCTAAAATACACAATTATAGTGGTGTTGGCGCCACCGATTGTGGTAGTCGTGCCCTCAATTTTGCAGGTGTGGTTTTGATGAGGAGGTGGTGGTTCATCGCCAAAATACAGTGGTGGCGGTGATGAAAATAGGGTAGGATGGTGGCAGCTGCGTAGGCAGTGCTTTGCGTCGGTGTTGGTGCCGGCAACGCTGGTGGTATCATGCGGCGGTGACCTTGTGGTGCTTTGCGCCGGCGGTCCTTGTGGTGCTCTTCACCGGTGGGATTATGGGCAGCAATGGAGTTCCTATATACAGAGAGAAGAGATATATATATATATATATATATATAAATCTTGGACGAAGGGTTTTGAAAAAAATATATTTAATTTGATAAAATGATAATATACTATCAAGGGCATTATTTTCATTTTGCAACAACTTAACGGTTCCGTCACGGAAAGGGGGCAACGTGATAGTTTTCGTTTTGCATGATAGTTCAAAATCTTAAGCAGCAAAGAATTTAGTGTACTATTAATATGTTATATCATAACCTCAAATACAGCAAGCATACTGGGGATTGACTTGATCAAGGGAGAGTACTAATTCATCAATATGGGCCCATTTTAGTCTGTTAGCGGTCAAAAGAAAATGTGCTCATAAAATGAACATAGATAAAATAAAGTTTCTAAAACAAGATTAGGTTAACCCCAATAGAGCAGCTATGTTGGCTAAAGTCTCTTGGTGACAATCAAGATTTCTCGAGTTCGATTGCTTATGGACTTATCTGTTACATGTGGCTTCAGGTAGTTGCATGCATCCAAAGGTTGGCTTTGCTTTATGTGGGATATAGATTTGACCAGGTTGCTTCTGTTAGTGATTTTTTAGTGATTTACCAAGGATATTAAATCAGCAAAATTATTTGTTTATTCCACATTTGTACCAAAACTATAATAATTCTTTGTAGATTCTGCAAGTGTACTACGTCTAGTTCAAAAACTTCAAATGTGTAGCACTATGCTATATGTAAGACTCCTGAATTTGCAAGTTGTGACATTAAGTCAACTCAACTCATCAAAGCTTTCATCATAACTAGTTTGGCTGGCATATGATTTCCTCTGATCATTTTGCTACATGCTGCATTTTCAGGAGAAAAGTCGAATATAACTTGCACGAACTACCAATTTAGAAATGCAAAGATTCAGCAAATTTGTTAAATTGTCAAAGGAATGGTCATTGATAAGAGTTGATCAACATGCGCATAGGTCAACCCACCCCCACGCAATCACTAAAAAGTAATAGCATACTCAGAACTAACACCATTTTCCAAAATATGTCAGTAAATGACATGTCTATGTTGCCCTAAATTAGCCATGAACTAAAATTGAGTACCGTCATGGATGCTTTATGGCTTTATGCAACAAGCACTACAGTTGCCCATAGTAAAATAAAAAATAAAAAATCTATATAATGAAAGACAATGGTTTCTATTGCAGTGACATGTATGACCTTGCATGTTAATGTATTTAGTAATGTACTAGAAGTCCACAAAAATGACAAATGTATGGGAGAAGAAGTCCAACCTGTAGATTGCAAGAAATATTTCAGGCACCATTCCCAACAACGACCCCAATAAGTAAGGGCAATACTTCACATCTGTGGCCACTGCTACATAGTTAAATAGAACATATGGAAATGGGGAAAGTCTAATCAAGGTGACGGCTTTAAACTGATGAAACCAATTTCCATCTCCAGCTAGTCTTACAATGGAAGCCTGCTTTGGATGCTTATCCAACCATCTCTGAGTAAAAAAAGAAAATCAATTAGAACATGAGATAATTTTATAATGAAGAGAGAGAGAAGAAATTTAGAACACTAGATACTTACCTGGATTCTATTGTTAAACAGAGAGCCAACGAAATAAGGTATTGACACTCCCGCAGCCACCCCAGCTATGATTAGTAGGAACCCGTTCACATATCCAAAAGTCATTCCAGCCACCCACATAGAAGGCGTTGTTGGCAAAAATAAAGCAGGTAATAATGCCACTGTCGCAACTACGATAGCTGCCAAAGCAGGAGTGCTGAAAGTTTCCATCTCCCAATTTATAAAAGGGATAACTTCCTGTAGATGTTCAAGACAAGCATCATAGCAAGAATTGATATGAAATTATGAATAATATGCAAAGCAAGTAGCAACCAATTTCACATGCCATTTGTTGGCACAAAAACTTTCGACTAAATAAACTTTGGAGTTGTAATTGAAATGGCTTGAGACAAATTATAAATAGGGGGTCCATGCAGTGTGCGATTTTTACACATGATTGCTCTTAATTTAGCTAATTACTACTTTAAAACAAACTCAAATTTTGAAAAGAACAAAATTCCATAGATAACTAAAACCTTAAAGGTCCTTTCTCAACCTTAATGCCCCTAAAAAATTTCCTTTAGCTTAACCCACTAAAAGTGAAAGTTGACTAAAGATTCATGACCACCAGAATCCTAGACATCATCACTAGACAACAGTCCTCCATATTAAAGCTCCTTAGTATACCACTGCAGCTCCTTAGTATACCACTGCAAGAATGAAAATCATATACGAAAAAGAAAAAAAAAAAATCATAGTATTTACCAACTCTCATAAGCAAATTATAGTTTTGTTCGTTTGAAATTTCTTAGTGAATAGGCCACTAAAAAAATAAAAAAAAAAATAATAAAAATAGAGAATCAAACCAATCCTTGCTTAAAAATGGAGGGGACAAAATAAACAGACAAACAGTAACATAGAAAGGGCAGTTTGGGAACAACAGAGGAACAGAGGTTATTTTTTCTATATTGAGATAATTGACAAATATAATGTTCAAACCAATTACAGTACATGATTTTTATTGGCATGTCCATACCAATTGAATCACAAAAACTAAGGCAACTTATATACACATTTTTAACAGACAAAATATAAGAGATTCAGATCGAGAGAGAGATCTATATACAATCATCCATTCTAAAGAATGAAAGCAGATGTAAATTCAATCGTTTTATCGAAAACGTACCACCCTCATGAAGAAGGGTCCAGCCCATTTGACCGTGACTACAATCAAAACCCCAAAAGAGACACATAATGCAATCCATTTTGCCCAAAACCACCGCGATCTTCCGATTCTACGGTTTGGAGTCTCAACTTCTGGAATAACGCCATTTTCACCATTGTTTGAATCCTCCAATCTCATATAATCTCCATAACCATCTTCCACTTCAATCTTCTCTTCCAATATTACAGTCTCGTTAGCCTTCGTATTGTTAGTCATAACACAATAGTACTCCACAAAGCTTAATGTAACTCAAATCCGAGAAAGAACCCTAATAATTCCAAATCTGCAACTACTGAGAGGGAGAGCACGAAATAGATGAGAGAACGAGAGAGAACGAGAGAGAAGGGTAAAGCACGAAGTCGTTAATTCTGGAGATTGCGTGGGGGACTACGTACACGTGGAACGTACACGCAAGACGTGTAATTTTTTTCCTTCCCCTTATTTAAATTTAATTTATTTTTCATATTTTCTTATAAATATTGTCCCTTGTTTTTTTCAATATTTTTGTTCAGGATTTTGAAAACATTAGGGAAATCCCCGGGCGGGTTTAGCTGAACCCTATTATGTCCCATTAGAAAATTGTACCAATTTCACTCTTATTTTAGGACGGGTTTATAATTGGTATACAAACTCTTACTTCAACAGACAAAGTATCGATTTTGCTCCACGTACTCCATTTAATTGTGAGGGCCGAACTAATTATGTCACTTTTATTATTTAGTAAAAGAAAAATAGCTGAATATAATCAAATTGGGCAAATAAATAAACTATCCATAGTTTTAAATTACTAACGGTTGAATATTAATATAGTGTCAGACACTTGTAACAAAGTAATAAGGTTCTTAAAAATATTAAATATATTATACATATATATATATATATATATATATATATATATATATATATATATATATTAAAGGCACGTGTTATAATCAGGGCGGGTGAATTTATCACTAAATTCGCCTCCACTCCAAACACGATTCGAATTTTTAATTATTTTATTATACCCACCTCAAACCTATTTAGAGGACTACCAAATCCGTCCCATTAAAAGCGAGGCGAGTTGGGAGAAATTGACATCCCTACGTAAAGAATCAAACTCTTATAAATATTGTTCACTTGGACAAAAGTTCCCACTATTTTGTTGCTGAATTTTACCACCAAAAGGCTTTGGCCCATTTGGAGATTACACTAATAGTCTATCACATTTAAGCAATTCATTGTAATTTGTTAATGTCCCGCACCCGTCCACACACTTCGGCTTACAAGCTCACCACAGTAACCCTTGATGGAGTGCATGCCCTCAATTAGGCCTGTAAACGGATTAGATTCGAATCAGATCGATAAAATCTATATTCGATTTGGTAACATATTATCGAATTCAAATTGCTAACGGGTTATCGGATTAAATGTTTTAATTTATATACTATTTACCTCGAATTCATATATGATCAAATTCGGATTAAAATCATATCCAGTGATTTATAAGGTTAAACGTATACAGAATGGTGCATAATATAAATTATGCTACCAAATGTATATAGTGATAAATTATATATATATATATATATATATATATATATATATATATAAAATTTTAAACGGATGAGATTATTAGAGGATCGGATTACCTATAATTCATATTCGATTTATTAAGGTAATGAATTATCCAATTTTTCTTTCAATTCATATTCGGATAATTTGATTGGATTCGAATCATAATTCGATTCATTTACATGTCTATTATTGATGAGTCCCAAATTAGTTATTTAATTGAAGTCATAGTTTTTCTAATTTACCTTCAAAGTTCTAAATATTTCTTTTTATTTCTTTATACACATCAAGAAGAGTAACATATTCTACATAAATATATATATATATATATATATATATATATATATATATATATATATATATATATTATTGCTGAAATAGGTAGTTTTAAAATTAATCAGGTTTTGCTTATTAGCAGATGGGTGTAATTTATTACTTATTGTTGGGTAAATACTAAATAGAAGTAAGCCTGTCAATGGATTGGATCGATCAAATCCATATCCAATTTGTTAAGCAAAAGAATTATTAGATTCGAATCATTAACGGATTCTCGGATTGAATGTCCTAATCCATATCCTATTTAGTTTGAACTCGGATCGGATTTGAATTCGGATTAAAATCATATTTACTAACATATATAATTATAAAGAGTATGATATTATTAGTATGAATATTAAGAGATTTATTAGTATGTGAATGAGAACACCACATTATTATATATATAACATTATGTTTTTTTTTTTTGAATTTTTGGGTTACCTCAAATACAATTCTAATAGGTGGATTGATATATATATATATATATATATATATATATATATATATATATATATAGATGTATATGTGTAAAATAATTGATAAATAATTATTCATATATATAATTTTAATCGGATCGAATTGGATTGAATTTTTATCATATCGGATCAACTTGATCCATATTCGATTTATTAAATTAATTGATTATCAGATTCGAATCGTAATCAGATTATTGATTTTATTAAATTCACATCCCACTAATCGGATTCGGATTAGGATCCACTTCTTTAACAGATCCAATAGAAGGGTGTAAATATTGAATACACAACAAAAGGTTTTCACGCAATGGTGAATGAAAATTACGTACCCTGACCTTATTCGAACCGACAGTGGTAACGCCTCTATGCAGAGGTTTGGCTTCGAGAAACATCTGGAAATCCAAAGGCAGTGACGACAGAGCGCGAGAATTGCTTATTTGGTAACAGCGAAATCGCATTATTCACGTAAACTAACAGCGATTGTCAGCGAGAACGCACACGCAATGGTGAGTTTTCTCTGCGTCATTTCGTCGAACACTTAGCTTCATCTATTGGATATTCGAATACGCAACTCACTCGCACATACATGCTTGTGGTTTTGCAGTCAGTGACACTTCATACAAATCTCGGAGACATCAAGTGCGAGATCGCTTGTGACGAGGTCCCCAAGACGGCTGAGGTCGGTAACTTCTTCCTCTTTCTCTCCCTTACACGCGCGCGCGCGCGCACACACAAAGAAACTAAACTTTGGGTTCTCATCAATTATGCTGTCTATTTTTTAAAATTTTTAATTTTACTAAATGAAAGCTTACCTTAGCTAAACACTATAGTTGTGGGTCAATGAGGATTATGTTAGCTCGGTGTATCTGTTATGCCCTTTTCATTTAATTTCAGAGTAAACAAGGCATATGATGGTTCCGATAGCTAAGTTGACTGAAGAAGTGGTATTGGTTATGGGATACAATTGCTGACAGGATTTATTACTCTTTGGTCAGTTTGATCCCACATGTGACATCACATTTTTTTGTCAATTTTTGTGTATAAGCAACTTGTGGTATTGGGTTATGGGTCATTGGATACAATTGCTGACAGAATTTCTTGCCCTTTGGCCAGTTTGCTCCCACATGTGAAATCACAATTTTTTTTTGGGGTCAATTTTTGTGTATCAGTAAGTTGTGGTATATAGTAGTCTTCTAGGAAATTTTTTCACCATTGGTGTTTGTAGTTTACCTGTACAATTGTAGTCTTCTTGGTGGTTTATCATCAGTCTTATCCGACAGAGTCTTTCAGTGTACTATGTATGTGTGACTTCTCAAATACCTTTTCGCAAATTGTCTGTGTTCGGTAGTTGGGTTGGTTTGTTTTCCAAAATCCTCGAGAAATGAGAAGGCGTTTGTGGAATCTCTGGTGCTCCTACAAGTAGTTGGGGTCTAGGGAAGAGACTCCAACATGAGATTCACGGTGGTAGCGGAAGTGATGAAGGATCCTTAATGATAAAAGAACAATGGTAGTGGTAGCAGCGGCTGCTTTGATTGGATGCAATAAAGTGTTGACAATGTCTATATGGTGGTGGCGGCACTGGTAGCAATGCTAGTTATGATACCAACTGCCATGGAGGTAGTGGCAAAAGCGGTCGATGGCGATTGTGTCCTGGATGCTGCAGCGATGATGGAGTATGGTAATGATGCTACATGGTTGTGGTGGTGATGGTGAGGTTGGTAGCACAACAGCGAGTGGTGGTGTCATAATGGCAGACTTGAATGTGGCAGTGGTGGTGGTTGTGGCATAGCGATTCTAGTTACATTGATGCTCTTGGTTAGTTTGTCCTGCTGATCATTGTTATCAAGTAGAAGGTTATTTTATCTCTGACCAAGCTGAAATTTTAGGAGATTGTTCCTAATGGAGGAAGGAGAAAGCTTTAAATCTACTAGCTGGATTTCAGATTGGTCTCTCCTACATTAGATTTGCTGGTGGTTTCTTCCAGTCGACATCCTTGAGGGTTTTGTATATTTTATGTTGAAAAACCTTTTTTGGTGTAGAATTATTGTTTTGTTGTTCTCGAAAACCATTGGGTTTATTCTCTTTATTATTTAGTGATATTTTGTGAATTTCAGTTTTTCACATGTGCTTCATGATGGTTCACTAGGAAACATAAACGTTTTGCCTATTTCAGTGGGAACTAGAGGCAATTTTGCTCCTTTCTGTTTGGTTACATAATTACGTGTACAGCTGCAAAGATCACATTATCTTTATGCCATTGCTCATCTCACTGGCTAATATTATGACATGAAGTTATTTTTGCTGTTAGCAACTTTGTCAACTAGATTATATGAGTACGTCATATTTATTTAGGCACTACCTTTCTCTTGCAATGAGGGCTTCTTTTATGCTTCATAAACAGTTCTTTTGCTATTGTTTTACTTCTTTGTTTATAATACTCAATACTTCATTTGGATACAGAATTTTTTGGCACTATGTGCCAGCGGCTATTATGATGGGACAGTATTTCACCGAAACATAAAAGGTTTTATGATCCAAGGTGGAGATCCAACAGGCACAGGCAAAGGTGGGACCAGTATATGGGGCAAAAAGTTCAATGATGAAATAAGAGAATCTCTCAAGGTAAATTTTTGAAGAAATCTTGGGTGTCAGTTATTTGCCTATTATATTCAATGATATTTTGGCTTATTTCTTGCAATTTATTTTTTTCACCTTTTTACTATACTGGGTGGACACTTGTTTCTAAGTATTATGTTTTTTATTGTTTATTTTTTCTGTGTGGCTAGATTAAAGTTCTTCCTTTATGAATCAGACAGATTCATATTTGACATATTTTGAAAGTATGTTCTTTCCAAATTCCAATACACAGCGGCTTGATCGAATCAAGCCTATGCAATTTCAGATCTCCCTGTCAAACTCCAAAATTTCACCTTTTGACTTTGATGTTTTCCCCTTTATGTTTTCTTTTCTATTTTTAAAGTTTTATCTGGGGTCGTGTGGGTGAGACATTGGGATGCTGCACTTTGGTTGTTGGTTGAGCAGGCTTAATAAAGCTTAAACATCGTGTTCTAGTTACATATATTACAAAGAACATAAAATTTTAGGCTTGCATTAATTTCTTGGAAGATGTTACGATTGACACGTAAAAGAGTACGCTTGACACGTAAAAGAGTACAGGAATCATAGATATAAAATAACAAAAGATTTGGGCGCTTTCCCCAGGTTAAAAAGGAAGGGAAAAAAATGTTTCATCATGTAATCCAGGGAAAAATGTTTTTTGTCTAAAATAACTAAGAAATAGATCGGGGTACCTTCATAATTTTAATAATTGAGATGTCAAAGGTGGTGTAACATATAAAAATAGGGTACTTCAAGTAAATAACACAAAAGGGTTTGGGATAAGAGGGTTCCAATCTTAACCTTTATTGCATTGAAGTAGAAACACATTGAGACAAATAAGAAGAGTTCGTATCTTACGTCATTTCGTTTTAGCTGATGACCTAGCTCATCCCATAATGGAAGGAAGCTGCTGGGATTTGTTCTATGAGCAAGATAAGATGCTTCTTCTCTCCCCCACCACCATGGCAACCAAGAGGCTGATTAGAACTCTTTTATTGCCCCAAATTCTAAAGTTCCTCAAACGATCCCCGTATTCAAAGTTTTAAATTGCACAAGGACTACAAGTCGTGTCCCAAACCTTGTCCATATGTCTATCTTGTGTTCCTGTTGTGTCCAAGTTTTAATGAATTTAAAAAGAATTTATGGGAAACATTCGTGTGGGTCTGGATTGTGTCTGATCTGACATGTATTAGCCACTGCAATAGCCCCCTTAGGAATGTGTTCTGTGCTTCCTGGCTTTCGAATGCAAGTTATTCTGGGTAAAATTGAAGTCTACTCTTAATTTCCTGGAATGATCTATGTTATAAATCATGAAAATTGGGATGTTGATGGTATGCTATATTAAACAATTTAAATACAAAATGTTTAAGCATAATCATGATTTGTCTTTTTGGCTCTTTGTCCAGCATAATGCACGGGGAATACTGGCAATGGCCAATAGTGGGCCTAATACTAATGGAAGTCAGTTCTTTTTAACTTACGCAAAGCAACCTCATCTGAATGGATTGTACACTGTGTTTGGTAAGGTGATTCATGGATTTGAAGTTCTTGATATTATGGAAAAGGTATGTTCTTGGCTCTGGTATTTGGTTATGTTAGTGATTACTTTTAAGAGGTTGGGTGTGTAGAAAATAAAAAACGATCCAGTATGGATCACCTGGAGACTGATGAATTCCTAGTGAGGTCCTCTCACCATCAACGTAGTGATTTGTCTCACATCTTTTATGGTGCTTATCGACACCCTGACATATAATATATGTGTTTTATGGTGCTTATCAATACCCTGACAATATATGTGTTTGTGTTGTGAAGATATCATTCATTTACTTGTTTCTGGGATTATGCAGACTCAAACAGGACCAGGGGATCGACCTCTTGCAGAGATCAGGCTAAATCGTGTGACAATACATGCTAACCCACTTGCTGGCTAGACTTATTTTATAGCAAAAAACTTGTATAACTTGTTTCTGCCTAGTATGCATTAATCCGAATGTGATGCTGCTATTGGATGTGAACTTTGGCTGCCGTCTTGTACTCGTAGATTTGAACTACCGGTAAATAACTCTATTGTTGTTGCCTGCAGAATTATGTATAGCAGGAACTCATATAGATCCTGAAATTTCCTTTTAATTGGTGAATTATGTATGACTACTGTTTACTACTTGTCAGGTGGTGAATCAATTGCCAAGGGTGTTTTTTTTTTAGACCACATGAAAATGAAATTGTTGCATTTTAAATTAGTATATTTGGTTCTATAAGTCTTTCATCGTCTCTTCTTAAAATTATGGAACTTATCTGAAGAAGGCAATGTTGGTTTATGAGCTGGAAGTGAGCCCTCTTCATTCTTTTGGCAATAATCCAGTGAATTCAGCCTTTTGATTGTCAAAAAATATGAACCCTTAATCTGGGTTGACAATTCAAGTTGAAAGTCCTTAACCCGAGCCTAACCGCAATAATATTTGCTGCATTTGAATGCTAAAAATACCATCTTATTGTTTGCGATGCATGCAAGCAGAGACATAATTTGCTCAAAAGTAGTGATTTAAAATGGAGGAGTGCCTTCATTTCTTGGCAGACCAAATGCTATGGAAAGCTTGACGACTTGAAGTCGTCGTCGTCCAGGCGTACTGTTTTGTTACCGAACAGGTGTTGGCGTGTTGCAGACTTGCAGATTAACTTCTAACAAATGAATTCTGGTTTTAAAGAATGACTCGGCAAATAAAACAAAATCTTTTCCTATCTTTTCTCTAGGGGCAATAGCTTAGCGGATGCAAATTTTCAGTGAAAACATGGTTGTATACTTCTGAGTTTCAGTGACAACATGTGTGTTTTGCTTGGCTCAAGCCTCAACGAAGGAATGGGTGTATGATTTTGCTTGGTTTGAGCCTTATCGAAGACATGATTGCATGAGTTTGTTTAATCTTTAAAAAAAAAAAAAAAATTTAAAGTGTAGTTAATCTAGTAATATTTCTTTGAAGAACTTGGATCACTTTTATTTTAAAATTGTTATTGGGCATGTCCGGCGGCCATTCAATAAAAATAATAATGATATAAGTTATTGTTAGTAATTTTTACAAGTTAAATCAATAGAGACAATATTAATTAATAATAAGGTTTGCTGAGGACATCCAACAAACGTGTAACATATTTATATTATGCTGTATGATAATATTATTAAATAAATTTTTTTTAACACATTTATATAATTATTACATTATAAATCTAAATTATTGCATTAATCATTAAAATCAGCTAGGGTCTTGGTTCTCTTTTTAACTCTCTAAATTAGCAGCAGAGTCTAGGGAAAATATATGTTTGAAACAAATTGGGGGTGTGTTACTGAGTTTAATAACCAAACGAAGCCTGAAGTGATTGGCTTGTCGACTACCCGTGTGGGCTCATGTAGAATAGAGTCCCTCCTGCCTCATCGTCCCTGAATACGGAGCAGCAAATTAGGGTTCTAAAATCCCCGCCAGTTTTAACCACCGGAATTCTCTCTCTCTCTACACACACACACACATATATATAGATAATATTTATCTGCAAAAAATCTGTGTTTGTCCATTGAATGACGAAAGAAGACGAGAGCCCAGAGACTCCAGTGGCTTCAAAGCCAAGTCCAAACACTAAAAACGAAGTTCCTCGCATGGTCTCCCAGGACAGTTCGCCTCACACTCACAAGGAGACCTCTTCAATCCCTAAGAAGTCTCTCACTCCCGAAGATTTCATACTCTCCGTCGCCTCCAAGATCGCTTCTCAGCCTCTCAGATACTCCGATCCCGACGTCTGGGGTGTCCTCACTGGCATTTCCAACAATGCCCGCAAGCGTCATCAGGTTAAAACCTATTTTTTTTTTCTACTTTTTATAATTTTTTTGGGTGTATTTATTCGAATTGTGAATGTTACCTTGAGTTCCGTGAAATAATTTAAAAATTTTCTGTGGATGATGTATTTGTTGAATTGTGAATGTCGATTGAACTGTGAAATTGACATTGTAGCATCTCATATTCATTCATGCTCTACATTGTTGAAGTGCTAGTTTTTTGAGTGCTTAAATGTGTTATTTATGAATTTAAGCTGATGATGGAATTGCTAAAAACCTAAATTTTCGTTTTATCGTTTTTTTTTTTTTTTTTGCTGATGATGGAATTGATAAAACCTAAATTTTCGTTGTATTGTTGGAGTGTTAGTTTTTTATTACTTAATTTTATTATTTATGAATTTAAGCTGATGATGGAATTGATAAACCAGGGCATAAATATGCTTTTGACTTCTGATGAGCACTGCATTGGCCGATTGGTAGATGATACACGTTTTCAGATTATATCAACTGCGGTAAGTGGAAATCATTGCAAAATTTATAGGAGGAGGGTTGGTGCTGAAGATGTGGAGAACTCGTCCAACTTATATAAAACTGTATTCTTGAAAGATACCAGGTAAATTATGTACTGTTTCTGGAGCTATTTGATGCATAGGGAAGTGTAAATACTTTGACTGTATGAAGTTTTATGCAGTACAAATGGGACATACCTCAACTGGGAGAAGTTGACAAAAAATGGTTCTGAAGCTGAACTACATCATGGAGATATTATCTCATTTGCGTGCCCTCCTCAACATGGTAATATGATATGAAAGCTTTTTCAGATCTGGGGCTTTTAACCCTTTATTGCCTCATATAGAAAAGAGTTGGTCTTTCATATTTTGAAATATTTAGTATAATTCATCATATTTTTGCTTAATTTCCTTTTTCTTAAAGTATGCTGAATATGAGTATTAGCTATTCTTCTGCTCCTATTTTCTCCTTTCGTTGTATAATACCAGTATTCGTGAAAGGATATTGAAAAAAAAAAAAAAAAAAAACTGTAGGGGTGTTTTTCCAACATTAGGATCTGGAATGAAAGTGAGAAGGAACAAAGGGATCTACATTAGGCCTGTTATGATGGCACTAAAAGACATCTCTGAAAAACGGGGAGGTTGTGCCAACTTTAGTTTCATGCCCATCTCCAAGTTGCACAGAGAGAAGTGAAATACCCCCTACAATTTTTCCGACTTCTCGGATCACTCCAACAGTTTGTAGTGCCTATAAAAGACAATAGACATGACTTTTGAACATGGCATTTTACGTTGCTCACCTATTATGCCAGCCATATAATCTGTTAAAAAAGGATCTTAAAGAAAGTTTTCCTCGTTCCTCTTATTTTTTTTTTTATTATTATTTCTTTTTACTTAAAAAAATGTGTGTTTCATTTTATAATGTTGTTATTATTTTTTTATAACATATTTGTTGCAACTGTTCCTTTTCTTGGCAGAGCTACAGAAAATATTTCTTTAATTTGTTGTTAGGAGAAAGTTATGAGGAAAGGAAATAGATGACAGGCTAGAGAATAAAAGCTTATGCCTGCCTCCTCTCCCTCTCACTTGTCTTTTTTATCCAAGATATGGCCACTGTTGTCTTTTCTTCTCCTTCTTTTTATCAGTTTCTTCACTCATTCAGACATGGAACCTTTATTTATTTATTTATTTTATAAGCCCCCTAACTGTTATCTGTGCATCATACACTGGTTTCTTGGAATCTCGTTCATCTTTTCTCTCTCTCTCTCTCTCTCTATATATATATATATTTGTTCGATGCAATATTTGGATGATCTTGTTCTCTATCTTAGTAGTTGTTTGAACAAACCATTCAAGGCATAATCAACTAGAAGAGCAAGTCGCTAAGTTGCAAAGGGTTTCGAATTTTTAATTGAAAGATCTTACAAAGTTTTATTTATTTATTTAGTTATATCTGTGATGGTTTTCATTCCATCAGATTGATGAGAGTGACTAAATATTTCAACTTTGTTTGGTGCTTGCAGAACTCTCCTTCGCATTTGTATTTCGAGATGTTCTCAAGTCCACTTCCTTGTCCGATGGTCCAGTTTTGAAAAGAAAAGCAGGTATATTCATTCTGACATTTGTATCATGTATTTAATATTCTTTTGTCATATTATGTACTCATGTGATATTGATTTTCTATGAAATCATATATTCTGCTTGTGTACTTGAATTCCTATCACATTTACTACAGAGCTCTTGCTAATCCAAAGAAAAAACTAAATAATATTTCTGAAAGCTTAATGCGAATATTGATGTTCTGCAACATTGTGGACAATGGATATACTTGAATATATGCTTATTCTAAAGCTTTTGGCGGCTTACACCTACAAGTACTAAAGTATATTACAAAGGAACGCAGTGTTTCTCACTGTAGCATGGTTTTTGTTCATCTCTTTATAGGCTTTCTACAAATTTCATGTGTTAAAAAATGCATTAGGCAGACTATGTCCCATCTGAGCAGGGTGTTGGAAGGGGAAGACTGGTATGGACCTTACGTTTTGGACATATTTTTACACACGGTGGCTGCTCTTGTATTCGATCCTGCAACCTCTCTCGTCTTTTTGAGCTTTTTACCATTACACAGGGCAATGGCCCATTAGCTTCATGTGTTTATCATGTCTTTTATGTTGATATTTGTATACATGTTATTATGTTTTACATACTATGTGTAACATACAAGTTCATATTTGTTTATCATACATTTTATTCAATTATTCATGTCAATACTTCAACATATCTATCAAGCAGATTTATGGATATGATGCACTTGATTCTAATTGTGCATCTGGTATTTTTCTTAATCTTCTTACTAAGAAGCACGGACACGGATACGGGACACGGATACGACACGACACGGACACGGCGACACGGCAAATCCAAGAAAATTAGGACAATGACACGGCGAATGGTATATATATATATATATATATATATATATCAGCATTAATAATTTAAAAAAAAAACACTGATATGTTTAGGTTGGAATATATATATATATATATATCACTGATATGTTAGTATATATATATATCAGTATCTTTAGGACACGGACACGGCGAATTGTGGCATCTTTAGGTTAGTATATATATATATCAGCATCTTTAGGGTAGTACAAAACAAAAAATAGAACATATCAGCATTAAAAAAAAATTAACATATCAGCATTAAAAATTAAAAAAAAAAAAAAAAAACTCCAGAAAAGTGTGTCCAAGCCGTGTCTGAGCCGTGTCCGAGCTGTCCGAGCCGTGTCCGAAAATTAAAAAAATAAAAAATTCCAGACACGTTTTTTGGCGTGTCCGACACGTGTCGGGGCGTGTCCGACGCGTGTCCATGTCCGACACGTGTCGGACACGGATTCTTCGTCCATTTTGGAGTGTCCGTGCTTCCTAGTCTTCTTAAAATGCTTAATATATGCGTGCAAAATTTTATTGAGAAGCTTCTCTTGCGAATCTTCTACCTTAAGTAGAAGATAGCCCCTTTAAAGATGGAAGAGATTAAAGAAAGATCCAAAGTTTGTTCTTATTTGTAAACTTGATTCACCCTAAAAAGATAGTTATGGGGAGAGGAACTCTGATCAACATGCCTCAGGCCCAACTCTTTTTTGCCAGTCAGCTTCTTTGATAAATCTATGACATCAAGATTTGAAATTATTTTAAGTGTGTACCAGTCTGTAACTTGATTTCCAATCTATGCTGTAAATTTAGATGGTTTAAGCCTTTGAGGTTTGGATTTGTCTCTATATTCATAAGGTTAATGGCTTGTGTATTGTTCTGTGTAGAGGAGTTTGGCTCTGAAAGCAAGAGAGTAAAAGGCATTGGTATAGGTGCTCCTGAAGGTCCTATTTCGCTTGATGATTTTCGGAGCCTTCAACGATCAAACACGGTATCCTATTTTCAAATATTGGATTGTGGTAAAATTGATAAAGTAGATATTTCTTCTCAAGTCAGTTGAGAATGCCCAGCCAATTTGTTTTCACATGTTTTGTATGCACACCTCCAGGAATTGAGGAAGCAATTGGAAAGTCAGGTCCTTACAATTGATTCCTTGCGCAATGAATATCGTGTGGCTCTTGAGCGCCATGAAAGTGTATGCTTCTCTCTTTATGTTGACCTTATTTCTCTCATTTATGTGCATGTTTGTATGCAGTTAGTTGATGTGGTTGAATCAAATTTTGCTATTTGTGGATGGGAGTTTCTGCTTATCTCTATCTTAGCATACTCTAGTTATTATTATTATTACTATTTTGACATCAAATGCTTCTATGTTATCTTCTATTGATTCTTGTTTTTATATTTGGAAATACACAGCTCTAATTCATTTTTCCTACAGGGAGCACGATCATAATTTGCCTGCTGTCTTTATGAATCGTATGGCATCATTCTCAAAGAGACACAGAGACCCAACTAATTTTTGTGAAACATTGGATTTTGCTCTTACATTCTTTTACGAACTAATAATGCATACTATGCACAGACCATGCCATAACTGACATTTGTAGTGCATACTTCAAAGTCTTTGCGTGACATAGATTCACTCTTTATCAGCATGGTTTACTAATAAGGGGTATTTAATTTATTATGATTCAAGGGTTTTTTTTTTTTTTTGGGGTGTGTGTCTGTGTGTTTGTGTTTGTCGTTTTCACTACTCAACTTGACAAAATCTTGTACCAACTATCACCCTTGATAAACTTTCCATTCTGTTCTGCAGGAAATCAAAGATTTGAGAGAATCGGTATCAAAATCTTATATTGACCAACTCAAAGAGTTGCACGATTCATTGGAGGTTAAACAGAAGGAACTGGTGGAGATTAATAAAATAACAGCAGAACAAAAGCATGCTATGGAGGACCTGAATGGAAGACTTTCTTCAACATTTCAGTCATGTACTGAAGCAAATGAAATAATAAATAGGTAAGACACTTTCTTTTTATATCAGTGTAATACTGCTGTTATGACAGATTTTATCTTTTCATTCCTTCCAAATATTAAGTTGCTTCATGTATTAGTAAAATTAGCTTATGTGGCTGTGTAGGCTATGTTCTGCCAATTGTTAGTCTCTACTGTAGGAACCGTTTTTATTTAGTTTTTGATTGTGGTTTTGGCTTTGGTTTATGTTTGAAGTTGACTTCTGGAGTTCTAACTTTTGATTTGGCAAATTGGTGAGTCCATTTGCATTGTTTAGTTAAAAAATAATAACAATTTTTTGAAAAAAAGGGAAAAAAAAGGTTCCATATTTGCTCTACTTTTGAAACACAATGACATAACATGAAAAAGAGGAATAATATGCATTTATATAAGAAGATTGGCACTTTTTATTTCATTTTATTTTTTGACAAATACAACAAAAGTGGCATATTTAGTTTCAAGCATTGGGTTATTTTGCATAAAGTATGTCATCTTTGAAACCAACATTATCTGTAACAACCACATGCCTTTAAATAGATGAAATGAAGAAAGGTGGACTTCTTGGTAAGGTGATGTTTTTCCTCTTTCTTTTTATTTTTATTCTTGAAAAGATGATTTGTAGGTGTTTTCTATCTCTACTACTTAATAAGTGTTTATGTAGTCGGCACTTTGTGGATGATGTTTGCAAACGGTGAATTGTTATTGAGTTCAATGAGGAAATTGATGAAGGATGATTTAAGTAATTTGAAGAACCTTTTTTTATTAGCATTTTCCACTTCCAAATAAGAACTCAAAGATGGAACGTGAATATGTTCAAGAACTTGCTTGATTAGCATTTTCCATTGGGTTAGTGGCTAGGAATAGCCATAAAGTTCTGGTGGTTGGTAGAGCCATTGCTTCTATAACTTCTGATTATCAAGTAGTCGAGGCTAAAAAATTCTAACCATGCAACTCTTATCTTGAACAAAGGGAAGGCCCTCAGATATGATGAGTTAAAAGAGAGACTTGTGCAAATAGTTCATGGAGTTGTTTTATATTACCAAGTGTTGTTGCATAAGCCTTTTGTAAGTAAGAGAGTAACTGCTTTGCTTGCTAATATTGTTTTACCAGTTGAAGGCTATTTTTTTTTGGAATTGCACCGAGCCTTTCTTTATAAAGAATTGCACCGAGCCTTTCTTTCTTTCTTTCCACCCTTTTCTGTTTCTTTATTTTAAAGTACTATGTGTTCCTCATTCCATGAAGGCTACACTTCTTCTGGTCTGTTGCATGCCTATGTTTCTTATGATTAAAAAATGATAATTCTTAAGGAAGAATGATGATTTGTCTGCGTGGTTGTCCTTTTCAAGTGTGTGTGCTAATCAGAAGAAGATTAATTGTGTCGAAACATTTTAATGTTTGGTTTCTTTCTTATAGTCAGAAAGCATCTATATCTGAACTTAAGGCACAATTAGATGAAGAGCGAGAACAGAGAAGAGAAGAACGAGAAAAGGCTGCAGTAGATTTAAGAGCCTCTATTCAGAAAGCTCAGGCGGAGGCTCAAGAAGAAATCAAACGATTGTCTGATGCTACGTTGAGACGAGAGAGAGAGCAGCAAGAAGTAATTAATAAGTTTCAGGTCTGAAAGTAATTTATTTTTGCTGTATCTATGGTTTCCCCTTCTCTGTATATCTTAAAGTAAGTAGAATGTTGAAAATTGAAATATTATTTGATTACATTTTCAGGAATCAGAAAAAGAAAGGTGTTCATTAGTGGAAACTTTGAGAACAAAATTGGTACAATTGGCATTACATTCTCCTTTATAAATGATGACATTTCTATATATCATCTGAATCTTCAGAAGATTCTATCTTCTTTGATCTTCATTTGCAACAGGAAGAAACTAGGCAAAAATTGTTCAACTCTGACAATAAAGTTCGCCAGCTAGAATCCCAACTTTGTGAGGAACAAGTATCTTCTGCGAATGGAAGAAAAGTATGCCTGCCTTTTGCTGCCTGTATATATTTGAATATGACCAACAATATGTTCTCTTGAGAAGCTGATACTATCTATCTTGCTGCCATCCATTTTGCTACAGAAAGTAGAAGAACTTGAGCATGGAATGAAGAGATTGAGGAATGAGCTTGAGAGTGAAAAGGTAAAAATGATGACCTTCTTATAATTTCATTTTTAAAGCTTCAATAAAACTCAATTAAGAACCCACCCCTCTCCCTCTCCCTCTCCCTCTCCCTCTCCCTCTTTCGCCTCCTAGTGGTAGTGACAATTGGGTTGTGGGTGCAGCAAGTGAATGCATGGGTTTGTGATTGCAGAGATACTTATATTAGCATCAAAGATATAACCCCCAACTTACTCGCCCTCATCCCTCTCCCTCTTTTGTTTATACATCTTTTTGTTACTTAATTGCAATTTTTTAGTAGTAGCTTTTTACTCATTTAAGTGAAGTTCATGTTTGTTAGATCTGAATTCTGTACAGTTCAAAATTCTCTTTTATCTCTGGACATAAAAACCCCTATAGGCTTCTTAAAGAAGTTAAATTTTGAACTGAGATTGTTTCTTGCTGTTGGTAGCAGGCAGCTCGGGAAGAAGCGTGGGCTAAGGTTTCTGCACTTGAGCTTGAGATAAATGCTGCAATGCGGGATCTTGATTTTGAGAGACGCAGGTTGAAAGGTGCCAGGGAAAGAATAATGCTCAGGTAAGAGTTGACATGTTATAGATATCAATCAAGTTCTTTTCTACTTACATTTTCTCTTTGGCGTATTTATTATGGGATTTCAGTTTTCTTGGTAACTGAAGTGTGTCTGCATACACATCAATGCCAAGCCTGCTTTAGTAGACTGTTTTCCTTCTATAACTCTGGATAATTGCTTTCTTGCTTTTGGCATATAATTCTATCATTGGAAAATCTTTGTGTGTATTACAATATAATCCGAAATCATTTGTTAAATGTGAACATGAATGTTCTGAAATGGAAGGTTGTGGGGTTTGAGGCATGTGTGATTAATCTACCCCAAAATAGGAGGATGTCCCCAATGGGACAATAATAGCTTTTTCTAACGTCTTTTTCCATTTGGTTGAAAGTTGCTGTCTATTTTCTTTGGTGTGCTTTGTTTCCAATTTCTTTGTTTAGAACCATTTATTTTTCCTATATTGGTCACTGAATTTAGGGCACCAAATAGTTCCAATAAAATTTTAATCACATAATGTTGATTGACATACTTTGGTTCCAATCTGCATCTTAAGATATCCTGTTACAACCACATCCAAGTTGAATCCACATAGATTTGATCCAATTAAGATCCAACTTTTATTCTAAATAACTTAATAAGTTTTTTGAGATTAATTCCATTATTTTTAATATATTATATAATATTAATTTAAATCCAATTTTTTTTATTAATCCCAGATTTGGATTCAACTTACATTTTTTGGACAGCTGGCATTACGAAGAATCCATCTGATTCAGATGATAGAATTGAATTCAAATTTGGATATTTTGGTGAAGCTCTGAATCGGATTCTTTAATGGCCCTAATTTCTGCAGTGTGATGGGAGTCTGCATGCATGCGGTGTTTGTTGCAAAATCTGAGAGGACATTATAGTTGAGATATTCCTTACTTTTTTTATTTATTTTTTTTATCCTATTCTGATGTGGTATGGAAATATTAACAGGAGCCCAAGTGGCAGTTATTATATGGCCCTTTGGGAACTTGATTTTTACTAGAACTTTTTCAAATATATAGAATTTTAATGAAAGGAAAAAAAAGAAAATAAAGAAAAAAAAGCTATGTACATTTGGGGTATACACAAACTACCGAAGCACCAACTAAAATTCTTGGAAAGCTAAATAAACCAAATCTTAATAAAGAAAAACCCAGCCCCCACCCCTCCCCACGAAGCCACCAAAGATGGTTGGCAGTTCTTTATATTTAAGCATTCTTTTCTCCATCCCTTTCCAGATTGTCTACGAAAAAGCATGTGGCGTCCCCCTCTATGCCCATCAATTTATCCTATTTCCACCCCTGATGCAACCAGCCAAAGCATTTCCTATGTTGCTTGTGGCATAAACCTTTGGTGTTTGTACCAAATAATTCAAGGTGGTTACTGAATTAAACTGATGGGCTACTTCCTTTGCCTCTTTAAGGGAGACAGAAAAAGAGATTAGACGAGATAAATGAAGAAAGAGGAATTGCACCTGCTATCTGGAGTGAAATGTTTAGCCAAATTCACTTAATCTTCCTTTTAAATGTTTGCTCTAATATTAGCTCAAGTCTGCATTTTTCCAGTTCAGTTACTTTTAATGAATATGTAACCTACAGCTACTGCCGCTTTTTAAAAGAAACATGCAGATTAGAATCAAGACTGATATCATACTTTAGTTGCTCAGTTAATGTTTGCTTGGAAATGTCTTTGCAAATGATAATTGCTGATGGAGTATCAGGATTAAGCTTAGGTCATTTTGTTGCGACATGGTTTCCTTGCAGGGAAACACAGCTACGGGCATTTTATTCCACAACTGAGGAGATCTCAGTTTTGTTTGCAAAGCAGCAGGAACAACTGAAGGCAATGCAAAGGACACTGGAAGACGAGGAGAACACATCAGTTGATATTGACCTCAATCAAGATTTTGAAAATTTTGATGGGACACTAGCCAGAGATAATGAAGCGTCAGGCTATCGAAACAATAGTATTGCTAAGGGAGGCTCTGCCACTTCTGCCCACGGGGGTGGCAGAAATCAAGCTGAGACATCAAGTAATGAAGCCAGTGTTACTGAGAAGCATGAATGTGATATCAGAAACCAAGAAGATGATCAGAACACCCAGGAAGCAGAATTCAGCAGTATGGACCACCACTCTGCTAAGGGTGGCTTTGGTTCTGACATTGCTGGTGTTGGCACAGAACCTGTTTTGGATGGAGATACCATTGGAACTGAGCGAGTCCTTGAAACTGAAAGCCCTGGGGCCTGTGTTGCCGGAAATATTGATTTGAACAAGTGCAGCCAAGCTGAAGACACAATGCAGCTGGATGACGAAACTCATGTACAAGAAACTGAGCAGCGGGTTTGGACGACACTTACAGAGGTTTTGCACCACTCCCAGTCAAATAACCCTGTTGAGATTCAAGACACCATGGAAGATACTGAAGCTGATGGCACAATCAAAACAGCAGACCTTTTGACTTCTGAAGTTGCGGGGAGCTGGGCTTGCAGCACAGCTCCTTCAGTCCATGGAGAGAATGAATCTGCAGGTAGAGACAATGAGGAAGATCCTGCGACTGCACATGATTCCAATGTTCAGGCGGCCGAGAGTCAGAGTACCCCATGTTCTGTGGCGGCTGTTGCTGCTGCTGCTAAACGTAGCCAAGAACGTCAGGCACTGAGTGAGATGATCGGGATTGTCGCTCCTGAACTAAGGGAGCAGTTTGGTGGTGCTGTTGTGGATGATTGTGATCAGGAGGGTGCCAGAAAAGGATGTGTTTCTAACTCAGACACGGAAGATTGCACTGACAGTGATGACGATAATGGAGTAAATGCTGTAGGTGGATCAATATCAGATACTGAAACCGAGGGTAGTGACAGAGCTGGTGAGCAGAAATGTGATGATCCAATGGATGATGTAGATGAAGCTACACAAGAAGATTCACTTGGATAGCTGGAATGTAAATGGATTCACAAAGTTCTCATTTCCATTTTATTTTTTTTCTTGGTTTTAACAAGGGAGAAAAGCTGTAAATAGAAGTGGCCTCTGAACCCTTGGTCTGTATATTTTTCTTCTTTCTCATATCCTTTTTTATGGGTCGGGTTGGGTGGAAGCTGTGTGGATGGGTTCAAGTCCTTGGTATTTAAAAGTAGGGGCGTAAATTTATGCCCAAATTTATTAAATCACCCAATTCCGCCCAATAAAATCAAATCATTTGAGTACTAAAATTTAAGTGAGTGGGTCAATAATGAGTAAAAAGTGAGTACTTACACAATACAATTTAAGAGTCAATGGTGGGTTAAGAGTGAATGCCCATCTTAACCCTTTCAAACAATACCTTTTTATTTTTCAGTGATAATTCTGTGTGTCACTCTTCAAACTTCTATATGGTAATAAAATAATAATATAATATTATTATATATATAAATATAATTTATAACCCTATTTAAATTAGGCCATTAAATATTATATATTAAATATTAAATATTTATCTTCAAAATCAATTTTTATATTGCGCAGATAATCTTTATATTCAAAAGGTCCAAATTTGTTGCAAATCTGCCTTTTACCGCAAGACCATTGCTTCGCTACAGTAATCAGTCCAAAGCTAAAAAAAAATACAAAGTAAAAAAAAGAATACCAAATATGATCTAATTGTGGAATGGAGTAATGATATTAGGCTTAATTAAGCCATGAATGACATGAAGTGAGAACTCTAATGGCCTTTATACAAAAAAAAAAATCTGTTTGTCAAATTTGTGAGATTAATAATACATTTCCTTTCACCATTTTACTATTCTTAGTTTTTAAAAACATCAATTAGTGCAAAAAAAAAAAAATTAAATAATTGAAAGAAAAAAACCTCAATTAAAACCCATGCTATTGTACGCATAAGGATACACACACACATTTATATATCTTTATAGGTAAATCACTATCATATTTTTGTTCCTATTATTATTAAATAAATAAATATTTTTACTATTTTACCAAATTAAGTTAATCTTTGTCTTTTTCAATTTAATTGATGTGGACATTTCTATCACCAATCAAATGATCAATACTACCACTAGGATTAGCAAAGAAGTCAGAAACATCAAGATGAGTAATATCAACTGGTAAGTCGTCATCCACAAAATTTATTTCAATTTCTTTTCCTTTTCCCTTATCATTCATTGAAGCACAGTAAAGATCAGCTAGATGTTTGGGTGTACAACAGGTACGCGACCAATGATCTTTCATTTCACATCTATAGCAAGGCTTCTCATCATATATCTTAGGAGCTTTGTTCTGCAAAGCTTTTCCTTTTGCTTGCTTAGGGGCATTTGAATTCCACTTTTGGTGGGACGGTGTGGAGTTCCTTCTGGGAATCAATGAGGAATTATGACTACCACGATTATTATAATTATTTTAATTGCGACCATATCCACGGCCATGGTCGTGAAATGAGGACACATTTGCTTCTGGGAATGGTACAGATCCAGTTGGATGAGACTAGTATTTTTTCATTAAAAGTTCATTATTCTGTTCAGCCACCAACAAACAAGAAACAGCTCAAAAATATTTGGTAAATCTGCGCCTCTATATTGTTGCTGTAGGAGCACATTTGAGGCATGAAATGTGGAGTATGTTTTTTCTAACATATCATCATCAGTAATTTTTTCTTCACATAATTTTAATTGTAAGTTAATTTTAAACAAGGCTGAATGGTACTCACTTACACTTTTAAAATCCTACAATCGCAGGTGGATCCAGTCATAGCGAGCTTTTGGAAGGATCACAGTTTTCTGATGATCATATCGTTCTTTCAAATTTTTCTACAGTGTAAGTGGATCCTTAACCGTGAGGTACTTTGTTTTTAATTCCTCATGGAGGTGATGGCGAAGAAAGATCATAATTTTCGCGCGGTCTTGCAGGGACGCATTATTTTCTTCCTTAATTGTCTCTCCGAGATTCATGGCATCCAAGTGGATCTCGGCGTCAAGGATCCATGACAAGTAGTTTTTGCCCGAGATATCAAGTGCCACAAATTCAAGCTTGGTAATATTTGATATTATGAATTATAAATGATAAAATAACATAGTTAAATTATTTCACAAAAAGAGTAGTCAATTTGAGATTATAAAAATACTGCAGTTACTATAATATGATTTGCATAATGGTGATACCATATATATAAATAATAGTCAATTTATAATCACAATGGAACAAGCGGCTTGGTGGCTCGTTAACTCAACTTGCGCATTAAAAAGCCACGATTCGAATCTTGTGGTAATTTTTTTTTTTTCTTTTACGTACTCAAATGTAAGCCAATTTATATGTACAGTAATGTACATGAAGTAACATGTAAAAGATTGTAACTAGATATTTAGCAAATATAATATGAATTGTTAGTAAATATACTGTACCAAATATTCGTGAAACTTCAGGCTCACAAAGAGTATATTAATATATGCAAAACTTCGAATTTGCCAATTAAATATAAATAATTTAGTATTTGCGAGACTTTGGGCTCAGCAATTTACTTTTCTATAAAGAATGGATAAAAATATTCTAATATACATAAATACATAAGTATTTGCGAGATTACAGGCTCAACAATTTTAATTATATGTAAAATTTGAACAACAGTTTAATATAAATAATTATTTTTCTTATCCTTTGAAATGAGAATGAAAAATAGAATTTTCTTCTCAGTTGATAGAGTCTCGTGCTGATAACGTGTAATGAATATATATGTATATATAGAGTAATATTCAGAGAAATAAATCTTTCACAGAGAGAGAGAGAGAATGAAAAGCTTTTCATTCAAGTGTGTCCTTACAAGCAGTATATACACGTGTATTTATAAGCTCAAAATTGTAGCTTCCCAAACAAGTTATAATAAGGCTTTCACTGTAAGCAAGAATTGAGCTTTCTCCGTAAGCCAACAATGTCATCATGGATGACTTAAGATTGTAGGCTCCACAAACACATATATATAACAAATACCAAATATGATCTAATTATCGAATGGAGTATTGATATTAGGCTTAATTAAGCCATGAATTTCATGAAGTGAGAACTCTAATGGCCTTTATACTCTTAAAAAAAAAAAAATGTTTGTCAAATTTGTGAGATTAATAATACATTTCCTTTCACCATTTTACTATTCTTAGTTTTTAATAACATCAATTAGTGCAAAAAAAAATTAAATAATTTTTTTTTAAAAAATCTCAATTAAAACCCATGCTATTGTATACAAAAAGGACACACACACATTTATATATCTTTATAGGTAAATCACTATCATATTTTTATTCCTATTATTATTAAATAAATAAATATTTTTACTATTTTATCAAATTAAGTGAATCTTTGTCTTTTTCAATTTAATATGGTAGTCAAAGAAGGGGAAAAAAAAAACAATTGGAAAAGAAAAAAAAAAACTGGTTAGAACAGGTTGACCCGTTTCTAACCTGCTCATTTAAGTCATTTCCCATTTATAACCTGTAATGGGTTGAGACTCATTCATACCTAACCCATTCAAAACTCACCCAATTGCCACCCTTACTAAGTATTGGATTTGGCGGTTGATGTGCAGTTCTAACCTAACTACATGATTCTAGCCAATTATAACTTGACACGCAAGTAAACATGTCACATTTACTTATTTTTTACTTACGTTTCGAGTTATGATTGGCCAAAATTATGTAATAATTTCTCTATATGCTGCCAAAACGGACAAAGGTGCTTCAAGAGATTCAAACAATACTGTGAAACACCCATGGGAGAGAGATTCTTTACGACAATAAAAAAAAAAAGTGAATAAATTCCCATAAAAAATCAAATCCATAGAGTATCTAGAAAATACGAAAAAGATAAATAAATGAATACGAACAAAATTCCCCTCAGCACTCCTTGAATTCATAAAATAAGAAATAGCTAAAAACGAAATCAATGGAAGAAACGATTGAAGGTTGCCAGTTCCTTTCATTTTCTTTTTCATTTTTTTTTCCCTTCTCGGAGCATTAATAAAAAAATTCACTCACATATCCATTTATTTACTTAAATAATATAGTTAAATTGTGTTAAGTCACTAGTAATAATTCCAAAAAAAATCGGTGAAGTGTAGTGGACCTGCTCTTAGTGGTACCACCATCATGACTCATAAACATAGTTCAACCTTATATTGATTAATTTCCATCCAAAAATTGAGAAATATTCCTCAATTTACAATGTAGCACATAGCTAATTTCAACCGGCCAATTAAGAAACCATGTGTGATCACATGAAATTGAAGAAATATCACCATCTTCATCATTACACCGTTAGCGTGTGTGTATCTATATTGACTGTGTGTGTGTGTGTGAGAGAGAGAGAGGGGGGGGAGGAATGGTGGTGATGATGATGGAGAAAGAAGATGAAGCCAAAATGGGCGTTTCATTTTCCAAATTAAAGAGGACAGCTCTGCTACTCGATTACATGGAGCAAGGGACAAAAGAAGAAACCTAACCACATTGACTCCTCCAACCTTCCGTCACCCACCACAAAGTAATTACAACAATGGTAACTTTTGGTTCCTTCACTTTTTCATAGTATTAAATTTAAATAACCTACGCATATAACTCCCACGTTGAAATAAATTTAGATGGTCAAATTTTGTATGCTTGCCTATCCAACTATAATAACGCGGACAGCGTTAGAACACCCATGAGCTGCTGCTTTTTGACCTGGTTATGTTAAATTTTGAATCATACATCTACCAAAGATTATACAGTTTTAGTTTTGTATCAAAATTTATTTAATTTCTGTGAAGTTTGTCAATATTTCACATAGATTCCTTCAGCGATTCATAATATAGCTCCTTTATTAATAACAACTATCAAACTTGATAACGGTAATGTGTTATTTTACATTTTGTCCATAAAATATTTGTTATTATTTCAGGTATTGGAAGGACAAAACTAATATTCTATTAATTTTTTGTTGTTGAAATCAATAGATACTATTTATATTCGTTAGGCAGGAGAAATCTGGTACATAAACTAAAACTTCAAGGGAGGTAAGTATGATTATAAAACGTAGAAGGGGTCTATGTGAAATAATTACAAACCTTGGGTGGAAATAAGTATAAAATAAATCCAATTTATTAAGAGTAGACCATGTCAAAACTTTGAATTCTCTTTCTTTTGATTAAATTTGGTTGATTATCTCGTATAATTTTATTCGAAGGTACTTTTGACATGGCCATTTTGATACGAGCAAATGATATGACCCCTCCAGGTATTAGAAGGACAAAATTAACCTTCTATCAATTTTTTGCTACTGATATTAATAGATTCTGTTTATCTCCGTTATGTGTCTAATGACAAGAGAAATCTGATACATAAACTAAAACTTCAAGAGAGGTAAGTAGGATTATAAAACGCAGAAGGGGTCTATGTGAAATGATTACAACCAGTGATAAGTAAAATTTACCCAATTTATTAAAGAGTAGACCATGTCAAAACTTTGTATTCTCTTTCTTTTTATTAAATTTGATTGATTATCTCTTATAATTTTATTTGAAAGTACTCTTGACAACCCCTTCACGACATGAATACCTTACTCATAGTAAAATATCATATGCATCTTCAAATTAATTAACTTCAAGGGGAAAAAAAAAAAAAAAAAAATTAGATCGACTATTTTTGGGGGGCATGAATAAAATGAAAATAGTATGCGAACAAATGGTGCAATAATGGAATTGTCGTATTAAGAATCCCATTGTTTGGTTACGATGAAATGCTATGATTATTTCTATTCCGGTATTTGGTTAAACTAGTTTGTGAGTTTTAAATTAATTTATAATATTATAATATATCACAAACGTTGCCGTCCACCCCAACGGCCCCAAACGTTACATTGATTTTGTGCCTATTTTGATACCACTTACAGTCATCCACGTGGGCACAAATGTTACACCGGATCAAAGATTGAGTTTATTTTGATACCACTGATAATGGGTCAGGCGTTTGTTATCCGATTAAAAAACTTAAACTAACTATTAGGTCACACTGTCTACCCTCTTGTATAAGCGTATTCGGATCCGAGGTAGGATTGGAACCCATGACACCAGTCCAACTTGAAAAGGTAATTTATCAGTGCGTAAAGGATGGAGGGAGCAATGTACTTTAATGAATTTTGACAAGTGAGGGTTAGCTTTAGACTCAGAATGTGACTTGTCGCACTGCAACCAATCCTTTTACGACTACATGCACCAAATAGTGACCCTAATCAAGTTCGTTTCCTCTTTTCGACCTTAGAAAGTACGTATATACCTTGCCTACAGTTTGAAGGTAACATCAATTAAGTTGTATTCAAACACAATGATAACATTTCATTACTTCACATGACTATTGTTCCAGTATATATATATATATATATATAGCAAATTACTAGGGAGTCTAGGGTATCATACAAGACCACAAACGGTAATGAAAACGAAATGAGAATGATCTTAAATTCAAAAGGAAATTTCAAGTTGCGAGGCGTTTTGGTCGAGTACTACTTTGTGCCTATCCATGCATCTTAAGAGTCTTGGGGTGAGAAAGTAATGTAAAAGTCCAAAAAGAGAATGAGAACTCTCTTTCCTCATCTTCTTCTTCTTGGAACGGGGCTGGCTACTTGTTGGTCTTTGAAATCATGAGTCTTCATGCCATCATTGCTATGTAAAGCCTCTCTCTCTCTCTCTCTCTCTCTCTCTCTCATGCACACATATGAAGTTATGAGCACAACTACCCAGCTATATATAACTCATAGTTTTCTCATTTTCTACTCATCCATCTCTTACCCACAACCTATAATCCCTCTCAAATTCTATCATTTCTCTCTCTTACCCACTGTCCAAAATCTCTCTCTCTCCCACTCCCAAAAATATTGAAATTTAAAGGGAAAAATGTGCACAAATCCCTCAGAGTTGAATCCATATCCGTCGTCATGTTCCACCGTTCTCCGGCAACAGCCATCAAAGAGACCTAAAATTCGAGTTCACCGGCTAAACAGGTCAGTTTCTTGCAATCTCTCTCTCTCTATATATATGTGTGTGTTATTTCTAACAATAGTTTCTAATATAACAGGAGGAGAAGATTGTCCAAGGAAGCAAAAGAGAAGGCAAGGGTAGGGGTGTTGAGGAGAGAGATGGAAATCAAGAACTTGAAGCTATACATGGAGAACCAAAGCATCATTAAAGAGAACGAGAAGCTGAGAAAGAAAGCTGTTCTTCTTCACCAAGAGAACAGAGTCTTGCTATCTCAGTTCCAAAAGCTATCTTATCCTCATAACCAAATGCCTCATAGCAACAACAACAAACGCTAATAGCAATATATGTAACTATGCAGAAGAAGAAGATATAGTCCTATTATTTCTTCTTCTTGACAGAAGTCTTAGCTTCTCTTTTTAGTTTTTGTTTGATCGAGTTTGTTGAAATACTTTAATTAACGGGATAAATAAGGGGGTTTTATGGTTTTCATGACTAATAATTGAAATTTGATATTGATAAATAATTTTTAATGGTTATATATTGTGTTATCGGGTCGTGTTAGTGTGTAATTGAGGGCACCTGTTGGGGTCTTCAGATAAAGTAGAATTATGAATTAGATTAGAATAATCTGTTTCTACCAAGGGCTTAAGCTACGTAGTATATCCCTTCTATCCCTTCTTTATAAATGCATGCAAGTTCCAGGGTTCGAGTCCCCAGTGAGATCATTAATAATACACACTTATGTATGACTTATCTACCAAAATACTACTACTAATAATAATTTGTTTCTGAATTTCATGCTCTAGCAGAGGTAGGTGACTGGTAAATGCTAAGGACATTCTACTTTATCATTAAAAGAGGTGACTCAATCTGTCACACACATCATTTTTCCTTTTAACCACCATCATGCTTCATTAGAATGCCACGATAAATGAAATCTAAAAACATGTGAAACCGAATCCACCAATAGATATATCCCTTGATGTATGCTTAGGCAGCAGTGCTCTGAAATCAGTAAGCCAGCCTATATTATTTCTAGAATGAGATAGTATATACTTTGCATTGATCAGACACACTGCTATGTAAACACCCATAGATTCTATTGAAAAGATAAAGTTGCAAGCTGCAGTTCAAAATTTTTAACATCAAATTTCAACTAAACACTAAATCTTACCTGTTAAATACGCCTTTGAGGCTTGACGGTGAAAGGGTCTTCAAGATAATGAAAGAATCTTCATTTTCCATCTGTGCACGCCCGAAAATAAAAGAATCAATGTTGAAAGGCATATAGCTGAGCCACTTTCATGTTCTTCACTGAGATGCTGTCCACAGAAAGAAGATTACTTGCAAAAAGCTACAGATAGCTATTTTGAAAAGAGCCCATTAGAAATGCTGAATAACTAATTGCAGGACACACCAATACCAGCCAAAATCTGCAACATACTGTTTCGGTGCTATGTTAGATCAACAATCAACAATGTATTTGCTGATTGCATCTGCATATGTGCATGAAGGAGTTGCAAGACAATTGAAATTGAATGAGCCCATTGTGGTTGACTTTGGTTCTACTGCCACCATTTAGAAGGCATTTATGAAATTGCAAATCCATCACTTGATACAAAGACAAAATTACCAAACGAAAGCTAGCATTGTGTAATATGCAACCCAAGAAACATAAAGCGCTATATATTTCTTGTCCAAGGAATGCTGATATTCATGTCAATAGTAAAATGATGTAGAAGTTTTTATCTCAACAATTTAGCACACACAAAGATATACATTTAAGAAACAGTATTCACTGTTTCAGAATAAGGTAAAAAACAAACTAGCAATAATAAACAAATCAAGCTCTTGATCATAGACCACCAATTAATACTGATTCACAAAATGAAGTCATCATCATCGAGGAACACCATTTTCGCCAATTTTTCTTCACTCATTTTACAGATTGTACTTTGCCAGAGAACTGATCAGGCGGCTCCAAGCAGAACCAGAGCTATGTTTAATCCAATTGAGTTTGGCTCATGACAAAGCCACTCAATCGAAGGCACAAGTAAATGTGGAATTTTCAACATTTATGCACTGGAACATGACAGCAACTTTTTTATAATTTTTCTGTGGATAAGGAGATAGCAAGGAAAGTGAAATCACAAAGACTGTAATAAGTTGAAATACAATCTGCAAAAAAGAAAAAAAAATAAAAACCATATTTGAACTACTGTAGATGCTATTGAATATTACATACAAAAAAACTTTTGAAGTGCTCAAATGAATTCTGGACACAAGCATTTGAACAAACTATTGAGAGGCAGAAAATCTTTTGAAATATTTTCCATTCACTTTTTCATAGTAATTGAGCACACAAATCAATCCACCGAAGTGGGGCTTACACCACAAATGAAAAAAAGAAAAAGAAAAATAGATAAAAATAAATAAATAAAAAAGAAGGCAAAAGTTGCAAGCTACCTGATAGCTACCACATTCTAAGACTCATAAACATGGATAGGTACTTCCCAAATGTATCTACCACATAAAAAGAAACGGTTTTAGTTCTGGTGGAGTGGGGCAACACTACATTACATATGATCAGTCCTGCTATGTACTAAGAGAACCTTTAGCATCTCTTGTGTTTAAATTTCTAGGGTTTCAAGTAAATGCAACAGCGTATTTTGCGTTATTATCAAATCTTAGACTGAACTTGTATTACCAATTCCAAAAGGCCAAATTTAGCCAATAATTTAATCTGTCTCTTTGAAGTAAAATATTTGTGTGTGTGTGTGTGTATATATATATATATATATATTGTTAAAAGAAGGAAGTCCTACAAAAAAAAAAAAAAAACTGGTAAGTCCTATGACTAGCACGAGCAATTAATCCAGAAGAGCTTTTTTTAACTTCAAAACAAAGCATTGGAGATAAGAAATAGTGATTTATTACAATGCATTTATTTGCTTCACACTTTCCAGCATTTACCTAGTATTTTAACTTGTGAAAAAGCCTGAAACTTTATGCAGAACATCCAATATACACAATAATTAAATGATCTATAACATAATAAAAAATAAACTAGAATAAAAACGTTTGAAAAGCATAATTTCCACTAACAGGTTTAGAATTAGATAAATATGTAAGAAAATAGAAGATTTACCTATACATTTAATCTAAGAAAATGAAAAGAATAAAATCAACTTTTCCTTTAGCTTTGCTCGATTTTCATGGCAACCAAACAGAGACAATGGAAAACAAACCAATGCGATGAACATCAAGACAAATAAATCAATAAATAATCAGAATAAACCTGTCGTACTTGTCGGCACAATTGGGATTGAATGCGGAACTGGAAAACGAATTCCTCAAGCTGCTCGCACTGTAGCTCTTGAACGCCCAAATTTTGTGATTCAACCGAAACGAAACAGTAAAAGTTATATACCATTGGGCTAATGGCCCATTGGTACTAGTTTGCTGGGCCCATCTTCTACCTTAGCGGTTGGTCTTGTGCTTTTTCCAAGATTGATGGATTGGTGGGCCTTTAGGCTTTGTTTGGGCTTGGGCCTTCGCTTCTTTCATACAGTTCTTTCCCTATAAATCACATCTACATATCGGGTAAAAAACAAAAAAGCGAAAATAAGAACAAAAACAAGAAAATTGAAACTAAAAGATACTATGGTAAAACTAAATAAATTAACTACTGAAAATTTTAAGAGTTAAAGATTTTAAACTTTTATTAAAGAATAATTTTTTATATTTATTTGATAAGTGATGTCCTAATTATTTAAAATTATATTTCATTTTAAACGGTGCTTACTATTTTGAGTGATATTTAAATTCTTGAATAAACTCTTAATCCATTGTACTGAATTATATTATTCAATCATTTAACACTTAATTGAATAATGCTATGTTTGTATATTATTTGTATTGCTAATATGCGCCATGCTAACCCATTGCTACATGTGCCCACTGTAAATATTACTATATATATATTGGCAAAAGACATGCACAAACCTTTTATATGAATCAATATATATATATATACACACACAGACACACACACATATGCATATAACCTAATCTTATTCTGAACAATTTAATAGGACCATTCAAAACTCAAAAGAAAGAAAAGGTTTAGTGGCTTAACATGTGTAAGGCTTACTAGACAGATATGTGAGAAGAAGAAGAAGAGTAATGGGCTGTGGCTTGGACGCAATGATCAAATTAATGAGTTGGTTGCCTTCTCCATTATCACATTCTTATTTCTTTCTGTTTCTCCCACAGTATAGCTGTTTCCTATTTATCACCTCCTTCCCCTCTTTAATTTGTTCATTGGTCACACCTATATATATATATTTTGTACATTCCTAGGTTTAGCTTCATTCTATGGCTAGCTAGCCTCAAGACAGTCCCTCAGTCTATTAATCATCTCGTTTTCATTGTCCCCTTCTCAACTCAAATTTGAACTCCATCATTGTCGAAACATAGCCTTGTTCATGCCTGCAGACACATGGAAATACCTAGTTGTCCCACTCGAATTGCGCGCGCGCAGGCGCAGCAGAAAGGAGTTTCTAGTTCACAAGCTAATTCTCTCAATCTGCGCAGCTGCCTATCGATATCATTTGTGGATGGATTGGAATTCAAGCGCCTTAATTCGAAGGCAAATGCTCCCTTACACACTCGATCAATATTCAACTAAACAATGACACTAGTTCTAAGATATAGATTAGCTTCACTATGTACAGATCACTGACACTGCTCTTGCATGACAATGAAAATCGGCATTAATCGTTTGTGCCTCTCGTTTGTACACATCCTCTTTTTATTTATACAAAACTTGCCCTTTAGTCGGAAAAGAAAAAGGTTGGCTCTTGGATAGACTACTTATCCATAGAAATTCAAAATGCTGCATCATCACCAAATAACATCAGAAAGGAGGTCCAACTAGATTTGGCCTTTGCTTGTAATGTCCCTAGTTGGACCTCCTGTACATTCTTATTTTTATTTATTCAAAGCTTACCCTTTTACCTAAAAAAAAAAAAAATCACCAAGTCGTCTTTTATATTCGATATTATAAATCTTCTAGTCCAAGTAACCATCATGAAAGATTTTGTGTAAATGCTCTGTGGAAATATGGTTCAGGGAAGAAAATTAAACCTCAGCTGTCATATGATTAATTACTGATGATTACTACCAACACATATGGTGACAATATTACACTTCTTAAAAGCTAGCTTCCTTTTCGATCTCATAATTGGAATGACCATATGTATGATCTAATATAGCAACCTTGTCTGATGTATCATGCATGATCATATTGTACAAATTATTCACTGACGTAATATATAAATATTCTAATAGTACATTTGCAATCACAACCATAAACTTTAGCATTGATGGACAAGCTAGTTTCCGATCAATTTCTATCATAATAAGGAATTTCTTTTTAAAAAAGATCGATCTAAGAAAAACACCCAACATGCATGATATACTGTTTTAATGGATTTTCCCCACAAATTAATATATGTAAAAAAAAAAAAAAAAGAGGATACCAAATGTGTTCTGATGTAAACAAAGTTTGGTCGATTGCTATCTTTGTTAATTAAAGTACAATTAGTACTATAGTCTATAAAGCATCTAAAGGCACTTACATGTTGAGTGTGATGGTTACAGCAACCTAACTTCAAACTCAAAGAGTCAATATCATTATCCAGTATATGTAGACATTAATTGCACTATCCTTAAGCTTAGTTCACATGCAATTCACACACTTAAAGAAAGTGCTTCATATACGCCTTTTTTTTTTTTTTTTTTCTTCGAATGGTAAAGCAAACACACACTCCCTTTTACCCGCTTGAATCCCTCTCATCTTTGAGAATAGGAGGTTATACTGCTCCGTACACTACTCAAGGAGTCATTATAAGTGGTACGCCACCATCCCACACGCAAACATACAATCAAAATAGTACTGGAATGACATGAACAATATTGTACTGCTCTTAATTAACCCAAAAGATGATGGAATTGGTAGCATATATAATAGAGATTTTTAAGTAATAAAGAATTTCTAGCATGTCTTCACTGTTATATATTCAATAGGGATTTCTAGGGGGAAAAAAAGAGTGTAGAATTAAGGGCAATATTATAATTTATAATATTCCTGCTACAAGCTACAAAGCCCACAAAGTTTACCATAGAAAATATTAGTAAAAGGACAACACACACACACACACATATATATATATATTGATTTTTTGATTTTTTCATCAATGTGGGACGTCATAAGGTTGTAAACACCAAATCACAACCCCACGCCATTGGAAGGAATTAAGGATGAAGGAATACTCGAAAACAATGCAAAGAGAAAAGGATAGATTAAAGTAATAATCTTGGTATCTAGCTAGCTCTTTCAATAAAGAAGACATTAAGAAGGAAAAATTAAAAAGTATGTACATACAAGGCATAGATTCTTAGTGTCTTGCACATCAATGTTACTTTAATTGAACTTAAGAATATTGTAATGTTCATGATCTTGATTGCCTTCGCCGCCACAATGGAATTGAAACTATAAACATACTGGTATATTAATCACCCTTCAAGCTAATTACCATATCTATGACATTGACTGATACCTAATTTTTTTAAAAACTCTTTCCTAACTACAGGGTTTGAAAATATATGACAGTAGTCAGTAGAAATTGCTGAGTGGAGTACAGCCAGAGAATAAACCAATTTTTGGCAGGAGATTAATGAATAAGAAACAAATAATATTTCTTGAGATTTAATAGAGAAATTCTAGCATGTACATGAAAATATATATAAAGAACATATATATAATGGACAAGACTTTAGAACCCTATCCAATAAATTAATTAATAAGTATATATATACAGTAAAAAATGAATAAAGAGAAAGGAATTAAAGAAATTAACGTACGTACTATATATATATATTAATATATATGAGCTCGATTCATCTCCTGTAATCTTCCAACTTTTCAAAACAGTGAATTGCATAGCTAAAATAATCCCTCCTAATTTTCAAAACACTGATTTTTAATACATTATATCTGTTTTTCAACATTAAATATGGCTAAAATAAGTACATATAAATGTGTTTGAAATTAAATATTATAAAAACCTTATAGCACCAAAAATTACAGCAGAGAATCCGGGCACACACATATATATATATATATAGTGTGTGTGTGTGTGCACACACACACACACACATATATATATGTATGATCCACAGCAAAAAAAAAAAGATCTAACAGAACCTACAAGCAACAAAAGTCTGAGCCAGGCCTACCAAAATAGAAAAATGTGACCTTTTACTAAAAGGAGAAGAAACGGTTTACCTGTGGATATATATTTGATGAGAGAGAGAGAGGAAGCAAATATATGCTGATATGGTGGGGGTGGGCTTTGTTTATTCGATGCAGTGAACCAGACCTAGGTTTAAAAGAGCTAGCAACCCATCTCTGAATCCAGACGAACTGGTAACTCACCTCACTGGTTGATCCCCCCACGCTAGCTTTTACTTCTCTGTCATAACAGTTGTGTGTGTGCGAGTGTGTGAGAGAGGAAGAGAGATAGAGAGAGAGGAACTTTAACGCTCGAGTCTGTTTGTCCCCGGTGGGTTGTTGCTGTTGTTGCCTTTATATGGAAGTAGTGTACTGTTGGGTTGGGTGTTGCCTCGAAAAGAGCTTGTTCAGAGCATTGCACGTGTAACCCAGTACCCAATATTTATGTCGAGTCTCATCACATCATAATAAAACCCTAAAAAAGAAGACAGTCAAAAAAAGAAAAGAAAAGAGTAGTGCCCATACCTCTCTATTCATCACCCATTTGCATGTTAAAAAAGATGTCCCAACCTCGAGAACCATCACACCTCACTCAAATGTAAGTCCTCTACTTAACACCATAGCTAGTAATTAACATGACAATATTAATAGTAGTTAATTATTATTATTGTGATTAATTATGAGAGAGTATGTGAAGAAAAAGGGTGAGATTGATGATGGGTGGTGTGGGAATAGGAGTAATAAGTTAATTTTATGTGTAGTTTTCTTTATGTGAGTATCATAAACCAGATAGAAATAGTACTAGTGAAAGCCTTCTAAAAAAAGAATTAAATGGGTGTATAGTATAAGTGGAAAATCTATATAAGCCCTTCTAAAAAAAGAATTAAATGGGTGTATAAATATATAAGTGGAAAATCTATATATAAATCCAAAATATATTGTGGGTTTCCTAAAACATGTCTTTTTAAGGTTGTTTTCAATTGTTTTTTTAGGGGCTTTAATGATTTACCAGTACAGCAAACATAAGTACACAAACAATTATACATGTACAGAAAAAGAGTCCTAAAAAAATGGTGCCTTTTTTCGTTTTTTTCTTCTTGAGAGTGAATGAACAATTTATTATCAGACAAGTCATGACCAGAGCTACAACTAAAAATGAAGACACACACACACACACACACACATATACATATATATATGTATGTATATATAGAGAGAACAGAAAAAGAGGCTTAATTGAAAAGTGGTAGCTTTTTTTCTTCAGAGTGAAAGAACAATTATCAGACAAGTTACCAGAGGTGCAACAGAAAATGATGAAGAGAGAGAGAAAGAGAGATTGCAATCCTAGCTTTTATCACATGGAGTGACTTGCAAGAGCTATGCTGACAAAATCAAATCCACCAACAAGTACTACTTCATGAATTTGTACATTCCTTCTTCTTCTTTCAAAGCTAAGGCACACTAGCTAGCTAATTAATAACCAGATTAATTAACATCTCAAAACACAACTATCTTATAAACCAATAAGAAGAAGAAGAATGTAGTAAGATCACTAGGAAGACAAGTGAAATCAAGTTCCAAGAAAAAAAACAGTTCCTTGTTAGAAAGGAGGCCGACCTGTGCCCCAATAAGCCTCAGCTGGTAATTGGCATGAATTTAGAAGATTAGGAGGTAACCCATGAAGTAGAGACGAGTTAGGATCACTCATAAGCTGTTGTTGCTGCTGTTGCTGTTGGCCAACCACTCCCGGTGACCCAAGGCTGCCGCTTCCCGGAACCGGAACCTGCGCCTCCTCATCCTCTAGCGGAAGCCTCTCATAGGCCGCATTTCCGAAGGACGCCGCCATAATGACCACAGGACCGGAAGCAACAAGAGGACCAACAACGCTACCACCGACCACTTGGCCTTGACCGCCAGCTAAATAAATGGTCAATCCGGAGGCAGCAGGCGGCGCCGGAGGTGGTAAAAAGGACCCGGAGAGGGAGAGAATTTCGAATCTTCCATGTAAGGTGACAACTGCTCCGGGAGAGGCCGGCTGCCTTAGGGTAACATTGGTGACAGTTCCATTTCCACTCAAGATACAAACCCCTCTCTGCCGCCTCGTCGCGAAGGTGGACACACTCTCTTGAATGTCACAGCCGTTGGCGATTTCGATCACGTGTGATCGGAGCGCGTTTGCGCTGTCACGAGTGATGATGATGGGCGGCTTCGGCTTGTTCTTGGAGCCGGCAGGTCGGCCTCGGGGCCTTCTTGTGATCTGATCCCCGTCTGATCCGGTTAGCTGAGCTAATTCTTTGCCTTCACCACCGCCCGAGCTATTGGTGCTGTTGTCATCTTCCCGTTTCTGAGCCCGATTTAAGCCGATGCTTCCGCTTTGTTCGTTCTCTGAATTTTGCTGCTGGTGGTGCTGGTATTGGTGATGGTGTAGCTGAAGATCTCTGGTGTGAAAAGGAGGTGGAAGTGGACGGCCATGTGCTGTAATTGGATCCATTTCTCTACTTTCTCAAACCCTAATTTCTTCAAGTGTGCATAAACTAAGAGAGCTTCTTGGATATGGGTTTCTTTCCTTGCTTGCTTTGATGAATCAAATGCTACTAAACTTCACCATGAAAGAGTTGGAAAGGCCTTTTGGAATCACAAACCAAATTTTCAGCTGAATTAGCCATATTTTTTTGGGTCTAATCTCATGTGAGGGGTAATATTTCTTTGGTGTTGATCAGTTTTGCTTTTTGTTGCTGTTGGTGAGGGTTTGGGAGAAATGAAAAATGAGAGAGAGAGAGAGAGAGAGGTGAGGGTTTGGGGGGTGTGATCCTTTTATGTTTGTTTAAGTAGTCTTTAGTGTTGGGTTAGGGTTAGGTCAAGAGAGAGAGAGGAGGGATTGGATCGATGATTGGTTTAGTTTTGGTTAGACAGCGTGCGCATGGGCGGTGGGAGGGGCCCCTCCTTTCTCTCTCTTTTGTCTCTCACCCACACGGGCCCCAACATCCCACGTTCTCTCTCTCTCTCTTTCTCTCTCATGAATAAGACTAAGACCCTCCATTATATACCATCTTGTCTTTCATTTGCTATTTGCTAGTTCAAACCTCTACTTCTCATCTTCTCTTCTAGGCCCTTTCTCTTCTCTCTTTCCTATTCTTACTTGCCCACTTGAATTCTGGTTTGAACATAGACGTCCATTAATGTCTACTTGAAACATACATGATAATGGACCTCCTCATCAACTCGTCTTTAAATATTAGTATAAAATCAAGTTTTTGTGTGTGTGTGTGTATACGCATATATGTGAAAATTATTGACCACTGCAAGTAATTTTCTATCATAGCTAATCACTAATGTTCTCACCCTTGGTGTTTATGTATACATCTGTATATTTATATATGTATATGTGTGTGTGCGCGTTTCACTCTCTTAAGAAAACAAAGAACACTTATGTTAGAGATTGTATGTGCACTTGATTTGGACTAAATAAATTACACAAGACAAAATACAATTCAAAATAGCTAGCTGGCTTTGAGGTGGTGTTGGTGGAGAAGAACAGTTACAAATTAGGGGTTAACGTATTGTTGGCTTTGGACGGTGTTGGTGAAGAAGCAGAAAAGGGGGCATTCCGAACGTTCATGTAATACATACGCCTGATAATATACAATTAAATATATTTATTGCACGGTACAAATAAGTTTTTCCGTAAAAGAAGAGAGTTTCAAATTAGTGGCTCGGCAACGGTTTGTTACCATTATAACAGCGTGACATCTCGTAAGTTCGTGTAAGAAAGTGGACATTTAACATTAGTGTATAATAAGAGTGACAGCGTTCCTAGCTTAAGACACTGATAATTGTATGTACGTTGTATTTATATTTCAGAGAGAGGAGCCTTAAGACACTGTCCCTGACCATTCTGACACCGCTGTTTGGGTCCGCTCCAATTTCCCATGACCCACGTGCGCCTCTCTCTAAAAATTTGATACCTCCTCCAATTATTTTTTTTATTTTTATTTTTGTTAAGATTTTTATTTATTCTTTTAGAGACTCGAATTTACACTCTTAACTTTTAAAAATAAGAAAAATACTATTAAATCAATCCTTGATTTCTAGCTATCCCATTCATGAATGTTCATTTTGAGATTTCTTTAATTATGGATTAAATCTCATGTCCCTTTTTGGCTTCCAAGGTTGACAATGGAAAGTCAAAAATGTCATCCCACAAGAAATTCTACTACCATAAGACCATTATAGTTATAATCACTGTACTAAGTTTAGAAATTTTGCTAATTAGGACTCCTCCCTTCAATTAATTAGGATTTCAGTCTAATTAGGACGGGTCTGTGATTAAGATTGTCCTAGATCTATTTTAAGTTGATATTCATTTTTAAGGAGTAATTTTATATGGCATGTTCAAAGTACAGGAGTGATTATTGTCACGCAAAACTCCATCAACGCGCGTGCTGGAATCGTGCGGCACCAATGTTAATTTCCGACATTATTTTCTTCCAAACCAGATGGAGCCTACCCTTTTTAGTCATATTTAAATTGCACTACCAAATTGTGCGTGAGTGTATGTATTTATAATTTATTGAGTAGGTAATAAGAAATATAAATAAATAAATAACATTTTCCTGATTTTTTTTTTTTTTTTAAACAATTTTCTTCCGTTAAAGTAGCGGTAGAAATGGTGAACACCATCCACTAAATAGACGGCAATCAATTTGGGTCAAAGTTGCAGCCTACGAAAATGAAAAATCTGCCGATAAGACGTCAGAGACAGTTGGATCTTTCCCAGTTTTAAGATGTTCCCACGTAAGTGTCCAACTCATGTGCACGTGCATACAGAGGATAACGGCATCCGGAAACGGAATATTCCGTCACCGGTGATGATATGATGATATGTATCTCCTATCTCAATCAATATCTGTTCCTTTCCATTGAAGTACGGATTGATTTCCTCCCAGTTTCTAAGGGAAGTAGCTTCATGCTAAAGCGATTTCCGTTCACGTCTCGAGTTGTCATCATCATCAAACAAACAATATATATAGGAATATGTACGTATATAGAGTCCAATAATAACTGCGTTCCAAAACACGAATTAATATTACGAATTTAAAATTCAGTTCTTTAATTAACAGAGCGTCGCATCCAGTGTATCCGTATTCAAGTCGTTCCATCACCAAATAATTTGTCACCCGTCCATATGCATAAAGTGATGAATGGCTTCTTATTGAACTTGTGTCTTCATAATAATAATAATTATAATAATAATAACATATATATTATAATTATTACGAGTTGGTCGTGTGACTAACCTCTTAACCACGTGATCCAGGCAAATGCAAGAGTTAAAGCCGTTACTCGAGCTACTAGCAATTAGTGGTCTGACTTTAACTTTCAAATTTAATTTATTGACCAATTTCTTTTTCTTTTTATATATACATGTATGAGATCAGCTGTGAGGACATTTTTTTTTTTAGTTAAAGAGCTGTGAGGACTTGTTACAAGGTATGATATCATATTTTTACTTTTGTCCTATATATATGAATGGGTACAAATTATTATAAATTATTATTGTGTTCGCGAAATTAAATTAAAATTAAAGATTTTAAACTTTAAAGTGCTCCAATTTCAAATTGGTGCTTTAAAATTCAAATTAAAGAGTTTAAATTTTATATTACTCCAATTTTAATTCAATGTTTCCAAACATAACATATATATATATTTGAATGTTTCTTTAATTTTCTTTATTTTTGTGATGTGTAAATTTTTTTTTGTCTCGAGCAGTCTGTTAAAATAAACAGCCACTTCATCAATGTATAAAATTGTTGTGTATTTTACACAACCTTTTTACACAGCCACATCAGTATATTTCCTTTCTCCTCCCTCTTTTTCATTCAATTAACAAATCAACCCTACATTAAGTAGTTTTGTAAAAAATTTGTGTGGTCTAGGCATTACACTGGTTGACTATTATTGGAGGATATATTTTTATACAAAATGTATAAAACAACCGCGAGAACTAAAAATAAATAATCTAAATTTTTTGTGCAAATCTATTATGACTCATCAGATTTACACAAAAAAATATATACATAATCATTGGAGATGCTCTTACATAATTAGAATATTCACATACATTAGGTTGTTTACCTTCAAAAATGTTACATTTAATTGAAATGAATGAATAGAAGGCAATGCAATTCTACTTTTATACACTTCATTATAATAATAGTAAGCTTTATATATGGAATTTTCAACTAGTGCTAGAATAAAAAATCACATCTTAAATTATTTCAATTTTCATGATTTCCATCATTAAGTTATTGAGATTGAGACAATTTTTTGAGACATGCAAAAAGTCCACGTGTCATTTAATAAGCCTTTCAATTTAGTCACTAAAAACACTAACCTTGTTGAAAGCTGTGAATGAAATAATAATCATCATTCTAAGTGGTGATGGTGAAAGATAGCGGTAGTGGAACGCGGTGACAATGGTGGCAACGGTAGCGGTAGAAGACGGTGGCGATAACTGTGGCAAAGGCTATGATTGTGGTTGTGCTAATGGTGGAAGGCGGTGGCGATAATGGTGACCAAGAATTTCATTACTTAGCATGAATTGAATTTTCATTCCAAAAATACCATCATTCATACTTTAAATATCATATCATATCATATCAAACAAGGAAATAGAAGAAATAAAATTATCGTATTCCATTCCTGGATATCAATTGGACCTAAATTCATTAATAATGCTACCAACAAGAGCGCTCACTCTCTCTCCCTTCAAAATTTATATCAAAACACACTAAGATCCAAACACAATTCACAATTGTTGTAGAGAGCATTCATTCATGAGTGATGACATTATATTGAGACATGGTAAGGCCAAAAAAGGAAATTGAGAATTGTAATGGAGTTGGAGCCACAAGGTTTGACCACATCGTGAAGGGTGTTGGTGTAGTTGGAATGAGAAAGCAGGTGTAGCAGAGGTAGCGTGAAGAGGAGGTGCGTGGCTGGCGCTGACACCCACTGACAGCACGAGCGGCCGTCGTCAAGCTCGGTGTCAGCTTCAGGTCCGTCCAATTAACCATCCTCACTTTCAGAGTCTCTTACACTCCTCCTCATTCCTATTCCATTTTTTATTCAAAAACTAACTTCTCATGAAGCACTGTTACTAATGAGCAATATGTAGGAGTATGATGCTCTTTACATTGTTTTTATTTATTTATTTAGTATTATTATTATTTATTTAGATAAAGAGTTGTGTATTCCTCATCATTGTTGTTGAGAAATTGGTTTACACTAGTAAGATCTGTTGACGTGAATCAATAATAAATGGACATGTCAATTTAATTACCGAATTCAGTATAGTGTGTAGGTTCCTTATTCAATATAGTGGGTAGTTCCCTTATCAAATCAGATATGGTGATTTGATTACCAATTATAATTTGATAATTAAAATAAAATGTGTCAATTTATTATTGGTCCATCTGAATCAATAATCTTGCCGCCACCTTCTTTGACCAGCGTGCATTCAACGATCTCACCAGTGAACTTGCTGTTGAAATATGGAGGCAACCACCGGGAGAGGAGGAAGGCGGAAGGAGGAAATCGGCGAATCAAGGTTTGAGATGGAGAGAGAGGTGAGAGCAAGAAGGAAAAAGAAAATGAAAAAAATGGGTTAAACCGGAATAGATGGGCAATACCCATCCTAATTTTAACTTTTAATTTTGGACATTTGTTGAAATTCTATTGAACCAAGTTATTGGGGAGGATGAAGTTCATCCTCCCTGCATAGGACTCAAACATTGTCCTAAAAAAAAAAAAAGTTAGACTATTTTTACAAATTTCTTAATTCCAAATTTATAAAACAATTAATTAAAACATCAAATAAGCACCTCCTTTCATTCGAATAATCTATTTACACAACAAAATATAGGAATAAAGTAGAAGTGTGAGTGTATTTTTGCCATTATGTTAATTAAAAAAATAATATATTCACACAACAATAGTATGTTATTTCAAATTTTGACAAACTTGTATTATATATATATATATATATATATATATATATATATATATATATAATCGGACCTCTTCATTGTAAAATTTCCCTTCAAAGTTCTAATACCTCTAATTAAATTTAATAATCCATTATTTTACTATTTCTTTGCTAAGAATAGACATCATCAAATACAAATTCATTGATTTATTTATTAGTATTTGAAATCATGGGTAATTTTGGTACATTCAATCACTTTCTTTTCACTTTCATTCTATCCAAAATAACAAACTAATATTTTTCTATAATTTCTTGAATAAATTTTCATACTAACTAAATGCATGTTAGAAAATAACTTTTTTTTTTCATTCACTTCCCTCTTATTTCATTTATTATTTATTATTATTATTTTTTGCTTATTTTTATCTTACCAAACCGAGCTCATGAGATTTTGTATGCCAAAGGAATATGAATTTATGCTCTTAACAAAAACTTGCACGGGAAATTAATACAGAACAAAACACGATTTTGGTAGTTGGAAAACTCATGGTACTCTCCTTTTGATATTTTGATTCAATAAGTGAAGTGACACGAGTTCTTTTTTTTATTTAAGTGTTTATATATTCACATCCCTTTTCCTTTACTGGTTCTACAAGTAATTTGGTAAAAAAAAAAAAAAAATTAACACAGTAGCATTTTCATTGGCAAAATGCATGACCCTGTCTCAGAAGCAAAGGTAAAGGTAAGATTGGATCCATCAAGTCCTTTTCAAATAGAGTAGTAAGCAAAGCTCCTTTTATTTTTTATTTTTTATTTTTTTATCGGAAGGCTGGTATATATATATATATAGAGAGAGAGAGAGAGAGAATTAATATAAACAACTAAACAAGTATATAAATATGGTTAGTGATTGGATAAAGGGGAATCTGCATTAAGAGGGGTCCCGGGACGACCGGCCCGCCTTCTTCTCATCTCCATGTTTTTTTTTTTTTTTTTTTTTTTTTTTTTTTTTTTTTTTTTTCTGAAATGTATCTCCATGTTAGTCTCTCTCTCACACACGCACACACAGAAACACACACAAAGCATACGAGGAAACTTTATAATGACAACGCAATTGTAATAGTAATACAAACAAACCATCATTTTAAGGGCAGTCAAGAGTGCCCCCACCACCTTCTCTCCCAGGTACTGAAACTCATGTCCTCATTATATATCAAAACTACTATAAACTCTCACTATCATAAGCTCATAACCCATTATTATTATTATTATTATTATTATTATTATTTTCCCGTATTATTCATGACTGAATTGGTAAAGTGTTCAACTTTTTAAGTGAGTGTGATCAAGTTTCCTCACCATCCTCCTAGTTTGCCAAGGTAAAAAAAAAAAAACCAATTTTTTTTTCTCATCATTTTTTTTTTTTTTTTAAAAGTTTTAGACCATTTCATTTATCGTTACCTTTTTTTTTTCTCTCTCTTTTAATTCTAAAATCTCCTTGTTAAAAGTCAAATGATTATCATATTTTTAATTAATATAACAACTTATTATAGAAAAAGAGCCCTACCAACATATATATATACAAATATTGATCAGTTGATCAAGTGGTTTAGTGGAAGAAACCCTTAAAAAATGACTCAATTGTTGAATCTTGTGAACACTAGAAGTGGAGTCTTCAAGGAAGACATAGTCTTCCCTTTAGAGAGAAGAAGAAATGGTTGAAAGCATAGAAAAGTGTTGCACATCTTTGTTGGCTAGTGCAAACAATTTGTATATTGTAATGCTTATCTTAATCAACTCCCTTTGATTAAACTAATGAAACCCCATAACCATCTCCAAAATAAACAATTATATATATATATATGCAATTGGTAATGGGGTGGATAATATGGACCACATGAAAGAAAGAAAGATTAATAGTATTGCCTTTCATGTGATGGGCACCTATGGTTTTCGAATCTAGCACAATGTTGCATGTTCTCACTTTCTTGGGAGCCCCTTTTTTGTTTGGAGTGGCTTGAGATTGTTCCACTCCATTTCGATCTTGTCCTCCATGGAAGACCAATTGGGGTAGCTTTCAAATTAGAGTTAATTAATCCAAATTGCCATTTTTTTAGAGATTTAAACAGCCGACCAAACTGAGGTCACCACGTGATGAATAGTCATCGGTGGGGAATCATTGCCTCTACCTGCTTGTTCATCCTCTTTCGAACGAAATGCCATATCAATTTGGCTAAGGCATTATTATGTCAACGGTTCCTTTTTCCGAATTAGCTAGGATCCTCTGCAGTACAGCACATATGCTCTATTTTTGTATAAATTGACCTTAGCCGTCCAATCCTATACAGCACAGAAAACTGGACGGTCTTTTCTCATCTATTAGTTTATCTGGGATTCTTTATGTAGAACCCTAATTTGTTCCCTCCACTAATGTTTACTTTCCTCGTGTTTCTTTTTCCGAATTGGGATCCTCTGCAGTACAACACATGTGCTCTACTTTTGTGTAAATTGACCTTAGCCGTCTAACGTTGTACAGCACAGAGGAATCGAACCGTCTTTTCCCATCTATTAGTTTATCCGGAGAGAACCCTAATTTGTTCCCTCCACTAATGTTTACTTTCTACATGTTTTATCCATCGAGTCCCTTTCATCTTTCTATCTTAGTGGGGAGCTAATTTTCAAACACTTTGAAATGGTTTTCACAAAACAATTAACTAATCAACATACTTATCCAATCCTATGAACTCTATTCTCATGTTATTATTCTATTATGAGATGGCTTACAAAAATTTCTTTCAACAAGTACTGATATGAGATTTGATAACATATGTTAAACTAAACTCTTTTCTTTTTTCTTCCCACATCCATTTTAAACCACCAAAATGGAAATAAAAAATTATCCCTTAATTAATGGGACTATTGTATGAAGTTAAGAACAACTTATCAGCTACATTATAAGTGCAGTGACATATTTTTATATCAAATGAAAGCATAAAAAACTAGGTTCCAACCTATTTGGAAGTACTGCTGATTATCTTTGAGAACCTTCCGGAAAAAAATTAAAGATTTAGGTAGTAATAATGGATTACATTGGAGTTGCAAAAAGTAATTTTTAACTATTTTAATATAAGAAAGAGCTTTAGATTTATGTTCATTGTTAAAAATGTTACTAGTTTTTAAATCTTGAAATTGACTAAAAAAATAAGCATTTATATGCTACCAAGGTAAAGATTTGGTCTCTTGTGGCTTTAGGGAATTGTTTATATGATTTCTTAACATTCTAAAAGTCATCAACTAAATTAAATACAGTGTTCTAAAATAGGCTTTAATTGACAGAGAAGATAAATACGATAGTAGTCGGATTAAATAAACTCAATATTTTAACTAGTGCAAAGAAAACAAAATGATTGCAATCAACATATGTATTGGTATAATAATCATAGAGAGAGTGCAAAAAAATCAAACTTTATGTACTTGCTTAAGATTAATTACTCAATTAAACAATCAATAATGGATAAACCAACTTAGGATATAGAAACTAGGCAAATGGATTGACAAAATATTCAATTAAAACAAGCCAGTTAAGATCTCCCAACAATGCTAAAAGTTTCCTTTAAAGATAAGTTAATTGTATTTCATTATCATCATCATATATATAAGCAAGCATATACATTGGGATTGGGGCTTACATAATCCATAGAAATTAAAAAAAAATTAAATTAAATTAAAAAGTAATATAATGGGGAAAACATATTGAGGGCTTGTCTCTAAACCATCCTTTGATGAGTTGCATACTTGTACTTTTTTTTTCGTCTTCAAAAAACAGTGGTTAACTAATTTAATCAGAATGTGTTATTAAAGATGTTCTGAAAAGTGATGAGCTATACAAAATATTTAAATATAGAAGTAAAGTATATATATTCAATATGGCAGATAATTAGATATCAATCAATGTCCAATACAACATCCTTAACCAAATTCAGATTAGATATTATATATGTGTCAATCTAAAAAATAAAGAATGTGCAGTCAACATATTATATTATGTATTCAAATTGTACGAATTTGAATTAAGAGAGGGAAAAGGAAAACAAATAGAAGAAATCACTTAAATGTGTTTGAATATCACACTAATCTTCTTAATGAAATTGAAATTGAAATTTCCTTCTTGGTGTTTACTTAAAACAGCTTAAGCACAGTTTCTTTTCCATTTGAGTTTTCTAACATCAACTTTTCTTTCTCTCACCTTAATGTTTTTTATTATTTTTAGTTCGAAAGTACAATATTTAAAATTTTAAATGATGATTAGCTGAAAAAAGTATTAGGATGATGGTATAGACCAAGGTTTTTCTATTTCAATAACAGGTTTGGGCTGGGTTGGCCACAATCACATATAGCAAAATCAAACCAAACCAGGCCACCATATACTTAGGTGAAAGCACATCCCGTGGTTATTTGTTTGTAAGTGTACAAGGTAAAGCCCAACTCATGTATACTACTTTCTATATATTTGGGGAGGTAAATCAACACGTGTGCAAAAGAGAGCTCATACAATCTAGGTGAAGGTCCGGATGCAACCAAATATAACATATCGGTCCTATAGTTCTAGTAGGTTTAATTCCCATTGTCCTCTTCACTTTCTCATAAATCAACTTAGGCACCAGGGCTGTAATTGGTATTAATGTATGAGACTCCTGTGGCCTGGATGGATGTAGACCTGTCAATGGATCGGATTCGGATCGGATCGATCAAATTCATATCCTATTTGTTAAGCAAACGGATTATCAAATTCGGATCACTAACGGGTTCTCGGACTGAATGTCCCAATCCATATCCTATTTAGCTCGGACTCGGATCGGATCAGATTCGAAATCGGATTAAATTAATATTTACTAACATATATAATTATAAAGAGTATGATTTTATTAGTATGTGTACTAAAAATTTATTAGCATGTGGATGAGAACACCACAATATTTTTATATAACATTATTATTATTTTGGATTTTTGGGTTACCTTTAATACAATTTTAATAAGAGTATTGATATATATATGTGTAAAATTATTGATAATATAATTTCAATCGGATCGGATCGGATCAGCATAATCCATATCCGATTTGACAAAAGTGTGTCTGGATCATCTCCTGTAACGAAATTCTTGTTATTCTTTCGTCCTAAAATATTTTTCTATATTTCTATTTTAAGATGTCTCAAAAAATATGTTCCATTCCAAAATTAAATGTACTATTTTTTATAACTTTTCCAAACTATCATTTTAATTAAACAACTGCATGAAGTACTATTTTGTCTTTTAGTAAGAACATATTTGAAACTTTACTCTTATCAATATAATAAAAAATTATTAAAATTCCACTACCATAAAAAGTTTGATAAACATATATTTTTGGGACAGAGGGATTATAATTTTTTTTTAACATATTTAAATCTATTTTTAACATATTTGTTCTAAATTTCTAACGATGTGTTGTGTGTTGAAATTTCTTTTCAACACATTAATTGTGTTTTAACACATTTCTTCTATGAATTAAAATATAGAACAAATGAATATTTATTTATTTTATTATTATTATTATTATTTTTAACAAGGCAAACATAGAACAAATGAGTTTGAATCATGATTTAACTGCATGGTAAAGTGCAAAATAGATATATAGTAGTATATATCTTAGTATGTGCATATAAATGCTCATCAAAAAGAAACTTTGCTCATTTAAAAATATATACAAATTGATGTACAAATTGATCATTGACCGTCAAAATATGTTCTTATTTGCTCAATTTTCATGTTTTTAGCAAACATGAAAATATTTGTACCTTCACTATATAACAGGAGAATATTCTTTTGCACTTCACCATTTAGATGGGCATCAAAAAGAAACTTTGGGTTTGTCAATTTGTGCTCACAATCACTCAAAATATTAAACATCAATCAGCACTAATCACCTCATAAAAATAACATCCTTCTATGGAGTCGATGTTCAAGAAATGGCCTTTGAAAATTTGAAATCGGCCACCATCTGCAAAAAGGTACATCACAACCAGAGTCCAAAAAAATAAAAATAGCAATAAACTATGAATTTAATGAAAAAATAAATAAGCAGTTCTTACACCAAGTTATTGTTCTAAAACTCATTCGCCCAAAGAACACCTGACTAATGTACATCCTCAAATTTACTGGTAACATTTATGGATTTAATTTCTAAACGGTTCGCAATCAAAAATCAATACTCACTCTATATCCTACAAAACTACATTTCCAACATTGATTATAAAATAGCAAAAAGGAAACTGCAAGGCTTGGATAAAAATATCATACATCTCAGAATGTGAAGGTCAGATCAACACGATCGCAACAAAATGGGACCTACAAATGAGCTGAACATCTCACTGAGTGCTGTCTGAACCTCATTTGACCCGTGCTCACAACTTATCAAGCTTGAAAGTAGGGGGAAGAAGCGAACCAAGTTCTTCTCAAACGACAAATCTTCTAAACCACATATAGCCTGGATGGTTGCCACAGTAAGAGGTGCACGTGCAGCCAACTCTCTTCGTTTTCCAGAACTCAAGGGGAGCAACCACTGGGGCTGCCTACTGAGAGATGACTCGGACATCTGTCCAGAATGTGCAATTTCGATATAGAACTGTAGCACCTCTTGGCAAAGGTTAACAAGGTAAGACTCCACTTCAGCTTCTTCGTAACTTGGAGGCCTATCCAGTGTAAGATTCTGTAAAAATGTAAGGCAGGTTTGATAAGCCTCATTCTCGAGCCGTAACAATGGAGGATCTTGCATTTGGGTCAGAGGGCCAAGGTCTTGTAGCTTTGAACGTAAAGTAGCATTACTATTTATCTTGTGAGCATGAAATGCCGCAGCATGCACAGCATTGAAGAGGACTAAGGTGTTTTTTGCCGAAAGTTGAGCTCTGTACATCATGTATATCTCCATCACTGCCTGCAAAATTCAATGACAAGGCTCATTTCCAATGCTCTGAAAACTAATATGGTAGCTAAATTATAATGGAGACTCTGGCTAAGATTGGAAGTTGTAAATTTTCGCTCATTTTACTCAAAATAAGTTTTTTTCAATCTATTTCTTTTTTGTCTTTCTGGTCTTTTGTGTGTTTTGTGCTTGTAATGCACACCAGCACGTGTTGGATGGGAAGAATATATACAAATATGGCAGGCCTCGTCTCATGAGTACAACTGTCCCAGTCTCAATTAAAAAGTTACTGAGACGAGCAAACCCACTATTTACGTAATGACAATGATGATGGTAATTAAGTGATGTGCATTATTCGAGAGAATAATAACTTCTACATTAAATATAAGTTTTTATTTAGACCATCAAAGGCTAGTCATGCATATAATGTTCCTATGTCAAATTTAAAAGGAAATAAATTATACATTAAAGAGAGGAAAGTACAAAGGATGAGGAGACTTCAACTCCATAAAACTAACAAAGTTCAAAGTTTCTAATAGTTGTAACTTTTTTTGCACAACATTCGAACTAAAAAAAGAGTGAAATAAAATATTAAATTTAGAACACAATTTCAAGTACACCCAGAGCCTCTACTCAACACGCACTAAGCAAAGGCGAAGCCAAGTACGCTCGGTAACTTACAGCCCTGGACTTCTGAATTTACATGCCTGTTTTTGCCACTTTTTCATCTCTTTTGGGAAGCATTACTCATTCACTATATAGACATGGCCAATGACCATGCATCTATATTTCTAAGTACTTGAGACTTTTAAATTCTGGCATCATTGCCAACTTGTTGAATTGCTATTGCGCTTTTACAATTACAAAACAGGTTCTGGATATTTATAGGTGCTCAATTTATGACTTCCTAAATTATTCCGTACAATTTTTTTTTTTTTTTTTTTTTTTTTTATTTCCATCCTACATCAATGCACGTCCATTTTGCCATTGAAAACAGCCCTGCAACACTTTCTACCTAGACCATCTTAACCAGTTTCTCTCAGCTTGTCCCCAACTGGTGCCTAACTCCAACATCTCACAAATTTGTTCTAGTCCAATATAGTCCCTTTTGTCTTGCTACAAACTCAAATCAACATAACCACGGCCATTTATTGAAGACTTTTCTTTTACACCACCTAGCATTTCTGGCTCATAAAACCTAGCTACTAGTATAATCCTCTTATAAGTAACACCTTCAGTTTCATAGGAATATGCTCATCATAAATCATTTTATGAGTCCACTCCCATCCCATAATAATTCTATGCATAAGATCCTCTCTGTTTATTCGATCATTATCTATAACTGAGCCCAGAAAATGAAAATTATCCACATTAAATCTTGACTGCTTTATCATTTTACATCTAGTTTTACTATAATTTAAAACACGTATTGAGTTTTAAGTCCCTTGACAATCCAAGTAGCATTTACCAGCTTCAACCTCATAAATTAAACTACAACAGCTACAGCAATCAAAATGAAATAAAATTTTAAGAACACAATTAGGTCAAATGATCAATAATTCTCATACTCCGCCTGCAGCGCATCATAGATCGTCAATGATCTCCTCAATTAAAAAATTAACATTCTTTATGCTTAAGTGGTTATTTGCTTCCAAGCTCCATGTAAATTCCATTTTCAAGCGGAATCGTTATGAAGTTTCTTTCCCAAGCTTTAGCTATAATCACTCCAATTCAAGTGATAGATCCTTTATTGAACCTAGACCATAGGCCTACCTTCAACAGTTCAACAAATCCAGTGGCTACATCATATAATCATAGTGGCTCGGTTTATAAAAGGCTAAAAGCAGATAACTTAAGAATGCCAACACAGACCTACTATACTGGATAAATTTAGTTAGTCATAAATATGATTATAAGTACATCAAGAAAGAACATTTCACAATATCTGAAACTAAAGTAATATGTAACTACCTGAATCAATAAAAGTAGTACAGCAGCTCGGCACTTAGCATCAGAAATAGCAGCATAGAGACTGTGTCTCCTTAGGCTCTCTGAATCGTCGTCAAGCGTATCAGATGCAGTAGCCTCTCCATCATTTTCTCTACTTGAAGCCTCGTCATGGCTTCTAACCATATTATCTACATCTAAAATATAGGAGAAATCAGGAAATGTTGTGTTAACTGCTTCTTTTAGGGACATAACCACTTCTAGCCACTTATCATCAGAAAAGAAAGCCCCAGCACTGCTCATCAATCGGACAAATGCAGCAATACCAATACCAGCAAGGCTTTGGTGAGGACGCTTGATAAAACTTACCAATAGCACCAGCACTTTCCTCAATAAAGGATTGACAGTGCTGTAAAATTTAATAAAAAGATCTACAACTAGTTGGAGGGCCAATGTGCATGTCTCATAGAGCCATGAATCTTGATCAAGCTCTCCTGTGTCACTATCAGTCCCCTGCCCAGGTGAATTTCCACCTGAAGGTTCAATACCATGCCTCACATAGTCAAATATTGGGAACAGGACCGATTCAAACACCCTTTCCCACAAAGGTAGAGAGAAAAGATGACCATAATTGCGTAAAGTATCAAAGAGGAATTGCAGGGCACTCTTTCTAATTTCAGGTCTGGGGTCAAAGCTAAGTTCCGACAATCCTGGGCAAAGAGAAGAAACACTATTATAAATTAACAAATCGGGCACATAAAATTGAATAGAATTATAAAGAAGGATAGCAAAAGGAGATGAAGTTTGATTCTCAATCAATTCAATATTCTTTGTACAATGAAAACCAATTTACACACTTTTCTTACCAGCCAACAATGGAAACCAGAAATAGAGATGATCTTCCTTGTCTGTCAACTCCCTGTGGTCTTCTTTCCCGTCTTTATCCTTATGAGGTGAAGGAAGAGAAATTTTAGCGGAACCTTCCTTGTCCTTGTTTGTTGATGATGAGCCTAGATCACCTTCAGCAAGCTTTGCCGCACAGAATTGAAGGAAACCAATTGCATCGAGACTAATATCCTTGCTGAATCTATTATTGGTGAATGCAATCAGGCAATTTACACAATCAGTAAAGGTCGTGGTTTCAGTCTCAGTAATATATGGAAAATAGTCTCGAACAATTTTCTCAATTATTTCAAAGGCCAAGAGTACAATGCTTTTGTGATCATCATAAGCTGCTGTTGTGAAGACCTGGAAAATACATAGTCAAAAAAGAAAAAGAAAATATTCACAATGTGAAGCATGAAAGTCAAGCACATAAAATTGATAATCAAAATGACAGACTAAAACCAGAACCCCCACTCAGTCCATCATAATGACACCAAGAAAAAAATTAACATAAAAATATAAGATCATAAAGGTTTTATACCATGAACATGCTCTTCCATCCCGATTTAACATAATTGACACGAGATAAAACCATTTGAGAGACACATCTGATGATCAATTCTCTGATTTCGACAGCACCACTCTTGCGCATAACAATTACAAAAGGCTTCATAAACTCATTCTGGAAATTATAATTAGCCAACTCTTCACGGTCTAAGAATTTCATTGATAACTGGCGTAGAGAATCCATTGCAAAAATTGCAATTGAAAGGTTTCCAGAACATCCAATGTTCACGAAGAAATCGGAGAGTACATGCCAAATGTTTGACCACACAAGCCTGATGCGATTCATGTTATAGTGCCTGTTCAAAAGAAGAAATCAAATTAATATTTTAAACAATTACTGGAAAGCAGCATCAATATAGCAACATTAAATCATCAATAACGTATGCTCAAGGTAGTAACAAGATGGAAATGGGATGATTTATACGCAATCTCAACTATCTTCGTAAGGCTGAAAACCCGTGGATCAGATGTAGATCGCAGTTCTTCCATAGAGACCTTGCAGAGAGCTTTAACAAAGTCAATTATCGCCTCACTATTCAACTTTTGACTCCTAGTAAATATGCGACTCATTACAGAGCTTCCAACTTGTTCCAACATATTTAAGTTAGAGACTAAATTGTTCATCTGTTCAGATGTAAGCCCACCCGAAGCATTGCCACCAACACCAGCACTATCATACGAACCCCTTCTCGCAGCAGCAGCTGTATACTGAATCTTCCCAGGTCCCTTCTTTTTTAGAACAGGAAGGACATTTGACTTGGCTTGTCTAGATTTTTCTAAATCACTCTGAGGGGTCACAAAAAAAGTAGCATCTGGAGGAGCGCCCTCTCCCAAGAGATGCAAATGCTCAAATCGGGATACACATGTCAAAATATGCTCCCAGGCTTCCTGTAAGTAATTCCCATCCTCATCTGCAATTGTAACTATTGCCTGTTGATTAAAGAATGCCAATCACAATGTCAGATCCACAAACAAATGGCCATTAGCTTAGAGTTGAAGAGATCATTACACAATTCAATTTAACTACAGATCTTGTTTACATGGTCACTATCCATAAAGCAGTTCTCAGTAAGTAGACCATAAATAATTATAGAAACCATTCTTTTTCAATCTTAAAGTTTTGATGATGTGATTCTTTCAACACATTTATTATCCACAAATAATTTTTTTTTATTTTTTATTTATCACAATCATAAAAATAAACAAATACCTTGCCCGGTCATTGAGAATACCATATTCAGACATTAATATAATAATGGAGCAAGCATGGTCAGTTTTCTGAATCTATTACACTTGTTAAGTTTGGGAGTGGTTCTTTAAGTGATGTAAATGTATTTTAAAGGCTAAAAAATCCCAACAATGCTCCTCTTGCCAGGACTACAATTACAGTAATATTTGTACCCCTTTCTTTCTCCTCCTCATAAAATCGCTCATTTTTTTACACAGCATAACATTATATTGAAGCTGAAGTAGCCTCCTATCCTAGTGAAACAGACTCAACATCAAATCAGACAATTTCAGATGTCTATTTCAGAAGTCAAAAAAGTAACGCTAAAAAAGCACTATCACCTAAATCCACCAATAATGTGATGCTCCAGTTAACGTCCCATGCCAGAACTGCTGCTGCCATCTTAGAACATCCACTACCATAGCATCCTTATCCACTACAAAGCTAAACAGGCATGGGAACGACTCTAGAGGAAATAGCAGCAGCAATGAACATGCCAAAAATTAACTCAAATCCTTTCATACTCTGAATATAATATGCTAAGAGAATCCAACCCACCCTTTCCTAATAGACTCCCACACTCTCATCACGTAGGAAATACTAATTTACAAGTCTGTCTCTCATGCCAATCATAACCCCCCACCAAAAAAAAATACTCGCATATTTCTCAATCAATCTCCAGCATAAGCTATCCCATTCCTCTAAATACCTCTACAAAGTCACTTCACCATTTGAGCTTGACTGAAGAGGCTTAAGTTTCTGATTCCCAACCCTCCAGCTTTCATTGGAGAACAAATAATGGCCCAATCAACCGGGTGATATTTGAACTCATTCCCAGTGCCCTCAAAGAAAATCATTCTTGAGCCATTGGGACTGGAATCGAGAATACAAACATAAGCCAGTAAAATAGATAACATAAGAGTACTTTTTATAAAAGTAAGTATAACAACAACAACAACCAAGCCTTTTTGCCAACTACTTGGGCTCCGCTACATGAATCCTATGTTTCCATTCTACTCTATTTAAGGCCACAGCCTCAGTCAAGTATGTCTCCTTAATATATATTACCTCTTCCTACCAAACTATTTCCTTTCAAAATGTTCCATGCTGAATAACAAACCACCTAAGCTTAAAGGAGGAGGCAAGGGGGAGCCCCAAGTAACTGAAAGAGACACAACCCAACACCCCAGACATACTGCCAATCTGCTATCATCATCCACCTCACACACCAAAACAGAACTCTACCCTAAATCTACCCTCAACCAATACATTTCTTAACATGTAAAAGCACAGATATGAGTTACATCAGCTGATCAGAATACTAGTTTCATCCGCAGAAAGTAAGCGGACAACTAGCAAAGGAGTTCCCTTGACTGCCCCAGTCTCAAACCCCCTCAGCATGCCATCCTCAAAATTTAGGGTATCAAACTGCTAAATGCCTTCACTAAAGAGCAAACCCAATGCACGAGGCTCCGCTCCTGCCATTGCGGAGTCTGGGGAGGGTCAGATGTATGCAGCCTTACCTCCGAATGCAAAGACGCTATTTCCTTTTGTGAAATATTTTTTTCGAACTCGTGACCTCCAGGTGAGCAACCTTACCGTTGCGCAAAGGTTCCCCCTCAAATGCCTTCACTAAAATTAAACAAATTATGTTGCATACTTGTATTTATGGGAGGGATGAGGAATCTGTGAACAGTTTGTATCATTACCCGGTGCAGACAAATTTGTAAGCTATGCCAATTTTTTGTTTGTACAGTGGCTGATGCCCACCTCTGCGTCTGAGGCCTTGACGAGCTGCCTGGATGCCGAATTGGTAGGCAAGTCAGAGCAGTGTGCCAGGCAACTTCATTATGCCACCTGCGACGTCTTCAGAGTTTGAAGGAAAAGCTGATTCATTCAAGGGGTAAAGTTGCCAGTTTGGAAATTAGAACACCTCATCCAAGTTAATTGTTTTTGGGTTGCAAAAAATAATTTTAAGTTGTTTTAACAGATCCTTTTTGTAGATTTTTTGGGGATACAAGGATATAGATTTTGTGTATGTCCAGTCTAAACCGTTTGTGTCTCCTTTTGGAACTTACCTGCAAAATGCTTATCTATATACATGTGTGTGTGTGTGTGTGTGTGTGTACGGTGTCCAAATAAATTCAGTATTAGACGCCTTTTCGAAGGATGTTGCAAAGAAAATGAAGAGAAACCCCAAGGGGTTGGCTCAAGTGGGTAAGAACTTGCCCTGGTCCCTTCAGAAGTATCAGGTCTAAGGTTTGAATCTTCTTGGGTGCAAACAATTCCTTGAAGAGTGGGGAGAGGGGGTGAGTATCAACTAGGAAAAAAATGAAGAGAGGAGTTTCTACAAGTTCTCCTTCCTACCTAAGTTTGAAGATAAATCAACAAGTGGTCATTAATTGTAACAGACAAATAAATTACAGAGCAGTATCCATTGACTAAAGCAAAGAAATCAATACAAGGAAAAACCCATTCTCTATTGCTCCCTTTGTCATAATTTCATGGTAACTTTAGATTCATTACAAAATTAGAATAAAGCCCATGAGATATCGTCCCTATACTGGAGAAGCCACTCACTTTCTTCAACAATAATATTGATAAAGGACCTCAATTAGAAACAGTGAATCAAATCTCTACACTAGCTTAGGATCATTTTTTGCTAACCTGAGCTTTCGTGGTAAAAATTATAGCAAATATCTGGACATCAGAGAGAAACCATTCAAACATTTTCATTGTATATAAACTTATCACACCTTTTCTTCTCCTATTAAAGCTGAGATTTTGGATCTTTTCAAGGGACCTTAGTGAAACACATTCTATTGTACTGAAAAATATTCTATGTGGTCATCACACTGAAGAAACCACTACACTTTGTTCAGTAAGAGTATGAGATGAGACTTTGGTATATGGAAACGGTGAATTTGAAATCTCTAGGCTCGAGTGGGATCAAGGAAATGATGATAGTGGTTTTAAGTCTATAGGCTAGTGTAGGATTGTCTTTTACTAACTTGAGCATTCATCATGAAGGTTTGTGGTCTAATCATATTCATAACATGTAAGCATATTATACCATCCTATTCTTTCTTCGCTCAAAGTAGAGATTTTGGCTCTTTTGAAAGACATTCAAGACACCCATTCTATGGGTTAAAAGTATGCTTGCTGAGGTGATCCTCAGTTGATATTAGATGGATAAAAGGTGTAAAGTGGGCTGCCCACCACTCCATGTTCATTTGACTCAGATTTATCAAAAAAAAAAAAAAATTGCTCATTTGACTAGGGAGCTTTTGGGATTTTCTAGAGTGATTGATGTAGACTTATATAGAATCCTCAAGGCAGCCATTTGAGGGCAGAAACTATTGAACATTTTAATAGATTGTATGACCCTAATTAAGTTTGTCCAGGTGTTTGTTCATGTTTTCTGCTTTCTTGTACCTTCTTTCCTCTTCTTACCCTTGTTCCATGAATGATGCTTCCTTGTTCCTGTAATCCCGTGTTATTTTTCCACTTTGTAATGTAATTGTGTTTTTTGACAATAAAATAATAAATGACTTCAAATCCCACTCACAAAACAATAGAAGAGGGCAGTAAAATACTGCAGTTTTTTCTTATGGTAAAGAAAATACAAGAAAATTACTGAAAGAGATTATAGTCTTCTACAAGACTACGACCATCAAATGCAAGGGATCTTTTCTATCGAAGGAAATCAATTTTAAAACATAGGATTCATTATTAACATCACAAAAGCCCCAGTAGGAACCCTCACAGTAAAACATTCTAGGTTGTTCTTGTCAAGTATTCAAGTAAATGAGAAAACATTTTATACCAACCTTAATGGCATCTATGTTTTTTTGTTTGATATCAGCAGGTGAGTGAAGGGAAGTGAACTTTGCTAGTGAAGTCACAAAAGCGTCTCTATGTGTCTTCATAGACATTACTGCAGTAACATGGATTGCATAACGGAAGCCTTCAAGACACTGGGCTATTACTACTGCATCATCACTTTGGTCAAGAGGAACACTGAAGGCCGCCAATACAGGAGCCCAACAAACCTCAATCATGAATCTAAGGATCACCACATCTGTTGCTGCGTAATAAGCGGACCTACAAATTACCAAATCATTTAGATATCAAGAGGAAAATCTAGCATAGTCAAAATGAAATATTAAACTTGACAGTCAGCATGTGAAGGAAAAAAAAAAAGGCTCAACAAAACCACAACTTCAACTACTTGAACACAGCTACATGATTTCTATAAACACCATACATCCATATTTAGAGCAAAATCTTCCACTCAGTCTTTGGCAATCACACCTTTTGTCTCAGCATCATTTCATTTTCTTTTTGTTGGAGCTTGATATACATTGTTGGGTCCATTTTATAACAGTTTAAGCTTTTGGAGCAATTGGTATTCTAACATGGTCTCACAGATTTTGTTTTGGGAGGTTTTGGGTCTAAGTCTCCATAAATACATTAGTTCCATACTTTAGTAAGTTTCAACTTTGTTAGTTTGGTTTGTTTGTCTCACCAAGTGCAAGACGGGGTTGGTCATGAGGGAGGGCGTGGAGTTTGATATACATTGTTGGACCCACTCAACAGTTTTAAGCTTTTGGAATAATTGGTAGTTCAACACTTTTTGCCCTTCCTCTTGTTCTAAGACATCCTCAACTTGAACCAAGTCACTCCTTTTGAGAGAAACAAGTGAATAATAATAATAATAGTAATAATAATAACAATAGCAATACCATTATTTAAAATCATGCAATAATTAACCGTTTGTTCATGTGAAAAAAAGAGATGACTAGAGCAGCAAGAAATGGTATGGCTTCTTTCCAGGGCACTGCAAGGACAAAGGGGAGAATCAAGAAGACATGGATTTATGCAGTGAGAAAAGAACCAATGCCTCATGAATTAACATACAATATGGCCCAAAAAAGAGCAGAATGGCATAAAGGTTCTAATGCAAACTCTAAGTAATTGGGATAGGCTTAGTTCAGTTGTATGCCTTATTAGAAATACAAGTAATTGTAACTAGCAGCAGGTAAAGCAATCATAAATTTGTAGCATAAGAAGAGTAATTTAATCTTACTCAGACTTGCGAGCTTTTTCCTTGAATTGTTCTTGCATGTGTCTCATGAGATCATCACTGGTCTCCATACGATTTTCTTCTCCTCGCTTGCGTATCACAATATTCAATATACTGTCCAAGCCTAAAATTCTATTGGAGTTTATGGACTGCCTCTGTTGAAGATCCAAGTCGTCATCTTTCATTTTGATCTCATTTCTTGATATCCGTTCAAACAATGATCTCACATAGTCCTCGGGTAAATCTTTTTTATCATCTATACCACGGTTATTTCTTATAAAATCATCAGCAGACATCTACATATTTTCATGACAAAAAAGGAACAAAAAGAACTTCATTAAAATTATGTGTTAATTATCCAATCAGTTCAAATGAATGTTATGGTATACCTTGTTCTTAACCATAGGGTTATGAGCATCAGTATTGAGCATAATAATGGAGTAAGCAAGGATGTATGCAGTGTCTGCACTGGTGAAAGCCTTGGGATTACATTTGCAATAACGTTGAGCAAACTTCAACATAATACGGTCTATCTTTTGTGCCTCACCAGGCAACCTAAAGCCCTGTAGAAAGGCCCTGATTGCCTCATCGAACTCCATACCTTGGAATTCAAAGGAATCCACATATGCATGCATTACTTTCAGTGATAACTCATCCCTTTCCCCCAAGTAATCACCAATCATAGTCTTGTTCAAATCAGATGCATTTTTCAGGAACGCTGCTATCTCTTCCGGTGAGCTCCCCACTTTATTTGCCTTTATCAAAAATTCAATTCCTTTTTTTGGTTTCCGATTAAAAAGAGATATACCTTCCTGCCATGAATTTTACATTAGATCCCATGGGCAAAATCCAAATGAAACAAGTCAGAGAAAATAACTGTTTGCACTGAAAGCACTTCAATCTTTATTTACCTGAAGTTCAAGCTTGTAAGCCCGGCGCTGCTCAATTGCCAAAACATCAGAAACTTCACTGGAGGTTTCGGAATGAGACTCCGGTCCTTCAACAGGCTCATCTCCATATCCATTTGCCATCGGAAGACTTCCAGGTTCATGGCTGTTTTCAGCCACTTCCGATTTCTTTATAGAATGAGGATCTGGAATGCGCAACTGTTTGTTCATCCAGTCTCCCATTGATTTCAAAATAGCCACTAAACACTTCATAGCTTCAAGTTTCATGGTCGCATCCTGAGGTGGCAGCAACGTTGTAGCAGCACCAGGCGGGACACCTTGAGCAGTTTTAAGAAGTCCATTGACCATTCTGTAAGGATAAAGATAGCAAATAGGAAACATACACAAAACCTGACCAAATCAAACTCACTCCAACATGCTCTATCTATTAAGAAGGCAAATAATGTGCCAAAAGAGCTGTTCTATCAAATTTTAAAAATTTATTTCAATTTTTTGGCATAATTGAATCATAAACCAAGTTTGAACAACAAAAGCTTGAACATAGATACCTCTCAAATATGTTTGATGAATTGACATCACAATCATAGTTAATGAATATGTCTACCAAAATTTGTGAATCAACGCAGAGCTTCTCAAGAAACCGAAGTACTATCATCTTCTGCTGAAAATTAGGTTGAGCAACATTTTCCAGAACTCTTAGAACAATCATAGGAAAAAATACTCCGATTTCTGCCTTCAATCCAGCTCTAAATCTTGACACCAGACTAATGAAAATGGAGCAAGAAAGCTGGAAAACAATCATAAGGGTCGAAGCGCTGTTCTTCAATAACGAAAGACACAAGTATTGCTTAATGGCACCTAGAAATCTGTTTCACCACAAGAAAGTTCAGAAGACTGAATTCATAATCAAGGGACTTGATTAGTAGAAATTAAAAACTGAAACTTAGCCTTGTTGCAAAGTATAGCTGGAAAGTAAGAGTATTAAAAAAAAATCAAATAAAAAATTAAATAAATGGTTGAATCATACAATAGAACTATCATTGTGCACATAAAATAGTAAGGTGGAGCCAGCTTGCTTGCTTCTTTTTGTCTCCTGTAAGGTGGCACTGTATTAAAATCAAAATTGTATATACAGGAACACCTTAATATTTTTTAGACGCCTTAGTTTCTGATGGCGAAAAAAGGAATTTTAAGATGGATATTTTATAGATATGTGTAGCCCCACCCCTGGTGAGAACTGTTTGCTCATAGGCAATGATTCAACATCGAAGCAAGCATGATCTGCTGAACAGCAAATTTGAATATGCACAAGTTCCAAATTACTAGCCCGTCACATAATTCAATCCCCCATCAACCACAATGAGCCAACAACTACTCTCCAACTCACCTGTCCCTGAGCATTTTTTAATAACCCAAAAATTCAATCTGAAAAACTTTATAAACAACTAAAAAGTGGTCATTTCACAACATTGAATCCCTATTATGCAGGGTGTTGGGAAGATTATGAACCTAATTATTGACATTATTTTGCATGAAGTATCTCCTCATGAACTCAACCCATCTTTCCATACTTGATGACCTAAGATCTGGCATTGTACTAAGCAATGGCCTTAGTCCATAACTGAGAACGCCTGAAATGCCAGTATATTTTTTACATTCAAATATTTTTATATCATACTAAATTTCAAGATTCCACTTCATTTACGAACATGGTTTAGATATCATACATATAATTGAAATTTAAATCTTGAACACTTATAATTAAGGAAAGACAGTTAAAGCCCTGTAAAGATGTCTTCATTTCATTTGGAGGATGATAAATCACTTATACACATATAATTCTTCACTAATCAACAAAACTCAAGAAAGATGAATTTTTTAGAGTTCATTTGTAGATTTGCATCGGTAATTCTACAGCTATGATTAATTTACCAACAAAGGGCGAAAATCCCAGAATGCTACTTACATTCATAACATGGAAAAGTCACCAAACATTTAACGAAATGAACACAAACTAGCACAATGTAGCACATAGATCTGCGGGTTATAGAAGTACCTTTCACTGGTCCTAAAGATAGCACCTGCATTCTCCAACAAAATTTTGAGCAACTCCAAAGCCACGATCTTGCCCCGCATCAACTGTGGATCTGACAATGCCTCTTTCGGCGGCGTCTTCATGGATAGCTTACAGAGAGCTCGAAACACCAAAAATGCATCTCTCCGCAACTTATTCCCAATCTGAACCTCCAAATCTTCGTCCCTCTCTGCCTCTCCGTCTGCCAATTCCCCTTTCCGTCCTTCCAATGCTGTCTTATACATACTAATCTCCCAATACTTGGCATCCAACATATCTTTATCCGTGGAATCCAACAAATCCGCCGGATTAGTAGACTCCACAGTCGGCCTCGTCTCAAATGCCCCGTCGTGGCTCCCTCCCGACCCAGCACCCCTCCCCGGCGTTGCCGGATTGAACACCCCATCAATGTCCTGCATAATCTTAGTTATGAAACCCTGAACGAACATGGTCGTATTGGCGTCAGCTTCTGCCTTCTCCGCCGGCTCCATCAGCTCCGCAACCACAATGGGCTGCACCGGCGCTGTAGACGAGTCCGCCTCCATCCTCCGAAACACAATCACCAGCATCTGAATTAGAGATGCCTTCGCCGTCGTCTGATTCACCGCATTCTTACTCCCCAAATATATATCGTAACAAGTCCGCACAATCTGCAACAAGCAATCGCCATGTATCCTCAGCGATACCGACGTCACCGCCGATAACAGCGCCTTGAGCACCAGCAATTCAACTGCCTCGTCGCCCAAATCGTGACATTTACACACCGATTCGATCAGTCTGGATAGCAGCTTCGTCTCGGGGCCTCCGGCGGGGTCCGCCTCGCCGCGAAGGTAGCCGTGGGCGATCAATTTCTGGATGCAATCGACGGCGGGATCAGCGATCTTGACGTTGCCGGAACTGCAGGCGTTGATTATTGGGGTGAGTATGAAGTCGCAGTCCGCGAGGGAGTATTCGGCGGTGGGGCCGAGGACGCCGGGGAGAGATGAGGTGTCGGGCTCTGATTGGTCGTCGGGGGAGGTGGGAGAGAGAAGTGGCTTCTCCGTCGAAGTGAGTCTCTCGAGGAGGGATTTGCATTGGTGGACGAGCTTGGAGTGCTTGCGCCAAGAGCCTTGCTTGATGATCTTCTCTAGGGCTGGGATAAGGACCTGATTCAGACGGGAATCGGCTTCCGAAGAAGCCATTCCCGAGGGGTGAGAGATCTCGATGGAAACTGAAAATTAAGGAGTTCTTGAGGGTTTTTTTAGTCTTTTTAATGAGCTCAGTAGGGGTGGTTACAGTGAGAGATCGAATCAGTGGATTAACGTAGTAGTTTGAAGTTCGTTTAGAGAGAGAGAGGGGGGGAAGAGGAGAAGGGGTAGAGAAGAAACTGCAGAGCGCGTCCGCCGTCTGTTATTTCCTGGTCGAAAGTCCGAGTTTACCAGGTGTTATAATGGCTAAAATACCCTTCGCTCTCTGTTGGTTCAATATTAGTTTTTTTTTTTTTTTTGGGTTCGGAAAATGAAGCAACTTCAAAATTAAAAATTGCTATTATGTAATAGTGCACCAATCGCGGGAGGGTTAAATATAAGCAATGCAATGCTGGCTTCTTGTCCCATTTTGAATCCAAATGAGAAAGATTGTGGCCACGTGTATGAGGTATCAATTGCAAAAGCTCAACGGATTATAATTGATATCAAAGTAGCCTTCATTAAATAAGATAGAGTGGTCTAATTTGCGAATTTGAATTCTCACATTTTTAAATCCAAATAGAGAAGTTCATGGATTTAAGTATGTAGCACCACACAAAGCTTAAGCTTCTGTATTGTTGGTTCACATGAAGAGATTTTGAAAATATTTTATTTGAGGCTTTTTAGTTTTATAATATACAATTTTTTTTCTTTTTTTATTATTATTATTTTTTTTGGTGCGAAACATTTCAACTACACATCCTTTTAACTTATTACTTCAAGTTAAATCTTTTTTTTATTTTTTATACGTTTTCCTCCTAATAAACTCCCACTCTAGAGAGACTTGAAGCTTATAATTCTCACTTTAAAAAGAGATAAAGATAATACTGTATCACATACTTTAATGATAATATAAATATTTAAGATGTACAAAGTTGCCTCAAAATAAAGCGCGCACCAATTTTATGTTTCAGACTCACAATTTCAATGCCGGGATCCTATTCATGGTCAAATGTTTTGATTCACAAATAGGACCTTTATTGATCTATGCATTAATGGAATAATAATGCTTTAATCGAATTTGTTGCTCAAGTTAACATAAAAACTTGACTGTTAAAGATTGATAGATTTGTGTTGCATAATCTTGTAAAATGTCTTTTTTAAAAGTAATTAAATGTAATAAAAATATAAAAACCATATATGTTTTATAAATGCAGGCATTAAAATAGTATATCCAGAATCAATACTTGATTCTTAATAAGAGGGTTGATTATCTAATATGTTACATAAATAACTAAATTAAATTTTTTCTTATGACATTAATTAGCTCAATGATATCCCACTAGTTCCTTTTCTTATGACATTTTAAGTCATGAAAAATAGACTGCTTGGAAATCTTATAATTGTGTGGTTGTTCTCTTTTTCTTTTTTTCGTTATTATTATTAGTATTTTTATTGTTGTTATTATTAGTATTATACCGGTTCTTATTGTTGTTGTGCTGACACGTGTTTTGAATATTCTCAATTTCTCATGAACGGTAATAATGCTGTAAGTTGGAGGGCATTTTGGAGAATCCGTATCGCGCTCCAATCTCCATGTCTGCATGAATAATCAACGTTGACAATAATTGCCGATTTCCTCTATTCTACGCATGTCTCCTCCAGTGACCATCATTCACTATCAATTTGTGCCCCCGGTGGGTGTGAGATTAGTATCTTTATCTAATAAATAAAATAAACTAATATTTTTTTTCATAATTTGTATCTTATAATTATTTTATAAGATACAAAAACATTACTCTCGTTAATTTTAGTGAAGCACGTCATCTTGAATTGTTTTTTCTATCAAGTTATAAATTAAAAAAAGTTACTAATCAAACATGAAATTTATTTTTCTTCTATATTTTTTATTTTTTCCTTTTTATTAGTAAAACCCCACACAAGAGAAAAATGATATTAACCTGTATAACCAAACTCAACCTCCAAAACTTAAAGTTATTTATGCAAATTTATTGACAGACTAGAAGCAAACGTTGCGTGTAAAGATCTAACTTGAGCTTTTTTGGGTTCAAACTCAAACCATATGAGAACTGTATATTGTCCAGGTCCAGGATAAAGCTGGGTTAAATTGGGTCAGGAAAGCTAAAGATATCCAAGTGGGCCATACATCGAGACCAAAACTTCCAAGAATGAGTGGAGGGACTTGGGCTGAAAGCTCCATCCGGCCCATATATCTCACTTCTAAGTTTCCCTTATTCACTCACAAGTCACAGGATTCACAACGCAGTGCAATTCGTTCCTGCTCCCTGAGGGGTATTTAATACATCTCAATTAACGCAGTCATTAAAAATTTTCAATTTGGCTTATTATACGAAAAATTATAAGTTTTTTAAAAAAAAAACATGATTGTTTATTACTTGGACGTATCACATAGTAAATATCCTTGATATGGTATATTTTCTCCTTTAAAAGAACAAAATCTCTCAGACTCTCTCTATTATTCCCGGAGAGAGAAAAAAAAAAAAAAAAAAAAAAAAAAAATTCTCTCTCTAAACTTGCACATTATAGAACTATTGTTGTTGAAAATTCAGAAGAGTAAGATTTATTCTACATACTCAATTAAATTTACTTGTATATACATTTCTTCTGTTACTGTAAATATGCCATGTTGTAATTATAAATTGCTTGTTTATGTTTTTTTAACACTCACAACTTGACAAGTTAATCCAATTCATTCAATTTATGTTATGTTTGAGAGCATCGATTTGATACCGTCAAACATAACATTAATATATATAAACCACATTTGATAACAACCCACAATATACATTTGCATGACTTCTTAAAATCCTATAAATTTTTTTATTTTTTTGGTTAAATGGGTAAGCTTTATAAAAGGAAAAAATATGTACAAAATAGGTCCATCAAAGGACACCACAAGCCAAAGGAACATTATCCTTGGCAGAAAATTAAAGAAAAACCACTCCTAGCCATTTCAAGTCTAAGCAAACAAATCTGACAATAATCAACATCATAATTTTCTGAAGTGCAAAAACAAATTAAAGCTTAAGTATGAGGAGAATCAAAGCAGAAACCATGATTGGCCTTTGGCAAATGAACATCCTTGCATGAAGAGTTGTTGCATGGCCTCAAGTGTACCAATCTTCCTTATCTCTACACCATTCTTTAGCTAAAGTGAAGCAAATCTTGCTCTGATGCATCCCTTAATGAGGTGAATAATGTGGTTGCCTACAGTCGACTTATTTCGAAATGCTCTTGCACTTCTCTCCTACCAAATGAAATAGATGGCACTTGAAAGGAGTAGTTTATGAGTTACGAAATGATCCTAAGTCCATGTTGATGAGCACCAAGCAATCAAATCTCTCCAATTGTTTGGCCTGATGTAGAATCCCGCTGCATGCTGGATGAAGACCCAAATGGTACTTATGTATTTGCATTTGAAGAAAATGTGGTCAATTGATTCCCCTTCTAAAAGACACAAGTAATAGGCATTGGTGTAATGCTTCTTCAACATTGGCTTGGAGTGGATAATCTCCCCTTGAGTGCAAGCCATGCAATGTATCCATGCTTTGGAATGTGGTGTTTGAACCAAAAGATGTGATCCCAGGCAAAAACCAGTGAAGGAGGAGTGAAATACGCCATTGTAAGTCTGTGTGAGTAATCTTTGGATGCACTTGGTAGCCATATTCTACTTGATCATTATCATTTGATGGGGGGAGGGATATTCTGAAGCTGTGTGATGAAGGATTGGTTTTGGAAGAATGGAACATGATGTAACGTGCTTGGAACTTCCCACTAATTATTGAAAATTAGGCTATCAACTTTGACTTGAGGCCGGGCCCAGTTGAAGAATTTCTATATAAGTGAGTCTTAATTGAAGTGAGATAGGACCATTTGGTAGCCAGTAGTCTAACCACATGCTTGTGCAATCTCCAGACCCCAATTTGTGCCTTACTAGTGCCCTAGCCATACTTCTCAGCTTGAGAAGTCTTCTCCAAAAGTCTAAGCTCGGTGAGGAAGTTTTGACGTACAGTACAAATGCTCTTAGCCTTAATAAGGTACTGTAAGTCCAAGCCACCCATAAATTGTCCTATCTAGAGCATAACCTCCATAAATGCTTGAGGCTTGACACTTTATTTGTGAGCTCAATGTTCATCTGATATATATCTATTTCTTGGGTACTGGTTGTCATTTTTTGAATTCGTTTAATCAATTGTAGGCAAATTACTTTGTTTTTCTTGACACATGCTAATACCCTTTTGCTGCTCTAAATGTCTTACTTGTTCTATTTGACTTGGTAGGGATTGCCCTCATTTTTGTGTTCTTCACATAATATTTTTAAAATTTTTTTTTTTTCACTAAATATATTGTAGTCAACAATAACAAATAAACTTTTTCTAGCTAGTTGGGATCCGCTACATGAATTCTATTCTTTTATACCTCCATGACAACATCAAACTGAACCACATTGATACCACTTCCACGTACAAGAAATTAGAGGACCAAGTATATATCCTAGAATTAATTTGCTTAAAAAAATAAAAGAACTTCAGCAATTCAGATTAGAAATGAATGTAATTTAGAACCATTATAGCGTAATTTCACCGAATGTAATCCATGGACATAGTTTAACTCCTAAACATATTATAAAGGGAACAATAGTTTAACTCCTAAACACATATAAATGGAACAAAACATGATGCAAAGTTACATGTATAAACTAATACTCTAAATTTCACTGTTGTTTCAGGAAAAAAAAAAAAAGAAAAAAGAAAAAGGGATCAGTAATTTAATTACTTGCCCACTAAAGTTAAAAAGAAAAAAAAGGAATTGAAATCCAAAGAAGGACCCAAATGTCATGGGTCCCGGGGCAAATACCAGTTAATTGGGTCAGTATGTCTCATTTGCAGTGGGGTGGCAAAGGAGGAGAATCAGTGCATGGAACTGGCGGAGACCCATGTCTGTGTAGAAGTTCTCGTGCCAGTGCTTGTAGATCACCACCTGTACTGACTGATGATGACATCTCCGCCATACTTCTGGTGCAACCGGGTTGGCGTGGATCCATTTGAGGCTGCTGGATAGTCCACGAAGCCTGCATCATTGGCTCAAAAAGCGATGATAAGTCGTATGTGGCGGGCACGGAGGACGCCGGTGGGAGGTCTGCTATCGAAAGGGATGGCGGCGTGAGGAGCATTTGGGGTGGTGGAGGTGGTGCTGGTGGAGTTGGAAGCTCTAGTGTTGCAAGGTGGGCTTGTAGGTATGAAAGCTCTGCTTGTAAATGCACCACCTGAGTGTAATGCCAGGATGCAAAAATAAAAACATTTTTATGCTGAATGTGCAAAAATTTACTGATGTTAAAAACAAAATTCCTACATTTTTCAAATTGAGAAAATAAGAACATTTTTTAATTTAAAGTCTAAAATATCTAAAATGCCTTTAAAACAAAATAAAAAATACTTATATACACAAACTTTATTAAGGGTATTTTGAGGTTTATATTAAAAAAATGATCAAAATAGAAAATCAGGGAACAATTTGTTACAAAATTTCAAATTATAGGAATTTATATATACATACTAAATAAAAAGAGTGTTTTTTGCATATTTTTTATATAATTTTTTTTTACACTCACTGTATTTCTTTTTTCTTTAAATGATTTTAGAAACAGAATATATACTAAACTAACTACATTGTAATTATTTAAAAAGAGAATTGAAATTTTAAATAAGTTAAGCAATATGTCTACAAATTTCAAAGAATTATTAATATTTTTTTTTTCAATTGGAACCACTTCAATGGGAGAGTGGCTTACCTTAGAAGCAATTGAACGCTAAGAATATATACATTGTATTCAAAACATATATATATATCTATAATAGTACAAAAGGCATGTGCATGATCATGGAGTATATATAAGGTTGTTTTAGAAGTGGACAAATTGGTAACAAGATGACGCCTGAAATTGTTAATCTTTTTGGCTTATATGCTTGATGGCCTTAATCATTTTCTAAGTTTCTCTCTCTTTCTCTATAGCATGTGGTACTACTCTATTATCCATAAGAGGGCAAGTGGAGCAACAGCTTTCTAATTTAACCCAAGATATTTACCACCCACCTAAATATTTGCATTGTAATTAACTTAATTGTATAAACTCAGCCTAATTAGATACCTACAAAGAAAAATAATTGCAAAACTATATATGTGTTTTATGCATGTTTCTTTTACATATATAAATATATATTTTTGTAACTTATTACATTAAAAAAAAAAAAAAAAAAAAAAAGAAAGAAGGCCATGCATTGTTATAAGTATGCACAAAAGATGCATGTAGACGGGGAAGAATACAGTATAGTGTAAATATTTACAGATATAAAGTAGGTGTTTTTATATTTTTATTTAAAAAAATACATTTTTCTAATAATTGCATATTTTAGACTCAATTTGAGGCCACTCTTAGATAATTTTTTTTGGTAATCTTTTAGTACATCTAGAACAAGAACAAGAACACAAGACTGCATATGATAGTCTGATGGGTGACAAATTATAAGGTGCTCTAAGAAAGTCCGCCACCATCATAATTTATATATACATGAGTGATAATAGAGAGTCCGGTTATTAATATATTCAACTAATTTTTTTTTTTTTCTACTTGGTACTCACACACATTGCCTCTACTGAAGTTCAAATTCCTGATTTCTTTTTAAAAAGTAAAGACTTTATATCGCTAAGTCATAAACCTATTGATTTTCAACTAATTTTATTTGAATATAAGCTAAAGTCACCGTGACAATCCACACTCAGTGGACTTCTTTAAATTATTACTAGTATTCTATATGAATATATATACACACACATATGTACATATGCAAAGAACCTGTGTACGCATGTTATACTAGTACATGCAAACAGTCATGAGGTGTAACGGTACAACCTAATAAAAAGGTAATATTAATGCTAGATGGTGTAGGCTACCCCTATATATATATATACAACTTGATATGATGTGTTTATAAACCCAAAAACAAGAAAATGAGGAATGGAGGTGACCCTTAAAACAGTAAACCGACCATCTCCTTAATAGCTGCAAAACTTGTAGAGTGTAGAAAAAGAAAGTGGGGGCACTGTACCCCCTGAGTATTGTAGTGTTCTCCGACCATATCATAACTTAATCAATCAAAACCTACCTTCTAGATTTCAGCAAAGCATGAAAGTGTTCCCCCAATGTAGCACATCTTGGTCCACACTTTCTTGTGCCCTCATTTTCTTCCCTCCTAAATAAAAAAAATAAAAAAATTATATATATATACACACACACACAACCCCCGGCCCCCTCTCAAATATACAATAGAAATGACACTTCACACATAAGTATATAGTATTTATATATACATATATGTATATATATACACATGCATATAAATGTATATATAAATCAACATATATACATATATGTGACACAGTGACAACACAATTCTTGAAGTTTACTTCAATGTAACCTTAATCAGACTTAAAAATTCAACAACCAAGGACAGATCCCTTACACCACTAGTATCAATGTAGATTAATCCCATATACATTTCTATCACTATATCACGTTTTGTTCCATACCATATTCCCTTTCAATCTAGTGATATCATATTTCTCTTTTTTCAAGCTAGCATTAACTCTACCAATACAAATTTCTTCATGATCCCGTAAATTATGGATTTCACATACTGTAACGTACTTGTGTGTCTGAGAGAGAAAAGTGCGCGTGTATACATATATGCACTTTATGAAGGAAAAATACTGGGCATTTTTAGATATATACCAAAATGTGATATAGCATGTAAAATTCACTCTGCCAAGTAACAAAAATGACAATTAAACCTACCCTAGCTTGAAAAGGACAATCACACACAAATGTACACACAAACCTAAAGTAACGTACACACTACACACACAAGATATGAACCACTCGACAGGATTCAATAGAAAGAAATAGAAATTGAAACAACAAAAGTTATTAGAAAAGAGGGCTGTTTTTATAATACGAAGTTTAGATCAAATTAAGTGAGCATGCACCATGAGTAAACCTACACTTTATGGTGACAAATGGGGTGTGTGTATGTGCTGTTTTTCTTTTTCTTTTTCTTTTTTCCTTGGAAGTGCGTCCAAATTAAAGACTATTAAGAGCAAGCCCAATTAAACTCTGGTCATTCTAGGTTTGGAAAGTGAGTATGTAATTTTATTACTAAACTATTTTCTTAATTTGAACCGGTGACCTTCATATCACAAATTAATTAGGAGGTCGGAAAATGAAGAGTGGAGCATGTACATACCTGTTGCTGGAGGGCAAAGATGTGAGCAACACAACCATAGACAGGGTCTCTAAGCCGAGCCTGTGCCTCGTAACATATGGTGACCACCGCGTCGAGCCTTTTATGGACCGGAATATGAAGCAGAAGCTTGGACACGTTGCTCGCTCCGAACACCTTGTGAACCGCCGCAAAATGAGCCGCACCTTGTTCCGAGTCAAAGTACGGCGCGAATATGCACCCGGCCACGCACTTCCTCCTTAAAAACTTGCAAGCCCCACACGGCCCTCCACCACTGCTGCCGCCGCTGTTCCCGCCAACACCGCCGTCACCACCACCGGTGGTGCTGCTGCTGCTAGGGTTTGCACTCATTTTCTAGCGGGGAATTTTGTTTTTTGGATTGTAAATCATACAATTAGCTAGGGATTGTGGGGGTCGATGTTGAAGATGAGAGAGAAACAGAGAGAGAGGGTTTGTTTGTTGGTTTTTTTTTTTGGGGGGTTGGGGGTTTTAAGCATTAAGTGAAGTCTTTAAAGCCACGCGATGAAGCAAACCCCATTTAGCTGCTTGCGTGAAGCAAACATGCGATAAGCCAACAGTTTTTTATTGATCTACCTTCAATCTCGTGAATTTAGCTTCCAAAGCTCATGTTTTCTTCTCTTTAGTTTCACCCCCTCTCTCTTTCTATAGTGTATATATATGTGTGTGTATGTATATAATATACATGTATATGTATATGTGTGTCCATCCAAGTTTGCTTAATTTTTAGATACATCAGATATATTCTTAACCTTGCAAAACAAAAAGAATGGGGGTTTTAGAAGTCGAAACGTGTCAGTGGGACTGTCTATGTATGCCTCTAGCGTGTTTTAAGCTGCGTAGAGGGCAAAAGACGCCAACTCTCTTCTCACTCTCTCTCTCTCTCTACGTTGAAAAAGACTCGGCCTTTTCTTCTTTAATTCTATAAACAAGTAAAGAAAACGGCTCTGCATTTGTAAGTGTGTAATAGTGGCTAGAAAGACATTATTGCCCCCATACCACTAAATTAGAGTATCAATTTATTGTTATGGACATTAATTAATTGTTCAATCAATGTGTGCATGTGTTTGAGAAGGAAGATAAATTGAAGAAGGATTTTAGTCGAACATTTGGATAATTTCTCATCAATGTCAACTTGTGAGTTAATCAAGAGTTGTATAACATCGATAATTTTTATTTTTCAAGTCAAGTTTAAGTATCTGCAGAGACATATAAGTTTAATGTCAAGAAATAAAAAAATTGAGTTGTAATTTAAGTGCAAGTTGAAATGAAAAATCCGTGATCAAACTCGCCAGTACACGGAATACCAAAATTGATAATGTGAACTAATCTAGATCAACAGATGTACATCATAATAACGTGGAGATTAGAGGGTTGCACAATCTGGTGAGACTAAATGGTTATGCAATGACAACTGCTGGAATCACTAAAAAGAGTACTGATGATTGATTAGAACAACTTACATTCTCAAGCCTGACATATATATATATATATATATATATATATATATATATATATATATATATATATATTGGTTTCTATTTTTAAGTATGCTTACTAATTTATTATTGCTTGGCCTTTAGGGCAGACCAAAACTTTTAAATTTATGGCGCATATCATTAATTAGCTTAAATTTTCCCAAGTGAAGGAATTAAGGTGTGTAGTGTGTAAACGTTAACTTTAACATGGCGTTGTTGATGTGAACTCTATATATGTATATATATGAAGTTACACTTTCAAGTCACTTAACTTTAAGAATAAAAGTGGTCATGTGGTCATATAATGATTAATGTATTAATGTATGTTGATGTTAATTTAATTTGTATTGGTTAGTTTTTGAATTTTGAAATTATTTGCCTTTCATTATTAAAATATAACCCCACAAATACATATATATTGTTTTTTGACATGTCATCCTAGAAAGCAATGAACCTCAAAAGCAAAAAGGGATTGTTAGATAAAGTTTTAGCCTCCATTCCCAACTAAGAAATCAATTTTAAAAACTTAATCCAAAATAATAATAATAATAATAAAGTTAAAAACAAAAATAAATACTAAAAGAAAACAACGATAAAAAAAAGTAATTATAGATGAGGTGTAACATATTTATGCTCAAACCTTATTGATTTCCTAGCTAATAAAAAGTCAAAAACAAAGTTCGGCGTTCAAAGCACTAATCGACCTTTTCAGTGGAATTCCAATGAAATTCCGCCACGTATAAGTCGGTGAGGATGAACGTAACGGCCGGGGGAGGTGATGAGCTCACAACTTGATAAGCGGGACCCACACGCCGGGAGCTTTGAAAAACAAAGAAAAAGAAACGCTTTTTTGTTTCACTGTTTTTGAAACTATTAGTAACATATACTCGTACATACGAGTATAAACATAAATAAATATTTATAAATTAGAAAAAAGGTCGTGAAATCAGTAACAGTTCGTAACGGCGCATCACCGCGCCGTCCGGTGTTTGTCCAATCCGTGTGGTGTGTAGAAGAAGCAATGACAGAGAGTCATTTTTACTAACACACTTGACCGCCACGTATTGAGGTGGAACCACATTGCTTACGTTGGACCAGTTTATAGTTTCACCCAACATAATATTCTTATATATATGTAGTATTTCATTTCATTATTTTTTTCTCTCATTTTCTTTTCTCAAAAATAAAACAAATAACTCACTAAATTTTTTATACATAAAGTTCATAGTGGATTCGGATCCCTACTGTGGTGGAAATCACAGGATTTATTCTGTACCATAAAATGTGATGTTAACATTTAGAGGCATAGTTGATTGTAAGTTAAAATTAATTAAGGTGCTATTTGCATATTATTTTAAATAGCATGATGAAAACTAATTGAAAAAAATTAAAAGATTTTTAATAGAGAAGAAGAATGTGTGATATTATATATATATATATATATATATATATATATATATATTTGATTGATCACGGGTGTATCATGGATATATTGGTTCTTGTTTAAATTAGATTTATACATATAAGTTTAGGTGTATAGTTTTACCAAGATATGTACGTATGGTGGTTGGTGGATAGGGAGGTCGTGGTAGGAGGTTGAGAGGGGAGGGGTGCGTAATGGCTATTGCTAGAGGGTGGAAGTGTAAGAGGTGGAGATGGCCATAGTTAGAGGGTGAGGGTGTAAGATGTGGAGAAAACAAATTAATAGAGATATAGAAGGAGAGAAAGGAGAAAAATAACAAATATACAGGGGCGGCTCAATATAATTTGAAGCCTTAGGCAAAAATAAAAATAAAAATTGAATTTGGTTGTTCATTTGTTGATTTTTAATGTTCTGATTATTAATTGTTACAAATTTTTCAGTAACTCTATTTTGAGATTGAATAAGTTTATCTATTCTTTTTTTTTTTTCAATTTTTTTTTTTATATTCCAAGTTATACTTTATGATAGACATATTCAACCTATAAATAAAAATGACTACAACTCACAAACAAAATATACAATTTGTGATAACAAAAAAATTAAAAATTTTCGATTTAATTTCCAATAAATTCTTCAATAGAATAATAGTGAGTTCAGAATCTGGGATTGTAAATTGTTTAAGCAAAGTGAAAGTTGAAAAGTTGATAGAGTGCTAAGATAATTTAGCCTTTTCATATATATAGTTTATTCATATTACATTAAAGTTCAATGTGAGAGATTATTTGGATCCAAAATGGATATTTTCACTCTGTATTTAGAAGTCCTTAAGCAAGCTAATCCTATGAAGGTAAATAATGACCTAGATATCAATTGGATTAGGTAGGCATAAGATTCATAGAAGAGAGAAATCAAGAAAACTTATAATATTGTTGGTTATTTTATCCAAAAAGAAGTTACCCTTCTCCCTTGTTAAAGATGCAGTTACCAAAATGTGGGGTAGTGATGATGGTCTTGAAGAGGTTTTGGCTGATGACAAGGGCTTCTTTATGTTCAAATTCTCCACAGAGATGGAATGCAATAACATACTTGCTAATGGCCCTTGTATGGTGATGGGAAAACCCTTGTTTATGAAAAAGTGGCACAAAGGCATGGAACTTACTAAGGAATCTTGTAGATTGATACCCCTGTGGGTTAGATTTTATAATATTCCTCATGAGTACTGGACAGCTAAGGGATTTAGTCATGCGATTAGTGCTGTGGGGAAGCCACTCTTTGCTGATAAGCTCACTGAAAGTAAAACAAGGCTCAGCTATGCTAGGTTATGTGTTAAAGTAGATACCACTAAACCTTTTGTTGAAGCTTTCCAGTTCAAGGTAGATGATGGAAGCTACTTTGATATCAAGGCTGAATTTCAGTGGAAACCTATGGTGTGCTCTTTTTGTTGTTGTTTTGGTCATCTATCCACTACATGCCCCACAAAGCAAAGTCTTGACAAGCTAGTTAAGGAGAACTCAAGTCAAGAGAATGTCTGGCAAACTGTCTAGAAGAACACTCAACCAACTGCCTTGGATGATGGCAGCCATGAGGACCACCCAACTAATGGTGTTGTTGATGGTAATACTGATGTCAATGGTGTAGAGCTAGCCCACACAAGATGTGTCCATTCAAGCTCAAGGGAGTGTTGAGCAAGAAGTGACCACTGAGGAGGTGGTAAGATCAGAGGATCTAAAGACATGTGAAGATGATCATGTTAATGGGATGAAGGTTGAAGGTGGGATGGAGTCTGTGTTACCTGAGGTGCTTCCTTTGGAGGTTCCTATAGCTCATGTTTCTCCTAGTTGCTCCAACTCCACTTCCAACTCCACCTGCTCTTCAAGCTCTAACCAATGTAATGGCAATGAGCACTCTGAGGTTTCACAGGAGAAAACTAAGAAAAAGAAGAAGAAGGGAGGTGAATACTCTATTGTACCTGTTTCAGGGTTTCCAGGGGTAATACTCCAAACCCTTTCTTAATGATTCTTACAGCATGGAATATCAGGGGTTTTAATTCCCCTGAAAAACAGAAGGAAGTTAAGCATTTTATTGCTGACTCTAACTCACAGTTTATTACTATTTTAAAAACTAAGGTCCAAGAACCTAATATTATTGACATACATAGATACATTGCCACTTCTTGGCAACTTCTTCACAACTATCCCTATTCTAATCTTGGTAGGATTTTAATCCTATTGGATCCCACAAAACTCAAGGTTCAGATGATGTCCTCCAATGCCCAAGCCATCCATTGCAGCATCACCACTATTGAGGACCATAATCATTTTTTTGTTTCTGTCATCTATGCTTTCAACACTGTTATGCAAAGGAACTCCCTGTGGAATGACATAAGGTCCCAAGCTGTAAGTTTCTCTCCCTGTCTTTGGGTCATATGTAGTGACTTCAATATTATTAGACATCCAGATGAAAATGCTGGTGGCTCTAGTAAGTGGAACTCAGGAATTATTGATATAAATAACTGTATTTTTGATGCTGAGCTGTATGAGTTGAGATACAGTGGTATTTACTTTACTTGGACTAATATGAGTCCTAGTCACACTAATATCTCTAGGAAACTTGATAGAGTGTTGGTGAATGACAGTTGGTTGTCCAAGCTTCCTCTTTCCAGTTGTGAGTTTCTTCCTCATGGGGTGTCTGACCATTCCCCAATGGTTATTAACTCAGGGATTGAACCTCCTAAGAAAAATGTTCCTTTTAGATTTTTCAATTTTTTGGCAAATCATAAGGACTTTTTGACTACTATGGCTTTTGTGTGGGAGCAAAATATGCATGGTACTCTCATGTTTCAGGTGGTTAACAAGCTAAAAATGCTCAAAACCAAGCTGAAGGCTCTGAATAAAAAAGAGTATAGTAAAATCTCTAAAAGAGTTATTGAAGTTAAGGATGGTTTGTGTACTGTCCAAAGATCTCTTGACGGTGATCCTGCTAATGTGGAGCTCAGGAACAAAGAGAAGACCCTACTTCAAAACTTCCATGACTTGTCTTTGGCTGAGGAGCAATTTTATATGCAAAAGTTAAGAGTTAAGTTGCTTAATGAAGGGGACAAGAACACTAGCTATTTTATGAAGGCTTTTAATGCTACATGTAACAGAACAAGGGTCATTAGGCTCAAACTTGCTTCAGGTGAGACTTCTGAGGTGCCTTCTATTATTAAAGAGGATGCTGTAAGGCATTTTCAGAATATTTTGGGAGGTACTACTCATAGCTATCCTGGTATTCAAGCCTTGAGGAATGTGTTTAATAAAGTTGTTCCTGACCAATCCATTGATTCTTTGTCCACCATTCCAACTGTGGAGGAGATTAGAAGTTGCTTCTTTGCCCTTAGTGACAAAAAAGCTCCTGGACCTGATGGTTTTAATGTAGTGTTTTTTAAGAAAGCTTGGCCTATGATTGGTAATAATGTAGCCTTGGCTGTCAGAGAGTTTTTTTTGTTAATGGCCAGTTGTTGAAGGAAATCAATTCTACTTATATAACCTTAGTCCCAAAGGTCCCTAATCTATTTTCCATGCAGGACTTCAGGCCTATCTTATGCTGTAACACTATTTATAAAGTTATTTCCAAGTTGTTAGCAAAAAAAATCCAACCTATCCTTCCTCATCTTGTTGACAAATACCAAACTGCTTTTATTAAGCATAGAAGAATTGGGGATGGTGTATTTATTGTTCAGGAGCTCGTGAAAGGGTACATAGCTCATGTTCCCACCCCCAGATGCACCCTTAAAGTTGATCTCCATAAAGCCTATGACACTGTCTGTTGGGAGTTTTTGATTAACTGTCTCAAAATCCTTAATTTTCCACCTTCATTCATTCAATGGATTGCTGCTTGTATTACCACTCCTGCCTTCTCTGTGTCCATTAATGGTGAAATGGTGGGCTTCTTTAAAGGAACTCAAGGTATAAAGCAAGGGGACACAATCTCTCCCCTCCTTTTTGTTCTTCTTATGGATGTACTATCCTCCAATATTAGTAAACTCATTGATGATAACTCTTAGTTCTCCTACCACTGGAGGTGTAGAGCAAACCAAGTTTGTCACTTATGTTTTGCTGATGATGTTATTATGTTTTACCATGGGGACCCCTACTCTCTGTCTGTTCTCATAAAGAGCCTTGATTTATTCTCTAACCTCTCTGGTTTGAAGCCTAATTTGGCTAAGAGTAGCATTTTTACTGCTGGGGTGAGTGAAGACATTCAGAATAATATGCTCAGCATCTCTGGATTTGGAGTTGGCCAACTTCCATTTAGATATCTTGGTCTTCCCATCACTGCTTCAAAACTTACTTCTGCTAATTGTAAAGTCTTGGTGGAAAGAATCATTGCTAGGATATCTAGCTGGACTTCTAGATTCCTATCTTATGCGGGTAGACTCCAACTTATCAAAGCTACCCTTGTCAACATTCATGCCTATTGGGGTCGACATTTCATCCTCCCTTTGCAGGTTACTAACCAAGTGAATGCAGTGTTAAGGAAATTCTTATGGACTAGGAAGGAGTTGAAGGATTCTGATACCAAAATTAATTGGTATGCTGTCTGCAAACCTAAGGAGTATGGTGGTCTTGGATTACCTAACCTTGCTGCACTGAATAGAATTGCAATCCTACAGCATATATGGAATATTTTCAATGACTGTGGCCAATCTTTGTGGTATCAGTGGGCTCACACTATACTTATTAAGGAAAAAAAAGCTTTTGGAACATTAAAACCAATCAACTGGGTTCTTGGAACTGGAGAATGCTCCTTAAGTTGAGGGGTTTAGCTAGGTAATTTATCAACCATCAGGTGGGTGATGGCTCTGCTACATTTCTGTGGTTTGACTATTGGTTGCCTTCTGGCCCGCTCAACCTTAGTGTTGGTAGTGAGGTTATTTCCAATTCTATGTGGGATTTTAACTCTAAGGTTAAGGGTTTTATCAGACATGGCCAGTGGAGATTACCTCTATTGGTTGAAGATCCTCCAGCTATCAATGCTAATAGTATAGATTGTGTTGTTTGGACCTATTTCTTACAGGTAAATTTAGTCTAAAGCATGCTTGTAATGCTCTTCTGCCTCCTGCACCTTTGTCTAATTGGACCACCATTATATGGTTTTCCAAACACATTCCGAGACATGCCTTTGTCACTTGGCTTGCTCTTCACACCAGACTTTATACTAAAGACAGGTTCTTCACAGGTCAAAGGGGAGATTCTCACTTATGTATTCTATATATGAGTGAGCCTGAGACTCATGAACATTTGTTTTTTAAGTGTAGCTTCTCGTCTTTTATTTGGGATATGGTTCAACATACTTGTGGATTCTACTGTGGTGAGCGTAGCCTTATATTCATTGCTAGATGGATTGACAATGTATGGAATGATAAGTGTAATTTTATGGATGTGACAACAGCTAGGCTATGTTTTACTGCTGCTATTTATTTCATTTGGAAAAAAAGAAACAAATGTACCTATGCTGGGAAATCTTCATCTCCACAAGTTATCTAGAAGCTCATTAAAGACTGCATTCGTAATCGTCTTCTTTCCCTGAGATTCAAAGACTCCAAGATTTCTCGGAGAGTGGCTGCTGATTGGAGACTGCCTAGTGTGGTCATTGATAACAATAATGCTACTGAGTGAGCTCTACGTCTTGCTTGTCTCCCTGTGTTTTGGTTGCCTCTGTTTCCTTGTATGGAGCTTCTTGTTGCCTCTAGGCTTATGTTTGGGCCTTAGTGCCGTCGTGTAATACCCCTAATTTTAAAAAGGATAGTCTCGGCATTTATTTGTTATTTTTATTGTATTTTTGCGTGATTATTTGGTTTAATTATTTTATTTAATTGTTTACCTATGTGACATGTATTTAATTGTATTTAATTGGTATTTATTTATTTGTTTAATTGCATTTTATTTTATTTAATTGATTATTTGCTTGCTGGAATGTTTGAATTAATTGTGATTTTATTTAATTGTTATTTTAATTGGTTTTGGTGTTGTTAGAATTGATTAATTGACTTAATTTAATTTATTTAACTTAATTGGTTTAATTTAAATGTTTAATTTTTTCACGGGGTAATTATTTTATTTATCTAAAGTTAGGGTTTTAGGATTTATTGTTGGCCGACTTATAGTCAGACTTGGAATAGGGTTGAGTAAATTGAAGCCTATATATACATATACATACTGGGGTTTAGGGTTTTAGAAAACATAAAGTTACATCTGTATCACCAAGGGCTGCTAAGAAACAGAGCGTGAAACTGGGGATTTGGCAGAGCAGTTCAAGGAAGACTACAGAAATTGGGAATTTAGAGTTTCAAGTCTGAAACTCAAAGGCAAGTTCTTATCTTCTTCCTTCCCTTTGGCTTGTGTTCTGTGCACCTAGACAGTCTCTAGGAGATTAATTGGCTTTAAACTGAACCATGCATGTTTTATATATGTTTTACTTGATCGTTTTATCTGTGAAAAATTTATTTACAAAACAATTATAACACGTATGTTTTTCCTGACTCTGTGTTGGCATAACGTCCCACTGTTCTAATTTTAATTTTGAATCTTACTGAAATCACCCAAGGTCTGATTGGATATTAGATGTAATTTAAGACTTCAAATTTAAATTAGAGGAAGAGCAGAGGGGTTGGGATGAAACTGATGTTTCAATTTAGTTTCAGTGTTGTTCTTCAATAATGCTAGTTTAAATGGCTTGATTAAACTCTGTAATTGTTTCCAAAATTATTGTAAACAATCTTGGGGAATGCTTCTAGACTAAATTAAGGTTCCTAAGATTAGTTTTTAGAAACCAACAGAGTGGTAGGAACTGATCAGAGAAGGAGCGGATGGACTGAAACGAAGCAACGGGGACAGAGGCTCTCAAAGGAGGTGAGAGCCGGCTCCATGGATGTGGGAGCCGGCTCCCACAACAAGTAGAGCCGGCTCTAGGGAGTCCTAGAGCCGGCTCTAGGCTGAAAAAGAGCCTGCTCCAAATTTTGGAGCAGGCTCCCTTTTTATTTTCTGATTTATTTTAAGTTTTTTTTTTTTTTATTTTCTACGTACTGTGTTCACTGTTGGAGCATGGAGACTATTTGAGTGAATTTGGAACTCTACAGAGGGATTAAGGAATGAATTTTGAGTGTTATTAAGACCCTAAATTGATTAAAGTTTAATTCTAAATTGTCGGGACAAACAGTGTTAAAATTAAGACACTTCCTATGTTGTTAACAAATGGAAGTTAAATTAATTGTTGAAATAAATTTCAGCAATTTGATGGAATGTAATGTGTTTATTAAATTTGTTTTAAAATACATTCAAATGCATGATAAGGTCATTTAATTATTAAGTTTGATCTATGCATGCTCGGGAGGCTAGTTGCTAAATTATGAAATTGTTTTCCTGCAACTATATGGTTAAATTCTTGGATTTAAATTGCTAAAACTTTAAATACTTTTCTGCAATTATTTGGGTAGTGGTTTTGGACTGTAGATTACTTATTTATTATGTATACATTGTAATTTACCTGGATATGGAGGATGGTATGTACCGGTATGGGACGGTGACATACTAGGAACGGTTTAGCTCAAAATGCCTAAACGTAACCTAACGGATTAAAGGAATGGATTTATAAATATTGAATCCTGATTTTGGTTAAGACATATCAACTGCAACTAAGTTGAGTGGCTTCCTGGATTAATGGACGGTGGTTAAGTCACATCAACTGGATAAGTTGAGTGACTAACCAGTTGGTTTGTTGTATGTCAATTTATTAAATATTTGAACTACATATCTTGGATTTGGATGGACTTTATATATATGTTTATGGTACCACGAGTTGAGGTTGAGTCTCAGACTTATTGGTTAGGGTTCGTATATGCAGTGGATGCGTAGCTGGTTATAATAGGTTGAGGTATACCCTGTTAGGTCTAGGTACTTATGCCCACCTTTGGGTGCGTATTCGCATGTTGCCTTCTATTCAGGTTGAGACCCCTATTATAGACTAGTGAATGTCCCTTAGTGTGGATATATTTATACGTATGGACTAGATAGATATTGTGAGGTGTTTACGGTGTATCTGCGTATCGGGTCACTGTATGGATTGCAGTTAGATTAGAACTTGCTCGTGGGTCTGACCCACTCCTTCATTATTCTTTTCAGGTACAGGACGGTTCCAGCCTTAGAGCTTGATCGTGCTTGTTGAGGACAGTTGAGATACCCCTCGGATCCGAGACACGGGTTGATCAGGCCCAGGCCCAAACCCGAGGAAATATCAAACAATTAATATTTTATAATGAACACGGAATACAAAATAAATTAAGAAATGAAATTAAAGTTGGAAGGAACTAAAAATAGAATCCGCAAAATATTATAATTATTAAAATCCCTCAAACCCAAACTCCAAAACTCCATCAGTTTACAACTTGGGAATCCATCTCTAGTGGACCCCTATTAAACATCCAAACGGAAGATAGAACAACTGTAATAAATGTCCAGAAATAAAACTATAGAGAGAGCCCTACATCGTCGGAAGAGTGAATAGAGACCTCTGCTCAGCACGAATACGTCTAAGCCTGGAACTGTCGTGTACCTGAAAAATAGAAGTGGGTCAGGCCCACGCGCAAGTTTTATACTACTACAATCCAAATAGAGGCCCGATACGCATGTACATCCTAATCAATTCAACAATAGCTAATAGTCCGTAAATATATATATAGTCACACTAAAGGACTCTCACTGGACTACAGGCTGGTCTCAACCTGAATAGAAGTAACATGCTAAAACGCACACGAAGTGGGCATATGTACCTATACCTAAACAGGGTACACCTCCAACCATCGTAGCCAGCTACACATCCCGATGCATATACGCTCCCTAGCCATCGGTCCTGAGGCTCAAGCTCATACTGAGGCACCATAACAGTACATATATAAAATCCATCCAAAATCCCTGGTATTGCCGCTCAACAAGTAGTTGCCATGACAATACAAATCCACGGGACTTAACTTTTAGTTAATCCCATCCTTATTCCAAGTAGGTGGGTAATGATATTGTTTTAAAAACCAAACCCATCCTTAGTATGCCACCGTCCCATACCGGTGCCTACTTTCCAATCCTCCAGTAGTCAATAATACCAATAAATCAAGTATATATCAACTAAATTCCAACATCCAACATTCAATGTTAGCAGTGATAAAATAAGCATTGATAAACAGGGTCACAACAACAACATATACATGCCCAACTTAAGTTGTTCCCTTTAGTCTAATATAAAGACAGAATTAATTAAAACTTCCATTTAACACCTTACAAATGACATACAGATATGTAGGGTATGTATCACAAAATCCTAACCTCCACAGTTGATACTAACTATGATAATGTAAGCATCAAAACAATATTCACAGTATGTATGTAGATATGCTCAAATTATAGTGTTCCACAAAACCGATCTAGTATTAAACTCAAATCCTCCTAGTATTTAAGTTCCAACAGTTGCTATTACAGAAGTTAAGATAGCTATCATCTAGACCCATCCTTCCAATAATTTATACTAGCAGTGGTAAGGAAAAACGTGAACCACAAAACCACAATACATCCACAAACATGCTTAGTCTAGGTTGAACAAGCATACAACACTACTGTAACTACCAGTTTCATAGCAAAACAGATATCATTTTAGTTTGGTTTAATCTTCATTAATCCTGAAATCATTTAAGAGTGCAAAGAGTATGAAGCCTAAGGGAAAGAGTAAGGATAGAATCTTGCCTCAGAAACTTTTGTTCAAAGTTTCAACGTCGTATTCTTAAAAAATCCCGGCGAGTTTTAAAACCCGGTTACTGTTCATGGGTACAAAACACTATTCCCGAACTCAAAATCTGATCTCCACCGTTCAGATTGTGCGACACTGAGTCATGAACCTATCCTCCAAATTTCAGCTCGATCGGACCACGGACGAAGCGGGATCGGATGTTTGATGAAATCTGGGCAGAATGGAAAAAAACCTGTGCGACCCAGTTACTGTTCACGAGTACGAATCACTGTTCCCGAGGTCAAACTCTGATCTCCACCATTCAGATTGTGCATCACTGAGTCATGAACCTCTCCTCCAAAATTCAGCTCGATCGGACCACGGACGAAGCGGGATCGGAGCTTTGATCAAACCTTGGCAGAATGTGAAAAACTGCGTTTTTCCTTCTCCACTTCCACAAAACGTGTGCTTTGTTTAAAAAAAACCCTACACAGACGTCTACCTTATACTTATAGAGTTTTCCTAAACCCTAGGTTCATTTAAGTCCAACTCACAATCCTAACCGGCCCATCCAATTAACGTAGAAACCTACGACGGCTATAATATAAAACCCTAATTTATACTGTAATTAAAACCCTAGTTAGATGTATTTACCTAATTACCCTATTCACCATTAAATACTTAACAAATAATCTAATTGAACCAAATAATAATTAGTAAACCCAATTAAACCAAATAAGACACACATAAAATAAGACACACATAAAATAATTAAACTAATTACACTTAAACCATTAATGCCAATTAAATAATTAAAATACTAACAAGTAATTCCAATCAAATAACTAAACCAAATACACTTAAATCATCAATACCAATTAAATAGTTAAAACACTAACAAGTAATTCCAATCAAATAACTAAAAATGAATATCATTTAAATAAATTAAATCACCACAAAAGAAATAAATTAAATCACCACCAAAAAAACAATTAAGCACCTAATAAAAAAAATAATGGCAGATAATCAAATAAAATGCACTTAAATAATAAATTAAATTCCATTAAATATCAGGAATATCCTTTTTAAAATTAGGAGTATTACAACAGTCTCACCTTCATCTGATTACGTAGGACTTTTCTCGATGTTTCTAGCATTATCTATTTTCAGTTTTCAGTTTCAGTTGAACTTTTGGTTAGGGGTCCATCAGTGGATTCCCAAGTTGTAACCTTGAAGTTTTAGGAGGATTGGAGTTTTATTATTTCAGTTATGCATGAAGGGTTTTATAATTAATGTTTCTTTCAGTGTTATTCCATCTTTATTATTTCATTTTGTCATCTGTGTTCGTTTTAAAATACTTTAATTGTTTGATATTCCCTCGGGTTTGGGCCTGGACCTGATCAACCCGTGTCTCGGATCCGAGGGGTATCATACGTTGTTTTGTTGATTGTTTTGGGCTGCCTTTTTGGGCAGCCTTGTATTGTTTGTTTTTTATTTGAATAAATTTGGGCGAACTGCAAATAACCCCCCTCGACTCTCACCTATTAGCAATAAACCCCCCTTATGAATTGTTTTAGAAAGAAACCCCCCTAACTATCATGAGGGGGGTATTCTAACTGACCTCCGTCCAAGTAATTTTTGAAGCAATTTTTTGGATCAGATTACCCTTAAATGTTCACTATTGAAGAAATAGTCGAAGCTCGTCTTGTTTGAAATAACCGAACAAATATATTTCTTCAAATGTTCACTGTTGAAGAAGCCGACAGAGAAAGAGAGAATTTTCCTTCGAAGTTTGAGCTTTGGCTTACTATATCTGTATGTATCTCAACTTAGGTTGAGCTAACCACGCAATAAAGGCATATATGCCTTGGTGCAAGAGTGTCATCTCGATCTGTCTATCATGAATTCTTTCAAGCCTTCACGGTTTGGGATGGAGTTATTTTGGCTTACATAATATTCTAACCAAACTTGGTCCTTGCCTGTTGCTATGCAGGGTTATATATGAAATGACTATTGTGCCTGTTACTTGCTAGATTATTTATGAAACCACTTCTGGAAACCTATTTATAGGTGTCTACTCTTGGAATCCTGTTTCAGTGATTGACGCCCCGCCGGATCCGAAACCATTGTACTTGAAGAAGTTGTTGCAAAACTCTGCATGTCTTCAAAACAATCAATTTAGATCTCGAGAAATCTAGCGTGCCACGAAATTAACAAAAAAAATAATGATTTTAAAAGAAACTATCAAGAATTAAAAGATTTGACGGTAGCAGATGATGAGATATAGATACACAGAGAGAGAGAAGTAGACAAAGAAAGAGAGAATTTTTCTTTGAAGTCTGAGCTTTAGCCTGCTGTATCTGTATGTATCTCAACTTAGGTTTTTGGTTCTCTCTCTCGGGTTTTGTTTTTGTTGTTTCTCTTTTCTTTGAAACCCTTTTCGCGACCATAAAATAAAAAGAAGAAACCCAACCCTTCGTCACTCGATTTGACAGACTCTCTCTCTCTCTTTATATCTATATCTCTTTATGGAAGGCTCGGCTGAAATGAATCGGCGGCAAGCAAAAGGGAGCTCGACGGTGAGAGGAACATCCGGCAAGCTTGGAATTGAATCGGCAGTGCTTGCTGTAATACCCCTCGATTGTAGAGCCACATGTGATCAAGTCCGGGCACAGACCCAAGGATACCAAATAATTAATATGTAAACAAGCAAGAGTATAAAAGAATTTAAAATAAATTAATACGCAGAACAGAAATCTAAATGTAAAACCTCCTTTGATAAACTTTAACGATATTTAAACTTTCCAATCCGTATAACTCGGGAATCCAACTAGTGGACCCCTAATGATCCTAAATGATAAAAATTACAGAATCAATAACCAAAACTAAAAATAGAAAGAAAAATCCTATTTATTCGGTAGAGTGAATGATTGTATCTACATCCCCACGATCAAGCTCTAAGCCTGGTACTGACGATCACCTGAAAAATAAGAGTGCGTCAGGCCCACATGCAAGTTCCATACTACCATAATCTATACATAAACCCAATACACAGATACATCCTAGATAGCTCAACAATAGCTAAGGTAGTCTATATAGATATAGATACACATTATAGGATGCCCACTAACCTATAGTCATCACACCTGAGTAGAAGGTAATATGCAAAATGCACGTAGCGTAGTCAATGCACCTAGACCTACCAGGGAACGTCATTAGGTCCAGTTTTCCATCCAATGCGATATACGCACCCTAATCGTGATCAGAAGACTCAAGCTCGTATCACAGCACCATAAATATATATTTTAATCCTTTATAATACAGAAAAGTAAAGCAACCATCCGTTATATCGTTAAACTGTTTAAGTTGACAGGACATGCATCCATGTAGGAATTAACTATTAACTATTTTAGTTAATCCATTCCGTATATATGAAGGGGTATGACTTAACTTTTTGATCTAATCCATCCCTGATATGTCATCGTCCCATACCGGTACATACAATGCAATCAATCCACAAGTGATGCATATTCATTAGAAACATCAAGTATATCCAGAGTCCGACATAATCGAAATCAAATATTAGAATTCCCAACCAATACATCCATACTAGTTCATTTATATTGTTAAAATGAAGACTAGCATTTAAATCCTCCTCAATCTTTGTCGACATGCAAATTAGTATTTAAATCTCATGGCATCTATTTAATCCCCAATTATAATCCGGAGTATGATATAATGATATATAGATATATAAACTGAGCACCTACACTCAGATTCCATAACCACACTCCTATTAGTCCGTTTAATTTGCTAAAACAACCACTAGCATTAAACCTTCCATATTCCGAGACAACATGTAAATTATTACTTAAAATTTCATGAAGTCTAATAATACAGTAAAAACCAACTTCCTAGGCTTTAAATATAATATATATCAGTGATATAAAACCCCACTAAACAACCTCTATTCCAGTCCAGTTATGAGTTTATGTTTTCCTATTGTTTTACAGGTCTGTGAACATTATATACATTACTTAAAATAGTTTAACTGAAGTACAAAGCTTTATACAGTCCAAACACAACCAAAAAACCAACCATACGCAAAACTGGGCGTTTAAAATTAAAATATAGGTCGCAGTCCAACTGAGCCGGCTGAATTGCCAACTCAGTCGGCTGAGTCACTTACTCAGTCGGCTGAGTTCTTAACTCAGTCGCCTGAGTCCCCTATTCTGTCGACTGAGTTCTTAACTCAGTCGGCTGAGTTCGTGCTGACACCGTCTTCTCCGTCGGTTCAGCCTCTGTAAACCCTAAAACTCCATTGTTAAGGCCTCTAAGCTTCAACCTAAGCCCTATACGTCCATTCTAAGTTATTTTAAGTGTTTTAACATGCAAGAATTAAACCTAAACTTCAATTATGCATCAACACTTCCACAATTATTCAAAATAAAAATATGAAACTTAAAACATATACCCTCTGTTTTAAACCAGTGAAACATGCATGGTTAATCAATTTTAGCATGTATTTAAACTCTGGAGTCTAGCTAGGCATGCACATAACACAGGTTTACAGGAAAGAGATAGAATGAAACTTGCCTTTAGGTTTAGGTTTTGAAACTTAAACCACCGTCTCTAAGTTCCGGCAAAGCCCATGACAGTTCTCCTCATTTGCTCACTGTTCTCCTCCTCTGTTGTCTCTTGGCTCAACCCACAAGCAACTCCCTTAATTAATCTCAAGACCCTCTCTGTTTATTTCTCAAAACTATTCCAGAGCCTCTGTTTTTCCCCTCTCCAGACTATTGCGTGAGTAAGGTTTTTCAACCCTAGCAGACTATCAGAAAATATATATAGGCATTTCAATCTTAAGTCTGATATAACCGTATATCTATAGGCTTTAATTAAACCCTAATATAAGTCGGCGACCTACTTATGCAAAACTATAAAACCCTACAACACAAACAAATTATAAAAGCTACCAAATATAATCTACCAAAGACTCGTCAATTAAAACATCATTAATCAAATATTTAAATTAAATAAAAATAATTAAACAAGTAATTTAAAATAAATAAAAATAAATAAACAATTACAACTAACCACATAGCCAGATAATCACATTTAAATGCAAATAAAACAAATAATCAATTAAGTAATTAAAATGCACCAAAAACAATTAATTAAATCCCAATTATATCCTTTTAGAAATTAGGGGTATCACATTTGCGGTGCTGCACCGGCGGGTAAGGAGAAGTCTGCTGACTTGCGACTTTGCTCGGAACGGTGAGGTCGGACGGTGGTGAGGACGGGCTAGGCCGTGGAGAGAGCGGTCGGGGGAGAAGGTCGGGTTCGTGGAGAGAGCGGCTGATGGAGACCTTTGCTTAATCAACTTCTTCAACGGTGAACATTTGAAGAAATATATTTGTTCGGTTCTTTCGAACAAGATGAGCTTCGGCTATTTCTTCAACAGTGAACATTAAGGGGTAATCTGGTCCAAAAAATTGCCTTAAAAATTACTTAGACGGGGTCAGTTAGAATACCCCCCTCATGATAGTTGAGGGGGGTTTCTTGCAAAAATAATTCATAAGGGGGGTTTATTGCTAACAGGTGAGAGTCGAGGGGGGTTATTTGCAATTCGCCCAATAAATTTTGATTTACCCAAAAAAAAAAAAAATAACAATTATTATTATTATAATATTGATACTAACTTTCTACTTTGAAGGTGAGAAAATAATACTAAGTTATAACTGTTGGTTGGTGCATAGTATTTATTTTTTAATATATGAAGGTATTATTATTTAGGATATGAAGGCATGTCATTTGTAATTTAGTAGTCTTTTTTCATCTTCAAATGTGAAAAATGGACGGTTGAAATTTTTATAAAATCAAAAATAAAAGCGGCATATATGGAGTTTTTATGAAAAATTGAAAAAGACCACTCATTCGTAGGAGTGACACCTACGGATTTTTTTCACTTCTCCCATGATAATCAAATCCCAAAAATCATAAAATAATATATATATATATATATATGAGTTTAATTGTTTGCTAAATTTAAAATTAGACGATGTCGCCTTTACACGTAGCAAAGTAGCTTTTGATCGTCATTAATTAATTAGTTACATAGCTTTAAGAAGCGAAAAAAAAAAATTATATAAAGGGACCTGAAAAATTAAAGGAGGAGTTTGGAGTCCTCATACCAAGCTTATTAATCATGAATTCTAAGAATTTTTTTATTTTAGATTTAGTCCACTCCAACGGTCCAACCAACAGCCATTCATTAATTATCTGAATAACTAGTATTGTAATTTTTTTTTTTTTTTTTTTTTTTTTCTCAACTAGTATTGTAATTGACGTATATAGATTTTATAACCATTATATAGGGTTATAGGTACTGAATTATTTATTATAAATAAAAAGACTTTGTTTATTCTGATAGCTATAATCAGTTTCGATATATAATTACAAAATTTACTTAGAATTTAATTTAAGTTTCTTTTTAGATAGAGAATCTCTATCTAACCTAGTGGCCATGCCTCTCATATTGGGCTGGATTGTTTTGGCCCAACGCCTTTTTGAAAAGTTATACCTCATTTATACAAATCTCTTATTAAGCTTTGTTTGGATTAAGTGATTTGGAAGGATTTTGGAAGAAAAGAAAGAATTCTAAAGTGATGTTTGGATAGCTTCTAATGAAGAAAAAAGAAAACATTTGGAGGTTATACCTTCAAATCCCTTATGTGCTATCCTCTAAAAAAAATGAAAAGATTTAGAAAGAAAGGAAAATGAGTAAGTAGTATTTTTATACCAAAACTACCATCTTATAACATTTGACTCTATCTTATAACATTTTATAAAATGTTATGATGGTAATTTAATTCTTAACATTTCTTTTCTTTTCTTTCTTTTATGTTTTCAAAACAAGAATAAAGGTTATTGTTAACTTTCTTTTCTTTTCTTTAAAAAAAAAAGAACGAGGTCAAAAATTAACAAAAAGTTATGGTTGGTTGATAATAATAATAATAATAATAACAATAATTATTATTATTATTATTATTTTCTTACTTCCAAAAGTGAAATCTCCAAGGACTTTAAGTACCGCATTTTTTTTAAAATTTTTTTATTTACTTACTTATTTTCTTTTCTGCAGAAGGTTAAGCAAGTGGATTAGATGTATGTAAACTGTACAGGGGATTGGAGGGGAAAAAAACAAATTATTATAATTTCGTAAAAAATTGAAGTAATTAACGTACTGGTATAAGTTATTTTTATTTGATAAAACTCAAATACATAAAAAATAAAAAAATTATAGTATCTTAGCTTTGTGTATTTTATTTTTAAATTTACCAATTTGTCTTTCATCTTTAAATTATTTATTTATATTTTTTTAATAAAGTGGATCGTCTTTATCTTTTAGTTAAAAAAACAATTACGAGTAAATGATAATTTTGGTTGTGTATTATATATATATATATATATAAAAGAGACCAACATGAAAGAAATAATTCGTTCTTTATCTTCATAAAAGAATACTCGTCTGTAGTATAGATGAGCAAAATAAAAATAATTATCTACAACTTTTGAGATCAGAAAACTCTATTCTTCTTATTTTACTTTGATTTTGATAAACTAAGTACTTTTGTTACAAATTCAATAATTGAATTTATTGTTCAACTTGATTGAATTTTGATTCAGACGAAATATAGCGAGAGCCCAAAATATTCACTTTGTGAATGGATAACATTTTAGTTTTTTCCTACGACTATAACTGTCGGTTTTTTTTTAGTGACTATAATATGACTTTATCTAAATTTTAAAGAAAAAAAAATCTTATTAATTTATAATCAGTCCATCTCGAAAAGCTATTGGACTAAATTTATATAATTAACATCATTATAATGTTATCTACTACTGTAATAATTTTAATTAAATAAATAACTTTATCTTGGTCAAAAATCGTGTCTGCAAAAAAAAAAAAGTGAAGATCCTTTAATATGTGAATAAAGATGTTTTCATGTCTCCGCTCACATCACTACATTTGAAGTCATCCCAAATCCCAATTTATTTTTATTTATTTTTCAGAATTCCAAATCCCAATGGGCTTTTTTGTAAATTGAATTGGAGGGGTTCAAACACATTTTCTTTACCAAAAAAAAGCGTAATAACTAATAACTAGTGACTCTACACAAATTAAAAGGGTACTCCAAACTTATTCTCTAAGTACTTGTTTGGTAAGTATTTTATTTTTGTGTTTTTATTTTAATATAAATTAAATAAATATTTTGAATTACTTTGTATGACATTTTTAGGAAAATCCTTTTTGTGCTATTTGAATTGCAAATGTTGAATTATTTGTTAGTTAGTATTGTCTATTTGAGTCAGTCATTTTGTATAACTAATTACCCCATAGGCACAACTTGTTTCTTTCTCTGCTGTGTGTTTGCACCCTTAGGATACCTATTTATAGGCTCTAGGGTGCACTTTTAGAATCTTTTCTAAATTCTACACATATTTAGAAATTTTACAAAGTCTTCGACATTGTAGAATCTTCCGACTCTCTCTCCAATACTCTACAATTTTCGCATCAATCCAAAAGATAATAGTTAATTACCTTATAAAACCTAAAAAAAGGATTGCAACTTTCTAAATAATTAATTACCTTCCATATGAAAGACTTTATTATATTTGACAGATAAATAATTATATAAAGTACTAGTTTTTATTTGTCCCACTAAATAACAGGACTCTTTAAAAATTTATTAATAATTTATAAAGCAAATAATTTTTAAAGTGAATGGTCAAATTAGTGTCTGTCATATGGGCTACTTCAATGTGAAGCCATGCCTGCGGGTGAGGGTCAAAGCAAAATAAAATGACAACCTTGAGGAATAATATTGCACAAAAATCCCAGGTCCAAATAAAATTTTTTCATGCTACTTAAAAAAAGAAACACAGACAGTCAATAATTAATCATTTGAAAAATAAATAAAGCTCTTAACATTAATATCAGAACCAAACATAGTAATCAAACCAATCTAGCTTCTTGTTATAGATGATTATACATAATACTTATTAAACATGCCAAAATTTACCCTATAGGACTGGTCGAAACCATCAATTATATGAATACTTCATCTGTCTCTCAGATAAATTTAATGACTTAATCTTTCCATTTTTAAAATTAAACACCCCCAAATCTTCATAGCATGGGTTAATAATTCCTTTAATATCATTAACAAAATAGATTGAGTTGTATTTGTATTCAGAATTCAAACACATACAAACATAGAACCGTTCTTAGTCAAGAATATGGTGTGATCACCGAAATTACTCACTTTTTCCCATTCACAGTTGCTCCAATTTACCTTAAAAATCTCAAAAGACTTTGTTCTCATTCTCGGATGCTTGCTATCCAAACCTTGATAATTTTCTAAGCTCTTCACCACCATCAACAATTCATCGGACCATGACTCCACCAAGTACTTGAATCCACATAAAGGAAATTTGATCTTAATACTATCCCATGCTACTTCTTCCATGTAGTTGGAATAATTATCATCAAACAAAGAACGTCGAAGAACACCAAGCTCATCAACTGAGTAGAAATTACCCTTGGAAAATATCATAGAAATCCGTGAAGTTTGTTTTGAAAGCCTGAGTCTATTTCCTGTCACTAAGTCTATAAACAACAATCTAAGGTATACAAGAAGACCTTACAAGTGGGATCAGTAATGATGGATGATGTGATCAATCTAATTTGCCATGGAGGGGAGATCATTTTCCAAAATGGCGGTGGTGGAAGCTCGACAACCATTCTTGAAAGGGGATTGAAGAAATAGAGTGAGTCTTCGGAAAAGAGATAAAATAGTAGCCATCCATGACAGGGCGCAATAAACCTAGAAGCACCAACACCCAAGAATCGTAAAATAATATATATATATTAATTATGAGTGTAATTGTTTGCTAAATTTAAAATTAGACAATGTCGCCTTTACATATAGCAAAGTAGCTTTTGATTGTCATTAATTAATTAGTTAGATAGCTTTAGGAAGCAAAAAAAAAAAAAAAATTGTATAAAGGGACCTGAAAATTTAAAGGAGTTTGGAGTCGCAGGACACTAACCACGACACGTCCAGTCCTGCGACCAGTCGTTGCTTCAAATTTTTTTTCTACTCTCTTTCTCTTCCACTTTCAGGCTGGACAGTGGAATTCCTAGTACTTCAACGCAGCTTTGTTAATTGATCTTATTATTAACTAATGGGACGTAATAGACCTAACAATGGATATAACGACATTAAATGACCATTTTGCCTTCAATGAAATAATATATTTATAGTATATCATATATCAGATCATATTATTATTCTATTAAATTAATCATAATTCATATACGTGTGTTGTTTAGCTAAAGAATTGTCAATTTAGATCGCTAAGAGAGTATCGAATTGAATATTTTAATCTATATTTGAATTATTGGTTTGAATTTAGATTGAATTCAAATCAAAATTTGATCCACTAATAGATTTATTTCTGGTCGTTTAATTAATGGACACGGCCGAGCCGATTAATGTATGACGTCGTTTAGCGTATCCGAAATTGTTACAAAATCAAGAGAAAAGTCGAACACAACTATCCTTTTAAAAGTTAATAAAATTAGGCTATTAAAAAAGTGAGAATATAAAACTTTTATGAAGTGTTCTCAGTGTCTTGATACAAGGACTTTTAAAAGTAAAAAAAATAAAAATAAATAATTGCTATGCCAATACATTAATAAAGGATATGGATGCGAAATAAATGAGTTGTGATGGAAACAATATAAAAAGAAACTGCTTGCATAAGAAATTGCTATGAGTTGAAAATAAATTGCAATGAAAAATTAAATAACTAAAAAAGAAATAGCCATTGGAGACTAAACAGAAGAAACTAATGATGCAAATCCTAGGTTAAATACAATTGAAGAACAATTGACATTGTGATTGAATTTTACTATTGTTGTTGGTGTGGTGCTGGATGGTTTGAATGAAGCCACGAACTTTTAGGATTTGCTGATTTGGTCAAATATCAATTATTTTATTATTGCAACTTCTTTCTTCGCTTCCATGACCAAGTATGGCCCTCATTCTTATGTATCTCCCACATTGCCTTTCATGTCATTATACTGTTGTGCGGGGCTCAACAAATAAATAATGATAATTGTGTTCACACACATAAGAAAAATGCACTCATAAAATAATAAATAAGAGAAAACAAACATATAAAAGAAAGACAAAGATTTACGTGGCTCGGCAATGTGGCTATGTCCACAGGAGCTCAAGATTAATGTACTAATATCAAAACTCAAAGGGTTACAAAAAGCTCACAAATGAGAAAATAAATACTATTTTCTCCAAACTCTCTTTGCTCACTCAAACTCTCTCTCTTCTTGATCCGAATCGATCCACACTTGAAACTATGAGATACAAGGGCTATTTATAGCCAACAAATCTCCCTTTGCAGATGTAAGCGATATGTAAGCAAAACCTGATGATGTAAGCGATGATATAAGTAAAGCTTGATGTAAGCGATGACATATGCAAAGTTTGATGATGTAAGAGATAATATATTTTGAACCAATTTAAATTCCAATTTTGCAACTCCAAATTTATCAACATATACAAATGACAAGCTATTAAAGTGCCATTTTGTTTTCCATATTGTTGAATTCACTGCCAATTTTCAACACATTTTCTCCCCCAATAAAATGATATGAATTTTTAGGCTTTTTAAATTTTTTTTTTTTTTCTCGTGTATTTATAATACTAATTAATTAGGAGTTTAGAAGTTGTATATAGCGCTACAAAAATGCAAATCACGAAGCAATTTAAGATCAATTTCTCCAATTCATCAAGTTTGGAAAGGAGTGAAAACCCTAATAAGAGTCCTCTAGCATTCTTCAACAAAAAAAATTTCAACACAAGTCTGCTACATGCAACTCCAAAAGTGTGCAAAAACTTAAGTCAAATTGTTCCCTATTTTGTGACCCAGCATAAACCACATGTCCCGTGTATCATTTATTTTTCATTTTTAGATATGCTGCATGACAAATCATACAATTTGCCCAAAAGTGTGCAAAAACTTAAGTCAAATTGTTCCCTATTTTGTGACCCAGCATAAACCACATGTCCCGTGTATCATTTATTTTTCATTTTTAGATATGCTGCATGACAAATCATACAATTTGCCATCACTTATATGCGGCCACCATTTATATAACCACTCTAAAGGTACGCAACAATCATTTAGGAATTTGGGATGTTAGAAAATTATTACATTTTTATAATAGGATTTTTATAATAAGATATTAGGATATTAGAGGAAACTAAGTGACCACTGATGACTTATTGCTCATAATTCCTACTGAGCCACTGTACAAGTTCGAGCGGGTTTATATTAATAATGGATTTAAGTTTCGTTAATTTTTACTTTTAATACATAAATTTATATATTTATTGATTTTAAATTTCAGGGTACTGATTATGACCGTCTTGGACCATGTTTCGGCTGGGGTATGGGCTATCTACACCAGGAGAGTGTGGGTGCTCCGCTCAAACAATATCACCCAACTGACATTTACATTTGATCATATTGGGACTGACATTTACATTTGATCATATTGGGATGGACATAGGGGTCTATTTTTTGATGGGGGCATAAACTTGTACAAATTTATTGTTGAGGGAGGGAGAGCAAAAATTTACATTTGATCATATTGGGATGGACATAGCTTTTTTTTCTGCAGCTAGAAATTTATTAATGGTACAAGCTTTTACTTTACTATTAAACAATTGTAGTGGCGGTTAGTTCTGTTTTTAAGGCTCGTGGATTTTGTTTTGCCATATTTTGAGTTTCTCTCTGCACAGTAGTATTTCATTTTCCAGCAGTGAGCTGAGAATAGGTGAACCAATCAGATCTTTTTGGCCAAGATGCTTTAACATCCATGGTTATGACTTGAAACCAGGCTCTCAAGAACAACCGTAGCGACATAAGACTTTGTTCGATTGGTATTTGTCAAGTGTCTTATACCACCACAAGGATTAGCTTTAATTGCATCTCCTCTTTCCTTTGGATAAAAATGAGACTTTGTTTGCAGTGATGAATTGAAAAGAAAAGAAAAGAAAGGTAAATTAGTGACTTTTGAAGATGCAAGAAAACGTTTCTTTTATATTAAGAAAGGATTTTCTTACACTCCAAACAACCTGCCTCTCCTTCTCCCTCTAACTTCTATTTATAGAAGTTCACATTTTGCCCCAAGCCTCTCCCTTGGTGCTCAAGTTGTGGAGTGATGGGCCGGATTCTATCCTTTGGGTCCATTCGGTTGGAGGTATACCCTTGTGTACGCAGCTGGGTCAAGGGGTTGCCAGGCCTCATCCTTGGCTGAGCGGGTTGGACTGGTTTCAGCATAATGAGACCACTGGACCTCTTAATTGGGCGCAGGACAATATTTACTGGGCCATTATAGGCCCAGTACCCCATTGATCTTGCTGGCTCGGCCCAGGTCTAATTTGGTCCTTTCAGATCAAGCAAATTGATACCAGCAATATGTCAAGCCAATTGTAATATGAAATATTTCCCACGATACTTTGTAAGTAGCAGTGAAACAAATATTCTATAAGAGAAATTATGGTAGTCAAGGTCAGATTTTTTTTTTTTTTTGCTACCACCTAGACTTGAACCCACTCTGCTCTTCTTTAAGGATGGAGAATGTTATTGGGTTTTAAGGTGCTCTCTAATTTATTTAAAAATATCCCTTTTCCTTTATGCATGATAAATATTTAAAAGGAAAAAAATATTGTTTCATATTTTTTTTTAACCTAGTTAATATAGGGTTGAGTTTAGGGGTGACAAACGGACGGGTTGGGTCGGATTTTGGTAAGGTCAAATATGGGTTGTATGAAAATGAGCCGGGTCAACCCGTTATGACCCCTTTTTTTAAAAAAGAAAATTATTATTTTGGATAATCTTATTATTATAGTTTTTTATTTTATATGGATAAAAGTTTGTAAAAATATGTATGAATAATTGTAAATTCTCTAATTTATTTTGAAAATTCTTTAAATTTATATTATTTTATTTTGTGACTAGACATGTATGAAGGTAAGATATTATACACATATTATATGAAATCATTAGTTAAGTTTTTCATAGAATAAAGGGTTAAATGCAAAAAGTCCCTCTGAACTATTGGCTAATTAGCAACAAACCCCCGTAAACTACAAAAATTGCAAAAAAAACCCCTAAACTATTATTTTTGTTGCAGATGACCCCATCTGGTGACGGCACCGGTGGAAACTCGCCGTTAAAATGCCACGTGCGCTCACGGGAGACACAATATTTGATTTAATGACTATAATGCCTTATAAGGGCAAAAATACTTTATTGCCCCTGTTGTGACTATTACAAGCAAACAGATCTTGCACCCAAACAACTCTATACACACACACATACATACATATATATGCACTGTTCATCTTTTTCACAAGGCATCCATTCTGATAAATAAATAAATAAAAAACTTTTCGAAATGAACCCCTCTCTATTTGGGTTAGTTGTGCTTTGTGTTGATATATATATATATATATATATATATATATATATGTATATATATATATATATATGTCGTGCGATTTTGTATACATATATGATATATGTGTTGTGTATAAATGCTTATCTCTCTTATGGAACCCTGTTACGCCCAAACACGCCCTTTCTGGTTACTGTTCATCTTTCTCTTACTGTGACCTAAACCCCTCTCTCTCCCTCCCTCTATCTGTATAATATGTATTTTTTGGTTTTTCAATTCAATAAATGAACAGTTCTGAAGATTTATAGAATAGTAATTCAATTCAATAATATTATTCCTCAATTCAAGTGGTTCTCTATTTCTAACAATTCAGCTAATATGAAATCCGAATTCATGAGAATTCTAATTAGGATATATATAACTAACCAGAGTTTGTGATAGGAAATTTCTTAAAGAACTCACAAGGAATCTCGATTTCATCATCTTAATGATTGAAAAAAGAAATCCTGTGAACATCAATTGCATATACCTCAAAATCTGTGAACCATAGGACGAATTGTGACACAAAATTTGAATTTCGTTCAAAACCATCCAATAATCTAATCATATAAACAAAACCCATTAATTAAATGGAATTAATTTTTTTTTTTTTTTTAAAAAAAAAAGGTTCTGTAGCCCAACCCAGTATTGCAACCTAAGCACATAACCAAATTGCCGCCATTTTAGCGCCACCACTGAAGTTCCGCCCTCGCACCGATCAAAATCACTTCTCGTCGTCGCTACACACTACTTCATCACCATGTTTATTCGACGCCGGTGGGTTCCTTCCTTGCCTCTTCCAGAATCGTGATCGCGAGACGCCGCTGTCCTTGCACTGCCTGTTCGTCAGATCTGTAACAGATATAGCACCACCACCGTTGCCGCCGCCACAACAGCACCACCACCTCCTATCTATGGTGATCTGTCTCATCCTCCGACCTCAACCCCCGTCGCCGCCGCCACAACAACACCGCCACCTCCTATCCATGGTGATCCTTCTCCTCCCCTGACCTCAACCCGTTAAGTTGCCGCTACACCACCACCACCACTAGATCCATCTCCTCCTCTGACTTCAACCCCCGTCGCCGCCGACAACATCACCATCACCTCCATTTTCCTCCAAATTTTAGATATATACCTTGTGTATATATACATATATTTGTATGTGTATGTATGCGTTGTTGTAGACAGTGGGTCTGTGTTTGGTGTTGGTGACTTGTCAAGCTCTGATTGGTCTGTGAGGTTTAAGAGGTTATGGATTGAAACTACGTCGTTTTATAACAAGGGTCAAATAGTCTTTTACTCTTTCCGGTAAGCTACTGGAGAGAGGCTCGGTGAAATAGACATGTCTGTGAAGATGCGGACTACCTGTAGCTTATTGGGGTAAACTGTAATAAAATAATAATTCAAGGTTTTTTTTTTTGTAGTTCAGAGGGGTTTTTTGCAATATCCCAATAGTTTAGGGAAATTTTTTTACATTTAACCCTAAAATAAATAACTAAATGAATAAATCAGTTTGCTCTTAAAAATATATTAGAATGTTGGCCATACTCGACCATTTAAAATGGGCTACTTCAATGGGAAGCCATGCCAGCGGTCAAAGCAAAGTAAAATAATCCTCACTATTGCACCAATTGCTTCAAAGCAGTCCTTTTCCACGCTAAAAGCCAATATTTTACTTTTTTTCATATGTATCAAACATAAACTTTGATTAATAACAGCTCCGGTCTCAAATGGAGTAACAAAAATCCCATGTCCAAACAAAATTTCTGGTGCTTAAAGAAAAAAACACAGGCAGTCAATAATTAATCATTTGAAAAATAAAATAAACCTTTTAACATTAATATCAGAACCAAACATAATAATTAAACCAATACTCTTGTTGTTATAGATGATTACACAAAATATTTGTTAATTAAACATGCCAAAATTTAAATTGAAAATAAGAAAAATCATCAATTTACTCTATAGGACTGGTTGAAACCATCCATTATATGAATACCTTATCTGTCTCTTAGATAGATTTAATGGCTTAATCTTCCCATTTTTTAAATTATAAACTCCAAAATCTTCATACCATGGGTTAATAAGTCCTTTAACTTCATTAATGAAATAGATCAAGTTGTGTTTGTATTTAGAATTTTGTCCAATACATACAAACATTGAACTGTTCTTAACCAAAAATGCCAAAAATAAGACATGATCACCGAAATTACTCACTTTTTCCCATTCAGAGTTCCTCCAATTTACCTTAAAAATCTCAAAAGACTTGGTTTTTACTCTCAGATTGCTATCCAAATCAGGATATGTTTCTAAAATCTTCACCACCATCAACAATTCACCGGACCATACTCCACCAAGTACTTGAATTCACTGCAAGGAAATTTTACTTTAATACTATCCAATATTACTTCTTCTGTGCAGCTGGAATAATTATCATCCAACAAACAACGTCGAAGGACACCATCTGCATCAACTGAGTAGAAATTACCCCGTATGAAGTTTGTTGTTTTGAAAGCTTGTGTCCATTTCCTGTCACTAAGTCTATAAACAGCAATCTCACTATAGGTATACAAGTAGACCTTACAAGTGGGATCGGTAAGGATGGACGGGGACATTTTCCATAAAAATAGCAGTGGTTTCCAAAATGGCGGTGGTGGAAGCTCGACAACCATTCTTAAAAGGGGATTGAAGAAATAGAGTGACTCTTTGAAAAAGAGATAAAATAGTAGCCATCTATGACAGGTCCCAATAAACCTGGGAGCACCAACACCACTGCCACCACCAAAATGGCGGTGGTGGCCGTGCAACATCCTTTGTTTCTTCATGAAGTCGGCAAGAGTAGACTCGTTGTCAAAGGAACCGTCCGGATGGCCGTGCAACATATTTTGCTTCTTTATGAAGTCGGCGGGAGTAGACTCGTTGTAAAAGGAACTGTCCAGATGGCAGGACTTAATGATGTTTGGTGGAGGGTACGTATACTCCTTGGTGGTGGTGGTGTTTTCACCTAGACACAAGAGTCTGCTATCATGGCTATCATCTGTGTATGCGTCACCCTTATGGTAAAGGAGTAGTAATGGAATAATATTTTTACCATGGGATTGGGATAGTACCTAGCTTCACTGCAGCAGAACGCCATGAATGACATACACCACGACATCGCAGAAGATCCAAGCTTGGGTTCACACGTGCCATGATCAACTCCACCAGTTCTTCTGGTAGGTCGGACCAACAATAATCTTGTTTAATATTTTTCTTAGCCATATGTGGCCTCATCAATCCTACCTCAACATTTCAGAGAAACGAATTCACCCTAGCCCAAACAGAAGATTTGAGAGAAACGAATTAACCCTAACCCTAACCCTAACCCTAACCCTAACCCTAACCCTAACCCTAACCCTAACCAGAAGATTTGAGATGTGCTAGTTATTTATATAGAGAGAGCAATACGAGGAAATCCTACTTTTATTTGTTTCCTAATTCCGAATGAATTCCACTTTCTAGGTATTCTATTTTAGTCCAACTTCTTCTTCTCTTATTTTTTTATTTCCTATATATTTATTATCAAAATTATTAAAAAAAAAAATTACCCATCCTATTGCCATGTACAGTCTCTTTGTCCCATTAACGGAATTCTAAAATAGGAAACAAATTATATCTCTTTCTCTTTAGTTCTTTTTCTTGCGTAAAAGAAAAAAAAATTAATATGGAAAGCTATCGCATTTGGTTTGTTTCAACAATATTATGAGCATAAAGAAAAATAAATTAATGCCTTTTCTTTTTTAGAAAAACTATTCATTAATTAGTTTGGCAGTACTGAAGAATAGATTAGAAAAATCATCAATTGACACGTAAATGAACGTGTAAAATTTATTCAGTTTTGTTTCACTTTTTATTACATGTCAATGGTTGCCTGAAATCAATAGTCTCAAATTCATATACATGACAATCCCGATCATTAACTCATAACTTTGTTAATTAATAACTTTTTAATTTGTTCTTGTAAGTATGATTATTTTTCAGTATTTGTTGTCTTCTTAGTTTAATTAATATCTTTTTAATTTTTCCTTGTTATACCTTGTTATACTAAAACGTGAGAGTTGAACTATTAATCTTCACAATTTATAGGTAAAATCTCTTCCAAAAACTAAAGCACTATATAATAAATATTGTGTAAGGAAAAAAAAAAAAATGTAATAAACATTAATGCGGAACAACATTTGAATAGGCCCCCGGGACATAGCAGGTAGAAGTTCGGCGCTTGCACTCCACAGGCCAGTGTTCGAACCTCTCAAGCCTCCTATGTTCTCGACTCATCCGGTGTGTGACTATGAGGCTGTGCTACATTACCCCCAGTTTGGCGCCATGGGGTGGAGTCCCTAAAGGGCCTTGTTTCAGGGAGTTCTGGATCATCAAAAAAAAAACAAAAAAAAAAACATTTGAATAGAAAAAAAGGAATTTACAAACTGGTCTAGACAAAGGGCCAGCCAAACAGGCTTTAAGAAGGACCAATGGCCCAATCTAAAAAAAATCCAATCAACTCTTCCGTGTAGCCGCACAAAAAATTGGTTGCACTGATAAATCAAATCGAACTAAATCGAATTGGTAGATTTGGTTTGATTTTGTTTTTGTAAGGCTTGATTTGGTTACGGTTTTGAAAATGTGGAATCGTTTATAAACGGGTTTATTACGATTTGAGATTTTACAAGACTAGTCCCAATCGAATCGAACTGTTTTATAAATTAATAAGATTTGTCTTTTACTTTTAAGCACTCAAATATATTACATATTATATAATAAACAATAATATTATAACATAAAATTATAATATATATTTGAAAGTTTATATTATATACTGTAGTAGATTGAATTATAGGAAAAAGTAAAATCATGGACCGAATCGAACCGAACCGAATCATTTTTTCATTATTTTGTTCTGTTTGGTTCCATTGATTTCGTGGTTCGATTTGGTTCTAATTTTTTTAAAACTGCTAAGAAGAGTTCGACTTTAAAATACTTTTAAATCAATTCAATCCGAATTGTGTACTACAAAGCCACTAGAGGTCTCATTGCATCGCCCAACCACCATATACCACCAGTCTGATTGTATTGAAGATGTGCCCTTCAACCGTTGGATCGAGAAAGGGAGGGAAATCTACTAAAGGTACAAGCTTTTACTTTTCTACCAAACTATTGTAGCGGCGGGGATTTGATGTTAAGCTGTTATGTGATTGATGCCTGGCAGTGGATGTTTTTTTTTATTTAATTATTTATTTATTATTATTATTATTTTTTAACCAAAGCAACAAGAGAAACAAAAACAACAAAACAAAAACCACTGGCCTCAGCCTGGCAGTGGATGTTGGGACTCAAGTTTTGCTGGATGATATAAAAAGAGTTGTTGTCTCAGCTTGAGTGTATTTCTTGTTCTGTTTCTTATTGAAAGTTGCTTCTTTTTTTCTTTTCTTTTTTTATTTATAATAATAAAAAAAAAAAAAAAAAAAAATCTCAAATTGCATTTTCCTTGCAGTGAGCAAACTAAACGTTGCTGTACCATATTCTCTCCTCTCTCACCACTTATCATCCATGGGCCTATAAATTTTGAAGCCTTAGACGACCATCTTTGTCGCCTTGGGTCATGATCGGCCTTGGGTATATTTGGTTTGGGCCTTTTATTTTAGTATAATGGCTGAGTTGACTTTGGCTTGATTGGGTGGACTAATTTTATTAATAATTTTTTTTTTGGTTGGGCAAAAATTAGTATAGTAAAAAAAAATTGGAGTGACCTCAAACCCACGAGAGCCCATCCCTACATCCACCCTTGTGCAATAGACAGTCATACAGATTTCATTCAATTGAAAAGCATATACACTGGAATTGTTAGCCATCGCATGCAGATGCTCCATACCATCTCGTGTTCTTGCCTATACTCTCTCAATACAAGATGAGAGCTGCTTTACCACTTACTAATTGCTGTTAGATTATTATTATTATTATTGTTTGCCTTAATTGCTGTTTGTTTGTTTGTTCATTACTTTGTTGGTTTTGGGTGATTGTATTGAATTTGCTTTGTATCATTAGAATTTGATCATAATTCCACAAATTTGGTTCCCGACACATAGACAACAAATGGGTACGATAATGAATTTGAACCCTTCCTTTGCATATAACACATACCATTTAAAATGATTCCAAAAATAACATTTTGTAACAATTTGAATAGTTTAGGAGATTAAACTTTTTTTGAATGAGAGAAGAAAGTTGAGGGGGTTTAGAGTTCAATTAATAAAACATAGTAACGTTAGTGATATGTCCATTAATTTGGCATACCATGATGATATAGTATGCTAAATTTTCTTAGTAATGACATTGTGAAGAAATTGTTGTATAATCTAAAATTATATTTGTTTATAACTAAAAGATTTGGTTGTCTCGAATTTTGATAACCGAAAATATTTGTTTATTGGCTGGCCTTTGATTCCACAAAGAATGACTGCTTTTATGAGAGTCCTTCCTGAACAATATATATTTCGTTTTGAGTTAATAGTCTTGTTATAATTCAAAACCTGAGTTTATGTTTATATATATTTATTGGCTATAAAGGGCATCCATGTCAGACGTGGTTAACCATTTCTTTCAAACAGGTCAGCAGTGGCCAACTTCTTCCTTTAAAAAAAATCAGCTTTTTTTCTGTGTTTCTGCAGCAAGAGATTGAAAACAATCCAAAACTTCTTTCAGTATTGTTGAGGGAAATTATTGGTGAGGGAGGGAGAGCAAAAATAGGGAAAATAGTTTTGGTTTCAAAATCAGAATTTTTTTTTCCGATCTCTAAAGGGAGAAAAAAAGCTAGAATGTGAGAGAAAAAAAGTTTATTTTTGGAAGGAGATCGAAAGTTGACCGCTTCCCAAGCGTTGACTACGAATGATTGGTATTTTTAATAATAAAAAAAAAGAAATTTTTACATATAAATGGACTTTATGGACCTATACTTACAATATTAAAAGTCCTATAATTTTGAGAAAATAAAGTTGACTAAATTAATAACATGGACATGAACTTTCACTGTTCAATTTGTGGTCGAAAATAACCTTTCACTGTATGAGTCAAATTACCATGCTACCCCATTTCATTAATTCACCCAAACGAAGCCCATAATTTTTTAGAGTGTTCCTAAGAAAATTTTATATTCCCATGTTGACCTTGTCTGGCCACCTAAGCTTTAATTCTATCCTGAACACACTCGACCTCTTAAGTGAGTTAATGAATAAAGAGATTAACCACAATGCTTAGATCTATGTCAACCTCAATGACATAGTAGTTATTAGTTTCTATAACTCCACCATTATAGAATATTATACACTAATAAAGAATTACGTAAGAGTGTGTAGCCTAGACTTGTCTACTATTATCTAAAATATTTTAGAATTATGCAAATAGTCTTCAAAATATCTTAAACATCCTTTGGAGTATTTTAGAATTCTGGATTTTTGGAAACCATTGGATTTGTGAAGCTTGTAAATATCTTTGCCTATAAATAAGGGTGGGAGGTGATTCTGCTACTCACCAAGAAACCAAGTCCAAGCTCTGTATTTATGGGATATGGTGAAAGCTAAAACATAACTTGGTAATAGGTAACAAAAGAAAACAATAATTTAGCAAGAAGACGATCTAAGCAGCATTCGAACACTGCAATGGGACTAAAATGTTCCATTGCTCGTAACATTCTCCATTGCTTCTGTCCTAGCGAGGGATACACGTAGAAGACTCAGCTTGATCTCCATCACTTTTTCTTCTCTCTATTTTTGATTTCTTCATTTTTTTTTTAATTTTGAATTCTCTTATCAACGTCTCTCTAGGTGGCGGTATGGGTTTTTATAGACAAAGTTAACAAGTTAATACATTTGCATGTGATTGTACTAATCCTATTAATTTTAAATAAAATATAACTTATAATGTGAAAATTGCAAATTATTTAATTTGTAAAATAGCAATGTTACATTAATAATTTATTATTTATTACAATGAATAAAGATAGAGTGCGCATGCACAATATGAGTTTTCTTTTTTATTTTTAGAGAAAGTTGGAGGTAGGTCGACTTATAGTTTATCATTAAAGAAAAAAAAAATGTAACTTTTTCCTAAAAAAACATATAAAAAAAATGATAATAATAAAAATCTTATTCTAGTATTGATATTATGTGCACATAGATTGACCCATAATCTCGTTAAGGTAGCTCACTTGTTGAGCAAAATGAGCCTCGTAACGGAATGTTGTGATTATGAGCAAAGTGTTTGGTCCGTGGTTGTTTGACGTTTTTCTTTCTAATTATATTTGTCATATTATCTCCATCTCATAATAGTTGTTAATTTGAAAAACTTTGATTCATTACCACCTTTTATTTTTGATGTTATTTTTAGTCATATTCCTTTAATATACTTATATACTAAAATTATGAGTCAAAATTTTGGAGTTGACAACTAATATGGAACAGGGGAAATATTACTTAATGCTATGGTAGTATGATGGTTTTTCGTTGGTGTCAAAATATATATATATATATAGTCTCATTATTTTATACAAATTGGCGCATATGTATATGAAGCCTTTTGTAATTAAATGAAATAGTATAAATTGTAATTGGATTATTGGATCTGTAATGTTCTAGTTGGTTTTGTAGATTTGGGTTTGTTGGATATTGGGCTTAGCCCATTTGTTGTAGGACCTACAGGCCTGAAAGATTCATGTTTCTTACCATGTCAACTTTCAAATTTATTTAGGAAAAAAAAAAAAAAAAAAACTTTCAAATTTATTTTGTTATTTTTTACGGTACATGTATGTAACCTTTTATTGTTTAAGCAAATGTTTTTATTCTGTGTGTGTGTTTTTATTTTTTATTTTTTTGAGAATTAAGCAAATTCATATTCCATACTTTCACCGAAACTCGAACCCCGATTCCCTTTGAAGAAGGGCACAACTTAAATTTTTTTATTTTATAAATTTTAGAAAAACGATGGAATTTATTTACAAGCAATAATATTTAGACGTATTAAAAATAATAATAATAATAAAAAGTGACCTCTCCTTCATATATATTTTCATCGTATATCTCTTTTAATTTTCTCAATGCCTTGCTCTCAATTTTTTTTGAGGCACTTTCATTTGTATTCTATCTCTCCCATTTACTTTAATTTTTTTTCTTTTGCAACCACGTACTTCAATCATATATCTTAATATTCTTATTTTCTATACATGAAATCAAGTAGCATAAAGTTCTTGGGCAAATACTCAAAAGTTAAGAAGGACAAACATTTCTATGAAGGAGACATACTCGTGTTATATCGATGTCAGACACTCTTTGAATACGTGTTCGACACTTCATATATGTGTTCATAAATAAAAATTAATTTTATTATTTCAGATACTTCGCCAACACTTCACTGATACTTTTCGAACACTTCGCGAATATTCTAACAGAAGTCTACCTAGTAATCTTGAAATTATATGAATACTCTCGTGATAAAATAGTAAAATAATGATATATATGATATAAAAATTATTACAATAATAATATAATATAATTTTTTAATTTATTTCAAAAATTAACTTCAAAGGGAAGCTAAGTATATACTATATAGTCATATATATATATATATATATATATATATATAAGGGAGGGCAATGCCATCACTTCAATATTTTTTGATTGGTTGGGCAACGGACTGGACATCGGCGCACTGTTACGCTTCAGTTTTCAAAGTACGTACAATTTTGCGCCGTTGGCATTAATTATTGCTTATATATTGCTAACTTCTTCCGTTTAGAGCGTTAATAGTTAGTGGAACCATTTAATTATTAGGATAAAAAATTAATTAAATAAAGGATAACGTTCAATAAATTTTAGGCAATATCCTAAAAATTAATTAAATAAAATATAACGTTTAATAAATTTTACACATTTGAATAATTTGTTTCACCAATTTTATTTTATTTTTAAAAGATAAAATATTCAAAATATTTGTAAGAACTTTTTTAAAATTATTCATTTACATATGGATCATAACATATAAAAAATTTAGATCTAATAGAGACCGACTTCATGAGATATCATATTGTGCGTTAATGTGTTTTTATTTTTTTAGTCTCGCCATTTTAGAAAAAAATATAAATGAATAATCGATCTCTGCTGGGGCCAAATTTTTTACATGTTATAGTCCATACCTAAATGAATAATGTTAGAAATTTAAATGTTTCTAAATTGCTCCTGTAAATTTTTTATATTGTGACTGTTTTTCTTTATTGAATGTCCCAAAGTGTTCAAAAAAAATTTCCCTGAATCAAAAGTGTTCAATTTTCATTTTGAGATGTCCAAATTTTAACTTTCTAAATTGTTCTTGGATTTCAGTCCTTACACAAGACATTTTAAGCTTGTACCTTTTCGTCCCAACTCCCTAATTAAACATTCATTTTGAAAATCTGTTGAGTTTTATTATTTTTTGTTACCTAATTAAACATTCATTTTGAAAATCTGTTTGAGTTTTATTATTTTTTGTTATGCTAGAAGGTTAAAATAATAATGTTAAAAAATTAAATTTTAAATGAGGTATTTATAGGCCACGTGTCTCAACGGATACATACACATGGTCATTACTCATTGGTCTAACAACATTTCTCTTGCTAGGCAGTGGGGGCTTGACTAATATTTCCGGTCCATTAATTCTACATTGACCAATGTGTATTATGACTCGGACGTGAATTATTTAATCATGTAATGACACATCGTGAAACAAAAAATTAATGTCTCCGTCCTAAATTTTTTGTTCATATATTTATTTTGAAATGTCCCAAAATAAACGTTTCATTCTAAAAATAATGTACAATTATTTGTAACATTCTCAAACTAATTTTTACATTAATTTGATTTAACAAGTGTATTGTGCATTAATTACAAAGTATTTATTTGTTTTTTAATAAAAATAATTTTAAAAATTTATTCTTATCAATACAATAACATTCTCAAACTAAAATTTTACATTGATTTGATTTAATAATTATTTGTAACATTCTCAAACTAACCTTTTTCATTGATTTAAATAAATCTCAGATTGTATCTGCGATTGTGACACTTAAAGAATTGATCGCATTCAAAAGGATTCGAAACTTAAATTTTATATTTTCCGAGACACTAACTCCCAAGACTTAGTCACTAGAGCCAATTCGTTAGAGTTAATAATAATATTCTCTTATTTAATTTCTTGCATAAATAGAGTAATTTCATGATTAACACTTTTCAAATGCTTCGGACATTTTCATGATAAGTGTTGTATACAAAGAACAGTAACACATGACATCCTTTCAAAATTCAGATTGAATATGACGAATTAAAATACCAATATTATGCATTTGTTTGTAAAATAAATAAATAAATAAACTAGATGTGTCAATTAGAATATACAATGTTTTCCCTAATTCAAAAATTACAGTATTTTCTTACTAGTGAAATAACAAAATTGTATTAAACTTAAAATAATAAACGAATTCAGACGACAGAGAAGATTACAGAGAATTGGAACCTTACAGAGAAGATTAGCACAGCCCCTGAGCAAGGATGACACGCACAATTTGAGGAATGGTTCAAATTTTTTTATTTCCCATTTTGCCCTAAACCTCTGCATTTGCTTTTACCAAAACATCCTCGTAATTCTTCAGTTTCCTATAGTACCCCTCCTTTCTTCCACGTGTCTTTTCATTCGCTTTGAGTCTCACCAGAAGCTTACCGTGGAGCTCCCTCTAAAACTCCCAACTTTTTTACTCTTTTATGTCCGCCTTCTCCTACCAATTTTTATAAAGTCTCTCACAATTTCACTCTCTCTCTCTTTATAAATACCACTATATCGATATATATATATATATATATATATATATATATATATTATACAGGAGAGTAGATAGAGAGAGTGAGGAGGATGAAGTCCGACATGATCGCCCTCATCCAACACCCCCATTAACTCCGGCGTCACCTTCCTCGACACCTACAACGTCCACCGTCCTTTCATCAACGAATTCCTCATCGCCAACGTACATTTAACACTTTTCACATTAATACGCTCAACTTACTGTAATTAACCCTAATTTGTCACCTAATTGATGAAATTAATTTGTGTTCGGTTGCAGCTTTTCCGACGACAAAGATTCAAATTCGCTAATTTTGTTCTCAACCTCTGCATATGCTTTTACCAAAACAACCTCGTAATTCGTTAGTTTCCCACACTACCCCTCCTTTCTTCCACGTTCTTTTCATTCCACAGTATTTGGAAGTCGGATGGAGTGAATCAAAAGTCAGATCTACATTAACTTTCAACCATCTATCATCATGAAGAGAAGTTTAGTTTCAAATTTGGATTTGAACAGAACACCTTGCTAATTTGCCTTGAATGATCCATATCTTATGATTAAGGGCACTGTAGGTGCAAAATTTCGCTCAACCAATAATGATTAAGAAAAATAAAACAACTCACTCAATCAATAGTAAAAATAAACAAGAACAATATATGTCGAAGCGTAGAATTGCTTGATCCCTTTATTGGAGGTCTAAGCCTCTATTTATATACAAAAGATTGTAAAATTATGGTAGGACTCGCGTTACTTGTCCTCCAATTCTTTCTATATAAACATTCTTTACTAATAGAGTTCTTTCCATTGTCTAATTTTCCATACATAGAACTTGCCTTGTACAGAACTTCCTATCTCAGAATTTTCCTTCTACGGTAAATCCTTCAACTGGTAGGACTTGTGCATTCTTGAATAACTAGGCTGAACATACTTTGATCCGGCTGGGCTTGAGTAACGGACCGGATGTTCAATATTAATAAGTTGGGCTGATGACCTCTTGATTCGGCCTTGATGGAGGTTGGAAGACAAATAACAATGGTCTTGGGTTAAAAATACACTCAATTTGGGCTTGAGCATGACGGGCCTTATATGTCCTTGGAATGTAGATATGTGTAGTGATGACGTGTACGCTTCTTATTGGAGGGAGTTTTTTTTCCCTCCACACTTTGCCCCAAATTTCATTTTTAATTGAGTGACGGCTCCCATTAAAGAGGGAATTGAAACCAATTTTTTACTTCGCTTCAGAGACGGTTCAAGGACTTTTATTATTACTCCGTCGTACAAGATTCTGCAAGAGTTACATTCGCCCTAGCTGCACTCCTGCGTTCTTCATCCCATCGCCTTGTCAGGTTAGTTTTTTTTCGCATCTTTCTCTTCAATCTTTCATTATGAGTACTTCATCTGCTCCCGAACATATAGACATTGGGGATTCTGAATCCATACCTTCGTCTTCCCCCGTTCGCATTAGGGCTCCCCCTCCTAGGGTTTCTACAGATCGTCTTTCGTTGAATCAATTAGGTACTTCCCCCCTTCCAGCCGAGACATCCACCTCAGGCTCTGATAATGTTCTTACTCATGAAGAGAGGAAATCAATCATCTCTATTCGCCGTATCAAGTTCTCTATTGCTTCGGTAATGGAAGAATTTGATATTCCTGAGGGAGTAGAAATTGTAAAATATCCCGAGGGTGCCGATTTTACCTCCGGCGAGGGAATTGAAGAGAGTGAGTTGCTTCTTTCGGTAGGGCATCTTAGTGCCCTCCGGTTCCCTCTTCACCCCTTCTATCATTTAGTTTTCAACAAATTAGGTCTTGCCCCCCTTCAGGTAAATCCTAATTTCTTTCGCATCCTTTCGGCACTGTTGGTGCGCCGGAAATTAGAGGCTCTGGATTTGACCTTTGCCGACCTTCTGCTTACTTACAATATATCTAAGCATGGGACCGAGCCTGATCGCTTCTTTTTTTACCTCTCCCCTTCATCAGAGGATATGCACGAACCTTCCTTCATCCGAGAAGAAGTGGAAAGAAAGGATGGTTATAGTTAAAGGAAAATGGTTCGTGCCCCAATCAATTACGCTCCCCATCCCGCGCAAGTTTGGGAAATTAGGTATAGAATACTTAACCTCCCTTCATACCAAGTGTTCTGGCTGTTTTCCTTGCCAAGTCTTAATGTTTCGCCGTACTTATGAGTTTCTTGGTGTTTTTTCAGCTACATTCCCATCCTCCGCAGCAAGGAACAGACTTTCTTTTCTTGAGGAACGAGTCTAGAGTGACCCCTCGCCTATCGAGGACCTGCTAACTTCTTCAAACCTCAAGGATATTGCCTCCAGTGCTGTTGCTGCAGACCTCATGGATCTGTCTCTACCATCCTTTGACAGTTTCCCCATAACTGAGGAGGAGATACAGAGGGCTGAGGCTTTAAAAAAGAAAGCCGAAGATGCCCAACCCTTGGTTGTTATTAGATCTACTAAGGGTGAGGTGGAGGCTGAGGAACCACCAATGAAGAAATCTCGCCTCAACCCTCCATCCTCTGGCAAGGGCAAGGTCCCTTCTAAAAACATAGGGAAAAAGGCTGGAGAGGCCGAACCTGAAGATGAAGTCAGGGCATTTGTTTTGGCTGAAACTGGGGCTCCTTGGACTCCTTCTTTCACCAGGGCTGACAAGTTAGTCCTGCATTCAGGGGATTCTGTGATCACAGACCCTTCAGCTGCACTGGCTGTGGCCCGAGGGATGTGGCTCCCAAAGGACGAGGAAGCCATCAGCCAAATGGGGTTGGAACAACTACTCCCCTCTGCCCCGGTCCGGGCCATAGAGGTTCGCATTACTCCTTCAGAATTATGTTACTCTTGCTTACTTATGTTTCCATTTATGCTCATATTTGTTCCTCTGTTATATAGAGTCAATACCACACCATGGCCCTCTGCGCCACTGCTGAAGCCCAATCCCTCTCTATCAAGAAGCTGGAAAAGGATCTTGAAAATGCAGAGAAGAGAGCCACCACTACCTCTACCAATCTGAAGATAGCTACTGAAGCCAAGGATGTCTAAAAGAGGCAGTTGGCTGCCTCTGAGGCTAAGGTGGATTCTCTTCAGGCCGAAATTCAACTCCTGACCGAGGCTCTTACTACTTGCTTCAAGGCCGGGAAGCAAATGCAGGGGCGCTACTCCTGTCTGGCACACCTGGCTAGTGCTAAAGCGTTCTGGTCTAGCTATAATCAGGGCTCAGGCCCTAGGACGATGGATCCGGACGCTTTTGACAAGCAGGTGGGGGTGCACTTCCCATATGATGAAGGGCCACAGGCTTTGTAGCTGAAATCCGCTTTACCGAGATGGTGAAGGCGCACCTGAAGGGTACTCCTAGCTCTTCTGCCCCTGCGGCTTCAATTCCTCCTACCCCAAGTCCTACTGTAGTGGATGCTTTTGAAATAAATAGAGTAGAATTGTACTGAATATAAAAGCAAAATAAAGAAAAGTTTAGCTGACTGTGGACATACTCAGCCTTATTTGTGAAGAATTTGTAGCAAAATTGACAAACTTATCAAATGGAAATACCTTTTAAGGTGTATTGCGTTCCAAGGACGCGCAATGGGACGTCCGTCAGCTTCGGCCAAACGATATGCTCCTTTCCCCACTACTTCGGTAACCCTGTAGGGTCCGGTCCAATTAGGTTCCAGTTTCTTTACATGAGCTGTCTCTTACTTCAAAACCCAATCGCCTACCACAAAGCTCCCGAATCTGACGCGTTTGTTATAACTGTTACAACCTGCTGTTGGTATGCCGCGAGCCGAATTGCTGCTGCATCTCTCCTTTCGTCCACAAGATCAAGGCTATGTTCGAGTTGTTGCTCATTGTTCCCTTCCAGTACCAAGGATGTCCGAAGGGTTGGGATTATGGACTCGGTAGGAATGACAGCTTCGGATCCATATGCCATAGCAAATGGGCTTTCTCCCGTGGGTCGTCTTGGAGTGGTTCGATAGGCCCAGAGCACTTGAGTGAGATTCTCGTACCATTTTGTCTTTAATTTCTCCAATTTTTTTTTAAGCACCCAAATATCGTGCGATTAGTTATTTCAGCTTGCCCATTGCCTTGTCGATGACTAACTGCAGCCAATTTTTGCAGGATTCCATGTTCGTTAAAGAACTTTCTTGTACTTCTATTATCGAGGTTCTTACCATTGTCCATTACGATGACTTTTGGTACCCCAAACCGGCAAATAATGTTGCTCCAAATGAAATGATTTACTTCTTCGTGGGTGACGCTAGAGAAGGCTTCAGCTTCTACCCACTTGGTGAAGTAATCCGTAGCCAGAAGCACATGTTCCTTTTTTCCCACGGTTTTGGGTAACGATCCTACTACATCAATCCCCCATTGGGCGAACGGCCATGGATTGGCCATGGCGTGCAAACCTTCGGCAGGTTGATGCTTTATTGGACCATGGCGCTGACACTTGTCACATCTTCTTGAGTATTCTTCGGCATTCTGAGCCAAGTATGGCCAAAAATAGCCTTGGGTTAGAATTTTGTGTGCAAGGGATCTTCCTCCCGAGTGATTTCCACAATCTCCTTCATTAATTTGTTTTAAAATTGTGAGAGCCTCAGTAGGGGTTAAACACTTGAGATAAGGACCGGAGAATGACCTTCGGTATAACTGGTTATTGATGATTGAGTATTTAGCCGCGGTAAGCCTAAGCTTCCTTGCCTCAGCTTTTTGATTTGGGAGAACTCCCTCCTTAAGGTAGGCCTTGATTGGATCAATCCAGCATGGCTCGCGTGGAACTTCCGGGATCACCATCACCTCTTGCCGGGGATTAATGCTAGGTTCTTCGAGGACATCGATTGGAACAAGCCGAATCAACTCTTCGTCTGAAGATGATGCGGCTGCGGCCAATCGATCTGCTTCGGCATTTTCATCTCGTGGTACCTGATGGAATTCGATTTGATCGAACTCCCGGATGGCATTCTCTACAGCATCTTTGTATGACTTCATACGTTCCTCCTTGGGATAATAGTGCCCTGTCACTTGATTGATCACAAGCTGTGAGTCACTAAAAACTTTTAAGCACCGTACTTGTAGCTGTTTAGCTAGCCGAAGTCCGGCAAGCAACGCCTCATACTCGGCCTCGTTATTAGTAGCTAGGAAATCTAGCCAAATTGACTGCTACAGCTTGGTACCTTCGGGTGTTGTGATGTCAATCCCGGCCCCTGCCCTTTTCTGGTTGGAAGAGCCATCAACTCGTAACTCCCAGTACGGCTCTTGAAGTGTCGGCTCCTCAGATTGATCTTCATACTCCAGTAGGAAATCCGCTACTGACTACCCCTTGTGAGATACCTTTGGTGCATAGGTGATATCAAAAGAGCTAAGTTCAATAGCCCACTTTGTAATTCGACCAGACAAGTCTGGTTTAGCTAGGATAGGCCGTATAGGGTGATTTGTAAGTACCACTATGCTATGAGATTCGAAGTAATGTCGAAGTTTCCTCTTGGCATAAATTAACGCCAGGATTATCTTTTCCGTCCTGCTGTACCGTGTCTCGGCATCCGTCATCGTTTTGCTTGTGTAAAAGATTGGATGCTGAATCTTGCCTCCTTTTTTGATCAACACTGCGCTTGTTGCTACAGCTGATACTGCCAAGTGCAGGATGAGAGTGTCTCCGGGCGTTGGAGCAGAAAGGATTGGGGGTTTTGTCATGCAGCTTTTCAATTGATTGAGAGCTTCCTGCTGCTGAGGTCCCCACATATCTTTGTTTTTGGATCGAATAGCATCAAAGAAAGGTTTATACTTATCAGATAATCGGGATATGAACCGGTTGAGGGCCGTAACTCGGCCAGTTAGAACTTGCACTTCCCTACGGGTTTTTGGCTCTTGGTTCTATATGAGTGCCTTTGCCTGAGCTGGGCTTACTTCTATTCCTCTTTTATTTACAATGTGCCCGAGGAACTGTCCTGAAAAGACGGCGAAAGAGCACTTGGTGGGGTTCAGCTTCATATTGTACCTCTTGAGAGTATCAAAGACCTCCTGGAGGTGCTTCGGGTGATCCTCTTTCCGTATACTTTTGACCACCATGTCATCGATATAGGCTTCAACTGTATTCCCCAGTAGATTATTGAAAATTTTATTGACAAGTCGCTAGTAGGTGGCTCCGGCATTCTTTAGACCGAAGGGCATCACTCTATAGCAGTAAGTGCCCGTCTCTGTGATGAAAGCGGTTTTCTCCTCATCTTCAGGATTTATGGGAATCTGATTATAGCCGGAGTATGCATCGAGGAATGTGAGCCTCTCATAACCTGTCGTAGCATCCACCATTTGATCAATTTTGGGCAGAGGGAAGCTATCTTTTGGGCAAGCTTTGTTAAGGTTGGTATAATCTACGCATACCCTCCATTTTTCATTCTTCTTTTGAACGACTACTACATTTGAGAGCCATTGTGGGTATTGCACCTCTCGAATGAATTCTGCTTGTAATAGTTTATTTACTTCCTCGGCTATTATGCGATTCCGTTCAGGTGCGAACCGTCGGTGCCTCTGCTTAACTGGCCTGAATTCTGGATTAACCCTCAAACTATGGCATGTGACCGTAGAATCGATCCCTACCATGTCCGAGTGATCCCAGGCAAAGACATCTGAATTGCACCGAATGACCCTGATCAATGCTTCCTTCTCTTCGGCTGTGCAAGATGAGCCAATGTAGGTGACCTTCTGAGGGTCTCCGAGGACTACCTCTATAGCTTCGAGGGACTCCTCGGTAGGTGCTTCAGCCTCGGCTTCTTCCTCTGCCTTGAGATACTTGGTCAGAGGATACTGTAACTGCTATTTGATTGCGTCTTTGGGATTCGCCTCTGACTGAGGTGATTTCGACGCCTTCTTTGCTTCATATAACGTTAGCATGTAACATTCTTTTGCAGCAACTTGGTCTCCCCAGAGGTCGATGACCTCCCTGCCATCTGGGGATAAACACCTCATTACTTGATGAAGGGTAGAGGGGACTCCGTTCATACGATGGATCCAACCTCTCCCCATAATGAGGTTATAAGATGGATGAATCTCCGTCACGACAAAGTTCTCCTTTAGAGTCCTCTTTGCTGCAGTAACGGATAGATCGATCACCCCAAGCGGATTCACCTTAGTACCATCAAACCCCATTAGGGGGCTGGAAGTTGGCCTGATGGACGATGGTGAAACCCCCAGCTGATCGAAGGCTGCTTTTGTAATGATGTTGGCGCTATTTCCCGGATCTATCAGCACCCTCCTGATCATATAATTCGCTACTAGGAGGCTAATGACCAAGGGGTCCTCATGCTGGCGCTGGACTCTAGACAGATCATTGTTACCGAATCCAATGTTGATGCTGCCTGGTACAACCGTGTTTACCGAAGACAATCTTCGTAACTTATGAGCCTCTCTCAGCCTGGATCTGTACAACTCTTCAGACTCTTCATCATCCTCTGATCTTTCGTGTATGGCATGGATAACCTTTACCTGACCGCCCTCTACCCGTCGAGGGTTAACCTCCCGAGGTTTTACGTACTCCTTCGTGGCGAGATACCCCACCAACTCTCCTCTCGCTATCATACTTTCTACCTGTCGCTGAAGGGACCTGCAGTCATTGGTGGTATGCCCATAGTCTCTATGGTAGGCACAATGTTTGCTTTTGTCCCTCTGCTCCAAGGGTTGTTTTATGGGCTGAGAAGTTGCGAACCTCGTCTTATTCTCTTGGAATAGGCGCGCTAAGGTAGTACGGAGAGGGGTAAGCCTGTCCTCTGTCCTTTGCCTCTTCTCAGGTGCTTGGGTGACTTGTGTGGCGGCATGAGAAACCTTCTGCATCCTTGTGCTTGCAGCTTTCTCTCGAGACTTGTTTTCCACTGTGACGAGGGTAGCATGCTGTGCACGGTGGGCTACGTTTTCCTCCAACCGAATGTAGATTTGTGCCCTAGCGTTCAAAGTCTGCATATCCGGGAGGGAATATTTGATCAAGGATGTGTGAAACTTGGTTCCCTGGATCATTGCCAACTTAAATGTTTCGATTGCCGTGGCAGGGTGGCAATCTGCTATCTCCGAGGCTTCCATGTTAAACCTGGATAAGAAATCTTGCAGAGTTTCTCCCTTCCTTTGCCTTATGGTGAAAAGGCTGGCGATACTTTTCTTCTACTTCTTATTTCCGCAATACTGGGCTAAGAACATAGTGCACAAGGTCTCATAATCAGGAATAGACTTGTGTGGCCTATTCCTGAACCATTCTAACGCTGTTCCGGTTAAACTGGTAGGAAAAACCTTACACATCCACGGATCGTTATGATCGTCCAGTGCCATTTTTTGCGCATAATGATCGAGATGCCGAGAGGGGTCTCCTACCCCATCGAACTGGGTGAAGGATGGCATAGTGAACTTCCTTGGTCTTTCCAAAAGGTACACATCGTCAATAAAGGGGGTCTTGACTAAGGAGTTCTTGTGCTCTCTAGCCATCTCGACTGGTGTCTGAACTCTTAATAGCTTCTTTTCGTCGAAGGCATCTTGTACGCATGCGCCATCTGGAACGCCATTGGACCATACCGTAAGCCTATGGCTGGACTCAGCCTGTTCGTCCTGTGTGCGACAAGGGAGATTATCCGAAGCAACCGCCTCGGACCTCGTCCCTTGCTGTTGCTGAACCTCATTAGCTCGAGCCCCGTTGGGTGGTGTCCCGTTGGCCGGAGGCTCGTGAACTGGAGGTAAATTCTGGGTGGGGGGTGGTGCTGCAGCATCGCCTGGTGGTGGTTGTGGCGTTAGCCTGGCCATTGCCGTGTGCAGCGTATGAGTTTGCTGCTGAAGCGCAGCTATCTGGGTGACACTCGTATTGTTTGCTTGCCGGAGTGTCTCAAATTGGTGCAAGAACTCCTCTCGCATCTTTTGCATCAATTCTATCTGTTGATTCATGGCTGACTCTCCGTTTGACATTCTAGATACGACTAAGGATTTGATTTGAAGAACAAGTGGGAGTATATTTTTATACGTTTCCCACAGACGGCGCCAAAGTGTAGGTGCAAAATTTCGCTCAACCAATAATGATTAAGAAAAATAAAACAACTCACTCAATCAATAGTAAAAATAAACAAGAACAATATATGTCGAAGCGTAGAATTGCTTGATCCCTTTATTGGAGGTCTAAGCCTCTATTTATATACAAAAGATTGTAAAATTGTGGTAGGACTCGCGTTGCTTGTCCTCCAATTCTTTCTATATAAACATTCTTTACTAATAGAGCTCTTTCCATTGTCTAATTTTCCATACATAGAACTTGCCTTGTACAGAACTTCCTATCTCAGAATTTTCCTTCTACGGTAAATCCTTCAACTGGTAGGACTTGTGCATTCTTGAATAACTGGGCTGAACATACTTTGATCCGGCTGGGCTTGAGTAACGGACCGGATGTTCAATATTAACAAGTTGGGCTGATGACCTCTTGATTCGGCCTTGATGGAGGTTGAAAGACAAATAACAATGGTCTTGGGCTAAAAATACACTCAATTTGGGCTTGAGCATGACGGGCCTTATATGTCCTTAGAATGTAGATATGTGTAGTGATGACGTGTACGCTTCTTATTGGAGGGAGTTTTTTTCCCTCCACAACAACCAAATGTAGTGGACTACGCATATATTAACCGCATTTCTTTTCTATTTCTATCCGATGTGGGATATAGACTAAATTTTGTCAAAAAGGTCGGTGTAAGGAATACCTCTGGTATTGAGCTTGACAGCCTTAAATACCAGTGGACCCTCATTACACCGCAATTAACTATTTGAATATTCCCATATATAACAGAATGTAGCACATACTTTTTTGTCGATGTGGAATAGAAAGTTTTAACCATAAGCCATAACTCATGTTTTTTTCCTTAAAAATCATTGTGACTAATGCTTTTTAACAACTTGCTTCTAACATTGCTTTGCATAAAAATTGCATAGTGCAACTTGGCATGCATAAAAATTGCCTAATGCGACGCATGCATAAAAGTTGCATGCATAAAAATTGCATAGTGCGACTTGGCATACATAAAAATTGCCTAATGCGACGCATGCATAAAAGTTGCATAATCATAGAGTAGTATGGCCCCCATTTTTATAGAAAGAAATAAATAGAGTAGAATTGTACTGAATATAGAAGCAAAATAAAGAAAATTTTAGCTGACTGTGGACATACTCAGCCTTATTTGTGAAGAATTTGTAACAAAATTGACAAACTTATCAAATGGAAATACCTTTTAAGGTGTATTGCGTTCCAAGGACGCGCAATGGGACGTCCGTCAACTTCGGCCAAACGATATGCTCATTTCCCCACTACTTCGGTAACCCTGTAGGGTCCGGTCCAATTAGGTTCCAGTTTCTTTACATGAGCTGTCTCTTACTTCAAAACCCAATCGCCTACCACAAAGCTCCTGAATCTGACGCGTTTGTTATAACTGTTACACACCTGCTGTTGGTATGCCGCGAGCCGAATTGCTGCTGCATCTCTCCTTTCATCCACAAGATCAAGGCTATGTTCGAGTTGTTGCTCATTGTTCCCTTCCAGTACCAAGGATGTCCGAAGGGTTGGGATTATGGACTCGGTAGGAATGACAGCTTCGGATCCATATGCCATAGCAAATGGGCTTTCTCCCGTGGGTCGTCTTGGAGTGGTTCGATAGGCCCAGAGCACTTGAGGGAGATTCTCGTACCATTTTGTCTTTAATTTCTCCAATTTTTTCTTTAAGCACCCAAATATCGTGCGATTAGTTATTTCAGCTTGCCCATTGCCTTGTGGATGACTAACTGCAGCCAATTTTTGCAGGATTCCATGTTCGTTAAAGAACTTTCTTGTACTTCTGTTATCGAGGTTCTTACCATTGTCCATTACGATGACTTTTGGTACCCCAAACCGGCAAATAATGTTGCTCCAAATGAAATGATTTACTTCTTCGTGGGTGACGCTAGAAAAGGCTTCAGCTTCTACCCACTTGGTGAAGTAATCCGTAGCCAGAAGCACATGTTCCTTTTTTCTCACGGTTTTGGGTAACGGTCCTACTACATCAATCCCCCATTGGGCGAACGGCCATGGATTGGCCATGGCGTGCAAACCTTCGGCAGGTTGATGCTTTATTGGACCATGGCGCTGACACTTGTCACATCTTCTTGAGTATTCTTCGGCATTCCGAGCCAAGTATGGCCAAAAATAGCCTTGGGTTAGAATTTTGTGTGCAAGGGATCTTCCTCCCGAGTGAGTTCCACAATCTCCTTCATGAATTTGTTTTAAAATTGTGAGAGCCTCAGTAGGGGTTAAACACTTGAGATAAGGACCGGAGAATGACCTTCGGTAAAACTGGTTATTGATGATTGAGTATTTAGCTGCGGTAAGCCTAAGCTTCCTTGCCTCAGCTTTTTGATTTGGGAGAACTCCCTCCTTAAGGTAGGCCTTGATTGGATCAATCCAGCATGGCTCGCGTGGAACTTCCGGGATCACCATCACCTCTTGCCGGGGATTAATGCTAGGTTCTTCGAGGACATCGATTGGAACAAGCCGAATCAACTCTTCGTCTGAAGATGATGCGGTTGCCGCCAATCGATCTGCTTCGGCATTTTCATCTCGTGGTACCTGATGGAATTCGATTTGATCGAACTCCCGGATGGCATTCTCTACAGCATCTTTGTATGACTTCATACGTTCCTCCTTGGGATAATAGTGCCCTGTCACTTGATTGATTACAAGTTGTGAGTCACTAAAAACTTTTAAGCACCGTACCTGTAGCTGTTTAGCTAGCCGAAGTCCGGCAAGTAACGCCTCATACTCGGCCTTGTTATTAGTAGCTGGGAAATCTAGCCAAATTGACTGCTGCAGCTTGGTACCCTCGGGTGTTGTGATGTCAATCCCGGCCCCTGCCCTTTTCTGGTTGGAAGAGCCATCAACTCGTAACTCCCAGTATGGCTCTTGAAGTGTCGACTCCTCAGATTGATCTTCATACTCCAGTAGGAAATCCGCTACTGACTGCCCCTTGTGAGATACCTTTGGTGCATAGGTGATATCAAAAGAGCTAAGTTCAATAGCCCACTTTGTAATTCGACCAGACAAGTCTGGTTTAGCTAGGATAGCCCGTATAGGGTGATTTGTAAGTACCACTATGCTGTGAGATTCGAAATAATGTCGAAGTTTCCTCTTGGCATAAATTAACGCCAGGATTATCTTTTCCGTCCTGCTGTACCGCGTCTCGGCATCCGTCATCGTTTTGCTTGGGTAAAAGATTGGATGCTGAATCTTGCCTCCTTTTTTGATCAACACTGCGCTTGTTGCTACAGCTGATACTGCCAAGTGCAGGATGAGAGAGTCTCCGGGCGTTGGAGCAGAAAGGATTGGGGGTTTTGTCATGTAGCTTTTCAATTGATTGAGAGCTTCCTGCTACTGAGGTCCCCACATATCTTTGTTTTTGGATCGAATAGCATCAAAGAAAGGTTTATACTTATCAGATAATCGGGATATGAACCGGCTGAGGGCCGCAACTCGGCCAGTTAGAACTTGCACTTCCCTGCGAGTTTTTGGCTCTTGGTTCTGTATGAGTGCCTTTGCCTGAGCTGGGCTTACTTCTATTCCTCTTTTATTTACAATGTGCCCGAGGAACTGTCCTGAAGAGACGGCGAAGGAGCACTTGGTGGGGTTCAGCTTCATATTGTACCTTTTGAGAGTATCAAAGACCTCCTGGAGGTGCTTCGGGTGATCCTCTTTCCGTATACTTTTGACCACCATGTCATCGATATAGGCTTCAACTGTATTCCCCAGTAGATTATTGAAAATTTTATTGACAAGTCGCTGGTAGGTGGCTCCGGCATTCTTTAGACCGAAGGGCATCACTCTGTAGCAGTAAGTGTTAGTCTCTGTGATGAAAGCGGTTTTCTCCTCATCTTCAGGATTCATGGGAATCTGATTATAGCCGGAGTATGCATCGAGGAATGTGAGCCTCTCATAACCTGTTGTAGCATCCACCATTTGATCAATATTGTGCAGAGGGAAGCTATCTTTTGGACAAGCTTTGTTAAGGTTGGTATAATCTACGCATACCCTCCATTTTCCATTCTTCTTTTGAACGACTACTACATTTTAGAGCCATTGTGGGTATTGCACCTCTCGAATGAATCCTGTTTGTAATAGTTTATTTACTTACTCGGCTATTATGCGATTCCGTTCAGGTGCGAACCGTCGGTGCCTCTGCTTGATTGGCCTGAATTCTGGATTAACCCTCAAACTATGGCATGAGACCGTAGAATTGATCCCTACCATGTCCGAGTGATCCCAGGCAAAGACATCCGAATTGCAACGAATGACCCTGATCAATGCTTCCTTCTCCCACTGTGGTCGCCAAAAGTGTAGGTGCAAAATTTCGTTCAACCAATAATGATTAAGAAAAATAAAACAACTCACTCAATCAATAGTAAAAATAAACAAGAACAATATATGTCGAAGTGTAGAATTGCTTAATCCCTTTATTGGAGGTCTAAGCCTCTATTTATATACAAAAGATTGTAAAATTATGGTAGGACTCGCGTTGCTTGTCCTCCAATTCTTTCTATATAAACATTCTTTACTAATAGAGTTCTTCAAATTTTATAATTATATATATTTAAATTAAAAAGGACAATTTGACATTAATTGCATGTCTTCTTAAAAACGCCAATTTCTAAATATGGATTTCTATTATGGGACGGAGGTAATAATTCACAAAACCCCTATCCCTTTCTAAATACTCGTCTCTCTCTCAAACGGACTATTAAGATGTAATCTCTGTGTGTAGAGTGAGATGAATGGTAATGATAATGGAGGTGACCTTGTGGCGCATGTGAGTTCCTTAGGCGTAAGTGTGTGAAAGGGTGCATGTTTGCACCATATTTTGACCTGGACGAAGGCACGGCTCACTTCGCTGCAATGCACAAGGTGTTTGGGGCGAGCAATGCTTCCAAGCTGCTTCTTAGAACACCGGCTCACAAGCATCTCGACGCTGTTGTCACGCTCTGTTATGAGGCTCTCGCTAGGGTTAGAGACCCTGTTTATGGTTGTGTTAGTCATATCTTTACTCTCCAACAACAGGTATATAAATGCATATACATATATGCTTTTGTATATTCATTCTACTTTTCTGTTCTCTTTATTTCCAAATCTTCATGATAACGTGCTCCACAGTGTCTTTTTGTGTGTGCGTGCGCGCGCGCACTGTGCGGTCTGTGTGGGGTTTAGGGGATTTCAGATTTGGTTATTACTTATTAGGATGTACGGTAAAAAAAAAATGTTGTGAAATAGCATGTTCAGTTTCAACTATGCTAACGTGCGCTTGGGTTTGTGTACATGATTATAATGGCTAGGGTAGTCATTTATAAATAATTACAGGAGTACAAGACTTAGGGCCTGTTCGGAAGGCCAAAATGTTTTTGGTTTTGGTGTTTTGGTTTCGGTTTTGGGCCCATATCTCGTTTAGTGTGGGCTGATATGTTTTTGAACAGGTCCATATCATTTTCAAATTTAGGGCAAAACCCATATCACCAAAATGGTGATATTGGGTGTTTTCAACACTGTAGCGGCCATACCAAAAGGCGAAACCAAAAACAGCCTGTCCAAACCAATCAAGTTATACTGTAGCGGCAGATCACATATACGACCTAATTTTAGAAACCCTAGCTCATTTCTGCAGAATATTTCTCTTTCTTCGTCTTTGCACTCTGGAGGCGACTGAGGGGCGATTCCTTTGAAACGAAGGTTGGGTGTTGTCGATTTGCTTCAAGATTGATAAATCCATGATCGTACAAGGTTTTTCTTTGCAATCTCCGTTGTATTTGCTTTCGTCCGTCTCTGTTCTGTGACCGATTTGTGTGTGAGGTGATTTTACCAAAACCTTAGTTCGTGCTTTGGAGTGCAAAGATCGAACGTTTCCCTGTGTTTCTCGAACAGGCCGATCATATCTATTATCTCAGGTGTGTGAGTCGATTCTATCTTTTCCACCGAAATCCTAGTTCGTAGTTGTTAGATGGAGGATCTGACGGTTTTGTATCGTTTTTCTCTCTGATTTCTCAAGTTCAGGTGTGCGTCGATTGAAAGGCTAAAGCTTCTGAATTTGCAAGGTATGTATTTCCCTCCAAGTGCTATGTTTAGGCAAAATCAGCAGTTAGTAATGACTTTTTTTCTAAATGAAGTTTGATAGTTCATGTAACACATTTAATTTCACACAACAACACACATCACTGCTCATCTATATCTGTGTGGTCGTCCCTTCCACTCCATTAACACCTCTGACCCCTTCTCTGCCAATACGTTCTCTCTCCTTGATACAAATTATATTTCCGTATGTGTCTCTGTTTTGTATACATATTTTCAAATTCTAGCTATGAACTCTCTTTTTTGTCCATATGAGCTAAATATATATAATTGCAGTTTCTAAGGTAATGTGAGTGAGAGAGAGAGTGTGAGTGTTTGTGTGTGATATCTTGGATCTCTTCATAAATGTAGATGAATTTACTGAGAATTAAAATAGGGTGTAAGGGGTAGGCATTTTAAGGCTCTTCCAGGGCTTCGTCTATAAAAGCATGTTCTTTCTCGTGGTTTTGGTCCAATGGTACAATAGATGTCTATCTTCTGCTTGTTGGAGTAGTTTAGATGGAGAACGGGCAATTTTACTTGGATTTGTGGATTAATTTTATGGGCAGTGTCCCTTATTGAATTGATTGAATGAATTTTATGGGCGGTGTCCCTTGTTGAATTAAGGGGAATATTTCTGTACACAATTGAAGTAGTCTTCTATTCTACTCTATAATTACTGTACACTATAACAATGTATTAGAAGGAACATTTCTGAGTTGGATTGAAGTGTTTCATAGACAGTACCTTCTTTACTTATCATTGACATGTTGAATTATGAGTCAAAACACAATTGAATGTAGTACCATTGAATTTTAAATTCTTATGTAATGTAGTACCATTGAATTTGATCATTAAAATTAGTAAGATATAAACAATTTACTTGTAATACCCCTAAAATTAAAAAGGATAAAATTGGAATTTAAATTTCATTCTATGTGCGTTTTTGTCTATTAATTTTGTAATTGTTGTATTTTGTTTGTTTTATTTTAAATTGTATTTTAAATGCCTTATTTGGTTAATTATTTAATTGTCTTATTTTCTTTATTTAAATTATGGTTTGTTTAGTTATCTGAGTTATTATATTGTTTGTTTTATGTTAGTTTTGTATTTGAATTGCCTTATTTGGTTAAGTATATTTTAATTAAATTAATTTTATTTTTGGTTGCTATGCTTACTTTAATTGTATTATTAATTATTTTCTTGCATGGACGTAACTGTTTAATTAAATTAAGTGTATGAATTATCTTTTAGGGTTTTAGTATTTTTATGGGCTTGCCGACATAATTAATTAGGATTTACGTTTAGGGTTTTTATTGACTTAGGATTTGGAGTTAGTTATAAATATATAACTTATACATCCCTAGGGTTTGATAACCCTATTCACGACAAAGTGAAAATACAGAGAGTTTGGAGAAAATTGAACGAGAGAAAAACAGAACAAAATTTAGAAGGAGAACAGAGAGGGCCAAGGGAGAGTTGTGGTGGATTAAACCAAAACCATAGGAGGCTTGAAGGTGGTCAGTGGTTACCGGAAATTAGGAAGACGACAACACAGTTTTGAGACCAAAGCTACAGGCAAGTTCTTCTACTTTCTCCTTCCCTTTGGCTTGTGTTCTGTGCACCTAGGTAGTCTCTAGGGTTAAATAGATTATAAACTAAAACTTACATGTTAATTGTATGTTTTATTGATAATCTGTTTGGGTTGTAATCGAATCTATTACAGAATTCGTACACATCTGTTTTCAGTTTTATTGGAAAAGCTTGTTAGTCCGGTTGTAATTTCAGACTCTAGAGAATTTGTTGAGTCTTAAACGGATCTTGCATGATTATTATATGTCAAATTTCATTATCAGTTCTCTGAGAAATTGGTCTGAAATAAATTCATTCTCGTCTGTTCTAGTTTTGCTCTTTAAGCATGCTAATAAATTGCTTAGTTAAATCTCTATATTTGATTTCAAATTGTTGTTCTAAAACCATTGGGAGTCTGTTTTGGTATTAATAAGACCTTAGGATAAGTTTTAGAAATCAACTGAAGGGTGGACATAGGCCGGAGAAGAAGCAGAAGGACGAGGACGGAGCAAACGGGGACTGGAAGCTCTCAAAGGAGGTGAGAGCCGGCTCTACATTCTTAGAGCCGGCTCCAGGCTCAAAAAAGAGCCTGCTCTTGGAATTTAGAGCAGGCTCTTTCAAATAGTAATTTTTTGGAAAAAATTCTACGAACTGTTTGGATACTGTTGGAGCATGGGAACATTTCTATTGACTCTGGGGTTTTACAGAGGGATTATAAGGTTGGATGTGAGTGTTATTAAGTCCTTAAATTGAGTAAGGTTGACCTCTAAGTGAATGAAATTAACAGTGCGCTAATTTAACAACTGTACGTACGGTTAACAGCTGAAAGGAGATTTGTTGTCTAGTTTTAATTTGACAACTTAGGGTGCTATATAATGATTCTAAATGAAGATTAAAAGCACAGTGAAGTTTTTTAAATTAATAAATTGGACTTGGGGCATAGGGCATGCCTCTGTGCTAAAAGATAAGACAGAATATCAGTGTACAACTTAGCACGCGGTTACCTGATAGAGAAAATTAAGTTGCTCAAATTAATCTAGCAATTTATGGGACTATAATGTGATTTAAAAACTTATTTTTAATGCATGATAGAGTCATTGATATATTAGATATGGTCTACGCATGCTATGGATGCTCGTTGTTGAACCTTTAAACCGTTTCCTGCAAATACATGGTTTAACTCTTAGATTTAAATTGCTGAAACTATAAATAGTCTTCTGTAATTATTTGGGATTGTTTTGGATTGTAAATTGCTGTACTGTTAATTATAGGTTGTAATTTACATGGTTTGGATGTTAATTGTGGGATATTAGATATTATCATACAAGTAATTGGATTATGGTTTTGAACTGTAATTGCTGTAGTGTGGTATAAACTATTCTGCAATTACCTGGCTTTTGGTTTTAGTTATTGAATTGCTGTACTGTTATTGATAGTCTGTAATTTTTACATGGTTTTGGATTTAAATTGCTGAATAAATATATTCTGTCAATTACATAGATATGGAGGATTGTATGCAGCGGTATGGGACGGTGACATACTAGGGGACGGTTTAGCTCAAAACGCCTAAACCTAACCTAATGGATTAAAGGAATGGATTTAAAAATATTGAATCCTAATTATGTTAAGTCAAATCAATTGCAACTAAGTTGAGTGGCTTCCTGGATTAATGGATGATAGTTAAGTCATGTCAACTGAATAAGTTAATAGACTAACTAACTTATTTATTGTATGTCAGTTCAATAAATATTTGAACTACATACCCTGGTTTTGGACAGACTTTATATATATGTTTATGGTACCACGAGATAAGCTTGAGCCTCAGACTCGTTGGTTAGGGTGCGTATATGCAGTGGATGCGTAGCTGGCTATAGTAGGTTGAGGTGTACCCTGTTAGGTCTAGGTACTCATGCCCACCTTTGAGTGCGTTTTCGCATGTTGCCTTCTATTCAGGTTGAGACCCTTACTGTAGACCAGTGAATGTCCCTTAGTGTGGATATATCTATATGTATGGACTAGATAGCTATTGTTGAGATATTTAGGGTGTATCTACGTATCGAGTCACTGTTTGGATTGTAATTAGAGAAGAATTTGCATGTGGGCCTGACCCACTCTTATTTTTACAGGTGTTCGTTAGTTCCAGACTTAGAGCTGGATCGTGCTGAGCAGATACAGTCTTCACTCCACCGATGACCAGGATTTTATTTCATATTTTAGAGTTGGGTTTCATTTCCAATCTTTTGAGTTCAGTGAGATATTTTAGGGATCCACTAGATGGATTCCCGAGTTATAATAGAAATGGAGAAGTAGGATGTATCAGAATCATTCTTTGATAATCAAATTTTATTCTGAGGTTTTTTTAGTTTCTTTTCAGCAATTTATTTATTCTTGTTTTTCTTATTTGTATTCTGTGTTTGATTATTGCTAATTGGTTTGATATCCTCGGGTAATCGGGCGTGGGCCTGGCCAACCCGCATCCGAAAATTCGGAGGTATCACATTACTAAACTGTTCAATTACTTTAATAATAATCAGATGGACATGAACAATGACAATGTTGAGCAATACCCATCAAGAGACATTCATTCTTTTGATGGTGAGAATGGTGAGGATGTTGTAGTTATTGAACAGGTCAATGCCGCTGTTTGGTGTGATGCCCATCAAGAGAAATTCATGCTCTTGATAGAGGAAGAGGTTGGAAAAGGAAATCGTACAGGCACAACTTTTAATCCAACTGGGTGGACACATATTGTGGAAGCAATGTTATTGGAAACTGGAAAAAAGTACACAAAAGACCAATGTAGACAAGAATTCAATAATATAAGAGCACTGTACAAAGATTGCAAACAAATATTATCTGAGACTGGTGTAGGGTACAACAGAAACTAGGATGATTGAGTTGAAAGCTAAAAGATGGGTTCGATTGTGCAAGGTTAGTATTTCAATACGTGTCAATTTACCATACATACAGTTAGTAATTAGTGATTTAGTATTAAAAGGGTTTGATGAACAATAATTGTAAGCTAATAACGTGTAGGTTCTCAAGCATGGCAAAAAAAAAAAAAAAAAAATAGGGGTGTAAGAATTATGAGCAGATGGTAAGGATTTTTGGGAATACACATGCTACTGGCAAGCATGTTCATCCTTCTACAAAGCCACCCAGACCTCACCAAGTGTTAACAATGCCTTAAGTGGCAACACATGAAACTGAAATTCATAACACTGAGGGCAATGCGAGCATGACTGATGTAGAACAACCTAATGTAGAAAGACCTATTGACCTCAGTCCTATTCCCAAACCTGTAGTTAAGAAACTGAAGAAATAAACTTTTTCAGAAACAATGTCTCTAGTGATGGAATGGTTAACTAATATTAGAAACGCGAAAGCTGATAAAATTGCAAAAGACATAGCAGAATTATCTTCTAGTTGTCAACCATCTCGATTTACTGAAATGCTTGAAGTGACATCTCCAAGTAAAAAAGAAAAATAAATGGATCCCCATATATATATTAGATATATCTTGTTTACTACTTCTAATTATTTCATTCCTACCGTGTGTTATTTTGTTTTTCTCTAATGTTGTTCATATGTTTTGTTTTGCATGAGGTAATTTACATTCCAAATTTGCAGATTAGCCTGAAAGAAGGTTAGATATATCTTGCTTGAATTAAATTTATGGACGGTGTCTCTTGTTGAAATAATTTTGTGGGCGGTGTCCCTTATTAAATGAATTTTGTGGGCGGTATCCCTTGTTGAAATAATTTTATGGGCGGTATCCCTTGTTGAATTAATTTTGTGAGCGGTGTCCCTTGTGTTTATTATGTTTTGAAATTTTGGAAATGTCCATTTTTAAGGGGAAATCATGCCGGATTTTTAAAAAAAAATTAAAAAAAAAAATTGAATTTAACTCTGCTTTATATTTTGCTACTATAGGTACTGTCTTGTTTTACATTCAAATTCATTTTTTGCTACTACATTGAAGGACATGGCAGTAAGTTGTAGGTAGTGGCACCAGTAGGATTGATAGGAAGCATTCTCCAGTTGCTGCAACTCCAGGAAGCTAGTGATCTCTAAGTTAATCAAATGGAGGGCTATACAAATATAAAGAAGTGGTTGTACATTTTATGGAATGAATATTAGTGATCTCCAGTTGTGTGTACATTTTATGTAAGTGTAACGAAGTGTGTATGTACACACATACTATTTTTAAGGAATGTCAAGCTCCTTATATGTGGAAGTATATATATGAATGGTGCAACACTCAAGTTCTTAAGATTATGATGTACAAAGCAAAACTATACGTGGAAGTATATATGTGAATGTTGTTCAGTCTTGTAAGAGGGGGATCTTCCTTGATTGCTTGCTTTTAATCTTTATTCATATTTAGCAATTCTGTTTATGGTTGGATATTGTATGAAATATTCAGAAGTCGGTTATTAAAATAAATACTCAAGAAAAGGGGAAATGGTCTCATGACTAAACAAAATATTACCAATTTGAAGGACCTCCACTACAAAATTTCAAACTAATCTAAGTGAAGTAAAACTATTCACAAGCTTCAATGTCCACCAAATCTCAACTCTGACCAATTCAAGAAGATCAACGTTTTGGCTTCGTTTCTTATTAGTTTCAACTTCAAGGATCTCTCTCTCACACATTCATCATGAATTTATATTATATATATATATATATATATATATATATGAAACAAAACAAAGTTAAATGGAATATAAGCCAAAAGAAAAAGATAAATGGAGTGCAAAGATCTGCTCTCATTGAAAGATTATTACAAAGTTAGATTTGTAATTTGGTTGCCATTAATCATGTTTATGCAGATTTATTCATTATTACAAAGTTTAAGATTTGTAGTTTGGTTGCCACTATACATGTAAATTTATTCATAATTTTTTTTCCCAACTCTAATGCAGAATATATATATATATATTTTTTAAAATTTTAACAAATTATCTCAAATCATAAAGAAAAATGGACTATTTACATATAAACTTATAATTGTATTCATATATATAATTTTTCAAAACAAAAACAAAACAGTCTTTACCAAACAGGTATTCTGTTATTGATTCAGAATTTTTGATAACAAAACTAACTTCCCAAACGTGTTTTGTTTTCGGATTCCTTAAAACGCATGACAATATCAAACGCGTTATCATGTTTTTGATATACAATTATCAAAAACAAAACAATCGTTACCAAACATGGATCCGATTTCTACTAAAAATATACCAATACCAAAACGGTTGTTTTCATATCATACCAAATTATAACATATAACGTTATTACCATCCAAACGGACCCTTAGTTGTCCAAAACTTTGGTATGGCCAATACAATACCCTTTTTAAGGGTCTCATGTCGGTGAGTTCGGTAAATTTAAAGTGATATTATTTTAGTTCGTTACATCGCGACCGATTCTGTGACCTCAACTATGAACCAATATTATAATGTTTGAATCGATAATAACTTTTATTTTTCTAAAAGTGAATTCAGATTTATTGCTAATATGCGCCTAGGTTTGTATCCTTGTATTGTCGTCTGTATTGTATATATATAATTATGTGTGATTAATGGGATTTGTTGATGGATGTTGATATATAGGAGGATCAGATTTTCTTTAATTTGATAATAATAATATTATTGCTACAAAATTTAGATCTTCTTTGCTAATATACATATGATCAACTCGAGATTTTAACCATATTAACAAAAGAGAACCAAACTAGTCAATGTTGTAGTAAAATAAATGATAGTATGCGTTGATGCGAAAATCCTCGCGACTCGGAACGACAGCGTTTACATGCAAAACAAAGCGACGTCACCTCAAATGGCACCGGTGGGATGCTGATATTGTGATTTACAAAAAGTTTTGAACCGTGATAGAAACAGCCGTGGTTTTGCACCGTGGTAGAAAGACTTTCTACCACGGTACAAAACCGTGGTAGAAAGTCAATTTTCTACCACTGTACAGAATCATGGTTGAAAAAGGGCTTTCTATCACAGTTCAAAATCATGGTAGGAAGTGTTATATAATTTTATTTTATTTTTAAATAATGCAGTCCCCACGAGGCCTTTTTTTTCCTTACTACTAGCCTTGCAAGGACTCCAGAAGCCTACACTAAATAAATTAAAAATAGCATCATAACCAAAATAACTTACAACTAACCAATAACATCATATATATATATATATATATATATATAACCAATTCCAAATCATTGTTTTATACAAAAATTAACCATATACAAATTTCTAGTTTCTTATGCCATACCAAAATAAAATAAAAATTCTTATATCCTCTTGCTCTATTTTAGTCTCTCTCTTCCATTACATATATGCAACTTCTTCATGAGCCACACAAAAAATATAACAGCAACAAAAAAAGTAACGGCAACCGTATTCCTAGCTTTGACCTACAAAGATGTAATAGTTAAAGTCAGAGAATATAAAACATGTTGTAAAGTTGTCAAAATTAAACCAAGCAAAGCAAGCATTATAAGAAAGGTACATTAAAAGATCTACTCTTCGTATTAACTCAATATCTTGGGTCATTGATATCCCGTCACCAAAAGAAAACATGACACCATATTCAAACATTTAAAATGAAGAAGACTGATTTTCTTTCTTTCTTTCAGAACTCCTATATTATTTTAGTTAATTAAATATTTATGTTTGGCTTCTCTAAGCCCTGCACATACCCAGGAGTCAGGACCCATATTTTATTAAGCCAGGTGTTGGAACCCTAGCTCTGGTTTGAGGTTTGAATTCTATAAAATTCACATTGTGTTTTCATTTTTCTTCTCTTTTGGTTGCTGAGCAACAAACATATATAGCTAGGAAAGAAAAAGAACTCATAAATGGTGACTATTAAGTTTGCAAGCTTAGTACTATGCCTTCTCTTTGTTTTGCATGCCCTCTGGAACTCTCCTGCACATGCTCATCAAGGTAGGCAGTTTAATTTCTTCTCCAATAACAGTTTTGTGTGTGTGTGTGTGTGTGTGTGTGTGTGTGTGTGTGCATGAAACAAGCAGACTATGACAGGTTCAGGTGTATTATTACTCTTTTCACATCTTTTTGTAGGTATGATGATTGATGGAGTTGGGCTAACGGCGACTACTAAAAATTTTGCATCTGCTCAAAAGGTACCTAGTCTTGTTATTGTATATGTGTGTATGTGCGTGTGTGTGTGTTTTAGCATGCTAAAAGTTATATATCTTTTATAAACTTTGATAACCAAGTGTAAATGTGATTGAACAGGAATTTTTGGACAGAATTCCTGCTGCTGCTAGGAAATTGGGGATTGGAGGAAGGAAAATGGCAGTAGATAAAGAGACTTCAAAGATTTCAGGTGCAACCCATTCTTCTAGAAAATGTTATGATCTTGAAAGGAAGGAATATTTGGATGTGAAATGTATAGCCGGTGACAAAAGTAATATTCTCAAGAAGTTCAAATTGGCTGGTTTTGTAGCTTCAAGTGCTGATTACCATTTGCCAAGACACCACCCTCCTAAGAATAACTGATTGAGAAAAAAAAAATTTGAAAAGAAAAGAAAAGCAATTGTTATGCTTGGAAGATCTCCTTTTGTTATTAGAAATGTTCTAATTAGAGCATAGTATATGGGAAATATCAAACTTGTATATATGTAGTGCAAGTATCTCAATTTTCTAGAGGAATTGACTCACTATAATACTAAAGGTGCTCTGTTTTATTAGTAATTTCTGTTTTAATTCCATTCTTCAGTTTCATTTCTAAACCTAGTAGTGTGCTACTTGGTAACATATATATATATATATATATATATTTATATATATGTACCAACTCAATCAAGATGTTTGTTTTCGGACAAGGTCCATTCACTAGCTTATGTTTCCAACTTTTTTATTTGGCTAATTGGATGCAGGAAAGGATACAGAAGCTTCAAATACATCACTTAAAAGACCTCAATATCGCTCGATTGATCAGGTCTCTCTCTCCCTCTCTCTCACTGTCTGTCTCTTGATCTTACACACGCACTTGCACTGGTTCACATAGGTCTGCAACTCAATTTATTTTTCGTACTGAAACTGAGGGTGTTGCAAATAGATGTTTTATGCTTCTAAACATCAAAATCTTCCTTAGGAAGATGGATGGATTTGTTATGTGACCTCACTAACATTGAAATCAATGTTAACGCTTTAATGACAGAACAATAGCAACATATTGGAGCCAAAGACATCGAAATCTGCAAGCTTGGGAATTCCAGGGACTGAGCCAGTCCATTTTCGAAATACTAAGACACGCTACTCTCAAGTTTCAACTATAGCCGGTCATGGAAGTTCTTCAAAGAAACAAGTCTCTCAAGAGCCTATTGATGGTATTGCTCATACGGAAGGAGGAGTTCATGGAAGTTAAAATACAAGTTTTGGAAACTTATTTAATTTTTCTGTTCTGTCAATTAAGAATGTTTTGGAAACTTAATTAATTTTTCATAAGATTTACAAGTTTTTGAATTCTAAATTTCAATTATTCTTGGTGGGTGTTTTAGATAGAATATAAACATAAATTAAAAAAGCATTAATTAATAAAATTTGTGCAATAAAGTAATCCTTTGTAAGCATCCTGAGACAAATTTTTTTTTTTTTTGAAAGGTTAATTCGCATCCTGAGAGTTTGAAACACTTGATAGCATGATTTCTTATTAAAACTTAGAAGACCTCTTTATTTACTTTGATACATGTCCATGACTCCATTCTATTCAATTTCCTAATAAAGAATGGTCCATACCCTACTACTGTGGTACTAAAGTATGGTTCCAATAATAGATGGAAATGCTTCAAAATTTTCATGCAAAGACAAACTACTATTCCATGTAAAACTAAAAAAATTAAGTAAAGGTATAAACAACATATCAACAACTTTTCCTCCACAACAATCAATCAAAACCTCCACATACGATGATCCCAAACTCCCATACTTTCAACATTTTAAAACAAGAAATAAAAATGGCCTCCACAAGGGCCGATGTACCAATAAGGTAATAAAGTTCAAGATACACCGCAAAATTGGTCACTTAAAGGCACATGACCCCCTAAGTATGAGTATAAAAAGCATTAAAATTGTGCAATCATAAAAGAATTTTATCGCACATAAAGACCATATAACTTACAAATTTTGATGTACTTGATAGGCCATGCAATCGACGCTCCCGTTGTTGTCTTTTCCCGGTCCCTTTGGAAGATTACATTTCAAGTACATGCAAATCAATTAAAGAAAATATAACACCAAAATACACCCTAAGTGGAGATAGTTAAATGAAAAAACTCAAAACCAATGATATGCCGATAAAGTGATGCCCTTCTTGCAAGGCCATGGTGACACAACTTGTAACAGCCAACGTTGAAATTACATGCTATGTGAGGGTTAATATTATGTGGACTAGCTCCCTTTCTTCTCCAAAAATATTGTAAATGTAAGGTTTACTAAGTTAGCTTAGTGTTGGCTTCAAGAGTTAGCATGTTTTTGTAGTCTACATAATGAACCACCTATTTTATTTCATGATGCTGCCAAATGCAAAGTAAATCACAATATCAGCACAAGTGCAAAACAGTAAATTAGTGAGGGCCATGATAACAATTCTGCCTGCAGAAATAAATTATAAATAACAGCAACCTCTTTTGTTTCTATACCAACCATTTATATCTACGCACCCCCATAATGCAAATTGCAATTGTTTTCAAGCTGAGAAGGCTGTAGTAATCAACAAAAGGCATCAGCTGGATATCTCCATATACTTGAGCTTCTCTCCACAGCTCGAGATTGACTTGTCTATTCGTATTCTGCAGGTAGGAAAAAAAATGAAATAAGAAATAGAAAGAAACAGAAAAAAATAAACAGTCCAACTGTTACCCAAAAAAATTTCAAGCAAAGTGACTATTGTCAATGAACACAACTAGAAGGGGTGCTTCAGAAGGATAATTCTATCACCAAGAAACCTTTTTCCCTTTTCTTTCTTTTTTATGTGATAGGGAAATATAGTGGAGACATTGTGTAATAATAAAAAAATATTATATATTCCGTTCATTGCTTGGAGTAATGCTAAAAAAATAGCTAAAGCTCTAGCTACCAAGCATTAGAACACAGGTTCAAGGCTGAGGGTGTATATTTTCATGCAAAAAATAGGCCTGTCCATGAACTTTAATCCTGGTCTTCAACTTAACTTATTCAACCATGATAATGCACATGATTTAAATAAACAAACTGACTTTCAAATAAAATTATACTAGTCATTGACTCATTGGATGTTGGTTGACTAGATTTTAATGCATTTATATATATATATAACTACGGCAAGACACATATTTTAAGGAGTTAAACCATAGCATCTAAATTAAATGGTTATTCCAATCAAAATTTGAACATGGCAAAAATAGTACTGCAGTAATAATAATAATAATAATTTGTAATGAAACTTACAAATAAAATTATACTAGTCATTGGATTTCAACACATGCCTTCACTCTAGATTTATGCATATAACTTCTAACCAATAAATATAAATTTATAATCCAAATAAACATAAAAGCATACTACATCCGCAATAAGTCAAAATATAATGACACTTGCATGCATACTTAGATATATGGCATTGCCTCCATGGTCTCATTACAAACCACTAAAATGTTAAATGAGAAATTATGATATGTGATTTAATAGGAACTCCAAAAGATAAATGGGTGGGTTTCTAAATATTTTCCTTCCTCCAAAAATACATACAAACATCATAAAAGAATGTTGTCCATCAATACACGTGAATTCAAACTAAGCAAGAGCTATGACATAGCAAGTCATCGTCAAGATGTCTCAAAAAAATCATCAAAGCCTAATCCTTAATTGAGCTAGTCCACATAATATTAACCCTCACATAGCATGTAATTTCAACGTTGGCTGTTACAAGTTATGTCACCATGGCCTTGCAAGAAGGGCATCACTTTACCAGAGACTGGCTGCGTACAAGTTAGCAGTTGCAGAGAGAAGGCTTGAGAGTTAAGAGACAGCAGACCAGAGGCTGAAGCTTGCGAACGGCGAACCCGAACTGGAACAGCGGGCGATGGAAGCTGAAGGATATGGGTTTTAATATTTTGAACAATCTGAAATGATATGCCGATATGGGTTCTGATTCTTGTAGATTTTGTAGTTTGCAGTTGTAGAGACAGAGAGAGGGCAAGTTCAGAGTTGAGAACTAGAATAGAGATGGAGGCGATTTCAAGTTTCCACTGTAAACAGAGTATCATTTTCCATTTGTTTGCCAGGAAACATGAGAAGGGGAAACAGAAAGTAAAAATCAAAATTTAAATCTTATGCCTTTTATTATTTTAGGATGTTAGAAAAATGAAAAACCCATCTCAATCAAGCTAAATATAGTTTAATAAACTTCGAATTACCAAAGATACATACTTGGGTACCAAATGAATGAAACCCTAAAATGCGAATTTTCAATTTATTTTCTTTTCCACATTTGCCCAGCAACCATACGAGCAACAACATTCAAGAACAACAGAGAAACAGCATTCAAAGATTAGACAAGTCACTAGTCTTACCGTCACGCTTATCCTCCTGCGAAGAGAACTCTTCAATCTCTTCATCGACACTACGCCACAACTCCCGCTTCTAGGTGGCCGATGTGGATTCGGTGGTGCGACCTCGCCGGAGACGCTTGAGGGTTTGTGGGTGATTCAAAATCATCATCGTCATCGTTATTCAAAATCATATCTGATATGCCGATATGGGTTTTGACTCTTGTAGATTTTGTACTTCGCAGTTGCAGAGACGGAGAGAGGGCCGAGTTGAGAACGAGAATAGAGATGGATGCGATCGGGGAGGGCTGAAATGATTTGCCCTAATACATGTGAGTAAATATATTTTTGTATATAAAATATATATTTTTAAATTTTTTTTTAAAAAAACTAGCGGGAATAAGACCCACAAATAAGCGGGTGAAAGTAAATTTACTCACTGTGGTAGAATAAATAAATTCACTTTCTATCACGGTTTTAAAATAATCGTGGTAGAAAGACCACCTAAATTATAATTCATTTTTTTTCACGATTAATTTATAACCGTGGTAAAAAGACCAGCCTAAATTACATAAAAAATAATTCACTTTTTACCATAGTTATCAAATAACCGTGGTAAAAGAATATACTTACTACCACTGTTATTTTATAACCGTGGTAAAAGGATATACTTTCTATCACGGTTTTAAAATAACCGTGGTAGAAAGACCCGCCTAAATTACTTTAAAAATAATTCACTTTCTACCACGATTATAAAAATAATCATGGTAAAAGAATATACTTTCTACCACGTTTATTTTAAAACCGTGGTAAAATAATATACTTTCTACTACGGTTTTTCATTAACTGTGGTAGAAAGGGTCTTCTACCACGGTTTTAAAATAATTGTGGTAAAAAATATACTTTTTATTACGGTTATTTTAAAACTATGGTAGAAAGCGTCTTCTATCGGTAAAAAAAGCATGGTAAAAAACTATTTTTCTTGGAGTGTAGTAAAGTATTACATATATGTTTATAAAATATATATATTTAAAATACTTTAGTAATTAAGTTTAGCTACATGTGACTTGAGTTTTTCACATCTCTTATCAAAAATGTTTATTTGGATTATAGGTTTTCTTATTTCTAAATACTTTTATTATTTTAAAAAATAAAATATTAAAAATTTAACATAACATTTAATGGGGAAATTGAAGGAAATACACCAAATTAACTTCCCAATTTCAGTTTTTTATTTAGTTATTTGTACATTTATACATTTTTACTATTATTTAATAGGAAGTTTTAAAGATGGCACACGCAATGCACTTCTCAATTTCAGTTTTTTACCTTATCAAAATTTAATATTATACTTACTCCATCATTTTATTGAAATTAAAATTAATTATTAAACTCACCAACAGGCCAGTGGCCTAACGGTACCAGACCTTTACTTTCTAAAGGAAGATTAGGAGTTTGAGTCTCAGTGGAGGCATGTGTGTCTGAGTACCAATTAGGAAAAAAAAATTAATTATTAAACTCTAACTCATCATCTTTAGAACTTTTTCATCTCCCTACATAAAAAGTGCTTTGAATTTATTATTGATTAATGTGTTATTTGTATTTATTGATAATGTTGCTCATTTGTTTATTTGATATTTACCAGGTTACCAATAATTTTTTTCATAGAGAACTCATAATTTCTTGTTACCTATACTTTATATGAAATTGTAACTAAATTCATGAATGAATAGTTGCAGAGGATGAAATATAAAAAGGGCGGTAAGCCTTATGATAATTGAGATTTGTATAATATAATTGGTCCAAACACCTTGCAAATACTTTAGGTGATAATTGATTTTGCACCTTCAAAAATTTTTAACCGTAAAAAATGAGAACGTTAATTGATGTGCATGTAATAAAATGAATGCCTATTAATCTTGATCTAAAAGCAGCCAATAATTGACATGATATACAATATTTAAATTATACAAATATATTCTAATTGTTTATCTTGATCACATAGTTATCATTGTATTGAATTAAATATCATTATGAAATGACTATTTACAAATAATAAGTGAATTGATTCATTTGTGTATTTTTCTAATTTTTGTTTTTGAAATTTTTTTTTTATTTTTTAAAAATAAAATATCGAGTTTTATATAAAATTTATTTGTTATATAAAATGTCTTATTTTTAATTATTTTAATTTTTCGTTGCACTTTATTTTCAATTCATAGCAATTTCTTATGCAAGCGCGCAGTTTCTTTTATATTGTTTCCATCACAACTCATTTATTTTGAATCCGTATCCTTCATTAATTTTATAAATTTATTGGCACTGGAATTTTCTTTTTTCTTTTTTACTTTTAAAAGTCCTTGCATCAAGCACCAAGAACACTTCATAAAAGTTTTCTATTCTTACTTTATTAATCGCCTAATTTTATTTTCTCTTAAAATTAAAATGTTCAATCTGATACTCTTGTTTGCTATCCAAAATTTCAAATCTGGCAATCATTTAACTAAACAAACTGCATATGAATTATGGTTAATGTGATAGAATAATAATATGATCTGATATAATATACCGATATGCTATTAATATATTATCTAATATTATAATATATAATATTTTAAATAAAGCATCAGTGAGTTTAATTAGTATCAATTTCAAAGGTTGGTCTAAGTGGATAGAACTTGCCTTGATGCATAGACATTTACAACAAAGCTCTATATAAAACAAGATTGATCCATATAAACAAATAAAAAATAAAAAAATTAAATCTAGAAAAAACTAGCTAGACTAGATTGTGCCACATTGAGGAATTTTGATTTATTTGTTTCCCTTAATCTCCCGGCCCACGCATATATAGACATTGCTATCATGCCACCTGAAATCGACAGGCCCAACAAGGCCCACCCGGCCCAATCCAAAAAATTCTATTGATGGTGTGAATTAGCTGGTTCACACCATTATTAATTTGATCCAAACAATATTCCTTGTCAATCCTTTCTTTGAGTTGTCCAAACATATTTGTTACAAGATTCTGGGAACAAAAACATGAAAATATATTTGGTAAAAAAATATTGCAGGTTTGAAATATAGAGTGGTTAGTTTTAAAATGTCATTTAAAAATTTTTAATTTTTAATTTTTATTTTTTATTGTTCATCACTACAGTGCGGAAACATATAAAAATATCAAATTGTGTTTCGATTTTTTATCACTATTTACAAAACGTTTCGGTACTAAGAAAAACAAAACAGTTTTTTCCATTATACTTTGTTACATTATCCAACAAAAGCAAAATGTGTACCAATCAAACCATAAGAAATTTGGAAGAGTGCCGTCGACACCTATGAATTTTTCCAACCTCTTCGTCAGATATCAGCGAATAAAAATAAAAACTTTAAGCGTTATTATTTGCTTATTTAAAATTAGATGATGTGGGCCTTTACATATTGCAAAGTAGATGGTTACAAAACGCTTAAATGGTGCAGTACAGTTTTTGAACAATGTCTGATCCATTTCTACATGCAACTGTTGCGTTCATTTGAAAATTTTCTTCCCACTCGTGAGGTAGTAGAAAATTGAAGCTTTCTTTCACACTTTCTTTGTTGTCCTTCACAATACACCACACCTACTAGCCACACACAATGGTGAGGGTGGGACCGTGGGGGCACTTCATTTTTTTTTTTTTTTTTTGAGAGCACAAATAGAATTTATTTACAAAATAATACATAGTAACTAGAAAGGGTATCTTGGGGAGGAATGCCCCGCTCTCCATCCTCCACACTCACCCTAATTTTCTCTAATTTTTTTCTCGCACTTTTATTAGTAATTTTATCTTTCCCATTTACTTCAAATATATATATGTATTTAACTATTTACTTTAATAATCTATTTTAATATTCTTATTATTATTATTATTATTTTAAAAGTAAATGGGTAAGCTTAATATTCTTCTTTTCTTTACATGAAAGTAATACAAAGTTATGGGTCAAAACTCAAAAAGCTCAAACGGTTGAAAAAGACACAAGAATAGATAGAGCCATCAATATGTATATGTATATGTATATGTATAAAGTGGTACTCCAATATAAGGCTATACAAGGGAGGGGCATAGGGAGTAGGTAAGTACTCCTGTCTCCTGCAAATACATCACTTCGAGATCTTTGATTGCTTCTCGCACGGACTGGACAGGAGGCGATCGGCGCGCTGTTACGCTTCAGTTTTCAACTTAAATCACTTTCCGTAACTCACAAAATGTTTAATATATATAGTAACTGAAAATAAAAAAATAAAAAACTTAGAAAAAATTGCATGAGGAAATTATGATTCGTAAAATTGGTTATGATTGTGATTTTGATAGCGATCGCAGTATAACAGATTTAGACAAAATCAATATAAATTAAACAATATAAATTGCATATCAATTTTTAAAAAAAATTATATATCAATCGATATATGGTGTATTAATTGATAATGCAGTGCAGTGGGACATGCTGTAATCTATTTTTAAAATAAACCAGTGAGTGGGGAGATTCAATGGACTGATGTACCTTATTGAGAGGCAGACAGACTAGTCTGTTTGTTTTGGTTGCATCTTCAACGGAAGGATTAAGTTTTGGGCCACGTGTCTCATTGGGATACGTACACACCCAAGTCTAACATCATTTCTCGTGCTAGTCAGTGTGGTTTGACTAATATTTCCACTCCATTAATTCTATGTTGCCCATTGTGTATTACTAGACTTTAAAATTAGGAAGTTTCAAACTCTATTTTCACATATTCCCCCTAAATAAAATTACAAATTAATTCTTATACCACACAAGTTTAGTTATTAACATTTTTAATATTATAATTGTTTTTCTTTATTAAAGTAAGACTCCTATTATTTTCTTGATACAAGTTTAAGGCTAGTGTCATGGTGAAAATTAGAGTGATATGCTTTCACTATTACAATGGTACTAATTATAATATTTTATAAATGTGATGGCATATTTAAGAGTGAGGATAATGACAGTATGTTGTTAATACTTTAATTTAAAAAAAAAAAAAAAAAAATTACAAATATTGTGGTTGTGAAAGTGAGGTCATATATCATCGCTTTCACAATGACACTACCTGTAATTTTAAAAAAAATAAAGGTATAAGAAGGGAATTAGGTTTTGGTGACCAAATTTGAGAAAAATTATTCAAAGTGACCTTAAACTCTGACAAAGATATATATGGTAACCAAAAATTTAAAAATAATTAACAATAAGTGACCATTTAATTTTAGTGTCCAAAATACCATTTTCCCATTCGGATATCTCAATCCCTCCTTTTCTCTTCTCCAAGGCCACCCAAATATGGGTAAAAGCACAAAGAATAAATATAGGTTAATTAAAAACAGAGTAAAAAACGTATATTGGTTCTGCGTTAAGTAAAATAAATACTACTGTAATACGTAGGGTGATTTTTCAATTCGGAAAAAGTTCATGCATCATCCATCATGTAGTCACAGTCGCTTAGGTCTGTCTGACTGATTAACACATGTTTTCTTGGAAAGATAAACGTCTTCAATTCAATAATACTTCAATCAACGATTGATTAGTGATAGAGTTTGAGTGATGGAGACATTTATTTAATTATTTATTTTGGAAAAATAATGTTACCATTTAGAGCAGCCTTAATAAATTCATGTCTTTTTTATCATCCTTAGATCTTTTTATCATCCTTCGATCATATGGCTCAAATCATAAGTGCTCTCCAAATCTAATGATAATAAAAACTCACACTTAATGATGCTATGAGTGTGCATGCATTACTCTTTTTTTAGTCCCCATATATGATACATTTGTTTTATATTAAATGTCCACTTTATTCTCAATTTTTATTCTAAAGTCGTAGAAAATCTAACATTATACCATCTATCAGCTTAAAATGAAGTACTTCAATTTCATCACATAAAAACTAGCAATAACTAGTTTGATTTGGCATACCAATTACTGAGTATGCTTGGTATATTATATATATACTCCTTGATAAAATTCTGATAAACTCATTGAGCTATTCATGTTGCCGAGAGTCCTAACTGACAAGCCAACCACAACATTAGAAATTTACTTTTATTGCACTAAATGGTAACTAAACTTGAGCCGATCATTCCATTCGTAAATTAATTAAATTTAACTGATAAATATAAGTGTAGTGGCAGAAGATTTGTGCATTTAGAGATTAAAAAATATATATATATAATTAAACCTAGCTAATCATATCCCTGTATACATAAGTACTTAAGTACACAGTATTAACCAATCATAATGGATCAGTGCGGCATTCAACATGACAGTAGCACCTCTCCCTCACTCTTCTCTCTTTTTCTGTGAACCTCTTTGTGTTGTGTTTGTGTGTGTGTGTGTGTGTGTGTGATGGATAGAGTTGAAATGGAAATGACAAGAGAGAGACGATTAGATGGGATGTTTGTCCCACGTGGGATTCGCACGTGGGTACAATACTGCGGCGGATGGAAGAAGTTGCTACAATGTGTCGCATATATGTTTACCATGTATATATATATGTATATATATGTATGTATATATGTTTGCTTCACGCAACCTACTCCCCTACTGCTTCCTCCACCACTTGCCGTGGCTTTAAAGTTTGCACCAAAATTCCTCCCCAACCCCTCTCTCACTCTCTCTCTTTATATACATACATACATATATATATATATATCTATCATACTACTATAAAATTTCCCAACTTTAGCTCTCAACTGACTCAATTACAAGTAGGCCACCACCAAAGTTAGCCTTCCACATTTTCTAATTCACAAAACCCCTTTCCTTTTCTAAATATCCGTCTCTCTCTCTCTAAAACTGGGTGGGAAGATATATAATTTCTGTGTAGAGAGAGAGAGAGAGAGATGAGTGGTAATGATAATGGAGGTGGGCCTTGTGGTGCCTGTAAGTTCCTTAGGCGGAAGTGTGTGAAAGGGTGCATATTTGCACCATATTTTGACCCGGACCAAGGCACGGCTCACTTTGCTGCAGTGCACAAGGTGTTTGGGGCGAGCAATGCTTCCAAGCTGCTGCTCAGAATACCGGCTCACAACCGTCTCGACGCGGTTGTCACGCTCTGTTATGAGGCTCTCGCTAGGGTTAGAGACCCTGTTTATGGCTGTGTTGGCCATATCTTTACTCTCCAACAACAGGTATATACATACATACATATACATATATGCTTTTTGTATATGCATTCTACTTTTATGTTCTCTATTTGCAAAATCTTCATGCTAACGTGCGCCAGATGTCTTTTTGTGTGTGTGTGTGTGTGTGAGATGTCTTTTTGTGTGTGTGTGTGTGTGTGTGTGAGGGGTCTAGGTGGGGCTAAGGAGATTTCAGATTCAGATTGGTTATTACTAATTTACTATTAGGATGTAGTGTAAAAAAATATTGTGAAATAGTATGTTTGATTTCAACTATGCTAACGTGCGCCTGGGGCTGTGTACACGATTATAATGGCTAGGGTAGCCATTTCCGAGTAATTACACTAGTCAGCTGAGTACAAGACTATAAAGTTATCCAAAAGGCTTCAAGGTTTTCACTTATAAATTTATAATGTTTTGAATCGGTACTAGCTTTTATTTTTCTAAAAATGAATTCCGATTTATTGCTAATGTGCGCCTAGGTGTATATCATTGTCTGTATTGTATATGGATAATTATGTGTGATTAATGGGCTTTGTTGATGAATATGTGTGCGTGTGGGGTTTTTAAGCTTAGCTAGAATTAGTTTCAAATATCCAAGTAATTAAGAGTTCACTTGTGAGATTCTGCTAACATGAGCTCTGGTGCATTTGCTCTCTATTATTTCTGGTTGCTGCTAAATTACTGTTGTAACTTAAAGTAATCCAAAACAGACATATTCAGTGAATTTTTTTTCTACTCAGATACTAAAGTTTTCTAGTATCATTCCCATGATATTCCCTCAAAAAAAAAAAAAAAAAAAAACATGTATTATTGTGCTAATATGCACCTGTGTGTCCCATGTTCTCTTCTAAATGGAAATTAACGTGGAGAACTGCAAATGTCATTCAAAATAGTCCGGGTTTTGTTTCTGGTAAGACTGGTTGTTTGACAACACTGTTAATATATAGTTCTTCATATATGCATTAATTTGTTGCCACGATAATACTAACGTGCGCCCGCAGCTTGGCATCAATTTCTAGGTTTAACCTTATAGAGCAAAAAAAAAAAAAAAAAAAAACTATGAAGTGCGACTGTTAGAGTACTATTTTTTGGGTAAGGTAGAGTTCCATTTTTTACATATATAGTAATGTGATTTGTTGTGGATTAATTCTATGGAAGTTTTTTTTTTTTTTTTTGGGAAATTTTCTATGGAAGTTGAGTCCTCAACTCTCTTGCCAACTTATGCTTCTACACGTTTGTACATATTTCCACACACGCACAATATTTTATATATATATATAGAGAGAGAGAGAAAGAGAGAGGAAGCCGCCATGTAGTGGTGGATGGTTATGGACTGAAGGGTCTTGATGCTTGCCGGGGCTACTAAGTAAACTTGGAAGCTCGAGAAATATTCAAATGTTAGTGTTTTGACTTTCTTCCTTCCTTTTTGAGTTCTTATCTTCTAGCAGGAGAAATAAGACATGTTAAGGTATATATTTAAATATATAAAAATAAAATATCATTTGTTTGATCAGTTGTGTGGACGCAGAATTTAAGTCTCCCTAGGTCAGATGATCAAATTTTCTTTAATTTGATAATAATAATATTATTGTTACAAAATTTTGATCTTGTTTGCAAATATACATAGGATCATCGAGATTTTAACCATTGACTAAAGAGAACCAGACTAGTCAGTATTGTAGTAAAAAATTGATAGCATGTTGGACTAATGTAATTGTTTTGCACGAGTCCGAGGTTGGCGTCATGATATAATTATTAATGATAAAGGTGTCAAAAAAAAATTTTGGGTGGGGGAAACAGCCCTTGGTTGAGATCATCATATTTTATGTGAGTAAAAGTTGACATTATGTTAACGTAGAATAAAAACTCACATCGTGATAACGTCAATATCACTCACATAAAAATTGTTACTAAAGTTATCCGAAAAATTCCCTATCATGAATTTAGTGCTGTTTTTAATCAATTGAAAAGTTATAATGCTGTATACAGTGTGTGTATATATATTTATATGTGTGTCTATATACATCCCACTGTACATGCATTATTGGATAGAATAAAAAATTGGGTATATAAACACCAATAACGTACCCTTATCTTTGTATTAGGTAAGATGCCAATTCCTGCTTAGAATTGACTACTCATTTAGTTCTGGGAGAGATAGTGATGACAAATTAAAGGTTGAAAATATTCGGACAAAACCATAGATTTTCCTAATAAAATGATATATATTAAAAATGAAATTATATAATTTTTATACACTTTACCGACCTATATATATATATATATATATATATATATATCTTCAAATTTCCTCAAGTTTATTAGAAAATTAATAATTCCCCCCATCCTATTTTGGCTCCAACATCCTTATCCTTTCACATGTTTGCAGTTAATTTGCTTCACCATAATTAGATGAATATTATATTCCCTCTTATACAGACAGTATTACTCACACCATCTCATTGATGTATAGGGATCACAATTCACAAGATCAATTATTAGATGTTATGCCATTTTGATGAAACTAGAGAGAAGAGAACTAATTAAGATTATCCATGTCAGCTAGCTAGCAAGTTGATCAGTTTTTAATATATACACAAACTTGTCCATAATTTTCAATAAGACCGCCAAGGGCTATATTTTAACCATGTATTCTTTACCTCCCAAAGCAGAAGGAGAAGGTTCAATTCTCTATAAGAACAAATGATCGCATTTTTAATCTATGTAAATTCAACATGAAAAACCCAAAAGCTCTGCCCCTTATCCGGTTATCCCCAAACTGAAAAATGGTATATTTTTCTTTCGATTTTGAAGAACTAAGTTTGCTCAATATTGCTAACATATATAGACTATGTAAATAATATTTAAAAAAAAAAAACTATGATACAATTAACACATAATGTGGAATGTAGTGTTTAATTATAAGTTGCACAAGCAGTTTGGGGACTAATTAACCTTTTCTTGTTTATATTGAGGCAGTGTACTGATAACAATTTTTTTTTTATATGATTGTAGGTAGCTAATTTACAGGCGGAATTGGCATATGTTCAAGCTCATCTTTCCACCTTGCAGCGTCTCCCTCTTCCGGCTCCTCGGCCAGAAAGTCCTCCACCGGCTAACATTCAGTCCTCTTCGGACATGGGATCCACTTACGACACATCAATGCATTTTGATCTTCCTTCACTGTCACAGAATGGATCGACGTCAGAAATGGTGAGTTTGTGTAGCCCTATTGATCAAGAGCTCGAAGATGGTGATCTTCAAACTTTAGCTCGCGAATTCGTTGTGTCTAGATACTTGCCAGGAGTAGGTGTCCGGCCCTCGAGTTCCCAGTGAAAATTAATGTAGTGGTTCTGAACTCAAAATTATGCATCCTTTTTTCTAACTATATTAGCACATTTTGTATTGATCATTTGATCTTAGAACTTTAATCAAATGTACTTTTTGTTACATTTTTCTACTTAGCGTATTAAAACTATAAACTTAATTCAGACCTTTGTTGATCAGTACTTAAACCTTTTTTGGGGCTATAAAAACTCTAGAACCTTTTATCTTGAATTGTTGCTGTTATGTTTTAAACTTTTCACAGTTGTTGTTTTCATAACTAGGAACCCTATACATATCACTTAAATTATGTTATTTTTGCATTCGGGGGAGTTAAACCTAGGATGTCAGAATTTACGTGAACAATGCTATACAAGCCCCGGCTATCGGCCAACAGCTAAATTATTGACGAGGTAATGGTGGGATCCATCACTTGTTGTGGGGTTCAATTCTCTCACATCAGTATATAACTTTTTCTTGTATATATTCAATGATTAAGTATTATGTCATAATCATGTAGTTATGAATTATATAATAATTACTTAACAAGAATCGAAATCGAAACGGTCCTAACGGTTCTTAAAAATTGAAACCGGAATTAAAACCGTTGAGACATGGAATCGGAACCAGAATCGAACCGGTTCCACAGTTCCAGTTCCTTTTTAAAAAATATATATAATTAATGACTCTAAGCCCTTTCATAGTGCATTTTTATGTATAATATTGTACATGGGAATATAGTTTACTATATATATCTCTTTGTATGCATCAATTGATATATATATTAGTAATTATATAATTAAAAACACAATATTTATAATTATTTAACGATTCCGATTCAGGATTTTGTAACCAGAACCGTTATTTAACGGTTTCAAAATTTCAGAACCGAAACCGAAATCGAAACTGAAGCATCGGTTCCGGTTCGGTTCGGTTCGGTTCTACGATTTTTTTTTTTTTTTTCGGCACCCCTGTTAACAAGGTTGTCAAGTAGATTGGGCTTTTCTGGCACAAGAGGCTTCGGAAACAATGCTATTGGGCCCATCCTTAACCCAAGTCGCTAGTAGTCCTGTATTGAGCACATGCCATGACAAATGAACAAAATGCTTCTATTAGGAGCTTCTTCCAATGGCGGCACCAAGTTCATCCTTCTTTGCCTGTTCCCCAAGTAAAAAAAAATTTCCCAGAACATTTTTTTTTTCTTTTTCACAATTTTCTTGCTTCAAATGGTTGATGTAGTTTTAGAATAACTTGGAGAATTAATGTTCCATATTTATTTTTGTGCATGCCATGTTCTCGAACCAATAAAAGCATCTTTCCAATTGTGAAATTAAAAAATATAAATCAACCACCAAGCTATAATATAGCCCAGTAATATAAAAAGGGAAAAGATTAAAAAATAATATATATATATAAAATATAAATCATGAGACGACCCTAAGCCCCACCTATAATTGCTTCCGATAGGCCAGAGGCACATATAATACCAAGCAGGCCCATAACGGGCCCAGTAGGCTACAATAGGAATATAACCCTAAGTATATTAGGAGTTTACTCCAATGGCGGCACCAAGTTCATCCTTCTTTGCCTTTTCCCCAAGTAATATATATATATATATATGATAGCCTAACCCAGCACCCCATCCCAGTAATAACGTAAGAGAGCTATTTCCTATTTGTCTCGTGACTTGATTGATGCATTCTTGTCTTTCTTATTCCATGTAAGTAAAGGAACTGGAAAACTCCGAACGGCACGGTCCACAGAAGGTTGAGAAAGCAGTTCGCCTATTATACACCGAGAAAGAGAAAAACTTCTATATGCATAGGATCTTATAGAAGGCTCCTTTGGAGGATCATTGGCTTGCATCTTTTCCTTATTGTTCGTTCGCGGAACCCTAGCCTCCTTACTTCTTCTCATCTCTCTCCTATTAATATTTTTCTGCCGGAAACATGTTAATCCGAAGGCATGAATGGAGGTTCAAAACTGAATTCGTTTGGCTTGAGAATACAAATTCACAAAGTTACATACAATCATGCCTTTGTCGAAGAAGAGAATATCAGAGATTCTAAAGAATCATACCCAACTTCGACCGAGTCTTTGTTGGATGAAACATTGTTCTCTCAAATCCTCGATCCATTCCTCTCTACGGTCGGAATCATGATGAATGAACATTGCCATAATCGCATTCTATCTATTTGTCGTGCAATGACAAGTATTGACACAATAAGTCACAGTACTACTGCGGTGCCCTTTCCTGTCATGGACAGGATGAGATGTGGAGGGCTCAGAATGTGTTGCCAACCTTACCGTAGGCTCCGATACTTCCTCCATGGATCGATGTATCATTTGTTTGGATCATTTGTTTGGATAAGTTTCGGGTTGGTTTTGATGTGGCAATCATTCGTTGGCTCCAACAATGACAAATTGTAATTTGTGTGATTGTTCTCCGTTTTCCATTTTTCTTACCTATAAGATTTGTTTCATTTTTTTTTTTTTTTATATGGAATAAAAATACATACTTTTCTTATTCTCTAATTTCTAATCTATGTTTGTGAGTATATTGAAGATGCAATTATATGAAGGAAATTCAGCTCTCCCTTAGTAAATAGAATAGTATGAAATGAGTGATTCTTCCTGTGCAAAAGTTTTAGTTAAGTAGAGTTTTTGCGAAGAATTAAAATCTGTTGTATCGCAAAAGTAAATATTGTAACAAAACATAAAAGTTTGCAACAAATATGCGTTTCTTCACAAGATAATACCATGGATGACAGAAAGATCTGTAAGGTTGACAATTAGTCATGTGCAAAAAGGAAAAGACAATCTTCCGGATTTATGAACTCCAGTTCACTCAAAACACACACACACACAATTTCACTTCCATTTATCTAGTCTAAAGTGGCAGTCTTTTGAACAAAGCTAGCATTGGGGAAGGCAGCCTTCCCATATAAATACATGAATAAACGCCAGAATCCAGAAACCATATAAAGCTAATACTGTAAATACAGATTCATTGCGTCTTAGAGGCACAGATAAAGCAGACTTACTGTATAGCATCAGGCTGTCTTTCGGGCAAAGAAGCTTGGAATTCTGGTAAAGCCTTGCATGACTCGTATATAGCACTTAGAGTGGGGAAGTTGGACTGCAAAAACAGTCACATAATTATTTATCTTATGAAAGTTGAGGGGTTAACTGGTAAATAGAGTAGTTATCCCGAAAGCCATATATTGGAAGAATAATGAGATCATTCTATCACATTGTATTGCAATTCTGGAGAGCAACCATGGACAAAACGCAATCCTATGTAGTTGGATGTTTACTTAATGTCAATTGTTCTTTGTCTTTCAATACTGCATTACAAGATTTTTGTTTCACTAGCAATCTATCTATTTTAAATATTCAAGAATTAGGGGTGCCAGTGAGTCATGTCAAGTCGGATTTGTGTAGGGTTGAAATTAGCATGCTAGGCAAGATAACATGATCAACCCGAACCTCTTTAAAACTGTATTGGGTCCATGCGAATTGAAAATTAGTTTCGTTTGACTAAAAGGTATACAATTTTGAACTGCATCTTACAATCCTATGCTGTGATGATCCAGAAATGTTAAATCAAGTTAGGTAGCATTAAAAATTTATGTAGGGCAAAACCCTTGTGGTCTCCCTATAGGATTGCTAGAAATGCGGGATTGCAAGTTGGCTCCTATCTTCACTGATCCTACTCTTTGGCCTTAAAATAATATTCTTGCCAACTCTTGGAAAAATTAGTGCATGTTGCCAAATAATATTATAAAATGAAGACTTGCTTATCGAAAAGTATTATAAAATGAAAACCAAGATCCACTAAAACGGTGGAATTGAGTCATTTGTACAAAGTTTGACCTCATTTTGACTAGTTGACCGCTTAATTTAGGTCATACCTCTTTTTTCCCTTTTGATTGGTTTATCTTGCTATATAAGTAACGTAAGAAAGGACAACCTTCTCTCCCTAAAACTCAACGAGTTTATTTCGTACCCATTAACCTCTTACCTTTATATTTACATGTAGGTGTATATTTTATCAAGATATGAGACGAAATTCAATTCCTTGTCCTCTCTATAGTTCCAGAAACTCTTTCAATGTTCTGTTTACGCTATTATAATACTCTCTGAAGATATTCTACTTATTTTAAAGCTATTTTATTGCCTTTTATTCCTCCTCCTCTACTCTCAACCATCCACTGCAAATGTTAATTTGACCAACTCTTCGCACCAACTAATTAATATCCCATGGAATTCACGAATATATACAATAGATCCTTTCCACATGCATGGACAAATCCTTCTAAACAGATACTCTGAAATCCTAATTATAACTGTTTTATGTCTGTCCATATTGTAGACCTTCGTTGTGGACTTGGCACAGCCTTTCATAATTCTTCTGCAGCAGCTGTTTCTTAAATGATCTTACTTAGATTAATCTAGTACTGAGGAAAGGAAGCACTTAAACTTAGGTGGGAAATTATATGCTTTTGTGTCTAGGCTTTATTTGGAAATGATAAAATGAATGAATGGAAGTTGGAAACAAAGATGCTTTCACCATATGCAGCAAGAAAACAAGAAACAAACAATTTACAATAGAGCAATAGCTATTAAGCATTATATGGAATTTAGTACTGGTATCTGATATAGAAAAAACATAGTACAGTGCTGTGTGTGTTTGACTGAGGGGAAGGTGGCAATGGGAAGAGGGCATACCATGTCGACATTAAACCTCTTAGTGGCTACAGCGATTTGCGGGGCCAAAAACACATCAGCCTGCAAATGACAACCCCTAGTTAGTCTTGGCTCTTAGATATTTTCTGTTTAAACACCATAATTGTTTTTCTGTTTTACTCTTCCTCATCAAGCATCGGCTAACATCAGAACAACTCAGAATTCCTAATCATTGAAGCATCATATATATATATGACAATTATTAATTAAATAACACCAAGAAGCACAACAGTGAACCAGTTCCTGAAACAAACCTCTATAATTGCAGAGCGCAATATATATATATATAAATAAATTGTTTGAGTCAATGTGAAAGAGAAAACAAAGTATTAGAGAGATACCATGTAAACTTGTCACCAGTAGCATATCAGCCAGTGAAATCTTTCAGTAACTTTTCCAGAGCTGTACAAAAGATGTATAAATAGTCACGAAAAAATGCTTTCTGTTTCAGTTTATTCAAGTACAGTGCGATAAAACTTTCAGGTCGCATTCAGCTCATTATTATGATTTGAACTCAGTGAGGTATTACAACTACAGCTTGGAAGCAAAAGAAATTTAAATTTTGTAGACTAATATTAGTAATATATATATAACATACCTTAAACCCGATGGTAAGATGAAAAGCAAAAAAGAAGTATCATACAGTCACAAGTCCATTACAGCAGAATGTTCTGGATTGGAGGCCAGCAAAACAGAAATTTATTAATGCAGAATGTATAGGAAGTATTCCATGTTGAATCTAAGAGATCTATCAACAACGTGATCCACGTAACATCTGCTGATTTGATAGAGTCATGCCATTAGTTTTAGTTGCCAAATATCACTTCAATGACAAACTAAAACTCAATAAATATATTTTTCAAGGGTTGCTGCCAGCCTGCCAGTAGCAACTAGTGCCTATTATTGAGTCTAGCAGCTTAGAAGGATGTATCTTCACCTCAACAGAATGATGTGACTGAAGAAACCAGTACCCGTAATGGTATTATGCATATGATACCAATAAGGCTTCAACCCAACAAAGTAGGTTTCAGCAAAAATTATTTAGTATAACTTCGATATCTACCCAAAAAAATGAATGGGGTGCCAATATAATAAAAATATGAAACTTATCAATAAAATATATATAATAAAAGTATGAAGGTCTTTACTACAATGAAGTTATCAGAATCTTGTCATCAACAAAGTAAATATCATCCAGAGGAAATATAATTGGAGAAAAATACAATTTATCTATCCCATACCAAACATCTTGTTTTTTTGGCCTCTTTGAAGGCTTGAGGCGTTTTTTGGCCTTTGTGTTTCTTTGGGATCCGCTCCCCTTTTGAGCGTTATTTATAAAATTTTTACTTATCAAAAAAAAAAAAAAAAAAACTATCCCATACCAAACATCAAGTCATCAACATATATATATATATAACAAGAAAATTTTAATTACGTGCTATAAACATATATATATAACAAGAAAATTTTAATTACGTGCTATAAACAAGGGCACATTATTTTGAAACTCAATGTTTAATATTGTGTGGTTAATATGAATCTACAACATCTAAATTCTAACAAAAACCTTCAGGAAAACAAAGGTGTCTAAGCACAAAACTTAACCACTGTGATAAGGCGATGAGACAGAATAGTAAATGAATAAAAAGATAGAAAGAGAACACATTAGAAATACAAAGATATTTACTTACCATGGAAACCTTTCACTATGCTGTATTGAGCCCTAGATAGTCGCTCTTTAGGACCAACTTTTTCCTCAATATACTTCTATATGAAGAGGATATATTCAAAATTTCAGTGCAAGTAACCAACTCAATCCACAATATATATGTGACTCTAAATCATAAGCAATCTAGACATACCAGCACTGCCAACATATGAAGGGGCTGTATACCGGAACGGACAATACTTGCAGCCTGTGACATAGCATACTTCGTAGCTCTTAGCATATTTGACATACACTATAAAATCTATTTGAAAATCATCATACACCGCACAAAAACATAGAAATTCGAAAATGAGTGTCAGATTCAACGTATCCACTATTTTTGTTTTAAAATTGACCCATAACGAAGGAAGCCCTCTTGTAGCCTACAGGCTTCCATATTTAATAGTTTTATTTATTGGCTCCTTGTCAATGGATTCCACAGCAAAGTCGTTGACTGTCATGAGGGCATTTAGTCCAGTAATTCTAACTACAAACAACTTTAATTAGCCTTCACTTCTGAATGTGACACATGGCCTTTAGTTGCTGATTAATTATTCAGTGAAAAAGGAGCCTACTAACGTAACACGTGCACATTCAAAAGAGGGATCATAACATTAATCTCAGTGTACATTTTTTTATCCCACATACAACTGCACAATGCCAAAAGAAAAATCTCAGTGTAAATAATGCAGCAAGTCTTTATAGAAATACAATTCAGCATGAAGAATAAACAATGATTTCAGATCTACCTGGAGATTGATAGCTCTTAGACGAGGATCAACGGGCAATAGTGCATTTTGAGGATACTTCTCTTCCAAATACTAACCAGAAAACGAGAACAATAATTTGCGTTCGCTTAGAAATGTAAATAAATATTTGATAGAAAAGCAAATCATAATAAAACCACAAACTGGAAATCAATCAATAGTACCAACCAGCAAGATTGCATGTGAGTCCGAAACAAACAAATCACTGTCAACTAAGACCGGAACGTAATGGAGTGGATTTAATTTCTCAAATTCTGCAAACTCAGGCACAGCATTCATTAATTTTATCAATTAAATATACAATTATGTAATTAATCACCTGCTTATTTTTGCATAATCACATTTTTGAAACAACAGTGACAGTACGAACCAAGATCTTATACTGAAATTGTGACTAACGTATTCACCTGGAGTAAACTGCTCTCCTTTTGCAAGATTGACTGATTTGTACTCATAAGAGAGTCCTGAACATCCAATTTAAGTAAGTTAAACACACTAATATGTGCAGCACACAAGCTTAAATTACAGAGAGTTACATCGATTCGGCCTTAATTGGAGCTCAAAATTCAAAAATTAGGCTAAACATAGTACAATTTTAGCCTTTGAGTTGTAATGCGAAGCGTACATGCCACGCACACGAGCTTTGCCAGTGTGAGTACAGAACGAGCTTCAAAGCCGAAGAAGACGATGTTGATGATTAATCGCCAGGGTTTCCCTGCAACGCAAATTGATTAGAGAACTACACAAATCGAATCGTGCATTTGGATATTGGATGTTCGGAACCCTAATTTTGTGCGTGCGCGCGTGTTAGAGAGAGTACCAGTGTTTCCGAGGCCATGGTAGAGACTAGAAAGAATTGAGAAAAGTTGAAGAGCGATAAACCAAACTTCACACCGTTAAAACATAAAACGGCATCGTTTTGTCCTCTGCGTTAACTGTCAAATGCTCCACGAGTTCGTATGCAAAATTGGACTACAGAGGGTGGGTACTTTTGTGTCTTTATTCAAAGTTCTAAATTCTTAATACGGTTTATAAAATTTCAACAAATGAAAAGATTTGTGATGGTTTAAAAATAAACAAACGAATGAAGTTATTAAAATGGATAGAATGAAATTAATTTATCAATATTAAATATTTGGATAAAAGATTTAGTTGTTTATTTCTTACTGTAATAATTTGATTAAATATTATAATAGATAGAATGAATAATAAAATGTGGATTATTATCAATTAAAAATAAAAAATTTGTGAATGCAAGTATATTTTATCCAAAATTTTCAATAAAAATATGAAGAAAAAAAAAATGAAAACGAATTGATACTTTTTACATTGCTGAACAACCCTTACTATTTATTATTTTTTTTTATTTATTATTTTTTTTTTTGAGAGAATGACAACATATAAAAGCGAAGGTATCCATTAAAAACTATTTCAAATTTTCCATTTCACAATAGTAAAAATTTATGAACATTGATTAAATACTTTCCTTTTTGGGTTGTTAAATGCTTAAAAATGGGAAGGAAAATTTTTTTTTAATATGGGAAGTAAAAAGATCCGAATCTGCTCCAGTGCACCTCTCACTGGAGCAGGTCCATTGAGAATTAAGGACTAAGATCAAACCACCATTTTTGTCACATTACCGCCTAATCACCTCCAACTCAGCGCCCACTCAGCAATTTAGTGAACAAAGTTATTGATGTCCTTTTTTATTACCAGATGTACTAATACAGCAACCAAATCGTAATTCAACTATACAATATACACTTATACATTATACATACAAAAATATATATACAAATCTTATATACAACAATAAATCGGTATTGTTCAATATCCAAATATACGTTTAACAATATATTATATACAAAAATATTTTATTCTATTCCTTTTCAGTAAAATTACAAATCTCCATACCGCATACACTTATACATTACATATATACAAATAAATATGTACAAATCTTAAATACAAAAATATATCGATACAATTTAGTATCCAAGTATACGTATAACAATATATTATATACAAAAATATTTTATTCAATTCTTTTTCAGTAAAATTACAAATCCCCATCTTATATACAAAAATATATCGGTACAATTCCATATCCAAATATACATATAACAATATATTATATACAAAGACATTTTATTCCATTACTTTTCACTAAAATTACAAATAGTAAACATTGATTATGTATCGGTATAGTTCATAATCCAAATATAAATTTATTTGAGATTTTAAGATTTTGAAATAATTGACTGATTATATAGATTTTAAGGTTTGGAATTGTGAAATTGAGTTGTAGAAGTTAATTTTTTTAACGTGATATTAAAATATGTTGATGTTATATACACTTCATACAGTATACATGATTTTAAAAGTTGTGATAATTATAATTTGATCTCTCCAACTTTTGTATTGTATGCTGTTACAAAAATTAGGTGATGGAATATGCAAATCTTCATATATATATATTGAAAGTATTTGTGATTCTTATTATTAATTTAGGAATTGTGAAATTAAGTTGTGAAAGTAATATTTTTTTTTTTAAGGTGTTAAGAAAATATATTGATAATATATGCAATTCATATATGACACGTGTTTAAAAAAGTTATGATAATAATAATTTGATGTAGAAGTTAAATTTTTTTTTTTTTTTTTTAATGTGTTGGGAAAATATGTTGATGATATATGTAATTCATACATGATACACGTTAAAAAAAAAAATTGTGATAATAATAATTTGATCTCTCAAACTTTTGTATTGTATGTTGTTACAAAAAGTAAATGATGGAATATGCAAAATCTTCCTACATATATATTGAAAAAATTTGTGATTCTTATTATTAGTTTAGAAATTGTGAAATTGAGTTGTGGAAGATAATTTTTTTAACGTGTTAGGAAAATATGTTGATGCAATATGTAATTTATACATGATACATGTTTAAATAAGTTATGAGTACAATAAATTGATCTATATACTATGATAAAAAGTAAATCACAACTAATATAAGATAAATTTTGATATATCATTATGAATAAAGTTATAAGAAATTCAAAATAACAACCTAATACTTATAATGATCGGAGCTTCAGCTTCTCGCCGGACTATCAGAAATATTTTGGGGGAATCTCTACTTTTCAGAAATTTTAGCTTATTGCCGGAATATATGTGAATTTTTCCGACTAGATCTCCTTTTGTTTGCTATGCCTTTTTTATCTTCACTAAGAGAGTTTTTTTTACACATAAACATAAATAGCAGAGTTTTGGGGAGAGTTTCTTCACCGAATTTCAAATTTCAGAGATGAATTTCCTATTTGATATTTCATTCACAGTATATATATAGTAGAGTTTTGAGGGAAGATCAACTTTCTTATTGGGGAAAAATTGAAAATTGAAACTCAAATACGATTTTAGAAAGATGAAATAATACGTGCATAAAGAAGATGTATAAATTACGCCGGACTGGATGATCGGAGCTTCAACTTCTCGCCGGACTGAAATTTTTTTAGGGGAATCTCTCCTTCTCGGTGCTTCTTTGAACAGGGAGATCCTTTGCCTTCCAGAAAACGTCAGATTCCCCTTCTCGGAGCTTCTTTGAACAGGGAGATTCTTTGCCTTCCAGAAAACATCATCATTCAGCTTATTCTTCTCCAAAATCTTTATTTTTATATCTTGATTGCCTTGTTTCTCGATTGCACTTGATCAAGGAGTTCGGTTTGGATGTTAGAAAGAGAGAGATATTTCAGAATCAGTTTATATATGGCATTTTTTGGGGCAAACTCAATTTTCGTTTTGGGGGGAATTTCAAATTGAAACTGAAATGATGTATTATGTACAGAAAGGGTAGAAGCTGCGGAGTATTATAAATAAGTATGTACGTAAATGGTATAAAAAAACTACCGTACCTACCCATTTTACCACCTTTGTCATATCAGTAGAGGAGCCTACCACTGGACATTTTCTAGTGAGATGCGAATGGAGAGGATTTCTTTCTGAAGTAAAAAGAGTCGTTTTAAAACTCCTGCGCTTACCTAATTGGCGCGCAAGGCCCCACAATCCAACATGTCCTCGTGCAGGTGGTCCTCACTCACCACCACCGAATAGGAGCCGTTTAAATGAGCGTGTATACACACACATAGGGTTTCACTTCTCACGAAGGCACAATATCACACAATCTTTCGTAAAAAAGCACCAGCTAATCACACTCGTCCTTTTTAAGGTGAGAAATTATTAAATGGTCATGATTAGTAACATTTGATGAACTAGTTAAATATAAATTCTCAGATTGAAAAAATGGTCCTATAAAAATGTATTAATAAATTATAAAATTTTTTGATCGGAAAATTTTCATTGGACCACCAAATATCAAATGTACGAGAAAAACATATAATAATATCTCCTTTCCAAATTCTTATTTCCACATAAGCCGATCGTGTGACGACCCTGGATTTTTCAACCTAGTGTCTCCTGTGATAACCTGAACCGGATCCAGAAATGCGGAAGAAAAAGACGTAAAAATGGCCTCAAGAGATGTACATTATCCCTAAGGCACCAATATGACTCCCCATGAAGCCATGGAACTCAAAGATAATAAGTGCGGAAGCAACAGTTCACAAACAGACAAGAATGAGCCAAAGGGCAAAATGGTCATTTCCTAAAATAAAAGCAAAGCGTATACTAAACAAGCCCTAATTCTAGTTCCTTCTATCTTGAATTGTTGTTGTTATGTTTTCGTAACTAGGAACCTTTTCACAGTTGTTGTTTTCATAACTAAGAACCCTACACATATCACTTAAATCATGTTATTTTTGCATTCGGGGGAGTTAAACCTAGGATGTCAGAATTTACGTGAACAATGCTATACAAGCCTCGGCTATCGGCCAACAGCTAAATTATTGACGAGGTAATAGTGGGATCCATCACTTGTTGTGGGGTTCAATTCTCTCACATTAGTATATAACTTTTTCTTGTATATATTCAACGATTAAGTATTATGTCATAATCATGTAATTATGAATTATATAATAATTACTTAACAAGAATTGAAATTGAAACCGGTCCTAACGGTTCTTAAAAATTGAAATCGAAACTAGAACCGTTGAGACATGGAATCGGAACCAGAATCGAACTGGTTCCACGGTTCCGGTTGCTTTTTAAAAAAATATATATAATTAATGACTCTAAACCCATTCATAGTGCATTTTTATGTATAATATTGTATATGGGAACATAGTTAACTATATATCTCTTTGTATGCATCAATAGATATATATATATATTAGTAATTATATAATTAAAAACACAATATTTATAATTATTTAACGATTCCGATTCAGGATTTTGGAACCGGAACCGTTATTTAACGGTTTCAAAATTTCAGAAACCGAAACCAAAATCGAAGCATCAGTTCCAGTTCGGTTCAGTTCTACGATTTTTTTTTATTTTTTTGGCACCCCTGTTAACAAGGTTGTCAAGTAGATTGGGCTTTTCTGGCACAAGAGGCTTCGGAATCAATGCTATTGGGCCCATCCTTAACCTAAGTCGCTAGTAGTCCTGGATTGAGCACATGCCATGACAAATGAACAAAATGCTTCTATTATTGGTTAAAAATATGGGGGTCACTTATGAATTGATTCCACAAACCTTACTTGATCGGCTTCTTCGGCCTGTGGGTCCAAGAGTACCTACCTATTATGGGCCTCTTTTGGTGGATCTACGCAACCCAGCTTCAAGCTAGATTTATCTCACAAGTAATTACGTGTGTAGACAAGGATGCTTTAAGTTGAATTTCACAGTATTATCATAACTTGAATTAGTTAAAAATTGACATGCGCATTTTTAGACATATAATTCACTATATGTATTATTTTTTAACTATTAATCTTTTTTTATTTTACCTTGGAAGGCGAGGAAAAATAACCCGCCATAACTGTTCACCGTTCAAACATTATTTGCTAAACTAGGTGATTTTAAACAATTTTAATTATTGAGTGGCATGACACATCACAATGTCTAAAATTTCAATTTACTAAATTAGGGAATTTAATACTTTCTCACTTATGTACATACTAAATTGGTGTGTTGTACGGTATTGTAGATGTCTTTAATATAATTGAACTTGTTTTAAACGCTTTAAATCTACTCAGTTCGAACTAAATTTAAGTCAAATTTAATGAGTTAAATACAATTTTAATTGCGTTAAAAAATGAACAGAAAATCTAACAAAAGATCCATATAATTTAACTTATCATACACCACGTGTGTGTGTATATATTTTTACCTTCACAAGAAATATATTTAAATATTCAAATACTTAGTAACTTTTTACTATGAAGAAGTACCTGTACAAATTTTGGTACCTTAAAACATTAAGTCATGCTAAAAACAGCATCAACAATTTAATTTAAAGGCACACAAAAAAAGCCAAACTGAAAAATGAAAAAATAAATAAATAATTTGGTGAGTTAAAAGAGTTTCATATGCAGTTGTATATTGTAATTTTGTAGCCTAGGCCAAAAGCCCCTAATTTAAAAGCATTCCAACCAACAGCACCTCATCATCAGATTTTAAAACGAATAGAGAGAGAGAGAGTGTTAAAAAGGAAGGGTGAGAGAAACAAAAAACAAGCCCTTGTGTTGGAACCCAATGTCAGAGAAGCTGAGCAGAGCTGTCGCGAGAGGAACTTTTAGAGAGAGAAAGTCCACCATTTTTTGAAAGGCTTCGGGTGAGAGGTGATATGAATCCAAGCAAAACGGAAGAGGATGTTCTCTTCAACCACTATCGTCTGGACCCACACCACAACCAGATCATGGATCATCACAACGATTCCCAGCCGTCGATTTTAGATCACCATCGTCATGATCACGACCACGAAGAACCCTTCTCTCTCCCTCCTATGTCTGAAATAGTACTGTTCCACGACGATGACGACGACTCAGTGAGTCGCACCTCCTCGGACGCCGACGACGCCACTAACCACAACCTTGCCTCTTGTAGCAGCGTTGTCGCCCAATCTGACGATGCTGTTTTGGGCAGAAACCCTAAACTACACACACGGGCGTACATTAACCCCGAGCCCCATATATCCACCCAATTCTACACATTCAACAGCGAATCTCATGCTCTGATGATCCGGTGCGTTCTCCATGGCCGTCTCGCAACTCCGGAAGAGATCCGAGCTGCAACGCCGCCCCCTGTGCTCGCGAGCTGGCGCTCCGTGTGGAAGGACCGCAATGAGGACACGGCGTACCTGACGGCGTGGAAGCGAATCCAGGACAAGCTCAACGCGCACGTGGACGCAAACGGTAACGAATTTTTGTGTTTCAAGAACAATTCGAAGCAATTCGTTTCCCATTATAATCAGTGGCAGGACATAGTTATGAGTTTTCATAGCGATGCTGACTTGAAACACTTAGGTCTCAAAGATACCATAGAAAAAATTAAGCAAGTTTGGACTGTAGGTGCTAAATTTTATGGCATTCCTGAATCTTTCATTAGGGTTTGTGTTGCTGAGTGTCCTGTGTGCTCGGACTCATCTAGGTCCGGGATGCGCACGAAACGGAGACGGTTTGAGTATACAGAGTCATTTGATGTGCCAGCCAAGGAAGTGCCCCGTAAGTTGCAGCAATTGGCAGCCAAACATATGGTTGTGTTATGTATAAGGCAGAAGTATATTAGGTATAAGCCATTCATGGCGGAGGTTAAGGATTATGCTTGTCATAGGGCAGGGGAGCCTTCTTCATCTAAGAAGTCGAAGGTTTTGAAGAGAGAACCATATGCGTCGAAGAGGTGTGGTTGTGGGTTTCGGATAAGGGCAATTGTACCTATTGCAAATTACAATGAGAAGGATAAGACTTTTGTGTATCAAGAAGAGGGGATGGCAGTGTTTAAGTTGTATGCAGTGCATTCAGGGCATGAACCAGGTCCTTTGGATGGGAATGCCAGGATTATGCATCGGGTTGTTGGACATAAGGGTGGGTTCTTGACGGATGATGAAACAGTGTATGGGATGACTGAGGAAGCAGAGAATGAGGGTTTTGGGTTCACGGGGAAGGGTGAAGGAGACTTGCAACATTCCGTTTTGCAGCAAGTACAGGAACTCAGAAATGAAGTTGGCTTGCTTGAAGGGAGAATTGTAAAAATACCGTGTGAGCTATTGGCTTCAGTGTCACAGGAATTGGTTGATATTGTGAATAAACTTAGAACAATTGGAGAATGTGGCTCAAAGCCAGTTGAGTTCCTTCCTGACAAGCCGCATTCAGATGATTTGCTGGTAAGAGAGAATGATTTAGCAGATTGGAGTGACCATCACCATGAAGGAATGTATGGTGACAGTAAAGAACCAGAATTGATTGAAGAAAATGAAGGCAGTTTTGGGCAAACTCTTGGGGATGTTGGGCCTTGGGATCAGATTAGGACAGAATGTAGGAGTGAGAAGGATCTTTTAGGAGAGACTTGTAAACCGGAAAAGTGGTTAAGATGCAGTGAGTTTGATGAGAAAAGCATTCTTGACTGCGAGGATTCTAAACTAATCAAGCCCCCAAGGGATGATGAAACTATAGTGACAGATGTAGGTCTTGTCGGTATACAAGTAGACAGCTTCTACCCAGAGAATCCCAAATGGTATGATTCTCCTTGTGAGTTGGACTCCGGCACAGATTGTGGTGATAATGGATTCAGGCATGGGGAGATTGTATAGAGTTTTATAGAGTTTGGTTAAGCCACTCTGACATAATTATGAATTATTAGGTGCCATTCATCTATTCTCACAGTTGGAAGTGGGTTGTATATTTATGCATACAAAGATTGGAGCCTGTCACAAGATTTTAGGTGTCTTTGCTCCTTGTGGTTCTGTAAAGTACAGCCGTTGGGCTTCTCTGCACATACTTTTTCAGATAACTATTTGTTAACCATGTTATAATCCTTCAAATTTAAAGCTTGGCTTTTTCATACATTCGTATCAGTGATGATATCTGTTTCCTGTGTTCAATGAAGTTCTTGTATTTGTTGTATATGCAGTGATGGTTTTCCACCAGTTCTGCTGCATTTTTTTATATATAAGAAAACCTATTTTATAGTGATATGTTGTTATTTTACTTCTCATATAAGCATCTTCTGTCTGTATGAAATCTTATTATGTATGTCTGTGTGCATGGCAAAAGGTGCAAGCCCCTTACAGGTTGGATTTGCTACTGTTTCACATTAAAATTAACAGTAAACATGTTGGTGCTATATTAACTTACTGGCCTGTGGGTTTGCCATTGGCTTTGTGGTCTATACTTTTCTTGCTAGTCATATTTAATAATAGGATCGTGTCAGCAAGCCTGTTTTACCACTTTCATATGTGTGATACCCTATCCAAGCACATTCTTTTTGTGGGTGTATTGGAATTGTTTTACATATCTTATACTTTAACTCACACAACAGCTCTAGTTGGCCTATGTACGATCCATTAAGTAAATGTTTTCATTATCTCTTTTCTAGGCTTGATGTTTGGTATTCATCAGTTGTGTGTTTTTTGGGGTCCTTAACAGTCACAGTGGAAGCCTGTTATACTCTGCAAGCTGGCATTCACAGTTGGTGAGTTCTCTGATAATTGCTATCTCTATGTTGAGGCATAAATTTTAATGTACCCCAACTTGATTGACTATTTAAAAACATAAGTTCAAATGTGAATGGGATAACATCCTTTATTTCAAAATCACTCACGATATAAGTAAATTTCTCCAATTGGCAGGGTCTCAAACAAAGCCTCTAAGATAACGATGTTGCCATTTAGATTGTAATTCAGTAATTTTGTTTCTATTTCCTGCATGTAGCATTTATCATGATGTATATTTTATATGGTTTTGCTTTTGAATTTTATTCATACTGAAAGAGAAATCTAGAGTGTATTCTTTAGGTCTCCTAGAAATATAACACTTCATACTGTTCACAGAGTTGCAAGTTGAAACAGCATGCTCATAAGAGGTAACATAATGGCAAAATGCTGTTAACCGTCCCTGTCCTGTCTGTCTGTTTGTCTCTCTGTCTCTTCTTATTATTTGCTGCTTGTAGTTATTGATTATAGGAGTATCTTGATAACTTCTAAGGTGTCTCTGAACTCTTTACAACTGTTAAAAATATCTGTCTTTCTGCGTGCATGGATTTTTACATTCTTATATTAAAGAAAGGAGATCTGTTATATCAAAGAAACGAGGGAGATACTATTCAGAGTTAATTATGGCTTAAATTGCGCTTTCTGGCACGATATAACTTGCAATCTAATCATGATAAAAAAAAATTTATGTGACCCATGTAATTGTTATGACAAGGACTGGATTTATGTGACCAGTGTGATTCTATTTTCCTTTCTGTCATAACTGCAGGAAATCTGATTTAATGTTATGTTCAATCTTTTAATATGTTATCAGTTCTTAGTATTATTGTAAGATGGATAAACCCATAGAGACCTAGTCAGAGTTGGGTGATATATGTTTCAGTAGGGCTCGAGAGAACCACCATGACTGTAGAAAGTACCATGGTTAGAAATTCGAAAAATAAATCAGAATAGTGATGAAGACAAAGATGATTGGTCCCACTAGACATGTGGAGAGACTCACATTCTTAATTCTAGAATCCTTATATCATCATCATCCTTGCCTTTATTCCATATGGATGGGGTCGGCCACATGAATCCCTATGTGAACTACCTAATTTACTGGCTTCACTCCCATCTATGCATGCAATTGGCTCTGATAAGGTTTTGAAACCCTTTCTCTTCTTCTTCTTCTTCTTTTTTTTTTTTTTTTTTGGGAATTGTGCTCCTTTTAATGATAAATTACTAAAAGTCAATGTAATTTATGAGTTATTACAAGTACATGTTTGTGCTGGTTTTTTCCCCTTAAAAGTATCAGCACCATGTCTTGACCTCGATGAATCCATGTATGCATCTATAAAATTTTCTGTAATTGTGGACACTATTGTAATTGAATATGATGCTTGTTCCACATGGTGAGCTTTCATTAGGTACCTTTGGTGATACATTGGCCACTCGAAAAGTTTTTAGTTTTGAAGTTTATTATACGAGGCAACTATACATCATTCGGCATATTTGTTCAGAACTCTTTTTCAACCTCCAAATTTCTTTGTTAGCTTCAGCCAAAAGGCATGTGGTAGTTACTTTTAGAACTTACAACAATGTTTTAATTTCTTAAAGTTACTAACTAGAACAGCAGTGGAAACTAATTTAAAAGTAACACATATGGCATGTTCCATTAGTTTAGTTTTGGGACTTTTGGCATGTTCAACAGGTTTTTCGTTTGGTATAGAGTAGAATCAATGTCCTGGGTTCAAGTCATGGAGAGGGAAGATGAAGTGTAGTTTGAAAGTGGGAAAAGTGCAACTTGTCACTATGGTAGCAGTTACTTCGTTGAGGACTATCTAGTATCTTGCGGAGGGTTACCAAAGTAGAATGTGTGCTATACCTAGGATTTGAGTTTAAGCTATCCAACTTTAGGGTCACCAAGGACATCATTTGCAGATGATGGTGGTCTGTTACAACCACACACAGTCAAAAGGTTTGGTATTGCATTTCCTCAATCCTTGCACTTTTTGTGATATATTCGGTTGTATGTATAATTTATGGTATAATTTATGCATTGTAATTGTTGATGTTCTCAACTTAAATGAAGGCTTTCAGTAAAATAAAAATGAATTTGAATATTATTTCAAATGTTCAAAAATTGATTAATATGGTCTTAAAACAATTGAGATGATATGCTGTGGGTCGGCACACTTTAGTTCAAGGCTGCTCTGATTGGAAATCTAATTAGTGTATGCATGTTGTCCGGATTTCTTGTTTCTGATATTTAATTATGTAACGGTTTACATGTTTTACTGCTTCTCTTTACTTATTGTGTGTTAACCCATAAGATTGGCATGGTTATAAAATTGAAGCTGAATTCTGGTTCTTGCCTTAGCCTGAAATTGTGCCCAAGTTACAAATCTTGATTCCTATAATCTGCAACTTAAGCTCTTCAATTTTATTTTTTATTTTTGAGAAGAAAAGGAAAAGAAAATGTAATGGGTAAATTACACTCACACACCCACTAAGCCCCATTTGGGACTTAAACCGTCAACCTCCCATTTGGGAGGTGGAGGAGATACCACTCAAGCTACTGCTTGGTGGTGAAGCTTGTTAGGTTTGTGTTGCCCTTCTCACATTTGCTGTATGGATGGATGGAAGATTTTTGTGCCAGTCTGCTAGAATAATGCATGATATATTCTTTCCTCCCTGCAATTGTGTATTTTCTCCTATTGTAAATTATACTTTTCAGCACATTTGTTAACATGCTTTCTTATTTTCAGTTGTTGTACTAGGATATTAAATTGTTGCTCTGTGCAGCTCGAGAATTTATGCTCATGTTTTTGCAATTTTGAAGGAATATTGAGTGGCAAGACAGTGCAACTTGGAGGTAGAATATTGGGTATTTCCTCTTCTAACGACACGATTTTGGTTACTTTGTTCTTTTTTTATGATGTTACCTATGCCTTTGTAAAATCTTAAGCAAGTTTTTAAAATTTTGTTTTGAAAAAAAAAAAAAAAAAAAAAATTTTTTTTGCTTTTTAAGCATGCTTCCACATTGCAGTATCAATCTCTCCTATCTGGCTTTCTAGATTTCTGAAGTATAGACTTATAAGACTACCTTACTATACATTCCCAGAAGAATAGGAGGACAAAGACAAGAACTGATACTACAGGGGTCATAGTTGTCTCCAAGATCTCTTAGTAGTGCTTGAATGCTGCCTTCCTAGAAAAGTATTGAAGTTTAAATTGTTCATGTTGAGTTTTCATTTATTATTCAAGGGCATTGGGTTTGGGGCCTGGGTGAGTCCTCACTCCTGAAAGGGGGATTGGTTGCTTTTTTCCAAGGGGCATAAAGAGTGCAAGCAAATAAATTTTGGTAGGTTGCATTGGGAGTGAATGCCCATGTCATATCTTGTTCTTTCTTGTTTACTTATTCAGATCTTTGGTGCTTTGGGATAGAGCAATGGGAATGATCACGATTCTCTTAGTGGCTACGGTCTTGAAGTGCAGAGGCCAAATATCTCCAAGAGAAACTATCTTTTGTGGCTTTTAATGAGAATTTTAAGCTCGTTAATGTTTTGTGCTCTTCTCTTGTGATTGTACAGTCGCCTTACATTTTGGTCAACTTCTGCTTTTGTAGTCTCTTCATCTGCTTTGCTTTCTTTCTCTGCCAGAGGAGATTTCCTCTTGTGGAATCTATTTTATCTCCTGAATTCAATTATTAAGAAAACAAGATTAAGAAACATAACAAAACCCAAGTGCATCAATAGAGCACAATAACTGGCAGAAAAATAGTATGCTAATGTATGATTCCCCCCCTTCCCCCTCCCACTGAAAAAGGAAAAGAATTAATTGTTGTAGATGGCATCATGGCAGTCTAAGAAGTACTCTCATTCGTCGACCACAATATGCACTTTTAGTTTATAACACCATTACAAAAATGTGCCTGTCCTAGTGTGCGAGGGCTATGTCACAAATGCTTTATTTGTACGTGTTTTTAGAATAGCAATTGCACATCTAACATGCCCTCTGTGTGTGCGTGTGTGAGAGAGAGAGAGAGAGATGCAGCAGAACACATTGTTTGCTTGTATTGATGCATGGGACTGCTTTATACTCCTGGATTTTATTGGATTAACATTGTCTTGGAAGTTTCTATCAATTGTTTTTATAAATTTTGTTAGGTGAATTAGTTGATGACCATACCAAGTTGGTTTCAGATTGACGATGGATTAGGAATGACAAAGATGACATACTCTGAATCTTCAGTTTATGAGTTATATAGATGTCTGAACATATAATTTACTGTGAAGCAGGTACATATCATCATATACTCCAGGGAAGGTACATGTTTGGATTTTGGGTAGACAACAGCCTACGGTTTCTGCTTGTTTTGTGGATGCCAATGCGCATGTTTGGATTTTGGGTAGACAACAGCCTACTGTTTCTGCTTGTTTTGTGGATACCAAAGCGCTTTTTTTCCCTTAAAAAATGATGGATTCTCATATGTTTTTTGAGTAGAAAGCGAGTTATTCCATTCTTTGGAGTATAATGAAATGCCTCTCTTATTTGTGATGCATTGAATTAGAGAGACGAGTATGAACATGCAAGAACTTGGAAGTTGTTCTCTTCACTGCTGGCAGGATCAAGACTTCATTCTGGAAGTGACATCCAGTGCTGTACAGTAGAGATTTACGTATCAAGGGTCTATGTTGGCCGGTGGTCACGGATGAAGCTTCTAGACACGTACCCTTACCGTCTGTATTGGATTTACTTGCCAACTCCTTGGGAAAATGGATGAAGAAGTCAGTGAAGCAAAATTTTCCTTGATCAGTTGCGTCGACAATCCTCCAAATTCATCTTTCAAATTGGAGTCCAAGAACAGCAGCAAATGAGCAAAATTGGGTGTGCGTCGGTCAAATTAGAATATCATGTGCAGCTCACCAATTGAACACTTGAAAATGAGACTATACATGATGGGATCATGGGACTGGAGAAGTTATTACATGGTCCCGCGTCATTGGATGATTGGCGGGGACCATATAAATTTTTTTTGTGAAACTGAGCCACAAATATGGCATTGGATGACAGGACCATATAAAAATTTCTCATGGAACTGAGCCACAAATATGGCAGCGCATTAAGTCGGGACTTAAAATTGTTTCTATATGGCATTGAATGGCGGGACCATATAAAAATTTCTCATGGAACTGAGCCACAAATATGGCAGCGCATTAGGTCGGGACTTAAAACTGTTTTTATAGCAAGATCTGTTGTCCACTCCTCGCATAAATGGTCTACCGAAGGTATAATACAAGTCCAAGTTGTATCAGTCAGTAGCCGTGAGTTGGGATGGGACTACTGATTTGGTCTTTATTAAAATCAATTTCATGTAGCGCCATATTAGGAACAATACAGCATCCTCTCATTTTGGTATTGTATGATGCACTGAAAGGGCAGTCGTATTGAACTAGGGGCCAATTTTCTGTTCCAAATAAAGAAACAGTCTATTCAGCATATATCCCTACCTTTCCTAAATCGTGTAATGGCGAGAGTGTCTCACGTATTAGATTTTGTCCCTTTTTATTCTGAGATCGGTAGCCTCATAATTTTTTTTATCAATACAAAGATGTTAAGTTCTTGATAATACATGTTTTAACAAGTTTGATAACAATTACTCAGTATTTCTCAAAACACTTTTTATTACTAATTTTACGTTAATGCATTTTCTTGAAATGTTTGATAATGGTACTCTATCAAATAAGGAATAATTTTTTTATAATAAATAATAAAAAGGGATAAAATTGGCTAACAAAATGACTACTTAAAATATAGAACCTCTCTTCCTTAGTATAAAAGGATTTAGTGAACTAAAATGTCTGCCATTTAAAATGAATTTTTTAGTTACCAAACATAATAAAAAGTAAATATTTAAAATAAAAGCTCAACAACACTCTGTAACCAGCTAATAGTTTATGTAGTATGATTTATGACATTTACGACAATTATGATTTATAAGAAGATAGCATGCAATCCTCTATAAAAGAAATAATTAAATTTTTAAAAAAAATTTACTTGGTTTTAATGCCATAGTTTCACATAACTTAGAATAAACAAGAACGTAAAAATTTTCAATCGTGTCAGGGATAATTTAAAAACATAGAATGACAAACCAAAAATAAGAAAAACCTTTTTTTTATTATTTTTAATTTATTTTTTTTGAAATTCAAATGTAATATAATACCGCTCAATCAGCGTCCGTTGAAATAAAACTACAACAGGAATAACGCTCGTTATGTTTCCTTCCTAAAACAAACGGCTCATTTGCCATAATTCATTCCCCTCTCCTAGGCTCCTTCAAATTCGCTCTTAAACACACACACACACATTCGAAAGGGCGTTACGCTTTCTGTAGGGTTTGAATAAATCTCGACCAACCTCTCGCCGGGTAAAGAATTCTCCGACGGCGAAGTTGTATTTTTGCGGCGACACTTGAAGTGTTCTCCAGTGACTGCAAAGGTCAGGAAGTTCGGTGATTAAGTCGCTTAATCAGTCTTGTTTTGACTTGTCGTTGTCGATTGAAGTTATGCTCTGTTTCTGTTATGTGATGAGAAGATAGAGGAAAAGAAAATTTTGCACTGTTTTACTTGAATGATTTTCTAGGTCTTGTTGGGAATGGAAGAGGATTAATTGCTGGGAATTAATTTTGATTTTATTTCTTTTTTATACTCGCATTTTCTTACCGATCAAACAGGGCATTAGCTGAATTTTCTTTGCTTCTTATAGTGGTATCATAGTGTGCAACCTCGGATTTAGGGCATTGATGATCTTCATAGCATGAACGGATAAAATAGTGTGTGTGTGTGTTATGAGAAAGCATTTAGAAAGTTACTGTTATTTATTTCAATTTTTTTTTACCTAGTCTGATTTTTCGCGCTCTAATATGATTTACAGGATCAGAGATAGTTGGTGACCTTAACTGATCAAGAGGTGTGTGTATTTTACAAGTTTAATCATGCTATATAATCGTGTTGTGGTAATTAGTTTTAGTAGTAGTATTATAGTATTTCTTCACTTCTTGTTGGAATTACCCTTTGAAGGTTTTAGATTGTTGTGATAACTGGTTTGTGAAGTTGCTAGTTTTCATGTCAGAGTCAGACCCATTGTGACTATTAAATTATGCTATATTTGGATAAAAAGAATGATCTAATAGAGTAATACCTACAAGACATTTGATAAAAACTTTTACTCAATCTTTTATATTAGGTGAAAGCATAGTCTTAGTTATTTCATTAGACCATTTGAATGTTCCTATTATGGAGCTCTTTGTCAACCAGCTAGGTCAAATATTACGAACCTATGATTTAAGGTAGTATAAAATACTTGATGCTCAACACGTAAAACATGCTTGTCACTAACTTTTTCTGTTTACAAATTAACATGTATTAAACATTACTTATCTATTTTTAATTTATTTACTCTTTTAATCTAGAGTTTTCTAGTATTAATAAATTGAAATCTTGAGATCCCCTAAATTGTTATTAGATCTTTTAGATATATTATGTACCGATGGTATGCGCTGATATCAGTTAATAGCTGTTAACACTCTTTGGGCTGAGAATGTAAATTTGGTCCATCTGGCTTGGTCAATTAAGTAGAGGATTTTTTTTAGATAGTTATATAATTTATTTACTTTGAAGTTTGAACAATATAGACCAGACAGGTCCTGGGCACATGAAGTTGCCAGGGGTCTGTGTTTTAGTTTTAATCTGATTTTGGCTCCTTACAATCTTTCTTGTTATATGCGTTTTAATCTCAAAGGACACTGAGTTTTTGATAATCTTCATCTTGTTTATTTATATAAATTTATAATCATGTTGCTGTTCCAATGTGTTGTGTGTGTTTCTTTTTCCTGGATGAAATGAAATATTGTGTGGATGTAAGTGTTCTAATATTTGCAGTTACATGTGTGTTATGAAAATGAAAATTACATTAATTATACTATGAACTATAGAAATTCCTTTTTTGATTTAGTGAATTATCCCATCTTTATATGAAATTTTGAAGTATTTGACTCCCCCTTCCCATTGGAGCCAACCTTACAGGATTTTCGCTGGTTTATCCAGTGCACGTTTCTGGGAGCATGTGCATGCGACGAGGGCATTAGTTTAACCTATAGGTGGGGTTACCCGAAAAGGTTTGGAAAGTTAGCTCAGAACGGTGAAGTTGTGTACTAATCGTAATAGTCGCCCCTCTATTTGATAAATTAAGCTAATTGATAGATTTTGTTTAGTGCACAAAGGATTACAATATATATATGTGTGTGTGTGTGTGTGTGTGTGTGTAGGCTATGTGGAAGAGGTGTAATCCTTAGCAGTAGCAGCAGCACTACCAAGAGGCCCATGGTGGTATGAGGGTTGTAAGCAAGAATTTTTGAATTATAGCAATCAAGAAATTTGTTTTAAGATGTATGAATAGAAAGCCTTGTTGTGAAAAAAAGAGGGGATAAAATAATCACAGAAAGAGATATTAGGGGTGACCCATTGGTAACCTACTTGAGGAAAAGTTCACTTTTCTGATTTGGTCATGGTCTTAGACAGGATGAAATCAATGAAGAAGCTTTTTTAGTGATTGAAGACTTAATAAGGAGTAGAAGCAGCCCAATAGGGTTCATGGACATATTATAGTAGTGAGAGGAGCTTTGAACTCTCAGCTTATTCTGGAATATTTAAGATGTCAATTTAATCAACTGTTGAGATAAAATGTGCAATTCAACTCACCAAAGCTGGCATAAAATTGAAGACTCTTGATAATGATCAGAAATATTTATTCTCAAATATTTCTGACATGTTGTCTGTGATCATCCTTTTTTCCGTCTTATCTGACATATCTTTGCTCTCATCTACGGGATACAAGTGCTTTTATTGTGATGCCAATTGTTGAATTTTTTCTTTTCTTTTTCTTTCCCCTTCCCTGGTTATTATTCGCTTGTCGAATGTTCTCCATGGATTACTTTTGTTTGAGATCTAAGTGGTACACATTTTTTTTTCCTTTCAGTGGCAATTGTTTCAACATGTATAATTACCAAAATAATCAGCTTTTGCATACAGAAACGCCGTGTGGATCTCTCCTATCTGAGCTACAGGTTTTATCGAATTCTTGTTGATCCTTGTCATTCTATACATCAATCACCTGCCCATCCGTTTTTCTCTCCTTTTCTAGTATGCGTTGTTGAAATGTTTCCTGCATAAGCCTTTTCCCCTGGGATACTGTTATCCAGTATTTTACCTCATAATTTTTGTTGAAATCAGAAAATTTGGGACGAAGTTGGCGAGCTTGATGCTGAAAGGGACAGAATGCTCTTCGAACTAGAACAACAGTGTCTGGAGGTTTACAGAAGAAAGGTGGATCAAGCAAGCAAGTGTAGAGCTCATCTGCGGCAAGCATTGGCTGACTCTAATGCAGAACTTACTTACATATGTTCTGCAATGGGTGAGCGACCAGTACATATAAGGCAGGTTAGGAATAGGATAGAAGAATTAAATTTCATTTTTGTATGTTTTTAATTTTTTTCTCTTGGTCATCTATAGTATTTTTCAATTTTATTTAGAATTTTATGCAATTTCTGTAGTTTGAGCAGAGTGCTGGAAGCTTGAAAAAGGAGCTGGAAGCCATTATGCCCCAACTAGAGGAGATGCGGAAGAGAAAAAGTGAGAGGAGGAGCCAATTTGTCAAAGTTCTGGATCAAATACGGAGCATCTCAAAGGAGATTTATAGATCTACAGAAGATGACCTTTGCACGACGGTTGTCGATGAGAGTGATTTGTCCTTGAAAAAACTAGAAGAACTACGCAGTCAGTTGCTTGCACTCCAAAAAGAGAAGGTCTGATTTCCATTTTTCTTATTTTCCTTGTTTCATCTGGTCACGGTTCTCGTTCATAGTAATTATTTGTCTGTTTTGCATTTGATTGAAAGTGGTAATAATAGAAATAATAATAATAATGATAAATAAATAAATAAAATTTGAGAAAACTTGGGATGCAAGCAGTTATACCAAACCTTAGCATGAATTTTGTAGTTTGGAGAAGGTTCAAAAATGTCTTTTGGGTGGTGAACAGTATGAAAAAACAGAAATTGAAGGAATTTTTTTGCAGCATTTTTTTCCCATCCAGTTTCATTTATAGAAGTCATATTTTGTTCAAACCTTTTGAGTTCTTAAAGAGTGCTCTCACAATGAACGCTTCTTTAACTGAATTTGCTTGATCTTTCTTGCAGAGTGACCGCCTAAAGCAGGTGCTAGATCTCCTGAATACATTGAATTCGCTATGTGTGGTACTTGGTATGGATTTCAAGGTTACGATTAGTGAGATTCACCCGAATCTGGATGATTCCAGTGGCACAAATAACATTAGTTCTGACACAATTGAGAGGTTGTCTAATGCAATCTGTGGTTTGCAAGAATTGAAGCTGGAAAGAATGCAAAGGGTCAGTGTTGGTCTAAAAAATGTGTCTCACTCTTCCTTATGTTGCTCAATGATTTTCTGCCTAGCAGTACTGACCTTTGTAGCTGCTTCAGCTTCAAGATCTTGCAACTACTATGGTGGAGCTGTGGAGTCTGATGGATACACCTATTGAGGAGCAACAAATGTTTCAGAATATTACAAGGAATATAGTTGCTTCAGAAAACGAAATTACTGAACCCAATCTTCTCTCAGTGGATTTCCTAAACACTGTATGTAATTTGTCACTTTACAGCAGCAAATTTTTTTATTCATCTGGTTCTTTGCTCTACAAAGAGTTTATATTAGCGAGTAAACAAGTTATAAGATTTTTTTTCTGCAGGCTGAGGAAGAAGTGCTGAGGTTGCAACAGATGAAATTAAGTAAAATAAAGGAGGTTCTTTTGAAAAAGAGGTCCAATTTAGAGGAGATATGCAGGAAGGCACACATGGTTGATGAAGCACTTAACACAATGGATGTTTCAGTTGAAGCTATAGAGTCTGGTGAAAGTCTTGTCCAAACTGTTCATAGAATACTAACTACATAAATTTGTGTTAATTTATACTGGAAATATTTCTAATACTGCAATACCGAATGTTGTTTTCTTTTAATTTTCCACATGACCGACATCAAGCTGTGTTATTCAAGGAGGGAGTGTACACTCTCAAAGCTTGTTTGTGATTTAGCTTTTTGGGTTATATGTTATTTCTCTTTTCACTCCTATTTCTTCACTGTCCTTGATAATGCAATTATTAATTTGCAGGAGCAATCGACCCTTCATACTTACTGGAATTAATTGAGCTTCAGATTTCAAAGGTTAAAGAGGAAGCTTTTAACAGGAAAGACATACTTGACAAGGTTGAGAAGTGGTTGGCTGCACGTGAAGAGGAGTGCTGGCTTGAAGAGTACAACAGGGTTGGATACTTTTGTTGCTTTCGTGATTGTGAATATTATGTAGTTAAATTTCCATATTCCTGCTTCAGTGTTCTAAAATATGGTGGTTATAATAGGATGATAATCGTTATAATGCTGGAAGAGGTACGCATCTTATTTTGAAGCGTGCTGAGAAAGCTCGGGCTCTGGTTAATAAAATTCCAGGTATGCATCTTTGCTTTATTAGCAACAGATCCTTTATAGATGAGTCTTAGAGGATAAAATTATGCAAAGCTAGGTTGACCCTAAATGATGTCAACCACAATGCGATTAGTTAGAGGTTCAGTTTGTGTTTAATATAGAATTGACCTGAGGAAAGGAAGATTGATTTGCATAGAAGGTAAAAGGCAGAGGTGGACCAAAAATATATGGGATGAAGTGATACGAAATTATTTTAAAATATTAAATCTATTAGGAGAAATGGCTTACTATAGAAAAGATTGGAAAAAGAGAATCCATGTGGCGACTCCGTTGGTACGGGATAGAGGCAAGGATGATGATGATGATGATAATTCTTTTGCTTTACAGAAGAATTAAGTTTGTACAGTGGGAATTTGCCATCCCACTAAGAGAAGCCGCAGTTAGAATTAGTTTTATGTGGTTGCTAAAGAAAGCCATTTGAATTTATTGCTGTGACATCTGTTCATAAACATTTGCGTAATAAAATCATGGACAGTCATTTTGGCACATATATTTTCTCGCTCAATTAGATGTATATAGAACATCTTCATTATTCTAATTGGCATTTTCATGAGTTTCTTGTTCTGCTTGGTGTCGGGCAGCAATGGTGGAGGCATTGACCTCAAAAGCAGTTGCTTGGAAGAAAGAAAGAGGAGTTGATTTCTCATACGATGGTGTAAGCACTCCCTTTCGATATGCTAAAATTTGTTATATCGACAATTGACAGTCATTTTGTTTTCTACAGCCTATATTTTTAAGTTGTACTTGATTTAGGTTGATCTTCATTGTTTCTTACTTGTTTGTTATTTTTCACTGTTTATGCCAACTGGTCTCTCTTTATGTGATCTCTGTTGTAATTTAGGTTCGTCTTCTTTCTTTGCTGGAACAATACAGCAACTTAAAGCAGGAGAAAGAGCAAGAACGGCAAAGACACAGAGTATGGGCTTTGTTGCTTAACCAATCGTTCATTTATTTTAATGATTTTTTCCCCTGAATATGACCAAGTTTCTCTATGCACGATTCATTTATGTATTTTAGGACAATAAGAAGCTTCAGGGACAGTTGATGACAGAGCAGGAAGCACTTTTTGGGTCAAAACCAAGTCCTTTAAACAGTGGGAAAAAGGTTTCTACAACTTCAACAGGGTGTGCAAGTAATAAAAGATTCTCGCTTGGAGGAGCTATGCTTCATAACCCTAATGTTGGGAAAAGTGCTCTCCGTTCTCGTCCCATAACAAATGTGGTAGCTTTGCACTACAGTTCACGAAACGACCATCAATGTGGTAGCTTTGCATCTCTGTCTTCTGGTAATTATTTTAAACTGTATTCTTCCAAGTATTTTCCCTTCCTCTTATTGTTGGTTGCACTCAACTTGCATCTGGGCCTTTAAAACCAAGCTCCATTAACGGGCTTGTCTCTCTGAAGCAGTGGAGGATCTTTTATTGTCATATGGGCTTTGTATGAGGAATTCATGAAAATCACCACGATCTGTTGGTTTAGACCAATTGATGATATCAAAATGTTTCACCATTATTTTCTTTACAAATAGTTTTTCTCCTACCAAAAAGACATGAAAAAATCGAACTGTTGGAGATTTATGCAATAGTTGTAACAATTCACCATGCAAGGGAAACTGTCTATTCCTGGTTGGTTACAGTCAGTGCATCCAAGACAATTGTGATTGTAAACTTTCATGAATTTTCATCTGCATTTGTTTTCACTTGTTTGGTCTGAATTTTTGTGCAGGAAAGAAAAACCTGGATGTCACTGGTCCTCCGGTAAAGCAGCACAACGTCAATGCATCAAATGCACTTGAAATTGATTCGCCTTCAGTTCGTAAGCCCCTCTCTCCTGTATGCTCTGCATTATCATCTAAGGCCAACGCCGCAAATATGCAAGACCAGAACAAATCACCAAATGCACTTCAGAAAGCAATCCCTAATAACAAAATGCTAGTTGCAAGTCCGGGTAAGATTCTTTCCGGTGTTGATGAGAACGAAACCCCGAAGAAGATGCCAATCCCAATGCCAACAACTCCTTCAACAGTCTCGAGTGCAATGCAGACAGCCACAACCCCAGCTACCCCATTTGTTCATGGTGGTGCTGAAGGTATCGAATACTCTTATGAGGAGAGAAGAGCCGGCTTCATCCTTGCTTAACCGCATCCATAGATCAGTGTTGCAACTTGGAACTTAGCAACAAAGAATGAGCTAGTATATCAATCCTCTTGCAGTTTCCTTTAAGTAACCATTCTGGTTTTCATGGCTTCGTTTTTTTACTTTTGTATAGCATAACAAATACTGAAGTATTTTGGGACTTTTTAACAAAGTGCAATATGTTAATGCAAAAGATAATTAATTGAGTCTGGAAATCTCTGCTAATGTGACCAGAGAATATGAAAGGTTATGATTCCGAATCCGAGAGATTGGTTTTTGATTGTTTTGGGGAATATAGGCTGGTTTTAATTTCTGTGGTGGATATCAGGTTACTACCTTGTTTTTTTGTGATTTTTTATTGTATTTTTCTTCTTTGTTCTTTTGGCGCACTAATGTGAATTTGAAGTGTGTATAAAGTTGCTTGTCAAGCAAATAGGTCCTCTGTAGCTTTACTTGCCTTTTTGGTTAGAATTCAAGATTTCTACTGAATTTGCTTTGGCAAGTTTTAGCTTTAGTTTTAAAAGATGGGTAAATTTTGATTTGGGAATCTCAGTAGATTTATAAGTATAATACCATAATATACATCTCTCTCTCTCTATCTGTATGTATATATATATATCCTTTTGTTTATTTATGAACTCAACTCTAGATACTAATGCCACGACATGAATTGGGAGATCTGGGAGGAGTGTCCGTGCTTCATAGTTAATAACTCATAACCACAATTAACGGATATTTCATCAATTAATTACGGTTATTTGTTTATATGTATTGTGTTTGGGCTTAGCCCTTGCTGACTCTGGGCTTGTTTTGTGTCCCATTTGGGATGTTTGGCCTAAGGCCCTCCTTTGTATTATCTATTTTCATATATTCAGTTGCTTAAAATTTAAAAAAAAAAAAAAAAATCTGCCCATCATCAGCTATTCAAAACTTTTAGATAGAAATCATATTGCAATATATATAAATACATATTTTATATGGATTCATAGAGTTACAGACGAATGTTATTTACTGTAATTTTTATGGGATAGAAGTTTGCAAATGCTGCCCTCATTCATGATTCATCTATCTAGCTAAGAAAATCAATTATTTCAACAAAAATAAAATAAAAAATCTTAAATCTAAAGTATAAATCATTCTTCATTCAAACGACTAATTTATTACATAAAGAATTCTCTAAAGCGAATGATAAACCGATAGTATTATATATCCAACATTAATAGATAGTTTTATATCTGGTCAAACAATAATTGTATCATACTAACCCAAAAAAGAAAGCATTAACGGTATCATATAATATTGTATTTTTAGGCATATTGTTAAATTTGATGATTAATTAACAAGTGTGTAATTAATGCATACTTTATTAAATAATAGGATGCAACAAAGGGAGAATATTAATGCATACGTGTTTACAAACTTATTAGTGAGAATATTAATTTTGCTGTTTTTATTCATGATTCACCTATCTAGTTAAGAAAATCAATTATTTAAGAAATAAAAAATAAATAAATAACTTAAATCTAAGTATAAATCATTATTAATCTGCACAGGTAATTAATTAGATAAGGAATTTTCTTAATACTAGAACATAATCTCGGTTCTAGAGCAGGTTTTAAATAACATGTAATTTATGAGAGATTACATGTATTCCATATTAATAAAAAAAATTTAATAGTTTTATATCTCGTCATCAAAAAACCACATTAATGGTATCATCTATCCGACATTAATTAAAAATAAAATTGATAATTTTATATCTCGTCAAACAATAATAGTATCATACTTATCGAAAGAAATATATATATTCACATTAATGGTATCATATAAAATTGCATTTTTAGATATATTGTAAAATAATATGATAAATTAATGTGTGTAATTAATACATACTTTATTAAATAATAGGGTGCAAAAAGTGAGAATATTAATACATACTTCCTTACAAACTTCTTATCAGTGAGAATAATAAGAAAGTCAATTCTTTTTTTTTTTTTTTTAAAAAAAAAAAACCTTAAATCTAAGTATAAATCATTGTTAATCCACACGGGTGAATTCATTAGAAAAGGAATTTTCTGAAATGAACAGTAAACTCAATTTAAGAACACTTGAAATTAAATAAGATGTTAATGATTACACATATCCGACACTAATAAAAAAAATTAATTGTTTTATATCCCGTAACGGTATCATACTTACCGAAAAAAGAATACATTAATGGTTTCATAAAACCGACATTAATAAAATAAAATTAATATTTATTGGAAAAAAAAAACACAATAATAATATTATATATTTGACATTAATAGAAAAAATAATAATTTTATATCTCGTCAAACATTAATGGCATCATTCTTACCCGGAAAAGTATCATATAATATTGTATTTTTAGGTTTATTGTAATATTATGATGAAATATTTTTTTTTCCTAATATTATGATGAATTAATAAGTGTGTAATTAATACAACTTTTATTAAATAATAGGATGCAAAAAGGAAAACAAGCTGACAATGCAGCGAATCCCTTCACAATAATTTATTACCCCCCACTTCCCTATTGTATTATCTCAAAAAAAAAAAAAAAAAAAAAAAAACTCAATTTACAGGTCATTAGCATAAAAGTGACCCCATCTGTTTATAGCTAAATTTTTTTTAAAAAAAAATAAAATAAAATATATTCCCTTAGACTATTGAAAAATTGCAGGGATGACCCTAAAGCATAAGGAACAAATTAACCCTCAACTATACAAATATTACATATTGCCGCCTTTTAGGTCACGGATTAAACATTTTCCAGCGATCAGAGTCACCTGACTTTGGTTTTGCATTTGTTGGCCAAAATGCCCGGTCATATGACCATTTTACCCCTTGCTCTATAAGAAACAATTTGCTATTGCAATGTAGTTTGACAACGTTGACCATTCTCAGTGCTTATTTGATCAATATGGCTGTTTGTTTGACTTCATATAAAACTTGGAAATCCCTAGGATATATATATATATATATATACACACACACACATACATACGATGATTCTATATATATATATATATATTGAAAGGTGAGTTATTTTCAATTCAAGAAACCATAAAACCAGCAATATTCCTTTTTCAACTTCTCAATCTTAAACTAGTTTTTTGGACAAAAATTTACAAAATAATAAATAAATAAATTAGTGGTGCAATATTTTACCAACACAATGATATAGGCGTTTAAAGGCATTAGTTCAATCTTCTAAACAATTGTATTAGAGTCAGGTTGGTCGAAACAAGTCCAGTAGTCCAATTAATGACCCGTCGTTTTTTTATTTTAATTTTCAAATAAAGGATTGTCTCAAAAAAAAATATATATATATAGTCTTCACAATGTACTTTTACATTTTCCTCTCTAATATAATATGATCTTCATCAATAATTTTAACTTGATTGAGGATATTATAAATATTTTACACATGATATTTTATAGCTTTTACGATAAATTAACAAGTGGGGATAAATAAGTAATTGTAACACTTTGACGGTAGGATAATGTACTTTGGTGGATGACCCGAAGGGGCAATATGTAATATTTGTAAAGTTAGGGACTACTTTGCTTCAAAATATAGTTAATGGGACATTTTGCAATATTTAAATAGTTTAGGGATTTTACACTTTCACCTTATAAAAAAATCAAAATTCAAATATATATATATATATATATATATACACACACACACTTTCTTTTCAAAATTTTCATTTATTATCAGAATACTGTTTTAGCCTTTTGACCATTCCCTTGAAATTTCATTTATTTCACGGACTTCAAATTCCTCTTAAAAAAATTTTAATTTTCATTTATGGAAAATGGTAAACTTCTTTTCGTTATAAAAAGCGGATTGATGAGGCAATTGTTCAACTTAATACTTTCAACAAAGATAGACTCTCTCTCTCTAGTCTCATTTCTTGGTAACCAAAAACCAATTCACTAGCTAGCCTCATTTTTCGGGAAAAAAAGAATTAATTCACTCCTTAGCCTCATTTTTCAGGTAATGAAGAATCAATTCACTCGCAACCCTATTTAATTTAATTTAATTTAATTTTATTAATTTCAATTCACTCTCCGCTACTCACTTAAAACTGTCATATAATTTGCAAACTCAGAATAGTAAGTAAGGGTGTTTTTGATGAAATAGTCCTTTTATTTTTATTTCGATATATATATATATATATATATATACCCACATATTTATGTATACATAATTACATAGTAGTATAACTTGTATATAGATTTCACTCACCTTATATGTATAAATATGTGGACCGGTTTTTTTGGGCAACTTAAAACATGTTTTTTTCGCCGGAACAACGGTTACTTCTGAGAAAAAAAAAAACAAAATTTCTTTGTTTTTTTGTTGATTTTTGAAAATTTTGATCTGTTTGTGGGGTGACCAGAGGACGCCATTGGAATACTGTTCGAGCTCTGCGAGTTTGAAAAGGCTCTGACAGAAAACAGTGTAAGTTTTACTGCTTTTATATGAACAGTTGATTTTGAATTTAGAAGTTATTGCTACAGTTTGTGGTTGTGTTTGAAATTGATTATGTGTAGATTTCTGATTTTACGTTTGATTTATTATATGGGTTTGAGGGTTGCATGTTTAATCTTTGAGGTTCAAACGAAATGTCGAGTATGAATTTGATTTTTTGGTGGGTTTTGGATGATTTTCTACTTTTTATTTTTATTTTTTTTCTTCCTCTTCCTTTATTATTATTATATATATATATATATATTTTTTTTTGTGCTATGGACTTTGGATGGATTTTTTTCCTTCTTTGAAGATTTAATTAAGTAAATGTCTGTTTGAGTTTTTTTTTTTTTTTTTTTTTAGCTTCATACTTATTTTTTGGTTGTAGATTTCCTTTTAATTTAGTAAAAGTCGGGTTGAGATTTTATTTATTTATTTATTCTTGTAGTCTACTAATTTGTGTACGCGTCTGTGTGTGTGTGTGAGAGAGAGAGGAGGGGGGGTTGTTATTTTTGCATATTCATTTTTTAACAATTTGGTTAAGATTGTATTACAATTTTGCTTGTTTACTAATTTTGTGTGTGAGAGTGAGAGAGAGAGAGAGGGGGTGTTATTTTTTCATAATTAATTAACAATTCGGTTAACATTTTATTACAGTTTTGTTTGTTTAGTAATCTTTTGTGTGTGTGTAAGTGAGAGTGAGAAGGGGGGTTAATAATTTTGTTCAAGATTTTATTACTAATTTTGGTTATTTTTGCATATTTGTGCCATTTTATTTGGTAAAAGATTTAATTATAGTTTTGTCTTCTTTACTAGTTTTTTGTGTGTTTGAAACTAAAGAACATGTTGAGCTTGAAGAAGCTTCTTTTACTGTTTCTATATGATGAAGTACTGGTTTTGCTTGAAGGTTTCTTTCTTTTTCTTTCCATTTTCGGGGTTTTGTTTTCTTGATGTTTGATGAGTTTCTTTCTTCTATGTGACAGATAATTGTAGTGTTTGATTCAACCACATGGAAGTCACAGAAGGTATCAGTGCAGGAGTGATTCTGATTGGAGCTGAGACTCCATCAAATTTTCATGTGGCGCCTAGAACGGTAAACCCAACCGAGGTGCCTGCAGCACCGGCAGTGGCTGCAATGCCAGTGAGCATGGGAATGCCTGGAATGGCTGAAAAGAAGAAGAGAGGTAGACCAAGAAAGTACGGACCAGATGGGGCCCTTTCCAAAGCATTGTTGCCAATGCCAATTTCTTCGTCGGTTCCTCCACCTACCGGTGACTTAGCCGGAAAGCAGAGTACACAACCTTCTGGTGACTTCTCAGCCAGAAAGCAGAGTACACCACCTACTGGTGACTTCTCGGCCAGAAAGAGTAGAGGGCGGCCAAAGGGTTCGGTGAACAAGAAACGACATAGAGTTGAGTGGGAGAATTCAAGTAATATTGGTAAATACCTTTAGCAGCTGATTTCCATTTTAAATTTTAGCATTTTAATATCTCAGATTTTTATTTATTTCATTGCCAAGAAACATACTCACACCCTACTCAACATCCACTTTGTCCCTTTGGTTTGGTTCTGATATTAATGTCAAGAGCTTCATTTTATCTTTCGTGATTATTTACAGCATGTATTTGTTTTAGCTGCAACTTTTGTTTGGACTTGGGATTTGAGTCATCCATTTGAGGAGTTGTTAATATTGAAGTTTATGTGGGACCATTTCATGTGATGCTTCTGTTTGGATCTGAAAGTAAATGTTTGTTTCTGGGGGGACAAAGGAGGTCTTTTAAGCAATTGGGGCAATTGTGAGGATTATTCCTCCTGGACTAAATCTGTTACTTCTTGCCATTTCATGGCAAAATACATTGATATGCAAGCTAGCTCAAATTATAGTGTTAGTGAGTTATGCAATCACAAGTTCAGATGAAATAAGAGTTGTTTCAACCCTCTCTGGATGCCAAGTCCTGATTAACTAAATTCAACAGACTATGTTGCATGTTGCTACAGAATTCTAATGCCTATGACAAATGTGTGTCAAATTTTGACCGTCTGATTTAATGTAAAACTTTTAAGTCCCATTGTCCTTTCTAATGAACAGGTGCTAAGCATTTGTCAGAAAACTAGTTATTTAATTGGCACCAATATAAACAAAGGCCTACTCCCTCATTTCCTTTTCTTTGAGTGGTGTAATGTACAATTAAAGTTATGAGCTCTCTAATTTAGATAGCAGTAGACAAGATTGGCTCTCTGAGCAAAATTTCTTCTCCTGTCCAATACATTCGTATAACTCTAATAATGACTGTCACTTTGCAAATAACATTTTGATATTCATTATCTATTAAATTGCCAAATCTTCTTATCTGATTCGAGTGGTTTGAACTTTCGCTGATAAAGGCCATTAAATTCTATATTTGGTAAAGGTTTAACCTTTGAATTTGAGTTAAATTTATTTGCTTCAGAAGTTGAAATTATTTCTATAAACTTGAAACAAGATTTATTTATTATTAAATCTACTTAATTAATTAATTATTTTTTTGCTGAGCTGGGGGGAACCAGGGAGGGGATAGTGCAAAAAGCCTCACCTGGTGAAAAATATGAATTTGGAATTTCTTTTTAATAATTTGTCCATTTTTTTTCCCATTTCGGTAATTTTTATGAATTATGAATAAGTAAATTGTTACTTCTGAGCAAGTAAATGGTACATTTTTGTACAATGACTGATCCATTCCTAGAAGCAACGAGTACATTTTTGAACAATGACTGATCCATTCTAGAAGCATTGGGTACCTTCATTTACGAATATACTGGTCGAGTAGTAGGGTTTAATGAAATGGATGTATGGCTATGGCAAGGAGGGAAAGAACAGTAAAGATTTATAGCTTTTGGGTCTAATTTGACATAATCGTCGGAAAGAACACTTAAGAACCATAACTTTTTTACTCTAATTTAATACAATCTTTTTCTGTTAACCTAGGGACAGTAGAATATCTTTCTCACAGGAAAGGATTTGAGAGAGTTATACAATCCTGAATATCTCTAGCATTATTAGCAAAAAGAAAAAAAAAAAAATTTCAAATGTTCAGTTCCTTTGCAACAAATATGCTAATAACTAGCACTAGCCTGAGAAAATAGCAGCTTGACACCTGGAATGGAGTAAGCCGTCCCCAAGGAGGAGTGTTTATCCCTTGCAAAACCTCAAATGAGACTTTTGGCTTTTATTCCAGTAGGATATTCCACAACCTAAAGAAATAGAGTATCACGGCCTTCCTGAATTCAATGAATTTCAGCGATTATGAAATTGGGATTAGTTTCCAGGAATTCGTTGAATTTTATGGATCTTAAGGGATGCATACAGTTGAATTATTTATTGCCTTAGTTATCTAGTAGAATAAACCTTATTGGGCCTAAGTTGAAGCAATTCTTTTGACCATGTGGGTTTATCAATAGAGGTCATATTTTGACTAGTTGGTATGCAAATACTTGATAGTTTTTGTTGAATATAAGTGCAAACATTGTTAGTCATTTTTTAGCATATAGTTGGTTCTTGGTCAAAAAAATTCAGGTGGTTGTCTTGTATACTCCTTTTCTAAAGATGGAATCAGTAATATGAAGGTAGGCTTTTTACTCCCAAGTTTATCATTTATGAGTTTTGCGCACCGTAAGGTGATGTTGGGTTGAGTATGAGTTTTACATGAGAAATGAAAAGCCAAACCATCCATAATAGTTGAAGAGTGAAATATATACCAGGATTATATTTGTTACTATAAATTTTTATTCAAATATACTTTGACAGGAGCTAGATAATTAAGATAATATACCACTAGGATAGAATAGCAAACTTATTCTCAGCATGTGATCTGGGCATGTGAGATGATTTATGACCCAGCGAAGCTGCTGTTGTGGGTGATTTATTTATTTTCATCTGTGCAGATATAGATTTTGTCACAACTAAGGAAGTCCAGAATACCTTTCAGTTCTTTGCATTTGCCACCTTCTCCAAAAACTATTTGTAACTTATCAAATTTAGCTTGTAAACTTTCCATGAATCTCCAGTTGTCCACTATCTTGTGAAGCATGGATTCTTACAATGTTGTTGACGTTGTTTTTGTTGTTTTCAACATGAAGAGACATACAAACACTGTAGCCTTCTCAATTTTGGTGAATCTCTTTACTGTCACCTTGCCATGGTCATAGAAAATTCTATCCAATCATAGGCTCCAGGGGAGGGGAGAATACTGAATTTATAAATTTGCAGATTTTCTGCATAATCTATAATTCAAATGTACTAATAATTTTCACACTTCTACTTTGATGTAGGTGAATGCTTCACACATACTTCTGGTGCCAATTTTACTCCTCACACGATCATTGTTAATTCTGGTGAGGTATGTCTGACTAGAAAAGAAACAAGCTTCATTATAAATATCATAATCTTGGTTTTGGATTTTTTTCATCACCTTGATACCTCTTGCCGACTACGTGGGGTGAAATATATCTTGGCTATTACTCCTTTTTAAAGTTTCAACCATGTACTAGTTTTTTACATTGTCTGCATTTTTAAATCTTAATTTGTGATGGAGAGTTTTCTTTGTGGGATCTGGAAATGTCTCCCTGTTCTTGGAATTTGTAATGAAGGCTACTAAAATAAGAGAAGATGAAGTTGAACCATGAAATTTTTTTTTTGTTTAGCAGCACACAATATGAAAAATAAACTGGTGTTGCCTTTTGGAAACAAGTGTGTATTCTTTGGTGATTGTTAGATTTGTATTGCTCAAGAGAGATGCAATTATTGTCGGATTCATATGCAGCTTTCTTTTCTCTCTCTCTTTTTTTTTTCCTTTGGCAAGTAAAATCCATCGAGCAATACCAAAAATGAGGACCCACCACAGGCCTTCTAATATGCAAGATTGTCTTTCCTTATATTTTTCCGTATCTTCCCACAAGATTATCTTAAATTTTTTGGATATGTTTACCTTTTGTATTGGGGTGTAGCAGTCCTTATATGCTTGATTCACTTTTTTGTTTTTGTTGGCTTATGGGCTGCATGTAACATTAATCGTTCTATTTTTCCTTATCTTCCCACAAGATAAGCTTAAACATTTTTGGATGTTACCTTTTGTATTGGGCTGCATACAACATTAATCGTTCTTTTGGACTTAGATGGCTACATCAACAGATCCAACCTTCCAATTCTAAGCGTGAGCAACTTTTTATTGCGCTAGGGGCAGATGTTAGAGTTTACTCTCATTCCTAGAGGAAAGGGGTGGGGAGCAAGTTGCTAGAAACCAATTTTTTATTGCATTTTTGAAGCTCTAGGCATTTATAATTAAAAATCCTAAACATAGATAAGATTTTCAGATGTTCATTTTTAGATGAAATGACAATGAAAATGGTCATGTAAATCCTTTAGAAACAATTAGAATAACTTATTATTTTTCTTTTGGTCTAAATTTTTGTAGATATCCTCGTCTTTTTTTATACGTGTAACATTGTCTAAATTTTTTTGGATTAAAAGTTGGATTTTATTGAAATGGATACGTAATAATTCTCGAAAATCAAGGTTGATTTTTGGAACAAATTCCTTTTTTTTTTTTTTTTTTTTTTTTTTTTCCCAATATTTTTTTTACCTGCGCATTTCAAACACTCTTTAAAATTTTTCCTATGCACGTCTCCAATTTTGTAGAACTTTGAACTTATTATAAAAAATTTCCTATCATGTATTTAATTTTTAGTTGATATCCATTCTGGATTGGTAATTATTAATGCAACTATAACTAGTTGCCCAATTTTATTACAATTCCCTGTATAAAAAGTTATAACATAATTTTTTTTTTATTACCTTTTGTCTTTATCATTATTATTGTGCTATTTGTAATAAATCTCCATTTTCATCCTCATTGGGATTGTCATCATTATCATGACCATGATGATTGAGGTGAGTGGCCAGCTGACATATGTGCATATATTTAAAGGTGTGTTTCTATGTTCTCATGGAGGTTCGATTACAAATGATTAACAATTAGTGAATTACTATGCTTAAGTAATTCATCATAAATTTATAATATACATTTTGGGTTGATGAAATGGGCTCTCCTAAAGCTGTCATTCTTGGGGGTTTGAAGGTTTTGTCAGGGGGCAAGGAAGTCCCTTGGTGGCACGTCTATATCCTATTGGGGTTATTTTGATGGCCTTTCCCGTTCATGTGCCTCTGAAGGATTATAAAGACTTGTGTTAATATCCGAATATTGATTCTTTTGTTTTTGTGTGTGGGATTGGAGAGAGGGGTGTTGCCCTCATTATGTAACAATATCAGAAACTGTGACGTGAAATTTTATTGACCTTGCACACCATCAGATGCCCTAACTTGGCCAAGTCAGACGAAACTTGGCCGACTCGGTCAAAACTAGGTCTCTTGTGTGATTTGAAATCCCAATGTATATCAGTGAATATCAAACTTGAACCTGGTCGAGTCCGTTAAAACTCGACTGATACACAGACCTTCAACTCTTAAAACCATGTCCTTGGCTTCAACCTTATATAAGGAAAAGAAGTATAAAAATAAAAATTAGGAACTTCTCAAAATTACCAATACGGTCCACTTTCCTGTTCTCCTTGGTGCTGCAGTCCTAGGCTCAATCAAGACCTAAAGGGTGAATCCCAGCCTAGAATAGAGAGAGGGTGAAAGTTGGGGTTCACGATTGTACTTATAGTGAGCGTGTTTCCAAACAACCCCAAATCTCGGGAGGAGAATGCATTGGATCAGCAGGTGAATGCCGTTTATGTGGAATCTGAGGCCTATCAGAATGACGCCGGAGCATCCCTTGCCAAAGCTCAACCAACTCAATGTTATTTAGGCTAAGTTTTTTTAGAAAATGCAGAATGTCGTTTTGGGTCAACTTTGTAGCTTTGCTGATTACAGCTGGAGAAGAATTAGAAGAAGAGTTATATATGGTTGGAAAGCTCTATTAGTCTGCTTTCAAATTCAAAAAACTGTGCGCAATTTAGACATTCCTAGGAGTTATGGATTTTTTGGTAAAGGGCAATTTTGCTGACTGAAAATTCTGAAACTCGGGAAATTGATAGTTTTTGGGCTGCTCATCTCTCTTCTCGGTTCCAGCACATTTTGTTGAGTTTCCAAGTTTGTTACTTTGATTTTTAGGTCTTGTTTTGATGGACTTTCAAGTCCCTAAGTCTTTAATAAGTTTACTTAGAGTTGAGTCAAAGAAGTCTTGTGCATTTTCATTTTCTTCCTTGGTCTTTATGTAGTTTGTTTTGGAAATCTACCTATTGTTGGAGGGTTGTTCCAATTCACTATTTAAGCCCCTATTGACTTTTAAGGAGTAGTTCTTCTTGTTATCCTTACTCTGTATCCCTTTGGTGGATTCCATTGGGTGGTGAGTAATTCTATCTTTCTTGTTCACTTGTGTTACCTCCTATTTTTCCATAATTTTCCTGCATCAATTTGGTATCAAATGATGAAGAGGAGGAGGTTAACCCCTTCAATCGTGCCCAAAATTTCTCATCGAGCGAAGAGGCTTCTCCTCGTTGTCATGTTCGAAGGAAGACAACATCCGGATGAATTCGAACAATATTATGATATAAAAGTTGAAATTCCAGAGTTTGAAGGAAGGCAACATCCGGATGAATTCATTGATTGGCTCCACTCTGTTGAAAAGGTTTTTGATTTTGAAGACATTTCGGAGCACCGTAAATGGAAGTTAGTAGCCATCAAATTGAAGCAGCATGCCTCCATTTGATGGGATTACCTTAAGAAGCGACGAGTTCGTGAAGGAAGGAGTAGAATTGTAACATGGGAAAAAATAAAGAAGGAATTAAAGAGAGTTTCTGCCGGAGAACTATCAACAAGATTCTTTTCTTCAATTTCACAACTTCAAGCAAGAGGATGTTTTGGTTGAAGACTACATTGCAGAATTTGAACACCTTATGATGAGGTGTGACGTTTCCGAGGAGTTCTTCTTGTTATCCTTACTTTGTATCCCTTGGGTGGATTCCATTGGGTGATGAATAATTCTATCTTTCTTATTCACTCGTGTCACCTCCTCTTTCTCCAATTAAAGACTTGGGAAGAGTTGTCTGGTGAACTCCCCTAGCTTGAAGAAGCCAAAGCTGCAGACTCGCTTGAGCAGTCTAAGTATATGTGGGCCGAGTTCAAGGATAAAGAGCGTCGATCAACTAACTTACCTTATCTCAAAAAGACATAATATGCACTCTAAAAGGAATTAGTAGAGCGCAAGTCTTAATGCAAATTTCCATAATGGAAGACAAATGAAAATTTATCCATATATATTCTTTTTAACATACAAGCTTTACTTTGACAATGAAAACAACAACCACCACCACCAAGTATTTTTTCCAACTACTTGGGGTCAGCTACATGAATTCTACGTTTTCATTCCTCTCTGTCTATAAGGCCATAGCCTTTGTCAAACCACATGTGATCATATTCTTCTTTTTTAACTTTACCTACGTTAATTTTGGTCTTCATCTTCCTCTAGTATCACTCTCAATGCTATGTCACTCTTCCTAACTTGCTCACTTAAATGTCTTCATTGTACATGTCCAAACCATCTTAATTGATTTTCTCTCATTTTATTTCCAATTGTGCTACTCCTGTTGGAGCAGGATAAAAAAAGTGGCTATCACATAAATAACAATATATTCATTGTTAGAGGATATCATTAATATAATAATATTCCAAAATAGCATAATTTAAAAAATTAACAAGAAATTACGAAATCAAGGCTTAGAGGTGCATAATAGCTTCTTGAAGATAGTTGAAACCTCTCCTAGGTGCAATTGGATTTTCAAATTGGCAGCATTATCATCGGGATTCAACTAACCCAGATTCAACAATTTAATGTCCATAGAGTGGCACCCTCTATGAACTCATGTATTCATCTTTGTCCAATCATTCGTCCAAAATAACATATAATGTTGAGAAATTATACTTTTAATGAAAACACTTATATTGGTGTGTATATCAAGCATATAAGTTGGAAAAGTTACCAAATTAGAATTCCTAGAATTCCCTTTTTTTTTACTAGAAATATGATTGGAATTTAAGATCCCGTTGTCAAATATTCACCGGATCCTCACTGAAATCTTGAGTTTGAAATCGACTTGGAAACCCACTGAAATCTTGAATTTGAAATCGATGAGGAATCAATAACTTAAAATCCTGAATAAAACGTCAGAATCTCTCCGGATTTTGGACTTTGTCAATAGAAATTGCATCAATTAAAAGTGAAAATATTAGCTTCATCATGCGTGACTTGAACCTAGGACCTCTTGTGGCAAATTTGGACTTGGTCATTAGAAATTGTATCGGTTAAAAGTGAAAATATCAGCTTCATCATGCGTGACTTGAACCTAGGACCCTATGAAGCACGGACACCCCTCCCAGGGGTCCCGTACCAGTGTCAGACACTTCTGTGAAGTGTCCAGAAATTATTTTTTATTGGACATGGGGTGGACACAGCTGGGACACGGGGTGGACATGGCTGGGACACGCGGAGGACACGTACCGGACACGGTGGGGTATATTTTTTAATTTTTTTAAAGAAAAATGGGGTACCTAATGTAATTTTAGAAGTTTAACTCTTTTGATTCTTTTGTTTGAGATTTTGAACTTCTACTTTTATTACATTTTATGATTCAATTATGTTTATTTTTTTATTTGATTCATTCATCTTAGTACTGGAATTAAATAAACTAGCAAGAAAAACATATTGAAATCAGAACAATTATATTTGTGGATGTGTGTAAAATGTAAACTGTAAAGTTGCTGATAACTTTGCTTTGTTCTTAATTAATTGAAATATTTCTTTTATTGCAGTATTTTTTGGGGGGAGGTTAGATTTATGGTATTGTGGATTTTGAATATAGGGGGGAGGTTAGATTTATGGTATTGTGGATTTTGAATATATATATATATATATATATATATAATTTTATAGGCGAATCCCCGTCGTGTCCGTGTCTTATTTTTTTGAAATTTGCCGTGTTACCGTATTTGTGTCGTGTCGTACCTGTGTCCGTGCTTCAGAGACCTCAGCGTTACTTGAACCTAGGACCTCTTGTGGCAAATTTGGACTTGGTCATTAGAAGTTGCATCAGTTAAAAGTGAAAGCATCAGCTTCATCATGAATGAATTGAACCAACGACCTCTTTTGGCAAAATGGAAACTCAAAGTCTCCATATACCAACTAGGCAACTTGTCATTTGTGTCATAAAATTAGGAATTAATATATTTAAAGTCATTTCAGGAGATTTATAAAAATAAATATATATAATTTTGAAACATGTTCGAATAACTCCAACCATCTTCCGAATGTAATTATTTCTAATTCTATCATTTCTAGTCTTATCGCACATCCATCTCAACATTTTCATTTCTGCCACACTTTATGCATATGTTGTTTCCTAACTGCCCAACATTATGTGCCATGAAGTATGGTCGGTCTAATAGTTCGATAGAAATATGCCTATCACACAATATACTAGATGCACTCCTCCGTTTAACCCATTCTGCCTTGATTCTATAAATAACGTCATCTCCTATTTCTCTTTTATTATTAATAATTGAGCCTAACTAACAAAAATGTTCACTTTTTTGCACCTCTTCATTCTTAATCCTTACTACATCTTTATTTGTATTTCTAGATTTACTAAAGTTACACTCCATGTATTCGGTTTTATTGCTACTTATTTTAACCTTGCTCTCTCCAAACTTCCAATTTAGCATTCACTCATTCTCTAGGCTCATTGACTAAAACTATATCATTGATAAATAACGTACACCATAGACAATGAGAAATGCTATGATTCTTGTGTGGTGGATGGACATAATCAACCAGCTCATCGTCATTTGAAACATGCATTGCAATAAAAATATGTTCTCTCAAAGATACAAAGATTCTCCATACGTGAGGAAAAGATGAACAAAAAAATGAAAAGTCATTGAATATAAAAATTCTTAGTACATAGAAATGATTTATATAATGCCTTCTTAACATTTTATTGGTTGTTCTATTATAAAATTTTATCTGTGTGTTTATTTTGGTTTCGTAGGATATAACAATGAAGATTATCTCATTTTCTCAACAAGGGCCACGAGCTATCTGCGTTATTTCTGCTGTTGGTTCAATTTCAAATGTTACACTTCGACAGCCTCATTCTTCTGGGGGTACTATGACCTATGAAGTATGGCACTCATCTTTTCTTCTCAACAATTTTTTTACTTATAAGTTTGGGTTTCCTTACAATGAATAAATTTCTTGAATAATGACTGAACTGTTTATTGATGGCTTTGCTGCATACCAAACTTAATGTGTTATAGTGCACCTTTTATGGGTCTGATTATCTAAATTTAGGATGTGATATTGAATGCTTCATTTATAGAGCGTCTCTATTAATTGATATATTTTACAATTTAATGAAATAAAGGGGTATTAATTGATATATTACCGAGCTCTGGTGCCGCCATGGCAGGGTCCTGGGCAGGGAGGACTTGAGACAGACCTAACTTTTGCAATTATTCAAGGTGGCTGTTTTGAGGCTCAAACTTGTACCAGCGGCACTGATGCTTAAACGTTTTACCAACTGAACCAGGCAACAGCTCCCAAAATTTAATGAAATAGGAGGAATTAACTCTATTCAGTGACTTCCTAAACCAATTTTCCTCGTGATATTTACTTAAAATAGGTAATAGTTAAACTCCTCATTAACTGAAAGCAGTTAAAATCATAGTAATTATCTGGATGGATCTTTGACAGTGCAACTTTCATGTTGCACCAAACTTTTCTCCATGAAGAGACAGAAAAATATGAAGCATAATAGACTTTTAAAGAAGAACATAATGATTTTATTTCTTGTCAGATAGGGTCATGAGCTATGTTACATGGACTCCACTATCTGGGCATGGATATGTGTTCTGGGGTAAGATTACTGTAATTCCCAAATTGTAGGTTGTAAGTACAGTCAGATTGTGTTATGCGGCTTATGCCTTGTCTTTCTTCTTTTATTGCCTTGAACAAAATATTGTCAAAGCCTCAGCAAGTCCATCATAAGTGCTTCACCCATTTTGGAATGTTTATGTAATATTGGAACAGATCGGGAAAGCATCTTAGAGATCTTCTGAGGAGTTGGGAATGTCTCTCTCTGCCTCTGGCAGTACTGGGTTCATAGTTTATTGCAATGTGTTTAGCAGATATCCATCCTTTCCTTTCGAGTTAGACATGACTACTACACCTATTGTGAAGAATTTTCTTTTAATGAATTACTAGTGTTCTCGCTAGCTTCATTTCCCCCCCCCCCCCCCATTAAGTAGTTGATTTTTGTCTCCAGGATTGCAGTCCTTGGTTATTTCTTGGGTTTCCGGTTTAAGTCTGGAAGATTTTGACAAAAAATGGACAGTTCACTAGTTGATTCTATTTTTCATTATTTGCTCATTCAATATTCTCCAGTAATTTGTCAGACCTCTGTTTTTAGGTCTTTTAAGAGCTTTGAGGTGCTTTTAGATCTTCATTGTTGCAATTTTTTTCCGTTGTTTTTTGGTTCATTATACTTGTGGAATAGGCCTATATCTAGAGGCCTTAAAATGTTTATGATGAAGGGTGGCAAACTTGAAGGATAGTTTTACAAGGAACTGGGAATAGGAGCTGACTTTCTCTATTTATGTATACATGTGTATTCGTATGTCTTTATACTTCAATAATTTTTTATGAGAGGGATTCATTGAGAGGAGGCTCCAAAGAGTTGAGTTTAAGCTTTGTTGAAGGGAGCATGAGTGAAAAGAAAGATGCTGAAAGAGACCAAATTAGCTAATTGTGCACTAAAATTTTGGCTCAACTTCCATATCGGAATACATTATACAAGCAGTTGTATTTGACTTTGAACAATGGCTTATGTATGTTTTAGCAGCTGACAAGTGAAGCCGCCATGGTTGCATTAGGTCATGTTCTTTAGCCAAATTTATGACTTTAATTTTGTTATATATGGATAACCAGATCTCTTCAATTTCTTGTAGGGATGTTTTGAGATTATCTCACTACAAGGGTCATTCACCCCAACAGAGGTTGAGGGATCGAAATTTGGTAGGGCTGGTGGCTTGACCATATCGTTGTCAGGCCCTGATGGCTGTTTCTTAAGGGGCGCACTTGGAGGAATACTTATAGCTGCCACTCCTGTTCAGGCAAGTTCTTTTTTCTTGGAAAAGACAAGGCTACAAGCCTGGTTGTTTCTCTCTCTTTCTCTCTATATATATATCCATATATATAGATATAATTTTCTTTTTTCTTTTCCATTGGGGAGTTAGAAGGGAGGGGTTGACTTTATTCTATTCAGACTATTTGGTCAATGAACATGGCTGTGGAGTATATTCCTAACCAAATATAGATAGCAGGATGTTTTCAAAATCATCTTTGGCGGTTGAATGATATTACTCTCTTGAAGTCCTTTTGAGTGATATTGGATGGAAATTCCCTAATTGTGTGATGAACCATGGTTCATCACTTTTGCTGACCCTTTTCTTTTTATTTCAGTTAATCCTGGGCAGTTATCTGCCAAGTAATCAGAATGAGCCAAAACCCAAAAAGCAGAAATCTGAGACTAAGGCGACTACAGCTGCTCCAAGCTCTGCTGCTAATGCTTCTAATGTGAAGAAGCAGAAAAATTCAGCAGCCCAAAATCTGAATTTTACTCCACCTTCTACATTTGGAACGGATAACTGGGCTGACATGCAGCAGACAATGCAAGACCCCGGGAAGTCCACCACTGACGTCAACACATCTTTGCATGGAGAATAATCTGATGAACCTCACCAATTTCCATATTTTTAGCCTTTCTCCTGTATCTTCTGCATTATCATCTAAGGCCAACACTGCAAATATGCAAAGACCAGAACAGAACACCAAATGCACTTCAGAAAGCACTCCCTAATAACAAAAATGCTTGTTGTAACTCCGGGTAAGATTCTTTCTGCTGTTGATGGGAACGAAACCCCGACGAAGATGCCAATCCCAATGCCAACAACTCCTTCAACTGCCTCGAGTTGCTGAAGGCATCGAATACTCTTACGAGAAGAGAGGAGCCGGTTTCATCCTTGCTTAAACGCATCCAAAGTCAGTGTTGCAACTTGGACTTGGCAACGAATATGAGCTAGTATATCAATCTTCTTGCAGTTTCCTTCAAGTGACCATTTTAATTTTCATGGCTTCTTTTTTACTCTTGTATAACATGCAAATACTGTAATATTTCAAAATATTTTGTTAATGCAAAAGATCATTAATTGAGTCCCAGAAAACTCTGCTAATGTGACCAGAGATTATGAAAGGTTATGATTCCAGATGTGAGAGATATTGGTTTTTAGTTATGGCTCATCCGACGTGATTGATATCCGGTTACTACCTTGTGTTTTGTTATTTTTTATTGTTTTTTCTTCTTTGTTCTTTTGGCGCACTAATGTGAATTTGAATTTCTTGTCTGGATCTTGAAGAGAGTATGTTTCAGCATGTGTGTATAAAGTTGCTTGTCAAGCAAAAAGGTATTTAGGTCATCTGTTGCTTTACTTGCCTTTTTGGTTAGAATTCAAGATTTATACTGAATTTGCTTTTGCAAGTTTTAGCTTTAGTTATAAAAGTTAAGCAGGTTAGATTTGGGAATCTACCAGGAAATTTCTAAATAGAAGACCTTATAAGTCTCTCTCTCTCTCTCTCTCTCTCTCTCTCTATATATATATATATATATTCATGCCTCAACATGAAATGGGGGACCACTGCTTTTTTCTAACTTATGCTGGTGTTGACAGACTTTGAAACTGTTGATTGTTAGGTCTTTTTTTGGCACTCTCTGTCTTGCATATACGCTGGCTGGCTTGTTGCTTTATAGGAGTACTCTTTAGCATTAATCATGTGAAGCAACACAATGTCCATATTCACCTACCAATCATATGATTGTTTTGCAGTTGAACGTTGTTTTCATTATATATTAATGTTGTTTATGTTTGGAGGTAGTCATTACATTTTGGGTTTGAACTATCTTGATTTCATTTATGTTTTCAATATATCTTTGGTTTGGAAATTTTAAAGGGTTATTTTATTTATTTATTTATTATTATTATTTATATTTTTGGGTAAGAACTCATGATTAGAATACTATTAAAAAGAAGTGGATTATTATACATTTGTACTAGCATGTGAAATCAATAACATTTTGAAGTAAAGAAACCAAGCACCACACATACTAATATATGTATGTATATATATAATATAATGTCTGTGACCTTGACATTGAAAAGCAAAGAAATTGAGAAGTCCATTGAGTCGGACCATTGTGACATTGTCCATACCACCACGTTGAACTTGTCTTATGCCACGTAGACTTATTATATAATCACACTTGAAACAAAAAGTCTGAGTATGTCCCATTCAAGCGCTGTCAGATGACGTGATAGTTAACAATGTGGTGCCAAATCCAACGGTGGGGTCCGTTTAGCTTGTCTCAACTGCCAAAATCGTCAGCTTTTCAAATTTTATAGATGGAACCATATACTGTAATATATACGGTATATAAATACACACAGTAATTTATGTGGATTCATATACGTACAATGCTATCTACTCCTAATTCTTATCCATGCATGCATAGCATTAGATGTTTACAAACTTATTAGTCAGAATATTAATTTTGCTGCTTTTATTTGTGATTCATAGTTAAGAACATCAATTCTTTCACACCCCCCAAAAAAAAAAAAAATCCTTAGATTTAAGTATGTATAGTTGTTAATCGGCACTAGTAATATATTAGGTAAGATTTTTTTTTAAAAAAAATCAACAATAAACTCGGTTCAAGAACACCTTAATTTAAATAATATGTAATGGAGATTACACATATTCGAAATTAATAAAATAATAATAATAATAATTTTATATCTTGTCAAAAATTAATGGTATCATAATTACCCGAAAAAATACATTAGTGATATCATATAATATTGTATTTTAAGGTATATTGTTAAATATTATGATGAATTAAAGTGTGTAATTAATACATACTTTATTAAATAAAACGATGCATCTAAGGAATTTTAAAAAACAAATAATTTATGAGAGATTACCTATTCGACACTAATAGAAAAATTAATTATTTAGACAATACTTATAAGTTATATCATGTCAAACATTAAAGGCATCATACTTACCCGAAATAAAATAAAATAAAATAATTGTATAATATAATATTGTATTTTTAAGTATATTGTTAAATATTATGATGAATTAATAAGTTTGTAATTAATATATACTTTATTGAATAATGGGATGCAAGAAGGGAAACTAGCTGAGGATGCAGTGAATAATCCCTTCACAAGATTTTATCCCCTGGTTTTCCACTGTGGCCCCACCAGGTGACGCAATCACACCTCACTAACCAATTACTCCATATTAAAACAACATTTATTATCGAGATAGGGACCCATTTTAAAATCTCAGTGGCAATATTGGTAATTTACACAAACTACAAGGGCATAACTCACACTTCTCTATTGTCTTCTTTATTGTATTATCTGAAAATGACAATTTACAGCTCATTGGCATAAAAGTGATCCGACCGTCTGACCTCCTCTGTTATTGCTTTAAATACCAAAAAAAAAATTCAAATTTCGTAAAAAAAGAATTTGCTAACTTTTCAAAATTTTCATTTAGTATCAAAATTTAAGTCTAATAAAAGGGGAGAATAAGTGAGTTCGAAAGCGATAGCGAGAGCGTAAAATCGACAGAATTAAGTCATAAGAAGTGAAATTTTGAACGAAAGCGCGCGCAGAGCGTGAAAACGAAAACGTGCTCGAAACGTGTGAATTACACCTGTCTAGAATGATTATATAACTTAGATTAAAATACTGTTTTAGTCCTTTTATAAAATTTTATTTTTTAAATATAAAAATGACAATCTTGACCCTTTTGTATAATGGACTAATGTAACAATCCTTTAATTAAATACTTTTAAAAAAACAAATGGACTCTATTTACTTTATTTTTTTAAAAAAAAAAACTCTCTTTTATTGATTATCAGTGAGTTTATTTTGTTGAAAAAAAAAAAAAAAAAAAAAAAAATAGTTTATCAGCCACTTTTAACTTTTAGATGATTTACAAATTTTGAAAAGTTTGCAAAGCAAGTTAGTGTGTTTTTTTATAAGTGTTTTCATTCAACAATATTAGAGTACCTAAAAAATCAATCCAAGCTGTGTGGCATTAGTCATTATTTGAGTTTTTTTATTTATTATTTATTTTTAACTGGTTTATTTTGATATATATATATATACACACACATATTTATCATCTATGTATAACTAAATAGTTTTACATACATTAATTTTCACTGTCTTTTTATTTCTCAAATAGTCTGTGTCGGGACGGCTTGGGCAAAACCGGTCACCGGTTTTCTGGGGCACCTGAAAACTGTTTTTATCGCCGGAAGAAGAACGGTTAGTACTTTTGAGAAAAAACAAAATTTCTTTGTTTTTTATACTGTTGATTTTTGAATTTTTTTGATCTGTTTGTGGTTGTGACCAGAGGATGCCATTAGAGCACTGTTTGAGCTTTGCGAGTGTGAAAAGGCTCTGACAGAGAACAGTGAAGGTTTTACTGCTTTTATATGAACAGTTGATTTTGAATGTAGAAGTTACTGTTACTGTTTGTGGTTGTGTTTGAAGTTGACTATGTGTAGATTTCTGATTTTAAGTTTGATATTTATATGGGTTTGAGGGTTTGCATGTTTAATCTTTAAGGATCAAACGAAATGTCGAGTATATATTTGATTTTTTGGTAGGTTTTGGATGATTTTTCTTTTTTTCCTTCCTCTTATTTTTTATTTTTTTATTTCTATTATTATTATTTTTGTGCCATGGACTTTGGTTGGATTTTTTCCCCTTAAATGTTTTGATCTCTGAAGATTTAAGTAAATGTCTGTTTGAGGTATATTTTTACTTATCTTTACTTATTTTTCGGTTGTAGATTTTCTCTTTGTTTTGTTTTTCGTTTTTATTTTATTTTATTTTATTATTATTTTCTGTTGTCTCCTAATTAGTGTACGCCTGTGTTTGTGTGTTAGAGAGAAAGAGAAAAGGAGGGGGATGGGGGGTTATTTTTGTATATTTATTATTTACAATTTGTTTAAGATTTTATAACAATTTTTTGTGTTCACTAATTTTGTGTATGTGTGAGTGAGTGAGAAGGGGGGTTAATAATTATGTTTCAGTTTTTATTACTAATTTTGGTTATTTTTGCATATCTGTGCTTATTTATTTATTAATATTTTGGTAAAATATTTTATTATAGTTTTGTTTACTAATTTTGTGTTTGTTTAAATTTTAAAACCAAAGAACATGTTGAGTTTGAAGAAGCTTCTTTTACTGTTTCTATATGATGAAGTATTTTTTTGCTTGAAGGTTTCATTCTTTTTGTTTTCATTTCCAGGGTTTTGTCTTCTTGATGTTTGATGAATTTCTTTCTTGTTGGTGACAGAAAATTGTAGTGTTTGATTCAACCACATTTGAATTGTTTGGTTAACTGCAAGAACTACGGTAAAGCATGGAAGTAACAGAAGGTATCAGTGTAGGAGTGACTGTGATTGGAGCTGAGACTCCATCAAATTATCATGTGATGCCGAGGATGGTAAACTCAACCGAGGTGCCTGCAGCACCGGCAGTGACTGCAATGCCTGTGAGTTTGGGAATGTCTGGAATGGCAGAAAAGAAGAAGAGAGGTAGACCGAGAAAGTTCGGACCAGATGGGACACTTTCCAAAGCATTGTCACCAATGCCAATTTCTTCCTCAGTTCCACCACTTACTGGCGACTTCTCATCCGGAAAGCAGAGTACACAACCTACTGGTGACTTCTCAGCAGGAACGCAGAGTACACCACCTACTGGTGACTTCTCAACCGGAAAGAGTAGAGGGCGGCCAAAGGGTTCAGTGAACAAGAAACGGCATAGAGTTGAGTGGGAGAATTCAAGTAATATTGTTAAAAACCTTTTACAATTGATTTCATTTTAAATTTTAGCATTTTAATATCTCTGATATATATCTATAACAAGATTGCTTAAATTTTGGTACTAGACCCATACCTCCCTAAGGGAAGTCATGTGTTCGAGCCTCAGTGGAGGCAGTGTGTGTGAGTGAATTACTTTACCATCCAAAAATAATAATAATAATTGCTTTGGTTCTGATATTAATGTCGAGCTTTATTTTATATTTCTTGATTATTTACAGCCTGTATTTGTTTTAGTTGCATCATTTTTGTTTGGACCTGGGATGTGAGTCGTTCCATTTGAGGAGTTATTAATAATTGAAGTTTGTGGGACCATTTCTGGTGATGCTTCTGTTTAGATCTGAAAGTAAATGTTGGTTTCTAGAGAAAAAAAAAGGTGGTCTTTTAAGCAATTGTGGCAATAGTGAGGATTATTCATCCTGGACTAAATCTGTTACTTCTTGCCATTTCATGGTACAATACAATGATATGACAGAGAAGGGAACTTGTCGGATGTGCGAGCTTGCTCAAATTATGGTGTTAGTGAGTTATGTAGTCACGAGTTCAGATGAAATAAAAGTTGTTTCAACCTCTCACTAAATGCCAAGTCCTGATAAACTAAATTCAACAGACGATGTTGCATGTTGCTGCAGAATTCTAATGCCTATGACAAATTTGTTTCAATTTTGACCGTCTGATTTAATGTAAAACTCTTAAGTTCCATTATTCAATTTGTCAGAAAACCAGTTATTCAATTGGCACCAAGATAAACAAGGGCCTACTCCCACTCAACAAAATTTCTTTATTTATTAGAAGATTTGGCAATTTAACAAAATTTCTTCTGTCCAATACATTCATATAACTCCAATAATGAATGTCACTTTGCAAACAACATTTTGATATACATTATCTGTTAAATAGCCAAATCTTCTGGTCTGATTCGAGTGGTCAAAGTTGAACTTTCACTTAGAAAGTCCATTAAATTTTATGTTTGGTAAAGGTTTAACCTTTGAATTTGTGTTAAAATTCATTTGCTTCAGAAGTTGAAATTATTTGTAGAAGCTGGAAAGTAGATTTTTTTTATTTTTTATTTTATTAAATCTACTTAATTACGTAATATTTTTTATTTTTTTGCTGTGGTGGGGTAACCAAGGTGGGGAGAGTGCAAAAAAAGCCTTACCTGGTGAAAAATATGAATTTGGAATTTCTTACTAACAATTTGTCCATTTTTTTCCATTTCAGTAATTTTTGTAAATTATGAATAAGTAAATTGTTCCTTCTGAGCAAGTAAATGGTACATAATGTACATTTTTTAACAATGACTGATCCATTTCTAGAAGCAACGGGTACCTTCAGTACATTTTTGAACAATGACTGATCCAATCTAGGAGCAATGGCTACCTTCATTTAGGAATATGCTGGTAACTAGTCAAGTAGTAGAGTTTAATGAAATGGATGTATGGCTATGGCAAGGAGGGAAAGAACACTAACAATTTATAGCTTTTGAGTCTAATTTGACATAATCGTGAGAAAGAACACTTAAGAACCATAACTTTTTTACTCTAATATAATACAATATTTTTCTGTTAACCTAGGGTAGTGGAATACCTTTCTCACAGGACCAGATTTGAGAGAGTTATACAATCCTGAATATCTCTAGCATTATTAGCAAAAAAAAAAGGTTTTCAAATGTTCAGTTCCTTTGCAACAAATATGCTAATAACCAGCATTAGCCTGAGAAAATATTAGCTTGACACCTGGAATGTTGAAAGTCATCCCAAGGAGGAGTGTGGATACCTTGCAAAACCTCAAATGAGACTTGTGGCCTTTATTCCAGTATGATGTTCCCCAACCTAAAGAAATAGAGCATCATGGCCTTCCTGAATTCAATGAATTTCAGCAGTTATGGAATTGGAATTAGTTTCCTGGAATTAATTGAATTTTATGGATCTTAATGGGTGCACACAGTTGAGTTATTTATAGCCTTAGTTATCTAGTAGAATAAACCATATTGGGCCTAAGTTGAAGCAATTCCTTAGACCGTGTGGGTTTATCAATAGAGGTCATATTTTGACTACTTGGTATTTAGATACTTGTTAGTTTTTGTTGAATATAAGTGCAACCATTGTTCGTCATTTTTTGCATATAGTTGGTTCTTGGTCAAAAAAATGTCAGGTGGTTATCTTGTATACTCCTTTTTTAAAGATGGAATCAGTAATATGAAGGTAGGTTTTTTACTCCCGAGTTGATCATTTATGAGTTTTGCTAACTGTAAGGTGATGTTGGGATGAGTATGAGTTTTACATGAGAAATGAAAAGCCTAATCATCCATAATAGTTGAAGAGAGAAATATATCCCAGGATTATTTCCGTTACTATAAATTTTTATTCAAATATATTTTGACAGGAGCTAGATAATTAAAATAAGATACCACTAGGATAGAATAACAAACTTATACTCAGCATGTAGCAAAGGCATGTGGGATGATTTATGACCCAGCAAAGCTGCTGTTGTGGGTGATTTATTTTTTCTATCTGTACGCATATAGATTTTGTTACAACTAAGGAAGTCCAGAATACCTTACAGTTCTTTGCATTTGCCGCCTTCACCAAAAACTATTTGTAACTTTTGAAATTTTGCTATTTAAACTTTCCATGAATCTCCAGTTGTCCAATGGATTTTTTCATAGTTGTTGAAGGTTGTTTTTGACATGAACAGAACATAGAAACACCATAGCTTTTTCAATTTTGTTCACTCAGCATGTGGTATGGGCATGTGAAATGATTTAAGAGACAGCAAAGCTGCTGTTGTAGGATGATTTATGACCCAGCAAAGCTGCTGTTGTGGGTGATTTATTTTTTTCATCTGTGTGCATATAGATTGTGTCACACAACCAAGGAAAGTCCAGAATACCTTACAGATCTTTGTATTTGCCGCCTTCTCCAAAAACTATTTGTAACTTATGAAATTTTGCTATGTAAACTTTCCATGAATCTCCAGTTGTCCACTATCTTGTGAAGCATGGATTCTTACATAGTTGTTGAAGTTGTTTTTGTTGTTTTCAACATGAAGCGACTTACAAACACCATGGCCCTTTCAATTTTGGTGAATCTCTTTACTGTCACCTTGCCATGGTCATAGAAAATTCTATCTAATCATAGGTTCCAGGGGAGGGGAGAATACTGAATTTCTAAATTTGCAGATTTATTTGCATAATCTATAATCCAAATCTACTAATATTTTTCACACTTCTACTTTGATGCAGGTGAATACTTCACACTTACTACCGGTGCCAATTTTACGCCACACACAATCACTGTTAATGCTGGTGAGGTATGTCTGACTAGATAAGAAACAAGCTTCATTATAAATACCGTATTCTTGGTTTTGGATTTTTTCATCACCTTGAATGCCTCTTGCCAACTACGTGGGGTGAAATATATCTTAACTATAACTACTTTTTCAAGTTTCAAACATGTAGTAGTTTTTTATGCTGTCCAAATTTTTAAATATTAATTTGTGATGGAGAGTTTCCTTTGCGGGATCTGAAAATGTCTCCCTGTTCTTAGAATTTGTAATGAAGGCTACTAAATAAGAGAAGATGAAGTTGAAACATGAAAAACTTTTGTTTAGCAGCGCACAATAGGAAAAACAAACTAGTGTTCCCTTTTGGAAACAAGTGTGTTTTCTTTGGTTATTGTTAGCTTTGTATTGCTTAAGAGAGATGCAATTGTTGTCCAATTCATGTGCAGCTTTCTTTCCTTTTATTTTTTGGTAAGTAGAGGCCTTCTAATATCCAAGTTTGTCTTTCCTTATGTTTCTCCTTATCTTCCCACAAGATAATCTTAAATATTTTGGATATGTTACCTTTTGTATTGGGTGTAGTCCTTGTATGCTTGATATGATGTTATTTTTTTTAGTTTTTGTTGGCTTATGGGCTGCATACAACATTAATCGTTCTATTTTCCCCTATCTTCCCACAAGATAATCTTCAACATTTGGATGTTATCTTTTGTATTGGGGTGTAGTCATTGTATTCTTGATATGATGTTATTTTTTTTTAGTTTTTGCTGGCTTATGGGCTGCATATGACATTAGTTGTTCTATTGGACTCAGAGAGCTACATCAACAGATACAAGCTTCCAATTTTACAGATGCAGATGTTAGAGTTTACTCTCATTCCTGGAGGAAAGGGGTGGGGAGCAAGTTGCTAGAAACCAAAATTTTATGGTGTTTATGAAGCTCTAATCATTTATAATTAAAAATCTTAAGCATAGACAAGATTTTCGGATTTCTATTTTTAGATGACCCCTATTGAGAAGTTTGTATGTTTGTCGATCTTTGGATAGATTGGGTTCGGATTTGCTTTAGTTAAGTAGAGGATGCCACTGATTGTGTTAGTTAGCCTGATCCCATGGCTCCGGGGCATTTCAATATGTGTATCATTGTCTAAATTTTTTGGGATTAAAAGTTGGATTTTTTTTTAATAAGTAAAATGTAGAAAAAGCACTCAAAAGGGGAGCGTATCCCAAGGGAACTACACAAGGCCAAAAAGGCCTCTAAACTTTCAATAAAAGTTGGATTTTATTGAAACTGATATGTAACAATTCTTGAAAATTAAGGTTGATTTTTGGATCGAGATGCTTTTTTTTTTTTTTTTTTTTTTTCCCAACAAGTTTTTTTTCCCTTCTCATTCTCAAATAGTCTTTAAAACTTTTCATATGAGCGTGAACTTACTATAAAACTTTTCCTATCATGTATTTAATTTTGAGCTTATATCAAGTCTGGATTGATAATTAATGCAATAATAGCTAGTTGCCCAATTTTATTACAATTCCCTGTGTAAAAATATACACCATTATTTTTTTATTACCTTTTGTCTTTATCATTGTTATTGTGCTTTTTGTAATAATCTCCATTTTGTCCTCATTGTGATTGTCATCATTATCATGATAATGATATTTGAGGTGAGTGGTCAGCTGACATACGTGCATACATTGAAAGCTGTGTTCTTTTGGAGTCCCGATTACAAACGATTAACAATTAGTGAATTTCTATCTCAAGTAATTCATCATAAATTCATAATATACATTTTGGGTTGGTGAAATGGGATCTCCTAAATCTGTCATTCTTGGGAGTTTGCTTGCAACCAAAGGCCAACCAATTATTTGGGTTTGTTGGTTGTCAGGGGGTAAGGAGGTCCCTTGTTGGCACACCTATATCCTCTTGGGGTTATTTTGATGGCAATTCCCGTTCATGTGCCTTTGAAGGATTATAAAGACTTGTGGTTATGCCCTAATCCTGATTCTTTTGTTTTTGTGTGTGGGGTAGGAGAGAGGAGCCACAAACTCAGATTCCAGGTATAAGGAACATTATGTAACGGTATCAGAAACTGTGACGTGAAATTTTATTGACCTTGCACTCCATCAGATGCCCTAACTTGGCCAAGTTGGACGAAACTTGGCTGACTCAGACAAGACTAGGTCTCTCGTGTGATTCGAAATCCTACCGATATATCAGTGAATATTAAACTTGAACCTGGTCGAGTCCGTTAAAACTCGACTGATACACTGACAGTCGAGTCTTAAAACCATGTCCTTGGCTTCAACATTATATAAGGAAAAGAAGTGTAACAATAATGCTTAGGACCTTCTCGGAACGACCAATACAGTCCACTTTTCTGTTCTCCTTAGTGCTGCAGTCCTAGGCTCAATCGAGACCTAACGTGTGAATCTCCGAAGCTGAAGGATGAATACCACACTAGCATAGAGAGAGGGCGAAAGTTGGGGTTCACAATTGTACTTTTAGCGAGCGTGTGCCCAAACAATCCCAAATCTCAGGAGGAGAATGCATTGGATGAGCAGGTGAACACCGTTTATGTGGAATCCGAGGCCTATCAGAAGACTTGGGACTTGGGAAGAGCTGTCTGGTGAACTCCCCCAGCTTGAAGAAGTCAAAGCCAAAGCTGCAGACTTGCTTGAGCAGTTGAAGTATATGTGGGCTGAGTTCAAGGATAAAGAGGGTCGATCAAGTAACTTACTTTATCTCAAAAAGAAAGAATACGCACTCTAAAAGGAATTAGTAGAGCTCAAGTCTTAATGTAAATGTCTATAATGGAATACAAATGAAAATTTATCCATATATATTCTTTTTGTTGATGCGAGATTTTGCACGGCCGGAACGGCACTGTCTCCTGACTCTCCTGCAAAGAACGCACCTTGACAACACTGGTGTGGTGCCTTCCAAGAGCTCTCTGATGATCCAGGCATTCCCGTAGTTCTGAAGTAAAAACAGGAATTTAATATAATTAATTGACATGTACTTTTTTGGTTTGGTCAGGCTAGTTCTTATAGCCAATCCTCTGAGCTGGTTTGAGGTTCGATCCTTTCGAGAGCTAATCCATTGCTTTGAATTTGAATCACTGTTATCCTGTTTTAAATTTCAAGTGCTCGAATCCTAACAAGTAACAGCTCATTTTATTTCAAATTGGCCAACCGAACTGTTGGACTATCTTATCCTGTTGAATGGCTTATCTGGCGAGTTTGTTGGGCTGTCTCTCTCGAGTCTCCTTATCACTTTCTAATATACAAGCTTTACTCTGAAAACAAGATTTCCTAACTACTTGGGGTCAACTACATGAATCCTATGTTTTCATTCCGCTCGAAGGCCATTGCCTCAGTCAAACCATATGCTGCCATATTCTTCCTTTCTAACTCTACCCACGTTAAATTTGGTTTTCCTCTTCCCCTAGTATTACCCTCAATGTTGACAATGTCACTCTTCCACTTGTGCACTTAAAGGTCTTCTTTGCACATGTCCAAACCATCTTAACCGATTTTCTCTTATTTTATTTCCAATTGTGCTAGTCCAGTTGGAGCATGATAAAAAAAAAATGGCTTACACATAAGCAACAATATCTTCATTATTAGAGGAGATCATTAAAATAATAATATTCCAAAATGGCAGATTTTTTTTTAAAAAAAGCGCTTCTTGAACATAGTTGAAGCCTTTCTTAGGTGCAATCGGATTATCAAAATGGCAACATTATCTTCAAAATTCAACCAAGCCAGATTCAACAATTTGAATGTCCATGAAGTGAGACCCTTTATGTACCTATGTATTCATCTTTGTCCAATCATTTTTCCAAAGTAAAATATAATGTTGAGAAATCATACTTTTAAGCGTAGAAGTTGGAAGGTTTACCAAATTAGAATTCCAAGAATTCCCATATTTTTTTACCAGAAGGAACTGAAAATCTTGTTGTCAAACCTTAAAATCGTGAATGAAAAAGCGAAATTGCATCGGTTAAAAGTGAAAATATCAGCTTCATCAGCGTGACTTGAGCCTAGGACCTCTTGTGGCAAACTAAAGGTCTCCCATCTACCAACTAGCCAACTTTTCATTTGTGTCATAAGATTGGGAATTAATAAATTTAAAGACATTTCAGGAGATTTATAAAAGTATATATATATAAAATTTTGAAACACGTTCGAATTACTCCAATCATCTCCCGAATGTGATTATTTCTAATTCTATCCTTTCTATTCTTACCGCACATCCATCTCAACATTCACATTTATGCCACACTCCACTTTATGCATATGTTGTTTCCTAACTGCCCTACATTCTCTGACATGAAGTATGGTTCGTCTAATAGTTGTTCAATAGAAATATGCCTGTTACACAATATACTAGATGCACTCCTCCGTTTAACCCATCCTGCCTTAATTCTATAATTAAATTTCATCTCCTAAATAAAGAAAATGTTCACTTTTTTGCACCTCTTGGTTCTGAATCCTTAGTACGTCCTCATTTGTATTTCTAGATTTACTAAAGTTACACTCCATGTATTCGGTTATATTTCTACTTATCCTAACCCTGCTCTCTCAAAACCTCCAATTTGGCATTCACTCATTCTCTAGGCCCGTTGACTAAAACGATATCATTGATAAATAACATACACCGTAGACCATGGAATCTGATCTTGGATGTGTCTTGTCAGCACATCCATAACTAAGGTAAAAAGGTATGGGCTTAATGCTTACCCTTGACGTAAGCCTACAGTAAACACAGACACATCATTAGAGGAGTTGTCTGTATTAGACTGACATGTGTTGGGTAGTGATACTCATTGAACACTCCCAAGCTCATATTTTACACATTTGGGACTTGTATATATTTTGTCATAAAACTTAAAACTAGTGACGCATCACTGTCATTTCTCAGACACTCTGCTGCATGTAACTAATGAATCTTAGATATTGGTTAGAACTTTCAGTTGGCACTAAAAAATGAATAATAATAATAAAATATCAAATTATAGATTTGTATAACATATATAAAAAGGATCATATTGGAAAACAAAAGATCTACAAAAGGAGCAGCCACGGAGTAGGAAACAATTCATCTGATTTCATGTATGTATACGTATCGATGTAAATATGCATAAACACATATGTTATGTTCATGTTATGACTTTCTCTATATGACTAGGGTGATTATGATTATACAATTTACAAGTTATCAATTTTATGTATCATAAATTATTATATATTTTGTTGTCATGAAGCTATATTTGTGGTATATTACATCATTTTTACATAATATATATTCGTATATATATTTCATTGTCGTTTTCTCTTCTTTCTTTTTTTTAATAAATGTTTCTTCATTGTTTTTATATCCTACTTTTTAAAGATTTTTGGTGTTGACATGTTCTTGTCATGTTGTGTGTGTATTCTATATAAATTTCCATGCTTGTTAGATGGGTGTTGAATAAATTCTTCAAAGTTTAGAACATGATTAATGAAAAGAAAAAGTTCATGTGGAACGTATTTTACTAGTTCTTAAACTTTCTATCAATGAATACCCCTTGGAGAGCAAGTTGAAGTTAATATTTGAACATTGTATACCTATTTTTAGTATGTACATATACTATACACACTTGCTATCAGTGCTAGTATACATACATATATTTATAGCACTATCTTTCAATGTCACCAGAATTTTTCCTACCCCACATTTCTGTATTACAGCTAAAAGTAGAAGGAATCTATTTTTAGGACCAATAGTTAGTTATTATTGTCCTAAGGTGAAAATCTGTAACATAAAAAAGTTAAACCAAAAAGGAAAATGGTTATGAAGTGTGGGTTACGGGACCCACATACATAATGAAATAGACAGACAATTACAAACATACACGAGTGAAGCACCCTTATGGAAGGCTTCCATTAGAGAGTTTCATGTGTACCCTTGCATTCAATCCTGAATTTTACTCTATTCATTCCATTTCTTTGTTTACCCAATATTGTATCTCCAGTTTTTCATATATGAAGATCTTACCACAGTGACATCATTTTTTACCTACTGAAAGACTGACTTGTCAATTTACGCTCTATTGTCATCTCACTTAGACTTGCATCTACAATTGGTCAGTTTAGTGCTTTAGTGTTTTATATGCCTTTGTGGCATAATAAGACATACAACTTCTACCCTTTTTTAATTGGCTATACATCATACTATACAACTTACCAAACTAAGAAACAAGATTGTATAATTGATAATAATGGGACCAAAAGAAGGATGGAAAGATGTTGATTGAAGTTATGAAGTTGATGAGCCTAGATTGATAGACTTGTCAAAATGTCAACAATATAGTCATTATCAACTAACTACTCCAAAACCCGGTATTTTGAAGATTGTCATTGAAAATTTAGAAAGTTTAGGATGTATTAATAATTTTTGCTTGATATCAAGCAAGATGTTGAACTTTCACATTCTTCCATAATTTATCTGTTCATTGAAAAGTTTATTCGCCGCGGCCCCCCACCCCCCCCCCCCCCCCCCCCTGTGTGTGTGTGTGTGTGTTCTGATTAAGCATGCTCTGTTTTATCATGGTATTAGTTTGGTGTAGGATTTACACGTTATTCTTCTTGTTCATGGAACATACATGCCTGCAAACATGCATTCTTTTAGCTATTTATTTTTATTGTTTGTTGATACTTCTTTATGCTTCTTTTGCATTTTTGCCAATATCCACATTATAACCATTAATTTCAAAGCATTTCATAGTTTTTCACATCATCAAATTGATATTTCCTTTATTTATCTGCATCCTTAACTATGGAAGTACCATCAAAATAGACATTTGAAAACAACCTGACTGGAAGACCTTAATGTGAACTGAGGAGATTCTTAGGATTTTGACTATCATAAAAATTAAACAGTAACATGAAATGTGTGTTCTGTGATGGAGCCTCTATACCTAAAATCAAACACTGCATACTGCTAGAACAGATGTCTTATGGACTAAAAGTATTGTGACGAGGCACTTTGGAAATCAAGAGGAATAAATTTTGGCAAGTGCAATAAATCTGTTAGGTTAGTTGAATGCATCCATGCATCCATGAGTCTCACCTCAAAGACAGCTCTTATGCACACAAAGAGGATTCATACATGGAAACTGAATTTTGTCAAATATTTTCAGTAACAAATGGATACGAGAGTAATGATTTCATTTGGGCAGACATTCTGTTGCATCTTATTAGTGATAAATTTATGTTATTGATGGATTCAAAAAAATTAGAAGAAAGAATTAACAAATCACTCACAAGTTGAATTTACACTATAGATGAAGGTTCTTTTTCTTTCTTTCTTTCTTTCTTTCTTTCTTTCTTTTCTGTTTTTGGTTAGTAATATGAATGAATGTTATCTGAACTATTGGGGCTTGGAATATACTTACTGTGTGATAAGGCAGTCATATTTGCAACTTGATTAATCTGATCTTGCAACCAAAACTGGGAACTGCATCAAATGTAGGAATTATTTAAATTCTTACCCTATCAATTCAGTGTTGATAGGACTCGGAATAGAATAACTTGTTTTATGACAAGTCAAAATAATTAGACGGTTACCTACTATGAAAAAGAATATTATTTAATTATTCATTAACGTACCGGAAAAAGTCAGAGATTCACAACAATCATGAGAAATGCTATGATTCTGGGGTGGTGGATGGACATAATCAACCAGCTCCTCATCATTTGAAACGTGCATTGTAAGAAAAATATGCTGTCTCTCAAAGATACAAAATTCTCAATACACTAGGAAAAGATGAACAAGAAAATGAGAACTATTGTATATAAAAATTCTTAGTAGACTTATCAAAAAAAAATTAAAAAAAATATTCTTAGTAACTTCATAGAAATGTTTATTTTGATGCCTTTTTAACATTTTATTGGTTGTTTTATGTTTTATAAAATTTCATATGTGTGTTTGTTTTGGTTTTTTTAGGATATAACAATGAAGATTCTCTCATTTTCTCAACAAGGGCCACGAGCTATCTGCATTATTTCTGCTACGGGTTCAATTTCAAATGTTACACTTCGACAGCCTGATTCTTCTGGGGGTACTATGACCTATGAAGTATGGCACTCATCTTTTCTTCTCAACAATTTTCTTATTTATAATTTTGGGTTTCCTCACAAAATTTAATTTCTTGAATAATGACTGAATTGTATATTGATGGCTTTGCTGCATACCAAAGCTTAATGTGTTGCAGTGCACCTTTTATGGGTCTGATTATCTAAATTTAGGATATGATATTGCCTGCTTCATTTATAGAGCATCTCTATAAATTGATATATTTTACAATTTAATGAAATAAAAGGGTATTACCCAGTTCTGATACCGCCGTGGCGGATCCTGGGGAGGGAGGACTTGAGACAGACCTAACTTGTGCAATTATTCAAAGTGGCTGTTTTGAGGCTCAAACTTGTACCGGCGGCACTGATGCTTAATCGTTTTACCAATTGAACAGGGCAACAGCTCCTAAAAATTAAAGAAATAGAAAAAATTAACTCTATTCAGTGACTTCCTAAACCAATTTTCCTCGTGATATTTACTTATATATGTAATAGTGAAACACCTCATTAACTGAAAGCAGTTAACATCATAGTAATTATCCAGATGGATCTTTGACGGTGCAACTCTTATGCTGCACCAAAAATTTCTCCATGAAGAGAAGGAAAAATATGAAACATAACAGACTTTCAAAGAAGAACATAAAATTTGCATTTCTTGTCAGATAGGGTCATAAGCTATGTTACATGGACTCCACTATCTGGGGATGGATATGTGTTCTGGGGTAAGAATACTGTAATTTCCAAATTGTAGGTAGTAAGTATGGTCAGATTGTGTTATGCCTTGTCTTTCTTCTTTTATTGCCTTGAATAAATAATTGTTAATGCCTTGGCATGTCCGTCATAAGTGCTTCACCCATTTGGAATGTTTATGTAGCATTGGAACAGATCAGGAAAGCATCTTAGAGATCTTCTGAGGAGTTGGGAATGTGTCTCTCTGCCTCTGGCAGTACTGGATACATAGTTTATTGCAATGTGTTTAGCAGCTATCCTTTTTTTTTTTTTTTGTGTGGAGTTAAACATGAGTACTACACCTATTGTGAAGAATTTACTTAACATGAATTATTAGTGTTCTCGCTAGCTTCTTTTTTCTTTTTCTTTTTCTTTTTTTTTTTTTTTTCATTCTCCCCTATTGGTAGTTGATTTTTGTCTCCATGATTTGTTGCAATCCTTGGTTAGTTCTTGGGTTTCTGGTTTAAGTCTGGAAGCTTTTGACAAAAATTGGACAATTCACTAGTTGATTTGGAATAATTCTAGTAGTATTATTTCTCATTATTTGCTCATTCGGTACTCTCCAGTAATTTGTCAGAACATTTCAGAACATAAGATTTCTGTTTTAGGTCTTGTAAGAGCTTTGAGGTGCTTTTAGATCTTCATTGTTGCATTTTTTTTTCCCGTTGTTTGTTTGTTCATTATACTTGTGGAATAGGCCTATATTTAGAGGCCGTAAAATGTTTATGATGAAGGGTGGCAAACTTGAAGGTTAGTTTTACAAGGAACTGGGAAATGGGAATAGGTACTGATTTTATCTATCTATGTATCCATGTGTATTCGTACTATTTCTCTCAATCCTCCCAGCGAACCTTGGTTGTATTAGGTCGTGGTGTTTAGCCAAATTTATGATTTTCATTTTGTATATATGGATAACCTGATCTCTTTTTTCAATCACTTTCTTGTAGGGACGTTTTGACATTGTCTCACTACATGGGTCATTCACCCCCACAGAGGTTGAGGGATCCAAATTTAGTAGGGCTGGTTCCTTGACCATATCTTTGGCAGGCCCTGACGGCCGTCTCTTAACGGGCGTACTTGGAGGACTACTTGTAGCTGCCAGTCCTGTCCAGGTAAGTTCTTTTTTCATTCTGGAAAGGGAAAAGACAAGGCTACAAACCTGGTTGCTTCTCTCTCTTTCTATTTTTATTCTATTCAGACTATTTGGTCAATGAACATGGCTGTGTATACTATATTCCTGACCAAATATTAGATAGCAGGATGTTTTCAAAACCATCTTTGGCGGCTGAATGATTTTACTCTCTTTAAGTACTCTCGAGTGACACTGGATGGAAATTCCTTACTTGTGTGATGAACCATGGTTCATTGCTTTACTGATCCTTTTCTTTTTATTTCAGTTGATACTGGGCAGTTTTCTTCCAAGTAATCAGAATGAGCCGAAACCCAAAAAGCAGAAATCTGAGACTAAAGCGGCTACGACTGCTCCAAGCTCTGCTGCTAATCCTTCTAATGTGGTGAAGCATCAAAATTCAGCAACCCAAAATCTGAATTTTGCTTCACCTTCTACATTTGGCACGGATAACTGGGCCGGCATGCAGACCATGCAAGGCCCAGGAAAGTCTACCACCGACATCAACATATCTTTGCATGGAGAATAATCTGATGGACTTAGCCAATTTCCATATTTTGAGGCTCCTTGATCTTGTAATGTCAAATTGCAATTTGGTTACTATTAGTTAGTGTAGGTTGGAACTACACAGTTTATTATCTATTAGCAGGTTTATGTATTTCTTTGTTGTAGTTAGGCAGGAGTTCAGAATAATAGGGTGGTTATGTAGGCCTCTGCTGCAAAGACACTGCTTTTAAATTTTATCGGCCGACTTTCCAGTACGATTTTATCATGTACAATTTGGTATTTTGTTTATGCATGTTGTGCTTCCATGCATGGTAGATGCTACCTTCTAAAGGTGGTAATCCCATGTTGTTTCTCTCTCTAGGTTGCTAATCATAACTGGCTCCTACTTTAGCATTTTGTTGGATGCAGAAAGGGCATTTGGAACATTTTGCAGTTTCAACAGTAGCTCTCAAGTCCACTAGTTCTCTTTATTGGACTCTGAAGAAACAAACAGTTTGATTTTCCAATTGTAGGTTGGAAATTTCTCTGGGAGCAATTAAATGAAGCTCCTGAGTCCTGTCATTGTGGGGTCTGAAGAGGTCAAATGTATGTAGTTTTACCTACGAGAAAGGACTCGATGATGAGACAGTCATAGATTTATTTGAGGGGCCAATCTAGTTGCATCAATGATAAGAGATGATCGGTCTGAAGGAAGGTTGAGGCTCCTAAACCTTTGGCCCGTGTACCAACTCGTTGAGTTGGCTGGGAAAAATAGCCAGGGATAGGAGTTAGTTGGAATAGGGGGAAGGGGATTCGAACCAAGTACCGTAGGGTGGGGGGCATGGAAAGCTTGACCCTTTACCATACCTTACAAAGGCTAGTTTGAAATGTTTGGGGCTCAAGTGTGTGTTGTTTAAAGTTGTATAATCTCCTTTCCTTTGGCCCTTTAACAATAGGGTATTTGTTAGCTTGGTTCTAATTTACCTGTTTTGATTGCATAAGGTTTTTTTCTTCTTCAGATTTGACTGCAGTAGCTGGCTGGGCCAGGTCCATTTTTACGCAAGCAGTGATGTACTTGGGCCGAAGTTGTAAAGTGAATTGCTTGACTTATAACTTTTGATTGATTATCTTTACCAATTATAAGAAAATATAAAGTCTTACTTCCTTACATTTTACATACATGATCAATAAAAATTTATAAGTCAAGCGAATCACTTTAAGTGAATCATTTTTCTTTACACACGTATTTTATAATTGAATTGTGATATATTTGCCAACACACACAACAATCGATCATACTACAACAACCCAAATCATGTATCTTAGTCGATTGTCATGTTTCGTGTGTTGGCAAGTTTAGGGTTTTTCTTTGCAATATATACATTTGCTCAACTTTCCCAAAAGGAAAAAAAATGAATTACCCAAATCATCACAATAAGTGATCTAGTATATGGACTCATGACAATAATCAATCCTACTTTTTGTCTTGTATTATACTGCAAATCCCTCTTCTTCATCTTTTTCTTCTTTTTTTTTTTTTTTGGTATTTTTTTTTCTTTTTCAAATTTTGTTTTCATTTATTTCTTGTCCTCTATGTGACTATATATATTTGTTTCTCTTTTCCCTTTTTCTTGATTGGGACTAATGCTACGTTTGGTATGCAGGAATGGAATAGAATAGAATGTCCATTCCAACCATTCCTTTGTTTGGTATGCAACTTAAAATGGGAATGGCCATTCCATTCCCAAGTAATTTATTTTGAAAAATCGACTTCCCAAAACATCCTCATATTCCAAGTTTAAAAACCACCATTACCTTCTACCACAATCATCTACTCCTTCCACCACCACTACCACTGCCTTCCACCATCACTGACTTTTACCATTGCCCACCACTTTCCACTACCACCACTGTCACCGCCTTTCACCACTGCTACCGTCATCACCTTCCACCACCACCACTGCCATTGCCTTTCACCACTGCTACTACCACCATTGCCGCCGCCATCGCCTTTCACCACTGCCACCACCTTCCACCACCACCACTGCTATCGCCTTTCAGTACCACCACCACTTTCCACTACCGCCACCGTCACAACCTTACACCACCACCCCCGCCTTCCACCACCTCTACCGCCACCTTTCACCACCGCCGTCGCCTTCAATAACCACCAACGCCGCCGCCACTGCCTTCCACCACCGCCAGCGCCACCGCCACTACCTTTCACCACCACCGCCGCCACCGCTACCGTTACCACCACCGCCGCTGCCTTCCACCACCACCACCACCACCGTCACCACCTTCCACCATTACCACCACCGCCACTTCTATTGCCTTCCACCACCACCGCCACTTCCATTGCCTTCCACCACCACCATAGTCACACCACTATCTCTTTCCAGCACAACCACCACACTAATACACCGCCTTCCACCAACACCACTGCCACCTTCTACCACCACTGCTGCCACCAATTTCCACCATTGCCACCACTGCTGCCTTCCAACACTACTACCTACACTACTATCGCTTTCCACCATCCACCACCGCCACTGCCACCATTTATTTTTAAAAAAATTATTAGAGAATATCATTTTGTTAATTTAATTTAATTTATTTGTTACTAAGAGGGATATTTTGGAAAATTCAATTAGAAATTTATTCCATTCTAAATTTTAAATTGGTCAAACCAAATACTAGAATGGTTATTATCATTTTATTTCTACACATTTCATATTTACAACCAAACAATATAATGAGAATGACCATTTCATTCCTATTCTCATTCCATTTTCACTTGCATTTGATTCCATTCCTGCACACCAAACATAAGGGATTTTGATCAGTTATCTAGTTTCACAGGCTCAAGCTGACGAGCCTTAATTGAATAGCCAGACAAGGTATCCACACACACACACACACACACACATATATATTATATCTACTGGATGTATAAATTATGATATATTGTATATATTTAATAATATGTACAGTTTATTGTGGATATGAGCTTCTCATTGAATCTCTAATAATCAGGTTAATTTTTAATCTGCCATTATAACACATAATATTGATATTATTATTTATAATAAATTCACGAGCCATGATGATTAAAATTTTGATATAAAATAAAAAATTATTCACAAATTATCATTCTTGCTAAGTCCCCTATTATAGTCTCTTACACCTTGCTTTATTTTGAACATTTTTACTAATTTTACTTTCCATTATCTTATTTGTGGGAATTAATTGATTGACATTTCTTTGGTCTTACATTTTGAAACTGCATTCTTTTTATCTTTTTTCTTTTTTTTTTTTTTGGGGTCAAGATTGAGTTAGTTTTGAATGCTTGGAAGATTAAGTTTTAATCAGGTTAACTTTGTGTATTGATTGTAAGAATATGATTATGTAACTGTTATTAAATTTTCCATGTATATAAGATTTGAAGAACTTTATCAATTAGTGATTATTGAATGGGCATTAAGCTTACAAATTGGTGAGAATTTGTCAATAATAAAATGATATTAATTTTCTATTTTTTTCTATACTAACAATTTATTGAGGATGTTGAAGTGCTTTGGCTAGGTTTTGTCAATTGTGGTCCTCTCCTAAGTATAATTTACATATATATACACCATAGAAATTTTTATATAATTATACATAAAATGCATTAAAATATGCATATACTTCCTGCATTAATACTGAACAGTTTATTTATTATACTCGAATAACATATTATTTTTTTTAGACACATTAAGTACACATGATATATATATATGATCATTTCTGTTAGCTATATACTTCTATAATTTAATTAGGTTCTGTTAATATAGTTGAAGAACACTTAGTATATATGTAAGTACCCTCTGGATCAAAGACTTTTCAGGGGTCATCTATCTTGGTACTATTTCAAGTTAAGCAGACTTAACTCTGGAGTTATGATGAGTTTACAGTCATCTCGGTTTTAAAATGCATTGTATTGTAGAAAAATATTGAATCTACATATAGCACTTTCTCTTTTTACACCAAGTCGATGTGGGATTGTGTACATGTAGCTTGCCCAATGTGGTAGCCTTCTGGTGTCACCTGCACACGCTCACACACACCCGTCCAACCTGAAGTAACACCAAAATGGGTGACTGCCTGAAAATTTTCTGATTTGAGAGAACCAAAGACAAACAATATTGTGTTAGAATAATGCGAGGATGGTTGCAATATTTGCATATATATATATATATATATATATATATATATATATATTTCATAGTTTGGGATCGATCAGTACAATTAAATAATTAATATGTGAAATGATAATTAAGGGAGATGTCAACTTCAAAGAAATTGTTATGAAACCAACCAACTACAGAATTTTCTTTTCTTATGCTTTCATTACTATAGTGCTAGTGAAGTCAATTAGGTTAGGTTACACAATATATTAGTGTTATATATGTAAAAATATAATATATGTATACATACAAATTAGTGTTATATATAAATATAATATATATATATACACGCAATAGTATTCAATACTTATATCATAAGAATGACATACAGAAAATAGCATCACAAAAATCAAACAACATATATAAGTGTTGACTATGACTGCAAGCTAGAGCTTAATTAAATAATTAATTCAAATTAATGTTTGATTAAAGGAGTATATATATATATGCATTATAGTCATTCTTGCACAACATGATTTAGACACCAGATGCATGTACCAAATCTTTGGCCTTTTTGCAGCTTTCAAAACCAAATCTTGCTTCTGCATGGTGGAGAGAGGGAATGTACTAAAAAGACTTGGGCTACCTACAACAGTCTAGAATTAATGATCCATATATGTTTTTTATTTGGAAGGAAAAAAGAACCCAAAAAAAAGGGTTTAAAACTGGAGCCAAATGTCATGACAATAGAACTGGAAAACGATGGGAAGTGTGGAGTCTCATAAGTATTATACACCTAAGCCCGATTATTTGGGAGTATTTTGATATATTTGGGTCTTGCTACGTTGTTCTAGTGCACGAAATTAAAGTATGATATTTATTAATTCTGAAATTTTTGTATCGTGTGCCCTTTTATTAACATAGTGAAATCTTGTAATCTATGAACATGGCCCTAATTTTGAGTGAGTCATGTAAAATCTGTGCGTTCTTGTGTGTGGTTGATCTATTTTTCTGTTAATTTTTAGCAATAGATCGAAAAATTATTTTTTAAGGTTTTGGAACTTTGGATGAATTTAGTATTTTGTGGTAAGCATATATCAAATAAAATTTTCAAGAGGCAAATTTTATCCCTTGGGGTCACCTCCTCAAGAAATTTTTGATAATTACTCAATGCATATGAAAAAAGTTTACAAGTACCAGAGCCTTTTTAGTCATTGGATTATCCATTAAGTGTGTCCCGCGTCATTACATCCAATGACTGAAAAACTTGAAAGTTTGGCACCCCAATATATAATAGACTTTCAAGTGCATATGGAGGCCGAGGACTGCATTTGCTTCCTACAAGGTGGATTATGAGACGCCACAGCCGACCGTACATACCCACCCACACAAGCGTGTGTGTGTATATATATAGGAAATGATTTTTGTATCAAATAATTGTAATGAATTGCTAGACTTACTATTTTAATTAGCCAATTATATAACAAATAAGAAAATAGAGTCCATCACTTAATTGTATTCGGTATATAAATAGCCAATTAAAAAATATTCGGTTACACAATTCACTCCAAGTATTCGGTGTGAGTATCACCATTATATATATATTTTTATATATATAGGAACTATAAATAAATCAATTCATTATATTTGAAATTATAAGACCTCACATTCCATCATAGATTTCCTAGATAAAATAATTTGGCCGAGCTTTAGTCTAAGTACAATGTACGTGGACAGTAGACACACCATATACACTTTTTTTTCATATATACATTTTTCTTTCTTCATATAAAGAGCTTGTTCTTCATTTATTTGCTTTGCTTCAAGATTTGTATACTTTTTCTGGCTTAGCTTTATGTCACTGTACCGTAGAAGCCTTTGTGCCTTTGAATGACCAAAAAAAATCCCAATTGTTACCTACACAGTTTCGACACTATGTAAAATGACTTAAATATCCTTTGACTTTGTCAAAACAACTCTTTAACTTAAATAATTAGATAAAATATTAAAATATCCCTAAATATTTTGTAAATTTACAAATTATATTATAAATCTTTATTGTTTCTTATGTTCTAGCTAACTCCACACCGTGGGTGCATGCCTGCTGATGCTCGTGTGCGGCCCCTCAGCGTTGCCCGCGGCTGACTTTAATCCTTGCTGTTAATCTCAATTGTTTACTTTGCACCGCAAAGCAGCAGATCAGCTCCTTTTGCTTCCCTTCATCTCAACCGTCTATCAAATTATTGTATTGCAACCGCGGAGCACTGAATCACAACCCATTAAATCATCTTCTCTAACAACGTTGCACAGCTCCTCTGGATTCGGCCACAGACTGAACATCCTCCTCTTCTTGCTGAAATGCTTCCTACATAAACTAAAGCTAAAGTGACCCTCAGCACGCACCAGTCCTCCATCCATGGTGGCTTCAACCTTCCAGTCGCCGTCGACGACTGCGGTGGGCTTGTGGGTGGTGGTCTTACTGCAGCAGTGAGCACTTTCTTAGGGGTTATCAACGAAGGTATAATGGTCATTTAAATAACTTGGTATTTAGAAATAAATGGAATTAAAAAATTAGGGACAAAGTTATTTTTTTTAATATTTTTAACGGAGGTTATGACTGAAAAGTAAAAATATATTTAAGTGATAGTTATTTTTGAAAAAAGTTTGGTGGTGATATTTGGTTAAGTTTGAGACTATAATTAATTACTTTGAAGGCATGCATGGCGACTTGTTCTTCAAGTTCTATTTATTTTATTTATTTATTTTTAAATATTGATCAAGAGTCTGAGACAATTTAAATTAATTTATATCAATAAAGATTGATATCATTATGAAAATTGTCAACTTCCGAACTTCATTTTTTTAAATTTTTTTTTTTTTGGGTGCGTTACCACTCTTATTCACCCATGTAGAACAATTGAAAGGTCAAATGAAAGGCTTAAGGCTATTTGTTTGGTAGCGTGGTTTGGTAGTGTGTCCTTTTGTGTACCAAGATGCCTGTCTCACCTCAATTCTACTCAGCAAATACTCATCTCACCTCAATTCGACTCAGCAAATACCCATCTAATGTAAATTAGCAATATTAAATAATATTATTTATCTTGTCATTAACATAAAAAATTACATTTTTTATTGACTTTTAACAGTGTCCTAACGACCACCGTACGTGGATCTTCGTAAACATTTGGAATTTTCTTTCTGATATTTGCGTTAAGTCTTAATGTTTCTAGAAACTTATAAATTAGTGGCTTTAAAAGCCATCCACGTAGTTTTATGTGTACATTTTTTGTTTGCAATTATATGCATATATAAATAATCCTAATAAATGAACAGTCACTTTAGGTGTGAGACTGATTTGGAATCATATATATATAATTTAATTTTAGTGTTTCTTTGTAATGTTTTTTTTTTTTTGACAACAAACAAGCAAGTAACAACGCATCTCATGTTTGTTAAGTAATTTTTGTTAGTATCTTCAATATTCTTATGATCTTTTGTTTGTCATTATAATCAACCAACCATTCGAGTTAAACTCAAGTTTGGGTGATTAAGTTAGATATTTAACAACAAAATTAACTTAATCGAACATCCAACTGAGATGTACTTTAAATTTATTTTATAAATTTTAAATGCTCGCCTAAATGACATATGGCAACTACTAACTTAATCACTTTCCTTGCATTATTAATATAAGATGTTGACATCAATTCAAGCATCTCAAACCAGATTACCTCGCTAGACAAGAGATTCCCATCTGTATTTTTTTTTTTTTTTTCAACCATCTTAAACCAAATTCCCATCTGATTAGAATAGTATGCTGAAAGAAAAGTTGAATTATGTTTAACTTGAAAAAGAAAAAAAAAAAAACCCACCGTCATGGACATTTATAGAAAAGAACATTACTACACTTGAGCTTTACTGTTTTTCCCTAAAAAATATCATTTGTCTATTCATGAATGACATGTACAAGTGTTGAAATAATTATGTAATACATATATTGTAATGACCCACTCCATCACGTAGTATATGATATTGTCTGTTTTGAGTCTGAGCCTGCACGGTTTTGCTCTTGGACTTCAAGTCTGTGGGAGCCTGACAGTGTCTCTCGCACCTGCCCACGGCACACCCGCCCGACGTCCCCATCGGCACACTTTACAATTTGTAACGATCTACTTCACCACATGGTATAATATTGGCCGTTTTGGACCTGAGCCGGCACGGTTTTGCTCTTGGGCTTCACCCGAAAAGGCCTCATACCAATTGGAGGTGAGACACTTATCTTTCCTCTACCCAGGCGATGTGGGACTGTGCACCCGTAACTCGCCATTGTAATAGCCTGACAGTGTCTCTTGCACCCGCCCATGGCACACCCGCCCACAGGGTCATCACACACACACACACAGTAATCTTGTTTAATTACTTCCACAAGAAGACTTTATGCAACTAAAGAGAACCTCCCAACTATAGGCTGTATATATATATAAATTAACTGAACCCCATGAGACAAGCATTCCTTGGATCAGTTTAGTAGAGAAAAACAGGCATGAAGATAGTCATAGTACCTAGACTTGTATTTCAATTCTTGTGTCTAACAGTCTGTAAAATTTCCCTCTTCTTTTTCTCTTTATTGCTTTCACTTTCTCAACATTACATCCTTCCTGCTTGGAAGTTAATCGCCATGGCCAAACCAAGCCACTTGGCTATGTTTTTCGCGTTTAATGTAATTGTTGTAGCACTCTTCTTGGTGAGTTCTAAGCCATCTAGTGAAGATTCAGATTGTTTCTCGAGTCCTCCGCTTTTAGAATACGAAGGAGAAAAGGCAAAAGACGGAGATTGTTGCTACACTGATACCGAAGATAATGAGTTCTTTGCTCCTCGTTTAGTGTATGTGGAATACAAAGGAGAAAAAGCCAAAGATGGAGGAGGTTTCGATAATAACAATGAGTATATTATTGATGGCTATGATGGAGATAACGAGGGTTTTGGTAGTGATGGTGATATAAGTAGTGGAGATGAAAAAGATGAGGATGATCTGAAGTGGCGAATCGAGAACTTCATAGCGAAGGTCAATGAGAAATGGAGGGAGGAGTTGATCAAAGACAGGTTGCTTCACATAGAACAGCTTAATTAACTCAGAATTTTCAGTCTCTGCTAGCTTGCAAGATGTAGAAACATCCTATTTTGGCCTTATACTGTACTGTGAATGTTTTTTTTTTTTTTTTTTTTTTTTCCTCTATGTGACTATTTATGTATTTGTTTCTCTTTTCCCTTTTTTTTTGGGTGGGACTAAGGAATTTTGATCAGTTAGTGTCTTCAGAGGCTCAAGCTGCATGATGAGCCTGAGATATATAGCTAGAAGATGTATCCATATTATCAACTGGATCGATATACATGTATAAATTATGGTTGTATAATTAATTTATAATCTATATATACAGTTTATTAATGTGATATGAGCTTCTCATTGAATCTCTAATAATCAGCTTATTTAATCTACCAATATTTTAACTCATAATATTGATATTATTATTTATAGTAAATTAATGAGCTGTGATTAAAATTTTGATATAAAAGAAAAATTATTCACAAACTATCATTCTTGCTAATTAGTCCCCTATTATTGTATTGTCTCTTACTACTCAATTGCTTGATTTTGAACATTTTTATTAGTTTTACTTCCATGATCTTAGTTATGGGAATTAATTATTGATATTTCTTTGGTCCTACATCTTGAAACTTCGATCTTCTTCTTCTTTTATTTATTTATTACAAGATTGAGTTAGTTTTGAATGTTTGGAAGAACAAATTTTAAGCATTTGTGTAGTACCGATTGTGTAAGAATATGATTATTTAACTTCATTATGAATTAGCAATTATTGAATAGTCATTAAGCTTGCAAATTGGTCTATATATATTTGTCAGTACTAAAATGATATATATTTTCTACCTTTGGAAACAAGAAGATATTTTCTAATTTTTTCTATAATGACAATTATTAAGGATGTTGAAGTGCTTTAGCTAGGTTTTATCAAATGTGGTGCTCCCCTAAGTATAATAAGAAATTATATGATGTTTGATCATTTCTGAAAACTATTAATTTCAAATTAATATATACAATTTAGATTAGAAGTCAGTCTTGTTTGAGCTAATTACGGAACAAACCATTATTTTAAATTAGTCCAGGAAGATTCTCATGTACGTAATTAAAATTAGTTTTATAATTTAATTTGGTTATGTTAATATAGTTGAAGAACACTTTGAGATATATTTGCATATAATATATTATTTCATAGTTTGGGATCCATCGATACAATTAATCTGTGAAATGATATAGAAGGGAGATGTCAACTTCAAAGAAATTGTTATGAAATTAACCCACTAGAGAAAATTTCTTTTGTATGTTCTCATTAATTACTACTGCTAGTCAAGTCAATTCGATTGAGTTAGTCAATATATTAGTGTTATATATATATATATATATATTCAATATATCATAAGCATGACATACACAAATTACATCACAAAAATCAAACAGCACACCAGATGCATGTACCAACTTACACAACTTGATTTAGACACCAGATGCATGTAGCCAAATCTTGGCCTTTTTGTACCTTTCAAAAACAAATCTTGCATGGTGGATAGAGGGAATGTCCTAAAAAGACTTGCCAAATTCCTAGAATTAATGATCCATCCATGTTTTTTTGGAAGGTAAACAAATAATATTAAAGAAAAGGGTTAGCATGCATTGGTATATAGCATAATTTTAAGGTACCACTGGAGCCAAATGCCATCATAACATAACTGGAAAATTTGTTTTTTAAGGTCTTAATTAGAATTTTGGATGTCTATAATTTAATGATAAGCATATATCAGAGAAAATTTTGGGAAATAATGGGAAATTTTAGAGAACGATAATTGAGTTTTGGTTTATAATTATGAAAACAGTTCTCAGAAATTCAAAAAATAGAGAACAGTACTTTTAAGAGAATAATAAATCACTGTTATCTGAAAACAAGTCTTTTTTAACTGAATTTTCATAAAACAGTTTTAAGAAAATTGAACCAAGAAAAATTATTTGTGCAGTTTTCTGTTTTCATAATTACAAACCAAACAGACCATTTTCTCAAAGTACGTAATTAACTATATATATGTGGAGCAGATTCTCCCTTAGGACCACCCTAAAGGATTTTTTTCGATAATTGCCCAGTACAAAGTGGAGGGGACTTACTCGATAGTGAATTATGAAATGTTTCATGAGATCCGAAACAAACCAATTCTAGTTAATGTCATGCCAAACAACGAGTGTGCGCGTGCACATATATATATATATATATGTATATATATATAAGAGCTCTGTTGTCTTTATTGCCTGAATTAATAAATCAAACCATATCACCAATTAAGGAGGTGGTAAGCACTCTTTAATCTGATTAGACCTCACGTTCCATCATATATTTCCTAGAGTTTCTTGAGCAAATAAATGGACTGAGTTTTAGTCGATCTTGTGTATGATATAGACACACGGCGTGTATACATTTTTTATTTCTTCATATGACTAGACTTCAAGTCAAGTGGTCCCAAAAATAAATAAAACCATTAAATATATTTTATATAATAAACTGTACTTAAGGGCAAGTGGTACAGTAGCTTGGTTTGATTGCTAGCCACGTCAACAATTGTGCTGATGTGGTTAGCAACAGTATATTGCTAGCCAGTTTACACGGTATGGGTTAATTAATATCTATTACTTTATTATTTTTTTTTTTGTACTTTTTTAATACATTTAATATTTTGAGTAAAAAAAATTTAAAACATATTTATTTTTTTGTTTGCTTGTATTTTTTAAAACGGTTACTTTTTTCAACCACTTGATATTTATTTTAATTATATATTGCTATATTTTAGTCACGACATAGGTTAACTAATATCTATTATTTTATTATTTTTGCTTGTATTTTTTAAAACGACTACTTTTTCAACCACTTAGATTTTTTTTTTTTTAATATATATTTGAATAGAATACTTCTTTGAATACATTTAAATTAATATATTTTCTCATAATTAAATAAATCAAAAATACATTACATATTTTCTCACAATTACATAAATAAAATAAATAAAAAGACATTACATATAATCTCACAATTACATAAATAAAATAAAAAAAGACATTACATATTTTCTCACAATTAAATAAATAAAATAAAAAGACATTGCATATTTTCTCACAAATATAAATAAATTACATATGACCACCACCTTCATTTAGTTTATTTAAGATTAGATTTTGTTGTTGAATGATCCATGCCTTTGTTGCTTCTGTTAGAGCCTTCGATGGATCTTGACGCATTATATCTCTTTCAAACTCCATTTCAGCCATCCTTTATCTTGTTTTTATTTTTAACTGTTTAGTCCGTTCTTTATCCAAATTTGATTATATCGTCAGCTGCTTAGTTCGTTGTTTCTCCATGGAAAGTTGAAGTCTCATTCACTCTCCACTCGCCTCAACAGGCCGGATTCGCAATGTAGAAAACAATGGAGATCTCAGGAGGGATCTTATGGAGCATTTGTGGAATAAATTTGGCAATGAAGAAGTTTAACGATAATATTGAGTAAAATGTATTTCTTCATATTGTATGTTTGTGATGAATAAAATATTACTGTACAATTTTTTTTTTCTTATATATTTGTTGACAAATTTTAAAGGAAAAAAAATCAAAATCATAAAAAAAAAAAAAAAAAAATTACAATAAAATTAAATTACATATAAAAGGAAATAGTAAAGAAAAAAAAAAAAAAACCATTTCTAACAATAAGATATTTTGTTTTAAAAAATTCATATATATTTGTTGACAAATTTTTTTAAATTTTTTTTCAAAAGACTAAGAAATAGAAATCATAAATATTTATTTCAAAATAAAAAATAAAATAATCAAAATCATAAATTTATTTTTTACAATAAAAATAAATTATATATAAAAAGAAATAGTAAAGAAAAAAACCAAAAGACAAACAAAAACAAAAAAAAAAAATGGAAAAGAGCCGTTGCTTGTGGGCCAAAGAAAAAAAAAAAAAAAAACAAAACCAAAAAAGAAAAAGGGACAAGAGCCGTTGAATTGAGGGCGTTTGTTTGGCTCGCAAATGACATGTTACCTGTTGCGATGTCCTTTGCTAGCTTTCTTGTGGGTCCCAGAATTTGCTAGCTTCATACCAATTCACGGACTAGCAAAACTGACTCAAGAGCTAGCAAACAAGCCCTTGTACCGATTGCTCTAGTTAGTTTAGAAACATGCATGGTGGCTTGTGCTCCAAGTTCCATCTATTTTTTAAAATTTTTATTTCATATAATACGACACTTTATTCACTCATCCCCCCCCCCCCCCCCCCCAAAAAAAAAAAAAAATCAAAGTTTTAGGGTATTTGTTTGGTAATGTGTCCTTTTGTGTATCAAGATATGCCTGTCTCCTCAATTCTACTCAGCAAATACTCATCTAATGTACTAGCAAAGTAGCAATATTAATCAATATTTATCTTATCATTAAATATTCACATGAAAAAACATATACATTTTTTTCTTGACTTTTTAACAGTGTCCTAATGACCACCGTACGTTAAGTCTTTAATGTTTCTAGGAGGTTATAAATTAGGGGCTTTAAAGCCATCCACGTGGTTTTATGTCTACATGTTTTTGTTTGCATTATGCGCATAAATAATCCAAATAAATTAACAGTCACTTTTACGTGTGAGATTAATTTGGAATCCGATCTTCAATATAATTTCATTTTGTGTTTCTTTGTAATGTTTTCGTTTGGTAGCAAGCAACAACAACATATTTTTTTTTCTAGTTGGGTACTCACACACACATGTCTTCACTAATGCTCGAACTCCTAACCTCTCTTTAAAAAATACATGTTTGGTACCGCTAGACCACTGACCTGTTAGTAAGCAGTAACAACACATTTTAAGTTTGTCAAGAAGCTTATGTAACTATCTTCAATCATACAAATTAAATTCGACTCCACTTGATTTCGAGTACAAAAAGATGTACTGATATCATTATACATCTGATAATTAATCATTAACTCACCCAGTCATTTTGAGATAAATTCATTCAAGTTTAGGTGATTTAGTTAGAAGTTTAGCCATAAATTTCATTAAATATGAATTCCATTGGTTAATTTGAGGTCTAGTTAGTAGCTAGTGTGCACGGTCATTAATGATATTGGTAAGAATCATGGCATAGTCAATCGTTCCAACGTGAACCACAGTCCACTTAGTTACTTCCTTGATGGATACAGAAATTGTTTTTGAAAGGGGGCGCCGTCGGAGAATAAAAAAAAAAAAATTGTAGACAATTTTTAAAAAAAATAAAAATAAAAAGTGAAGTGGGGCATTTTAAAAAATTGAGTGGGGGTATTTTTGAAATTTTAACTACTACCTTTAGGTGATAATATAAATTGGAAAAAATTCAGTGGAGAAATCAATGAGGTAAAAATGTGAAGGAGGCAATTTAAAAAATTGAGTGGGGATATTTTTAAAATTTTAATAAAATTATAGATAATAATGTAAATTTTTTAAAATTCAGTGGCACTGGACCTGCTTCCTAATTTTTTCAAAATGCCTGCTTCCTAGTTTAATAGGGTAAAATGGATCGTTGATTTAGTGGGCCTAAGCCCAAGACCAACTCAAAACATTTTTGTGACTCCCAAAATATGACAGCTTTCAAAATTCTATTAATGCTATTTATTTATATCTAGTAATGGTGATTTTTGTGTAGAAAAATTAAACATTTTTTATTTATTTTTAAATTGTGAATCTAGTAAAAAAAACTTTTTAATTATTATTGTAATTCTTACTTGCTACAATTTATTTATTTATATATATATATATAGTCATGTCCTTTGTTCAACAATGAGCAAGAAAATTTATCCATACATTCTAAACCCACCTATCTTCTTTTCTTTTACTACAAAAATACTCTCTCCCAATTTTTAGTTTCCAAATTAATTGATATGACTAATACCAACCAATAATAAAAAGGTTACTACCATAAGAAGAAAAATATTATATTTTCAAAATAGGAAATTCTTGGCTCACTTTAACTCTCTCTCACACCTCTCTCTATCAAACAAGTCTCTCTCTCAAACTAAGAACTACTAGAAAATTCTTTATATTCTTGTATTTGAGCTAGTCCAAATATTTGTAATAAAAATCAGTACCAACCGAATTTTGGTCGGCATAGGGAGACTAAAGGTATTGTTCAATTTTCACATTAATCTGGACAGAAAATAAAGTGTATTGACCAAACTAAAATTATGATGAAGTAACATGCTATAAAGTAAAATCATTACAAAATTATTTTATTTTAATTTACAATTTAATTTTATATTATATATATATATATATATATATATATATATATATATATATATATTTCCGACACAAAATGAAACAATTCCTTTCTTTAAAATGACTATTTATGATAAATTGAAATAACTATTAGTGAAATTGTTGATATGGACCATATTGGGAATTTTTTTTTTGGTAGAAGAAGAATTAAAATATGCACTATATAATTAAAGGTGCTTTGTGTTAAAATTACCAGGTCAATGACTGTTGTCTCCTTCTCGACACCAATTGCAAGGAAAAGGTCCCCTCGATGAAAAAACAGGGTTGTATGCCCGAAATTTGAATAGAATTAGAAAGAGTTATAATAGAATTATAGAAATACAAGTTTAACAAAATGCATGTCGAAAAAAATATCATAATTACACATGTGGTATTGATTTTAAATGTTACGCTAATTTTGCTGCTACAAGTTAAAAAAAAAAAAGGAAAAATTATATTTAGATAGAGTTAAGAATCTTAAATAATAAAAGGATAAATTGCACTGATCTTTCTTACGATTTGGACAATTTACTTTGTTTTCTTCAAAGTAATAAAATTAATTAATTATTAAAGAAGGAAACAAAAAGTAACTGGCATACTTCTCAATAACAAAAAAAATAAGCCAGATGACAAAAAGAGTATTTTAAACTTTAACAATAATTTTTGATGTAGTTATATTTATTTTGTTTAAATCAATTAAATTAAAAAATAAAATTTTAAAATAGATCATTTTGTTATTTTAAGATTTCTAATTTTACTGTAATTTTTTTTTTAAAAATATACAATTAAAGCCGAAAACTTGGCCGAAAACACTATCCAAGTGTTTTTATGCCCTGCGCATTGCACAGTGCTACAAATTTATATAAGTGTCATTTTACTTTTTTGCCATTAACCATTATTATTGTTATATATACTTTCTTGAAAAGTGGAGTTAAATTGAAAAGATAAGAGAGTGTAGTATCGCGTTGTAAACGTATGATTTCATTGAAATTAAATTATAAAAAGAATTTAAGTTTTTTGGGACCTTTGAAATTTAAAAAGAAATAGGATTTGATGGTATTTTACAAGAAAAATGGTTGTGAAAAGTATGATTTCACTGAAATTAAATTATAAAAAGAATTTAAGTTGTTTGGGACCTTTGAAATTTTAAAAGAATTAGGATTTGATAGTATTTTACAAGAAAAACGGTAAGCGAAATAAATCTCATAAATTTGATAGGGTTTGGAATTTTAAAAATAAGTAATAACCCGAGTTACATAAATAGTTGAATTTAAATGAAAGTGCTGAGTGTGAGAGCAAAATGCGTTCGAAACTTGAAAACAACACCTATTAAAAAAAAAAAAACTTATGTGACTTAAATAATAACCACTTGTTTCAGTTTTTTAACTTGCCAATCTTGCCTTTTTACTAGCCTCGTCTCAGGGCTAAATAGTACAGTATAAAATTTTATTTCCTTTTCAATTTATTTCATTTAAATTCTATTTTATTCCCAACACACTTTTTAAATTCCCATTCAATTTCTTAAAAATTTGGTTACAAAGCTAGACAATTATAGTAGCTCTTTTTTTAAGTTTAAATTTCTTGAATAGAAAGAAAAGCCAAACTCCTAAACCCTATATAAAAGTCATTTTATTGCCCTACCTTCATTCTCTCCCTATTTCCACTGTTCTCTGATCAAATGACGAAGCAGCAAGCAAACTGGTCGCCTTACGACAACAATGGAGGGTTAGTCTCTCTCATAGATGTATATGTATATATATATTTATATACGGGTGTGTTGATTTTGTGCGGGCATGTGCAGATCTTGCGTTGCGATTGCAGGGGCAGATTATTGTGTTATCGCGGCCGACACTCGAATGTCAACGGGTTACAATATTCTCACTCGCGATTACTCCAAAATCTGTAAACTGTAAGTACCTTAATGTATGAATTAGCAATTTGTGTACTATATTCATGTTTGTTTTTGTATTGATAACATCATCGTGAATTTCAAAATATTTTTATGTTAGGTAAAATTTTCCCCAGATGCGTACTTTGATTTTACTCACACGGTTGGAATAATTTCTGGAATGAACACTTGTGGATTGTTTTGGAACGTCTTGTAATCATCTAGTTTGTGAACATTAGTTTTTGGAATGTAAACAATTTTTTGTAATTTTCTGGAATGCTATTAACAAATTTTTGACAAGCCATTTTGTTAGTGTTTTTTTTTTTAGCCGAATGCAGTTGTAATTTTATAGAATTGTCTAAGTAATTGACCAAAGAAACCAAATGGAAGATTTTCTTTGTAATGAATGTTGATTAAAATATTTAACTCATCAAGTAAAGATAATTGAAATATTTTAGCTGACATTTGACTAAACATATTTTTTAATAAGTAGAATGCTTGAGTTTGTCAATAGATGCTTGTGAATATGGAAATTTATACAAAGTTGAATTAGTATAAAAAAATTTTAAAAAAGAATGTAGAGTGAAAGTAGTTATATATTATGGGCTACATGTAATAAACTCTTTTTAAGAAAATGTGAATGAAAGTAGTTATGTACCCTGGGTTACATACATCCCTTAATTTTTGAACCTGATTTTGTCTTACGGATAATTAAATTAGGCCCTGTTGTTAATGAGGAACGAACAAGATATGTTCAATGGTGCACAAACTAACCTAGGTGGTAAAGCCTCTAGGTAATTATACCAGAGACCTTTGTGAATCCCACCTTCGTGGTGGTTGTGGGGTTTTCTGGGTATGGGAGGGCTACTGTCCATTGTGTGGCCACTCAAAGTATTGGGACCAAAAATTATAAAAAGAGAAAAAGGTTGCTACCCCATTTATTACCAATTCATAGGAATACAAGATAATACCAAATTTTAGTTAATTTGACTAGAAAGTACCAATCCTCAACCTTCATAGCATACAATACAACTGTGTTGCTAGCATCAATCTGTTGTCTATAAGACTATAACAAACGGTTTGCATGGCAGTATGGATATGATCTATTGATAAAAAGGAAAAAGAAAACATCAGTGCCCTTTCTTTCATGCATGCATAACCCGTCACATAGCACAGCTTATAGGTTTTTATGGCGTAATATTTCTGTCTTCTTTTTTTTTTTTTTGATAATTACGTAATATTTCTTTGTTGATCCAAGTGTTGTCTCAATAAGTGACATTCTTCCTTTATTGGTTTTTCCCTTTGGGAGGTTCCCATCTCTAGTCCATATATATTTATTTGGACATAGAGTTAGTCTGTTGGACAAAAATTCCCTATTTGGAGCCAATTGTTGGACAGAATTTTCCTATTTAGGGACCATATTTATGGTTTTCTTTTGTTGATCCTGCAGGGCCGACAAATGTGTGATGGCCTCTTCAGGCTTTCAGGCTGATGTTAGAGCTTTGCAAAAAGTCTTGGCAGCTAGACACTTGGTGAGTGTTTGAAAATTTTAACTATAATGGTTCCATTTGTCTTTCTCCCACAAAACACATGAACATGAATTATGTTAAATCCAATAACCTGCAATATATTATATCTCTTATCTTTTGCTCTGTTGATTTCTTCAGTACGATGCAAATTACATATTTGCAGAAATTATGAGCGGCTATCCAGTATGTTGCCTAAGTGCCTAACTATTAGTTTGTTGGTCGTTACTGAATTTTTTTATTGAAAATCAAGGAAGAAACTGTGGTTAAACGGCCTGATTAGAATATTAAGTTTTCTCTAGACCATACAATTTATTGAATGAGGATTTTACTTTGTCATGAGGCTTTGTAATGAACACCATATAAAGGGATAAAACCTTCTCTTGCCGCTTCTTTTCTTTCCTTTATCTTGCACCATTAAATGAGGCTTTGTAATGAACTCCATATAAATGGATAAAAACTTCTCTTGCCGCTTCTTTTCTTTCCTTTATCTTGCATCATTTTCTGCTTGCCTTCTCTCTTCTTATTGCCTTTCTTCTTCCTACGAGTGTATAGTTCTTGCATGCTTTCGGGTAGGCTTGCACTTGCCTTTTTCCCTTTGCCTCTTGCTTCTTTGGGGCCCAAAATTGTTATAATGTAAGAGTTGTCAAGACCGATCGCCCTGATTTGCCCATAAATGAGGCAACTTATGGATAAATTCATATACTTATCAAAAAAAAGAAAAGAAAAAAACTTCATATAAAGGCATATGTGTGGATATAATGGAAGGATAGCTGAACTTTAACATTTTTGTTTTGGTTTTATATGCTAGTTAGAGGTATGTGTACCAGGAACTGTGGGAGGTGTCCTGATAAAAAATTGGTCCCCTTAATTCTTCTTAATCAAATTGTTTTATAGAGACTTAAATTTATATGATCTGACTTATCAAAAAAAAAAATTTATATGATCTGGATTTTTTAAAACAGTATTAGTCTATATAACTTGGAAGCATAAAAAAAAATAATAATAATACCTTGGAAGCATAATGCATATAGAACAGAGAGCATATTTCTGGAGTTGGAGTTGGCGAGAAACAATGGAGCAAAAATTTTGTTTTTATAAATTTTATAAAAAAAAATAACAAATTGCTTTCTGTAGACTCAAAAATTATTTGATTTTGCGTTGTACGAGCAGTATTTGTCTATAAATTGTAAGCAAAATGCATGTAGAACAGAGACGGTTTAATGATTATGGAGTTGGCAAGACACAGAGGGGACAGAAGATATCCTTTGCGTTTTTTTTTTTTTTTTTAGTTTTTTCCTTTCCGGGTATTGCTATTGACAGGCATGTTTGGTTAAACATGTTAGATTTACCTGGTTAGGGGACCTTGGAAGTCTGTTGGAATGGGATTGCAGAAAGAAATTGTGAGTTTGCAGCGAAGTCCTATAGTGTAGTCTTTAACGGTAGAAAGAGGTTTGGCTTTCCTTGGAAATATATTTGGAAGGTTAACGTTCTTTCCAAGGCGTCTTTTGTGAATGATCTGCTGCATTGGAGGCTATTTTGACCTCAGATAACTTAGGGTGGGGAGGGAAGAAGGGGATTCTCTTCGGTGGTGTACTTGTATTTTCAAGTTGATGAAAGATAGTACTAATTTTTTGCTATTACATTGTTACTTGGATTGGGATATGTAGAGCTTGTTTCTTTTTCCTATTGGTGTTTTTGGGTCATGCCACTCGTCATAGAGGAATTACATGTTTTACCATTGGAACCATGCTAGAAAAGGGTTCCATAAGGCTTGGCAAGGGATGCCTATGTTTCTAATGTGAAGCATTTTGGCGGGAAAGGAATACTAGTACCACTTCGGACATAGAGATGCCTACCCATAGCTTGCAGATTGCTAATTACATTGAATTTTTTAACGCTTGTTTCCCATGTGGTTTGAATTTCTGGGGACTGTTTTAAATACATAGTGAAAATTAGCAAGAATCTAATTCCTTAAATCAGCGGTCAACTTAAGAAGGTGGCACACCCGTTAGATTTTTATTTTTGGTTACTTATTGAAGGCGTGCCTATGCCCAAAAAAGGGCTCGAGCTCATCAAGGCAGAGCCAAAGCACTTCATTTTATGCTATCAAGAGCCCTTCAGTCAGATGTACACAAAGCCCTCCATCATGCAAATGTTTGTTGGTAGGCTTATGTGCAAAACAAGTTGTGCCTTCAAATTTTTTTTTTTTAATGATATTTTCATAACATTTTATTTTCTTTTCTTTTTTGAAGTGACTATTACTGATCTGGGCTATCATATTATAATTTTACCCTCTATAAATAATATTGTTTAATTACTTTGAGTTAGATGTGCTGCTTGAACATTAACATTTACAATTACTATAATATAACTTTAAATTATTTGAGGGTTCTAGCATCATATTAATGTATATTCATAATGGTATTTGATATGCCAAGGATCTTGCCAGTAGTCATATGCTGATGAAGCAATGCACGTATAAGTATTACTTGGCTCTGAGGGCTATGCTTAAAAGAATATGATAACTTAGGGGTATGCTTCTAACCATATCTTATTTCGAAAAGAAAAAAAAAAAAAAATTGTTGAATAAGATATGGTGGGGGGTAAGCTTAAAATAATAAGATAACTTGGGGGTATGCTTCTAACCATATCTTATTTCAAAATAAGATATGGTTAGAAGTTAAAAATATAATAAGATGCTAATAATATTATAATAACAATTATGCCACATATTATTTTACAAGCATGCCTCTCAACAAAAAATAAAAAAATAAAAATTGTTGAATAAAATATGGTGAGGGGGGTATGCTCAAAATAATAAGATAACTTATCGGTATGCTTCTAACAATATCTTTTTTTTTTCTTTTTCTTTTTTTAAATGTTGAATAAGATATGGTGAGGGGTATGCTTAAAATAATAAGATAATTTAGGGGTATGCTTCTAACCATATCTTATTTCAAAGTAAGATATGGTTAGAAGTTAAAAATAAAATAAAATAAGATGATTATAATAACAATTATACTATTTGGGAATAGCTCACTATTACATGTTAGAACAAAGTAAACTAAAATATATTAAATGAGCAACCAGATAAGGGGAAAATATGGCTGGTATATAAGTGGAGAATAATTGTAAGTAGGATTTCCTACTATTCTCTACTATTGTAGTTAAAGAAGAAGGGATAATTGAAGAAGAAGAGAAGACATGGAGAAGGGGGCAATTAACCTAGCAAGGAAACCATCATCCAGTGATTGCGTTTGAGATTGTTGCTCGGTAGCACGGTTGAGACAGGCTCGTGAGACATGCTCTAATGGTTTATTTTGCTATTCTGTTTTTTTGCTTTAGAAAGAGACCTTACATACTGAGGACTATCTTTAGTGGGATATTTTATAGTTGGATTTTTATTTAGTTCTGGATATCAGTTGGTTTATTTTATGTTGACATGGGTTGTGATTATTATTAGTCGTGGTTATGTTGGGATATTGATGAAGCAACAGGTTGGTATTCATGTTTGTTGGGTTATTTATGTGATTGAATGTTGAAATGATGAGTGAAAGGCCAAGAGTGCCTTTGACCTCAAGTTGGGAGCGTGACAGTTTCTCTCTCTATATTTTTGGCTAATTTGTTTTGCATTGCTTAAGCTTTAAAATGTTTCAGTTGTATTTATCAGTATTTCTATTAGATATGCACCTCACTTCACTTGGGTTTGTGATTTATGTTGCATTATGTACTTTGGTTTTGAAAGACACCGGTAGGGCACCTAATAACTTGGAAGATTTATATTTTATAGTTTATTTAAGATATTGTGCAACATAATAGGATTAAAAAAGAAAAGTATCATCATCGTCCTTGCCTTTATCCTGTATTGATGGGATCGGCCACATGAATTCACTTTTTCTATTCTATCTGATTATACACCACGAATTTACTTTTCTATTCTATCTGATTATGCACCATGTTTCCTCTAATGTTTAATTTTTTAACATCATTTTTTTTTTTTTTGATTAGTAAAAAATATATTAGAAAAGCGTTCAAAACGGGAACACATTCCTAATTTTTTAACGTCATTTTTAATAGTTTCATCGCATGTAAGTTTTGGTTAGCCCCTTTGTTCCTTACCTTCTAGGAAAACAACTATTCCTATTCTCACCCATGCATCTTTGGATCTACCATGACCATACCACCCAAGTCTGCTTTCTCTTTGTTGTCATTAATTACTATTCCTGGTTTTCCGTCACTCGTTTATTACTAAAAAAGAAAAGTATGTTAGGGCCAAATTGGAGCTAATTATTTTTTTTTAACATCTTGTCACCATTATTTAGGGTTAATACACACTTTTGTGACTTTTCTCCATAAAGCATATCTCAGCTGTTTTTTCCTTATATATTGATGGCTGAATGGTTTACCGCCTTGTAATCTGCTTGTTTTTAAAAAACACTTGGCTTTTGAACTTTTTTTTGTGCATGTAATTTTCTCTTTGTTGTCAAATATTTAAACGTTCTCCGTTACCTCACTTGGAGTGCGACTTTCACTGTCAATTCTGAAGAAATGAGGGTTTTTTTTTTTTTGTTAATTCACGTGAGGCCCCATGTGCATGATATATTAACAATAATGAATTACGTACGTAACTTCTGGTTTCAACTGTTTTTGCTGCTTGAGGTTGATGAAAATATCTGCAGGAAGTCACTTCATATCATTTCTTGTTGACAGATCTATCAGCATCAACACAATAAGCAGATGAGCTGCCCTGCAATGGGTCAACTGCTCTCAAACACACTCTACTACAAACGCTTCTTCCCTTATTATTCTTTCAATGTTCTAGGTGGTCTCGATAATGAAGGTAAAATGTTATAGGCTTTTTTTTATGCAGTTTTTAGCCACCTGTTTTATTGTAACATCACATATATCTTTCAAATACTCAAGGCAAGGGTTGTGTTTTCACATATGATGCCGTTGGATCCTATGAGAGAGTTGGATACAGTTCCCAAGGTTCTGGTTCCACACTAATCATGCCTTTTCTGGACAACCAACTAAAGTCTCCAAGCCCTCTCTTGTTACCTGCCAAGGTATGGATTTGTCGTCAATTATTTGCTGACAGATATTCCTGCAGTAATTTCTCTTTTGAGTGTCTGGTTTAAAACCCAATTACCTTTGCAGGATGCAGTTACCCCACTTTCAGAATCAGAAGCAATTGATTTGGTGAAGACCTGTTTTGCATCTGCGACGGAGAGGGATATATACACTGTAAGTGTCTGCCTCTTCGGTTTTCAGTCTTACCGTATGAATTTAAAAATTGAAATATATATGCCTAGACTCTAGAAATTCCAAAGCCGCATTCAAGACATGTATTAGAATGTCTTTCTATGCGTAGTAATTTTTACCAGCAGATCTATAAATTGTTCTTGAATGGAAATAAGAATGTTTACTGCATAGATATCGATAGTTCTACATATATTGTCCAATTTTCATAGCCTTCACTTTTGCTCCTTTTCTCCTCTTCACCCTTATCTTCCCACCCTCATGCATGCTCGCTTTTCAGGAAAAGCTTTACTTTTGAGCAAAATTTTCAATTTTCAGTTAATAAGCTCAAATCCCATGAGCTATGGAGGTCAGATTCAAACCATAAGAAGGAACAAGTAAAGAACAAGATAAATAACAAATCCGATTTTTTTTTTTTTTTCCTTCAAAAATCATCTCTGAATTATCTATTTCATGACATATATACAAGTTTTTCTCAGCTTTGCGGTGCCTGTTTTAAGTTACTCGGGACTGAAGTAACATTATCCAAGTGTGTGTGTCAAATTTCTCCTCATTTTATAAAATTGTAATATAATTTTTGTATAAATCCTTAAACAAAGAAATTTTAGTTTTATGTCAAGTCATAGTACAAAATGACAAACATTACTTTATAATTAGTAAATCTATATATCTTCTATGACTGTAACATGAAATTTGAAATTTATGAATCACAATATCCATAACCAGCCATATCGTTGGATACAAAGATCCAACAACAGGCATGATAAACATCTATGCATGTGTCCTTATATGTAGGTAGATACATATATCAACATGTACAAACATATTTTGCAATGAGTCCTCTCCTCCTATTCCCACCCCATAAAATAAATATCTCTCTAAATTTGGTTTGAAAATATGATCAAACGCTTTGATAAATTTTATATACCATGTATTCTAACTTTTGCTTTTAAAATATGGTTGAACTCTTTGATAAATTTCATATGAACTTCAATTTGATCTCTTAACAATTACATAATTAATTTCCATGTAAAATAAATTATGCACCTCCATTGCACTTAGGAGGGGTGCCCACCTAAAGTCTACCTCAAGTGGCAGAGCCTTTGTCATAATTTATGGCAGCAAATGCAGACCCCCTGTTATATATATGTATGTGTGTTTGTGTGTGTGTGTGTGTCTATATTAATATCCAAGCTATCAAAGACGTATCAACCATGCGTTTGGAATTAGGATATGTAGAATTTCTGACATTTCTTAGATGTGTCAGACATAGTTGTTAAAGGCGCTGACATTCAGATAATTCTTAGACTAATTAAAAAAACAATTGTCCAATTTTTAATCCTTTAATATATATATATATATATATATATATATATATATATATATATATTTAAAAACCGTTAATGTTACGTTCTATATTGTATTACGAGATTGTGCCGTTTAATACCAATGGATTAATTTTCAGAGGAGCTTATGGTTGATTACTAGCTTTAAATGTGTTTGGTGCTTAATTCTCAATATATGATATAATGATAGCGCAGTCTATATGGTAAAATCTAGATGTATATGCATTGATTTCATTTAACCCTTTAAGTTGACGTGTCAAGATCCATTTAAGAACAATGACTAGTTCGTGTTGTATATTTAAATTTGTTCCGATTGTAGTTGTACGTTGGTTGAACTGAATGCATTTTGGAAGGAGATATATGTACTTCTTGCTAACCCACTAAATTGTAACCAAAGTTCCGACTCAAGACAAAATACATAAATTATTTCAATTAATAATGATTAATTATAAAATTAAAGTTTGTTTCAAATTATACCGTAGTTTTTTATTACTGTTTTGAACTTTGGAGACCACCTTTGGCTCCCCTCTTGTTGAGGAAATATTTGAAGCATTTGGTGATCCTCATTAATCTGGTAGTAATGTATAAAACCCTATATTTAAATTTAAATGAGAATAGGAGGCTCAAATTATAGCTTCTTCAGCTATGAATTTCCACCTTATTCACTCCTGATGAAAATGTGGGTGGTTGTTACAGGGGGACAAGCTGGAGATAGTCGTCTTAAATGCTGATGGAATTCGTCGTGAGTATATGGAGCTCAGGAAAGATTGATCCCTCTCACTCCTAATAAATGCTGATGGAATTCGTCGTGAGTATATGGAGCTCAGGAAAGATTGATCCCTCTCATTCCTAATGCAGTCCTTGCTGCTGGGATTTTGTGACATTCCAGATATATATCTATGGTAATCTTGACATATGCTGGGATGATCTTTCTGCGTCATCGTGGCTCATCAATTATCATCTCTTTGCTTTTCAATGAATCCAGTTTGAACAACTGCTTTTCCTACTCGATGGAAGTGTTGCAATTAGGAATCCTATGGTGAACATGAAACTTTGTGTTTGACATGTCTTCAATTCTCAATCTAAGTTATAACGTAGCCATGATTGGTTCTTTTGAAAGTATAGATTGGAAATATTTCCATGACACTCTTGCTCTTACCCACCCTCTTCATTTGGAGGAAAACGAAAATGAAAATTCATAATCCTGGTGAAAACAAACTTACGGTTATGAAGTTTTTGGAATGAATCATCATTCAACTAATTTTTCTGTCATGCCATGTGTTCAATAGCACTGTGTTACCATAAACATGCTGGTGCATATCTAAAGTTAGCCATGTTTGCTTAATTTTCTGATTTATTTTCCCCAGAAAGCTTGAGCAAGAATGGAGGCTAGTGAACCCTTAGTGAGTGTCCCGTCCCAGTCCCAATCACAATCAACGTAAAATGTAGATCTTGTAAAAATAAGCCAATTCCTTTGTATTCATTCGGTAACAGACATTATTGATTTTCTTTTTCTCTGATTCTTGATTCATATACTTCGAATGGAATAGACAGTTAGCAATCTATTATTGTTCTCCTCATAGGTTATCTTCTGATGCCCATCCCTTCTTCTCCAAAGCCAGCCGCAATGCCTGCATCAAATGACCAAAACAAGTCAAACTAGTCACTAAATTGAATCAAAACTTTTATGACAAGTGTAATACGAAATGCAAACACAAGCAAACTAAACTGTCTGTAAACTCTCACCTTTATCCTTTTCCTGTTAATATCAAAATCAAAGTTTCCCAGGCGAGATGCTGACCGGTACTCTACAATTGATTTCTTGCCCGGTGGGAACCAAAATTCAACGTCGTCAACAAACTGGAAGAGGAGGAAATTAATGGATGAACACTATACCCTAGAGGCACAATAGTAACAAAAATAAATTAGGTTCGAAGCATGATTCATTTACCCCCAATATAGGGCTTTCATATTCCACATGCACATAATCATCTTTCTTCTCAACTATCCGCGGCGTGAACTTGTCTGGTTTTGTAGATTTTATCTGCAAAGTGCAAACAGACAGAATGAGTTGATTTTTGAGCTCATTTGGTGCTTAGAAAGGCCAGTGTCATTGATCCAATCAAGCACAAATTGTGGTTGATTTGACTTGAAATTTGGCCTTAATTGTTAACCTTTTGTCATATACATGTACATATAGTGTGTGAATGAATACGAAATATTTGAATGAACCTGAATGTACAATTCCTACCACTTGAAGAAGCTCCTCCATTGCCACTTCTCTACTCACAGGCTTTTTACGTCCGCGCCCCTCTTCAGGGTTGTAATTCCTGCGAAAGAATACACCAACCCCACACTTTAACTGCCATTCAAATGTCAAAAGTGGTGAATAATCATCCACTGTTTTACAAAATATAGTTCCATTAAATTAGGTTCATGGTACATGTGAGATTGATCAGCTGGGCAGCTATGAAATTTTCCATGTGTTTCACAAGAAAAAAATAGTCCCCGTTTTGATATTGCTCTTGGTCAAAAAAGAAAAAAGAAAAGGTCTAGAATCATGATTTTGAGCCAAAAGTCTCAAAACTGACCACAATGCCTTTTTACTAGTCCAAAACTATAGGCATGGAACACATGACATATTTATATATAGGTGAGCGTGGGCCTGTGACATAATGGTTATTCTATTATGATTTCGAGGTCACAATTCGAAACAGTAAAAAGTCCTCGAGCTCCAGTGAACTAGCCCTTTTATGTATCAAATAAATATACATAAACCTAGATATTCATACAAATTGGACTCATAAGAGATTGATTTTACTCATTATTTTAATTATTTGAAAAAATGAATTTCTTACCAAGGTGGGGCATAGTGAGTGAGATCACTTATATTCTCAGAAGTTGATATACAATTCTTAGTGGCTGGACATAGAGCCAGACTAGTAGTGTTCTTCTGTACCCCCAAGTAATCAGGTTTTGTTCCGCTGCATTACATCAACATAATTCAGATTATAATTTTATTAAAATAAATAACCTTGACCAATAATTATACCCGCTTGTAAAGAACAATAAATTTCTGAACTATATTTTTCTAACAGTAAAAAAAATTAAAGCAAAATTGTAAAAGATAAATATAAAGCAGATTAAGAGTACCTATATATTCAATATGTATTTAAAATAAAGCCTATGAATTAGCGAAATGGATAAGGAGAGGATAGGAAGGTACACACCTGAATTGGAAAATGGCTCCAATCACTGCAATTTCACTGCTCCTGAGTATTATTTCCCTTCACAGTCATTTGTAACTTTCGTTTCAGGAATTTTAGAGAGAGATAATAGATTGGTTTAGAGAGAGAACGAGGGGGAATACGTACCTTCGATTCATTTTGTCTGTAGATTTGTTCTGCTGCTGCTGAGAAGCTATGATGCGGGGAAGGAGAGAGCCACTGTGGCGTTTGTAGTAATTCATGTAGCAGTGATTGGTAGACATTGATGCCATTGAAGCTGTGGCCGTCGCTGGAATCAAGCTCTCTCTCTCCAATCCCCCCTATCGTCTCTCTCTCTCTCTCTCTCTCTCTCTCTCTGCAACTAAAAGTGTGTGCTTTGTGTATATTTATAGTGTTATCCAGTCCGTTTTGAGAACGTCGCCGTTTCAATGACTTTAGATTTTCTTTATTTTACTTCATTTCTTTTCTTTTCCTTCCGATTCATCTATTTTAAACGAAGTGTTAGGACTAAAATCTTTTACATTCCTTCTGTAAAGTATGAGATATTGCAAAATGATAACAGAGTCTAACCAAATAAAAGAATAAACGGTTGAACTTAACATCATTCCCTCTAACCAAACATAGCATTAGCCACATTAAATTATTTTTAAAAAATATAACTCCTACCTCTTTCCTTCTCTCTCTTCTCTTCCTCTATTCTCAATTTTTCTCTCTCTTCTCTTCCTCTATTCTCAATTTTTCTTTTGTATTCAAATTTATCTTTGATTTTAGTTTTGTCTCACTTTCTAATTTCGCAAAATTGAAGATAAAATAAAATAAATTAAAAAAAAAAATAAATTTCTTCATGTTTTGTAAATCCAGAAGCACAAAACCAAAACATGCAGAACAAAAAAGTAAAAGAAAAAGAAAAAGAAAATAAAAGCTACAATGTTTCTCTCCTTCAGATTTTGTATCAGAAAAATCAAACAGAAACTTTGAGAAGATTTATCGTTTCTCTTCTCTAGGTTAGTTAGTTGTTTTTTTTTTTTTTTTAGTAAGAGATTAATGTGTTTTGTAATGGCAACTCTTATATGGATATTTACTTACAAAAAAAAAAAATCTTCGCACATTTTTCATCTGGGATTGGAAGAATATATTCTTGGAAGATTTATGAATAGAGAAAAGTAGGTGATCTTGAAAAGGAGCGAGAATAAAGAATTTTGAATCTTGTCTCTAGAATACTTTAGGTATGTGTATATCAAGAGGGAGATATATAAGAAGAATTGGTGAACAACCAGACTCGGAGGGAAAAACAAGAAGAAGAGAGAGAAAAAGGAAAAATTGGGACCGAAAAGATCGATGATAAGAAGTTAGGTAATGAAATTATATTTGTCAGCTAGTGTAACAGTGACCATGGAAAAAACTTATTTGGCAAAAAATATTTTATTTTGTAAAGTGACGAAGCGTTTTGTGAATAGTGGAGAAAAGCCAAAACACCAATTTGGTGTTTTTATATGTTTTCTCATTGTAACTGTACCAAAAAAAAAAAGAAAAAGAAAAAGAAAAACTCTAAAATGACTTTTCTAAACTGGCCGTTATGTTTTTTAAAACACTTTTTTTACCAAAAATGTTTTTATATTTTGAATTTTACAACAAATAGATATTACTGAACATGCTTTCAAATTTCGATTACTATTTAAAATATCATACAACAAAACACTTATTTTGTTTTGAATTGAAAAATAATAATAATAATAATAAAAAAACGCAAACCAAGCAATCAAGCATACCCTAATAAGTTACTCAGTGAATATCTGATTGGGCCGGGACGTTGACTGGCCTGCACAGACTGGATGGGCTTCATGACCTAAACCGAGAACCATCTGAATAGCTTTATCGGGTAGGGTCCAAAATTGGATCTGGACCTTGAAGCTTTTATCCCTTTTCCTTTCCTTCCCTTTTCTTTCGTTTCAAAACCGTGTATCCAAACAGGCGGAGAGGTAGCATAGAGCGGGAAGAGGAACCAATCAGTATAAGCACCGTCCACAAATTTTAAATATAAAGCCCTCTTTTTGCTTTCAAGACTTCTTCGAGAATCATCTTCTCTCTCTCCGACTCTCCCTCTCCAAAATGGCTCGAAATAAGGTAAATTTACAGTTGTATTTTGATCCAGTTTATCATGTTTCTGTTTTATGTAAGTGATGAATTCATCCATTATGGCCAATAACTCTGACGAAATTCAAAAACCGACATATTTTTATGCAAATTTAGCATTTCCGATTTTCGTTTCAATTCATCATAGTAGTTAATTTGATACCTGTACTTCAGTTGAAATGAGAACTCTTGGCTAGCGTTTTGTATCCGAACTACAAATATATATACATATATATAAATATATGATTATTGATTTTGATACCCTCTTTAGATTTTGGGTTTAGGGTTTAGGCTTTATTTCAAATTCATAGGCTTCATTTCAACACACACTATGGAGTATGGACTATGGTATCTCCTCTTCCTTTTATAGGGACGGTTGAGGGCCTAAATCGCCATGTATCTTACCTACGAAAATTAGTGGAATCAATTGAGTTATGAACATCCGGTCAATGTACTATGAGGTTCAGGATTTGTTTTCACATTTCTACTTGTTAGGATTTGCTTTAAGAACTCGGAATTTTTGTGTATATTTGCCATGCTTGTGTATAAACTGTGGAGTAGCATGTGAGAGTCCATTAATATGTACGGACAGAAAAACCATAATTTTTTTTTTTTTTTTTTAATTTACAGATAGACAAAATGAAAATGTTCTATGCAAACAATCCATATGAATTGCTTGCTGTGGCAATGTATGGGCTGTAATGCAAGTTGTTCATTAGTTTGTCACAACTTTATGAAAAGCAAATTTACTTTTGTTTGAAGTTACAATTGTGTGTGATGTAACTAGATAATTGGGGACATTTTCTATGGCAAAAGGGGGTTGCACAATCAAATACAGTGTCGGCAAATTAGGTAGGAAAAAATTCAGAAGTGATAAAAACGTTAGGATCATAAACTGTAGAAGTATGATGATAGCTTCCTTTTTTGGTAGTCGTGTAAATGGACACCATTTTTCTGCTGTATTAATAATTATGAAAATGTATCTTTCCCAATGCTTTATATTAACAGGAAGCATTGCTTTTGTTGCTTGATGTGGGTCCATCAATGCATAATATTTTGCCTGAAGTTGAGAAATTGTGCTCTATGCTAGTACAAAAGAAGGTAAGTTTTTCACTTTCAAATTCCTTCCCTTTTACAAAGTTTATTTTAATAATATTTTGTTGTATCTATGCAGCTTGTTTACAGCAAATATGATGAAGTAGGAGTTATTTTGTTCGGAACTGAAGGTACTTTTATGCTTTCCTAAGTGATATGGAGCAATGATACTTCTATAAGGGGTGTATCCACATCGTATCCATGTTGGAATCTCTCTCTCATTAATGTGTGGATACGCGTTTGATACTTCGTAAACATATTTAAAATTGTGTACATATATATATTTTTTATTTCTAACACGTAAATTATACTTCGACCATGTATATTATACTTCTAATGCATGTTTAACAAGTCTTAAATAATGAAATACTTCTCAAATACTTGGAGATTTAACAAGTCCTGAACAATAAAATGTAACTTTTTCAGGATATTCAAAAAGAAGTATCAAGATGTGTATCATGACTAATTTAGTCTAAAGTTATTTATGCAATATAACTCTCTAATTCTCATTGTGATCATTAATGAACTTGGCAAAGACATAAAAATGACAGATTATATGTGAATTTTTGTACATTATTATCATCCAATATGGTGGTTGCAGATATTGGTAAGGGAAAATTATGCTGGTCTCCTCTGAAATTTTAGAAAATAACTCTCTGATGAAACTTCTGTAAAAATAACTGTGGCACCTCTTGTCAGAGTTTGACAACAAAACTGTTAAATTATAAGTGTAATTTGCAATTTTACCCTCACCTTATTTAATAGTTTCTAAATAAAAATTAAAATGGAAAATACAGTTATGCCCTCTTTGAACCTCCTAATTTTCTTTTCACGCCCCTCTTAATTTAAAATATATATATATATATCAAATATATTATATATATGTGTCAATTTATATTTAATGTATACATATAATTACTAACTTTAATAAATAATAAGTAGCACTGCATCAACCAAATCACATTATTTACAAGCCTCCATCACTGCCAATGACCATGCCCAATGAAACCTCTGTCGCAGAACACCACTGCAGCGTCCTCAATTCTTTGTGGTCCACGTTCCATTCAACCTAGAGCGCCAATGCCATTTACATCTAACCAACCATAAACTCAACCAATTGCAACTATTGTCAACTTACTGCAGACAATTGATGTTGTCACGGGCAACCCAACCATTCAAGTTTATTCTAACCGAGTTCTAGATTGAAAGGAAAGGAAAAGAGTAGGAGAAGAGTAAAGGGGGCAATAAGGTGGTGGCTACTGAATAGTGACGAGGAGTAAAGTGGTGAATTGGAGAGTCTGTATGACGGGATAATATATATGTGGTATATGGAATAGGTTGAGAAAGAATAGATATATGGTAGTAAAGCTCTTTGTCAAAACGATCTGGTTAAAAATTTATATTTGTATGTATCAAATATATAGAACCTATAATAGGACCCCAAGTAATTGGGAAAAGGTTTGGTGGTTTTTGTTGTTGTTGTTGTATAGAACCTATAATAGGAATAGCATATGTATATACGTGAATAGAGTGGGAAGAATGGAGCTTGGCGAACTGAAGAGCCTATACATAGAAGAAGACCCACTTGAGTGTTCATAGAGAGAGAGTAGAAGGAGGACAGAAGGAATGGTAGAAAGAAGAGGTCTGGGTGATTGTAGGTATAGTAGTATTTTTAGAAGGATAAGTAGGTGTAGTTTTGACATTTCATTTCAAAGAATGGTACTTTATCATTCAATACAAAAAACTTGAACGGACCTAATGGCCCGTTAATGACAAGGGGGAATCTATAATTTCTGCAAACTTGAGGTTGAACACAAAGTTTTCAAAAGTTTCATTTCAGGGTGTTTGTTAAAACCTCAAGGGAGGTTGAAGTAATTTACCCTGTTGGTAATTAGAGGGATTCAAGAATCAATAACTTAACCGTTGTATATTTTTTTTTTTTCTCTCTGTGGCTACCTCCCAATATTTGTTTCAGCAGCTAACTACGAAGAGATGCCTGTTTAGTTGAAATAATATCGTACTTTTTGCTAGGGCGAGCATCAATGTTGCCTTTTGGTCATTTATGTTAAGAGTACTTTTGTTCCTTGCTTATTTTCAGTGCTGTTCAGAATTCATTTTTATATATTGAGAAGTTGTGGCCTTTCTTTTTTTCTTTCCAATTATCAGGAAATATTGTTGAATGTGCTACTCTTGAAATCTTCAGATACTAATAACCAGCTGACTAAGGAAATAGGAGGATATGAACATGTGGTGGTTCTGCAGAATGTCAAAGTTGTTGATGGGGATCTTGTTGAAGCTTTACATCAGCTTCCTCGAGGAACTGTTGCTGGTGATTGTATCCATGAAGTGTGCTAGATTAGTTTGTGGAATTATATATTCTCCAATGCTTGTTGAAATTCACATCACGGTAGTTTTATTTCAAACATGCGTCTTCTGCTTCATAGTAGTGCCATCCTTAGGTTATCTGGCATCCTAGAAATTGGTTTTTTTTTTTTTTACAAAGATGTCACTGTTCTTCTAATTGTAGTTCCTCTGCTTGTAAAAAGACTCAATCATACTTCTTTGAGTATTGTGTGAAATATGATTCATGACTACTAACTCACTTTTTTTACTGGATTTCTATGTTTGACAAATTTCATCCGTTAAGCCAACTTGCCAAGATGTATGCAGGTCCTTTTCTTTTGGTAGGTGGAAGTATGTAGGTTTAGTATAAGGTAAATAGCTTATGTTTCAATTGTGGCATAGCATAAGATTGTATATGGTATGTTGAATATATGGTTATTTTATTTTCCTGAAATGTGTTAGTCTATCAATTGCTTCATTGGAAGGGTTGGGGGAGACTTGTCTTACTATTATTTGTAAGTTGGTTATTTTACGAAGTGAACTCAGTTTAGTTGTCTTTAGGTTGTGACTTGCTTATATATTTGCATCTATTCTTGATTTCTTGATATGTGATGCCTTGACTTTGTTGCTAGTTCTCGATGCCATTGTTGTTGGAATGGATATGCTGATTAAAAAGTATGGAATAACTAACAAGGGAAAGAAACGTCTTTGCCTTATTACCAAAGCACTTTGTCCTCTTAAAGATCCAATGGTAGGAACAAAGGAAGATCAAGTCAACATCATTGCTAAAGGAATGACTGAACATGGCATGAAATTGGAATCTATAGTTGCGAGGGGAAAGCAAAGTTGTGTTGCAAACAAAAGAACAGTGGAGGAGAATGATCTTCTTTTGAGTATATTTTCGACTAAAACTTGTTCAAAGACCGTGTATGTTGAGAGTCCTGCTTCATTATTGGGTGCACTTAGAACTCGGAATATATCTCCCGTCACAATATATAGGGGTGATTTTGAAATAAGCCCCAAAATGAAGATCAAGGTGAGAGTCCAGCAAACAGTGCTGTCCTTTTTCTTATATGTTTAATTGTTGTATTTTACTGTATTGTCCCTATATTAAAAAAAAAAAAAAAAAAAAAAAAAAAAAAGGGTTTTACAGGGAGGAAAATTAATTAGTTTGTTATATCATTAGGAAAAAGATGTGACCTTATGCATTTGTTCCTTTTACTTGTAGTAATAAGATTTTAGACGATGTCATAAGCTTTGTTATAAATGATATATATTGGTATATTAAAGATTACTCGGGAAGCTTTCTTTTGGGAAAATTGGGGCTTTCCGCTACCACGGCTCATTGATGCTTTCTGTTTGTTCATCAATTGGCCTCGTTAACTAGGAAAAAAAATTGGCCTTTTTCTGTTGATATGCTGCAAATGGATTTATAACACTGGACATTCTTTGTGATGCGGCTATATGTTGGTGTGACCCAAATGGATGCACAAAGTGCACACAGTTGCTTATCTAACTTTATGTGCTGTTATTTTTTCACCTGCATTACAATCTGAGGTTGGCTCTTTTTTTTTCTTCCTTTTTTCTTTTCCACCTTAAGCTTTAGAACTTTAGTTAATCAGAGAGGATAGAGTGAAGGCAGTTTTATACCAACTTATTTACATATTAGATTACACAATGGTTGTCTAAAGTTGTAGGCAGAACTCTTTTGTAGTTTGGGGGCTTCTTTAGTTCTTTTAGGTAACAAGACAGGACACCCTCAATGAATCTTGTAAGTTGGTGGCAGAATCATTCTTGGTGACTGTTGAGCAGAAATGAACTCATTTGAATCCCTTGGGGCTCCACTGTTGACTTAGACAAGCGTACAGAATTTTGGGCTTTGTTTTCCTTCACCTAGAGTTAGTACTAGTAGCGTAGAGGTATGGATGAATGTCCTTAGAAAGAAACTCATGATGCCACATAGTTCCGCGTACTGCAGTTAGCACCCAGAGGTGAGTGGCAGAATGGGCAGCATCGGTGATGGGTGATTCCACATGTTTCATTTGGTGGAACCTTGCGGTGTTGTATAATTGAGCATTCTTATAAATGACATAACAATAAAATTGCGTGTATACGATTGATGTTCAGAAGCTTTATTCACGTTATATTTTGGAGCCAGATATGCTCATTCTTTCATATGAACTAATACTTATTTTATTGTTTTACCATTACAACTTGGTGGCTATTAGTGGACCAATTTTATTTTTTCCCTCTGAAATAAGAAAATAACATTTCAATATATTTTGTTGCTAACTTTAATTATTAGGTATGGGTTTACAAAAAAACATCTGAAGAGAAGTTCCCTACTCTGAAAAAATATTCTGATAAAGCGCCTCCAACGGATAAATTTGCCACTCATGAAATCAAGTTGGATTTTGAGTATAAAAGTGTTGAAGATTCAAGTAAGACTGTGCCCCCAGACCAAAGGATTAAAGGTTATCGTTATGGTCCTCAAGTAGTTCCTATCTCATCTGCTGAATGGGAAGCTGTGAAGTTTAAAGCAGAGAAGAGTTTGAAGCTCCTAGGATTTACAGATGCCTCAAACATAATGCGGTAAAATTTATCTGCTTAGACTGTCATATAATATGGTGTTGGTTAATATCAACTAAAATGATTCATATCTTTTAATATGTCTTTCTTGTCCCTATACATCATCTACTCAAAGGCACTATTATATGAAAGATGTCAACATCTTCATTGCTGAACCGGGCAATACAAAGGCCATTATTGCAGTTTCTGCCATTGCAAGAGCAATGAAGGAAATGAAAAAAGTAGCTATTGTCCGCTGCGTATGGAGACAAGGACAGGGGAATGTAGTTGTAGGGGTACTGACTCCTAATGTATCTGACAATGATAATATTGTAAGTCTTAATGTGAACTTTTACCCCATCCTTTATTTCAAACTGTTATTTAGCATTTGCCTTCTAATTCAACAATCTTGTTGGATTTTGCTGGTCAGCCCGATTCATTATACTTTAATGTACTTCCTTTCGCCGAGGATGTTCGAGAGTTCCAGTTTCCCTCTTTCAGCAATTTCCCTTCATCATGCCAGCCGAACAAACAACAGCAAGAGGCTACAGATAACTTGGTAAAGATGCTTGACCTTGCACCAACTGGCAAAGAGGAAGCTCTGCAGCCTGACTTTATGCCAAATCCTGTTTTAGAGGTACTTAATTATGTAATTATCATATTACTAGTTTAATGAAGTTGGCCCCCAGGCATGGACACACTATGCTGCAAATCCTCATCTGAGCAATTTAACCCCCCTTTTGTTTATGAGTATTCTCTTTACTAGTTTGGTACTCTTTCGGGTTTAAGATGGCATTCAGGAGTCTGATCATGGTTTGACATTTTATTTGCCTTTAGAGTGTTCTTTTCCCGAATGCATTGCTTCATTTTGCAAATATTCTGTTTTGACTATTTAAGCTGTATCAAAGATACAAGTGTTGGTGTTCAAGATGGACTTGAGGGGTCCAACTTTCTTTCCTCCAAAAGACTGTAACGGCGTATGATTTTGCATATCTACACAGGTTTAGCTGTCCAAAATTAACAAGACAAAGTAGTGTCCTTTTTCAATAGGAACTAGGGTTTTTTGTTATGTAGGATGAATGTTGTTTCTGGTGGAATTGTGAGCAATTATAATGTCGTTTGGCTTGTAATTGTTAGTTGTAATGGTTCACAAAACAAATTGGGCTAAACGTTTAGCCAGAAATTAATAATGCCATGCATAATCAAAGCATTGGTGAAAGTCTGAACCCAACCTACTTTTATTCTACAACACATTGAATCAGTAATTATTGATTTACTTACTTATTTTCAGAATATGTGTTCAACGTGGAACATGTTTGGTGTTTGAATTCTGACAATCAGGTTCAGTCCATGCCTTTTCTCAGGAAGCTAGATGTTGCATGTTAGTTTGTAGGATGATGAGGTACATATTGTTTTCAATCTTTATGATCATCATTTCTCAAGTATTGAAACATTTACTTCCTTTCATAAATGCCTTCCTCCCCCTGTTATTAGTACCCTTTAAATGTCAAACAACCGTTTTGGGCCTATTTAAGGATGCCTATGTAAATGCCTTCCTCCCCCTTTTATTAGTACCCTGTAGGGTTTCCCATGCGTTTTTACTCCCCTTCTATTTTTAGTCGCCTCACACGATCTCCACTGTCCTCTGCCAATGTTCCTTGCCACGACCGTTTCTATCATCAGAGCTTGCTATGAATGTCATCACCATATCTGCTAATGATTGTTTTGTGCATTATTTCTTCTTTTTTCTTCTCCCTAGTTGAAAGTATCTGACATCCATAACTCATCACTAACTTCTGTCATCATCATCACACCTCTTGTTCTTGCTGTTGACAGTTGACACGTAAGAAGCACGGACACTTTTATGAGGTGCCGTGTCAGTGTCAGTGTTTGTGTCCAATATCGCGTCCAGTGTTGTTAAAGACGCGCCTACGCTCGAGGCACAAGTCTAGAGCCTGTTGTCATCCCAGGCTCACTAATGTTTACTAGGTGTGCGCCTCGATTGCGCCTCGTCCTGTTTGTTAGGCGTGCCTCACTAAGGCGTGCCTCACTGATTTCAAGAAAACAAATTTGTGCTCTATTTTATGGTTGTTGGATGCTTCTATAGTTGATGGATTTACTTTTTTATATTTGATATTAATTTTTAGAATATTGATATGACTTATGAGATATGAATGTTTTTATGCTAGTGTAAAGGCGCCTCGCGCCTAGGCTCCAAAGGACCTCTAGCGCCTTAGTGCGCCTTGGGCCTTTAATAACACTGATCGCGTTAGACACCGACATTTCATGGACACTCCTAGACATGTGTCCGACACTTCATGGCTGTGTCTGTTAGTTAAAAATTAATTTTATTATTTGGACACTTAGTTGACACATCTTGGACACTTGGTTATCACATCTCGGACACTTGGTGACTTATTTCGAACACTTACACTTGACCAACACATCCTACACTCTTCGTCTTATATAAAACAAACACACAACTATCCTGGAAATAACATTATGGACATACATCAAAGTGTCAACCTCTAAGGAACAAAAACATAACTATAATGACAAGACTAGACAGTAATATCGTATATAATATAACATATTCTTTTTTATATTCGAATAGCGTCATCTTCTAACTTATGTAACTTTGTATAGAATTTATAATTAATTAAAATTCTATTATTGTCTCATTCAATAGATATATAAATGAAAGTTTTTATTTATATTAGTCGTGTCCATGCCATGTCCGTATCCTACTTTTTGAGAATTTAATGTGTCGTACCCGTGTCGTATCGTGTCCGTATCCATTCTTCTTAGGTCGACACCTTCTCACATATCTAATAATCTGAACTCAACTCTCTTGTAAGCGAGGCAGAACGGGCTGGGGATGGAATTGGAGAGGAAATCTGGGATAAGGGATGGGACTAATCCGAGACTTTAGCGGAACAGGCTTGGGATAGGAGGTCCCTGTCCTCTAGAGTTGCCATTGCAGGCCTATACTCTGAAGTTTGTTCTCTGGCTGTGTTCAGAGTTGTTGGCGAGGAGTGAAACCTATTGTCTACAAGCTCAAAAGGTAGTTTTAGCATGACAGCCTGCACTAACCGAAATAAAAGCCTCCCCTGAGCTTTAGCCTGATGGCTTTCCATGTTCAAATACGAGTCTGTTTTCTTCTAATGGAGTTTACTTTGGAAGCATATTATTTCCCTTTTGATATGTGTACATGTTTCAATGTTTCTTTTCAACTAGTAAATTAAGGGGAAAACCCTCAGGTTGTGATTTTCTTTGGAGTAAGTTTTTCTTTTTAATGCATTAGTTGTCTGACGTATTGCCAAACTTATTTTCTTCAATACCTATTCAGATGATAAATTAAGAGGTAAAATATTGAAAAGTTTGGAAATTTCTCATTAATTTTGGAAATGCCAATGATGGGAACAATTGCAGGTCAGGTTCTATGGTGTAATACTGATTTTGTGGTCTGGATCTCCTGGCTCCATGTTCCATGATATCTCATTTAGGATATTTCCTTAAAAAATAATATATATATGTATATGAAGAAGAAATACTTCTCATGAAGCTGTCTCTTCATTGAGCACAATAGCATGGTCTATGACCCTTTACTTTCAAAGTGAAACGAACATGGAAAAAGTAATAGCTAAAAAGGAAAAAAGTTCCATCAATTTAACTGCTTAAGTAGTGGAAAGGTGATTCATTTGGTAAAAAGAAGAAGATAAATACAAACAGAAGGAAAATGATGTAAACAGTATTAGAACATGCCATGATTATTGTAGACGGGAAGATTACGTAGAGGTGCACAATAGGAGTTGGACCTCATGGAGTTGATGTCCATTTTTTTGACTGAACAATCAGAAGAATGAACATATCGGGATCTAAATTTTGTTGTGTTGCTTTTTCGTTTTTATCTTTTTTCCCTTTTGCTTTACTTGCTTTTTTTTTTTTTTAATTGTTCTTTTTTCCCTCATGGTTTCTATAGATTGATTCTAATGGCGGATGTTGTACATTTTCAGCGCTTTTATCATCACCTTGAGTTGAAATCAAAGCAGCCAGATGCAGCTGTGCCTCCACTTGATGACACTCTCAGGAAGATAACTGAACCTGACCGGGAACTTCTGTTGCAAAGCAAGTCTGTCATTGATGAATTTCGCATGCACTTTGAACTCAAGGAGAATCCGAAGGTCATTTTTACTGAAGCAGTTCTAATTAAAAAAATTGTATAGTGCTATCAATTTCTTTAAACATTGGGTTTAAACTTGATCAGTCTTGCAGCTGAAGAAGTCAACTAGAAGATTATTAAGAGATAAACCTTCTGGATCAAATGAGGAGGGAGAGGCTATTGGGAATGAAGCTGTCAATTCTATAGAAAATGCATCTACTTTCAAAGTCGAGAAAATAGGGGACTCAACTCCTGTTCAAGATTTTGAAGCCATGATGTCTCGCAGGGATAGCCCAAAATGGGTTAGTAAAGCAGTCAAGGATATGAAAAATAAAATTTTTGAATTGGTGGAAAGCGCTGTTGAAGGAGATACATATCCATATCATAAAGCAGTGGAATGTTTAGTAGCTCTGCGCAAGGGTTGCATTCTTGAGCAAGTATGCCTACTTCCTTTATTCCTGCTCCCTTAATGATTTCTGTTGAATACATTCTTTTTTCTTTCTTTTTTTAATTTATAACTGGAGTTAAGTGCTAGATAGTTAATTATGGAATTTTTAGGTTTCATGTCGCATCTGATGAACTCTGTGTCTATATTATAAATACTGTTAGAAAAAATAGAAGTACAAGAGCATAATTATTTCCATTCTCATTCCAGTAAAATCATGAACAATTAGGGTGGCTTTTTTGTGACATTTTTACTCACAGGGAACACTTTGCATATAATTCTGCTGAATCGATCATGCAGTTCCTTCAAGTATGCAGTTAAAAAGCTATACCTATAATCTGTCTTCAAAAACTTGAAACTTCTGTCAAAATCACCACGCGTTCATCGTTTAGGGACAAAATGAAGCATGGAGATAATCTCTTAACTCCCTGCTTTCAGTTAAAACTTAAAGCCTATGAAATTCCACTGGAAGTCATGAAGTTGTCTATGTGAGACACTGTCAAAATGTCAATCTGGTAGTTATACTAGAGACTTGGGATTGAATGCCGCCTACATCGAAGGGTGGCAGCACCTTGGATGGTGGGAACGCGACCTCTTGTGTTGCTCTGACTTTGGACAAAAAAAGTTTCAGTATGTTGTAAAATGAGAATAGAAGTCGTTGTTAGTCTTAGGAATTTATTTCAACTGGGCACAAAAAAATTGTTAGTATTATAAATTATATACCTATATGGTTGGTTTTATATGAAACTTTATCCTTTGCAGGAACCAAAACAGTTCAATGATGTCCTGCACAATCTTTATAAATTCTGCCACGAGAAAGACCTCAACAGTTTCAATGAATTTCTTGCATCTAGAGGGATCATGTTGATCACCAAGACAGAAGCCATAGACAGGTTTGATATTGTCACATTTCTTTGTTATTCCAATTTCATAATTCCATTCAGAAACTGTTCACCATGTTCTCGTTGTTGATCAATATCGCTTATTTTAATGTTCCTCTTTCTGTTTCCCCAAGCAGTGATGTTACAGAGGATGAGGCTAGAAGCTTTATGGTTAAAACAGTGCCAAAACTCGAGCAAAGTCGTTAAGGAAATAACATGGTCTGCTCTATTTTGCTTCTTTTTGTTGTTATTGTGGTAAAATATTCGTTTTGTTGTATCGGATGTAAATTATCTGAGGTAACATGAAGATTAGCTTTAAGATTGTCCTTGGAGCTTCCATTATTGGATATATTATTGAATATGCTTCCGTTACAGGCTATATTTTGGATATCAGAGGACTATTAGGGGAACTCATTTAGTGAAATTTGGTGCTTATAGACTAATAGTCACCTTCCATATTGGGAGGAGTGGGCATAAGTGTACCTGAGATTGCAATACCAAGGGCTATACCAATCCTTTTGTAACCTTATGGGAAAAGGGAAAAAAAATAGGGGTTCCTTTGAATGGAGCTAATTGTTGAAGTAGTTTGTTTAAAAATTACAAATTGTTCTTAACAATTCTCTCTTAAATGTTATAATGTCCAATATGTAGGATATTGTGTTTAACCTAAGGGTCTGTTTAGTTGGTTTTTTTTCTTTTTTTCTTCTCCGAAAACTAAGTTAAAAAAATATATTGGCTTGCTTGGTTTAGTATTATTCTTAGAACAATTTTTTATTTTTTGAAAATTGAAATTCCGAAAATCATACAAAAACTTGTCGGTTTTTGAGAACTGCTTTATGAAAATTTAGTACAATTTTTTAAAAACAATTTTCAATTTTCAGAATTCTTAGGAACCATTTTTAGAGAACTGTTTTTAATATTTTTTATTTTTTTAAGTTTTTGAAAAACCATTTACTGAAAATTGAACTAAGCAGACCTTAAACGTTTTTATAAATTATTATTCTCCCAAACAAGCCTTTCAAAACTCAGTCAATTTAATCAAACGGAAAGAACTTTCATTCTATTCAATCACTAAGACGAAAAACTATTATCTAAAAATTAAATAAAACTGTAAATTTTGGTAGGATAGATTATAAGGATCACCCAACCACTAATTGACCGGTGATTGATCCCCTCGACCAAAAGGAACTGATTAGCAAATTTGCTTTAACAGTGGAAATAACTCCTTACAGAAAATATATATCTTTAAATGGTTTAAAAAAATCAAAAAAATTCTCTTGTCTATACTGTCGCTACCACTATTATAAAATAAAGCAAGGAAATTAAAATAATAATAACAGCAAAGAAGTTTTGAATCACAAATGAGGCTCATCCTATCATATAAGAATTAAGATTACCCATCACCATGTTGCAGTTTTGAATCACAAAACAGAGAGCTCATTTCTATCATACAACTAATAGCTCATTTCTACCATACAACTACCCCTCGCCATATTGTAGCTTGAAAAAAAACAAAAAACAAAAAACCAATATAGCTCATTTTGTCATAAAATGATCTCCCCACCAATCTAGCACAAAAATGAGCTCTTTTTCAGGTTAAATCTACAACAACGAATCAGTTGAATCAGCGGACATCAACCAATTCAACTTCATATACCAGCCAAGAATTTGGTGGTATATTCTCACCAGCTCCTTCACTTCCATATCTGCAAATCACGAACAATAGAAAGTGTCATCCAAGGGAGATTAAAAACCAAGAAAGAAAACATAAACCTCAGAAGATATTTCTTAGCAAGATATTCAATAATATACCCCATTGATGGTGGGATAAAGAGCCTTCTTTTCTCACCAACTCGCATACCTGAGAATTATGCACAAATAAGGTTAAGGTTATAATTACAGCTAACCTTGTGAAATATAAATAAACAGAAATAAGTATAAAATGGAACTTGAGAGAATTGATTTGAGTCATTCAGGTAACTACCATCAAGACCAACATTCCATCCGTCTATAACTTTTTCAGTACCTGCATGAACAACATGGAAGGACTTGGTAAAATATCCTGGCTATATATATATATATATATATATATATCTTATTTTGTCATGTTAATACCTAGGCGAAACTTATAGGGCGGTTTGCCAATATTCGAGTCAATAACTTTTCCGTTCTCCCTTAGCTTACCAAGGTAATTGACTTTGACCTGAAACAAATAAGTGTGTATTAAATTAACATATATGTACGTGTGGGTGCTCCTCTCTACAATATGGTCCAAGTTAATCTTCCGGTTCATGATCTTGACTTGGATGACTATATACACCAATAATCATTCAAAACAGTATGATCATTAAGTCGGTTAACAAACAAACTTGCCTTTTTCCCTGGAGCAGCCATTTTGCCATCAGGTTTACCCATTTCTAGCTCTTCAATAATTAATCCATTAGACAAGGTTCTTGTTTGAGATAACTTGGCATCTGAATTCTTATCCCCGGATTCCAAGCTGGACTTGTTCTTTTCTCCTGTTGACAACATAGGTACATCCACATTCACATTTTCCTCCAGCGTTTTACTCTTCCTTTTCTTCTTAATTTTCTTCTCCACAGACTGGTATCCACCAGCTAACTGCTCTGAGTCAATTTTGATAGTCCTGCACATAATGTAGAGTTAAATTTTTCTATAACAATCAGAGAAAAAATAATATATCTTAAATATACGATATGAAAGGTAGCAGAGAAAATGACTGTTTCAGCAGATGAGGACAAGAATGTATGAATGTACAGACAGGCACCCACTATAGGAACCGCAGATGGACAAAGATTGACAAGTGGGCTGCAATAGTCAGAGCTATTGCATATGTTTCAAGTGAAGAGATAAAAATGGACATTGGGAGGGTAAAAACGCTCTATCTGGTTTCAAGTAGAATGGTTGTAAAACTAACGCTTCAGATATACATTTCCTCACTCTGCAAGGAAGGACAGGGTGGGTGGTTGATGATGTCACAACAAAAACGAGGATCTAATCGGAACTTAAGGGGAGAGAGGAGAAAAATCTCACTTATCATTGGATGGCTTCTGATCTTGTTCAATTCTATCTGGCGGAGCCATGCCCCTCTTACCAATCTCTGCGTCATCCTGCTTTACTTGGCCTTCATAGAGAATATTACTATGGTTTGCACTGCTAACCTCAAGAGATTTCCCCTCGGCCCGATCTTTCCTTCTCTTCTTCCACTTTGTGCCATTTTCAGAGCCCACTTCAGCAGAAGACAGCAAGGAATTATATGACGAGTCAGTTCCCCTGCTTGAGCATGTCGTATCAAGTGGACACAAACAGAATCATCAAAAATATCCAATGTTTCCATGTCTGTACTTATGCACGCATCATGCTGAATCAATTAGATGTCACAGCTTTACAGGAACTGATAATACTCACTTATTAGTGGCTGGCTTCGGTTTGTTCTTATTTCTCACAAGCTCATGGTCCGTGGTATTACCCTTTGCTTCATCTTGATGGGTTTTATACTCTTCAAGGGCACTGCAATGTCTAGAACTATTGGACTCCAGAGTTTTTCCCTCAGATCGTTCTTTCCTTTTCTTCTTAGGCTTTGTACAGATTCCAGTGCCCAATTCAGTAGAATTGGACAAGGAATTATATGTCAGGTTTGATCCTCTGCTCGGTATGTCATATAAGACGAAGAAAAACAATGATCAAATAACAGAATTACCAATGAGATACAATGTGTGTATATGCACTCTTGCATGCAATATTTTAGATTCAACATCCAAATAGAGACTATAATACTCACTTATCAGTGGCTAGCTTCTCATCTTGTTCATTTCTAACAAGCAGATACTGGCTGATACTCTCAGTGTTTGCCTCTTCGTGCTGCATTTTATCCTCATTGAACGCATTGCTAACATTAATACTACCAATTTCAGGAGTTTTTCCCTCACTGTGTACTTGTTTTTTCTTCTTTGGCTCTGAGTCATTCTCAGAGCTCACTTCATCACATGGCTGCATAGAACTATATTGCGGGTCCCTTTCCCTGCTTGATACACCAAATGATATGAACAGAAGCAATGAAAAGAATGATCAGCAAAATTCTCCAAGTGACACAGTTATGCAAAAAGATGTCCACGCATGCATCACTACAATTCCCCAATACGAGTATATGCTAGTGATTTCAAGGCTTGTTTCTTTAAGTTTAATAATTTATGGATTATCAACTTCTTTGTTCAGAGATGGTCAGTCTCCATAAACTTCAAACAAGAAGAGCCAAAAGGAACTACTGGGATTAGGAACTAGCCAATTCATGCAGAGAATATGTCGTGACTGATCAGTTATAAAGCACTCACCTTTCTGGCTCACCATCTATAACTACATTAGGTTTTCCTTTTGATTCAATGACAGGAGTGCCATCATCTTCAGTCTTTGCACATGTGCCATTGTTTTCTGTCTTGTAGCCCGTCTCACCTATTACCCTGTCAGCATTTTCTTCTGCTCTCAATACCACATTTGTCTCATTTGATTTACACTTGTATAGAGATGGAATGGGGCAATTGTCTTCCCCTTCACTTTCTGGTCCTGGAACATTCCTACTACCATTGCCAATTTTTTTCTGTAAAAAACTACTGTCATCATCTGACTCAACAGACTGGCATTTCTTCTTAAGTCGTTTACGGCTGCCTTTCCTGTCCTTTGGCTTCTTGTTATCCAGCATCTCCTCATCAACCACTGGAATCAGAAGCAATGTATCTCAGACAGTTAAAAAAAAAAAAGATAAAAAAAAAAAAAAGAAGCCCTCAAAATAGAAATTGCTTAATAAATGCACTATTCTAATGAACATGGACCACGCAAAATCAATTTATGCAACAGAAAAAACAAAAAACTTATCTCATTCGGGTTGAGGCATGTCTAAATTATTGGAAAGGAAAACCTTCCATTAAGATCATGCAGAGTTGAATTTTATGCAGATCATCTAACTATGATTCGCTAATAGAGTTGTAAAATCTGTTAACATCTAGATTCTGATTCAATAGACAGGAACAAGCTTTGCAATGGGTGTCACCCAAGTCCAAACAAAGGCACTGGACTTCTTACCATATATATTTTTTTGATAAGTCTTCTTACCATATTTGAAGTAGCACAAAGTATAAGTGGATTATAATAGCAAACAAAACAAAAATCAAGTAATTAGACGATGTGATGTGTAAAACATATAGAATTTCCTCCACATTCTTTCAATAGAAGGCTATAAAGTTAATAAGACAGAGTTAATTAATAATCACAATTGTGGATTTAATAGGATAAAGGATGTGTATCAGGTGCAGAACAGACCTCCATCACTTGAAACGGGCGAATGTGGGATAACTTTTGCATCACTATCATCAATAAAACTATCGTCGTATTCGTCTTCATCACTGCGATGATTAGATTCCTCTGTCTCAGTGTTTGCAATATCCTCCCCATAGGAATCTCTTTGCAATCATGGTAAAGGAAAAGTAGATACATAGCAACCAAAACAAAGAGAACACTTGAATAAATGGACAATGATCTAGCTCATTTTTCTGATACAAGTGTAAGCAGAAGGATAAAGATATTCCTCATAATAGAATTGTCACAAGTCACCAACATTGTTAGGGATAAATATGTAAAAAACACCCAAGACCCTGTGCAATTGTGTAATCAAAGAAAGTGTTTGAAAATCAGAAGCGCAATCAAGAACGCAGGGGTTTAACTGGTTCGGCGAGAGGAAAAAAACAAGACAATGCTGGTATTGTAATATTCACCATTTTGACCATCCATATTCCATAAGATAATCTGGTTAAATCTATTACAACCTGTATCTTACAACTCAATAAAAAAAACTCAAAGCCATTGCTGCACTGCAATCCATTAGTCTCTCACATGTCATGGCAACTAGGGATGTAACAGGGCAGGTTCAAGCAGGCCACCCTATCCCAAACCAGCTCCACCCCTCATAGGCCCTCGGTCCTAGATTGGGTCACCCCACTATGCATACTATTTAAATAAAAAAGTCCGATCTTTGAATAAATTGATGGTAAAGTTTTAGAAGAATCTACCTATAAACAAATATTTTACAAACAACTAGGAAAAAAATACTTTACAAACATAATCATAAATATTCTTACATATAAAATAATAATAATAATCTTAACTTCGTAGTTAAAATTGTAAATTGGCATGAAAAAAAAGGCTTTAGTTAATAATAGAGGTGGTTTTCACTCTTTTCCCATAACTAACCTAATTAGAATGCACCCAAACCCAAGGCGAATTAAATTGACATCCCTAATGGCGAGGCCCATGATCATTGAGCCTTGATGCACACACACACACACACATATTGGTTATATAAAAACACTGCTACACCAAGGGAGAAAAAGAATGTCTTAAGGGAGAGTCCAACTCCCACCGTATATTGGTACTCAACGATGAAAATTCACCAATAACATACTAAGAAAGAACCATGGATTGAACTCGTGATTATTACTATCTCTAATGACCAACTTGACAAATCTTCAACTTGATGGTAAAACCACCCATACAATGCCAACCCATCACCTCCACCTAGGTGATTATCCCCCACATCAATACACCATGAGAATACTCAGTGGGAAAACCCATGATTCACTTTCTAATCTGAAAACTCATCAAACTAAACTAATCCAATATCCGCTTGTAGACATAATGCACTACTACAATCACGGTAGCAACACAAGTTCTATGCTTGACTCCAACCATGACTACTAAAGCAACTCCGATACATCTGTTGAATTATAATGTTGTTTCAAGATTCTCTACCTGAAACTAGATACATCCTATGCCACCGAAATACTTAACCTGGAAGCACCACAAGAAATCCATCAAACATCTTGCACACCAACTATGGTATAAATTTGAAAGGAAAGAAATATGAAATAAACCTTTTCTCTATTTTAGCTCACAATTCATAAGTTTACACGGATTCTCTTTATAGGAGAGAATACACGCACAAAATCAGAAAACTTATTACAATAACTAGCTGGTCTAATTAATAATTTCCTAATTTACAGCATTTGACCAATATTCTATTTACAGCAAATATCCTCCAAATATTATATTTACAGCTAATAATATTTGGTAGTATTGCTATCGAATCTTTCTTTTTCAACACTCCCCCTCAAGCTGGTTTGAAGACATCCTCTACAGCCAGCTTGCCAATTAGTCTGTCGAACTGTCTTGTAGGAAGTCTCTTTATAAGCACATCTACAACTTGCTCGGTAGTAGGAATGTACGGCATACAAATCAATCTGTTTTCGAGCTTTTCCTTGATGAAGTGTTTGTCTACCTCCAAATGCTTTGTTCTGTCATGAAGCACTGGGTTGTGAGCGATTGAAATAGCAGCTTTATTGTCACAGTACTATTTCATAGGCAACGAATTAGAGACATTTAATTCTTCCAATAGTCTCTTAATCCATAACACCTCACAAATTCCATGAGCAACTGATCTAAACTCAGCCTCTGCGCTGCTTCTTGCTAACACATTCTGTTTTTTACTCCGCCAAGTGACAAGGTTACCTCCAACAAAGGTGCAGTAGCTAGAAGTTGATCGTCTATCAATAGCACTCCCAGCCTAATCCGCATCAGTATAGGCTTCAACTTGCAAATGCCCACGGTTTTTTAACAGTAGACCTCTTCCAAGGGTCCCCTATAGGTATCTGAGAATTCTGTAGACTGCATCAAAGTGTTCTCGTCCAGGTGAATGCATAAATTGGCTAACTGCAAAAGCTATACATGGACGTGTATGTGACAAGTAGATCAGTATTCCAACAAGTCTTTGATACTGCTTTCTATTCAGAACATCTTCATCTTTAGAAGGCTGCAGCTTAAGGTTGGGCTCAATGGGTGTCTCGGCTGGTTTACATCCTAGCAGACCTGTCTCACTAAGTAAATCAAGAACATATTTACGTTGATTCACAAATATACCTTCTTTGGATCTAGCAAACTCTATTCCAAGAAAGTATTTTAATGCACCCAAATCCTTGATCTCAAAGTCAGCTGCAAGTCTCTTTTTCAGTCTCTCCAATTCTTCATTCTCATTACCAGTCAAGACTATATTATCCATATAGACAATTAAGACTGCAACCTTGCCTTCTTTACTGTGTTTGTAAAACATGGTATGGTCAGCTTGGCTCTGACAGTAGCCACAATTCTTCACAGCTCTCCCAAATCTCTCAAACCAAGCTCTAGGGGACTGTTTGAGACCATATAAAGATTTTTTCAGTCTACAGACTTTATTAGGTCCCAATTTTCCCTCAAACCCAGGTGATAGATTCATAAAGACCTCCTCCTCAAGATCTCCATTTAAAAAGGCATTTTTTACATCTAACTGGTGTAATGGCCAACTGAAATTCACAGCCAAAGATAACAAAATTCTGATTGAGTTTATCTTGGCTACAGGAGCAAAAATTTCCTAATAATCAATTCCACAGGTCTGGGTGAACCCTTTTGCTACTAGTCTTGCCTTGTACCTCTCTGTGATACCATCAGCTTTACATTTCACAGTAAAGACCCACTTGCAGCCTACTGTTCTTTTCTCCTTACGTAAATCAACTATCTCCCAAGTACCACTTCTTCTAAGAGCATTCATCTCTTCTATCACTGCTAACTTCTAATTCGGATCATCAAGAGCTTCCTGAATGTTTCTCGAGACAAACAAGTGTGAGATTTTTGAGGTAAAAACCCTACGAGTATGAGAGAGTTTTTCATAAGAAAGGTATTTGGCAATGGGATATTTTGGATTTGGATATTTGATTCGAATACCTTTCCTAACAGCTATAAGAATATCAAGGTCTAATGGTTCTTGGTTAGGAGAAGCAACAGGAACTGAAGATGAGTTAGGAACAGAATTACCTATGATATCTGAAGGTCCAGTTCCCGAAGGTCGAGATTGATCATTTCCAAGAGGAATAGGCTGACTTTGACTCTTTTGATGAGGTATTCTCCGAGTATAAACCAGAGGCTCAGTATTGGGAACTTTTGTGCCCGGTTGTAGTGATTCTTCCCCTGTTTCAGATACAGTAATGTTTGGCACTATATGACTAGGATTCCCTTCATTGTTTTCATTGGTTTTATCACATTGTTCCTGACTTTGAATTTCGGGAATAACAGTAGGATGAGGTGAAATAGTCAAAATCACATTTGGTAAAGGAGTAAGAAATAAATCCCAAAAAAATTCTTCCATCACCCCCCATTCTCCCCTTGAAGAGAATTTTTGTGAAAGTAGGATTTATTTTCAAAGAAAGAGACATCCATACTCACATAAAATTTTCTTGTTTAGGGATTATAGCACTTATATCCCTTTTGATTAGAAGCATACCCTATGAAAACACATTTTTTAGCTCGAAGACCAAGTTTGGACCGAGTATTATTGGGTATATGAACAAAAGCTATGCAGCCAAAAACCTTTAAAGGTAAATCCGAGTATATCCTTGATAATGGAAAAATTCTTTTGAAACATTCTAATGGCATGCTATATTTTAAAATACGTGTTGGCATTCTCCCCAAAGATATTTTGGAACATTCATTGAAAACATTATAGCACGAGCCACTTCAAATAAATGTTTATTTTTTCTTTCAGCAATTCCGTTTTGTTGAGGGGTATCCACACAAGTAGACTGATGATGGATACCATTTTCTTTCAAAAAACTCCCCAAAATTTCATCAAAATACTCGGTTCCATTATCAGTGTGAAAAAATGCTAATTTTTGCTTGAAACTGAGTTTCAACCATTGTGTAAAAATTCTTAAAAAAAATTTCAACCTCAGACTTTTCATTCATCAAATAAACCCAACATAAACAGGTATGATCATCTATAAAAGTAACAAACCATTTTTTCCTAGAGATAGTAGTGACTCTTGAAGGTCCCCAAACATCACTGTGTATTAAATAAAATGGTTTTGAAGAAGTATAAAGTTTTGGCAAATAAGTAGTACGATGACTCTTAGATAAGCAACAGCTTTCACAATAGAAAGATGAACAATCCAAACCTTTAAATAAAGTAAGAAACAAATGTTTAAGATATAAAAAGCTAGGATGTCCTAGTCTTAAATGCCAAAACATTATTTGTTCATAAACAGAGTTAGAACTAACACTACTAAGGCCCTGGGCCTTTTTATTACTGGAGAAGTCCCCATCAAAGTAGTAAAGTCCATCTATTATCTTAGCACTGCCAATCTTCTTCCCCGAGCTCTAGTCCTGAAATTCACAGTAAGAATTACACGACAATTAGATTCTTTGGTTAGTTTACTAATAGACAAAAGGTTACAGGCTAGTTTAGGGACATGGAGAACAGATTTAAGATCTATATTCTCGAATAATTTTATCAAACCTTTTCTTGCAATAGGTGAGAAACTACCATCTGCAATTCTAATTTTTTCAAGGCCAGAACGTGGTGAGTAAGTGCTAAAAAGTTTGGAAAGGCTGGTCATATGATCAGAGGCTCCAGAATCGATGATCCATGGAGTATAATTTAAACAACAAGAAAGGGCATTAAGTGCATTACCTGTTTGTGCAAGAGAAACACTAGGAATACCAGATGAGGAATTAAATTTCAGCAGCTTCAGAAGGTGATCCATCTGCTCCTTGCTTAAGGGACTTGTCTCAGCTTCATTGGCAGTAGGAACCGCACGCCAATTTTTGTCACCAGGCTTGTTACTTTTCCAATTTGCTGGTTTTCCGTGGATTTTCCAGCAGTTAGGGCTGCAAATGAGCCAAGCCAAGCCGAGCTGAGCTTTACCTTACTCGGGCCCGGCTCGCCAGTTTCAGGAGGGTGCTCGGGCTCAGGCGAGCTTGGCCAAACTAGGCTCGGCTCGCCAATATTTTGGCAAGCTCCGGCTCGAGCTCGCCTTCAAACCAAAAAATAAAAAATAAAAATAAATAAATAAATAAAAACACACGAAAGCTTCAGATTTGATAGTGTTTTGATAATGGATTGAAGAGCATTAGCTTCTGATCTCCCCAACACTAAAACGGGATTCACACATCAGGATCCAAAGAAAGATTGGAGAGAGAGGTCTATTGGAAACCCTCACTGTAAGAGGGAGGAAGCCATGATGTATCGATGTTGAAAGGGATGGGATGTTGCAAGATTTGTTTAGGGTTTCATAACAGATATTGCAGAGATTTGTTGGAGACAGTCGCCAGGTGCTAGAGAGGAAGAAGAGAGGTGTGATGCTGCGAATTTTGTTGCGGCTACTGTACTGAATTAGGGCAGAAAATCCAACGTGATATAAAGAGAGAGATATTTACATATATATATATATATATATATATATATATATATATATATATATAATGATGATGATAGGGTTAGGTTAAGTAGAGTTAGGCTTAAGGTGATATAAAATTGGGCTTAAAGTTAAATGAAATTGGGCTTTATATGTATTTAGATTGGCGAACTTTATATTAAATGGGCCACACAATTGTATATAAGTATAAAATAAAATAAAAATTAATAATTTTACGAAACGAGCCTGTTCACGAGCCTAACGAGCCGAGCTTAGCGTTGCTCAAGCTCGGTTCGTTTACTAAACAAGCCTAAAAAATGCGCTCAAGCTCGGCTCGTTTACTTCATGAACGAGCCCGAACCGAGCTTTTAACGAGCCGAGCCAGAGCTGTTCACGAACTGCTCGGTTCATTTGCAGCCTTACCAGCAGTTCTCCCAAGTATGGCGCGGTTTGTTGCAGAAGTCGCACCAGACCCGTGGCTTCTCTTCAGGTTTTCGCTGAAAATTAACTGCTTTATTAGCAGCAGTCTCGGCAACAATAAGGGCAGAACTCTCAACAGGTCCGTTGGTAGTTTTCTTCCCCAACATTACATATTTGCGGCTCTCTTCTCTTCGAACCTCAACAAACACCTCGCCAATTAGAGGAAGTGGAGTCCTGCCAATGATCCGTCCCCATACTTCATCAAATTCCACGTTGAGCCCAGCAAGGAATTTGTAAATGCGATGAGCCTCCACGGTCTGTTTGTAGTGATTGGCATCTTCAGTGGATTTCCATTCATAATCATTGAACAGATCCATGTTCTGCCAAAGACGCTTCAATGAATTGAAATACTTGGTGACCGAGTCTTCTCCCTGCCAAATCTCACGAAGTTTTAGAGTCAATTCGTAGATCTGAGACTAATTTCCCAAATCAGAGTACATCTGATTCACGTTGTCCTAGAGCTCCTTGGCCGTGGAGTTGCACATATAGTTGGAGCTAATATCATCATCCATGGAATTCACAAGCCAAGTCATCACCATTGAATTTTCTGCATCCCAGGTCACGTACGTTGGGTCCTCCAATGTTGGTGCCTTCTTGTCTCCCATCAGGTATCCGATCTTTCCCCACCCTCTGTTTTACATTCGAACGGACTGGGACCACTGTAAATAATTGTCACTATTAAGGCGAATATTGGTGATCTGAACCGAGTGAGAATCGGTATAGGGGGCTTGGGTTACAGGATTGGTTGGCTGGGTTGTGACAGGCGATGGAGGAAACGTCAGACATGGCTGATCAGCAAAGAAATTATGCAGAAAAGAAAATTAGGGTTTTTTTTTTTTTTTTTTTTTTTTTTTTTTTTTTTTTTTTTTCTTAGGGTGGCTCTAATACCATATAAATTTAAAAGAAAAGAAATATGGAATAAACCTTTTCTCTATTTTAGCTCCCAATTCACAAGTTTACACGAGTTCTTTTTATAGGAGATAATACACGCACAAAATCAGAAAACTGATTACAATAACTAGCTGGCCTAATTAATAATTTCCTAATTTACAGCATTTGACCAATATTCTATTTACAACAAATATCCCCTAAATATTATATTTACAGCTAATAATATTTGGTAGTATTGCTACCGAATCTTTCCTTTTCAACATATGGAAATATGATACCGGTTGTTAGGAATGTATACGCACAATACCCTAAAGATCATGTAAAAATTTACGGGCAAAAGTGCATGAGGCCCCAGCCATTGCAGGGTTTGGGGAAGGGTTAGGAATAAACAGCCTTATCTCCGCATGCAGAGAGGTTGTTACCTTGTTTCAAACCCTTGATCTCCACGTCAAAAATGGAGCAACCTTACCTCCAAGATCATGTGCAAGTGTGAAATCAAAGAAGTGAAGAAAAATAAACAAAACATGTCACAAGCAAGAACAAAGGTTACATTATTCGACAAAGAACTACATCCATGGGGCAAACTAGTAAGGAAGTAGTTCAATACAAACTTGAAAAGTACAAATTTTGTGGATTAACTATCCTTGAAATAAGCTGGTGAATACCACAAACATCTCTCTAATTTGCTTAAGAATTCCAAACCGTTGTAAACTGCAGTTCTTGACTTCATTGCAACCTGCTATCAAATACATGATAGTATGTAATATGTATGCTGGACCAACTTGTAATAGCAAGTCCAACCATCCACGAGCCTTGAAATTTCTGCATGAGTTATTACATCAAGAAAGGAAGAAAGTCTCTTTGGAAGAAATCAACTCCCTAGACCCAGCACCACAATGGGGTGCCACACTATATCCCACTCTCTCGCATTTGCAAGAACCTCTTTCTTTTCTTAACTGTGCGGGACATATTTTAGTAGCTCCCAAAAATACCCTTCAAAAATAAAAAGATTTAATAAAGAACTATAGGTGGTATTTTGCTCTACTAACCCAACCAACTGCATAACATGGTAGGAAAAACTCTCTTAAAATGTGAAAATAGTGAAAATAGTGGTCTAAGAAAAAAGGTAAGATGGTGGTCGTGGGAGTCATAATAAGAACCCAAGATTCATGACAGTTCATTGATGATGTGTAGCACTTTGTTGGTTATGCATAGCATTGCAAGAAAGTAATCAAATATATAAAAAGTCAGATGAAAGACAATAATCTTATAAATGAACAAAAGATACGTATCATCATTTAAATTTGAATGCCGGCTATTTCCCACATAGTAACCAGTGAGGTGAACACTTCGAGGACCAATAACTGAGAAAAGAACTTCATCAGCCTCCTCAAATTCCAAATCCAAATGGCAAGACTCAGTCTTATTGGGCAACAAAGCGCATAGAAAAACAGGGCTCTTATCTCCTACATTACACTGAACTAAACTCTTCTTTGTCGAGGAACCGATTCCCAATGTCGCCTAAGAAATAACAATATATCAGATTAACTACACAATAATATCACAGTTCATAAAATCTCAAAATTTCCGCAAATTTGAAATATAACACATAAAGGGTGTAATAAATCACTCAAAGAACCTCAAATACAAGCAATAAATAAATAAATAAATAATATTAAGCAATAAACCAATAAAGAAACTATATAGCAAATACAAAGTTTCTCAGTAAGTAAACACCTGGGAAATGTGGAGTTTTCCTCTCGCTATATCAAACAAATGACTGAACGGTTTACCGGGTTTAACTTCAATTCCTGAATGGACAAATTATATTAAATGAATCTTAGCACTCTTAATAGATGAACACCAATACATACGGAGTCAAAAGAACACGCGCACATTGATTATCTGCAAATAAGCGATTATAAAAATAACAAAAGAAATAAAACATACACCAACTGGCCAGTGGCCTAACGGTATCAGCCTTTGGGAGGTCAGGATTCAAGTCTCCAAAGAGACAAGGGTGTGTGAGTACTAGGAAAAAAAAAAAAAAAAGCATCCTGTTATTGGTTGCTGACGAAACATTTTCAGGAAACATAAAACTCAATTCGGACAATACAATTAGCTGACTTAGACACGATTCAGTGTTTTACATATTTTTAATTTCATGTCTACAATGATAGAAATTGCGATATGATAAAAATCTCCTTCTGTTTTCCGTTCTCGTTCTTTTTCTTAGCAAGCAAACAAAGTTCTGATAATCTGTATAACTCAAACGTAAATATACAAATTTACACATACAAAAATATGATATAATGTATAAATTACATACAAATATAGGTATTTAGAGAGAGCGCTAACCCCAAAAAGCCATCCTTCAAGCTGAATCGTTCGAGGTTTAGACGAAGCCCTAACGAACGGCATACGAGGGTTTCTCTCTTAAACCATGTGTGTGTATAACTGTGTATGCACTCGTTTAAACGACGACTATTCGGAGGTGGTGAGTGGGGACCACCTGCGTGAGGAGTGAACATGTTGGATTGTGGGACCTTGCGCGCCAATTAGGTAAGCGCGGGAGAAGCGACAGTAAAAAGTATCATTTGTTTCAATTTTCTTTTTTCTTTTTTTTTTTGGGTGAATTACAGTCATCATTTTACACATAAATTAACATTTTAATTTTTAATTTCACTTATATTTAAATTAATAGTTAATATTTCACTTATATTTCAAATGTCAACTATGTCAATTTTTTTTTGTGACTCATAATACTTTTGAGATATTAAATAATTATACTACCATTTGATCTCTTGTTAACTATTTTTGTAACCAAACTACCCTAACATACACCTTCCTCTTCTTTCTCCTCGAACTATTATCATCCCTAATTCAACCTTAAACAGAACTATCGGACCACCACCACCACCCAAAACAAACTCCTTAAAATTACACACATATATATCAATATAGATATATAAAACAACCAAACATATACACACACGCATATATGTATATAGATATATACACGCATACAAACAGCCACACGGGGGAGCCAAACAAGCGTCGGCCAGATCGATGATAGGGGTTTGGCCTTGAATATCCATTGTCAACAACCTCGTGCGGCACCAGATCGGTAGCAGTAGAGCTTGCTAAAAACATGGAGGGCAGTAAAAAAGCCGATGAAGCAAAGGGCTCCGTTGCCGGTGACGAACCAAGCTCCGTCGAATGGTTCTGGCAGAGGAGCAGGGGGGCAGTCGAGCTAATCCGATAGGGTGGAGAAGGCCGAAGTCGGAGATCTTGAGGTAACCTGCTTCGTCAAGGCGTCTGCGGCAACAGTACTGACGAGTCGTCAATCACCGATGCGAGGCATAGCGCGGGCGCCAATTTGTGAATTCATTATTGCCGTCGCAAATCAGCTCCAAAATCACACACACAAGTCCAATCCCAACTCATCACTAATCGCCACCTCCATCACAACCACCATTGTCTTAAACGCTATTACCGTTATTTCCTTGTCAATTACCACCACCGAGGAGATGAGGGGTATGTCAAGATTATGATGGTTCTCAATTTTTTAATTAAAGACTGGATTTCGGCAAGGGGTATGAGGTGGTTGACGAGGAACACCACTGTCGTATATACATACAAAATGTTTTCTTTTTTTTGCTTTCTGGTGTGTGAAGTTGCAGAGACGGGTATGAAATGGGTTTGGTATGAAAATGAGTTTGTGGTTTGTGTGTTTTTTGATGTGTGAAGTTGAAATGATGGGGCTGAAAATGAAAATGAAAATCGAAGACGGGGATTTGATGGTTCAAGCACTGCGGCCAGCTGTGGCTGGTAATGAAGATTTTGACATTTACAAACAGTACGTATATATGTATATACACTGAGGGGCCTTTTTTTTCATTTAAGATTATATATATTTTGTATTAAAAAATTTGAGGGTAAAATGGTCAAATTGCATGTGTCAATGCCAAAAAGTAAATTGGGGTGTAAGTGAAAGTTAAAACCAAAATATTTATCTAACTAAAATATGACCTAACATCAGGAAATGTCGGTGTAATTTACTCTTTTTTTTCATATTTTTATTGAAAATTTTGATAGAATGTATGTTTTCCAACCACTAACCAAGTGACTTTAAAATTGAATTATATAGCAATAAAAAAACAAAACGTGGTAAAAGAATAAATAAATGTGACTTCACTAGAGGTCATTGAGTTTAATTAATAAATAAAAAATGTCACTTATCCGCACAAAAAAATTTAAAATGAAGAATGCCGAATTAATAAGTGGAATATAATGATCTAAAACTAGAATCTCAGCTGTGTAGTACACTTTAGCCAATTTTCAATTACACGCAAATATCCTTGCATTCGCAAATTTTTTTATATTTAATGGATAATAATCCACATTTTATTGTTCATTCTATCTATTATAATATTTAATGAAATTATTATAGTAAGAAATAAACAACTAAATCTTTGATAAATTAATTTCATTCTATCCATTTTAATAACTTCATCCGTTTGTTTATTTTTAAACCATCTCAAATCTTTTTATTTATTGAAATTTTATAAACTATATTAAGAATTTAGAACTTTAATAAAGACACAAAAGTCTATACCCATTCTCGATGTAGTCCAACTTTGCATCCGAACTCGTGGACCAACCGAATTTGACAGTTTGTCCACTTACAGGACAAAACGATGGCGTTTTATGTTTTAACTGTGTGAAGATTGGTTTAAATTATCGCTCTTCAACTTTACTCAATTCTCTCTACCATGGCCTCGGAAACACTGGTATTCTCTCTCACACGCGCGAACACACAAAATTAGGGTTCCGAACATCCAATATCCAAATGCACGATTCGATTTGTGTAGTTCTCTGATCAATTTGCGTTGCAGGGAAATCCTGGCGATTCCTCATCATCAACATTGTCTTCTTCGGCTTCGAAGCTCGTTCTGTACTCACACTGGCAAAGCTCGTGTGCGTGGCGTGTACGCTTCGCATTACAACTCAAAGGTTAAAATTGTACTATGTTTAGCCTAATTTTTGAATTTTGAGCTCCAATTAAGGCCGAATCGATGTAAATCTCTGTAATTTAAGCTTGTGTGCTGCACATATTAGTGTGTTTGACTTACTTAAATTGGATGCTTAGGACTCTATTATGAATACAAATCAGTCCATCTTGCAAAAGGAGAGCAGTTTACTCCAGGTGAATACATTAGTCACAATTTCAGTATAAGATCTTGGTTCGTACTGTCACTGTTCTTTCAAAAATGTTATTTATGCAAAAATAAGTCGGTGATTAATTACATAATTGTATATTTAATTGATAAAATTAATGAATGATGTGCCTGAGTTTGCAGAATTTGAGAAATTAAATCCACTTCATTTCGTTCCGGTCTTAGTTGACAGTGATTTGGTTGTTTCGGACTCACATGCAATCTTGCTGGTTGGTACTATTGATTGACTTCCAGTGTGTGGTTTTATTACGATTTCCTTTTCTATCAAATATTTATTTACATTTCTAAGCGAACGCAAATTATTGTTCTCGTTTTCTGGTTAGTATTTGGAAGAGAAGTATCCTCAAAATGCACTATTGCCCGTTGATCCTCGTCTAAGAGCTATCAATCTCCAGGTAGATCTGAAATCATTGTTTATTCTTCATGCTGAAGTGTATTCCTATAAAGACTCGCTGCATTATTTACACTGAGATTTTTCTTTTGGCATTGTGCAGTTGTATGTGGGATTAAAAAATGTACACTGAGATTAATGTCATGGATTCCTCTTTTGAATGTGCGTGTGTTACGTTAGTACTTAGTAGGCTCCTTTTTCATTAAATAATTAATCAGAAAATAAAGGGCCATGTGTCACATTCAGAAACGAAGGCTAATTAAAGTTGTTTGTAGTTAGAATTACTGGATTAAATGCACTCATGACAGTCAATGACTTTGACTGTGGAATCCATTGCAAAGGAGCCAATAAATAAAACTATTAAATATTGAAGCGTGTAGGCTACAAGAGGGATTCCTTCATTATGGGTCAATTTAAAAAAAAAAAAAATAGTGGATACGTTGAATCAGACACTCATTTTTGAATTTCTATGTCTTTTTGTGATGTATGATGATTTTCAAATAGATTTTTTTGTAGTGCGTGTCCACTATGCTAAGAGCTAAGAAGTATGTTATGTCACAGGCTGCAAGTATTGTCAGTTCCAGTATACAGCCCCTTCATATGTTGGCAGTGCTGGTATGTCTAGATTGCTTATGATTTAGAGTCACATATATATTACGGATTGAGTTGGTTACTTGCACTTAAATTTTGAATATATCCTCTTCATATAGAAGTATATTGAGGAAAAAGTTGGTCCTGAAGAGCGACTATCATGGGCTCAATACAGCATAGTGAAAGGTTTCAATGGTAAGTAAATATCTTTGTATTTCTAAGGTGTTCTCTTTCTATCTTTTTATTCATTTACTATTCTGTCTCATCGCCTTATCACGGTGGTTAAGTTTTCTGCTTAGATACCTTTGTTTTCCTGAAGGTTTTTTGTTAGAATTTAGTTGTTGTAGATTCATATTAACCACACAATATTAAACATTGAGTTTCAAAATAATGTGCCCTTGTCTTGGCCCTTGTTTATATATATATATGTTGATGACTTGATGTTTGGTATGGGATAGATAAATTGTTTTAATTTTCTCCAATTATATTTCCTCTGGATGATATCTACTTTGTTGATGACAAGATTCTGAATGACCTTGACCATCTCTTGAGATAACTTCATTCATGTAGTAAAGACCTTCATACTTTTGTTATATATATGTATATATTTTATTGATAAGTTTCATATTTTTATTATATTGGCACCCCGTTCATTTTTTTGGGTAGGTAACGAAGTTATACTAAATAATTTTCGCTGAAACCTACTTTGTTGGGTTGAAGCCTTATTGGTATCATATGCATAATACCATTACAGGTACTTGTTTCTTCAGTCACATCATTCTGTTGAGGTGAAGACGCATCCTTCTAAGCTGCTAGACTCAATAATAGGCACTAGTTGCTATTGGCAGGCTGGCAGCAACCCTTGAAAAATATATTTATTGTTTATTTATTATCTTTGTGCAAGTGAGTTTTACTTTGTCATTGAAGTGATATTTGGCAACTAAAACTAATGGTATGACTATATCAAATCACCAGATGTTATGTGGGTCACGTTGTTGATAGATCTCTTAGGTTCAACATGGAATACTTCCTATACACTCTGCATTAATAAATTTCTATTTTGCTGGCCTCCAATCCGGAACATTCTGCTGTAATGGACTGTTGGGATTTGTTGCTTGGTTTGTTTGGGATTCATTGGGTTATGCCTAGATCCTCCATAGGGTTGATTGTGGCTTGGAGAGGTTGTCCAGTGGGGGCTCTTATTCAGGATGCTTGGAGGGCTACGCCTCTGTGTGTGTGGTGGTGTATTTGGCTCGAGAGGAATAGGAGATATTTCGAAGGAAAGGAGATGCCTATTTCTATGCTTAAATTCTCTATGCTTTCCACTCTTTTTTGTTGGGTTTCAGGGAGATATTATAGATCTTTAGAGGAGAGTGTTGATTCTTTGGCCTCTTTGAAGGCTTAGAGGCTCTTTTTGGGCTTGTGTATTTCTCTTGGGATTCGCTCCCCTTTTGAGCGCTTTTTATACAATTTTAGTTATCTAAAAAAAAATTAATTAAAAGTTCTTTTGCTTCCAAGCTGTAGTTGTAATACCTCACTGAGTTCAAATCATAATAATGAGCTGAATGCGACCTGAAAGTTTTATTGCACTGGACTTGAATAAACTGAAACAGAAAGCATTTTTTCCTGACTATTTATACATCTTTTGTACAGCTCTTGAAAAGTTACTGAAAGATTTCACTGGCAGATATGCTACTGGTGACAAAGTTTACATGGTATCTCTCTAATACTTTGTTTTCTCTTTCACATTGACTCAAACAATTTATATATATATATATATATATATATATATATATTGTGCTACTGCAATTATAGAGGTTTGTTTCTGGAACTGTTTCACTGTTGTGCTTCTTGGTGTTATTTAATTAATAATTGTCATATATATATGATGCTTCACTGATTAGGAATTCCGAGTTGTTCTGATATTAGCCGATGCTTGATGAGGAAGAGGAAAACAGAAAAACAATTATGGTGTTTAAACAGAAAATATCTAAGAGCCAAGACTAACTAGGGGTTGTCATTTGCAGGCTGATGTGTTTTTGGCCCCGCAAATCGCTGTAGCCACTAAGAGGTTTAATGTTGACATGGTATGCCCTCTTCCCATTGCCGCCTTCCCCTCAGTCAAACACACACAGCACTGTACTATGTTTTTTCTATATCAGATACCAATACTCAATTCCATATAATGCTTAATAGCTATTGCTTCACTGTAAATTGTTTGTTTCTTGTTTTCTTGCTGCATATGGTGAAAGCATCTTTGTTTCCGACTTCCATTCATTCATTTTATCATTTCCAAATAAAGCCTAGACACAAAAGCATATAATTTCCCACCTAAGTTTAAGTGCTTCATTTCCTTAGTACCAGATTAATCTAAGTAAGATCATTTAAGAAACAGCTGCTGTGGAAGAATTATGAAAGGCTGTGCCAAGTCCACAACGAAGGTCTACAATATGGACAGACATAAAATAGTTATAATTAGGATTTCAGAGTATCCGTTTAGAAGGATTTGTCCATGCATGTGGAAAGGGTCTATTGTATATATTCATGAATTCCATGGGATATTAATTAGTTGGTGCGAAGAGTTGGTCAAATTAACATTTGCAGTGGATGGTTGAGAATAGAGGAGGAGGAATAGAAGACAATAAAATAGCTTTAAAATAAGTAGAATATCTTTAGAGAGTATTATAATAGCGTAAACAGGACATTGAAAGAGTTTCTGGAACTAGAGAGAGGACAAGGAATTGAATTTCATCTCATATCTTGATAAAATATATACCTATATGTAAATATAAAGGTAAGAGGTTAATGGGTATGAAATAAATTCGTTGAGTTTTAGGGAGAGAAGTTTGTCCTTTCTTACGTTACTTATATAGCAAGATAAACCAATCAAAAGGGAAAAAAAGAGGTATGACCTAAATTAAGCGGTCAACTAGTCAAAATGAGGTCAAATTTTGTACAAATATCTCAATTCCACCATTTCAGTGGATCTTGGTTTTCATTTTATAATACTTTTTGATAAGCAAGTCTTCATTTTTTAATATTATTTGGCAATATACACTAATTTTTCCAAGAGGTGGCGAGAATATTATTTCAAGGCCAAAGAGTAGGATCAGTGAAGATGGGAGCCAACTTGCAATCCCACATTTCTAGCAATCCTATAGGGAGACCACAAGGGTTTTGCCCTACAGAAATTTTTAATGTTGCCTAACTTGATTTAACATTTCTAGATCATCACAGCATAGGATTGTAAGATGCAGTTCAAAATTGTATACTTTTAGTCAAAGAGGTTCGGGTTGATCATGTTATCTTGCCTAGCATGCTAATTTCAACCCTACACAAATCCAACTTGACATGACTCACTGGCACCCCTAATTCTTGAATATTTAAAATAGATAGATTGCTAGTGAAACAAAAATCTTGTAATGCAGTATTGAAAGACAAAGAACAATTGACATTAAGTAAACATCCAACTACATAGGATTGCGTTTTGTCCATGGTTGCTTTCCAGAATTGCAATACAATGTGATAGAATGATCTCATTATTCTTCCAATATATGGCTTTCGGGATAACTACTCTATTTACCAGTTAACCCCTCAACTTTCATAAGATAAATAATTATGTGACTGTTTTTGCAGTCCAACTTCCCCACTTTAAGTGCTATATACGAGTCATGCAAGGCTTTACCAGAATTCCAAGCTTCTTTGCCCGAAAGACAGCCTGATGCTGTACATTAAGTCTGCTTTATCTGTGCATCTGAGACGCAATGAATCTGTATTTACACTATCAGCTTTATATGGTTTCTGGATTCTGGCGTTTATTCATGTATTTATATGGGAAGGCTGCCTTCCCCAATGCTAGCTTTGTTCAAAAGACTGCCACTTGAATGTGGAAAAAGGGAGTTTGTATCACCTAGACTAGATAAATGGAAGTGAAATTGTGTGTGTGTGTTTTTTGAGTGAACTGGAGTTAATGAATCCAGAAGATTGCCTTTTCCTTTTTGCACACGACTAACTTTTATGTTTTGTTTCCAAACTGGCTTTAAGCCATTGGTGTTCTCACAGCAAAATGTATACGGTTTCAATTCTTCGCAAAAACTCAACTCTAACTAAAATTTTTGCACAGGGAAGCAACATTCATTACATACTATTTACTAAGAGAGCTAAATTATCGTCATATAATTACAAGACAAAGACAGATTAGAAAAGTAAGCATTTTTATTCCCTCTTATAGGTAAGAAAAAATGAAAACTATCACAAATTACAATTTGTCATGAACAATTACATTACAAAGAAAATGATATGGATGATTCGAATCAATTGGTTGGAAACTCATAGTGACAAACCGGACAAAAGTAACTGGTCTCTAGCCAACGAAAAATGCAGTCTCTATGGTAGATATGATTGCACGGCAAATGAGTAACCATATCAAATCCAATACGAAACTCCTCGAAGCAGATGACACATTGATCCATGGAGGAACAACCGTCAAGTAGCATCTCCGTCTGTAAGGCCGCCACCGATGATTTTTTTGCCGGTACAGTCCGCACTACATCCTCTACCATTGAATCCCTTAGAGCCCTCCTCATTGGTGTCTCATCCGGATTCCTTAGAGCCCTCATTGGCATCACATCCGGCTTTATCACAATCGAGATGTCCATGATAAAAACAGGCACCGCAGTAGTACTGCGAATTATTGTGTCAATACTCGTCATTGCACGACAAATAGATAGAATGCGATTATGGTCTCCAAAGACTTCACTCGTCTTGATTCGAACTGTAGAGAGGAATTGATCCAGGATTTGAGAGAACAATGTTTCATCCAACAAAGATTCCGTCGAAATTGGGTCTGATTGTTTAATATCGATGTCATTCTCTTCTACGTCAAAGGCATTGTCATATGTAACTCTGTGAACTTTAGCTATCATGACAAAAGCATCCATTGTTTTATCTTCCACATGATAAATGCGTTTCTTCAGCCTCCATGAATGGGTTCGGATTATCATGTTTCGGGCAGAAAAATATTAATGAGAGAGAGATGAAGATGAGAAGTAAGGAGGTTAGGGTGGGGGAAAATGATATTAGGGCCGATTGTGAGAGTCAAGAGAGATAACCGGTGACAAGGACGGGTCCGGTCGGTGGAGGGCTTGGAACGGCGGACGGCGAGCAAGGTCTGATCCTCGGACAAGAGAGGATTCCGGCGGAAACAGGGACAGCGACGAGTGAACTCGCGATTCCGGCGATGGCTGTGAACTGCGGCTTCGGATGATGGCGACCAAAGAGGATTCTGGTGATGGGAGGTTGTGGGTTGCCCTTGGTGATGATGAAGACGAAACTTGCAGGTCAGGCCGAATCGAAACCGAATGGAAGTTTCTTCTTATGGGTTTGCGGAGGGACGAATCGAAGCTTTATTTTTTATTTTTTATTATGGTAAGTTGTGTTTCCATGTGGCTATCATATATATATATACACATATATTACTTGGGGAACGGACAAAGAAGCCGCCATTGGAAGAAACTCTTAATGTTACCTAGGTTTAAATTCCTATTTTATCCTACTGGGCCTGTTATGGGCCAGCTTGGTATTTATATGTGCCTCTGGGCCTATGGAAGCAATTATAAGTGGGGCTTACGGGTCATATCATGGTTTATTTTATATATATATATATATTATCTTTTTTATATGTGTGGGCTATATTATACCTTGGTGATTGATTTATATTTTTTTATTTCAATATCAAAAAGATGCTTTTCTTGGTTCGAGAACATGGGATGCAAAAAATAAATATGGAACATTAATTCTCCAAGTTATTCTAAAACTACATCAACCATTTGAAGCAAGAAAATTGTGAAAAAGAAAAAAAAAAAAATGTTATGGGAAAAAAAAATTTGTGCCAGCAAATTATATGTTTCATATTTTATCCCTCACAATTATGACACTGTGATTCAACAATTTTTATTTGGTTGCTTTTCCGAACAATTGCCCCACTGTGTTTGGTACCTGTTTATTTTTGGTGTTTTTGTTTTTGTCGCGTATTGAACAATGAAAAAAAGTGTATTTGGGAAAAATTATTTTGTTTTGCACAGTAGCAAAACGTTTCGTGAATAATGATCAAAAGTTGAAACAAATTTGATGTTTTATATGTACTCTACTTTTACCAATCCTACAACATTTTTTTTTACCAAACATGTATTTATATTTTTGCTTCCATTTTTTTTTTTTTTAACAAATAGACATTACCAAACATGTTTTGAGTTACTCTTCAAAACACTATACAATAGAAGACTTATTTTGTCCAAGTTAGTAGTTTGATTCTATAAATTCTTTCTATGAGAGAAACAAAAATTTAAACTTTCGCATAATTACGAGACATTTCCAATTTCTATATCATTTTAGGTACAAGAGATGATAAGAAAGAAACTCTTTCCGAATTTAATCCTATCCCACTGTCAACTCTTGCATAATTACCGAGACATTTCCAATTTCTATATCATACTAGAGATGATAATAAAGAAGCTCTTTCCTAATTTAACCCTATCCCCCTCCCCCATTGAGTAAATGCCAATCTTTTGGACAAGTGATATAAAACTTATTGATCTTAATTTTATATAACATAATGTACGCATTCAAAATGCCCCAAAACAATTTCCACCATCTGTTTGGCTTGAAGAAATGCTAAATTCTGGGCTGAAGAGAAGCACACAACTCAACTGACCAATTGCTATTTGTAACTGATCTCCCATTTCAATTTACTGCCAAGACATTGTCACATGAAACCTTGCGGAATTATTTTAACCCAGTGAATCAAGTTCCTTCCCCTGAGAGAGTAGTAAGAGCACTCAGAAGCCATTTCTCCGATCAACTTTCGTTGTGCAAAACATAGCTTCCGTAAGTACTTTTGGAAGAGTAACAAAAGGATAATTGCATGCAAAATAGGAAGAAGAATTACAGATATGTAAATCGAGAGGGCCAACCTGCTGGTGTATGGCAAAAAACATATTCCACAAATCCCAGAAGGCCATCATCTAGTGCCCCTTTTCTGACAGCAGTTTCAGTTTCTGCAAAAATATATGCAGAAGAACACGCATGATTAACAGGCTTACTCTATTCTTAATACACTGCAAAAAGGATCTATTTTTGCTTTTCTTCAGTTGAAAATTAGAAGCAATTAAACTTTAAGAGGTTGTTCATCCAAAAGACAAATACATTCGTAATGAATTACCAAAAAGATGCAATAAAGCTCTTAAAACTTTTTTCTTATGTATGAAACAATAGAGCTTAAGCACACCAACAACCAATGCCCTCATTTTTTTTTTTTTTTTTTTTTGTAAAATGGACAAATCAATGCTGACAACTATCATGTATTCATCATGTTTCCTACTTATAGAATGTGTAAGAATCCGATATTTTTCTTCTATAATTTACTCGTAAAATATTCAGCCAGACTAATGAATAGGTTACATCTTGACACATACATATAAATAGAGAGAGAGGCTTCACAATCATCCATCCAACAACAATTATTTCTTTAATACACAACCTCATCCATGAGGTCGATCTCTTGACATAATTTTGCACTAAACATCCCAAATAAGATGGCTTATCAAATACCAAGGTTATGAGAATCAGATATAATCATTCCTCCAAGCTGAATGGCTATCGTAGACTGAACTGAATATAATTATCAAAGAAAGAAAGAAAAAGAAGAGCAATGACCAAGAAAGGGGAAAACCTACCGTGATAAAATTTGGTGGATCATCGAAATTCGTTGTACCTAGGACCACTTCCCTCCTTAGTTTTGCCGTAAGCTTGTGACAAACCCGTAGCTGAGTAAAAAAATAAAAGTAAACCATCTGCTAAAAACTAAAATGCAGCTCACATATTACTCATACCTAAAAAGGACAATCATGAGAAATTTACCTCAGATCGAGTTGCCCCGCCGATGATGAAAACAAATATGCGTTGCCCCATCCTTTTGAAATCAGAAGATGCATTCCTCAGAACCGAATCACTACAGAAGGCAGTGGGAGAGATAAGAACTTCATATACATAACACAAACTTCTACGCTTCTACCAGCAGTCAGAGTAACACAACCATGCAATAAATTACATTATACAATTTTCATCATTTAATGAAAAGAAAAAGGTACTTGACAAAAAAAAAAAAAAAAAAAAGGGTACTTAACAGGAAAAAAAGAAAAGAAAAGAAAAGAAATGATGGATCACAGAATAAATGATTAATATCATATGGATCAAACGAGCTAGGAAGAAAAAAAAGCAGCTTGTGTAGCCTATATATGCAAGTCATGGACAAAGCATAACACGGAAATATATTGAGTACAACGGTTATAATATAACCAACCAATGGAAGTGTTCCACTGAAGCAAATGGATCCCACACGGTAAAGCAAGTGAACCAATGGCCAACCTGATAACTTTGAGATTCTTTAATTTTTTTGTATTTTTTATTTGGAAATCTTTGAGATTTTTTACTTTGTTGTATCAGGTAGGATATACAACGGTTGTGGTTGCAATGTATACTTACTCCTCTAACACATAAGGAGCTATAACATTACCTTGAGTATCCATCATCAGACTGACGAGGCCGAGCCCATGTTGCAGTCCGTCTGGATCTGATTGAATGTGGAGCAGTAGTTTGAGTTGTCCGTGCTGATGCACTCTGTCCCTTGGTACCCCCTTGGACACTTGAACTTGGTTCATTCATACACTGATACTCGTCCTTTGGCAATTCACCTTTAGTAAGCTGTTCAATCAACTCCTGAAAGACAACATTAGCCATAGGACAACATTAGATATGAGCATGACAATCTAATTTGTACCCATTAATTAGCACAGACTAAAACAGTTTTCCCAATAGTGAGAACACAGATTGATATTGACATCTTAAACCCTAGGAAAAGAGAGAAACAGAGTTGAATTAGGGATTTTACTTTGTGAGAGGACATTGTCTAACCAATGTAGTCCTCAAAATGACTTCGTCTTACCTTGGCTACTTCATAGTTGGAAAATTTGCCATAGCAAAAGTAATCTTGTATATTCCACTTCATTATTTCAACTTGACAAAAGGATAATTCATTTTCACATGATCTGCCAAGGTCTAACTTTGACAAATCTTCTAAAATGTGGAATATATTGTTTGATTAAAACAGATCCAGGACATTTTTTCTAATTGATCAGCTGTCACACATTGCTAGACGACAAACTAGGCATTGCCTTGCCAGACTGGACGAGACACCTAGACAAGCACTAGCAATGAGTAATACTGGAGCAACAACTTAATAGAAGCATAGATGATCTTCCATAAACACATGGGGTAGTGACCCTCCTACACTAGTATAATAAAAGGCCAATACAGCATTTCAAATGACCAGCTAAAGTGTTGGTAGCTACTAGTTTGAGTTATAAAGAGCATATTCATGATAGAGTTCTTCTAAAATGAAAAGATTCTTGAGTGCCTAAATTTTGAACATTCAACAATTTATATTAACACTGTCTCATCATGATATCCACTTTTTGGGACACCACTATGAATATCAGTACAAATCATTTACAAGTTGACTTAAAAGTGTTCCGATATGATGACATTTATGTCTTGGAGTAAGATCTAAACTAGTTCACTTATGAAACCTTGCCTTATATGTTTGGTTTTAAGAATGAACTATATTAAACTAGTTATAAAAAATAAATAAATAAATAAATAAATAAATAAAACTAGCTCAAATATACACATTTCATCTTAAATAATGCATATACCTTGCAACATTAAGTTACCATATACAAACATGCTAAAACAAATCATGAACAAAATGATATACTGTAAAAGAAACAAATGATTTATTCAAGTCTATTGACCATGCAGAAGATAAGAGAAACTATATCTAGCATAATTCATCCACGGCATACATGACAAATTTACCTTTACTGCATGCCAAGCTATGAGTCTTGTGACTCTAAAGTTGAACACAAAAACTTGATGGCATAAACAGAATATCACCAATCATTTCAATACTATATCAAACTAAACAAAAATCCCATAATATTACAGCAACATACTAGGGAAGCAAAGCCACAATTGAACAGGTTCAGACATTATAGGCAACACATATAAGGAAGGTTGTAAGATCTTAAAATATACCTCTATCATGGGATAAAATCGAAATAGTGCCCAAGTTTCTTCCTCCCCAGTTCGATCCTTTCTTGCTGAATGTTTCCTCTAATAATTAAACAAAAAATTTAGCAACTGTCACACCTTGGTTCTGGAACTAAGTTGCAGGGACCTGAACTGATCTTGAACATTCTATTACTATTTATCTTTACCTTCTGAGCATCAAACTTGAGTGAGAAACTCCCAGTTGATGTCTTTCTGGCATCTGATCGCTCAAGCAATCTCATGTTATTCACTGCCTTCATATCCTCAGGAGATAATTTTGCCAACTAAAACGAAAAGAAAATGGTAACTGCCTCGTAAATATTCTCCTCAAATTCAAGTTCAACTTCATACATGCATTAAAAATTTCAGAAGTGTAGTAATCAATTATATTAAAAAGGTTTACTATTCGGAACCTCGAAAAGTCTGGAACACTACTTCAGTGGTGGATCAAGAAAATTTTCAGGGAAAATCAACAAGAATCTTTGATGTTTTAAAAATCCTTGAATTAATGCCCTGTCATTAAAAATTTACATTTAAATTTCCTACGCATTTTTTTACAGCAAAAGATTTATCTAATCAATTAACATTACAGATTATTGAAAAATGTGTCTAGTTCTACAAATTAATTGTTTAAATTGCTCCAACTATTTTAAAATTTGAAAATTTTAATTATCTAATTCAACTACTATTTGTTTTTACATTAATTATAAAAGCAAAAAGAAACATGTCAAAATAAAAAATTTAAGATAACCATTTACACAATTACATGTTATAATAAACTTCTGTAACTAATAAAAAATCTGATTAAAATAAAAGAAGAGAAGAATATACCATGTGGTGAGGGAGCAATGTCTATTGAAAGTATTTGAAATACGTCTTTCCTGTGTTATAAGTATTTTTTCCCTCTTCTTTTTCCTTTCTGGTGACAATGTTTCATTTTTTTTAAACTTTTAACGATTAAGATCCCAGATCATCCACCAAAAGAATTCCCTAGATGTCTGCCCAAATTGGCGAAGTTTTGTACTTCTATTGATATATATATATATATATATATATATATATAACTTACAATTCAACACTATTCATTAGGTGACATTCATTAGGAAACTTATTTGGGAAGGAAAGGGGTCCCATTTCTAATTAAATTTTCTTTTAGGAAAGGTTGGTGATTTTTATTCATTTTTTATTTTTTTTAAGCAACAAAGGGTTTTGGGTTTGCTAGACCTTTAATGTCTAACAATGTTTCAGAAACATAATTTTCGGAACAGGGAAGCCATGCTCTTCCCACCCCCTTCGTACCCACAACTGCTGCTTCTGTACACTCGTGTGAACTACTAAAAGCAAGGATTTTTAAATCAGAGAACGGCACAAAAATAGTATAAGTACACATAATTTTCTCTGAGGATAGATGTGCCAAAGAAGTTTCGAAATACCTAAATTGATAAACATCTAAATTTTTAAAATACCAGTGAAATTCTAGAACAACTAGGCACCCATTTCAGCAATTAGGCGAATGATAAGTTTCTTTCTTCCCCATAGAGGAAATAGGGTAATTAAGTGGTATACTATTTGTATATGTATATTAGAACTCCTCCTAAACAAACTATGCATTCTGTTATCATTTCCAATCAGACGATCCATTAATCCAACTTCTGTATTGTTAACAGTCATTTATGATAAAATCTATTGTATCAAGCAATAATTGAGCAAAATTTCTTACAGGTATAAAATGTATCATCGAATCACAGTAATCATTCAATCAAAATCATAAAACTTTCATAAAGATCTTGAAAGAGCAGGACATCAGAGCCCCCTTTTCAATTGTAGTCCAAAGCAGACAGAAGTGGGGCAGGTAACTGATATTCTACCCTTTCTTGAGAAAGGGAGATTAAAAAGGTTTCTCTTACCTCACATCAGTTGAACAAATGAGGGTGGTAGAGCATCTGGAAGACAAAAAAATGTTGTCTAAAGCTAAGGGCAGGGCAGTAAATCACATTTTTAATATGACCATTAAAGGATGAAAGCAGATCTTTAAGGGCATTGGTAGTAACAATGAAGCTTTCATTTAAATATCAGCTAACATCATTCCGTCAAATGTAAAGAACAGGTAGAACTCAGTTTTTTTCTTTTCAAGTTGAATACTCAATGATCTTCTAACACAAATAACATATTACTTGAGTTATTCAACATCACATAGATAATATGATATAAACTGGTTATCTTTAGAACCGGTAAAATCTCAATTTCCTCTAAGTACACGAGCAAAAATTCTAACTGTTCAGACATGAACCTATCCCTGTTTAAATACACAAAAATGTGAGGATGGAATAATTGGCTTACTTTTGGAGCCTAATTTAAAGAAGACACATATTGTCACACATGAAAAAGAACTCATTCATTGAGGATAACATTCCTTAGAATGCTAGGAGTTGTCAATGACACATGAAAAAGAACTCATTCATTGAGGATAACATTCCTTAGAATGCTAGGAGTTGTCAATGACCCAAAGATGCATAACTTAATTTCAGGATTAAGTGATAAAACTATTTATGCTTACTGTTACCACTATCATTGAAGTAAAGGAAAACTTGAGGTAAAGTTGAAGGATATAAAACAAGAACCAAAATCATAAATACATAGGTAGACATGCCCAGAGCATGACAAAAAAGTCACCTTCAATATTGCAATCAACATAAAGAATAATTTCATTGCATTGTTGATTCAAGCTGCTTAATAGGCTGAGAATTTCAAGTACCAAACAGATGAATATATAAGTAAAGCAACATAAACTACATTCAAATAACAATGGAATTACAATTTGAGGCGCCTTGTGCAGTAGACTTTGGCCCAAGGGCAGAAGCACAATGATCAAGGTGTGAGTACCAAAGATCATCCAAAAATTTTAAAGAGAAAAGGAGTATTCTCTTAATTTCACTTTCCTGGTTGCTCTAAGTTTCTAAGTAGTCCTATCCCGGCTCCTTCCTATTGAATAACTTGCCCTTTCATTTTCAAATCCTTATTCTTAAGATATAACCAATCTGCATTTCGCATTATAGTAAATAATTTTTTTAATTTTTTTTTATGTAATTCTAGCTGGCTACTTATTCAAAAAAATAATAAAGGTATGCTGGAAAGAAATACATAAAGATCCCTGTCAAGAAACCAGAATTTGATATCCAGTAGCTACCTGCATAAGCTTTGAAGCTTTGTCACCCTCAAACTTCTCAGGATTAACAGCTGCATAAATCATCATCAAACGCAACTTATTTTCTGTAGTTACATCCTGGCATGATGAAAAAAAAAATTTAATGAAGAATAATATTATCAATACTTAAAAAATGGTGCCTCCATTTAATTCAGACAAGCCCTTTAGCCATCACCTGCTTTGCCCTAAAAAAACTGAGGACCTCCTTTGTTCCTGCATCACCAAAGACAAGATCCTGCTCAAGTTGCCCAAGTTCTCGAAGCCCGATATCTCTGATAATACCATTAATTTTTCCAGCAATCTGTATTGCAGCAAACAAGTAAATAACCAGTGTGTCAGAAATTTACCCACATTATCATATTGCTCTTTCTTTGTCATGCTTCTCAACATAATCAGTTTATTATTCCTGTTTATATTTCAATTTTTGGATATAAAAGGTATGAAGAGATTTACTTTAACAATATTGTAACTTCTTTCTGGATTATGCAAGCAGATAAAAATGATCTCCCTCTTCCTCTATATATATACACACATAATTTTTTAATTTTTTTTTAACTGGTAAGAAAGATGGGTTCTCATCGTCAATTTTATATATGCACAAGCAATTTTTAACATCCTTGAACTCCCAAGATGGGATAAGGGAATATTCCACATGCTGCAAAGTACATGGCTAAATTTGCTTCGATTCTCCTGGGAGAGAATTTGTAAGTTATATGGTTCAACAAGACATGAAATTAATAAAAAGAAAGAAAAGAAAACCAACCTCTACATGGAGAGAGAGCTTTTCCATTTGTTCATTGTACTGTGGTAATGCTTGAACCATTTTCTGCAAGTCCCGCGTAGATAATTCACTACCATCTCTACATAAAGTCAGACCTCAAAATGAGAGCATATAACAAAAGAGTAGCTATTACGTGAACTAAATACATGTTTTTTTCACTTTCAACTTATAGGGGCACAACAAATTAACTTAATGGTTAAATCAAAGCAAAAAATGGGGATGCATATTGCATTAGACAGATAAAAGACTCAAAATAAAATAATAGAGTGCCATTTGCACCTTTCAGTTACATCCTAAAAATCTCATCTTCCAATTTTGCAAAAGAAGAATCTTGGTGATTTTTGCCTTGTAATAAAAGAACTCAGAAGTCACCATATTACAATTGAAGTTTGTGTGCAGCCTTGTCAGACATACAAGGTTGCAGGTCTAGGAGATGTATCAGACACATCTATTCTCACTCATGTAACCAACAAAAGTGGATAGTAAAACATAGCTCTTTCTCTAGAGATTCCTGTTGAGACTCTTTACAATTTATTCCCACATTACATAAATATTGCTCCAATGTTAACACACTACATTAAATACTACTCTATTAGTTCAGTTGTATTCCAATATCCTAAGTCTCGGGGGCCAAATCGACATCCAGAGAAACCAGCATTCAACATGCATACCTAAGCTAACATTGTTAGATTGAGGGGAAGAATCAATTTGAGGCATCTCCAAGTCACATATCTAAATAACACCTCATCTCAAGATAGATCTTATTAAGCATGTTGTACACTGTTCTGTCACTTATCATGAACCATTACACTGTCCCAACATCAATCATACTTTAAATTCTCAACAACTTCTAGCTCCTGCCAGAAAATGCAATGAAAAGACAGCAAACACCACTAAAACCTTGAACGTGTTATTGAATTATAATATTGAATTCAATGTTATATTGCAATGTCTAATATAGACAGGTTGTATACTTCTATTGCAAATTTGCAATTCAACAAAAATCCATATAATTCCACACCTGATTATGGGCTAAAACTGCACCAACTTTCTGACTCAAAATTATGACTAAATTCTCATCATAATCTGATTCTGTTGTTGTGGAACTTCGGATTCTAAACTACTGACCACTGAGATTCTATAAGACTGGTGACAATAAAACAATGTGATCGATCTAAAAGAACAACAAATTCTGCACTTATAATATCAAATTATCAAGCCTGTTGCAAATAGAACAAAGTATTGCTTCAAAACGAAAAAGAAAAATGGAAAAGAGAGATATGAGATCGCATGTACAAGGTTTAATGGCACCAACCTTTGTTGCAATTGTGCAGCTTTATTCTTTGACACGAAGTTTGTCATCTTTTCATGCAACCTTTCACTAGCCTGATATGCCAGTTAGTGGGAAAGAGCATTCACACTTAGAACATCTACAAGTAAAACAAATTTCAAGTGTGTGGAACGTACATCTGCTATATGTGCATGGCGCAACTCAAGCCAGACAAGATCATGATCTTCCAAAAGGACATCCTTTTTCTCAGGCTGACCACCACTTTTGCTAGGAACCTAACATAGAGTACATATCAACCTTCACTAAAGGGTCCACCAAAGCATGTTACGAAAAACAGCGAACAGAACCAACAAAAAGATGTACCTCATGCACATATTTATTTCCATCCATGTCCAGTAGGTCGTGGCACATAGCATCATAAGTCCATTCATGAATGACAGGAGCAATCTAAACATGAAAATTAATATATTCAACAAAAATAAAATAAAATGAAAAATTAAATTGACAAAGCATGCAGGAAGAAGGTCAACAGAAAAGCGAGCATAACCTGATCAACAGATCTGTCCAGGATAAGGAACTCGCATGTTTCAGTCTGGGGAAAGTTAGGAATTGTTGTTTTATACACTGTAATACAATTCCAGATAGAAGCAGCGAGCTTTGTCGGAACTAAATCACGAAAAGTCACTGCAGACGCATCTGCCTTGGGAGCATGATACCGCACAACAGGATACTCCTGAGGAGATGCAAACATATGTAGTTTTTCAAAAATAAAACAGACATTTTATTTATTGTAACTGATTAATCCACATCTAAATGGTGTTAATGTAATAATCAATCAATCACAGACAATTCCCCAAAGTAGAAGCTCCCATGAGCACTGAACCACACAAGTCATCACCACTCACAGAACATTTGCTCATTTCTTTCCATTGAATTCTATTGTAGCTATTCCACTTTTGCAAACTCTAAATCAAGAATTTCAAATTTTCAATTTAAATTATATAATTATTTAGATTTATTGAATTAGATAAACTGCATATTTTTTTAATATGTTAAAAGAATTTTTTTTGTTTCTATATAACAACTTAGTTTCACATGCAGCAAAGCAACATGAAATTGGAGTTGGAACGTGTTTCAAAATCATATATATAAAATATTTAGAATCTCCTAAAATATCTCTAAGATTTATTTCTCTACTTTACAACAAAAGCAACAAGTTGCCTAGTTGGTAGATGGAGACTTGGAGTTTTTATTTTACCCCTATGAGGTCTCGGGATCGAGTCACGCACGCACTTGAGGAAGCTGATATTTTCACGGTTGACTCAAGTGACTAGTGGATTGCGTAAATGGTTACATGATCTTGCCTGTTGGATCACAAATGTGTATTGGGTTGTTTGGTCAGTTGATGAAGTAATCTGGACCATCAAATTGCAAGGTGACTGATGGGTTGCTTGTAACTCATGACTCTTGGGTTGCATGGTTAAAATCATTATTTAATCACTGAGAAGATTTTGACAAAGTTTCTCACGGTCTAACTCAGAATTCCGGAGAAGTTTTGGTGAACATTAGACAACGGAATTTGAGAATTCCGATCAGTTTTCTAGTAACAAAATTATGGGAATTCTAGGAATTCCGCGTTCAACTTCTACACGATATATGTATATATATTGATATATGTGTTTGAATATAATTTCTTAAAATTATATTTTATTTTGGACAAATGATTGGACGGAGATGAATATATGGGTTCATAGAGGTTTCCACTTTACAAACATTTAGATTGTTGAATCTGGCTTAGTTGAAATCCGAAGATAGTGCTGCCATTCGATATTTCGATTGCACCTAGGAGAGGTTTCAACTATCTTCATGAAGCAAGTAAGCCTAGATTTGGAATTATGTGTAATTTCTTTATTTGTGTTATCGGAATATTATTATTTAACCACTTTTGATAGTCTGGTTCCAACAATTGGGACTGTTCAAATCCCACAAAACTTGAAGATAATAAAAAACTAGTCATGACATTCAATGCATTTGGTGACTAATAAATATGACACTAGAGTAACTCGTAGTGTGTGGTTTCTGAAATGAACATTGCATGTATCGACTTTTTTAGGTGTATGAGCAGGATAATCTCTCTCCAAACAGTAAAAAGAACAGTCTAATCTATAGAAAACCGAAACAAACCTAAACAAAACAATAGGTCACGCTGAAAAGTCACAAATGTTTTCCTTTTTCATATTGGTAATTAAAATCGTAAGTAGGATAAACAAATATGGTACATATTTGAATTTCAAAAGAAGCTAACCCTCGGGGATAGCATTGTGAAATCTAAAATCTATACCTTCAATGAAGCAAAAACAGTAGCAATTCTGGAAGCCATTGTGTTTAAGCAAAGATCAAATTTACGAGAATTCTCAACACCTTCCCCAAAAAGGTCATGTAATGCTCCATCATGGTCAGTGATAAATCCCTACAATTAAAAATATCAAGCAGACAAAACATTCAGCGTGCATTACTGAACAAAATCAAGAAAAATGAAAACAGATAGCGAATGTAACATTAAAATGGTTAGAGATGCTGAACTTTTTGGATAAATCCAAAATTTCCTCACTGGGCAAGACCGCAAGAAAGGAAGAAGGCCCTAAAGAATAGATATCTAGTAGTGCCCCTAGCAAACAAATAAAGCATATAGGGCATATAACATTCTCTTCCTAGTACTTGGACATTCACAAGTTACAGCGAGACGTGTTAAACGTCTCTTAAGAGGCATTCACCAATAGAATAAAAATTCTTGAGGGTCATTACCCCTGTGAACATGCATATTTAACAAAGATTATAGAGTCAATGAGAAACATAGAACCATACACTACCCTTGTGGAATGGGGCTTTTTATAATTATGTATTCACACTTTGCAGAATCATTTTATTGCATATTTGATTGCCCATTACACACGCACATTTGGAATAAGGTAGACGCAATGCCATTCCGGGTTCCCTCATAATTATTTGGTGAATCTGCGGATGTTCAGTATACAGTTTGGAAAGAAAAGATAGTGTTAAATATAAGAATTAGCAAAAAAAAAGTTCATCCAGTTTTTTAAAAAAGTATTTCTGAGAATCAGGGTTGCAATAAAAAAAGGAGGCGAAGGAATGGGAGGATATAGTTATATCTATGTATATGAACTCTCTCAACAAGCTTAATTCCAACTAGTTGGGGTTATTATTATTATTATTATTTAATAAAAATAAAAATAGTTACTAATACTATGGAAATTAGGGTATATACAGGTTGTAAGACAGCTTCAAAATCCATCAGCATTACATCATTGTATGGAAGCTGACATCAGCACACCTCCGGACCTGCGCTTGCTCTGATACCAGGTAAAAAATGATAATAGATTTGAAAGATTAAGGTTTAAGATACATATATATATATATATATATATATATATATATATATATATATATATATTTCTTGATTAGGGTTTAAGATAGAAAGAGAGGAAAAAAAAAAATCGAAAAGGGTTCAAGAGTATTATCTCACATCTCTTCACCCCTTATTTATATTAAATAAGCAACAATTATAAAAATAACCCAAACACTAATTACATGCTAATTATTCGAATATTCTAACATAGGGGTGGTGTTATTCACCATGGTAATTGTTACAAGGGGAGTCTTGTCCCACATCAGATCTAAATGGGAACGTGAATGGGTATATATGGGATGCATGTGAACCCAACCTAACAGTTGAAGTTTTTGGGTTGGATCGTGAAGTACCCTGCCCATTATAGTTGGTACTAGAGTTAGACCCAATCCTTGATTTGGTGTCAAGCCAAGCGCCCGGCTTGGAGGTGTTCGGGTGAGCCCACCCGGGTAGGCAGGGTGGCTTAACCATAATGAGGGTATTGCGAGTTCAGGTAGGAGAGAATGTTACAAGGGGAGTCTTGTCTCACATTGGATCCGGATGGAAAAGTGAATGGGTATATATGGGTTGGATGTTAGCCCCACCTAGCCGTTTAAGTTTTTCGGTCAGATCGCGAAGCACCCGGCCCGTTATAGTAGTCCAAACCAAAAAAAAAATAAAAAAATAAAAAACTTTAGGGGATTAATTCAACTTTATAGAGAGTTTCACTGCTTGTGCTAGTGTTACCCCCTCTCCCCCCATGGATCATGGTAGGCAACGGTCCCATCTCTTCTTGTTTTCTATATTTGACAGATACCACACTAACCAAAAATATCCCAAGCACTAATTACATGCTAATTATCCAAATATTGGAATATTCTAACATAGGGTTGATGTTATTCAATATGGTAGCCCACAAAAAAAAAAAAAAAAAGGCTTTAAGGGGGTTCATTCTACTTTATAGATTTTCACTGCTTGTGTGTGTGTTCCCCCCTCTCCCCCCATGGATCATGGCAGGTGCAATGCTCTCATCTCTTCTTGTTTTCTATATTTGACAGATACCATACTGACCACACAACTAGTGTCAGATGGATTTTTTTTTCATGAACCTGTATCATATAAATAACGTTTGGGAAGTAACAGATCAGCAAAGCAAATCCAACTGTCAATCCTAAGAAAACGAGGTTAAAACATCAGGAGAAAGGTGAAAAAAGTACAAGGATCAAGCTGCATTTCATGGAGATGTTCCAACTCATATACATTCATGTAGAACCCATAGAACAATCAATATTTTCTCACGAAGATGCTCTAAATCTCCTAGTTAAGACTAAAAAATAAAAAATAAAATAAAATGCTAAAAGAAGCTCCCCGGATTATAAAAAAAAAAAAAAGAAAGAAAAAAAAAAGGTGGTGGGTTGATACTTTACTGGTTAGACTGTTCTAAACAATGCAAAGAAGATATCAGTGATGGGGGAAGAAGAGCATTCTCCATTTACAATAAAAATAATTTTTGTACATCTTAATTATTTTCCTTATTTGTGCCTTCGTCTATGTTGTATGTAAGAAATAAAGCTTTAACATGATAATTTGCATGGAAAAAAGCTTGAACCAAACAGAACTGTTAAGAGGCACATTAATCAACAAAGCATCAATAAAGAAGGAATATCAAATGGTAACAACAAATACCTGACTATCTATAGCGAAATACTCCAAATTCATCTGAAATTTTACCAAGCAACAAGATGAGTATCGCAAACAGAATAGCATTTTAAACTAAAAATCCATAAATTACTTGATATAGTACACAAAAGATCATTGCCAAAAAATGATAATCTTAACCTCTCTTAATGCACCTATGCGGGGCAAGACACTTGTATCATTCTTGATGCGAGTAACCAATTCCTTTGGGACAGGTGAACTGAAGTATACAAATGCTCTGTAATAAAGCAAAACCCAACAAAAGCAAGAAGATCACAACAACCAGAAAGATAGACGTTTGAAATCCAGTAAAACAGAGGAAGAAATAGATTTCCTTGGAACTAGTCTTTCACATACTTTTTGTATAAAGGTTCTCTTCCTGACATGTCAGACAAAAACAGGACAACACTGCATATGAGCAAAGGATAAGAGTCAAAATAGGCCCCATCTTCTTGCTATGATTCGGCATGGAATGGATAAATTCAGTAAAAAATCCAAAAACACGAAACCATAGATATGTTTTTCTAAGAAAAAGAAAATATAACAATATGGAGGCTAAAAGCCAAACAAGGAAAAAAGAGAAAGGGAAATAAAACTGCAAAAAAAAATAAATAAATAAAAATAACATGAACATGATACACACTATCATGAGACTCAACCAGAAATGAAAGAACAAACAATTTTCAATATGCATGTCAATCATACACCCCACAAACCATTACAACTTATGTGAATGAAACAATAAAGTGACATGTAGGTGACGGTTACACCCTCCAGTACTAAAAGGGTGTGTTGCATGATAAATAATTAGAGTTTGATATTATAGCTAAGGCAGAGCGTTATACCTAATTGACTCAGATTTTTCATTGTACGAAGTCGCATAAAGGACCAAACAACAAGCAGTAATATCAACAACTGAAGAAGTTCCAAATGTCAACCAGCCTATCTCATCTCAGTTAATTAGAAGCAATCTCACACAGTTCTTCAGGTAACCTTATCCAAAACCTTACTCTTCGTCAGTTCACTAGATAATAGATCGCATAAAAGGTTCTAGTCATAATGACCCCTAGAATTTTGTGTTATTTAAAATACTAGAATTCTGGAGTTAATTTTTTAATTAGTAAAATTCTAAAGTTAATTTTATTTATTTATTTTTTTAATGAAACGGATGTCTGCACCCTCTTCAGGGGCAAGACTAATTCCTTGCAATCCTCAAACCACAGGTATCTGGTAAACCCAAGGAGGAGGTTTTTGACAGGAATTGAACACACGACCTCTAGAGGTCATGCCCAGAGCCTATATGCCATTTCGGCTACTCCGCGTGGGTTAATTATGAAGTTAATTGACAATGCAGTTTCCCAATAAAGATTTAGATAATATGTAAGTTCAAAAAATTTACAACACAACTTGCCGAGTCGTTGTCGTGGTAATCGACTCGTGAAAGAAAAAACATGGAAAGTTCTGTATACACTAACAATCATACCATATCCACAACAACACTTACAAAGTTTCATATGCAAATGCAATATATGATCGTGCATATGATCATAAGCTACTTGTGGTTGATCGCTTCCTTCTCTATGATGAAGATCTATGTCACACAAATATTAAAGAATTGCCTTAGAATTGGCGGGGATTGCACGAACTTGACTTCCCAACACTTGTGATTCTTCTTGGAAAAGACAAGTAACTATACTTGTGTCAATCATCCCAAAGCATATTTCCGACATCAGCTGTCACAACTCATAGTAGTCAAACCGGTCAACACAGCTATCACTAACAACTTATACTAGTCAAATTGGGATTCTTATTGTGAATCGATCCACCATTTTCCGTTATATGAACTATACTGTAAATATGTAGAATTTTTAAGGATGTGATTACATCATAAAATAGTAAGGCGTATCCCATAGTCACAAACTGCTCTCTTTTGTTCTTTTTGTACTTTCCTTTTTTATTTTTATTAATTAATTAATTTTTACTTTATTTTTAGTTTTTTGGAGGGGGTAACACTTGGTGTCCCCACCCTCTTCAGGTATCCATAATCACTCTCATACTATGGGTATCAGGTAAGCTTAGGACGGGTTTACTCCCATGGGAGTTGAACACAAGACACCTCTTGGTCATTGCCCAAAGACCTTATGCCAACTCAGTTACAACGTGGGAGTTTACTTCTCCAGAAGTTACAGTACTATTTTCATTTTTTTTTTCCAAAACAGAGACCCATCCTATGATAAGAAGGGAGTTTTTTTTTGCCCTTTCCATGTTCACCAACCAACTTGATTAAGCAGCAAACATAGGGTACTTAATCAAACATGAAGGCAAGCATTGCCATAGAATAATACAAATATTTTTGAAATTTCCATCTTTAATATCTCTTCAAGAATTTTTTATTGAACCTTTCCACAATTTTATTTCCTTTTCTGAAATGGGCATCCACGGTTCCCTTTTTTGCACTATCATGTGATCTGCTTCTAAACATTTCACCTAAACATCATCTATTTTCTTTTTCATTTCATCTAACATTACAGCCTTTTTAGCGTTGATAAAAGTACAATGATCCCATGTGAAATCATTAAATATTTTCCTTTCCACTCAACAATTATTATTTCTCAATTAAAAATTTGAGAAAGCCAAACACTAACAAAAGTACTTGCAAAAGTCAAGGAGAACCCTCTTAAGCCTAAAGGCGTTAAAAGGCCCTTCTGGCAAAGATTATTTTGAAGAAAAAGATAAAAACCTGCGGTCTCACAAGCAACCAAAAACGAGTGCCTTCATTCAACGAAAGGAAACCTTATCCAAACTGGGATTTGCTACGCAATAATGTATGCATTTTAGAGTCTTCCACTTACTTAAAACAAACTAATATGAAATCCGAAAAAACTTGTATAAGAAATAAACAAGATCAAGATATGTACAAAGGTGGAGTATCAAGAATTCAGTTTTGCTACTAAACAATCTTCAATTATATGTCCATAGAACCATAAAGATATTTTTTTATAGTATGCAAAAGAGGAAGCACCAACAATTAAGTATAAATAAACATTTTATGCAATTTCTATAAACACAACTAATATATATATATATATGTATATATTGAACAACAAACTATCGAAAGATAATTATACTTCTCTTTCGAAGGTTGAATGAAGTATATAGCATCCATAGATGGCAAAGGTTGCCTTCTCCGGTAAATGTCTTCCACCACTGCAGGGAAAGTTGAAAAGTAGTAAGGTTTTCTTGGTCGGAATGAGTTTCAAATTGTAAATGTTGAAACCAGGATAAAAATCTAAACTATGAAGATATTTCACTCAAGTTGTTTCATTGACTATCAACAAAGAAATGCACATGGGAACTAAGACTGGAACACTCTTGACAAAAATGATTGCATGGGACCAGCGGCTTCATACCAATCAAAACTATGACCATCAATTCAAAACTATTTTAAGCATTGTTATAAAATTTTATGATCATGAATGTTAGGGTAACATTGTGATAAAATGTTAATTAATGCATTGTATTCTCAATGAATAAAATGTGATAAGTACCACACAAAGGGAAACTATGTAGAAATACACAAAACAAAATACAGTTCAATTTATAATTATTGCATTTAGATGCTTACATGAAACTCCTTCATCTGTAATATCCGCCATCTTGCATGAGTGAGACATGACTTTCACAGTAACTTTATCCATGATCAGTACCTGCACAAGATCAATTATGAGTGAAGAAAATTTTGAAAAAGCAACTACCTTTATTTTCAAATATTAAATGGACAAAGAATAACAAAAGAAAATCAGCACCCAAAAGCTAAGGACAATTGACATGGCATGTCTCAGGATGATAGACTTCATCATCAGGGTTTGAAGTCAATTTTGAATAACAAATGTATACTTCTGTGCAATATTTTTAACCCACTTTTCATGCTAATAATTAATAATATCATGAAAAGCCAATTTCCATCATGCATATTGCTATCAATTTTGTAGCATTACTCATGACATGCTTAAAAAAAACTGGCAGATAATCCTGGTCACACACCCAGTGTCCATTCAAATACACAAAAAAATTACCTAGGAAATACCAATCCAGTTTCATGCAATATCTCATCCATGTCATTTACTTTATTTTCAATACTTACTGATATGTATGACATGCTTTGAAAGAATTAACAACAAGCCCAGTCTCATTAGTTCATTCCATCTTCTCTTCTCCTGTCTCTACGATCCAGAACTTCTATACTTGGTCTTCTTTCTTCAGTCAAACAACTCAAGACTCAAAATTTTCTAAAGGTAATGGAATTTCTTACAGATAGGAGTTCCATTCAGAATACATCCTAGAAAGGATATAATACTCTTCAGGCTTCAAAACTAAAGGCTATGGTGTTGCCCGGACATGGACAGGACAAGATATGGTATAGACACGCAACTTGACATGTCCATAAGAAATAGGAATTGACAGGCAGAGATGCAATAATTTATTATAAAACATATATCGGTCTACATACAAGCGTATGTATGGATGTTAATGTGTATGTATGATGTTGTGACTGTACAAACGCATGCATGCACGTACATACATGTATAAATAATTACGAAGAATTAAGGTCTCCTTATTAACACTTCATTCTAGCTAACTTATTTTCTCTTTAGGTTGAAGCTTGATGTAATGACCCTTCAGGTTAATATTTTTTTAATTACTCTAGAACACACAAAAGATAGCGTCATGTGATTAGAGGCAACTAATTATTGATTGTAAGTTAGAATGTGCTTGAGTGTCTGAGAATTGTTGGCCAGGTGTCCAAAATTATAAAATTTAATTTTCAAATTTTAGACAATCCAATAGGTATCGAACACATATCATGGAGTACCCATAAAGTTTTGTCATCTAACATTAATCAAAAGCTAAGACAGCTCCCCTATAGAAATTTTGTATGCTAATTAAATAGTTAAATTAGAGTAGACCATATGTGTATGCACGTAAAATAAGGGGACAAAAGATGAAGATTTTTTCAATAAGCTAGATAGTAAAATACTTACCAAATAAAAAAAATTAAAAAAAGCAAATGCAAAAGCAAAAGCAAAAGCTAGATTGTCAAACTAAACTTAGGACAAAAAAAGAATTCCTGCATACTATTTTTTGGAGAATGATAGGAGGTTGCTTAAGAGTAAAAGATTAGTTAACACTGTTTAACTCGAGACTGACTGTTTTGCTTGTAAGAAAAATATAGCCATTGTAAAAATATTTCAGGCAAAAGAGTACAATTTGTTCTTTAGCAATAACATAACTGAAAAACCAGTAATGTTTCTAATGGAAGACCCAAAAATAAAAATAAAAAAATCAAAGATCCAATCAACAAAAGGACCAGCAAAGTAGATCGTCTATATTTAATTTCCACCAGAGACTTGACATCCTATGAGTAATAATGTTAATATGTAAGCAGGCCAACAAGATTAATTCACTTCCCCTAGAGCAATAAGCATCTTCTTCTTTTACATATAAAAATAAAATAAAAATCAAGCTACCATAAGCAAGCAAAAAAAACAAAAAAAAAAAAGAACGTAGGTTCCCTCCAAACAATAGTGTAAACTACAACAACCATACCTTCCAAGTTGATTTTGAGTCCCCTGTCTTGGATGACCGGAGCATTTCATACAATAACCCTAGTATATCCAACCAACAAGTACATGGTAGAAGAAAATTAGGTAAGCATCAAATCAATGTGTTAAGTTCTGAAAGTTGACAACTGCAAGAAATTGGAAAGCAATTCATTACAGAAGAATGCTTTAAATTAGTGCAAATATAAAAATGAAACTAAACAATTATGGATATTAGATTTAACATAAGCTTAACCATGGCCTAAGATAGAGCAGAATGGAAAAATAGGAGTCTTGTAGCCGACCACAAGTAGTTGGAAAAAAGGCTTTGGTGGTGGTTGTTGTTGTAGATCCAACATAAGCTAACACGTGTATTTGTCATTTGTGGTTTTTGGGTTTTGCCTCGTCAAATCAAATACTTTATTTTCCTATGTTCAGTGTATAATGCTATATTCAAGATCCAATTCTTTAGATGAAAGCGCTCATTTCATAAATGTGATTCTTAAAACTCTCCAAAAGTGACATTCAAACATTTCTGCAGACGTGAGCCCTAACAAGGCTAATCTAAGCCACTGGATATCCGACACCAACAGCCAATCTGTCACCAGAAATCTTGACCGATCTTGAAAATTTGGTCCATCTTCCCTTGAATACCAAATCAATTGGTTCATCAACTAATCGTCCACATCTTTCAAGCATAAAATTACTCTTCACCAGTGGACAGTTAATGTTCCCTCTGTGCCTTTTTCAGCTACTCAAACTTCTTAAAAGTTTCACTAAGAGATGTTCAAAACATGGAGTCTTATTTGATTCTTCAATTCCACTCCTTTCTTTTTCATCTTGAATTAATAATATAAAAACGCTATCTTTCTGCTAAATCCCTCGGGCTACTGTTATTGTTGTCTTCATTGAGCTCTGTTACTGTCGTAAGTTTTCTTCAATTTCTTGTCCAACCATAAAAATATATACGGTTCTCTCTCACACAGACACACTTCTGTTATTGTAGTTGGCATTTGCAGTCTCTAGGCCACTACGAAAACTTTAGGCAACAAGATGCTCAGGCACGGACCTAGTGAAATTTTTTTGTTGTTGCTATTATATACCTACTGATTTTGTTTTTATGAATAATATAAATATAAATTTTTAAAATTGAACCGCCTGAAATTAAAAAAAAAAAAAAAAAAAAAAAAAAAAAAACCTTAACTATTGCCCCCACACCTCATGGTTTCGATTTTTTATCTTCTTGTTATTAAAGGTCGGCCCCTTCTCACATAATTTTATGGGTCCGTCCGTGAATATAACATGCCTATTAACGCATTTCTAAGAACTTTGGGGCATCAATATACAATGGCTTATTCCTTACAGAATGTGGCAGATCTCACTAAAACATTATCACTATAAAGAAATTAGAAATATAATAAATTCAGAACCTACAATGGGTGATAATCATTCATGAAAATTTTACAATGTCACCAACTACCTTCGTGCGGCAATGTGGGGAGAAACAAAAGAAAGAAAACAATAATTAACAATTAAATCGATCAAACTAAAATTCATATATTATGCATTTTGTATTAAAAAATTCATTATCAAAAATAGATGAAACTTAGAGAATCTGCATTCATATACAAGCGTGTGTGTGTTTATATATGTGTGTGTGTGTGTGTGTGCGGAGATCAGATCCATAATTCAAAACAATGAAGTGAGTGAGGGAAAAAAAAACGTACTTTCGCGGCTGACTTGGCGGAAGTTCTTGTACTCTCCACCACCGCCATGAGAAGAGGTATCTGAGTCGGAAAATGACATGGAGATTTTCAACAATATCTGATCAGTGTTAGAGTTTGATGCTGAGGAATAGAGATGAAGAATTGAATTCTAGAGAGAGAAAGTAGAGAGAGAATCAGGGGCTTGTCTTGTTGAAGGCGGGGGGACGAGAAAGAAGGCGAACAAGTCTGACAAATTCGTTACATTTGTGGGGACGTGTTGAGCGCTCCAACAGTGAATCGTACGGGAATTACGGTTTGCTCTCTTTAAAAGTTGTTGCAAGGACTCTTATGCCCTTTTCAATGTGTGCCTATATATATATAAAATTAGATATATATAAATAAGTCCATATTTCTTACTTTTACAGAAGTTTTCGGGGACTCGGAGTAGCGGTAGCAAGAATTTACTTTTTTAACCTCAAAACAGTGTTTCTTTTGACACAAATCATTGTCTCTAGCAATTGGCAGCTCCGTTTTGAATTTGATAGAAACGAATGAACTTGTACTTGGCAGCTCTAGTATTCGCTGGTCCATCTAGCCTAGGCAGGAAAAACAAATGAATAAATAAAAATAAAAATAAAAACCTTTGAATTGGTATTTTACTTGTACTAAAGCTGAATTTAAACTTTTTAAGAGAGAATAAAACGCCTTATAATTACGCTTTATTAATGGTTATACTATTTGCAGACTAGATATACTCCAAAACAATAAATTTTCACCAGGAGGTTAGTTTTGGACCTTTGGTGATATAGAAAAATGTCCAAGTATCACAAGTCCAGCAAGCTAAAATGTAATAATGTCTCTGCTTTAAAATCATCCATCTTAAACGGTGGCAATCAAAACGCATAGAATACTTGTAATTTTGATACAAAAACCAAAAACTTTGATGTAATTAAAAAATAGTTGCTCCGTAGTATGAACATTTAAGCATAAGTTAATATACAAACACCAGTGACAACTTGAAGATACAGTAAATTCAGAATGCTAAATGTAATATAGTTTATTTTGGTACTATAAGAAAAAATATTATGCAGCCAACAAGGTTCCAACTAACTTCAGATCTGGAGGCAAATTTTGTTTATTGAAATTCTGCAATCTCAAATACGCGGGCAGTTCCATCAACCGAAGCCGAAACAAGAAATTCCCGGTTAGCAGATACAGCCAGAGACTGAATGCAAGCAGTGTGACCACTGAAGGTTCTTACACAATCTCCAGAAAGACTATCCCATAACCGTACTTTCCCATCACCACCACCTGTAGCCAGGTACTTGGATGCACCTAGCCATGACATGCATGTCACTCCACCCTGCCAACAATAAGCTTACTTGTTACGATAGCAATGGAAATGTAAAGAACATTATATTGATTTGTCCAAACATTGAAAGTCTGCAAGTTAAATGGGGTTAATATATGTGAACAACGATGACAGAACACAACTAAAGAGGACCTCATGGTCACACGTGTTGCGGGGAGATGAATGCTGCAGATCCCAGATAACGAGTTTTTGATCCATGCTTCCTGTTGCAGCCCAAGGAAAGCTGCCATGCAAATTTTGAATCATGAGCATAGTATGTTAAGTTACATGCACCCAAAAGGGGGAGAACTGACTTTATCTCTTCATACATTAAAATTTTTGGTTGTTAATTGAATAATAACCTTGCATATCTTAACATTTTCAACACCAACTCTATCCCCAATCTGATGGATAAAAGTGACATATTCAGACCATGATCCATGACAAAGCGGCAAGGTTTTGAGAGTTACCTAAGGCATGCCAACTACAAAACATCCACGTGATGAGATCAAGTGGACGCAAGGTAAAGATGAACAAATTATCTCATTGTCGATCTGGTTTGATAAAAAAAAGAATAAATTGATTAGGTGAAATGGGTTGCATTTTACATCTGTGAATGAAAGGTGCTGGACCATTTGGTCCAAAATCGACTTGAATGGTCCACTCTAGATGAGGTTAGGACTTGGTTAAGGCACTCCGGTTGAATTCGACCAGAATTCATATAGCCAAAGCAATATTAGCTACATTACCATATTGTAATATGAATTATCATCTTTTTACTGGCAAATGCAACACATGCCCATAATAATAATAATAATAATAATTAAAAAAAATAACACATTTACGAAGGAACCCGTTCAAGATTTCAAGCAAGCAATGACTGATCGATTAACAATTACACATAAGTTAAATTCGCTTACTTGGTTTGAAAATAGATGTATTTTTTCCCTCATAGCATGATGTAGATTTCAATTGTTACATGCAAGAGGATGAGAACAAAGTATTTTTAAGGTTTGTAGATCAATTGTACCTACAGACAGTATCGCAACCTCCAGCCTACCGCCAACCAAACATGGAAACAAATGGAAAAAAATATCTAAAGGTTCAAACTTTGCAAAAGAGAACTCTAGCTGAAATTTTGGGTGAGAGAGAGCGAGTTTTCAAAACATGACAGTACCTTACTGCAAGGCTAACACATTCAATTGAATCTGAGTGAGCATTCAGAGAAGCAACAACCTGTGGATGAAAGCAATACAACTCTATTAGTTAACATGAAAGAAATATAATATACAAGTCTACTTTCGCCATTGCCTAAATATTTGAACGTTCACAACCTTCAACTCAGTTCCACTTTTCAAACAAACACAAGAAAAACAAAGACACATATAAAATCAAAATTTGTATTAATTATCAAAAAAAAATGTGACAAATGCTATAGTTATACTAATACAACGAAAAGATGAATCCTAGCATATTTAATATTATTAAGATGGATCCTAGCATATCTAATGTCATTATGAGTCCCATATAACTGTGTTTGCTTCATCACCAAAATAGAAACAGAAGTAAAATGTAAATAGAAATAAGGAAGACAAGATTTTAGAATTGGCTAGCTATAAATTCTATACCAATTAATTACTGGGGAAAAGAAAATATTCCTAGTGTTGGTAGCCAGGTTCATAGGACTCCAGACTACATGCCATCACCTTATAAGCCCAAGAGGCATACGGGAGACCAGAAACACATAGGAAAGTCCCCAAATTTGAAGAGCTATATGAGCTAATATGGTTTGCTAAATAAAAATTTACATGAAAGCCTAAGCACGAACAGGTCTGCATGAGGCGCGGAGCAGGTCTGCATGAGAGTAAACTCCCAGACATGCCAAACGATGCAGTCCCTGAAAGGCGAAAACACAGCAAAATAATACAAAATTTCCATCCATCCTTTTCGTAGATGAGTAAAATCAGGGCCCAGGCATCTTAAATTTCAAATATTTATACATAAAAATGAAGCAACAAGTTTTCTTTATGAGAAAATGCAAACTATCTGCTAATGCTCTTAAAAAATGTGGAAACAAAAACAATAGTTGATCAAAAGCAACAAGGTTCACACCTTCCCAGTTGTTATATTCACAATGTGAACAGAGCTATCCACTGAACCAGTAAGAGCAAGAGTTGAATCAGAGCTTATTGTTAAGCATGTCAGTTCTTCAGTGTGATACGGATGACCTAAAGAAAATAGAATGTTATTTGATCATAATACCATAAAAAATCCTAAATGACAATTTCCCTTCCAATAGAAACAAAAATATCCAAGAGTACTTTCTATAACATCAACAACTTGAATGAACATGTCATATTGAGACAACACCAAAGACAGCGATATGGAAAGCTCTGAAAGTAGGAGGATGGAAGAAGTATCCTTTTTAATACAAGTACTCTCTTAAGGGTTTCATTTTTTTCAGTAAGTATATTTTCCAAGGTTTTAATAAGTTCTCAGGGAAAATACTACAAAATTTACAATTTTACTAAATTCCAAATCATGTTGATGCCTATGCAGAAGTCAGAACCTAAAAGAATTCAGAGTTTGACCTAAATGTTGGGGGAATCATAGAATTTTATAACTATTGGTTCAGCACTAAGGGTCTTGGGCTTGGCCAAAGTTCATAGATTAGAAAATGGACCTACTCTTGGGGCTATGAATCCCAGAATTTCAGGCTCCAAAGCGTACTGATAAATTGATAAATTTTTTTTGACCTCATATATTGAATCCAAAGCGTACTGATACACAACTTTTTACAAAATAATTCAATAAATTTGATTTTTAATGAACTTCAGATATTTTTGTTAATTTCTTTAAGATCATTTGGCACAACTAATGACCTATAAATGAATTTTAAATTGCCGCGTTATTAAAGATTTAGTAGATTTTACTTTTCTAAATAATAATAATAATAATAATAAAACTTTTTAAGTTATATAAATTTGTCTATTATTACCTTTTGTGAGACAAAAGAGTGAATTAGATTTTCTTCGTAGATACATAGGTTCTATTTATGAAAAAACAGAATAAATAAGATCTCCCACATGTGCCATAAATATCATAAAAGATATATATAAATTTGCTACTTGTGCCTTCTACCTCTTGCAGGGAAACAAAAGTCATACAATTTATATGATAATGGGCATTTTATTATATTTTTCTTTTAGAAAAGATGAGGAGCTGCAGCTAAAAAAGGAAAAGAAATAAAAAAGGGAAACAAAGGACGCCAATAATGGGGAAACAGAAAATTACATTTGTAGCCCAATAAACTAATTAATTACAGAAGTCAAAGCTTTCCACGCTCCAAGAAGCTGCAACGGACTCTCTCTCTCTCTCTCTCAGACTCTGCAAGCAATCCAAACTGAGTTTTCCATTGAGTCGGACAAGTCAAGTGAGAATCACCCTAATCCTTTGCGAATCGGCCGAGTCACTATTGAATGGGCTGTGTCATGTGTAATTTTTACTACCGATATATCAATCCAGACTAAGTAACAAGCCCTGCCGATTCCATTTCGATTCGGCTGACTTGCTGAGACATGGTCGATTCTTCAAACCTTTACTATATCTGGTCTAGTAATTTGCTTGCTTGTAATATTCTTGTTACATTTAACAACTAACAAGGGGCAATCCTATTTCATATTTGTTGCTTCTGTTTAAAACACACCCAGCAAATATGCATGGTCAAGATAATGGAACCCGCTGTTTTGGGCACCAGCCCCTGTATTGTAGTTCATTTAAGGTTCCCATGCACCATCCATCATACATGGGAACCAGAATTTATGATACTATTAGCTTCATATATATGGCATTTCACCCATTAACAGATAAAAAGTAAGATGGAGGAAAGGTCAAGGTTCTTGACATCTTCCCCATTTAGTTCAAATTTTTCTGTAAAAAGAATTTTCAAAAAAGGAAAATCCATAGGAAGAATATTTTCGGTTGCCAAAAAAATTGCAGTGCATGCAAAAAATATTTACACCAGCATAAATTTATGACAGACTGAAACTTCAAAACCCAAACACATTACAGAACAGAAATATCCCTATACGAGATCAATACATACCTCTGACAACATGGATGTTTTCACCATTTCTTGGATTCCAAATTCTCAAAGTTGCATCTTTGGAACCAGTACAAATTGTTTTACCTGAAGTGACCATATGGCAAAAAAAACAGAGGAAAATACACGTTTATAACTTAATTCCAGGAAGAAAAGCTAAAAGACCCATTCTTTAAATGATAAAAAATCAGGGCAGTACCATCAGGGGTAAAATCACCACAGGTCACACCAGCACCATGACCTGAAAACATATTAAGATAGGCACTCCTGTCAGCATTCCACATCCAAACAGTGGAATCCTCCGAACCAGCCAATACCAAGTGTCCCCTTGGATGCCACCTTACCCACTGAGAAATCACATAATTCATGCTTAATCTTCACAAACTAGTTACAATACAACAAAATCGCTAAGAATGCTCATAAAATCTCACCTCAATGCTCTCTCCAGGACCTTCAAGTGTGCACTTGAGATTTCCAGAGGAACTGTCCCATACTTGAATAACTCCATCTAAGCTTCCAGAAGCAAGCAACTGTCCATCGGTACTGAAGGCCAAACTATTCACTGAGTCCTTGTGCCCTGCAGAGAAATTTCAAGAGTGAGCAGAAGCAGGGGTGATCAAGTAAGATCATATTTATGCATACTTTATGCCAGTAGGCTATATACGTAATATAGGTTAAATGAAAAATAAATTAATTAATTAAAAAAAAAAAAAAAGGATACAAAACAGTTTAATTAGAACAAGGCTTTGCTGAGTTGAGATTATTGGATAACCATGAAAAAAGAAGTACACAATGTATAAGTTTTGGTCAAGTGCATACCTTGTAGTTCAGAAGCCCAATCTCCTTGACCAATCCTCCAAAGAAATCCTTTGTCATCTCCACCCCCTGTTGCAACTAATGTTGCATCCGTTGGGCTGCATGTGACGGTGTAAAGTTCACCTATACCAAAGAAAAGGTTGGGAAATATAAATAAGTACTTGTTATTTGACATTTTTCGTAGAATAATCCGTGGACAAAACCGAGTTTCATGCTTCTTTGTGCCCATATCTGTAGACCCCACCCACAAGTTGGATGCAACTTTGCCCCTCTTAACATTACAGAACTTAGAGAAGAAATACACACCTATATTTTTACTTGTTATAGTATCTAAAGTGTTCATAGATAGGATAAGGTTGCATATTCAACAGTGAAAATAGAAATTCAATTTCTCTGAGTCATAGATTGGTTAGATTAGAGATAGGACTCAAAAGTTAAATTTCATTTTGAGTCTTTGAGCTGCTTCCAAATACATGATTTTGTAATAGTTACCTCGAATCCGCAATTACAAAATTGCAAAAGATTCAATATGTTAAACAGAGACAGAGATGATCAAAGTTCAATTGAACTCCAACCAAAACAATTCTGCAGTGTAGGTGATTCGCTGAACATCTAATTAACAATGAACCCTAAACTTAAGATATTAATTGGATCCATAACATATTCATCACAAATTAGTTGACAGTTCAGAATCAAAATACCATCCAACAAAATTTTTACAAGAAACAAACTGAAACCTTACCAGTGTGACCGGTGAATACGTGCATGGAATCGTCAGCTTCATCTGCAATCACCAAGAAATACATTCCACATAATCAAAATAATTCACAGGCTTAGAGAAAACTTATCGAAGGCAAGAACTACATGATTTAAAAAAAAATAAAAAATCCAGTCTTTCCGATAATATTTTCTGCTTCAAGAAATTCAAAAGTCCCAAAATAATACGTATATATACATTAGACTGACATTATATAAATCAATTAAATTAAAATTGAAGGACAACTTATCTCACCGCCGAATTCAGTATCAGATTCTGCATCTTCGTCCGCATCAGGAAGATCTGAATCGACAATCAGTAGATAAATAGAAGGTTAGCGAGAGTTATATCAATTGATGCATACAAATACATTCGTATACAGCTAGAGAGAGAGAGAGATAGGGAAAAGTACCTTCTTCGTCGACATTAATTTCATGGATGATATCCTCGTCGTCCAGAAAGACCTCTCCATGAGCGTCTTCGTCGTTGCCGGGATTGTTCATCCTCCTAAGCCTTTCCGTTAATGGCGTATTATGAACAACGTAAAGGTTTTTGTAGGGTTTGGATTTCAGGAATCGACTGCTGAAGCTTGAGAACGAGTACAAAGAAGATGGAGGCGATTGGGAAGGCTGAAATGATTTGCTGAAGCTTGCGAACGGCGAACCCGAACTGGAACAGCGGGAGATGGAAACTGAAAGATATTGGTTTTGATTTTTTGAACAAACTGAAATGATATGCCGATATGGGTTTTGAACTTTTGATATAGATAAACTGAAATATATGGGTTTTGAACTTCTGATTCTTGTAGATTTTGTAGTTTGCAGTTGCAGAGAGAGAGAGAGGGCAAGTTCAGAGTTGAGAACGAGTATAAAGAAGATGGAGGCGGTTGGGGAGGCTGAAATGATTTGCCCTAAAAATATTTTGTTTTTTAATAATAATATAATCAAATATTATATATATATATATATATATATATATATATATATATATATATACCAAATATATATAAATTTCCCAACCAAAAAAAAAAAAAAAAACAAACAAATAAACAAACAAACTCAATTCAGTTAACCTGATCCGACTAGCACGAAAATATTCGGACTCTGTTTTTATCATAACTTATGTTGAGTATAATTCGAGTTGGCTCAACCCAATTCGACTCGGATTGAGGTTAGATTGGGATTGGACTGGATTGGGCCAGCTCAACTTGCAACCCTTCTCATGTGTTCTTGAGTGGCGTGTCACCGATAACAGTCCTAAATTACCGGGCCCATAATGACCTGCATGTGGGCCACTGGAGGTTAGAATTTTTTTTTTTCAAGGAAGTTTATGTCAACTTTACCAGTATGTTGATGGGGGTGTTCAATAGTTCATTGGGTTAGTGTTAGGGTGAGTTTTAGAATTCATTAACTCATCCAAATCCGAATTGATGAGTTGGCAAAGAATAATTAAATTAGTTGGTTATTAGCAAATCCACCCAAGCATAACCATTTTTTTTTTAGAGGGTAGAGAGAAAATAGATAGCATATCCTTTATTGGTTTCCCCAGAAAATAAAAAACCCACGTATCCACTTTGCTCATTTGAACAGGGGGCTAGTTTAATGTGGTTGAATGAAATAAAATGGGAATGGAATGAATTAGAGAATGAAATGGGAATGGAATGAATCAGAGAATGAAATGACCATTCTCATTCTCATATTTGGTTGCATAGAAAAATAATGTATTTTTGTAAAACACACACATATATATGTATGTATGTATATATGTGTGTAGCCGACGTTCATTAAATGCTTGTTTTTATTCATTTATTTATTATTATTATTTTTAAATGGGAATGGAATGGTCATTACTTTAGTTGAAAAGTGAAATGAATTAATGAGAATCAACATTCTCCGAGAATAGACAAGAATCATCATTTCAACTTTAAAGTTAGTTACCAAACTAAAGAATGGAAAGTTAGAAACAAAAATATTCCATTTTCACTTCATTTGATTCCATTTATTCACACCAAATATGACATCAAACTCTTACCATTCACTTTGAAAATTAGAAAAGATAACATTGGACCACAACACAGTTAAAATATTAAAGTAATGATTCTAACATTAGCTTTTTGCATTATCTGAACAGGAAAGCAAATGATTCTATTTAATTTTGCCTATGACACTACAACTAGCTGCACCAATTGTCATAAAATTGTGAACCACGAGATTGTATTCCATCTCCTTTGCTTTTATTTCTTAGCAGCCAAACAGGTCATTAGACAACTCTGATTGACATCTTAGCAATTATAATAGGATTCCGGTCGACCCGAATTCTGATCATTGGGATGGGTATGAACTTACTGAATTATTTATGTTTAAAAAAGGGTTTGGGTTATCGGGTTAAATTCGGGTTGAATCACCCATTTATGACCCATTCACGACTCACCCATTTGTAACCCGCCCAATTGCCACCCCCAAGTCAGATATGAGTTTCCATTCAACTTGTATCCAACCCGATTCGCACCTGCAGAAACTTATTTTTTTGGTTGCCAAAGTATAGATTCATAAATGAAAAAATATTACTGTAATGAACACATCATTTAACATTATGAATTCTGACTCAGTTGATTTGGATTAAGGGTCCGTTTTTTCCGATGTAATGTTAAAGGTAGATGGTAATCACAGTCAGATGTAACTCCAAAAAAAATAAAAATTAGCCAGATATATCCTTCACAAACCAAGATTTAGAAGTCAGATCAGAGAGGCACAAGTAGCACCAAAGCTATATCACCGAGTGGAAAAGCAACAAGTCCTATTAATCTACCACATGAAGTTCTTGAAAAACCCTAAAATGTATAACTCTTAATCTACTCTATATCGACTCGAACAACCTTTTTGGCTCTCTGCCCAGAAGAAAGAGTCTTAGCTCCAGTATCTCGTTTCATTCCTTTGGCGTCTCCCAAGTGCTCTGCAGATGGTAGAGCCCAGCCGCCCCAAGTTGGGTGGCCATTCCATCCACTGCTGCTGCCTTCTGCCCACATTGGAAAAAAAGGGTGATTTTAACCAAGCATATGTTTAGGGAGAAATTGTTAGCAACACCAAAAATGCAATTCTTAGAGCCATATCACATCAGATATCATGAACGCCTGTAAAGCAGAATCAGCCCTTCAATACTCAGCTGCTAGGAAGTCCCATCCAAGTTTCAATCTAAAAACAATAGGTGACCAGTCATTTCTTGCAAATGCAATAAACAGACAGACACGGGCACTGGGAATACAGCAGTGTGATTGAAATGGGCCATGGGAGATCACATTGCAGCAAAGGCATTTCAATTTTTACTTCCATACAACTTTACACATCCAGACCAAAAAAAAAAATAGTATTGTTGGAGATTGTACACAATCAAACAAAAAAATTAGCATTATAAGAGAATGTATTTTAACCGTAACAATGCAATAACATAAACAAATATAATGCAAGAAAGAGAAACGTATAAATGCATGGCTCCCTCATAGGACTTGGTCTATTTTCCAAATTAACACTTATACTAACATTGGATGCTAGAATACCAAATTGAGAATTAAAGCACAGAGTTCATTTCCAAGTTCTACTTACAAGATGCAACAACATCACAGCAGATTTAAGATGGGAATTATCACCATGCTCAATTATTAACCATGACGCTATCTCATATGCATAGTTAGAGAAGGGAAACAATCCGGACGCAAATATCAATGTATTCAACTTTGTCGCTCTCTAATAATAATGAGAACTGTGACAGTTCACATAGCGGCCCCTCTCTCCCTCACACGTAAAAACCTAAATTCTAACTAGGGAGCGCTTAAGCTTATTGGCCAGGACATAGAAATTACTCTTTCACTGGGAAAGCAGAGATATTGCTACCCATGCTAACCATAACTTTCTATCAGTGTGGATGGATAAAGAGCTTCTCGAGTTCTGCAATCAATGATACCAAGACAATCAAGAATTAAATGCCCTGGCATGGGTTAAACGACAATGTCATGAAAGCTGATAATGAACACAAGATGAGAAATGATACAGATGGAGGAATTCTTTAAAATTTAGGCAACACACAGAAATAAAGATTTTTTTTTTCCGGACCAAAGAAAAGAGAGATTTGTCAAGTTAACTTTAATTATATGTGATATTGTGATACTACCATAACTTGATTTTGAATAAGCTACGAGTTGAAGAGAAATGCTGAGAAGAATAAAGCGGATCAAAGCTATAAGAACCTACAATTTAGCCGAAGTAATGACTCTACCTAAAACAATATGGCAATGATCATGTGTTGACCCCAAATAGTTAAAAAAGGTTTCTCCAGCTTTAGTTACCAGCGGATGGTACCATGTAAAACCGTTGCTTAGTAATTTCTACATATTAGATAGTTTGGATAATTCTTTACCAAATCAATTCCTCAGCTAAGAAAACTTTTGTGAGGCTAAACCATTCTCAATAAGTCACACTGACTGCACTGCTTAAGGACCATCTAATCAAGCGAAAAAAATGTAAGAAAATGCCCAAAAGATTATCATTTTATTATGCAGCATTACAGTGTCAATGCAAGGTTGTCACTACCGCCTAAGGCTGATGAAGGCAACAAGTGGTCTGCCATGGTAATACCTTAAATAAACTGGCTATGGTATTCAAAAATATTTGCAGCTATAATGATAAAGGCAAATGAAAAGGCTTAACGCATAAAAGGAAGATCTTTACTATGGAACTCAACAATATTGTCCATGGAGCATTATTTGGGACCACATTTCATCCTTCTTGGCAAGATTTTCATTAAATAAAATAATAATAATAAAAAAGAAAAGAAAAAAAAATTACGAATTCCAAATTGGCATAGAGAAAATATACTAAAGTACTCAACTCAATTAAGATTTGTCTCAATTATTTATCATTCATTATATGAATGATGTTTCACCATTGTGCTCTAGCTAACACCTAAGCTTCATTTAGACCAAATAATCTAAATGTTGCAGTGCTGCAAAGAAGGGAACCACATTCAGATTCAACCACTTGAAAGCCAACATAGCTTTTCCAATAGCGTTGCAGCAGATAATGGAAAAGTAAAAGGATAAAAATTCAAAAAACCACCATACGCACTACAACATGCAAGAGGATCATCAATTAACCTCATTATTTCGTGAAACTTTAAGCATCTTTAGTGAACATGGTTCAATAAGCACATGCCAGTTCACTTAATATTATTACTGAGATTGACAAAAGTGCATTGTAGCCCATAAAATTATGCTAATGGAACCTTATTATTGTGTCCATCTATTGTAAGTATCAACTTATTCCTTAATCAAGCACAGTTGCCACATGGCAATTGATTCTCATAAAACAACAAGAATTTGATATACATCAGGTTCAAACATCTACAATCATTTCGAATCCTAACAAATAAACATGTATAAAAATAATGGTCAATTTGCAATCTAAAGCAAGTTGAATGGCATACCAATTTATTAGGATCAAAAGAAAAAATTACCTGGATATTCAAGCAAACTAAACTTATCATCCCAGCCAGGAAAATACCTCTGAACATTACTTTTCCAAGCTCCATCAAAACTAGACAGCTCATCTAAGAAAACACTGCGATGTCAATTCTTCTGTTGACGCATTCACTGAACATAATAACTCTAAAGTCTACAAATGGAAACAAACCTTCATTCAAATTGTGTAGAGTCTGCAGTGTATCCACTTTGCCATCTGAATTGTGTTTCTTGGTAAGGGAAAGGCCCTACATAAGCAACACTAGTCATGCTCTAAGTAAAGACTTTTTCTCTACCTTCCCAATGTAGATGACAACCCTTATTCGGTTCCTTTGTCTACCAGTGTGGTTCCTTAAAATCAAAGTCAAGTTCTCATCCATGGAACTATGAACTTTTACCACAGGACTGACCAACCAACAGCCCCTCTTCTATTTTAAAGCAATACCAGGAAATATATAACACACAAACATAGGGGGAATGGGGACATCCTAACATTTTAACATGCAAATATTTTTAGTAAAAGAAACAAATATTGCATTTTAAACACAAACCATACTCTATAAAGAGTTAAAATTGTTCTTATATGAGACAATTTCACTCAAATTTATCTCAACGTTAAAAAATGTTAAGCAGTCACAGTATTTATTATCCGATCCGTATCCTTAGAAGAATTTTGTGTTGTAGGATAGGCCCCTAAGAATAAAAGTAAGTGCATTTTGATAAAAACTTTCCTCAATTTCTTTTCAATATCAAATCAGTTTATAGTCATGTTTCTCTGGAGACTACAAAAGAACACCAAGTCAGATACCTTATCTTTGATCCCTTTAGAAACAGTATGCAGTGATTGACCCATTGTCTTATCTTCTTCTTTTGTCTCTAACAGAACCACCTATTTCTCAAACAAAGGCAACATAAATATTATGTAACCAAAAGATAAAAATTAAAAGAGAAAAGGTAAAACATAAACCATAATCATAAGAAATCCAGCCCCCTAATTGATAAATTTCTCCATCAGAACAAGTTACATACTCCATCACCAGTGCTAGCCCTAGCCATAGAAGAAGTGTAATACATTCCTTCCGGTCCACCATATGCAACTCTTTGGAAGCTGAAGGTATGGTTCCCTGTGGGATGAACCACAAAATGTTCTACTTTTAAGCAAATAAACTATTATTATATATACATTCAAATCAAACGCGCATAGGATAAATTAAATGCAGAAACACCAAGTACCACTAGCATTTTCACTGGGGAAAGTAATAATGGGATTTTCACTTGAATGCTTCTGAGTGTTATCATCAGAGTTTAATTCTTCAATAGCAATTTCCTTCAATTGACGCTCAGAACTAGATTTTCCATCAAATGGATGAGGGAAAAATGGGTCATCAAACAGATTCTTCCTACCAAAGATGCTACCAAATGGGCTTGTGAAGAATGGGTCATCAAATGGATCTTTTCCTCCAAAGAACGACATTGTACTCAACCTAAGAAACAGGTCACCTGAACAAAAGTAAGCCCGAATTACCTCATAATCAAAAGCAGCATATGGAATCCAATATAACAGCCTTTGTATGAAAAACCAGAATCACAATTGTATATGTGTGTGTGTCTGTGTGTGTTTATGCTGCTGCTTTTTTTATATGCAAACCCGAATTTATCAGTCTATAAACACAAAATTATCTGTCTTTATACTAAAATCCAAATGAAGATGTAAACCCCGAATTAATACAACTCTGAACTGTGTAAATGAACCAAAATTTATGCATCCTCGCATGAATTATGTTTTCAAATGTCTTCTAAACAGGACCTCATTTTGTATTTTTAATCCCTAAATTTGTACAATAAAAAAGGAAAAAAAGAAAAAGTAATAATCTTTTTTATACCATCTCAAAACTTTCTATCTGCCTCTGGAATGCTAGGTTGTGCGAAAAAGAGATTACAGTCGATGTAAATATAATCAACATTTTTTAGTTGGGAAATTCAAGCAAACGCAAAATACAATCAACATTCAAACAACATGAACCATAGCAAAAATACTGGGAAAAAAATTTTAAAAAAAAGAATAATAAAGGAGGAAGAAGAAGAATTTACCTAGCAAAAGGTTCAGACGAGCTTTCTAGAGAGGCCTAGAGAGGGATTGAGAGGCGAGAGAGACTTAAAAGTTGAAAGCAAAGGAAAAGGAGACCTCTCCGGTACACTTTTTTCTCCATTAGCACCACTATCCAGTACACTTTAAATCACTTCACTGTTCGCAGAAAAATGAGAAGGTTGAAAATGAATGTGGGAAGTGATTAAAAGAAATAGGATCATCCACCAAAGTGTAGGAAAAATATTACTAGTAGATATTAGTATATTACTAGTATTAGTATTCATTGAAAAAAAAAAAGTTAGGGTCGGCTTTGCAAGTTTTTTGTTTTAGTTGTTTTGTTTTTGGTTAAAAATAGAAATAGTGTTTTTGCTGCAGGAGTGTTTTTGAAAAAAATAAAAAGCACGTTAGGGAATAATGTTTTGCTGTGAAATGTTTGGACCCATGTTGAGCTATTGTTATGGTTTTGAGCCATGAACAGTTGTCAAAATAAAAAATATTAATTTTTTTGTATTTTGGTTATGGGCCACTGTTCACGAAGCGTTTTAGCATGGTGTAAAATAAAATAAGGTCGCACCAAACATAATTTTGTTGCCAAAATCGACACTGTAACAACCTAAAAACAAAAATAGCATAAACAAATGCATACCAAACGGGGCATTAGGGATTCAACTTAGATGGTTTGTACCATATAGACAAAAAATACCATTTTTGTTTAAGGTGATTCAAAATAATATGAGATTATTAAAAAGAATTTTTTAAATTTTTTTTTCATATGACTTGGAATTAAAATAAGAATGATGATGATGATGCAAAGGTGTGCAACATTATAAATCATGGTCCCAATTGTGTCTTTGTTGTGGAATATAACGCTATCCGATCCTTTTAGTTTATAAGGTAAGAAGACATGAATACAACTGACATGGATAAAATATTTAAATAATAAAACACTTTTATTTATATTTTAAATAATATAATTGTGTTTTGTGATTATTAAAAAATTTGATTCAATACCATTCAAAATATTTTAATGGGTTAATTATAAAATACTGTTAAATTTTAGAGGGCAAAAATAACAAACATTTAATTCAAAGCTTCAAAATTTTGAATTCATTCATCATTATATGGATTAAATGAGCAAAAATGTATTGTTTATATGTATAACATGTCATATTCGTGTTTTGTGTTCGTATTCATGCTTCATACGATTTATTTTTTCATTTAAAAAAAGCCAATGCATTCCCACATCAAATATTTTCATGCCTTACAAAAAAAAGTTACCTCTTCCCAAGAAATTATTAAATACTTATAATCAATTTGACACTTGATAAACTATTTATAATAAAAATCAATGTTCAATCTCTTTTGTATTTATTAATACACTCTATTAGGTTCATTTTTTGTATGGAGGGTCTGAATTTAACTAAATATTGAGTGCAGTTCCATTATATTTTGTCAGTTTGTTGGTTTTTTTAATTAAAAAATGTAACAGACCTCTTTGGTTCTGAGATGGTAAAAACAACTAATGGATACAAAGAAACAAATAAACTTTATCTAGGGCAGCAGGAATATTCACAAGCCCTCCTACCATCAAATGAATAATAATACTCTTGGAATTGAGCATTAATTTACTTGTCCTCGGATCGAGGTTTTATTGGTTGATGACTTCGACAACAACGCATGTTTGTCAGGTAAGAAAATGCACATGTATAGGAAAATTTCAAGAGCTTATACATATGAATGCAGTTGAAATTCTACTTTCTTTGTCATATTTTCGCCAATAGATTTTTCTCGATGGCCAAACAACATCAAATCAAGACAGAAAATGAAGTTCAAAAGTATCATGAACCTTAATTACAATTCTTCTAGAGAAAACCTCTCTCTCTAAAACATTGAATTGCTCCCTCAAACATTTCATCGAGACCATACTTAAACCTGAATCCAGAATCCAAAAGCTTCTTTGAGGAGAGGCTGGGAAGCATATAACCTTTAACTTTGTCCAAAATACTGCAGAAAACATGGAAAAGTATTATAAAAAATATTTTAAAAAGTAAAAGAAAAAGAAGGAGCAATATGTTTAGTACTTGTTCTGACACACGCACACATATTCTGAAGAACATACGACATTAGATAAATGAGACGTACTCTGCTGTGGGCATCTGAAATTCAGGATATTTGGCTGAAAGAAACTCAGACATCTTATGCAGTGTTATCTCATTTGATGAACAAATGTACCTCCCTTTGGCATTAGGATAGTCAAGGAGGAAGATATGTGCACTAGCGACGTCGTCTACGTGCACAAAACTGGCTTTCGTAAGAATGCTATAGTAATTTTCTCTACCTACACAGATACAACAAATTAAAATTAGGTTGGTACATCATGCATTAACTTGCAAAAATATTGAAGTACGAAAATGTTCAATTTTAGTCCAACCTACACCCGCACGCGCCTAAAAACATGTTTTACGTATAGGTGTTCACGGTTTTCAAAACGTACTAAGGATGTCCGGTTAGGTTGAGTTTGGATCAAAATTGACCTAGAACCCTAGTGACATAAAGAGATAGGCACTTAGCTTTTAGTATGAGAAACACACTTACCTAAAATCATAGCCAATCCAATATGCACAGAACTAGGTGGATTGGGACAAATGAAGGGACCAAATGTCAGAGGAAGCACCAGAGTCACCAGATCTAATCCGTGATTCTCAGCAAATTCCAGAGCTGCCCTTTCAGTTTTGGTCTTGGAACACACATATGCACTGGTTGATGGCCCTAAAGACCTGTAGAAATCAATATTAGTCCATATACTCTCCTCAGTCTCACCCTGATCCTTCCTGTTGAACATACAAGTCACTGAACTTGAAGTGTGTACAACTCGCTTCACTGTCTTCGAATTCAGGCAGGCCTTCAAGATGGCTAGTGTACCTTGCACTGATCGTCTGCTGACAGTTTCTTCGGGCTCATTTCCAAAGACATCCATGGGATGAGCGACGTGAAATACACCGGTGCACCCTTCAATGGCTGCATCGAAACTGTCTAGTCTGTTGAGGTCTGCACTGAAGATTCGGAGCCTCTCTGATGCTCCTGGTAGGTTTGTGAGGTAACTGATGTCTCTCTTGTATTCTAGTCACATTCAATTCGAGTGTTAGAAAGATTCATAAGAATTTTGTCGAAAAATAATCTTACCGTTGTGTCAAAACTTGTTAATTAGTTTCTGAGTTTGAACAAAGAAGAGGCTTTACCAGGGTCCAATCTAGCTGTGGCATGGACGGAGTAACCCAGTTGAAGAAGCCTCATGATCAGCCATGATGCAACATATCCTGTTCCACCTGTTACACACACTGGACCTTTATCTCCTTCCATATCTCTCTGTCACTTCAAGAATGTGTCAGTCATTGCACAATTACGCACTTAAATATGTCATTTTGGCGATATATACAAGATGGCATGAGTCATGATGTGACTACTACATGCTTTTTTTCTGGTTGTCCTCTCATTTGACACATTTGGCAAGGAATATTTGATCGGCCGAAACAAATGTGGACCCAAATTTCATTATTTAAGCCTGCATTTTTTGTCTAGGTCATTATTATTATTATTTTTTTTTGTTTTTTGGTTAAAGGTCTAGGTCATTATTTACCGCTTCATAGCTTCCAATAATTCATTTCACTAGTCTTTTAATTAATTAACATTATATATATAATGGATTCTTTTATTCCTAATATTCTTTTGTTAATAAAGGGTGATAATTTGTTCACGAATGGTAATCATGTCGCATCCATATAAGAGTATTTTATTAAATAGCTCAACTCGAAAATGGTCAGTTTAATAATTATGTCAAAAACCATCAACACTAACATGATCTGTTTATTAAATAATGAAATATATGTATATTTTATACACGTAATTTGTGAAAGTTTGAAAAATTACATTTATTCTTAATTTCTTATAGATATTTGCAAATATTTTTTTGTATCTTTTATTTGTTTGTAACAATAGATATTATTTAACTTTGTTTTTGAAAGTTAATAAACCTTTCACTGATAAAAGGAGCTAATAACACTTTTAAGATTTAAGCATGTGCATTATGTGCTATTCTAATATAATATAATTTTAATTTTAAATTTTAAGAAATTATACTTATGCATTTACTCCAAATATATAAGTTATATATAAAAGATGAGAAAAAGATAACAAAATTTTATTTATTTTTTTATAAACATAGTTGATTATTTGATTTTTTTTTTTTTTAATTTTATGATTGATAAACTTAAGATGTCATTGTTATTGATTATAATTAGTTTATTTTTTTCATGATTATTGTGATAGTGTCAATTTAAAAATATATATATATTATCTGAACATTTATTTATTTATTTTATTATTTGTTACATTTTCTTTTAATGTCTTTATAAGTATATGATATATAAATAAATAAATAATATATGTATAGCTGAATTTTTAGTCTCAAATTTTTAATTCATATGACCTATTATATAGGTATCCGTATATTTTTTCAATCCACTTTTTTCTATATCATATTTTAATAATTATATTATATATTTATCTGTTAATGTATATAAATATACAAGTCAACAGGCACAACCTATGTGGTGCCCAGTGGGGCAACCGCCCCTACTGAAATACGCATAAATTCTGGTTATAAGCACTCTATGAGCATTTATTAAATATCTTTTAATTTTTTTTTTTTTTTTTTTTTTTTTTTTTAATGACGTGTATCAACTCCACAACACACATATCATTCAAGTCAATAGTGCGATTCAAAAACGAGACCTCAAAATCTTACCTCCCAATACTATTAATTAATGGCTTTTTAAGAATGTACTTTTTCAGAACCATTAGACTGTATATAAAAGGGGCAATACCGGTGACACATAAGAAAAATAAAAATAAAAATAAAAAATTGTGCTAATAAATGGTCTTTTAAGGATGTATTTTTTTCTGTATCAATAATTATATATAAAAAATGGGCAAATCCAATGCACAATAATTTTGCCATTGCAAAGTTTACATAATCTCACCTTCGCATATAAAGATGTCACAACATAGCAATCTTACCATTGCGCCAAAGCTCGTCCTTGTTTGATTCAAATCCAACCAGATTCAATTTTATTTGAAACAAAAGTTGAACCACATTTCATTATTTAAGCCTGCATTTTTTGTCATCTTTATAGAAAATTTCTTTTTTTAGGGATTTTCGTTGGACAATCCCAATAAATTTTAGGAGGTCGTTTACTATAGTGAATTAGTTAGTACCTTACTGTATGTGCCACAAGCAACAATGTCTACTTTTGCTGTACTTATTATAAGAAAGAATAAAATTATTTATTCTCAAGAAATTTTTACTTGATACTAGAGGATTATATCATCTCGTCAAATCACATGCAACCATGTATGAATTCTGTTAAAATTGTATGAAACCAGGTTTTGAATGCATGAAAAAATTGTGTCAACTTTTTGTCATTTTTTGGATATTTTTATTTTTTTTTCTTGTTCTAGTTTGAGTTGGATTTGAATTCTCCTAATTTTTTGGGAGGTAATTGTAGACACTAAAATTTCATGGACTTTTGTTTTGACAAATTGACCCATCAAATATGGGTCTCATGTTTAATTAAATTATTTAATTGGCTCAAACTTGGTCCACTTAAATTATTTAATTAGCCCAGCCCAGATGATTAAATAAAAAGATAATTATTCCTAATAAAATATATTTAGAATAATTATTTATGGATAATTTTCAGAATATAACCGGCCGGCCCAGTTATAATTATGTCCTTATCAGGAGAGGATACATATCATCATCCTATTAATCCAAGAAGTCTATAAATAGAGGCATGGAAGAAGGAGAAAGAGGGACAAAAATTGAGAATTCTAGAAATTCGGAATTCTAGAGAGAAATTCAGAGTAAAATACAAAAGCTCCGTCAACATTCATCCCTAACACTCAATCCTTGAAGAGAAGAGCAACAAGCACAACCAAAGTCGTGCCGTTCTTCCACAAATTCAACAAATTCTCTGAAAACGAAGAACAACAAGCACATCCAATCCTAAGTCGTGCCGTTCTTCCTCAAATTCAACAAAGAACAACAAGCACATCAAAACCGTATCGTTTTTTCTCAAATTCAACAAAGAACAATAAGCACATCAAAGTCGTGCCGTTCTTTCTTTGTGATTTAATAAGTTTGAAGAATCACTACATAACACTGTTCGAAATCAAGCTTCTTCAGCCCTTGATCAGAAATCAACGACGGTCTTCCTCAACTACAAATACTAAGATTGTCAATAGCCCGATCCAAGATAAAGCTCCAACAGCCCTTGGATCCAACTAACAAATGCGATCGAATTAGATGATATTTTCTTTATTTTGTAAAGAATATCTCAGATGATTGTACTCGAATTTTCATAAATTAATAATTTATTATTTGCTTCATATGTCTATCTTTAATTTGCATATATGAAATAGTACACACAAATTTCGTATCTACAAATTAGACATAGAAATATAGAGCAAATAATAATTTATTAATTTATGAAAATTCAAATACAATCCTTTGAGATATTCTTTACAAAATAAAGAAAATATTATTTGATTCGATCTTCTTTGTTGGTTGGATTCAAGGGCTGTTGGAGCTTGATCTTGAATCGGGTTGTTGACAATCTTCTTCAAGTATTTGTAGTTGAGGAAGACCGCCGATGATTTTTGATCGAGGGCTGAAGAAGTTTGATCTCGAACAGTGTTGTTTGGTGATTCTTCAAACTTATTGAATCACAAGAAAAGAACGGTACGATTTTGATGTACTTGTTATTTTTTGTTGAATTTGAGAAATAACGACACGGTTTTGATGTGTTTGTTATTCTTTGTTGAATTTGAGGAAGAACGACACGACTTTAGATTGGATGTGCTCGTTGTTCTTCATCTTCAGAGAATTTGTTGAATTTGTGGAAGAATGATACGACTTTGGTTGTGCTTGTTATTATTCTTCTTCAAAGATTAGGTGTTGGGGATGAATATTGACAGAGTTTCGATTTGTATTTTACTCTGTAATTCTAGACTTTTGAGTTTCTGCCCCTCTGAATTTCTCTCTGGAATTCTGGATTTCTATAATTCTTAATTTTTGTTCCTCTCCTCCTTTCCCATTTATAGGCTTCTTGGATTAATAGGATGATGACATGTATCCTCTTCTGATAAGAACATAATTATAACTAGACCAAGCCGGTTATATTGTGATAATTATCCATAAAATAATTATTCTAAATATATTTTATTAGGAATAATTATCTTTTTGTTCATTAATCTGATCAAGAATGAAGTTGGCGAAGTCGCAAGTGGCTTTGCATGTCCAATGAAGTGAAGAATTTAATATCAAGGCAAATAAGACAATGGATTCTTCATTAATCTGATCAAGAACGAAGTTGGTGAAGTCGCAAGTGGCTTTGCATGTCCAATGAAGTGGAGAATTTAATCTAATCAAGACCAAAGATGGTGAGTTCACATGTGGCTTTGCGTATCCAATGTGATGGAAAATGTTTGTTGTCAGGATCAAGCACTTGAATGGCATTGCGATTGAGAATGGAGTCAGATACACTTAATGTGGTTCCTTGGCCGCTTCGATCACTTTTGTTCTCTAAGATAGTCATTTTTTGCTTTATAAAACACTTAAATACTACCATGATGGAACAACAAACAAAATTCGAAAATTCTCATTGAAGCTTTTGGAAAAGTCTTTTTGGGATCCTGAAGAAAAAAAAAAAAAAAATCAATCTGAAAAAAAAAAAAAAATCGATCTGAAAAGTGTGTGTACTGCCTACATGAGAAATTGAAGCACAGTAAATTATGCTTACACGCATACATAAGAAAATAAAGAATGAATGGGCAACTATCAGTTTAGAAAGGAGGAAAGTTGGAAAACCTTTCTTTTTCGTTTTACGTGCATATCATGAATTACAAATACAATGTCTTTGTATATGAATCTGCAAGGAGATTCTCTCGTTTTGCGTGATATCATGTAAATTGAATAACTGATCATTTACTCACGAAGGACACTCAATTTGCATAACAGTGTGTGTTTCAAAAAAAAAAAGAAAAAGAAAAAAGAAAAAAGAAAAAGAAGAAGAAAGAAGAAGGAGAAGAAGCCATGTACCAGCAATCTTTCTTCTTCTGTTGCTTGTGGTGGTGCTGTAATCTAGGAGTGACAAATTAGAATACGACTTGTCAATATGACTCGAACATGACACGAGAAAGACGAGTTTGGGTTGACCTGAAACGGGTTCGAATCATAAATGAGTTGACACGATTAACCTGTTTACTTGACCGTATCAGGTTAGTATTGAGGGATTCAACCCGTTTAACTCAACATGTTATAATAATTAATATGACATATGTAATATGTTACCTGTTGAAACCTAATTACTATGAATAGTTAACTCACTTCAACATAAACCTTGTCTATGCCGTATGATTTTTCTTCTTATCTTGAATATTTGGATTAATTGTGACAATTTATTTTATTATTTATTATTTGATTAAATATTAAATGTCTCGTTTTGATAAATAAGTCATTAAACGGGTTAACACGTTTACCCGTTTAATAAATCGGTTGGGTTAGTATTGATGGTTCTTAACACGATTATTAAATGGGTTGGGTTTGGGTTTATCTGTTTAGTATAATACCCTTACATCGACACGACACGATTATGACCCACGAACACAAATTGTCACCCGTACTGCAATCTAATAGGTTTTCAAAGACTATTGGAATTGATGTCAAACCATATAATATTGGTGGTATATATATTTGACCTAAAATTTGTATAATTCAATTCAAATTAGAAAGTTAAGAATTACAATCCAATGTTGGATAGAAGAGTGAAAAGAGAAATTTTACAATTTAAAGTTGGATAGAAAGGTGAAAAGAGAAATTTTATTATTCAAAGTTGGACAAAAAAAAAAAAAAAAATTCTTACAATTCAAAGTTGGATAGAAAAGTGAAAAAGGAAGTCTTACAATCCAAAGTTGAATAGAAAAGTGAAAAAGGAAGTTTTACAAATTCATAGACCAAGTTAAATACTTCACGTCCCACTTAAAAAATGAAACAAGTCCAGTCAAATGCGAGTCTCTAAATGGGGGCAATTTGTTGATACTAAAATTTCATGACTTTTGTTTTGACAAATTAACTCATCAAATATGAGTATGTTTAATTAAATTATTTAATTTGTCAAAAACTTGGTACATTTAAATTATTTAATTAGCTTAGCCAAGATGATTAAGCAAAAGATAATTATTTCTAATACAATATAGTGGTGTGTGACTAAATGATAAGGAGTATATTATTCCTTTCTTCTTTTTTCAAAAGACACCGTGGCTATGACAATGCATTCATATTTTGTGACGTGTGTACACAGTAATGAAAAACTAACCTCATTTTAATTAAAATAGTGGAATAAGTTTTAAAAATAAAAAATAAAAAAATCATTCAAATATCTAATCTTTATGGCTCTTAATTTGAATTTTATTTTTACAACTCTTAATGTTATCAATCTTAAATTACATTTGTTTATTTGTTCAATTGTATTTTGCTTCAATCTGTTGTAATTTTTTCTTTTCCAAGCAATCTGAATACACCATTTGTTTAATTGTTCAATTGTATTTTGCTTAAATCTGTAGGTTGGTTTTTTTTTTTTTTTTTTTAAACTAAATAAATCTGTTGTATCCGGATTGCTTGTTAATGTTGTTTCGATAAGAACTTGATCCAAGACACTGGGCTTACCCATTTTCCACATTCACTCAACATAATGATAATTCGGTTTCCGTACCAATTATTTTTTAATCAAATTTTTGTGTTTACTTAATTTTGAAATTATAAGGCAAAATATTATAGTTTAATAAAAAAAATTATGATATTATATTTTTAATTTCATGAATGAATTTGATATACTATTTAGAGAAATTAAATTAGTTTAAAGAAGCAACAACCATCCTATTTGTGAAGCTAAAAAATTAAAGAGTAATGATACTTGCATCTATTTGTTGCAGTAAAGATTTTTTTTTTTCAAAATCTGTTGTATTTTTTTTTTTTTAACTAAATAAAACTGTTGTGTCCAGATTGCTTGTTAATGTTGTTTGGATAAGAACTTGATCCAAGACACTGGGCTTACCCATTTTCCACATTCACTCAACATAATGATAATTCGGTTTCCGTGCCAATTATTTTTTAATCAAATTTTTGTGTTTACTTAATTTTGAAATTATAAGGCAAAATATTATAGTTTAATAAAAAAAAGTACGATATTATATTTTTAATTTCATGAATGAATTTGAAATACTATTTAGAGAAATTAAATTAGTTTAAAGAACCAACAACCATCCCATTCGTGAAGCTTTGCATCGATTTGTTGCAGTAAATTACTTAATCAAATGTTTCTCATTAGTTATTTATACACAATATATATAAGTGGAGGGTCCCACATCTTTATTTATGCATAAATAGATCAATTAAAAGAAATAGGTATAACAATTCACTATAATAAATGGGATAAATAAAGGAGTGAACTCTCCACTTACATGTATTGTGAATAAATAACTAATCGGAAACATTCGATTAGGTAATTTATTACAACAAATCGATGCACAACGTTTGGGATGCACAACATACCTAGATCGTTTCGTTGGATCGAAGTTCATTTAAAATGCATTCTTGTTCACATGCAAGTGTTAGTATGTTTGATTTTTACCTTTTAAAGTTGTAATACATAATTAGGATAAAAATGTCATTTTTGCCTTGGACTTGTAATGTGTGCCTAAACACACTTTTTGACATTCATTCTATGTATATGATATGTGGCCAAGGGCCAAACTTTATTTGAAATCCATATATTTTCATAAATGTTGAATTTAGCCTTTAATGAGAATAATATGAAAAATTAGGGTTTAATATGTCATTTTTGCACCGGAGTGTGCATTGTGTATGAAATTTATCCTTTGGCATTCATTTATCATATATGAGGTGTGATCAAGGGTCAAACACCATTTTATTTTTGGTTTTACATCTTTGTTTCATATATTGCATTTTTTGGCTAAAATAGGAAAATCCGAACCTTTAAGGGTTCATTTTCAAATTGGGTGGCGTATAGTGTGTTCCGGCACATCCACTAGGATTTATTTTATATGCATGAAGTGTGGCCAAGGGCCAAATGGTCTTTTGATAGCATTAAAGTCCGGTTCTTGCGTTGTTTGTCTTTAATAGGCAAATTTCCCGCATTGGGGTTTAGGTAGATCATATTTTGCATCGGCGGTAATTTTAAACCGTGAATCATTGTAGCATGTCATAATAGATAAGTTACGTCTGCGTGCATGATTGTTTTTAAAGAAAAACTCATTCCTTGGTGAAATGAGCCTCCTATGGGCTCATTTTGCATTTTCTTTTGCAAAAACCATTCATAAGGGCATTTTGGGGTTTTCACATGAAAAATAAAGTTTTATTTTGGCATAGTTAGCTAGAAAACAAGATTTTTAAGAGAAGGGGGGGGGGGGGGGGGGGGAGTTTCTTCACAACGCTTTTCCAAAAAAGTCCCTTAAAGGCCTCAAAATCACATTTTAAGTTCAAAAAGCTATTTTGCTTGTCTGTAGGATGAGCGCTCGTCCATGGGGACGAGTGCTCGTAATTAGGGCTGAGGGTACTGCCCTGGGCGTGCCCTTGGACAAGCGCTCATCCATTCTTCTGTGTGTGTGTGTGTGTGTTTTGATTCAGCACTGCACTTCCAATTTCGAGTCGTCGTATCTTCTTTGTTTTAACTCTGAATTGGTCCGTTCTTGAGTCTAAATTAACTACGTCAAAATAAGCTTTCCAATGGTACCAATTACAGCTTCAGATTCCATTCGTACCTCAAGATATTCAAATTTTAGTGAGGTAGTGTCAGGATGGGGTTTTTTTTCCTTCGACTTCAAGACTTGATATCTTTGTCGTGGGGGGGAGTTACTTCACAACGTTTTTCCAAAAAAGTCCCTTAAAGGCCTCAAAATCACATTTTAAGTTTAAAAAGTTGTTTTGCTTGTCTGCTGGACAAGCGCTCGTCCATGGGGACGAGCGCTCGTAATTAGGGCTGAGGGTACTGCCCTGGGCGTGCCCTTGGATGAGCGCTCATCCATCATTCTGTGTGTGTGTGTGTGTGTGTGTGTGTGTGTGTGTGTTTTGATTCAGCACTGCATCTCCGACTTCGAGTCGTCATATTTTCTTTGTTTTAACTCTGAATTGGTCCGTTCTTGAGTCTAAATTGACCATGTCAAAATAAGCTTTCCAATGGTACTAATTACAGCTTTAGATTCCATTTGTACCTCAAGATATCCAAATTTTAGTGAGGTAGTGTCAGGATGGGGTTTCTCTTTCTTCGACTTCAAGACTTGATATCTTTGTCGTCCGGACTCCGAATTAAGTAATTCTTGAGTCCATATTTGTTAATTTTTTGTTGTCTTCCCAATGGTGTGCACGGTGGCACCCACCTCAGTTTGGAATGACCATTTTGCCCTTGGTCCATCTGGTCTTGCTTCCGCTGAGTCACGGGACCCCTCAGAAAGTCGTTATTATGTCTTAGGGATGACTTGCATCTCTATGAACTTGTTTATGTTTAGCTTTCGCATTTTTGGATCCATTTCAGGTTATCACAGGACACACTGGGTTTATAAAAATCCAGGGTCATCACATCAAGGATAAATTAGATCGAGGTTCGAGGCTTGTCTATCAATGGTTTGTGGCTAGGTTGGATCGAGGTTCAAGGCCCGTCGATCGACAGATGGTGGCCAAGTCAGATCGAGGTTCGAGACCCATCGATCGACAGTTTGTGGCGAGGTCGGATCGAGATTCAAGGCTCGTCGATCAACAGATGGTGGCCAAGTTGGATCGAGGTTCAAGACCCGTCGATCGACAGATAGTGGCCAGGTCGGATCAAGATTCAGGGCCCATCGATCGACAGTTTATGGCGAGGTCGGATCGAGGTTCAAGGCCCGTCGATCGATAGATGGTGGTCAGGTCGGATCGAGGTTCAAGGCCCGTCGATCGACAATTTGTAACGAGGTCGGATCGAGATTCAATGCCCATCGATCGACAGATGATGGCCAGGTCGGATCGATATTCAAGGCCCGTTGATCGACAGTTTGTGGCAAGGTCGGATCGAGATTCAAGGCCCGTTGATCGACAGATGGTGGCCAGGTCAGATCGGGGTTCAAGGCCCATCGACTGATTGTTAAGTTCAAGGCCGACTGGTCATTTGTTGTTTTTTCGCTGAGGTGGATTGTCTCGTCTGGGTGTTGATCATTTTTGTCTTCTTGCTTGTAGGTAGTACTATGGTGGGGTCATCTTGACTTGACCCTTGGTGACGTGGCAATACCACATCCACACTATGATCCCAAGTGGCATTGAAATCACCAGTTGAATCGTATTGCTGTTGAGTGTAGGATTGTGAATGAGAGTGTTAATTGTTTGACAAAACAAATTATATTGTTGTATTGTGTCTCTGACAATGTAAAAGTAGTGATCAAATGGAATGGATTAGTCAAAATTTGCCAAATTAAGGATTTAAAAGAGAAGAAACAGTTGGACTCATGAAGAAAAAGTCTCAATTTGGCCTTTTTCTTCGTCGGAATAAGAGCGGATACTACAGATAGAAAAGAAGATGGATGGCTGGATGGTTGTTGGTGGTGGTTCACCGGAGTCTCAAATTATTATTATTATTATTATTATTATTATTTGCAGAACATTTATATATCTGAATGCCTTTGGCTTCTGCATTTGGAGAGGTATTGAGAGAGAGAGAGAAGGGAGAAACGGATTTAACCTGTACAAATGGGAATTATCCATATTTTTATATTATTTTTAATTTGGACTGGTGTTAGGGAGGATGGCCACGTCAGGGAGGATGAACTTCATTTTTTAATTTTGGACAGGTGACCACGGCCATGACGATTTTGATGGCTTCGACACAATCACCAATCTGATCCAGATCGACAGAGTTCCGATCAAACATTATTGACTCGGAAAAGTTGTTTGCATAAACTGTTCCACAAGACGAACTAATGCCGGTACCTTCTGACATGGTGATCACTGGCAAGACGTTTGATGTATTATGAGTATCTTGCTGTTGTGTTGGTTTTTAGCGGAGAGAGAGAGAAGGGAAACAAGTTTAACCTGCAGTTTTTTAGTTTTGAACAGGGGTCATTCTAATAGGTGGCCACAGCCCTGCGCAGAATGGAATTATTACTCTTTTTAAAAATTGCAATTTTGGCTGTTCCAAAATGTATTCACAATCCAAATTCAATGTAATAAACCTTTTAACTTTCAAAAATAAAATAAAATGTAAGTAAGCTTTGAGTAATCACTGGTATAGCTTGTACAGGTGTCAAATCTCTTACTGGTGTTGTTTACAAACAAAACTTCCCCTACTAGGCTACCAAAACAACAAACACAGGCCACGAAACATAAAATAAAGCTCTCGGCATTAATATCAGAACCATAGTAATCAAGTAGATCTTGTTAAAATTACATATGACAGTTATTAAACATGCCAAAATTTAAATTTGAAAATCAGTTGTAAAAGGATTCTACACATTTATCATCCTGACAAGTGGTATATAAAATCTTACATGTAAAAGAAATTAAAGAACACGTACATCAAGAATAAGACAATATAGTCTATATGACGGGTTGAAACCATCGATGGTATGCACGCTCTTGCATTTGATCATGACATAGATTTAATGGTTCAACTTTATGATTTGCTAAATCATACACCCCAAAATCCTTATTAAATGAGTTTGCATTTGCCCGAATATCATCAATGAAATAGATGGAATTGGGTTTATATTTAGAATTATATCTAACTGAGACAAACTTAGAATCATTATGAGCCAAAAATAGAGCTTGATCACCGAAATTTGTCATCTCTTCCCATTCACCATTACTCCAATTTAACTTAAAAATCTCAAACAACTTTGTCCTCATTTTAAATTCTCCATCATCACGATGATAGTAATGGTCAAAACTCTTTGCAACCATCAACAATTCACCAGACCACGACTCCACCAAGTACCTGAATCGAGAGGTAAATTTGCCAGTACCGTTAGATATTACCTCCTCCTTATAATTAGAATAACATTTATCAAATAAGAAACGTCGAAGCACACCAAACTCGTCAACGGAGTAAAAATTACCGTTGTAAAATACCACGCACACCGGGGCGTAATTTGTAGTGAAAACGGGAGTCCATTCCCTGTCACTAAGTTTGTAAATAGCAATATCAAACGATGATGTATTGTATAAGTAGACCATGCAAGTGGGTTCAGTAATATTTGATGATGTGATGAATCTAAGTTCATTTGGATCAAAGACCATAGCCCGTTTCGGAGGTGGTGGAAGATGGACAACCATTCTTGAAAGGGGATTGAAGAGATACAGTGCACTCTCAAAAAAGGGATACAGTAGTAGCCATCCACGATAGGTAGCAACGCACCTGGTCCTTTTTGGAACAGCACCACCACTGCCCACCTCTTCCTCGATGCCTTCATCGTCTGCCATCCGGGTCCCCTCCATGGATTTTATCAATTCGGGATACATCACATTGCATAAGATACCGTAGTCCTTGAAGGACAACCTCTTCATTCTGGGTGAGGAGAGCCAATACTCAGCGGTGGTGTTTTTACCAAGACATAAGAGTTTGGCGGGAGATTTGTATAAGTCGGCCTTATTGTAAAGGAGGAGTAATGGAATAGTAGTAGTAGCAGCACGTGATATGACATTCAGTGCAGCAGATCGCCATGAATGACATACACCGCGGCATCGTAGAAGATCGAAAGTTGTAGTCACATGTGCCATTATCAACTCCAGCAGTTCTTGTGGAAGGTCGGACCAAGGGACAAGTAGGACCAGTACTCCTACTGTATGAATATTATTACCCATGTTCATGTGGGCTGATCAAACCTAGCAAGCTAACACAAGATTTGAGTGGGAAGCCAACAATTGATTCACAATTAACAATTAACAAAAAGAACAATAGATTGAATTAAGGTTTCAAGTCAAGGAGGAAATTAACCCTACTTATATAGAGCAATACGAGGAAATCTTAATTTTACTTTTCTTTGTTTCCTAATCCCGAAAGAACTCCTCTTTCTATATATTACTGTATACTTTTAGTCCAACATTTTTTTTTAATTGAAATTATTAAAACTTATTATAGGCCCTGTTTCCTAATCCCGAAAGAACTCCTCTTTCTATACATTAGTGTATACTTTTAGTCCAATTTTTTTGTTCTTTTTCTTTTTTTAATTGAAATTATTAAAACTTATTATAGGCCCGACCAAATGAACCTTGTGTATGTGTATAAATATATAATGAATCAAGTCGATCTAACGGTTACATCATCCTTCTCGGATTCCAACCATAACCATAGATCTCCAGTTTCATCAACAATATTATCAGAGTGGATAGAGAACTAACCTTGGTGTTTGCAGATGGAGTTCGGCGATTTCCAAACAGAAGAAAGCTATTTCCCAGATTGCCAGCAAAAGCTTGGATGCGGCAGGCATGGTTTTAAGGTTTCAATGTTTTGACTTGATATAATAAATTAAATCCACGGCTGAGATTAAGTGGGCCAAAGGGCTATTTAGTTAATAGGCTTTATTTGTAATTTTTTTTTTTTTTACTTCTTCTTTATTTGTGAGACGGGCCTCTAAAGATTAAACATTAATTGGCCTTAAGACATGGTCTAAACTTTGCAGCGGTGGTCCCTATAATACAAAACTACAGTATTCTTCTACTCTACACAAAATTCTTTAGTCTTCATTTGATTAAAAATTAATTGGCCTTAAGACATGGTCTAAACTTTGCAGCGGTGGTCCCTATAATACAAAACTACAGTATTCTTCTACTCTACACCAAATTCTTTAGTCTTCATTTGATTAGATTGAAATAAGTAAGGAAAGAAAAGAAATAAAAAATGAATGAAAAAAAAGTTATTTTTTATTAAGCATTTAGTTATCATTAAAATTTATTTAGGAAAATTGTATGAAAATATTAATTTGTTAATTATAATATGAAAATGAAAAAAAAGTGATTGTGCATATCAAAATTATCCTTATAATTTTAAATACTTAAAAAATAAATAAATTTGTATTTGATGATATATATTTTTATCAAAGTTTTTATAAAATGATAAATTATTAAATTTTAATAATATAATTATTTATATTGTTTAAATTAAAATAATTCTTCAAGACTTCTTAGGTAGAAACGTATAAATAGAACTATCTATTCATTTAAGATAAATAAGGGAGCTTAAGAATAAAAAAATAAATTTTTTTTTTCAAAAAAATTGGGGGCTCATGGAGTACTCATGGGCTTTCAACCAAAAAACACAAAAAGAAAAAAATATATATATTAGGGAGGGCTATTCGCAGTCCACTTTTCTACGTTTGCACTACAATCTTAAATGAAATAACAATTATAACATTAATTTTACAACTAAATGATTAGTACTTTTTAAATGTCACAACTGTCCTTTTAGATTTTCTCTCCTTATCTCCGATCTTTAATATGTTAGGTCTCTTTTGGCAAGATAAAAAATAATAATTATAAAAATAATTTGAATAATATTTTGTTTACAGGAAAAAAAAAAAAAAAACAGTTTATGTTGAATAAATTATTTCTTTTGACTAGACCAAAAATAAAAAAAGTAACTATTAAAATAATTATCTCTTTTGACAGGAAAAAAAAAAAACCCAAAAGAAAAATATTTATTGAAGAAATTATCTCTTTTGTCAAGAGAAAAAAAAAAAAAAAAAAAGTACCGGAAAAAGAGGATTAAAAATATACATATATATAGATATATTGAATAAATTATTATTTTTTATAATACCATAATATATATATATATATATATATATATATATATATATATATATATTTCTTTTGAATAAATTAATTATTTCTTTTGATGGAATCATAAAAAATCACCAAAAAAAAATTACATCTTTTGATAGGACTGGAAAAATAAAGTCAACTTTATTGAATAAATTATTTATTTTGATTGCACTAAAAAAAGTCACGAATATAGCACAGGAAAAAAAAAATAGTAAAGGAACTAAAGAAAGTACAAAAATAAAAATAAATAAGTTGTATAAAGGGTAGTTATAGAATTATAAAATAAGGTATAGTATCATTAATGAATTGAATGATCTTCTTGTCATTTTATTTGAAAAAAAAAAGACAAGTGTAGTGTAATCGGAGAAAAGTGGAGTGCTAATATTATTCTCTTTATATATAATAGAGATTTATAATATATGTGATACAATGTATATATTTGGAACCAAAAAAAAAAATCATCCAAACAGTTGAAGAACTTGCCTCTTTGAAACTTAGTAGACTAGAAACTCAGTTAGAAAATAAAGAAGTTAATTGTCAACGGAATAAAATAGGAACTTCAAATAAAAAGAAACAATTTTCACGAGAAAATATTATTTTCCCGTGTTTTTTGTGAGAAAAGTTTTGGGAGAAACTAGTCTAATGCGAGAAATTATATTTTTTATTACGATTTTTTTTTTCATCTATCCAAATTCTAAAAAAATTAAAAAAATTTCTCTTTCCTTTATTTTTTAGTTGATTCAATCTAACTAAACGAAGCCTTAGTTTTTTTTATCTGAAATCCGGTGTTAAAGCCTTACATCCTCGTCTAAAAACGACATTATGCAAGACCCATAAGGTATTAACCGAAATACAAAGAGTTGTAATCCAAATGTGGCTAGCCCAAGATGACATGAACTAAAATCCCTGCTGCACAACAGTTGTTTGGTATATATACATGTAACAATTTTTTCTTTTTTACGTGCATCACAAATTAGAGGGACCAGACAATTATTGTGTAGAAGAGGATTTTGATCCAAAAGACATAATGCAAGACTCATAAGCTATTAACCGCAATTCCGCTAATAGTCCATATAATAACCGCTACTTCTCGAACAAAGCAAAGAAGATGAGATGGGATGCTCGCCCAAACGACGATACGAGGTCATAAATTCTTTGAAACAACAAGAGGCTGGTAACACTCACCATTAACACAACTCAGTTAGTTTGAATACATATCCTATACTAGAATCACAATGATTTCAATCACAATGATTTCAAACAACTTGAGTATTAAGAAGCAAATAAGAGAAATAAATACTCAACATATTGACTCAGAAACGAATCAAAATTGAAGAGTATATGGCCCTTCTCATCTACTCAGAAACTCACATTATTTATCCGTTTATTACTTCTAATCTAACATTTTTGTCTTAAAAAAAAAAAAAAAGATAAGAATTGAAGAGCATATTGAGTTGCTCTCCAATATCCCAAGGAGCCTGACTTCGCACCTTCTAACTTCTCTTATAACTTTCTTGTCTTAAAAAAAAAACAAAGAAAAAAAAAAAAAAACTTCAATGTCACATTTCTCTAGTCAGTAAATATCTTTGTATTAAATTATCATTCCATATTATGCATGTAACAAAGCGAAGACCTGACTGTCTTGACCATATCACTTCAGCAGTCCACTTTTGAACACCAACCTTGCAACTAATCAGTGCGCTCTAACGAAAATTATATAAATTCTCTGCGGTAGAGCGTTCGAGACTCCTTAAGGAGTAAAGATAATTTTCTCAAGTTTCAAAAAATAAGACTAAGATTAGATTTGAGTAAACATTGAATATGCAATCAACAAATAAGAATGCCAAATTTTATTACGTGAGTTTAATATTATTCGGTTCTGATCTAAATGAGATGTTAATGTCATTTTTTGAAATTAAAGGAGAGGTCTCAATCACATTCAGGGTTGAATGTTATGGTGACATCCATGGACTTCCACACACTTGCTTTTCCATACTACAAAATAATCATTATTTAGTGTATGAAGTGGTCCGGTAAAACCTATTAATTAGCTCATCCAACAATGAGTTTAAATATATATATATATATATGAAATTAAATTATTTTTTATTATATGAAATTAGTGTCTTGAAATTAAAAAAAAGAGAAGAAATTAAAGATTTCGTACATTAATTCTAAAGCAATATAGCCTATAGGACGGGTTGAAACTATCAATGGTATGCATGCCCTTGCATTTGACCATGACATAGATTTAATAGTTCAATCTTACGATTTACTAAATCATATATCCCAAAATCCTTATTAAAGGAGTTGGCATTTGTCCAAATATCATCAATGAAATAAATCGAATTTGGTCTATATTTAGGATTGTATCTGACTGAAACAAACTTGGAATCATTATACGCCAAGAATAGAGTTATTAATCTCCTATCTTCATCCTCCCTTTGGCCAGCTTGGGATTTCAGTCATAACCGTTGATCTGATTTCAGCTATAACCGTTGATATCCAGTTCCATCAGCAGGATTATCAGAGTGGAGAGAGAAAACTAACCTTCTTGTTCGCAGACGGTGGTTTCCAAGCAGAAGAAAGCTATTTCCGCAAAAGCTTGGCTATGGTTTTAAGGTTTTTCTATCTTTTGACTTGAGATAAGAAATTACTAATGGGCTACTTAGTAAACTTTACTTATTTATCATATGTAAAAAATTACTGAAATGGAAAAAATGGACAAATCATCAACAAGAAATTCAAAATTCTATCATTAATATTTTTCACAATTCACAAGTTCATAATGCACCTTGCCCCACCCCCAACAAACTCATATTTTTCACTGCACAACCAGAGAGTTCCCTTCAATAAGCATGGTTCAAGGGAGTTTCCAACACTAAACCCTTAAAAAATTACTCAGCAGCACATTTGGACATATCAGGGCTTTTAATCTCAAAAAGACATAATATAAGACCCACGAAGTATTAACTGCAAATACTCCATATAATAACAGCTACTTCCGGAAGCAAGCGAAGAAGATGAGATGGGATGGGATGTTCAAACTGTCGGGTTGGTGAAGAAGGGAATCTGAGACTTAAACCTAATGCGTTAACCTTTTGGATTAGATACCCCCAACGCAACCCAACACAAACAAGGATACAGGTCAAACATGCAAGGATCGTTTAATATATCAAATGGAATCAGATATTTGAAATTTAAGTTTTAAAGAAGAAATGAAAAATAAATAGATAAACCTTAAAGTACAACTTTCCTCCCCGCCCCAACTGTATTTCCATCAATTACATGAGCAAGTTTCAACTTTAAAATTCTATAAAGATGACTCAATAATTCTTACTGCCAAACTGAACCTTTTTGCAATTTTCATCAACTTTAAGGCCATTCCACCGAGTAATTGAGTTCCAAGAGCCATGTCCTAAAAATCTTGACAGAAGTGGAAAGCAATGCTATCAATAATTACAACTCCAACCTGTAAATAGATCAAATTAATTCATGAGGCACAATCAATAGATACTGACACAACAGATATGTATGAATAGGTAAACATATAAAATGATGATTAAGATAATAGACTTCTCCTACATAACTCGACTCAGTTAAAATAACGAAATGTAACAGGTATTAAAAGTTTATTATATTTAGTTATACATGTCCCCAGGTTAAGCAAAGAGTAGGGGAGAAATGAAGTAACAGACAATGCATCCAATGTTAGCACACACACACATGATCATTAAGATAATTAAGGGAAAGCTCACAACTTATACAGATCTCTAGTTTTTAAGGGTCAAGTGTAGAAAACACCCCTAATGTATACACCGCCTAATACTTTCACCCCCTATTTGAAAAAGTGTGCTAATTACCCTCTTATTCTTTTAACATTTTGCTGAAACACCCTCAAAAAGAAATCTAACATAATATAATGCTATAATGCCCATTTTGTCATTTTACTCTTCCAAAAATGCCCAAGGGGGTGTGTATGCTGTTAATCTTATAGTATAGGGATGTTATGTACACATTAGAATTCTTTAAACTTTCTGTGTAGGAAATTGAAAACCAAGGGCCAGAAAAGTTCAGTGCTGACATGGTGGAGGTTTCCGGCGGTAGAGAAATGACATTATAAATATATCATGCCAGCCAAATACTTACTGCCTGATAACAATACCAATTGTACAACCAATTCAAGTTACCTCTATTTCCTACTCATCCATGCAGATTGCAATTGGAGTAATAATAAAACAACCAAAAAAACATCCACTTACTTTCCACAAATCCCAATAATTCATGTTTCTAACTTTATTTTATTTTATGTGTTTTCTTTACGCAAAACATCAGCCAAACTTGGTACCCAAATAGAAGATAAAACAGTAATCAAGGTCATAAAATATGAATGCTTCATTGTCCTCCAGACTGCATTCCAGCAAAAATTTAGTTATTTGTTAGAAGAAGAAGAACGTTCCATGAATCAAAATCATATTATTTATCGTCTATGACCGAAATCGTTCGTGTTAATGCAGCAGAAGAATTAGCCAGTTGAATTTTTTATAACAACAAAATCGTTCGTGTTGCACGGTTCGAATCCGGTCCCGGTGAAGGTGGAGAGAGTATATGAAGCTCACTGGTAGCATAGTCTGAAATTCTAATCGTTTGGATAGCTCACTGAAGCTTTTGTCTCCATCTTCTGCACTTGCCCAGTGAAGATGTTGAACTCCAAAGTGGAAGCTTATACATGGATCGCTGACAGCGAAGATCCAGTTATCTCCTACAGTTTGGTCAAGACAAGAGAATGAGAGATCGTGCAAAGTCTTTTTTCTCCCAAGCTCTCCCTAATTTATATTAAAGATGATGTCGGTCTTGGGTCACTGAAGTTCTCCTGTAGGTTGGTCAGTGAAGCACTCCGTGTTGGAAATAGTGGCCTAGTTACACACACAACACTATACTATTTGGAAGAGAATAGAAATGGAGGAAAATAATTCTTATTTCACTTGATAGAAAATGAGTACAATGCATGGGTTTATATAGGCTTCAAAACATAAATGTAAATGAAACTTAAAACCCCACTAACATATCATTTAGTAGGCAAAACTCCCACTAACCCACTAACATGACCATTTAGTAGGCAAAACTCCCACTAACCCACTAACATGACCATTTACTAGTTGTAACTCTCATGCCCCCCACTAACTCCAATAAAAAACTCACATAAATGTAAAACACTAAATAAAATAAAGTTTAATTTCTAACACCCCCTCTTAAACTTGATTTTTTTTCAACTCCAAGCAAACTCCTAAACTTGTGAAAATCTGCAAACTTGAGGGGCTTGGTGAAAATATCCGCAACTTGATCTTGTGACTTGATGAACTTGAGCTCCACCTCCTTCTTAGTTATACATTCTCTAATGAAATGAAATCTTGTATCAATATGCTTGCTTCGTTCATGAAACACCGGATTCTTGGCCAAAGCAATTGCTGATTTGTTGTCCACAAAAATCTCCGTTGACTCTTCTTGTAGCATGTGTAATTCCTTCAACAAATTCCTCAACCAAATTACTTGACAGACACATGAAGTGGCTGCAACATATTCTGCTTCACAAGTTGAGAGGGTGACAATGGGTTGCTTCTTTGAACACCATGTAAAAGCAGTATTTCCCATGAAAAAACAATAGCCCGAAGTACTTTTTCTATCATCCAAATCTCCGGCCCAATCACTATCACAATAACCCACAAGCTTGAAATCATTAGAAAATGAATAGAATAACCCAAAATCAAGGGTACCTTTGATGTAACGAAGAATCCTCTTAGCCGCCTTGAAATGAGTTATGGTGGGTCTTTCCATAAACCGACTAACAAGCCCAACCGCAAATAATATGTCCGGCCTTGTGCATGTTAAGTATCTCAAGCTTCCAACAAGACTTTTGAAAAATGTTGGATCCACCGTCTCTCCATCTTCATCTCTTGACAATTTAATTCCAACTTCCATGGGCGTGTTCACCAATTTACAATCTTCCATCTTGAAATTCTTAAGAATTTTCTTAGCATAGCCTTCTTGGTGAATGAAAATTCCATCCTTCATTTGCTTGACCTCAATGCCAAGATAATAAGCCATGATGCCAATATCTGTCATCTCGAACTCTCGAGCCATAACCTTCTTGAAATCTTCAAACATTTTTGGATTGCTACCTGTGAAGATTAAATCATCCACATACAAGCAAACAAAAAATACATCTCCATTCTCACTTACTTTGGAGTAAAGAGCATGTTCATATGGGCACTTTGAAAAATTATTGTCTTGAAAATATTTGTCAATTCGCTTATTCCACGCTCTTGGTGCTTGCTTCAAGCCATATAAAGCCTTCTTCAATTTCAAGACTCTGTTTTCTTGCCCTTTTACAACATAGCCCATGGGTTGTTGAACATACACCTCTTCTTCAAGAAACCCATTCAAGAAAGCCGATTTCACATCCATTTGGTGGATTCTCCAATTGTTCTGGGCTGCCAAAGAAATTAACAATCTAATTGTTTCCAAACGAGCTACGGGTGCAAATACCTCATCATAGTCAATTCCGGGCTTTTGGTTGTACCCCTTGGCGACTAATCTTGCTTTATATTTTTCAACTTCACCATTTGCATTATGCTTTGCTTTATACACCCACTTGACACCAATTGCCTTTTGCTCTTTTGGAAGTGTAGCAAGCTCCCATGTGTCATTCTTCTCTATGGATTTAATTTCTTCATCCATAGCATTTCTCCATTTTTTGTCTTGTGCCGCCTCTTCAAATCCTACGGGTTCACAATCCGCAAAGAGACAAAAAAGTGTTAGATCACCTAACCTTTCCGTTACCTCATCTGTTTCGTCATATATGTCACGAAGACTCCTCATGCGAAGTGGTGGTGTGTCACTTAAACTTGATGATGATGGAGTTGATTGATCTTGAATTGATGGCGGTGGAGGTGATGTTGGTGGAGAAATGGGCTGCTCCATGCCTTCATTTTCTTGCTCCTCATCTGAAATTGAAAAAATATTATAATCTTCATTTGGAGTGTTCCAATCCCATGTGGCTCCCTCTTCGAATTCAACATCTCTACTAATGACAATCTTCCCATTACTTGGATTGTACAACTTGTAGCCTTTGGAATTTGCATCATAGCCAATGAACACCATTTTTTCACTTTTGTTGTCTAACTTGGTCCTCCTTTCATCCGGCACGTGCACATGGGCAATGCTCCCAAAAACCCGCAAATGAGAGACACTTGGCTTTCTTCCGCTCCATGTTTCTTGTGGTGTTTTGTTTTGCACACTTCTAGTAGGACACCGATTGGACAAGTACACCGCACAATCAACCGCTTCAGCCCAAAATTCTTTAGGCATTTCCTTACTTTTCAACATGCTTCGAGCCATATTGAGAATGGTTCTGTTCTTCCTTTCTGCAATTCCATTTTGTTGGGGCGATCTCGGAACCGTTAAAGGATGGTGAATTCCATTTTCTTCACAAAATTTTTTGAAATTATTTGATGTGAATTCACCACCTCTATCGGATCGAAGAGCCTTTACATCATAGCCACTTTGTTTTTCAACAAGTGCTCTAAATTTTTTAAAAATTTCACACACCTCCGATTTTTGTTTAAGAAAATACACCCATGTTTTTCGGCTAAAATCATCAATGAATAATAAAAAATAATTATTCTTACCAAATGATGATGGAGAAATTGGACCACAAACATCCGAATGGATAAGTTGTAGTGGCGCCGTAGCTCTTGTGGTAGCTTCTTTAGGAAAACTTTTCCTTGATTGCTTTCCAACGAGACATCCTTCACATAATTGATTTGGATTGCTAATGAAAGGCAATCCCTTCACCATCTTCTTTTTGGCCAACAACTCTAATCCTCCAAAATTCAAGTGCCCAAATCTCAAGTGCCAAAGCCAAGTTAAATCATTAACACAAGCCTTCAAACATTTAGCCTCGTCGGCTTGAATATTTAGCAAAAACATCCGGTTCTTTGTCATTGGAACCTTGGCAATCAAATTACCCAATGGGTCTCTTATCGAAAGACTACAATCCTTCATGGATATATTGTAGCCTTTTTCTAAGAGTTGTCCCAAACTCAAAATATTGTTCTTCATATTAGGCACATAATAAACATTAGAGATAAATTGATGATGCCCATTTCTCAAACGAATCAATATTTTACCTTTCCCTCTTACCGGAATTTGTGATAAGTCTCCAAATGTTACCTTGCCATTTATTGATTCATCAATATCAACGAATTTCTCTTTGCTACCACACATATGGTTGCTAGCACCGGTGTCAAGATACCACACATCTTCTTGATCACTCCTTTCACATTTGTATGCTAACAACAAAGTAGGCTCCACTTCTTCATCAACATAATTCGCCTTTTCTTCAACATCGTTAGCAACATTTCTACATTCCGAAGCATAATGACCATACTTTTGACAATTATAACATTGAATTTGAGACTTATCATACCTCCTTCCATATGACCTTGAGTAATTTCCTCTACCACGACCTCTTATTTGTTGTGAGTCATGGATTTTTTCTTCATTGTTGGTTGTGTGTTGACCACTTCTTTCTCCTCTTCCACGGCCTCTTCCTCTTCCTCGGCCACGTGCATTTCCACGTCCTCGGCCCCTTTGATTTCCTCCATGTTTTTCGTCTCTTTCGTTCAACGAAAACTTTGTTTGTAGCACTTGCTCCAATGCTTCTTGTTTCTTCACCACCTTTTCTTCATGAGCTTGCAACGAACCCATGAGTTGATCAACAGTCATGGAATCCAAATCCTTTGACTCTTCAATGGCTACAACAATGTAGTTGAATTTGGAATCCAACGACCGAAGGATCTTTTCAACGACCCTTGTATCAGTCATGGTGGTTTCGCCATATCTCCTTAGTTGATTTACAATAGCCAGGACCCTCGAAAAATAATCTGAAATTGATTCAGATTCCTTCATATGCAATGCTTCAAATTCACCCCGTAACGTTTGGAGGCGAACCTTCTTCACTTTATCAACTCCTTGGAAGGAATTTTGAAGAATCTCCCATAGTTGCTTTGCATTTTCTGCACTAGCAACTCTTTGTAGCATTCCATCATCCAAACATTGATGGATGGTCATCACCGCCTTTTGGTCCTTCTTTCTCATGGCTTGTAAAACATCTTTTTCGGCTTGAGACAAAGTTGCCTCATCTTCTGGCTCATCATAACCTTTGGAAACAACTTCCCACACATCTTGTGCTCCCAAAATTGCCTTCATACGGATACACCAATTTTCATAGTTATCTTTGGTGAATCGAGGCATTTGAAATGGAACCGAATTGTTTGCCATTTCTTCTCTCTCTCACAAACTAGCTCTGATACCACTTTGTTGGAAATAGTGGCCTAGTTACACACACAACACTATACTATTTGGAAGAGAATAGAAATGGAGGAAAATAATTCTTATTTCACTTGATAGAAAATGAGTACAATGCATGGGTTTATATAGGCTTCAAAACATAAATGTAAATGAAACTTAAAACCCCACTAACATATCATTTAGTAGGCAAAACTCCCACTAACCCACTAACATGACCATTTAGTAGGCAAAACTCCCACTAACCCACTAACATGACCATTTACTAGTTGTAACTCTCATGCCCCCCACTAACTCCAATAAAAAACTCACATAAATGTAAAACACTAAATAAAATAAAGTTTAATTTCTAACACTCCGATGGGTCAATCGCTAAAGCTCTCCCCGGTTTGGTCGCGTTGGAGCTTTCTGGTTTGGTCGCAGTTCTTAATTATTTTTTTCAAAATTTTTAAAAATATATATACATGTATGTGTGTGTGTGTGTGTGTGTGTAAGGAGCTTTTCTGTTAAGCTTCTGGGCTCAGTTGGTTTTTGGATGGAGTTCTGCACACTGTTTACATATATATATATGTATCTATGAGTGAGTTCAGTTTGCTCACAGCACTGACCCAATTCGTTACTTCCATCAAAACTTAATCTTCAATATAGAGATAAGCTTATTGATAATCATTATCCTCTAAGTTATACCCTTTTTCGTCATTTCACAAAATTATTATTTTTCAATAATGTATAAAAAGTCTATAAAGGGTAATTTGGATAAATTATAATTTTAATGTGTCAAAAGGGACATATTTACACAAATTTGAAACTTTAACGTGTTCTTTACAAGGGCGGGGCGTGACGCACTGACTTGGCTTAGTCAACCAAGCAAATCACCAAGTACAATTCCTTCATTGGCTTAGTCATTGATTATTGTACCAAATCAAAGGATCGGGAAGTAGTTTTCTTCTGTAAGAAACTAGTAGAAGGAAAATACTGCTGGTAACTAGAGCAGCTAACAAAAATTAGACTTGATGAAAATTCTACACTTCCAAAAATTATGACACTTTGTAAAAGAAGCTGAACGATAAAAATTCAATTACATTGGAAAACTAAATAACTTATATCAGAGTTTTGCATAACATAATTGAGTCGTACGGTAAACCTATACTTATATATTTGATTAGTAGTGATACATCACATATATTAGTCACACTTAAAAGTGAATGGCACTTTTTATATTTTCCTATAACACAGTTTGTAGAAGTATGAAAAACATCACTTGAGACATATATGGGAGCAGAGCCTCGGTGCTTGGTAGCAATTACATTGCACTAAAGCTGAACTAAACTAAATCATCAAATGTTGTAGATAAACACAAAATCACTCGACTAAAGCTGAACATAACAAATAAATCAAATTTTAAAAAATTAAAAGAAAAAAGAGGTCATATAATTCACCAAAGAAGATGGAGATCAGCAGTTATGATATGCAAACAAAGACCAAATGCCTACAGGTTATGATTTTTCGCATTATCAACAGTTATCTCGCATTATTGATGTATATAACTATATATTTAGACGCACACACCAACATATATATACATACTCACATATTTACATCTAATTCAAGTAAATTTGTATTATTAACAGTTTCAAAACGGGAAAAAAGTAAAATAAAGCAGATATAAAAAAAGAAAAGAGTAGAAACCAATAGCAGTATTATAACTTCCATCAGAATTGTGTAATCACGATCTATAAAAAATTTTAAATGCCTCTTCTACTAAATGCTGAGATCTACAATTCAAAATGAAAATAAATACCTAATTAGCATAAGAAACAGCTCTATACAGGTAATTTTGGGGGAGAGAAAAAGAAAGAAAAATAATCATGAAAAAAAAAAAAAAAAGCATTTTTGTTTCGAAAAACATACTCCACCTTATAAATTAAATTATTTTAAATAATTTGCTATCATGTTTAAGATGAGATCTAAATGCCCAATAAAGATTATTTTTTTAATGGTAAATTATTTTGGTATTATGAAAGTTTCGTTTAAATTGTTATTAGTATTTTTTTTCATATAAAACTTTTTTAATAGTATTTTTTTTCATATAAAACTTAAATCTTTTTATTTAAGTTTTTATTTTTGGTATTATGAAAAATCTCTCTTTATCCTTTCAATGACAAATCAAATATGAATTAGGTAAAATATTTTTTTATTTTCTGTATTTGGCAAAGGTTTACGAGATTAAGGTAGAATCCATCAGACAGACATGCAAAAATTTTTGCCGAAAATTGATGGATAAGTTATTTTTGTTAAATTTAAATTTTTTTTTTTTCTTTGTAAATATTTTACGACAACCAAATACCAAAAATAAAAAAAAAATATTTTTTAAAAAAATATTTTACATCCAAACAAACGAAGTCAACACCATAATTTTTTTGAACAAGAAAATAAGATGAGAAAGATCAGACATATTTTTTGAGTACCCATTTACTATAATTCTCTATTCAAAAGTGAGGGGAGAGGAGGGTGCAAAAAAAAAAAATTACATGTTGAATTTCCGGGAAAAAAAATGTTGAATTTTTGAGAAAAAATTATATATTTTTGTTACATAAAATTAAAAGGATACTTTCAAATTAATTTAAATGTGTGTATATATATATTATCTAATGCTACAATGATATTATAGTCATTTTCTTTGCTTCCACCCCACCAACACAAATGCAAAAAAAAAAATACATTTATCCATTCTCTTCTCATTTTCATCATTTTCCATCCTCGGCTAAATAGAGTATAAATATAATAAGTAATGTGTTAAGGTCTGGTTGCACTCGATTTTTCACGTAATCACTTTTACAATTAGAATTGAATTAAAGTTAAGTTTGAATTGAGGTTACATCAATTTGAGCTCATTTCAAATTTAAATTTAATAATTTTTTTAAGAAAAAAATTCAAATTTCAATATTTACTTTTACTAAAATAGTACACTTTCAAAATTCGCAAAATATCAAATCTGATTGAAGCATCCCACCACATGACATCATTTGTGGGGTCCACACCCCTTCCGGTATAATTTCTATTCGATATTTTTCGAATCTGAAAAATGTATTATTCCTCTTATTTTTTATATAGATTTATTGCTATAAATATATTTATAACCTTTGTATTTATTTATTAACTGCATTCGTTTAAATCTCAAGGTATTTTGTATTAATAATTAAGAGATTCAGAATTTGCTTGTTTTGTAATTATGGAAACTGTTTTTCGTTCTCCAAAAACTAAAAACTGTACAAAAAAAACTTTGTTTTGTTTAGTTTTTCCTGAAAACTGTTTTATGAAAATTCAATTATAAAAATGCCTATTTTTAGATAACAGTATTTTATAATTATCTGAAAACTGTTTTATGTTTTCTCAATTTCTGATACCTGTTTTTAAAATTACAAACCAAACAAGCCCTTAGTTTTTCAAAAAATTTGTTTGTGAGTTTTTAATTTAGAAATTTACATTAATTATATATATATTATTTATTTATTTAATCTAATATCAAATGACTAAAAATTAGACCAGTCATATAACTTATCCGAATTAATTCAACAATCTACTCCGTAATATGGAATCTAAGGCTTAATTGCAAACTTAAGTTGAAAATTTTAGGGTAAATTACATAGACGTATGCCATAAATTAATTAGAAAGTGAAAGAGATAAAAAAAGGTCAAATATTTTAGGAACTACAGGCAAAACAACAGCGAAAAACTTCAGCGAAGCAACAGCAAGGCAAGGACTGCACCACAGCACTACCAAAACCTACAGCTTCCCCACCGCCATCCCCACCCCATAACCTCCACCATCCTTTCTTAGACTGAAATGGGTATCTCTTCTTGTCCCAAAAATGGGTCTGCAAAAGGTCGTAGGGAGGAAAAAGAGTAAAAAAATACTTTAAGCGTTTTTGTCTTTTTAAAATTTATTGTATTTATAACAAAATACAATGTAGATATAATAAGGGTATAAAAGTAATTTTGATAGAACTGTTAACTCCATCCATCCAAGAGCTCTAATAGGGGATGTCATTCTAATTTGACAAACAAAAGGGAAAGTCAGTGTAGGTTGACGAAACCTTAGGGGAGGTCAGTGTAATTATCCCTTTTATATATATATATATATATATATATTATATAATGACATAATCGTAATTAAACTCGACAAATTTGACAGGAGAAGTCAGTATAATTTGATAAATAAGAGGGGAGGTAAGTCTATATTAAAAACACCTTAGAGGAAGTCAGTGTAAATTCCCCAAAATGATATAGTTCAAAAAATAGTTTAAAAGAGATTCTATTATTATTATTACATAATAATGTAATAAATTTTTTTTTTTTTTTCCAAATAATGTAATAATTAAAAATTTGTAACTATTTGATGCTTTCCTTTAAATATTTATATTATATTAGGAATTATTATAGATACATGGACTTATGAATCCATATTTATAATTTGGTGGAGGTAAAGTCACGATGTTTTGAAAAAATTAAAGTTGACCAAAATAATAAAAACATTATTTATTGTCCAAATTATACTTACCATTTTCAAGTAGCACTTTCTTGGGCCATAGAGAATAAATCTTGGATTCCAATAGACGGAGTTGGAGGTGGTTTCAATTTGGATTTTTTTTTTTTTTTTTTTTTTTTTTTTTTTTTTTTTTTTCCTGGAATGTATCAAATTGGGAATTTTGACTTTATATATTTAATAGCTTATAATGGTCTTCGTCATTATAAATTTAAAGACTTGGTATCTGATACCACGCGCTGTTTAGTCGGAAAAATTAATCGGAACTTCAACTGTGGGTGACTTTTGTAAAACGTTAGATAGTTTGGAGAATTAATTGTAAAATAGAAGTTCTGAAAGGTTTTAAGAAGAAAGGGTATAATTTAAGAGAGTTTTATATACTTTACCCTTTTTCTTATTATATTAATATTGAGAGGAAATTTTTATTTTAAATAATAATAATAAATTTTTTATTTTGAATATTGTTATGCGGCCGCTTGCCACTACTACGGTGAGTCAACTCTGTTTTCTATAAAAGGCTCTAATCATTGAGAAATTATTGGGTACCTCAGGGGTGCCACGTCAAAGCCACTAACTGGTACCCCCATCCAATAGAATAATGCTATATGTCATATTAGAGAAACATTCCATGTGAGCTTTAACTAAGCCCAGGAAACAAATAGACAGAAAGTTAACACCGTTTAAAATTAATTGAGTCAAAATTTTCAATTTTCAAATTTCAAATTTCACATTATAATATTTTTTTTCCTCAAATACCACAAAAGAAAAATTTTTGGTCGAAAAATGAATAAAGCTGTTTCTTACTCCACATCTCACAAATGGACATCAAAATCTAGTAGAACTTGCCTCCATTGCCGGATGAACACCACCACAGATCTCTCTCAGTATGAATTCTTTCATCACTATTTTGTATTTCTTTCATTTTCTCGCAATTTTTGAGATCCATTGTTTCCAATGGGTTTGTTGAATTTTTTAATTTGAATTCATATTTTGATATTCAGCTTTAAATGTGTTAATAATTTTATTTTCTTGTTGATCAATGTTTTGTTTGAACACAGGTAACTTCGAAAAAAACGTAGGGGTTTCCTTTTGTTTGTGATGATGTAAACCCAGCCGAACTGTGGAGATCGGTCCAAACAAACCTATTCTTGGAGGTTCTAAAGAAAAAATACTGGTCAAGCCCTTGGTCTCAATGGGGAAAAAGAGGCAACAAGGAGAAGTAGGGAAGGGCCAGTATGATCTTGAACGAGAGGAGAGACAGGGAGCACCTAGTAGAGCCCAGTACTTGTATGGACTCATAATGCACTTTTTGCTGAGCCAAGCTTGGCTTGAGGAGAGATGCACAAAAGCTCTCTATCAGAGATCCTACATTTGGTTTTTGCACATCCCAGTGGTGGTTTGGAAACTCATTAAAATGCTGTATTCGCTGGTGTACATCTGAATGTTTGCTTTGCAGTTCAATTAGTAATCCAAGGATGCCCATTATTTGTATATTGATTGGATTATCAACCACTAAGTTTCACTATTATTTTTATTAACAAACAAATTCTCTCACAAGAATACCTATTATTTTTATTGATTGAGCCTTTTTCATGAAAAAAACATCTACCAAGAATAATCTAAATTCATTATTTGCTTGAATAAAGGAAAAAAGATTTTTTTTTTTTTTTTTGACAAGTACATCACTGGACTTGTATCTTCTTATCAAAAGCTTCAGATACCTCCATCCTTAAAACCTTACAAAAAAACATTTGGTTTACCCTTTTAAATTGGTTTCAGGGTTTAAGTACTGATACAAGAACTTCAAACTACGGATCATGGAATAAAGACAACAAATTTACTAAAAGTAAAGGCAAGGCAATCACTCATTACAATCCAAACATTACATAGTATCCTTAATATGATAAAAGTGCAATTCTTGGAAGAAAGTAGCACTCTCTAAACAAAATAAAACAATTTCAGACTATTGATCTTCATAAGTCATCCAACTTCAACTTTCATGTTGGCCAATTGGTAGAAATCCTACAAAAAATATTTATATGTGTGTGGTTAGTTAAGAATAGTGTTGTTTAGAATGAATTATAGAAAAAAAATCTACAAAGTTGTACCAATTAAACCATCATCTTTTAGGGAATCAACAGGATTTAACGACTCTTGAGATATTAGCATTTGTCGGCTTCTTTCACAATCACTGGGGTTGTTTGAGATGACATCCTACAAAAACGTGTTGAAAAATGTCATGCACAAATGAATATATAACCTATAAATTATTTATTTACTATATGAAGACGGGTTATTAATGTATTTTGAGTTATTAAAGTAAAATGAAATGTACCTCATGGGAAAGACTTGGATTGTAAAAATTAGCATGCATTGGTGTACCAAATGAACGACTATTCGTCATATGAACATGGCCAACTGTAGTGTCTGAGCTACCAAAGGTGCTAACTGAATGCTTTACACTTGTTTGTGCTTTTGGTGCTGCAATAAATAATTATAACTCATAAGTTTGGATAGGTAAATTCAATATGAAAAACAAATTGAGTAAATGTAGAGAAAATTGTGTTACCTCCTGCCTTCTTACGTTTTTTCTTTTCCATATGGCTTTTTAACCGTGCATTGGTTATTCCCTTTTCCCTTACACGTAAAGGATCCAATATGGACATATCATTAAACTGTACACAACTTTCCGCGGTATGATCACAACTAGAATCAGCACTTCTTTTATTGAGATTGCAAGCCTCCATTAGTTTTTGAGTTTCATCCCACATTGATTGCACATGGCTTTTTGCCACATTTTTTCCTTCATCACTCAAAACTAAGTAATTGATAGCACGATAAGCCTGTTGAAGTAAGAAGTTCCTTTCTACAGTTAGTGATGTTTTTTTTTGCGTGGATAACTCACCTTGGTCAAAAACAACATTTCTATCTTTTGCACATTTCTTCCATCTATCAATAATATATTGAGATGGTATCTCGGTGATATTCCACAAATTGAGAACCTTAAGTGCATGCCGACACAACCATCCCGCGGACTCAAACATTTTACAAGAGCACGTGACGTTATAATTTGAGGAGTCGTACTATATAATGTGGCACTCTTTGTGACGCTCCTGAAACGCACGATAATTGTGAAGTTTACTAAGACTACCAAGTTGTTCTAGATGCACCTTCAAACTAGAAAGAAACTCATCTTCAAATAAGTAATAAATACTAGTTGTATAAACACTAGCTGCTTGTTCCAATATTTCACTCTCTCTTATTTTTGGTTGCACCATTCTATGTTTACAACGAAAATCTTCATGAGTCTCTGCCAAACGCATCTTCTCACATTGTTCTTCATAATGTAGCACAAATTCCATTAAGGCCATGGTCTTGCAAGATATCTTCTTTAAAACATTATTCATATTTTCACTCCTTTGAGTGGATTTAATACGAAGAGTGAAGGTGTCTAGGCTAAAAGCGGGACACCACTTTTCTTTTAATCCATAAAGTGTTTTAAGCCATTTGTTGCCTCCATCACAAAATCTTCTAATCATCTCATCCCAAGTTGCTTCAAATTCATCCTTTTTTTCACAATGTAGACATTTGTGAAACAAACATAATTGGCATACAAGCTCCCAATGTTTTGAGTTGCATTCTTCGAAATGTGCCATGAGCAAAGACGATGACAAGTATTTGGAAAAACTTTCTTAATGGCATTTGCCATTGCTTGACACTGATCGGTAAATATAGTCTTCGGTGCTTTATTCTCCATTGCCTCTAAAAAAGTTTCAAATAACCAAACAAATGAATCGGTAATTTCATCTAACAAAAATGCACAACCAAATAAAATATTTTTTAAGTGATGATTGACCCCGACGAATGGAGCGAAGATCATGTTATATTTGTTTGTTCGATATGTGGTGTCAAACACCACAACATCTCCAAAACAATCATAATCAAATTTTGATCTCCCGTCTCTCCAAAAGAAATTTGCCAAACGACCTTCCTCGTCTAATTCTTCATCATGATAGAACATATGGTCTTCAATTCGACAACACCTGAAATGTTTCATTATACTTTGTGCATCTCCTCTTTTAATCAGATTTTGTTTCTTTTCATTGATAAAATTGTGACAATCACTTTGAGTAAATCCAACATGTTCAGACCCACCAACTTCCTTTGAAATATATGAGTAGGCTTTTGTCCCTTTTATACCAGCATCAACCATAGAATTAATAATGCTAGCACTAGCAGAATCTATATTTCTATTTATTTTTAAAAATTGTCTCTCTTCTGGAGCAACAAAATCATGGTTGTGATCATCACTGAAATGACTTACCTTCCACATTCCATTTATAATGGAAAACCTAATTGAAGCCTTACAACCCATTCGTGTCACCAATCTTCTAACCTTTTTCAGATCGGAAGGATCACCATATCGATATTGTCCTGAAAATGCACACAAATATTCACGTTGCCTGATTACTCCACCACTCCCATGTCGATAATTTCCTTTTCGAACACTAAAACGCTTCTTCAAAGCATACTCACAGTACAATCTATATGCTTCATCTTCACTAGAAACTTCCATTCCAATTTTAAGTACGTTAAAATCCCCATTTTCATTTCTCAACAACTCTGAATCTGATGACTCCATTTTGATGAGTTGCCTATTAAAACCACAAAATCTATTTACAATAAGAAAACCTATCAAACTACTTTTAGAATTAGAAGGACAAAAAGAAAACGAAAAAAGAGAGAGTACTTAATTTTGACACACATTAATGATATCCATGACACATAGAACAGTAGTTGATTTATCAAATTGATATGACTTGCAAATACTATTACCTTTTTAACACTTCAATTAATTCTCATTATTATTATTATTTAAGCAACAATCAATACATAAATCAACAAACAATGACTGGTGTCTAGGATAACAATGTAGAACAAGGAGAATAAAAGCAGTCCATTAGAAAATAATATAGCAGAAATTTTAGATTTTCACAAGATTAAAAAAAAGTGATGGGAGAAGATAGAATAATAATTGGTAAACTCATACCTCTTCCGGTAACTTCTTCGTTGTAGGCTTTGTCGACTAGAGAGAAAATTTTGGACTGAATTGTTTATTGCCACTATCCGGGATGGAGTGAAATAAAGAAATATTTTTTCAGAAGTACTTTATGGGTTTGGGGAAAAGAATTTTAGGCGGGATTTTGGGTTTGGGGAAAATAATTTTGGGCGGGATTTTTGTTTTCAGCGACTGTTTAGATGGTGTTAACTTTCTGTCTTTTTGTTTCCCAGTTTTGGCTGAGTTGAAGCTGACATGAAATGTTTCTCTAATATGACATATGGCATTATTCTATTGGATGGGGGTACCAGTTAGTGGCTTTGACGTGGCACCCCTGAGGTACCCAATAATTTCTCCTAATCATTGGCTTTCGCATACACTACTTGCCCGTATTACGTACACACACTACACACGGTTGGACAGAAGATGGAGACCAGCTTTAGAAACCCACACGTGTTCGTTAATGTCCTCCTTTCCATAACCAAGATTACTCCTATAGTTTCCCTTGAATGCAATTCAACAGAGGTGAAGATTCATGTTCGTTGTGACGATGAGAATAACGATGGGATTCTAGGTTTTGCAGTCTTCCACCGCGAGGCTTTTGATTTGTTCACCGGTCAACAACATATGTTCCTCACCATTGATGTTCAAGGAATGCTTGAATATCTTCAAGAATCTGGGAAAATTGAGCTATTCGTGGAGGATGAGTACATGGAAATCATAAACAAAAATGGTATGTCGATCTACACTAGCTAAATTTGAGTTCATATTCATGTTTGTTGAAACTTATATATATATATATATATGACGATGATATTTATCTCTGTGTAATTCAAGAAAACACCTAACCCAAAACAGGAAAAAATATCCTCCCCAACTCTCTCTCTCTCTTTAATTCAAGAAAAGACCTTAAATTTAAACCAGAACAGGAAAAAAGCCACCCCCAACTCACTTTACGCCATTACTCTCTCTCTCTTCGGATTCTATTTTGTGAACTGCTTGTTGGCATGTAACAATGCGAATTCTGTTTCTGGGCATATTGAGTAAACTGATTCACGTTCTTTATATATAACAATCTGTGATATATATATATATATATAGGATTAAATGCAGCAAACCCCCTGAACTATTGGCCATTTGCAAGAAACCCCTTAAACTAAAATTTTGTTGCAATTTACCCCATGATGTCAGATTCCGATACCGGAAAATTTGAAAGACCAGTAAAGTAGTACATAAATTAAGCTTTTCGTGTTCTTGAAAAACCAACAAAAACTCTGCAATTGGGTTGTTGGTGGTGAGTTCGGCGAGGATGAACTCGGCCGGTGGAGACGATGCATGGGCTGTGGATGAACTGCGGCAGTGCTCGGCCGGTGAAGAGGTCGGCGGTGGTGATGGGCTGGCAGAAGAGACCCACCGATCCCAGCAACAGATTCCTCGGCTTATCCAAACACTCCTCAGACGACATCCACCACTCCGATCCCAGCCACAGATTCCTCGGCTTATCCAAACGCTCCTCAGACGACATCCACCACTCCGATCTCCTATTCTTGCAACCCAAAACTTGGATGCCCTTTGATTGGAATCAATTAGAGTAATCAGGAAAGGGGATTTCACCATTGCTCGATCTCTCCGTTCTCTCTCTTCGATTGATTGTTTATTCCTCAGCAATCACAAGCATTTTTGTGTTTTCTTAGCTTAATAGCAACAGTAAAATTTGGGGATGCATTCAAATATATGGTTGATTGATTGATTTCATTTTTAGTTACAGTTTCTTTATATATAAATATTTATTTATATTGTTTCAGTGAGATTCTATATATAGAACTACATACATAAATGAATTTTTAGGAAGAAAGGTTTATATATAGAAAGATATGTGTCTGTATATATGGAGAGAGAGAATGAATGACTTACCAATTTTTTGGGAAGAAATGTACAAACAAAACAAGGAGGGAGAGAGACTGAAACAGGGATTAGGAGGTGTTTATGGAAGAAGGGTATTAAAGTCTTTTCATGTGTATAAGGGTGTTATGGTAGCATAATATTTTGTGTTATGTGATAGGCACACGGGGTCGCCGGCACCGGATGGGGCAAACGGCAAAAAAATGTACAGTAAGGGGGTTTTTTTGTACAATTTTTGTAGTTCAGGTTTCTTGCACGTTCCCCAATAATTCTGGATTTTTGCACTTTATCCATATATATATATATATATATATATATATATGAACCTCTCAGTGTGTATATATATAACCTCTCAGTGTGTATATATATAAATATTTATGTATGTATATATATATATATATATATATATTTGTATACGTGAATCAGTATATATAAACCTTCCGATAATACGTATTTATACAGAGTTTGAGCTTTGCTGAAATGTTTGTATACAGAAAAAAAGAAAAAAGAAAAAGAAAGAAACTCGTTGGTTCAATTTTGCTTTTTGTATGATAGCTTTGCATTTTTTTGAACTGTGTGGATAATTGAAGATTTCCTATATCAGAAAATGGTCAGTGCTAGATCATTTCTAAGTTTGTAAAATATGTTATTTTCCTAGTTTGAACCTGTACAGTTAAATGTTGCATTACTGAATTGGAAGTTTTAACAGAGCAATTTTTATTTTCTTTGAATGTTGTCGTCATGTTGTGAATATGTGATAGAAACATTTAATCTTCTCTCTTCATGGAAAGGTCTAAAGTAGAGCAAAAAAACAAAATGCTAGCTATGTAGTGACAAATGTTGTTATGGTGACATATAAATTTCAATCACATAACCTAAGGGGCTGACCTAGTGATTGTGCACAAAATGTGACCATGCCATTTTATTCAATCAGTTGTGAATTGATGTATTTGAATTCATCTTCTCAGGTCGCTGCAGATGTGACCAGGCCGAAAATGTAGTCGAAAACGTTCTGGATACAGAGCATAATGAGGTTCTGGTGGCCATTGCAGCTCCACTGTTGAGGACTTTAATGTCATCCTCCCCCACTGGAGGTGAAAAGTCCTCTCTTTTTTCTTTTTTTTTTTTAACTTAGATTAGTTTCACTTCCAGTGCGTTTGTTGGTGAAAGAACATACTATCTCAGTCTGAACTTGTGAGTGACAAGTTGCTTTAAGTGTAAGTTTTCAAACAATTTTTATGTAGTTTCTGTTTTGTTTGTTAACAATATTTTTTGAAAATTTTCCATTTTGTTTTTCTTCTGCAGAAAGATGACTTTGTTATCTGGGCAGCAGAGTCTGTATCCCCTCATGACTACCCGGATTCACATACCACCTTTCCGGTTATCATTCCATCCCGCATTGCATATCTGTTTGCACTAGCCGGCTTCTCAGAAACGATTTGGCTACACCTCTTCACAGCCTCATCAAAGATAGCTTACGCAACGAAGGATTTGAACGTTGTCATACGTTTCATTGTGTAGCTTTGGCCAACACAAATGTTCAGTATACGGTAAAATCAATGTAAGAATTTTTTCACTGTTTATGGATTCTGAACTGAAGTAAGCCTGAACAGTACTTGATAATTTTGCTTCCCATGGTTTGACTTTAGACTGATTAGACTTCAAAATGTTGATTTTTTTCCAGTGAACTGAATGTTATCCTTGCTTGATTTTGGTTTGGATGTCAACAAAAATAAAAAATGTCCATATACCATAGTCTTGCTGGCTAAAAATGTCATATATAGTTAGGAAAATTGTCAACCACATTGATACTGGTACTGACTTTGTCAAAACTTCCATCGTACATATTGTAAATTTTCGCCTACAGATTTTTCTTGATAGCCAAACAAGATCAAGACAGAAAATGAGGTAAGTTCATGGATATCATCAACCTTACAATACCTTTATTCAATTTTTGGGGTTATTTGAGATCGAACTTGGTGAGACATGAACTAGAGAAATCCGTTTTCTATTACAACATTGAATTGCTCCCTCAAACATTTCATTGAGACCATACTTAATCAGTTTAACCTTATTCCAGAATAGGCCCCCGCCATTGCAAATGTGCCTTTGGAGTATAGGCTCCCACCATTGCAACTTCGGGTAGATTGTTTTCTTGTTTTAAACTCATCAACTTCGTGTCACAACGGAACAATCTTATTATCGAGCTAAAACTCACCTTCTTGAATAGACTATATATCTCATGTAAAATATGCAGTATATTACCAATCAGAAAAACAATTTCATTAATTTCAAGTTTCAACAAAGAAGAGGCTTTACCAGGGTCCAATCTAGCTGTGGCATGGACAGAGTAACCCTATTGTAGAAGCCTCATGATCAGCCATGATTCTACATATCCCGTTTACACAGGACCTTTATCGATCTCCTTCCATCTCTCTCTCTCAAGAATTACTTGCTTTGATGAGTACGCAAATTAATATAAGATATATAATTTAAATATAGTAAGGTTCATCAGTCTATCTAATAGTCAATTCGGGTGTGTGAATTATTGCTTTACCATTCAAAAAAAAATTGTGGGTGTGTGAATTGTGTGTGTTTTTCTTGTTAATGATTTAAAAAAAATGAAAAAAATCATCTATCCAAGAGTTGATTAAAAAAAAAAAAAAAATTTAGAATGTGATTTGTGTTTCTTGACAATGACCAAAATAAATAAATAAATAAGCTTCATCTATCCAATGGTCAATTCAAAAAAAAAAAAAAATTCAAACATCATTTACACTTGAGTCATCACACGGCAAAACTGGAGAAAGTCAATTCAATTCAAATTTAGAGTAACGCACACAACACTCATTCAAGCATGCAATTAGGGACAAGGTCTGTAGTTATTGTCCACGGATGGAAGAGGTTTTATTGTTTGATGACTTTGACAACAACCCATGTTTGTCATGTAAGAAAATGCACATATGAAAATTTCAACAGCTTACACATAGAATTGCAGCTGAAAATGCTACCTTGTTTGTCATGCAACCACACTGAAACTGACTTTGTCAAAACTGCCATTTATACATACTGTAAATTTTCACCTTCAGTTTTTTCTTGATAGCCAAACAACATCAAGACAGAAAATGAAATGAAGTTCATGGATATCATCAACCTTACAATTCCTTTATTTTAATATTTGGGGTTATTTAAGATCAAACTTGGTGAGACATGAACTAGATCAAACCTTTTTCTCTAAAACATTGAATTGCTCCCTCAAACATTCCATCGAGACCATACTTAAACCTGAATCCAGAATCTAAAAGCTTCTTTGATGAGAGGCTGGGAAATATATAATATTCAACTTTGTCCAAAACACTGCAGAAAACATGGAAAAAAAAGAGAGCAGTTTACTTGGTACTTGTTCCAAAAATAAAAAAATAATAATAATTATGAAGAACATAGGACATTAGATAATTAGGTTTACTCTGCTGTGGGAATCTGAAATTCAGGGTATTTGGCTGAAAGAAACTCAGCCATCTTGTGCAGTGTTATCACGTTTGATGAACAAATGTACCTTCCTTTGGCATCAGGATGCTCAAGAAGGAATATATATGCACTAGCCACATCGTCTACGTACACAAAATTGGAATTTAAAATAAATTTATAATAATCCTCTTTACCTGCACCGATAAAATAAATTAGAATTAATAGACTGACTACTTTTTACATAAGTGATAACCATATTGACTTACGAATGAATAAACTTTTAGTGGATTGAAATGATCCATTTTTTACTTATGTGACAAGATATAATTAGTTGATGACATGTTATTTTTGGTGCAAAGAAGATTTTCCCGATTTTCAATTTTAATCCTTCTCATCTAAAGAGGCACTTACCTAAAATCATAGCCATTGCCATGAGCACAGAATTAGGTGGATTGGGACAAATGAAGGGACCAAATACTACAGGAAGAATCAGAGTCACAAGATCCAATCCATTTTTCTCAGCAAATTCCAGAGCTGCCCTTTCAGTTTTGGTCTTGGAACACACAAATGAACTGATTGATGGGCCGAAAGACTTGTAGAAATCAATATTAGTCCATGTACTCTCCTCAGTCTCACCCTGATCCTTCCTGTTGAACGTACAAGTCACTGAACTTGAAGTGTGTACAACTCGCTTCACTGTCTTTGAACTCAGGCAGGCCTTCAAGATGGCTAGTGTACCTTGCACTGCTCTTTCGGTTACAGTTTCTTCGGATTCATTTCCAGAGACATCCATGGGGTGAGCCACGTGAAAAACCCAGGTACACCCTTCAATGGCTGCATCGAAAATGTCTAGTTTGTTGAGGCCTGCGTTGAAGATTCGGAGCTTCTCTGATGCTCCTCGTAGGTTTGTAAGGTAATTCTGGTCACATTCAATATTTCAAGTGCATGTTAGAAAGATCGTCATGTTTTGGTTATGAAGTCTCTATAAAGCTTTCATTAACAATCTTTCAAGCTACTTTGAAAAAGGCCATTTTTGGAAAGAAAAAAAAAAAAAAAAAATTCATGGTGCTATTAAATGGCCTTTTAAGGGTGTCTTTTTTCTCTATTAATAGACTATATTTAAAAAAGGGCAAAATGCAATCAGATGTGCCTCTAGAGTAGATAATGGGAATTTCTTGGGAGGGGGGGTTAAGGTGGGATTGAGATCAAGTATAGATGTTATGGCATTGCTCCCGTCATTGCAAGTTTTGAAAAAAATTATTTCCTTATTTCGAACTCGTCCCTTCCAAATTATAATGAAGCAATTTTATCGTGTTAATGACACTATGTCTATCTCATGTAAAATTTATTGTATATTACCAATGAGAAGAACAATTTCATTAGTTTCCAAGTTTGAACAAAGAAGAGGCTTTACCAGGGTCAAATCTAGCTGTGGCATGGACAGAGTAACCCTCTTGAAGAAGCCTCGTGATCAGCCATGATGCTACATATCCTGTTCCACCTGTTACACACACACACGACCTTTATCTCTCTCCATCTCTCTCTCTCTCTCTCTCTATTTTCTTCAAGAATGTGTCATTAATTATACAATTAGCACTTAAATATGTCATTAGGGGCGATACATACAAGATGGTATGAGTCATATGACTATTACTGGTGAAAAAAAAAATAAAAAATATGACTATTACTGGTTGTCTCTTTCCAGAAATATTTTTTCTATGCTACCAAAAATATTTAATTTGTAAAACCACATAGATTGAGTTTAAATTCATCAATTTTAATGCACGCAATGGATTTGATTTGATTGAAACCACCATGGTAACAAACTAACAAAGTGCTTGGCTTTTGTTATTATATTTTTTGAATTTAATTATCTCATATTTTCATCAAAGGAATGTGTTATACTCTTTTAGCTTTAATTTATTGCCATATCTTTTGAATATTACAAGTGATTCCTTCACTTTTCTTGAATTTCATGAATTACAGTTATAATTCTTATTTCAAAAGTCACCAAAAACCTTTCCCAACAAAAAAAAAAAAATATATATATATATATATATATATATCTAAAACATTCAACTCACTATCGTCATCAATTTTAACATTATCATTTTTAATAGTTTCTTTCTTTGCTTATACCAAATCACATGTAGATGGTAAATAAATTATTGAAACAAAATGACAAAAAGTTATTGAAACAATTACAAAATTACCCTAAATTCGAATGAATACAGATATGAATGAATCCGGATATGTAATGAAGATACTTCTTCAATTTACCCTAAGATTTGATAGCTACTAAATTGTCTTTTTTTCCCTTTTTCTCATAATATCCGCGTGAAGGGAATCATTCTTCGATTAGGTATAACATAATAGGGCATCATTTATTGTCATAAGTCACACTATGTTGCCTAATTCAATTATTAAAACGAGTGAATTACCCTTAAAAAAATAGAGATAAATGCATGAATATATACTATTTGGGACCACCATAAAGTACCAAATTGCAACTTTCTTATTAGTTTCTTAAAATAAATAAAGTCATGTTTAAAAACTTTGAACTAATTGTTTTTTTTTTATTTATTTATTTAAATTAACAGACTCTGGAGGTAACTCAAGTGTAGTGGTTTATTATTATTATTTTTAATCTATTTTTCATGAAAATTTTAGTCCAAAATGAGTTGTACTCCAAACATAATACTACATTTGATAGAGTACTTAAAAAATGGGAAAATTATTGAAGCAACCATTTAGTTTTTTCATGATCCCCCACTCCATTGCATGTGTACTATATGTGTGTGTGTATATATTTTTTTCATAAGGATGTTTCCCATTTACAGATTTATAATGGTATGAATTACGATATATGGTTAAAGTTATATGCATATAATATTTTATATATTTACATATATATATATATATATATATATATATATATAGCATGAATTTTCACTTATCGAAAAAAAAACTATATATAATGAATTTTCACTAAATTATTTGTATATTTTTAAATTGACATTTAGAGGTTTGAACCGATATAGATTAGGAGATACCGTTAAAGTTTTTTGCACAACATTTATAATATATATATATATATATATATATATATATATGTTGATTTTTATTTTATTTATTTTGATAATATATACATCATATGCAAAATTGTCAAGTTGAAAGTCAACTCAAAAATATTATTTTTCTAAATTTAATGAATGAAAGAATTTTTTGATTTAGGACGGATATTATGGTATTTTGAAATAAGAGTTTGGAGAGTATTTTGGATTTAAATAATAGATTTTAATGCATATATAATTATTTTACCTAATTAGACTAAATTAAAAAATTAATTTTAAAAAAAGATTGATTTGTTATTTAAAGTTCCTACATCTACTTAAGTGTAATTTTTAATTAAAAAATTAAAAATCTTTGATTCAAGATTTAGATATAGATCCAATCATAAAGATTTTATAAAATTCAAAACCAAACTGAACTAATTTGCAATTATGATTCAACTTCTACAGTAATTATTGAACTGATATTAACTGGTTGAATTAAAATTAGATTCCGTAACTAAATTAATTTATCTAAAAAAAAAAAAAAAATTATCTATAATTTTAATTAAAATTCCGTAACTCCCTTCACACTTCAAATAACCCCACATCCCTTACATAGCATTTGTCAGTAGATGCACCGTTTTGAAATTTTGACAAAGACAGTACCTTCTAGATTTTGACCATCACAGAACCTTCCTTAAAATATACATGCACCTTAGAGTCTTTTGAGTCTTGGACCAACTCTCTCTCTCTCTCTCTTTAATAGGCTCTCTCTATATATGTGTCTCTTAAATTCTTAAAATTAATACAATTTATTAAAGTAACATTTTTTCTCTCTCCAAACATTTTTTCTCTCTGGGAGACCTTGTCTTCTTATTATTCTCTCTCTCTAGACATGGATTCTGTACTCATACCTAGAATCCATAAACCCTAATAAACGGACTTTTTATCTGGATTCACAGACTGAAACAAGAGAACGCACAGGAAAATAACTTATCGGTTCTGTATTGGAGTATGTATAGATCTGGAGGTCTGATGGCTTGGAATGTATTCAGGTTCTGTACAGCCCTGCGAGGCTTGGGCTCGATCATGATCTTGTTGGTACTCGGCGTTGTTTCTATAACTTATTACGCCGTAGTCGTCTCCAATTACGCCCCGGCTTTGTATGACGGTGGTCTCGATTCGCTCATTGCACTCGTTGTTTTGATCTTGTTTCATTGTCTGGTAAGCTAATTCAAATTAGAAACTTTTTTTATTTTATTATTAATTTTTTTTTTTTTTTGTAGTAACTGTTTTTGGGTCTAGAGGGCTTGTTTTAGATTTCTATGTTTTCAAATTTGCTAGCTTTGGTTGAGAATTGTATTAATTAGACTGAGATTGCTTGAAGTCTATGGATTGAACTTTGATTATATTTGGGAACTCAGCTCTTTGGAAGTATAAAAGTCAAATTTTTTATTTTTTTAAAGGCATAAATTTATTCCATTTCATTATTCAGCTCAAAAGAGAGTAAAAGACGGAAAAAAATGATTTTTTTTAGTTTCTTCTTGGTAAGATACCAGTTTATTGACGATTAGGGCTTTGTGATAGTTCACGCGGCTTTGTTGCTTGTTCAATTATGTTAAGAAAATTTATTAGTTACAGTAGGATTGATTAAAGAGTCTTCTTCAGCTTAGTAAAATTTAAGCTCATTGAAAGTCATAATGTATCCTTTCTTTTTATTGCTTGCATTTGTTTTTTTTTTTTTGAATAAATTGAAATTCGGATGAAGAAAGGGATATAGAATGGTGGATTTAGTTCAGAAGATTATAGAAAGGTTGTTGATGTATTAAATTAAGTGAAGCTAAAGCTAAAAATGAAGTTATTGTTATTATGATGCAGTTGGTGATGCTATTATGGAGTTACTTTTCTGTTGTTTTTACGGATCCGGGTACCGTGCCGCCGAATTGGAGGCCAATGTTGGACGAGGAAAGAGGGGATGCTGATCCATTAACTGGGTCTGAATTTGGTGGTTTGCCGGCGGATCCAGCAAACCCAAGGATCCGATATTGTCGGAAGTGCAACCAACTAAAACCACCTCGGTGCCATCATTGTTCTGTTTGTGAGTTTACATACACAATTCTTTTGAAACTTCCCCCGCCTCCTCAATTATTTCAGCCAAAATGATTTGCTTTTACTTAACTGTTTCAGGTGCGAGGTGTGTGCTAAAAATGGACCATCACTGTGTGTGGGTTGTGAATTGTGTTGGGGCATTGAACTACAAATATTTCCTTCTTTTTCTGGTATGCTCCCGTTTCTACTAAGCACAAATTATTTCAATCTACCCGTCAGGGTTGCTTGGATAGCAGGATCTCAGAGTTACTACCTCGAGGTCTCAAGTTTGAGTCCTAGTTTAAGCGATATCCATGGTCTGTGAGTGATTGCGGATATCCATGGGATGATATTGAAGCCACAAGTCTAAAGGGCGCCTGGATAGAAAGGTCCTCGTTGCTCAAAAAAAAAAAATGCTTTTAATTAGTTGATATTCTTCATTTAAAAAGGCACACTCACACTCTTATTTGGATAGGGTTGCAAAATATGAATTGCATTTCGTAATTTCTGTAAAATATGTTTCTGCTTCCTGAAGATGAATCAAATGAGCAGTCAGTTTTCTCTACTTATGGATTAATATAAATTTTCTCATGATTTAATGGATCTTGCCTATGGGATGCATATTATAATCTAGTAGCTATAACCATAGCCATGATGTGGTCTAGTGTAGTTTCATGTGATCTTTAGTGAGAAACTCATGGGCTTAGTGTTTTCTTCTTTTTCTCTTCCGACACATTTATATGTTAAAGTGGAAATTTTGTTTACTATAATCCAATGGGAAAGGAATGTGGAGTTATAATATTCTTGAATTGTGGTGGAGTGAAAGAGATGTTCCTAATTGATGAGAGAGGGAACTGGAAATGGTCATTTAGATGGTACAGGCTAAAAGTACTTTTTTTATTTATTTTTATAACTGTAATCCATTTGAAGGCAATGTGAAAAGGAAGGGAGCCTGTTAAAAAATGGGAATGGACATCTAGATGGTACAGGCGACAAGTGTGATTAAATTTGAGAAAAATATGGATTCTACATTACAGTAGGATGGGTTTATCAATTGATGAACTGATGAAGACCACTTGGAATTCAGGCATCCTGTGATTTAATAGAAGCCTTCTTATCAAATATCTCATTGGATCGGTTGTTACTCTAAATAGATTGAGCCATGCAAAACTAGCATGCTGCTTGAAAATTTAAATGGAAAGTAAGTGTATCATTAAGGCTCATCCAACGGCAGGATAGTTTATATCCAAGGATGAATTTTTACGTTGGTGTATGGTGCTTTTTGTTCAATAACTCTTGTCAACTATTTCTTTCTCAGGAATATTTAAATGTACTTGATGTCTCACAAAGAAATGCTTCAAGCCTTCAACTATACCCTTTGGGACCAATCTTTGCATTAGGCTGTGTGATTGTCAATGAATTCTATTCACATAGGTTTGAAATTCAACCATTCCTTTGGCAATTCCCCAAGGACGGTTAATAATTTATTCCAAGCTAAGATTCAAGGTTTGCTTCAATGTTTTCAGATCTTAACTAGGTGCTGAATATATATATTTTTTTCCTAATTGGTACTCACACACACATGCCTCCATTGAGGCTTGAACCCCTGACCTCTCTTTGAGAAGTAGGGGCTTGGTACCGCTAGGCCACTTGCCTGTTGGTAACTAGGTGCTGAATAGGTCAATTTAATAAGTATAAATAGTGGTTTAATTGGTTTCTGATTTATAAATAGTTGAGAATTAAAGAGAAATCTCATAAAATCACAGCAAAAATCAAGAACTAGAGGGGTAGATTAAGGACACAGCAGTTTGGAAGCTAATTGTAAGCATTCTAATTGGGATTCTCGTAGCAAGTTATTTTTGACAGAGAAAAGGGTCATTGATGTGCCTTGTACCTGCATTGCCTTACCATTTATTTTGGTAGGCAATGTTGCCCGCATTTGATGGATTTTTAGGAGGTGGAAAGGGGTGTTTGATTGGTTATTAGTTCCCATAAGTACTTCAGAAGAATAGCTGAGCTGCTTGAAGTTGCTTTTGTAACTGTGACTTGAGTTATGGAGGTATTCAATTCTTCATACTTCTATGTTCAGCATCGTTTTCTCTTCTTTTCATTTTATGGTATTTTAATTTTCTTTCCTTTCTATTTATCCTAGTGAATTGGTTGTTTCTGTAGTACCCTTTCAATTCATCCTCCTCCTCCTCCTTGCTTTGTCCCATATGTATGGGGTCGGCCACATGAAAGGAAACTTTCAATTCCGAGTCTCATTAATTTCACAAATATCAGTGGCTCACTCCATGTTCTAAAATGTTTTGTTCTATATGTCTTATCATCTTAATCATCTCATGTCTGTCTATGCCCAAAGTGGTTTTCTATCTTATCTATATATGTGCTGAGGATATATGTCAAAAAGTAGGACATGTTGTGCTACATGTCCACGAGGGCTTTTAGAAATTATTCACCAGACTTGCTGGTGAAGTGATGATGATCATGTCTTGGCTTGGGAATATATCCCTTTGTCTGAAGGCCCCTCTCCCCAACCCATGGAATAAAGAGAAAACAAATGTTCTTTATTATTTTTCTCTAAAAAGAAAACAAAATCCTCTAGCAGATCAAATCATATTTTAGAGAGAGATTTATTTCAAAAGACAATTATTTTTTAATTATATAAAACTTTAACCTAGTGTGGTCCTCATTAATTTAGGTGTTTGAGGGGTAGGCTGAGTATAGACCTAACTTTTAATCATTTTGTACAAAGTGGTTGTTCTCTCACTCTAACTTGTGTCTCATTTTTAGCAGTTCAAGTTTTAACAACTGCACCAAACAAAAATCCCTATTTTAATTGAATATATATGAATAATATATTTTATTATATATGTATGTAATTCTATGATATCTAATTTATGTTTGATTTAGTTACATATATTTAGTTTTCATTTAAAATAAAGGTATTGATATCTTTGAGGTTCCCTGAATGAATAATGATGGTCTATAGGGGTATCAGGGGTTTTGTGGCAGTAAAGATGGAATAAGCCTTACTGGGACTGGGTGTATGCTGGTTTTCTATTGTTACTAAATATGAGGGATTTGTTCTGTCATGCCCCGAATCCAATCTGGTCCTCACATGTTCCGCATGCTAGAAGGATTATAGGAAGAATGCTATTGCCCTTATTATGTAGGTAAAACAGTTACCCATGTATTTCATTTTAGTTATCCATGTGCCATACTATAAAGTAGGGACTTTTTTGTGGGTTAGCTTCTTTTTGCAAGCAACTATGGGAAGTGGGGTCGGCATACTTGTGGCTTATCTCATCAAAACTTGCGAATGCAGAGTTGTAGATAGGATTGCTGGGTTGTTCTTTGTGCGTACAATTAAGACAATTGCTAGTATTGGTGATGTTCTATGCCAGTATCCCAGGTCCACGGCATGAACTTGGCTGTTTGAGCTTGTTATAAAACATGATTTTGGTCCTTTTTTATGGCCTCAGAAACCCTATAAAAACATGGTTTTAGTCAAAAGTTAAAAACATGAGAATTGATAACTCATCTTACCCAATCTCTCAGATTCATATTCACAATTCTTTGAAGCCATGCCACGACAATTTTTGACTGCCTCAATTCAACACCATGTTTTAATTACCCGGTGGACCTCCTGAGATTTTTTCTCTTTGGTCATTTCTATCTATATATTCCCAGTCTTTCTACATGTCTTAACACTTTCTGCCCATTTGATTTTGGCCCAACATTCTGCTTCGCACACATTGTTTCTTGTGCTATATTAGTATATAACTGATTTTAATATTTTTAGTTTGATCTTAGTAAATCACATAACAAGAGATAGGAGGATATCAATAACACGATACAATCTCGGGGCGATCAATCCGACACTTGAGTTTCTCGTGAGTGGTCTTTTTGTATCTATATGTAATGTGGTGGTGCCAAGGTTGATCTATTTATTTTATTATAATGTTGTTAGATTTATCTGTTTTGGCCTTTTAGTTATGTTCAAGCACTCAGAATTCTATACTTGAGATATTTGAGTATAGAGCTCTTTATTTGACTTACCAACTCCAAGCCCAGATGCATGTATTCCAAAGGTCATACTGAATAACTGGTAACTGAACCTTTAGGAATATAGAATAATCTTATAGGAGCCTAGGAGGGAAGCATGATTGCATTGGACAGAAAAGCTATTTATCGGAATGGAAGTTGATTGTCATTTAGGATGAGTTAGATTGATGTAATATGCTCCAGGTTAGAACTTAGAAAATTAATTCCACATTTCTTAATTGAACTTCTTTTTCTGACATGTCTCGTTGCATTCAGAGAAGGATTTGACGTTTATAAGACGAGATAGCGTCTCAACGGACTCTTTCTGTAACTAAAAGATGACCTTTTTATGGTGTTACTTGCTTTTGTCATAACTGAATTTGTCATAGTATCATACTGATGATTGTCTAACTATCCACTTTGAGTTCTATAATTCCAGAGATTCTATACGCTAGCCATTGCATGAGGACATTGATTTTGTTTCATGTATCTAATTTATTTGTTTCTGGTGGTTAGTGGAATATGTTGCATATTAAAAGATTGCATTTTTGGGGGGTTAGCCATCCTGTTGTTGGGGCTACTAATTATGCTTTCTGGACATCTTATGACATGTTAAAAAGCATAGTTGATTATATTGTTTTGTTGATGCAGTTCTACACATTCTTAGAGACAAGTCTTGTGACTTTATCGTTACTGCCACATTTTATGGCATTCTTTACTGATGAAGAGATTCCTGGGTCACCAGGCACTCTGGCAACGACTTTTCTTGCATTTGGTAAGCTCTAATTAACCTATTTGTCTGAGCCCTCTTTTCATGAATCTATACATTTATGTAACCATTATTGCTGTATCCACAGTCTTGAACCTAGCATTTGCACTGAGTGTTCTGGGGTTTCTGATTATGCACATGTCATTGGTGGCTGCTAATACCACCACTATTGAGGTATTGACTTCTTCTTACCTCTGTATGCTAATTTGAATATAATCAATGATAGTCTCTGCTGTAATACTGTGTCTATTATAGTCAGAGTCTTGCGCTGCTTCTTTGTCTATTATAGCCTTGGGTTTGATTTGGGTGTTGGATTACATGTATATGTAAAAATTGAATAACTTGAGTATAAATATATAAAAAGTTATAACCAAAACTAAAGAAATTACTAAAAAAAAGAAAAAGAAGATGAAGAAGGAATTTAATAAAAGGCTGCTCATGACTATTAACATATAATAATATAATTGTAGATTAACTTATCGAAAAAAAAAATTATAATTGTAGATTTATGTGAACTTGGGACAGATCAACTTCAGATTACACAATTTGAGTTTGATATGGTTCCGACCCCTCAACTCATGCTCCACTTGAATTAAGTTTGCGTTGGAATGACTAGGGTGGCTTTCTTTGTTTGGACCGCTGTTTGGGGTAAGATTCTAACAATTGATAACTTGAGGAAAAGGGGCAATTGTATTGTTAATTGGTGTTGTCTATGCAAGAAAGATGGGGAGTCAGTTGATCACCTCCTTATGCATTGCCCTGTGGCGAACGACTGTTGGAATCTTATTCTTGGATTGTTTGGCATGCGTTGGGTAATGCCACGATCTACTAAGGAAATGATTCATGTTTGGAGAGGATGTCGTGTGAGAAGGGATGTACGCGATTTTTGGAGAATTGTCCCACATTGTGTATGGTGGTGCATTTGGAAGGAGAGAAATAGTAGAATGTTCAAAGGGAAAGAGTCGTCTACTGCAATGTTGAAACTTTACGTTTTTCATTCTGTGAAGAGGAGTTCTTGCTCCTCTTCTGATGATTTAATTATTTTCTTGGATTCTTTGGTGCCTTAGCCCCGGTTCTACTTCTGTATAAGGGACGCGTTCCCCTTTTAAACGCCTTTTTATATTATTATTACTTATCAAAAAAAAGTTTGGGTTGGAATAATTCAGAACTCATGCCCAATCCAAAATTGTGAAAAATGCTACCCAAGCCTGTGAAAAATCAGGTTGGTCTGGATTATTGCCCTAATTGTTACAACCTTCTGATGCAGGAATTGACAATTTGTCTTTTTGTGCATATTTTCAAATTATAAAATCTGTGGATATATAATTATATATATACACTTTAAAATGCCAGGACTGCTACTCAGTTCTTGGGTAGGTTTTTTGAGTAGATTGGTGGCCTTCTCATTTATCAACCCGAGAAGAGAACAAAAAAAGAGTAACGAATAAAGGTTTATGTGCATCGAGTTACTTCTGTAAAAAATGCTAAACATAATTCTATTTCTAACTCCAATGATTCTATTAGAACTTTTTTTTAAAAATATTTTTACTACAATGCACCTCCTTTAGAGGAAGGTGAAGGGATATGCACCGAGTTATTAATGGATTATTTCATGTGTGTGCAGGCATATGAGAAGAAGACCACTCCAAAATGGCGCTATGACCTTGGTCGAAAGAGGAACTTTGAACAGGTTGGTTCACTTAACATCAGATTGTTTCCGACAATTCTTCTTCTGATGGACATTCCCTTGTCCCTCCCTTTTTTTTTTAATTTTTTTTTGTGAAAAAAAAAATGCTGAGAAGTTGTAACGCACACTTTAAACAACTAAGCGTTACAAAGGATCAAAAGCACTGACATGACTAATGATATTGGGGACTGGGGACGTATATATCTTGAATGTATGTAGAGAACCTCAAACAAGGATATTGCAAGCAGTGCCACCAACATTCTAATGAAAATTTATTGTATTTACATCTGTTTAATACAAAGTAGTAGAAGCCAGTAAAAGAGAGCACTTAGAGATAGAAAGAGATATAGGAAACTAGAGAGCACTTACATTTCTTTTCATCATCTAGCACACTCTGTATTAAGGTGTTCCATTTTTAAAATTGCATACTTGTTGTGAGCTGGTGTTTGCTAACCGCTCTCCTATTGTGGAATCATATGACACTTGACTAAGGTTTTGGTGGTTGTGGATCAGGTGTTTGGGATAGACAAGCTCTACTGGTTCATCCCTTCTTACTCAGAAGAAGATTTAAGACGTATGCCGGCCCTTCAGGGTCTTGAATATCCATCAAAGCCTGACTTGGATGCGCAAGAGTTTTAAGATCATTCATGTCACATTCAGAAAGTCGGGTTAATTGTAACAGTAGCCCCGAGCCTCTGCAAAGTGTTCAATTTACAATTCTAATATACTGAACAGGTTGTAACTCTGGGCTGTGATTCAACCATTCCCACCGGCATCATCTTGCAGAATAAGGTTAAGAGGTATCACTCTGATCATGGAGCAGCTCGGGCATAACAGTGTATGTATTGCAGAAAAACGGGGATCGCCTGACAGGCTAATATCTATTTCATGTTTTTATCATCAATTTTTGAAAATGTGGGAACTGTTAGGTAAGGAATGGACAGATTCATGCGGTGTGGCATGCTGATGATCCCATAGGTTTTTATACGGTTCACTAGTAATGTAAAATTAACAGCTAGTCGTCGGGAATGGTGTATGATGGTTGTGATATTTTCCTTTGAATATTTATTCTCACAGGTTAAGTGCTTCTGAGATTGTAGTTGTCAAAATTAGAGTTTGTGCTTAATCTTTTTAGCACTTATCCTAATTTCTACTAGGTAAGTTGTGCAAATCAGCATTTGATTTCTACGTAATCATGTTTCTTGTAGAATGGTTGTAGAATGTTAGTAATGTTGCCGCGCCCAAGCTACTGATCCTAGTTTTGATGAGAAAAAGTATTTTTTTAACTTGCTTTACTTTCTGAAATTTATATTCTTTTTTAAAAGGGAAATTTTTGTTAATATAGAAGCAGGAAAGATTAAAATGATTGGTCGAGTGAAAGGGTATGAATATTCCAAGTGTCATGTATGTTAAAAAAATAATAAAAAAAAAACGAAGGCAAAAGAAAAAAATGAAAAAAAAAAGAAAAAAAAAAAGGGGAGAAGATAAATGTTATTTTTAATTTAATAATTAGTTTTCATTAACTATATATATTTATTTTGTTGTTCTTTAAAGTACTTACACTTTCGCAATTATTATAAAAAAATAATTTTATACTCCACTTTTGAAGGCATTAATAATTTCGCTTCCAAATAGGCAAATAGAGAGTATTATCTCATATTTTTAGAAATTTGGCTAAATCATTGGGCATTGCCAAATCAATGCTCTATTTGACTTATAAATGAGTAGACGAACCCACGAGATCTGGTGGCATGACGGGTGATAGTATAGAGATCTGGTGGCATGACGGGTGATAGTATGTTTCACAGTATGTTTCTATCGTATTTTATTTTATGGACTTTTGCTATGATTATATTATTTGAATAATATTATATTTTTTGCCTGTATATAATCTCTGTTTGAAACTATTTGAATAATATTTTATGGACAAATATGGTGATTATATTTACATCCCAATAGCTATAATCACTGTTTGAAATTTGAATACAAAATCTTTTTAAGGGTACATAAATTTGGTTTACTTTAGAGTTGTATAAATTATTTTGAGTTTATAGACTGATAGATTCGTGTTTTCGCGCGTGTGTATATATATATATATATTTTTGTAGTTCTGAGTTTTTTCATTCAAAGACATGTTGTGAAAAAAAAAAAAAAAAAAAAAAAAAAAGAAAACATGTTATATTGGATTTTGATTGTCTCATTTTGGACCCACTTTTGTCCAGGTGACATTATACTTGGTTCGTGTTCGATGTCTTTCTTTGGAGGAAAAGATCCATTTGATGACCTAAGCATGTGGGCTGATGACCCATTCTTCGATTATCCAATTGATAATTACATATCCCACATGGACCTATCTAGCATCAACGATGGTGACCCATATTTTTCCGACCCGTTTGATGGAAAATCTTGTTCTGAGCCTCAGCCGAAGGAAACAGCTTTTGATGAATTAAATACTGTTGATGGAGTAAGTATGGAGAAGTTTATCAATTAGGGCACTACATGTCTTATGATTAATTGGTTTTTTTTAAACAAAATAAAATTTGAAAGAAATTGAGAGCGAAGACTCCATGTCCCACTTCACTTCTAGTTTTTTTTATCTAGATTAACATGAAGTGTTAGGGGTTTTGCCCTTACTATTCCGCAAGGATTTAGGAAGGTACCTCCCCATCCTTAGATCGGTAACTCGCTTAATATAGTCCCACTTCAAATCTGAGATTTGATACTTCTTAACTCTTGAGGCACTCGGGCCAAGTAATCTTGCCACGGGTCAAACCGTTGAGATTCGTCACACTCATAGTTGAATGCATCAAACTGGTAAAAAAATCTTCTGCCTAAATATTATTGCTCTTTAATTTTTGTCTTTTGATTACACAATTTGTGTTGACTTTGTTGGAGAAATAGGTGGGTCGGTTAGATATGACACAGGAGGATATAACAATGGCACGGGCACTGTATTTTATTTGTAGAGGGATCAAAGATGAGGTATTTGAATTGGTGTTCTTTTAGAGAAAGATGATCGATCATTAACTGATTCAAATATTGAACAAAATTTTAAAAAAGATTTTATCTAAACAAAGTGTTTACTCGAGTAGGACTAGTTTTGCTTATGTAGGATGATCCCCTTTCCACGAAGAACACTACAGGTGGCAAAGTTGCTTTCTTAGATGCGTTTGCTTTTTCGGAAGAAGTTGAGAGGTCTTGTTTTGGCTGGGATGATTGGATCAATTTGCCTGAATATGAAGGTAATTTTTGCTTCTCATCCTAATAATTTGGTATATCATTTAGTTTATTGCTTATGGCCAATATTTAGTTAAATTTGGTGTCCTCAAATTGACCCATATATATTTTTTTTATGCTTATTTTTTACGATTCGAAACGATGATAGATGTTTGAACCTGATGTATATGAAATTCATATATCTTGGATTTATTTATTAAAATGATCATCCCCAATTCTTGTTTTTTTGAGAATCAATTGCAACGTGGCAAATATGCTTCATTACGGACAATAATAAAAATGTTTTCATTTAGGCTTTCTCGAGAAGACTATTGAGTTTAAAGAAAACCCTTATATCATGCTGGGTCAAAAAAATATATTTAGGTCGTCATCCTTTTTAAGTCTTTGAAGTCACAATACGTCAGCAAACCTTGAGAATGTGACTCTCGTATCCAAATTAAATACTGGCATTGTAACAAGTTATCACATCTTGAGGGTATCGCCCTTGAACGCAAAAGAAGCACTCGCAGGTTGTGTAGAGTATGGGACGAAACAAAGGCATGGCCTTCTCCTGTACCCATCACTACTATATGGGACACTTCGAAGTATTTTAGATTGTTGAATAAAAAGTTCGAAAATATTTAACACAAATAATAGGCCAAACCAAATGGATGATGAACACATGCTGTAACAGAAACACTCACAATCACCATTAATGCTTAGTTTAGAGCCCAGCACGTGTATCAAAAATACTCATAATCACCATTGATGCTCAGTTTAGAGCCATTAAAATTTCAACTAGTATTGTTGTTCTTCGGCCAAATGCATTTAATGCCTGTAGAGGTTTAACACACCACACCACACTAAGGCATGGTGCAAAAGAAGGAATTCAGTGTTGCCAACTAATTTCTCCCTAGACTTACGCTTGGTTAAACTCAATTTATTTATTTACATGTTTTTTCAGTAGAGGCTACCAGTACATCTGCTGAGCTCATGGTAGATGCCGAAGGATGGTTCCAGATACCTGATCCAGAGGATCCAGATATGGAGCAGCTCTAGGGCTCTTTCATCTTGGCAGATTAGGAGTTTTGGTCACCTTTTAGGGTTGTTCAAGAACTGCATATAGTAGCAATAGTACTAATAGGACTTTTTACTTTATTATCCACACAGTGATTTTACTTTGGTGATACTTGTGCTTCTCTTATGTGACATATAAATCCGGCAACTTTCTTATGTAATGCCATTTGAACAACCTAAATCTTAGGTGTCTGTATTTTTTACTTTTTTTGGTGATAGCTTTGATCGACAATAGGAGAGTACTAGAGATTTTTGGTTATGTTTTTCTTTATAATTCTTTGTGCGTCTAAATGAAATTATAGTAAATTGAACTTAGACTACCAAAAGAAAAGGTTTGAATATTTCATATGAAACATGTAAATCAAGGCTATATATATATAGTCTATATAGTCCATGTCTCAATCTCAATCTCAATCTCCATTATTTTTGGGGGAACAAATTTACATGACAAAATGTACAAGTGGAGATGCAGAAGAAGACAAAATTAACATCATCTTCAAATAGGGTCATGTGCCTCGGGTTCAAATTTTGTCCAGTTCAAAGAACTTTCATGCAAAATGACCTCAAAAGGGACATTTTAACCACCCAACCATGGCATGGCGAAGAAAATGCACTCCAAAGTATCAAAATTGGAATCTAGAAGATGCGCGTTTTCAACGCAATTATATCGTATTTTAACACATTATTTCAAGTTGATAGTAATATTTTGAAACTAGATTTAATTATGTCGAAAATTTGTACATATCATGATTTTGTTGACATTAAACTTTTACATATCATGATTTTATTCAAGGTAGAGAATCCTGACATCAAAATTCATCCCCTGAACAGATGCTCCTCTCCTGACTGTTGATCTATGTAGCTGATCCAACGGCTAGTACTCTTAGGAGAAATCGTGGTCCCACCTATGTAAGCAATATCTAATCCATTCCCCACTGGAGTAGCCACTGATCTCACGACACGTGTTGCGCCATCAAGAACCCTGCTCCATCTGAACCCAGCCACGATCCTTTGGTTAACATTTTTGCATGCTAAAACTGCGCCCTGGTGGCTCAACTTAGCAAACCTAAGCACTCTAGCAAGGTCCCTGCGCCGTCCATCCACCACCAGGAAATCAACACCCACCAGCCCTACCATCATCTCCTCAGCCTCTCCGACCACCACTTCCGGTGGCGACACACCGGCCTCACGCATGGTGTTTACAAACTCTAATCTGGACCGTTCATCAGACACCATGCACACGTGTCGGCCACCCGTTTGACGGGCAGCCATAGCTAAACCTATACTGGTCCCCACTGCACCTCCGTGCCACCACGCCTCCACGATCAGCTTCGCGTTCCAGCCGCCGGCCATGGCGGAGATAAACTCGGCCACACCAGACTCCTTGAAAAGCTCACACTGTATGATCATATGATATATAGAAAAGTAAGAGAAATGTAAGAATATATTGTTAATTAATTTCATGCATATATATATATATATATATATATATATATGTTGGAGGTTGAAGGTGTACTTACGGATTGAACAGTGTCAATATAAGCTCTTGAAGCTCTTTCCGGGGACCAGACCAGCTTCATTTTCTTCTTCCTTTTTTTGATATAAGTTGAGGGTGTTTGGGGGTTGAGAAAATTGGTTTGGGTGAGTTAGCTGTTTGGTTGGCTTTATAAATAGTTTGAGAAGACTGTTTGTTTTTGTAAAACCGTTGACATATTGCCTAGGCATATACATCGTGTAGATTAGGTGTAGAATAACTTAATATCAATATCTCATTTTTTTTTTTTTAACTGTGAGACAACGGAATTAAGTGTCTATTTAGTTAGATGTAATTCAACATCGAAATGTGATAAAGTGACTTAAAGACAATATCAGAAACAACTGTATTTGTTGTTATTTATTGTTACAATCCAAACAACAGAATTAATATATATGTATATATTATTACATTTTTTTTCACTCTCAAACACGAAATCAAGAACAATATCATAAAAAAACTATATATATTTACCACAATGAATTTATTAACTTGTTGTATCATGTATGTACTTATAAATTAAAATACTCACATGAAAAGTCTACACAAGACGATGCAGGTAAAATTATGTAACAAAATTTATATCATATACATGCACCTGGTGTCATATGCGCATGAAAAGTTTTAGCTCTAGTGTGTGGCTATGTGTCTTTGTTGACTCATTCAAACTCTCCTAAACCTGTGACACGGGGAAAACATTTATACCTAATCTATATTGTCTCCTTCTAGAAAATAGAAATAATAACACAAATAAAAAATCAGTTTGACACAAAACGAAAAACCATTTTTACATAAAATGTACAACATCAATACGTGATTGGTCTATAGATACATATATTTTAAAAAGTTCAAATTTACACTATCGGGAATTATATAATGCTGCGGATTATTTAATTATTTTTTCTTTGCTTAATATTTTAACTAGATTAGCGATAATATCAAATGGGTAGTGATCATAACAACATCAATGGCCACAAAAAAATAAAATTGAATTATATATATATATATATTTGTATATGTATATATATTTTACTTAAGCAAGTTGCATCGTGTGAGGACCTAAGATTGATCTTAATTGGTCACCAATCCACTTGCATTAAAGTGAAAAGTAATTTATTAGCATTTAACACCAAGGAGGATAATCCTCATTTTGTCAATGCATCTGGCGACAAATTTTCAATGTAAGCAGTGTTAATTAAAGTACTTGATAGGCAAGCTGCAAATGAGCTAAATATTTGACATGGAAAGAATGATTTGTTTATCTTAAATATACGTGTATATATATATATATATATATATATATATATATATATATATATATATATGTGTATATTTGTATTTTAATTCTTGGTCTTGCCTTTTCCTATCAAAACCTTGGGGGGTAATTGCTTTTGGACAGTAAAGTTTGCCTTCAACTTTTCATTTGGAAGAAAGACAAAATACAGTTAATTAGACTAAGTCCTCAATGGTATCAAGATTTTGTGACAATATCATTTCCTAGTTTAATTAATTACCTTATAATAAAAGAAATATACCATTTCCTAGTAAAGAGAGTGTTTCCAATGATTAAAAAAAAAAAGTCTTAATTTAGTGATAGTTTCTTTAGAGATTGTGTGCATGTGTGTGTGTCTGTGTGTGTATATATATATATGGATTTGGATCTCTCCAACTAAATTTCTCTCCTAAACTCCACATAGTACTTCAATTCCGTGGTTAGTCACGTCATCGTGTAGTCAAAGTTTACCACTTACAAGTTCACATATAATAAAATTCCTTACATAGACTTTAACCATGGCTAAATCTGGACAACATGATTGAGGTTGTAGATGAATTGGTTGGACATGCATCACAATGTTTTGATTAGATATATATGCTCATAATATTTGACTTTATTTGACTCTCTAAATCAAAATATGTTTTTTCAAGCTTAATAATCCGAGCATTTTCCTATTGCATCAAACAATATATATGGATACCAGCTCCAATGATTTTGTGATGAATATGGGTATACTTTACATTATTTGCAGAATAATATTGATTAATTTTTGAGTGAAAATATAGAAATGTTAATATGATTTGTTATATTTTTACTCAAATATTCCAATAAAACTAACTAAACCCAAAATAATGTGACGACATTTAATTTTTTTATACCCTGGTCAATGTCCAATTGCACTAAAGCTGAGTTGCAGTTAATGTGAGATTTAAAGGCTGTAGAAATATCAAAAACTACTTGTTGCAAGTTGCAAGTCCCTGTCTCAATCTATAACGTACCCACACCATCCTCTAATTATGGACCAGTTCATTGCACACAGTCATAACATACATCAATATTTGGTTATTACTTATTGACATAATATCGTATGACTATATGAGTAGTTTTCGACTTTTGTCAAAAGGAAAAAATGTGTACTGTGTAGGATAAAATATGAACCCGATATCTTAAATATCTAATCCCTCTAGAATTATTTTAGAATTAATTCTATAATTTCTTTTCTTTTAAAACAATAATATAAAAATCAAGTCAGGGTAAGATCCTCTATGTGGTATATCAATAGCCCGTTGTAATTATTTGCACGTGTGTATACTCTGGTATGTGTGAGCAATCACAGCCTAGTGTCCAATATATGAGCAATCACAGTTTTATAGTATGACATAATTCACACGTACAAACGATCACAACCTAATGTCCAATATAAGAGCAATCACAGTTGTTCGATATGATATAATTCACACGTGTAAATGATTATAACCGAACACTTACATATACGACTCTGCGGTATAATAATTTGGACTCATATTATTGATAATGAAGTCCATGCGGTAACTTAAAATGATCAAGTACTTATTTGTACGACACTTTGAAAGCTACATATCTTCATAATGTTCAAATAAAAAACCGCAAAAGATAAGCATGTTGTACGGAGTCAACTTCTTATTTCCATCATTAAAACATCAAACAAGTAAGCGTGGCTTAGATTTCTTATTAATCTCTTGTTTTAAAATAGGATGATTTATGAATTTATTAATGATCTTATGTTTTTTAATAGGATGATTCATGTATGGTTAGTAAAGAGACAAGTTGTATGTCGTCATGAAAAGCTTCAGCTCCAAAGTCAACAACTCTGTCGTACATATATATCTACTAATTATCTAGCAGTGACTATACATGCATGAAGACATATTGTCACGCTCCGCAAATTCTAATACAAGAAACCCTGTCTTGTACTAAAACTTGATATGTGACTCATATCATTCATCCACCATAATTCATGATTAAATCAATAAGAAAACATTTTTATTCAAAAATCTATCAATCCGAATGAAATTTATTACATCCCCAACTAATTCAAAATTCCACCAACGGAGTGAATCTTATTACAAAGTGTTTACAAAGAAACAATAATAAAATCATAATGTAGAAATCCGGAAATCTCCTTCTCTTACTGAGCCTCCTTTGCAAGTTAAATCCATATGCATCTGAAAGTAATAAAAGGGTGAGCTCACAAGCTCAACAAGAAATTGTTAAACACTATCATCGTTCAACAAGTCAATCCTTACTTATAATCCGTATATAAATACATATATAAGTGACTACGAAATATCCACTAATCATCGTCATTCTAAAACATTAACTCAAACTATGAGCTTGTAACCCATCTAGAATTTAAATTACTAAAATTTCACTTACCTCACATGAGCCCCTGGCTCCCCTCAACCAGTTGGCGTTTTAATGCCATTACCTCACATGAGCCCCTGGCTCCACTCCGAATAAATGGTGTGAATTGCATAGTCCCTGACTACCAAATACACACATGTGGCTGGGTTGTACGTCTACTCACCCAGATGGCCCCTGACCACGTCCACATACTAAGGGCACCTTTAGCCCAATAGCCATAACAAAAGAGTAATTCACTCCCGAAGACAGTCCCTGACTGCACTCAACAACCTCATCATTATAAAAGTCTCAGACCACTGCTCCAACTTGTTTAATCACATCAATTAAACACTGAATATATTTAAATAATTCCAACTCATGTTATCATGAGTTTATCCAATACCATAATTAATACTGACACACCAACTCATAGCCCTAATTACAATAGGTTGCAAATACTCTAAATTTCCATCTCAATATCATTAAATTTGTATACTACCTGCTATACCAACAAATTCAAGGTCTGTAATCAACATAAAGCCAACCTTAAATATCTAATTCTAATGACTCCAAAATGTACCAGTAAGTATGGGCTTAAATAAAAATTATATAAATTAGTGACTATATTAATTCATGACACCTCAAAACTCATTTACTGCCAACCAAAACCTTCATCCTTAGTCTAATCCATTCATTACTCCAATTAATCATGTACCCATCTTTACATACATTCAATCCATTAGTAAATCACTTGCATTTCTTGAGCCTTATCTACAACTACTAACATAGGTAAATCTATATATATATATATATATATATATATATATATATATATATATATATCCATCCAATGTGCATATAGAGCCCAGTCCGAGAGACAAATGCACGGACAAATGGTAGCATTATTCTGGTTGAAGCATGCAAGGATGCTCTTGTTTTAAAACCCTTTGATTCTGACTTCTCAATTAATTGTCAGTGGAAGTATGGACACTTGGTCCCGGCTGATATATTGATTGTTCACTGGAAAGATCAATCATGAAGCTTCTATAAAATCACATCCTAGTAGTGACCTACAATAGATTAAATTAATCCCATCAATAATTATGTACATATGTATAGATAATCTGTTACATATATATCCATCTGTAGCGGTCCATCCCAATCTTAATGTATAAGATCTACACTGTTCAAATAACATTATTCATACCTATTATATAATTATACCAGATCAACCAATGGATTCAACTAAAATCATACACTGACATTCTCTTATATACATGAAAGTTGAGAGATTCTACATCCAATCATTTTGATATATCCATAATCCGATCAAGGAAAACACCAATACCTCGATAAAATAAATCATTCTAATTCACATATATAATAACTATCAACTGAAGTATAATCGAATTCAAATAAATCGGTACCTCCATGTGTAATCTCCATATTGTAAGTCTAATTAAACATAATTATTATGAGTTTTATAATTAAATCACGGATAATCATATATACAGGATATAAGCAAGAATTAACTTACCTGACAATGGAATCTGCTTAAGCCTCTTCGTTACTCACAGAATAGTATTGCCCGTAAAAAAAATAATGCCGATACACCAAGTCTAGATATATATCTAGTAGTTGAGTTCTATATGGACTCTTTTAAAAAAAAAAAAAAAAAAATCAACTAAACTGATAGCCTGATATCTCTCAAATTCCATTATACGATAACCCTCATAATTCCACATAGATATATATTATATGGATAAACATGAATTCAAAAAAAAATATATATATATATACAATATATATCTGGTTGTTACATTCTACCCTCCTTAATTGAAATTTCGTCCTCGAAATTTACGTACCTTCATTTATGGTCCAGCGACTCCGCCTTAGGATCCTCTTCAGGATCATCCTCTTCACTTTTCATTTCTTTGAGATGAACTGGGTTTGCATTGGGTCCGTAAAATGGAGGCCAATCTCGTACACTAGATACCTTTCTCGGTTTGTACTTTAGAATATCACCTATTGGAATAGAACTTTTGATAACCATTCCTATCTTTTGAGTTCTCCCTCGCATACAAGCCGATAAATTAATCTTTTGCTCCTGTTTGTTCTCATTAATTTTCTTTCCAGTCATCCTGATTCTAAAGTGCAATCAGATAAAAAAAAAAATTAAAAAAAAAGTCCGTCTAACTTTTTCACTCATAAAAAAAAAAAATTCAATGGCAACCATCCAATAATAATCAATGAATTTACAAGACTTATAAATCCAATTTTTTTTCATGTCCAAATGTAAAGAACAAACCAAATGTTCAAAAGTAAAAAAAAAATGCTTAGCAACCATTAATAGGTAACCACAAACCTCTACTTTATTCCTATGCCAAAAGCTAAAGAGAGAAAAACAAATAATCATAATAATAAATTCCCACTTCTTCATTCATAATCTCTTCCTCCTACTTCTGCAGCTGCGGTTCCTTTTCACCCGTCTCAGAACTCTTACGTGGCTTTGGACAAAACCTTGCCATATGTCCACTCTCCAAACAATTATAACAATTTCCCCAGAATTTATATGGTTCCTGTCTCGTTTTTGTTGGCCCTACTGATTTGATTTGTCCAGCACCTTCAATTCTTTGTCGTTTCCATTTCTGCTCATTTTGTTCGTCTCTTGAACCCCATTGGCCACGTTGGAACTAATCATTCTTACTTCCTTGAGCTTCTTGGAAAGTACCCTTTCCTTTTCCTTTCTTTTCTGACTGTTGCTCCTTTTTCTTGTGAAAAATATTGTTATTATTTCTTTAATTGCCATGGCACATTCCACAACCTTTGCATAAGTGTCACACCTATGCCCGACTACCAATCTTTTAACATGGGAGATCAAACCCCACTCAAACTTTCGAATCCGATGTTCCTCATTAGCCACTATGTGAGGAGCAAACCGAGAGAGTTCCGTGAACTTTGTCTCATAGTCACTAACCGTCATTGTGTTGCTCTGTTCTAATTCCATGAAAAATTTAAGAAAACCGTCCTTGGGGAATTGCCAATGTTGGACGAGGAAAGAGGGGATGCTGATCCATTGACTGGGTCTGAATTTGGTGGTTTGCCGGCGGATCCAGCAAACCCAAGGATCCGATATTGTCGGAAGTGCAACCAACTAAAACCACCTCGGTGCCATCATTGTTCTGTTTGTGAGTTCACATACACAATTCTTTTGAAACTTCCCCCGCCTTCTCAATTATTTCAGCCAAAATGATTTGCTTTTACTTAACTGTTTCAGGTGCGAGGTGTGTGCTAAAAATGGACCATCACTGTGTGTGGGTTGTGAATTGTGTTGGGGCATTGAACTACAAATATTTCCTTCTTTTTCTGGTATGCTCCCGCTTCTACTAATCACAAATTATTTCAATCTACCCGTCAGGGTTGCTTGGATAGCAGGATCTCAGAGTTACTACCTTGAGGTCTCAAGTTCGAGTCCTAGTTTAAGCGATATCCATGGTCTGTGAGTGATTGCGGATATCCATGGGATGATATTGAAGCCACAAGTCTAAAGGGCGCCTGGATAGAAAGGTCCTTGTTGCTCAAAAAAAAAAAAATATGCTTTTAATTAGTTGATATTCTTCATTTAAAAAAGCACACTCACACTCTTATTTGGATAGGGTTGCAAAATATGAATTGCATTTCGTAATTTCTGTAAAATATGTTTCTGCTTCCTGAAGATGAATCAAATGAGCAGTCAGTTTTCTCTACTTGTGGATTAATATAAATTTTCTCATGATTTAATGGATCTTGCCTATGGGATGCATATTATAATCTAGTAGCTATAACCATAGCCATGATGTGGTCTAGTGTAGTTTCATGTGATCTTTAGTGAGAAACTCATGGGCTTAGTGTTTTCTTCTTTTTCTCTTCCGACACATTTATATGTTAAGTGGAAATTTTGTTTACTATAATCCAATGGGAAAGGAATGTGGAGTTATAATATTCTTGAATTGTGGTGGAGTGAAAGAGATGTTCCTAATTGATGAGAGAGGGAACTGGAAATGGTCATTTAGATGGTACAGGCTAAAAGTACTTTTTTTATTTATTTTTATAACTGTAATCCATTTGAAGGCAATGTGAAAAGGAAGGGAGCCTGTTACAAAATGGGAATGGACATCTAGATGGTACAGGCGACAAGTGTGATTAAATTTGAGAAAAATATGGATTCTACATTACAGTAGGATGGGTTTATCAATTGATGAACTGATGAAGAGCACTTGGAATTCAGGCATCCTGTGATTTAATAGAAGCCTTCTTATCAAATATCTCATTGGATCGGTTGTTACTCTAAATAGATTGAGCCATGCAAAACTAGCATGCTGCTTGAAAATTTAAATGGAAAGTAAGTGTATCATTAAGGCTCATCCAACGGCAGGATAGTTTATATCCAAGGATGAATTTTTACGGTGGTGTATAGTGCTTTTTGTTCAATAACTCTTGTCAACTATTTCTTTCTCAGGAATATTTAAATGTACTTGATGTCTCACAAAGAAATGCTTCAAGCCTTCAACTATACCCTTTGGGACCAATCTTTGCATTAGGCTGTGTGATTGTCAATGAATTCTATTCACATAGGTTTGAAATTCAATCATTCCTTTGGCAATTCCCCAAGGACGGTTAATAATTTATTCCAAGCTAAGATTCAAGGTTTGCTTCAATATTTTCAGATCTTAACTAGGTGCTGAATATATATATTTTTTTCCTAATTGGTACTCACACACACATGCCTCCATTGAGGCTTGAACCCCTGACCTCTCTTTGAGAAGTAGGGGCTTGGTACCGCTAGGCCACTGGCCTGTTGGTAACTAGGTGCTGAATAGGTCAATTTAATAAGTATAAATAGTGGTTTAATTGGTTTCTGATTTATAAATAGTTGAGAATTAAAGAGAAATCTCATAAAATCACAGCGAAAATCAAGAACTAGAGGGGTAGATTAAGGACACAGCAGTTTGGAAGCTAATTGTAAGCATTCTAATTGGGATTCTCGTACCAAGTTATTTTTGACAGAGAAAAGGGTCATTGATGTGCCTTGTACCTGCATTGCCTTACCATTTATTTTGGTAGGCAATGTTGCCCGCATTTGATGGATTTTTAGGAGGTGGAAAGGGGTGTTTGATTGGTTATTAGTTCCCATAAGTACTTCAGAAGAATAGCTGAGCTGCTTGAAGTTGCTTTTGTAACTGTGACTTGAGTTATGGAGGTATTCGATTCTTCATACTTCTATGTTCAGCATCGTTTTCTCTTCTTTTCATTTTATGGTATTTTAATTTTCTTTCCTTTCTATTTATCCTAGTGAATTGGTTGTTTCTGTAGTACCCTTTCAATTCATCCTCCTCCTCCTCCTTGCTTTGTCCCATATGTACGGGGTCGGCCACATGAAAGGAAACTTTCAATTCCGAGTCTCATTAATTTCACAAATATCAGTGGCTCACTCCATGTTCTAAAATGTTTTGTTCTATATGTCTTATCATCTTAATCATCTCATGTTTGTCTATGCCCAAAGTGGTTTTCTATCTTATCTATATATGTGCTGAGGATATATGTCAAAAAGTAGGACATGTTGTGCTACATGTCCACGAGGGCTTTTAGAAATTATTCACCAGACTTGCTGGTGAAGTGATGATGATCATGTCTTGGCTTGGGAATTTATCCCTTTGTCTGAAGGCCCCTCTCCCCAACCCATGGAGTAAAGAGAAAACAAATGTTCTTTATTATATTTCTCTAAAAAGAAAACAAAATCCTCTAGCAGATCAAATCATATTTTAGAGAGAGATTTATTTCAAAAGACAATTATTTTTTAATTATATAAAACTTTAACCTAGTGTGGTCCTCATTAATTTAGGTGTTTGAGGGGTAGGCTGAGTATAGACCTAACTTTTAATCATTTTGTACAAAGTGGTTGTTCTCTGACTCAAACTTGTGTCTCATTTTTAGCAGTTCAAGTTTTAACAACTGCACCAAACAATAATCCCTATTTTAATTGAATATATATGAATAATATATTTTATTATATATGTATGTAATTCTATGACATCTAATTTATGTTTGATTTAGTTACATATATTTAGTTTTCATTTAAAATAAAGGTATTGATATCTTTGAGGTTCCCTGACTGAATAATGATGGTCTATAGGGGTATCAGGGGTTTTGTGGCAGTAAAGGTGGAATAAGCCTTACCGGGACTGGGTGTATGCTGGTTTTCTATTGTTACTAAATATGAGGGATTTGTTCTGTCATGCCCCGAATCCAATCCGGTCCTCACATGTTCCACATGCTAGAAGGATTATAGGAAGAATGCTATTGCCCTTATTATGTAGGTAAAACAGTTAACCCATGTGTTTCATTTTAGTTATCCATGTGCCATACTATAAAGTAGGGACTTTTTTGTGGGTTAGCTTCTTTTTGCAAGCAACTATGGGAAGTGGGGTCGGCATACTTGTGGCTTATCTCATCAAAACTTGCGAATGCAGAGTTGTAGATAGGATTGCTGGGTTGTTCTTTGTGCGTACAATTAAGACAATTGCTAGTATTGGTGATGTTCTATGCCAGTATCCCAGGCCCACGGCATGAACTTGGCTGTTTGAGCTTGTTATAAAACATGATTTTAGTCCCTTTTTATGGCCTCAGAAACCCTATAAAAACATGGTTTTAGTCAAAAGTTAAAAACATGAGAATTGATAACTCATCTTACCCAATCTCTCAGATTCATATTCACAATTCTTTGAAGCCATGCCACGACAATTTTTGACTGCCTCAATTCAGCACCATGTTTTAATTACCCGGTGGACCTCCTGAGATTTTTTCTCTTTGGTCATTTCTATCTATATATTCCCAGTCTTTCTACATGTCTTAACACTTTCTGCCCATTTGATTTTGGCCCAACATTCTGCTTCGCACACATTGTTTCTTGTGCTATATTAGTATATAACTGATTTTAATTTTTTTAGTTTGATCTTAGTAAATCACATAACAAGAGATAGGAGGATATCAATAACACGATACAATCTCAGGGCGATCAATCCGACACTTGAGTTTCTCATGAGTGGTCTTTTTGTATCTATATGTAATGTGGCGGTGCCAACGTTGATCTATTTATTTTATTATAATGTTGTTAGATTTATCTGTTTTGGCCTTTTAGTTATGTTCAAGCACTCAGAATTCTATACTTGAGATATTTGAGTATAGAGCTCTTTATTTGACTTACCAACTCCAAGCCCAGATGGATGTATTCCAAAGGTCATACTGAATAACTGATAACTGAACCTTTAGGAATATAGAATAATCTTATAGGAGCCTAGGAGGGAAGCATGATTGCATTGGACAGAAAAGCTATTTATCGGAATGGAAGTTGATTGTCATTTAGGATGAGTTAGATTGATGTAATATGCTCCAGGTTAGAACTTAGAAAATTAATTCCACATTTCTTAATTGAACTTCTGTTTCTGACATGTCTCGTTGCATTCAGAGAAGGATTTGACGTTTATAAGACGAGATAGCGTCTCAACGGACTCTTTCTGTAACTAAAAGATGACCTTTTTATGGTGTTACTTGCTTTTGTCATATCTGAATTTGTCATAGTATCACACTGATGATTGTCTAACTATCCATTTTGAGTTCTATAATTCCAGAGATTCTATACGCTAGCCATTGCATGAGGACATTGATTTTGTTTCATGTATCTAATTTATTTGTTTCTGGTGGTTAGTGGAATATGTTGCATATTAAAAGATTGCATTTTTGGGGGGTTAGCCATCCTGTTGTTGGGGCTACTAATTATGCTTTCTGGACATCTAATGACATGTTAAAAAGCGTAGTTGATTATATTGTTTTGTTGATGCAGTTCTACACATTCTTAGAGACAAGTCTTGTGACTTTATCGTTACTGCCACATTTTATGGCATTCTTTACTGATGAAGAGATTCCTGGGTCACCAGGCACTCTGGCAACGACTTTTCTTGCATTTGGTAAGCTCTAATTAACCTATTTGTCTGAGCCCTCTTTTCATGAATCTATACATTTATGTAACCATTATTGCTGTATCCACAGTCTTGAACCTAGCATTTGCACTGAGTGTTCTGGGGTTTCTGATTATGCACATGTCATTGGTGGCTGCTAATACCACCACTATTGAGGTATTGACTTCTTCTTACCTCTGTATGCTAATTTGAATATAATCAATGATAGTCTCTGCTGTAATACTGTGTCTATTATAGTCAGAGTCTTGTGCTGCTTCTTTGTCTATTATAGCCTTGGGTTTGATTTGGGTGTTGGATTACATGTATATGTAAAAATTGAATAACTTGAGTATAAATATATAAAAAGTTATAACCAAAACTAAAGAAATTACTAAAAAAAAGAAAAAGAAGATGAAGAAGGAATTTAATAAAAGGCTGCTCATGACTATTAACATATAATAATATAATTGTAGATTAACTTATCGAAAAAAAAAATTATAATTGTAGATTTATGTGAACTTGGGACAGATCAACTTCAGATTACACAATTTGAGTTGGATATGGTTCCGACCCCTCAACTCGTGCTCCACTTGAATTAAGTTTGGGTTGGAATGACTAGGGTGGCTTTCTTTGTCTGGACCTCTGTTTGGGGTAAGATTCTGACAAGTGATAACTTGAGGAAAAGGGGCAATCGTATTGTTAATTGGTGTTGTCTATGCAAGAAAGATGGGGAGTCAATTGATCACCTCCTTATGCATTGCCCTGTGGCGAACGACTGTTGGAATCTTATTCTTGGATTGTTTGGCATGCGTTGGGTAATGCCACGATCTACTAAGGAAATGATTCATGTTTGGAGAGGATGTCGTGTGAGAAGGGATGTACGCGATTTTTGGAGAATTGTCCCACATTGTGTATGGTGGTGCATTTGGAAGGAGGGAAATAGTAGAATGTTCAAAGGGAAAGAGTCATCTACGGCAATGTTGAAACTTTACGTTTTTCATTCTGTGAAGAGGAGTTCTTGCTCCTCTTCTTATGATTTAATTATTTTCTTGGATTCTTTGGTGCCTTAGCCCCGGTTCCACTTCTGTATAAGGGACGCGTTCCCCTTTTGAACGCCTTTTTAATTTATTATTACTTATCAAAAAAAAGTTTGGGTTGGAATAATTCAGAACTCATGCCCAATCCAAAATTGTGAAAAATGCTACCCAAGCCTGTGAAAAATCAGGTTGGTCTGGATTATTGCCCTAATTGGTACAACCTTCTGATGCAGGAATTGACAATTTGTCTTTTTGTGCATATTTTCAAATTATAAAATCTGTGGATATATAATTATATATATACACTTTAAAATGCCAGGACTGCTGCTCAGTTCTTGGGTAGGTTTTTTGAGTAGATTGGTGGCCTTCTCATTTATCAACCCGAGAAGAGAACAAAAAAAGAGTAACGAATAAAGGTTTATGTGCATCGAGTTACTTCTGTAAAAAATGCTAAACATAATTCTATTTCTAACTCCAGTGATTCTATTAGAACTTTTTTTAAAAAATATTTTTACTACAATGCACCTCCTTTAGAGGAAGGTGAAGGGATATGCACCGAGTTATTAATGGATTATTTCATGTGTGCAGGCATATGAGAAGAAGACCACTCCAAAATGGCGCTATGACCTTGGTCGAAAGAGGAACTTTGAACAGGTTGGTTCACTTAACGTCAGATTGTTTCCCACAATTCTTCTTCTGATGGACCTTCCCTTTTCCCTCCCTTTTTTTTTTAATTTTTTTTTGTGAAAAAAAAAATGCTGAGAAGTTGTAACGCACACTTTAAACAACTAAGCGTTACAAAGGATCAAAAGCACTGACATGACTAATGATATTGGGGACTGGGGACGTATATATCTTGAATGTATGTAGAGAACCTCAAACAAGGATATTGCAAGCAGTGCCACCGACATTCTAATGAAAATTTATTGTATTTACATCTGTTTATTACAAAGTAGTAGAAGCCAGTAAAAGAGAGCACTTAGAGATAGAAAGAGATATAGGAAACTAGAGAGCACTTACATTTCTTTTCGTCATCTAGCACACTCTGTATTAAGGTGTTCCATTTTTAAAATTGCATACTTCTTGTGAGCTGGTGTTTGCTAACCGCTCTCCTATTGTGGAATCATATGACACTTGACTAAGGTTTTGGTGGTTGTGGATCAGGTGTTTGGGATAGACAAGCTCTACTGGTTCATCCCTTCTTACTCAGAAGAAGATTTAAGACGTATGCCGGCCCTTCAGGGTCTTGAATATCCATCAAAGCCTGACTTGGATGCGCAAGAGTTTTAAGATCATTCATGTCACATTCAGAAAGTCGGGTTAATTGTAACAGTAGCCCCGAGCCTCTGCAAAGTGTTCAATTTACAATTCTAATATACTGAACAGGTTGTAACTCTGGGCTGTGATTCAACCATTCCCACCGGCATCATCTTGCAGAATAAGGTTAAGAGGTATCACTCTGATCATGGAGCAGCTCGGGCATAACAGTGTATGTATTGCAGAAAAACGGGGATCGCCTGACAGGCTAATATCTATTTCATGTTTTTATCATCAATTTTTGAAAATGTGGGAACTGTTAGATAAGGAATGGACAGATTCATGCGGTGTGGCATGCTGATGATCCCATAGGTTTTTATACGGTTCACTAGTAATGTAAAATTAACAGCTAGTCGTCGGGAATGGTGTATGATGGTTGTGATATTTTCCTTTGAATATTTATTCTCACAGGTTAAGTGCTTCTGAGATTGTAGTTGTCAAAATTAGAGTTTGTGCTTAATCTTTTTAGCACTTATCCTAATTTCTACTAGGTAAGTTGTGCAAATCAGCATTTGATTTCTACGTAATCATGTTTCTTGTAGAATGGTTGTAGAATGTTAGTAATGTTGCCGCGCCCAAGCTACTGATCCTAGTTTTGATGAGAAAAAGTATTTTTTTAACTCGCTTTACTTTCTGAAATTTATATTCTTTTTTAAAAGGCAAAAGAAAAAAATATAAAAAAAAAAGAAAAAAAAAGGGGAAGAAGATAAATGTTATTTTTAATTTAATAATTAGTTTTCATTAACTATATATATTTATTTTGTTGTTCTTTAAAGTACTTACACTTTCGCAATTATTATAAAAAAATAATTTTATACTCTACTTTTGAAGGCATTAATAATTTCACTTCCAAATAGGCAAATAGAGAGTATTATCTCATATTTTTAGAAATTTGGCTAAATCATTGGGCATTTCCAAATCAATGCTCTATTTGACTTATAAATGAGTAGACGAACCCACGAGATCTGGTGGCATGACGGGTGATAGTATAGAGATCTGGTGGCATGACGGGTGACAGTATGTTTCACAGTATGTTTCACAGCATGTTTCTATCGTATTTTATTTTATGGACTTTTGCTATGATTATATTATTTGAATAATAATTATATTTTTTGCCTGTATATAATCTCTGTTTGAAACTATTTGAATAATATTTTATGGACAAATATGGTGATTATATTTACATCCCAATAGCTATAATCACTGTTTGAAATTTGAATACAAAATCTTTATAAGGGTACATAAATTTGGTTTACTTTAGAGTTGTATAAATTATTTTGAGTTTATAGACTGATAGATTCGTGTTTTCGCGCGTGTATATATATATATTTGTAGTTCTGAGTTTTTTCATTCAAAGACATGTTGTGAAAAAAAAAAAAAAAAAAGAAAGAAAAGAAAAGAAAAGAAAACAAAGACATGTTATATTGAATTTTGATTGTGTCTCATTTTGGACCAGCTTTTGTTCAGGGGACATTATACTTTGTTCGTGTTCGATGTCTTTCTTTGGAGGAAAAGATCCATTTGATGACCTAAGCATGTGGGCTGATGACCCATTCTTCGATTATCCAATTGATAATTACACATCCCACATGGACCTATCTAGCATCAACGATGGTGACCCATATTTTTCCGACCCGTTTGATGGAAAATCTTGTTCTGAGCCTCAGTCGAAGGAAACAGCTTTTGATGAATTAAATACTGTTGATGGAGTAAGTGTGGAGAAGTTTATCAATTAGGGCACTGCATGTCTTATGATTAATTGGTTTTTTTTAAACAAAATAAAATTTGAAAGAAATTGAGAGCGAAGACTCCCATGTCCCACTTCACTTCTAGTTTTTTTTTATCTAGATTAACATGAAGTGTTAGGGGTTTTGCCCTTACTGTTCCACAAGGATTTAGGAAGGGTACCTCCCCACCTTTAGATCGGTAACTCGCTGAATATAGTCCCATTTCAAATCTGAGACTTGATACTTTTTAACTCTTGAGGCACCCGGGCCAAGTAATCTTGCCACGGGTCAAACCGTTGAGATTCGTCACACTCCTAGTTGAATGCATCAAGCTGATAAAAAAAATCTTCTGCCTAAATATTATTGCTCTTTAATTTTTGTCTTTTGATTACATAATTTGTGTTGACTTTGTTGGAGAAATAGGTGGGTCGGTTAGAGATGACAGAGGAGGATATAACAATGGCACGGGCACTGTATTTTATTTGTAGAGGGATCAAAGATGAGGTATTTGAATTGGTGTTCTTTTAGAGAAAGATGATCGATCATTAACTGATTCAAATATTGAACAAAATTTTAAAAAAGATTTTATCTAAACAAAGTGTTTACTCGAGTAGGACTAGTTTTGCTTATGTAGGATGATCCCCTTTCCACGAAGAACACTACAGGTGGCAAAGTTGCTTTCTTAGATGCGTTTGCTTTTTCGGAAGAAGTTGAGAGGTCTTGTTTTGGCTGGGATGATTGGATCAATTTGCCTGAATATGAAGGTAATTTTTGCTTCTCATCCTAATAATTTGGTATATCATTTAGTTTATTGCTTATGGCCAATATTTAGTTAAATTTGGTGTCCTCAAATTGACCCATATATATTTTTTTTATGCTTATTTTTTACGATTCGAAACGATGATAGATGTTTGAACCTGATGTATATGAAATTCATATATCTTGGATTTATTTATTAAAATGATCATCCCCAATTCTTGTTTTTTTGAGAATCAATTGCAACGTGGCAAATGTGCTTCATTACGGACAACAATAAAAATGTTTTCATTTAGGCTTTCTCGAGAAGACTATTGAGTTTAAAGAAAACCCTTATATCATGCTGGGTCAAAAAAATATATTTAGGTCGTCATCCTTTTAAGTCTTTGAAGTCACAATACGTCAGCAAACCTTGAGAATGTGACTCTCGTATCCAAATTAAATACTGGCATTGTAACAAGTTATCACATCTTGAGGGTATCGCCCTTGAACGCAAAAGAAGCACTTGCAGGTTGTGTAGAGTATGGGACGAAACAAAGGCATGGCCTTCTCCTGTACCCATCACTACTATATGGGACACTTCGAAGTATTTTAGATTGTTGAATAAAAAGTTCGAAAATATTTAACACAAATAATAGGCCAAACCAAATGGATGATGAACACATGCTGTAACAGAAACACTCACAATCACCATTAATGCTTAGTTTAGAGCCCAGCACGTGTATCAAAAATACTCATAATCACCATTGATGCTCAGTTTAGAGCCATTAAAATTTCAACTACTATTGTTGTTCTTAGGCCAAATGCATTTAATGCCTGTAGAGGTTTAACACACCACACCACACTAAGGCATGGTGCAAAAGAAGGAATTCAGTGTTGCCAACTAATTTCTCCCTAGACTTACGCTTGGTTAAACTCAATTTATTTATTTACATGTTTTTTCAGTAGAGGCTACCAGTACATCTGCTGAGCTCATGGTAGATGCCGAAGGATGGTTCCAGATACCTGATCCAGAGGATCCAGATATGGAGCAGCTCTAGGGCTCTTTCATCTTGGCAGATTAGGAGTTTTGGTCACCTTTTAGGGTTGTTCAAGAACTGCATATAGTAGCAATAGTACTAATAGGACTTTTTACTTTATTATCCACACAGTGATTTTACTTTGGTGATACTTGTGCTTCTCTTATGTGACATATAAGTCCGGCAACTTTCTTGTGTAATGCCATTTTGAACAACCTAAATCTTAGGTGTCTGTATTTTTTACTTTCTTTGGTGATAGCTTTGATCGACAATAGGAGAGTATTAGAGATTTTTGGTTATGTTTTTCTTTATAATTCTTTGTGCGTCTAAATGAAATTATAGTAAATTGAACTTAGACTACCAAAAGAAAAGGTTTGAATATTTCATATGAAACATGTAAATCAAGGCTATATATATATAGTCTATATAGTCCATGTCTCAATCTCAATCTCAATCTCCATTATTTTTGGGGGAACAAATTTACATGACAAAATGTACAAGTGGAGATGCAGAAGAAGACAAAATTAACATCATCTTCAAATAGGGTCATGTGCCTAGGGTTCAAATTTTGTCCAGTTCAAAGAACTTTCATGCAAAATGACCTCAAAAGGGACATTTTAACCACCCAACCATGGCATGGCGAAGAAAATGCACTCCAAAGTATCAAAATTGGAATCTAGAAGATGCGCGTTTTCAACGCAATTATATCGTATTTTAACACATTATTTCAAGTTGACAGTAATATTTTGAAACTAGATTTAATTGTATCAAAAATTTGTACATATCATGATTTTGTTGACATTAAACTTTTACATATCATGATTTTATTCAAGGTAGAGAATCCTGACATCAAAATTCATCCCCTGAACAGATGCTCCTCTCCTGACTGTTGATCTATGTAGCTGATCCAACGGCTAGTACTCTTAGGAGAAATCGTGGTCCCACCTATGTAAGCAATATCTAATCCATTCCCCACTGGAGTAGCCACTGATCTCACGACACGTGTTGCGCCATCAAGAACCCTGCTCCATCTGAACCCAGCCACGATCCTTTGGTTAACATTTTTGCATGCTAAAACTGCGCCCTGGTGGCTCAACTTAGCAAACCTAAGCACTCTAGCAAGGTCCCTGCGCCGTCCATCCACCACCAGGAAATCAACACCCACCAGCCCTAGCATCATCTCCTCAGCCTCTCCGACCACCACTTCCGGTGGCGACACACCGGCCTCACGCATGGTGTTTACATACTCTAATCTGGACCGTTCATCAGACACCATGCACACGTGTCGGCCACCCGTTTGACGGGCAGCCATAGCTAAACCTATACTGGTCCCCACTGCACCTCCGTGCCACCACGCCTCCACGATCAGCTTCGCGTTCCAGCCGCCGGCCATGGCGGAGATAAACTCGGCCACACCAGACTCCTTGAAAAGCTCACACTGTATGATCATATGATATATAGAAAAGTAAGAGAAATGTAAGAATATATTGTTAATTAATTTCATGCATATATATATATATATATATATATATATATGTATGTATGTATGTTGGAGGTTGAAGGTGTACTTACGGATTGAACAGTGTCAATATAAGCTCTTGAAGCTCTTTCCGGGGACCAGACCAGCTTCATTTTCTTCTTCCTTTTTTTGATATAAGTTGAGGGTGTTTGGGGGTTGAGAAAATTGGTTTGGGTGAGTTAGCTGTTTGGTTGGCTTTATAAATAGTTTGAGAAGACTGTTTGTTTTTGTAAAACCGTTGACATATTGCCTAGGCATATACATCGTGTAGATTAGGTGTAGAATAACTTAATATCAATATCTCATTTTTTTTTTTTTAACTGTGAGACAACGGAATTAAGTGTCTATTTAGTTAGATGTAATTCAACATCGAAATGTGATAAAGTGACTTAAAGACAATATCAGAAACAACTGTATTTGTTGTTATTTATTGTTACAATCCAAACAACAGAATTAATATATATGTATGTATTATTACATTTTTTTTCACTCTCAAACACGAAATCAAGAACAATATCATAAAAAAAACTATATATATTTACCACAATGAGTTTATTAACTTGTTTTATCATGTATGTACTTATAAATTAAAATACTCACATGAAAAGTCTACACAAGACGATGCAGGTAAAATTATGTAACAAAATTTATATCATATACATGCACCTGGTGTCATATGCGCATGAAAAGTTTTAGCTCTAGTGTGTGGCTATGTGTCTTTGTTGACTCATTCAAACTCTCCTAAACCTGTGACACGGGGAAAACATTTATACCTAATCTATATTGTCTCCTTCTAGAAAATAGAAATAATAACACAAATAAAAAATCAGTTTGACACAAAACGAAAAACCATTTTTACATAAATTGTACAACATCAATACGTGATTGGTCTATAGATACATATATTTTAAAAAGTTCAAATTTACACTATCGGGAATTATATAATGCTGCGGATTATTTAATTATTTTTTCTTTGCTTAATATTTTAACTAGATTAGCGATAATATCAAATGGGTAGTGATCATAACAACATCAATGGCCACAAAAAAATAAAATTGAATTATATATATATATATTTGTATATGTATATATATTTTACTTAAGCAAGTTGCATCGTGTGAGGACCTAAGATTGATCTTAATTGGTCACCAATCCACTTGCATTAAAGTGAAAAGTAATTTATTAGCATTTAACACCAAGGAGGATAATCCTCATTTTGTCAATGCATCTGGCGACAAATTTTCAATGTAAGCAGTGTTAATTAAAGTACTTGATAGGCAAGCTGCAAATGAGCTAAATATTTGACATGGAAAGAATGATTTGTTTATCTTAAATATACGTGTATATATATATATATATATATATATCTTTATATGTGTATATTTGTATTTTAATTCTTGGTCTTGCCTTTTCCTATCAAAACCCTTGGAGGTAATTGCTTTTGGACAGTAAAGTTTGCCTTCAACTTTTCATTTGGAAGAAAGAGAAAATACAGTTAATTAGACTAAGTCCTCAATGGTATCAAGATTTTGTGACAATATCATTTCCTAGTTTAATTAATTACCTTATAATAAAAGAAATATACCATTTCCTAGTAAAGAGAGTGTTTCCAATGATTAAAAAAAAAAGTCTTAATTTAGTGATAGTTTCTTTAGAGATTGTGTGCATGTGTGTGTGTCTGTGTGTGTATATATATATATGGATTTGGATCTCTCCAACTAAATTTCTCTCCTAAACTCCACATAGTACTTCAATTCCGTGGTTAGTCACGTCATCGTGTAGTCAAAGTTTACCACTTACAAGTTCACATATAATAAAATTCCCTACATAGACTTTAACCATGGCTAAATCTGGACAACATGATTGAGGTTGTAGATGAATTGGTTGGACATGCATCACAATGTTTTGATTAGATATATATGCTCATAATATTTGACTTTATTTGACTCTCTAAATCAAAATATGTTTTTTCAAGCTTAATAATCCGAGCATTTTCCTATTGCATCAAACAATATATATGGATACCAGCTCCAATGATTTTGTGATGAATATGGGTATACTTTACATTATTTGCAGAATAATATTGATTAATTTTTGAGTGAAAATATAGAAATGTTAATATGATTTGTTATATTTTTACTCAAATATTCCAATAAAACTAACTAAACCCAAAATAATGTGACGACATTTAATTTTTTTATACCCTGGTCAATGTCCAATTGCACTAAAGCTGAGTTGCAGTTAATGTGAGATTTAAAGGCTGTAGAAATATCAAAAACTACTTGTTGCAAGTTGCAAGTCCCTGTCTCAATCTATAACGTACCCACACCATCCTCTAATTATGGACCAGTTCATTGCACACAGTCATAACATACATCAATATTTGGTTATTACTTATTGACATAATATCGTATGACTATATGAGTAGTTTTCGACTTTTGTCAAAAGGAAAAAATGTGTACTGTGTAGGATAAAATATGAACCCGATATCTTAAATATCTAATCCCTCTAGAATTATTTTAGAATTAATTCTATAATTTCTTTTCTTTTAAAACAATAATATAAAAATCAAGTCAGGGTAAGATCCTCTATGTGGTATATCAATAGCCCGTTGTAATTATTTGCACGTGTGTATACTCTGGTATGTGTGAGCAATCACAGCCTAGTGTCCAATATATGAGCAATCACAATTGTATAGTATGACATAATTCACACGTACAAACGATCACAACCTAATGTCCAATATAAGAGCAATCACAGTTGTTCGATATGATATAATTCACACGTATAAATGATTATAACCGAACACTTACATATACGAGCAGGCAATCACAACTCTGCGGTATAATAATTTGGACTCATATTATTGATAATGAAGTCCATGCGGTAACTTAAAATGATCAAGTACTTATTTGTACGACACTTTGAAAGCTACATATCTTCATAATGTTTAAATAAAAAACCGCGAAAGATAAGCATGTTGTACGGAGTCAACTTCTTATTTCCATCATTAAAACATCAAACAAGTAAGCGTGGCTTAGATTTCTTATTAATCTCTTGTTTTAAAATAGGATGATTTATGAATTTATTAATGATCTTATGTTTTTTAATAGGATGATTCATGTATGGTTAGTAAAGAGACAAGTTGTATGTCGTCATGAAAAGCTTCAGCTCCAAAGTCAACAACTCTGTCGTACATATATATCTACTAATTATCTAGCAGTGACATATACATGCATGAAGACATATTGTCACGCCCGCAAATTCTAATACAAAAACCCCTATCTTGTACTAAAACTTGATATGTGACTCACATCATTCATCCACCATAATTCATGATTAAATTAATAAGAAAACATTTTTATTCAAAAATCTATCAATCCGAATGAAATTTATTACATCCCCAACTAATTCAAAATTCCACCAACGGAGTGAATCTTATTACAAAGTGTTTACAAAGAAACAATAATAAAATCATAATGTAGAAATCCGGAAATCTCCTTCTCTCACTGAGCCTCCTTTACAAGTTAAATCCATATGCATCTGAAAGTAATAAAGGGGTGAGCTCACAAGCTCAACAAGAAATTGTTAAACACTATCATCGTTCAACAAGTCAATCCTTACTTATAATCCGTATATAAATACATATATAAGTGACTCCGAAATATCCACTAATCATCGTCATTCTAAAACATTAACTCAAACTATGAGCTTGTAACCCATCTAGAATTTAAATTACTAAAATTTCACTTACCTCACATGAGCCCCTGGCTCCCCTCAACCAGTTGGCGTTTTAATGCCATTACCTCACATGAGCCCCTGGCTCCACTCCGAATAAATGGTGTGAATTGCATAGTCCCTGACTACCAAATACACACATGTGGCTGGGTTGTACGTCTACTCACCCAGATGGCCCCTGACCACGTCCACATACTAAGGGCACCTTTAGCCCAATAGCCATAACAAAAGAGTAATTCACTCCCGAAGACAGTCCCTGACTGCACTCAACAACCTCATCATTATAAAAGTCTCAGACCAATGCTCCAACTTGTTTAATCACATCAATTAAACACTGAATATATTTAAATAATTCCAACTCATGTTATCATGAGTTTATCCAATACCATAATTAATACTGACACACCAACTCATAGCCCTAATTACAATAGGTTGCAAATACTCTAAATTTCCATCTCAATATCATTAAATTTGTATACTACCTGCTATACCAACAAATTCAAGGTCTGTAATCAACATAAAGCCAACCTTAAATATCTAATTCTAATAACTCCAAAATGTACCAGTAACTATGGGCTTAAATAAAAATTATATAAATTAGTGACTATATTAATTCATGACACCTCAAAACTCATTTACTGCCAACCAAAACCTTCATCCTTAGTCTAATCCATTCATTACTCCAATTAATCATGTACCCATCTTTACATACATTCAATCCATTAGTAAATCACTTGCATTTCTTGAGCCTTATCTACAACTACTAGCATAGGTAAATCTATATATATATATATATATATATATATATATCCATCCAAGGTGCATATAGAGCCCAGTCCGAGAGACAAATGCACGGACAAATGGTAGCATTATTCTGGTTGAAGCATGCAAGGATGCTCTTGTTTTAAAACCCTTTGATTCTGACTTCTCAATTAATTGTCAGTGGAAGTATGGACACTTGGTCCCGGCTGATATATTGATTGTTCACTAGAAAGATCAATCATGAAGCTTCTATAAAATCACATCCTAGTAGTGACCTACAATAGATTAAATTAATCCCATCAATAATTATGTACATATGTATAGATAATCTGTTACATATATATCCATCTGTAGCGGTCCATCCCAATCTTAATGTATAAGATCTACACTGTTCAAATAACATTATTCATACCTATTATATAATTATACCAGATCAACCAATGGATTCAACTAAAATCATACACTGACATTCTCTTATATACATGAAAGTTGAGAGATTCTACATCCAATCATGTTGATATATCCATAATCCGATCAAGGAAAACACCAATACCTCGATAAAATAAATCATTCTAATTCACATATATAATAACTATCAACTGAAGTATAATCGAATTCAAATAAATCAGTACCTCCATGTGTAATCTCCATATTGTAAGTCTAATTAAACATAATTATCATGAGTTTTATAATTAAATCACGGATAATCATATATACAGGATATAAGCAAGAATTAACTTACCTGACAATGGAATCTGCTTAAGCCTCTTCGTTACTCACAGAATAGTATTGCACCTCTTCGTTACTCACAGAATAGTATTGCCCGTAAAAAAAATAATGCCGATACACCAAGTCTAGATATATATCTAGTAGTTGAGTTCTATATGGACTCTTTTAAAAAAAAAAAAAAAATCAACTAAACTGATAGCCTGATATCTCTCAAATTCCATTATACGGTAACCCTCATAATTCCACATAGATATATATTATATGGATAAACATGAATTCAAAAATAATATATATATATATATATACAATATATATCTGGTTGTTACATTCTACCCTCCTTAATTGAAATTTCGTCTTCGAAATTTACGTACCTTCATTTATGGTCCAGCGACTCCGCCTTAGGATCCTCTTCAGGATCATCCTCTTCACTTTTCATTTCTTTGAGATGAACTGGGTTTGCATTGGGTCCGTAAAATGGAGGCCAATCTCGTACACTAGATACCTTTCTCGGTTTGTACTTTAGAATATCACCTATTGGAATAGAACTTTTGATAACCATTCCTATCTTTTGAGTTCTCCCTCGCATACAAGCCGATAAATTAATCTTTTGCTCTTGTTTGTTCTCATTAATTTTCTTTCCAGTCATCCTGATTCTAAACTGCAATCAGATAAATAAAAAAATTAAAAAAAAAGTCCGTCTAACTTTTTCACTCATATAAAAAAAAAATTCAATGGCAACCATCCAATAATAATCAATGAATTTACAAGACTTATAAATCCAATTTTTTTTCATGTCCAAATGTAAAGAACAAACCAAATGTTCAAAAGTAAAAAAAAAAAATGCTTAGCAACCATTAATAGGTAACCACAAACCTCTACTTTATTCCTATGCCAAAAGCTAAAGAGAGAAAAACAAATAATCATAATAATAAATTCCCACTTCTTCATTCATAATCTCTTCCTCCTACTTCTGCAGCTGCGGTTCCTTTTCACCCGTCTCAGAACTCTTACGTGGCTTTGGACAAAACCTTGCCATATGTCCACTCTCCAAACAATTATAACAATTTCCCCAGAATTTATATGGTTCCTGTCCCGTTTTTGTTGGCCCTACTGATTTGATTTGTCCAGCACCTTCAATTCTTTGTCGTTTCCATTTCTGCTCATTTTGTTCGTCTCTTGAACCCCATTGGCCACGTTGGAACTAATCATTCTTACTTCCTTGAGCTTCTTGGAAAGTATCCTTTCCTTTTCCTTTCTTTTCTGACTGTTGCTCCTTTTTCTTTTGAAAAATATTGTTGTTATTTCTTTAATTGCCATGGCACATTCCACAACCTTTGCATAAGTGTCACACCTATGCCCGACTACCAATCTTTTAACATGGGAGATCAAACCCCACTCAAACTTTCGAATCCGATGTTCCTCATTAGCCACTATGTGAGGAGCAAACCGAGAGAGTTCCGTGAACTTTGTCTCATAGTCACTAACCGTCATTGTGTTGCTCTGTTCTAATTCCATGAATTCAATTCCCTTCTTTTCTCTCACGGACCGCGGAAAATGTTTTTCATAGAAACGTGTCTTAAATTCTTCCCAAGTCATAGCAGCTATGTCTACAGTAGTCCTAGTCACGTGCCTCACCCGACAAGAAAAATGCAGCTATCATCATTTTCTGCACTTCAGTGCAGTCCATCATCTCAAAATACTTTTCCATGTCATCGATCCATTTTTTGGCATCAAGTGGATCGGCAGCTCTAACGAACTCAATAGATCCTAATTTGCGTATGTCCCTTATGTATGTAGTCATGGGAACTTGTTCCGCATTAGGATTCGGCATTTGAAGTGCCTCATCCATCTGAGCCATGCCACGGCCTGCACCACCCTGATCGGCGTCTCCTTGACCTCTACCTTTAGTAGGTCGTCCTTGGCCTCTACCAGCTCCCGACATCCTATTTAATGAAAAATGATATAATCATTAGTCTTAACAATCAATCAAACCTAAGACGGAGCATGCTACGGAAGCAGATAATCTACGCATTTCATAACACATTTCATATCTTAAATTCCATTCTTACAACATTCCCTTCACCCTAGGATTATTAAACTTTATGCTCTGATACCAAATTGTCACGCCCAGCAAATTCTAACACAAGAACCCTTGTCTTGTACTAAAACTTGGTACGTGACTCACATCATTCATCTACCATAATTCATGATTAAATCAATAAGAAAACATTTTTATTCAAAAATCTATCAATCCAAATGAAATTTATTACATCCCCAACTAATTCAAAATTCCACCAACTGAGTGAATCTTATTACAAACTGTTTACTAAGAAACAATAATAAAATCATAATGTAGAAATCCGGAAATCTCCTTCTCTCACTGAGCCTCCTTTGCAAGTTAAATCCATATGCACCTGAAAGTAATAAAGGGGTGACCACACAAGCTCAGCAAGAAATTGCTAAACACTATCATCGTTCAGCAAGTCAATCCTTACTTATAATTTGTATATAAATACATATATAAATGACTACGAAATATCCACTAATCATCGTCATTCTAAAACATTAACTCAAACTATGAGCTTGTAACCCATCTAGAATTTAAATTACTAAAATTTCACTTACCTCACATGAGCCCCTGGCTCCCCTCAACCAGTTGGCGTTTTAATGCCATTACCTCACATGAGCCCCTGGCTCCACTCCGAATAAATGGTGTGAATTGCATAGTCCCTGACTACCAAATACACACATGTGGCTGGGTTGTACGTCTACTCACCCAGATGGCCCCTGACCACGTCCACATACTAAGGGCACCTTTAGCCCAATAGCCATAACAAATGAGTAATTCACTCCTGAAGACAGTCCCTGACTGCACTCAACAACCTCATCATTATAAAAGTCTCAGACCACTGCTCCAACTTGTTTAATCACATCAATTAAACACTGAATATATTTAAATAATTCTAACTCGTGTTATCACGAGTTTATCCAATTCCATAATTAATACTGACACACCAACTCATAGCCCTAATTACAATAGGTTGCAAATACTCTAAATTTCCATCTCAATATCATTAAATTTGTATACTACCTGCTATACCAACAAATTCAAGGTCTGTAATCAACATAAAGCCAACCTTAAATATCTAATTCTAATGACTCCAAAATGTACCAGTAACTATGGGCTTAAATAAAAATTATATAAATTAGTGACTATATTAATTCATGACACCTCAAAACTCATTTACTGCCAACCAAAACCTTCATCCTTAGTCTAATCCATTCATTACTCCAATTAATCATGTACCCATCTTTACATACATTCATTCCATTAGTAAATCACTTGCATTTCTTGAGCCTTATCTACAACTACTAACATAGGTAAATCTATATACATATATATATATATATATATATATATATATATATATATATATATATATCCATCCAAGGTGCATATAGAGCCCAGTCCGAGAGACAAATGCACGGACAAATGGTAGCATTATTCTGGTTGAAGCATGCAAGGATGCTCTTGTTTTAAAACCCTTTGATTCTGACTTCTCAATTAATTGTCAGTGGAAGTATGGACACTTGGTCCCGGCTGATATATTGATTGTTCATTGGAAAGATCAATCATGAAGCTTCTGTAAAATCACATCCTAGTAGTGACCTACAATAGATTAAATTAATCCCATCAATAATGTGATACCCCCGAATTTCCGAATGCGGGTTGGCCAGGCCCACACCCGAATACCCGAGGATATCAAAACAAATTGATAATAAACGAACACAGAGTACAAAAGAATAAAGAAGAATAAATAAAATGCTGACAAGAAACTAAAATGATAATCTAATAATAAACCTCATAATATATTTCCATTAATTAATAAACTCTTCTGATACAACTGATCCTCCAAAATACAACTCGGGAATCCATACTGTGTGGACCCCTAGAAAATCCAAACTAAACAAATGACAGTAATCTAAAACAGGAAACTGAATCATAAAGGAACTCCTATGTAGTATCGGAAGAATGAAGTAGACTGATCCCCGCTCAGCACGAACAACCTCTACTCGTGACGAACACCTGAAAAATAATGGTGGGTCAGGCCCACAAACAAGTTCTACTCTACTACAGTCCAAGCAGAGATCCGATACACGTATACATCCTAATCAATCCAACAATAACTAGTAGTCCGCATATATATATATATATATATATATATATATACACACTAAAGGAACCTCACTAGACTATAGGGTTGTCTCAACTTGAATAGTAGGCAACATGCAAAACGCACATATAGTGGGCATGAGTACCTAGACCTACCAGGGTACACAACTACACTGTATCTAGCTACACATCCCTGGCGATATACGCGCCCTAACGATTGATCCTGAGACTCAAGCTCATATCATGGCACCATACTTATATATATAAAATCTAATAACCATCATATCCAGTATAAATTAATCCTCCATAAGTCATTCAACTTGTTCAGCTAACCTGACTTGAATATAAGTAGGACTTAACATTTTAGTTAATCAATTCTCTTATATAATAAATTAATCATCCATAAGTCATTCAACTTGTTCAGCTGACCTGACTTAAATATAAATAGGACTTAACATTTTAGTTAATCCATTCCCTTATATAAAATAGGTAGGACTTAACTAATAAGTTAATCCATCCCTAGAATGCCACCGTCCCATACCGGTGCATTAAACCACACAATCCAACAATTGATGTAACAATTAAGGAAATACATCAAACATTTCATAAATAACTATGATAAATATGATATCAAGTTATCACATAATAGGAATGACTTATTATTTCTTTAAACTTCCTATATCATATGTCCTACACAAACTGAATCTTATACATGATGATATTTTATTATACCGTTAAATAAGGATTCTCCATATCCAATTCATCCTACACATTTAATCTCAATTGCTAAAATATTTTAAAAGATTAAATCCATTCGTTTGTTTAAAACATTCAAATAGCAAGCATCATTCTGATTGAGTCTATTTAAATTTATTAAAATCCAAACCTAATCCCTATTTAATGTTCAGGAATCTTAGGCATGTTTCTACGTTCCATAATTCCACGGATATGAAAAATACATAATTTAAACATGTAAAAATTCACATAAGAAATTAAATTAAAATCATGCATTTTATCAATTCATAACACAAGAACAGATATGAACCAATTTTATAAAAACCTATGTTTTAATCCAATTAAACATGCATAATTATTTAATTTTATGTGTTTAATAAATCCTGGAATTTCCTAGGCATGTATAGAAACACGAATCAAAGGGAAAGAGATAGAAGAAGAACTTGCCTTAAATTTTCGGATCGAAAGTTAAACTTCTTCTTCCTTGATCTTCTCTCTATAGGGTTTTTCTCCTCATTCCTTCCTTTTCCTCCTTCCCTCTCTAACACTATCTCTCCAGTATATATCACGTGAATATTTCTAACCCCCTTCTACAACCTATAGCTATATTATAGGCTAAATAAAATAACCCTAACCCTTTTCCCAATCCAAGTCAACTAAAAAAAAAAATGAAAATAAAAATATTAAAAAGGTAAGCAAAATATGTTACATATATAATTTATGTACATGTTTATTAAATAAATAAATTATACACATTCCATTATTTATTAATGGATTATCCAATAATATTTAAGTTACCATAATATTATAAAGTAACTTAAAACATAACACGTATCAAATCTATGTATATTTTTTTTATTTAAATAAACATATACATCAGATTAAATATTACTACCCAAATTACCATAAAAGTAATTAATAAATTATTTTCTCTTTTATATATATATTAAAAAGGTAAGTAAAATATGTTACGTATATAATTTATGTATATGTTTATTAAATAAATAAATTATACACATTCCATTATTTATTAATGAATTATCCAATAATACTTAAGTTACCATAATATTATAAAGTAACTTAAAACATAACACGTATCAAATCTATGTATATTTTTATTATTTAAATATAAAATATATATATTAGATTAAATATTACTACCCAAGTTACCATAAAAATAATTAATAAATTATTTTCCTTTTTATATATGTATATAATATATATTTATATATATACATACATTATCAATGGGTAATAATCCATACACATCCAACCTCCTATTCAAGTAGTCCATGGGATCCAATTGGTTGGCCCATTACTACTAACCATAACCATAAAAGAAAAATAAAATAAAATAATAAAAGAAAAGAAAACATTTAATTTACAATTAAAACAAATAAATAAATATCGAGATTATCCTTTTAAAATTAGGGGTATTACATTCTTCCCCCCTAATAAAAGGAATTCCGTCCTCGGAATTCGCCCTTACTTTCTTCTATTATGCTTGGAAACTGTGAGCGAAAAACATCCTCATATTCCCAAATAGACGCAACCTCACTATAAGGGCTCCACTTAACTCCAATATACTAAGTGGTATACAGAGTTCCTATATTTTAAGAACAATGCGTAGGTTGTATCAAATAACAACGTAATCCTCCTATGTCGACAAGGAAATGATCTACATACCTCCAAGTGTCATAGAATATACGCACGAACTCCTATGCACCCAGTGCTAATAATTTGGTAACGCTGATTCAGAGGTGACTGCCTCAATTGCGAAACACAATCTTCTAAAAGTCAATGTAATAAGTAAAATTGACCTTTCTCCAAAAATCGCCTTTCTTCCTACATAGAAAACAGAACGAGCAAACTACTCCCTGATAGAAAAACTCTAGTATACGAGTTCAACTATTTACAACATCCTACTGTTGCCTCCCAACCGCGTGCAGTTCATTATAAAAGGAAGTATCTATTTCCGACATATTTTTAAATGAAGTCGAGGTCTGATTGTACAACCCTTACTTCCATTTCCAACCAACAAATGAGAGGTATGCATTGTGAAAGATACAAAACCTCCAAAGTTGTCACACTAACCTCCTTGTGCCAACAATATCACAGACAAAATTCTGACAAGTGAAGTAAACACTTCCAACAGTCCATAAAAATCTAGGATATATCCCTCAAACAAATCCTTTATGGTCTAATTTAATCTCTCGATTAATTCCTCCGTCTATATATATGAAGTAGAGCTGCTGCTCCAAAATCTTCATAAAGCTCCTTCGAAATAGCACTTTGCATCCACTAATATGGACATCCACATGCTATAACACCACTATCACTGAACTATATAACTACTATGAAGTTCTAAAATAAGCATCACTCAAATTTATGTCCTCAAGCGATCTTTCTCAATCCACTACTCGGATTCCATATGGAAAATTGAAATTCCAAATCAATGTCGATCCTTCCCACCAACTATCACTCCTGTTTAGTTCAATTTCCATATTTGTTATAGGAAGTGGCTAAAGATTCCTATGATATCTAATGATCAACTTTCTACCTTTGTAGCAGGTTTTACACTTAGGGCAATTATATACACGTCCCTATCCGTATTTGTTCACCAAAACTGATATTTGATGTCGTGATGTACCTTCTAACCGTTTGGGTGTACCAAGAAAAATTATAAATTTCCATCTCAGTCGCCCGACAGTCATATCACTATTTATAGAAACTACAAACTCCTCCTCCAGTACCTTAAACTCCATCTGAGTAAGGTAACACCTTCTCTAGGGTCAGCTCCGATATTCAAAATTGACCTCCTGAACTACCTTGGTAATAACAAGTGTTATTATTCACACTTTGCATCCATCTAAGCCGTCTCGTGATCCGTTATATTCGTATGAACTGATATCTTACCAGCTCGATCAAAATAGACAAAATGAAACTGATTTAATTTTATCAGTCAACCAATATCCCATCTAGAATCCTGACCCTTGCATCAAATCAGCAATCCCTCAACTAAATCCGTGAAAATGCTCTGTCATTTTCACTTCAGTATAGAAAATAGCTGCAAAAATCCAGTGATCTCTGATGGTCCATCTCTACTATTTAATAAATATTAGCCTTAGAGAAAAAACACTATATTCCTCTTCCTGCCTGTCCTCCAAACATCTGCTTCATACTGTGAAACATCATATTTCTACTAAGGTGAATAAAGAACTAAGAGTTGTGAAACTCAATCCTTACATTCTTCATCAAATTTGTCTACAGCAAGTACCGTTAGTCCGGTACCACCAACTTTCGTCTGTACCCATTGTTTAAATTGGAGCATCTTCAAAAGCGAATTCTGTAACTAAATCTATCCACCACTGATCCGTGATAAACTTGCCGATATTAAAAATCAATTGGTAATTCAATTTATTAATAGTTAACTATGACTTTAACTCAACAAAAGTCAACAAATTACAACCTTTCCATACATACCATGCACCTCATCTTTATATAAGTATTTGGTCTCACCATCTTGTCTTTGACACACCCTACTTCTTTAAGACAAGTTAATGACAATCCGACTTCTTTATCTTACTTCAAAAGAATATGAAATCTTCCCATCCTCTACATAAGTCATCAATTTCCTTGTAACAGCTAATTGTTGCAAATTGTGACTAAAAAAATAATTCCATATTATTTATGGAAATGAAGAGACTTAGTTTCCTCTTCCATGTGCAACATCGGCAAATTCCTTCCAGTGATATACCCTCTTGAATAAATTCTTGATTAAGAATTTACTGATGAATATTTATTCAGTCTCCTATCCTCACTCGGTGTCATTCCAATAAGTACTTAATCCAGTATTAAATCCTCCTTCTGACTTGGTAACAACTGCTGAAATTTTCAAGAAGATGTTCAGCAAATCTAGCACCTCTAATATATCATCATGGCATTTTAGTGATCTTTATTTACCACTACTTCACGCATACCGAAACATTAACAATTACCAATATCATGATGTTGTAATATGATACGAATCCATACCTAACGTAAAGTATATCAAATTAATCGTTCTAGATTGTTTGACTCGTAGTGATGGTTTAATTATCCCATCCCAAAACATACCATAATGACACATGTCCAGGTCCAATAGATTGGTTAGATTTTTGTGTATCTACCAAATCCTATGACCGTATGCTCACAAATTTAGCATAAATAGCGCTATGACTCCATGTTATTAAAACAATAATTGGTTGATTACACACTTATGTCCTCAACTAAACCACATACCAAATCCCGAGTAATTAACAAAAAAATAAAATAAAACACGTATGATAAACACAATAGAACAAAATATACTCCTACTTAGGATATCGTTCTTTCTAGAAAAGAAAATCTCCTTTGAAATCAACTTTACTAAATTGTTTCAAAATTTCCTTTTATAGTTTCATAAATAATCATTCAACCTCGAAACATATCCTTTAAAACATCGCTTAAAAGTACAAATGTTTTCCTAAGCAAATACCAAGGGCTTAACCCTCATCCTCCTTATATGCGGAATGTAAACTGTCTTACTTGACTTTATAAATCAAATTAGAACGTCACAACATAATACCAATGCCTTTTTGTATGTGATTTAAAAATTATGTATTTCGTTCTGATAAGAACACATCCAATCCCCAAACTCCTGAATAATACTTCTTATATACCTCTTTTAGAGATGATAAGAAAGATTTAATTATTTGTAGATTGATCAACCCCAATTCTACTAATAACATTCACTATACTACTAGCAATTTAGATCACCTCGCGCAATCATCCCTCTTCAAGATTTAGTGCCCTCTCTATTGGACACACATAAATCTCCTCCATTAGGATCCTCTTCGGCTCCTACTCCTTGCTTGTCTCCTTTTTGAGATCAACTGAAGTCGTGTTGGTCCCGATATGTGGTGACTTATCATGTACACCTAAATCCTTCCTTGGCTTATACTTTTAAAGTAACGCCAAACGAACCTAAACCGTCAATCCTTAACTCTGCCTTCTGGCAACGAAATCGATGACATACTCCTTTACTCATTTGGGTCTTTATTGCTTTCGCCTTGAACCCATCCTTTTTCTAGTGCCAACCATTCTATGACTACAGAATATAATTGACATCAGCTCCTCCTAACAAACCGTAAATAAAGTACAACGAATCCTAATATGGGCTCTAAGTTTTAAGAGACGCAACGCGGAAGTCACATAACAAAAGACACTCCTAAGGACACTTGAACCTGGAGTGCTCTGATACCAACTGTGATACCCCCGAATTTCCGAATGCGGGTTGGCCAGGCCCACACCCGAATACCCGAGGATATCAAAACAAATTGATAATAAACGAACACAGAGTACAAAAGAATAAAGAAGAATAAATAAAATGCTGACAAGAAACTAAAATGATAATCTAATAATAAACCTCATAATATATTTCCATTAATTAATAAACTCTTCTGATACAACTGATCCTCCAAAATACAACTCGGGAATCCATACTGTGTGGACCCCTAGAAAATCCAAACTAAACAAATGACAGTAATCTAAAACAGGAAACTGAATCATAAAGGAACTCCTATGTAGTATCGGAAGAATGAAGTAGACTGATCCCCGCTCAGCACGAATAACCTCTATTCGTGACGAACACCTGAAAAATAATGGTGGGTCAGGCCCACAAACAAGTTCTACTCTACTACAGTCCAAGCAGAGATCCGATACACGTATACATCCTAATCAATCCAACAATAACTAGTAGTCCGCATATATATATATATATACACACTAAAGGAACCTCACTAGACTATAGGGTTGTCTCAACTTGAATAGTAGGCAACATGCAAAACGCACATATAGTGGGCATGAGTACCTAGACCTACCAGGGTACACAACTACACTGTATCTAGCTACACATCCCTGGCGATATACGCGCCCTAACCATTGATCCTGAGACTCAAGCTCATATCATGGCACCATACTTATATATATAAAATCTAGTAACCATCATATCCAGTATAAATTAATCCTCCATAAGTCATTCAACTTGTTCAGCTAACCTGACTTGAATATAAGTAGGACTTAACATTTTAGTTAATCAATTCTCTTATATAATAAATTAATCATCCATAAGTCATTCAACTTGTTCAGCTGACCTGACTTAAATATAAGTAGGACTTAACATTTTAGTTAATCCATTCCCTTATATAAAATAGGTAGGACTTAACTAATAAGTTAATCCATCCCTAGAATGCCACCGTCCCATACCGGTGCATTAAACCACACAATCCAACAATTGATGTAACAATTAAGGAAATACATCAAACATTTCATAAATAACTATGATAAATATGATATCAAGTTATCACATAATAGGAATGACTTATTATTTCTTTAAACTTCCTATATCATATGTCCTACACAAACTGAATCTTATACATGATGATATTTTATTATACCGTTAAATAAGGATTCTCCATATCCAATTCATCCTACACATTTAATCTCAATTGCTAAAATATTTTAAAAGATTAAATCTATTCGTTTGTTTAAAACATTCAAATAGCAAGCATCATTATGATTGAGTCTATTTAAATTTATTAAAATCCAAACCTAATCCCTATTTAATGTTCAGGAATCTTAGGCATGTTTCTACGTTCCATAATTCCACGGATATGAAAAATACATAATTTAAACATGTAAAAATTCACATAAGAAATTAAATTAAAATCATGCATTTTATCAATTCATAACACAAGAACAGATATGAACCAATTTTATAAAAACCTATGTTTTAATCCAATTAAACATGCATAATTATTTAATTTTATGTGTTTAATAAATCCTGGAATTTCCTAGGCATGTATAGAAACACGAATCAAAGGGAAAGAGATAGAAGAAGAACTTGCCTTAAATTTTCGGATCGAAAGTTAAACTTCTTCTTCCTTGATCTTCTCTCTATAGGGTTTTTCTCCTCATTCCTTCCTTTTCCTCCTTCCCTCTCTAACACTATCTCTCCAGTATATATCACGTGAATATTTCTAACCCCCTTCTACAACCTATAGCTATATTATAGGCTAAATAAAATAACCCTAACCCTTTTCCCAATCCAAGTCAACTAAAAAAAAAAATGAAAATAAAAATATTAAAAAGGTAAGCAAAATATGTTACATATATAATTTATGTACATGTTTATTAAATAAATAAATTATACACATTCCATTATTTATTAATGGATTATCCAATAATATTTAAGTTACCATAATATTATAAAGTAACTTAAAACATAACACGTATCAAATCTATGTATATTTTTATTATTTAAATAAACATATACATTAGATTAAATATTACTACCCAAATTACCATAAAAGTAATTAATAAATTATTTTCTCTTTTATATATATATTAAAAAGGTAAGTAAAATATGTTACGTATATAATTTATGTATATGTTTATTAAATAAATAAATTATACACATTCCATTATTTATTAATGAATTATCCAATAATACTTAAGTTATCATAATATTATAAAGTAACTTAAAACATAACACGTATCAAATCTATGTATATTTTTATTATTTAAATATAAAATATATATATATGATTAAATATTACTACCCAAGTTACCATAAAAATAATTAATAAATTATTTTTCTTTTTATATATGTATATAATATATATTTATATATATACATACATTATCCATGGGTAATAATCCATACACATCCAACCTCCTATTCAAGTAGTCCATGGGATCCAATTGGTTGGTCCATTACTACTAACCATAACCATAAAAGAAAAATAAAATAAAATAATAAAAGAAAAGAAAACATTTAATTTACAATTAAAACAAATAAATAAATATCGAGACTATCCTTTTAAAATTAGGGGTATTACAAATAATTATGTACATATGTATAGATAATCTGTTACATATATATCCATCTGTAGCGGTCCATCCCAATCTTAATGTATAAGATCTACACTGTTCAAATAACATTATTCATACCTATTATATAATTATACCAGATCAACCAATGGATTCAACTAAAATCATACACTGATATTCTCTTATATACATGAAAGTTGAGAGATTCTACATCCAATCATTTTGATATATCCATAATCCGATCAAGGAAAACACCAATACCTCGATAAAATAAATCATTCTAATTCACATATATAATAACTATCAACTGAAGTATAATCGAATTCAAATAAATCAGTACCTCCATGCGTAATCTCCATATTGTAAGTCTAATTAAACATAATTATCATGAGTTTTATAATTAAATCACGGATAATCATATATACAGGACATAAGCAAGAATTAACTTGCCTGACAATTGAATCTGTTTAAGCCTCTTCGTTACTCACAGAATAGTATTGCGCCTCTTCGTTACTCACAGAATAGTATTGTCCGTAAAAAAAAATAATGCCGATACACCAAGTCTAGATATATATCTAGTAGTTGAGTTCTTTATGAACTCTTTTTAAAAAAAAAATCAACTAAACTGATAGCCTGATATCTCTCGAATTCCATTATACGATAACCCTCATAATTCCACATAGATATATATTACATGGATAAACATGAATTCAAAAATAAAAAAAATATATATATATACAATATATATCTGGTTGTTACACATATAATGGTGAGAAGGCCTTTAATTAAAGATGTATAGTTATCACAAGTAGCCTTATATAGCGTAATTATTTTTAACCCTTATATAATTTATAAATTTTGAATGCATACAATTACCTGTAAATCATATCTTAAAAACTTTACCACCCGAATAATTTGGGCCAATTTTGCCCAGTGATACTATTGTGAATATATTACTGTTGTATATATTCACCCTACTTGCAGGAAGAAAAAAAAAAAAACTCTTGTATTCACCCATATCACGCTTGAAAGATGAGACATTTCCATCACTTTAAATAAAGCAAATATATATATTGTCTCTTGCTTCATAGCTTATATTAGTCGTAATGAGAGAGAGAAGGTTTTGGCAAACTGCAATTTAGCTTATCAGGATTATGGCTGCAAATGAGCCGAGATGTTCGCGAACTACTCGGGCTCGGCTCGTGAATTACTCGGCTCGATTCATAAACGAGCCAAGCCTGAACATCAATAGGCTTGATTCGTTTGTTCATGAACCGTTCACGAACTGAGCTCGATAATGAGTTCGCGAACATACTTGATTATATATATATATATATATATATATATATATATATATATATATATATATACATACACATATCCAATTATAATATATACACATATCCAATTATAATATATACAAAAGTTGGGGTCAGATTGTAATTGTACGTAACACAATTATATGTAGATATATATTTATGTTGGGGTCATATTGTAATTGTATATAGAACTTGTGGTTATTATGCAAATACACCTTTCTTGTCTTTGAATATAAACCTTTTTTTTTTTTTTTTTTTTTGGTAATGTTTAGGGTTAATAGAATATCTATCCGCCTCCATCTCAATCTATTAACTCTCTCTTATTATTGACCAGTGACCAGGCGCCTCTATTTCAGCCTCCATCTCAATCAGTTCTCTCTCTCTCATTATTGACCAGTGACCAGGCGCCTCTATCTCAGCCTCCATCTCAATCAGTTCTCTCTCTCTCATCAGTGACTAGTGACCACCAACGAGGCAAATATCTCAGCCTCCATCTCAATCTATTATCTTTCTCTCATCATTGACCAGTGACCACCAACGAGGCAATGATCCCCAACCATCAACGAAGAACGGTCGCCGGGATCTCACTCCCTTATTTACCCTCTCTTCTACCTCCAGCATCTCTTCCATCTACCACCTGTGGCTTCACCACCTTCGTCCATCACCACTCAACCTTCCTCTCTCCTCTTCTCTCTCTCCTTATATATATATACACCAACCTCCACCTGTGCTACCATCGGCCCTCTCTTTTCTAGCCGTTTTATCTCCCGTCTGCTTCCTCTCTCGCCGTTTCTGTCTTTTTCAGTGACCAAGGCGATTCATTGCCGGTTATCATTGTTGTGCCAATCCGATTTTTGGCACTAAGAGTTGTCGCCCACGAGCTATCGAGCTCCGGCTCGAAACTCGTCAAACATAACCCGAGCCAAGCTCGAATTAAATTTTTTAGGCTTGACTCGAGCTCGAGCCAAGCTTGAGCAATGTATTATCTGATCGAGCCGAGCTCGAGCACACCATTACTCGGCTCGTTTACAACCCTGATCAGGATTCAGGGGGATAACTGATATTGAATATATATAAATATATAAACACACATATATAAACATTTAGGTGTTGCGTTCACCTGCATCATGCTTGGAAAGGATTGGTAATCCCTTCCAAATTTCCAATAGGGCCAGAACACATTCTCACATTACCTAAGAGAGGAGCAAAATTCAAAGATCATATTTAAAAGGGAAAAAAAAAATTAAAAAATTCAGTTATCAAGACCACATTAATCAAATTTAGAGCAAATTTACTTAGGTATGTTTGGTTCGCATTTTCTTTTTTATTTTTGATTTTTTTTTTGTCAAGTAATATAACAGTGAATTGTGAAAAAAAATGTGATTGGTAAAATTGTTTTATTTTGTACAATGCTGAAAAGCAATAACTAAAAATAATCCTTTTAAATTAGTTATTAGATTTTTAAAAATTTATAACATTTTTTTTACTAAATTTTGCAACAAGTAAATGTTACCAAAGAACTTATCGGCACCACCAGTGGCGGATCCAGGGGGGGGCTTGAGCCCAAAATTTTTTTTTTTTTTTAGTATAGGTATATTTAGCCCAAGGTTTTAAAAAAGAAAAAAATTAATAGTAGTATTAGCCTCTTAATTTTAACCCATCCAAACAAGCCCAATATCTAACTCACAGTTTTAAAACAAAGGCCCAACCAAATAAGTTCAAGCCTAGCAAGTATTAAACAATCACTAAGCCAAAGCACAAAGAACTCTTAAATTCCTAATCTTGCATAAATCAGAGAGCTCACTCATTCTCTTCCTTTAAAGTCTAATCCAATTTCCTCTAAAATTTTTTAACTCTTTAATCTTTCGATCCCCAATTCTCCTTTGTTTAATATTAACCCCATTAGCAATTCCTGAATTTTCCCTTGGACACCACAAACCCCTTTCACACACTTTCCCCTAAGAAACTTACAGGCACCACAAGGCCACCTCTATTATCATTATCACTCATCACTCCCTCTCTACACAGAAATTATATATTGTCGAGTCAGTTTGAGAGAAAAGAGAGATATTTAGAAAAGGAAGGGGGAAGGGGGGTGGTTAGAGAGAGAGATATTTAGAGAAGGAAAGGGGTTTTCTGAATTGTGTTTAGAAAATGTGGAAGGTTAACTTTGGTGGTGGCCTATTTGTAGATTGAGTCAGTTGAGAGCTAGACTTGGGAAATTATATATATATATATATATATATATATATATATATATATATATATATATATTTATTTATTTATTTATTTATTTATTTATTTATATGTGTAGAGAGAGGGAGGGAAAGGAGATTGAGGGTGGAATTTTGGTGCAAACTTCAAAGCCATAGCAAGTGGTAGAGGAAGCAGTAGGGGAGTAGGTTGCGTGGAGCAAACATACATACAAACATATATATGAGGAATGTCAGTGCTCATCTTATTTGCTATAAAAAGTACAGCCACACCCTCTGAAGTTTGACAAAAAGACACTCAGAAGAAACTTACCTATTTTTTGGATAAAGACACTGCCTGAAGGTTCAAAAATGGACAAAGACACCCCTTTATATGAAAAATTGACCAAATTACCCTTTGACCGTTTATGAGACTTTTTTAACTTTACAATTTAATAAATTGGATCAATCTATCCTCATGAACAATTTATGCATAAAAATAATAATAAAAAAAACTTTATATTGTTCACTTTTTTATTTTTTTATTTTTTGTTATTTACTTTATAAATGTCCCAGCTTCTTAAAAATGTAAACGTCTAAAATTATTTTTTTATTCAATACATATATTTCAAATAAATTATATTTTGTTATTACTTCTTTTCTTTTTCTTTTTTATAATTTAAATTAAGATGCTTAATTCTTTCATCTAAAAAAATTAAACCAATCTCTTTTCCTTAAAAATAAAAAAATATGGTACCAGTATAACTTTATGTATCTTAAATTATATATTAAATATTATGTATTTCCCAATATAAAAGAAAATAGGTACCACTATAACTTTATGCATGCCTTTGTTTTTTTTTTTTTTTTTTTTTTCCCTTTGTTTTTTTTTTTTCCCTTTATTTTATTATTATTTTTTTCCCTTTTATGTTGGTAAATGCATAATATTTGATATATAATTTAAGATGCATAAAGTTATACTGGTACCATATTTTTTACTTTTAAGGAAAAGAGATTAGTTTAATTTTTTTAGATGAAAGAATTAAGCATCTTAATTTAAAAATAAAAAAGAAAAGAAAAGAAGTAATAATAAAATATAATTTATATGAAATATATGTATTGGATCAAAAAATCATTTTAGACGTCTACATTTTTAAGAAATTGGAACATTTATAAAGTAAATAACCAAAAAAAAAAAAAAGAGGTAAACAATATAAAGTTTTTTTTTTGTTACTTTTTTTTTTATGCATAAATTATTCATGAGGGTAGATTGGTCCAATTTATTAAATTGTAAAGTTAAAAAAATCTCCTAAACAGTCAAAAGGTAATTTGGTCAATTTTTCATGTAAAGTTGTATCTTTGTTCATTTTTGAACTTTCAGGGAGTGTCTTTGTCCAAAAAAACAGGTAAATTTCATCTGAATATCCTTTTGCCAAACCTCAGGCGGGGTGTGACTGTACTTTACCCAATTTACTTTAATAATTATTATGTCTCATATTTATATGAAATTTTAATATTTTACTTTTTCAAAATAAAATTATGCTCTTTTTTTTTTTTTTTTTTTTTCCATCCGTGTATATAAATATAGAAGAATGCTAAGGGTTGCTCATTTTATTGGCTATAGTTTAATTTAATAATTCATTTCTTGTCTTGAAAAAAAAAAAAAAACCTTTAATAATTGTTATGTCTCCTATTTATATGAAACTTTGAAATTATAACTTTTTTAGACAAAACTATCCTCCTCTCTTTTGATCCGTGTATATAAATATATCATTGTGTTTCCTACTTATAAGGATTCTTTCCTCTCTTACTTCTTTTTCTTTTTTTTTTTCTTTTTTTTAATTGTTGTTAGCTATTTATATACACACACACACTTCACGAGGAAAGAAAAGAAAGACATGTAAAATTATAAAGAGTAATTTTGTCTTAAAATGTTAAGTTTTTAAGACCCCATTAAAGTAGGAGACACCATAATTAATGAAGTAAACTGACACTGATGAAAAGAGCGACTAAGATACATACTGAAACTAGCACTGATTGTTAACACTTTGCATATATATGTATGTGTATATAGACTGAAATGTGAATTTCAATTTTATTAAAATAATAGAAACCGTATACATATTTAAGTTAGCCCAGGCTAACCACATTAACATCCAATACATAAGATGTCTGGCCCAAGTAGAAAACAATCCCCCGTAGAGTTGACAAACCATATAAATGTTACTGGTCACCACACACAATAGTGTAAGCATGGAGAAGATGGCTCCCTTCAAATCCGGTGGTCAAGAGGCTTCGCCGGAGGTCGTGTAGATGATGGTGGGATCTCCTATTCTTCGCTTATGCGCTTATCAGTGGCCGATTCAGTGATTGGAGAGGACATCAGCTTCAATCTGATTGCCTCCAACGTTTGATGCAGCAACGAGTTTTAGGTAAGAGAATTTTTCTTGAAAATTGTCCGGTTGCTCATTCCAAATATTGTAAACCAATGATGCTAATGCCATTTTGCAAACTGAGATGCTGTAGTTGCGTTGCCAGTGATGAGTTGCCCAAGCAATTAAGTTCGGCCAAGAGGAGGGTTGGATGTGAAATCCACATGCATCAAGCTTGAAGGAAGGACCACAAGGGCTTAGCATATTCGCATTTGAAGAATAAGTGGTCATGGGACTCCAGTTGATTGTTGCAGATAACATATAGTGTGGCATTGAGGTTAGCAGTGCATCTTTTATTCAATGTTGGTAATTTTTGTTGTATAGCAACCCAAAGGGTGAATGAATGCTTGGGAATTGATTGCTTAGACCAAACCAGGTGAGTCCATGGGAGTGAAGGCAAATGTTGATTGTAGTGCTTCATTGTTTGAGCAATTGAAAAGAATCCTAAAGAGGAGGGAATCCAAATGACTTTATCCTGCTTTTGTGCGCATGGTTGTGGCAATGGATGGGTATGATCCAGCAATTGGGGGAGTATGTTGGTGATGGTAGCTGGAAATAACGATGTGAAGTTGACTATGAAGGAACGCAACTTTGTCTTGGTGTCAACATTTGAGTGAATCATTTGCTGTGGGGAGACAAGTTAGTGCAGAAGCCCTAGGTTGCACCAGTTGTTAAACCAGAAATTGGTATTACTTCCATCACCAATTTCAAGTTTGACAAGAGGTTTAATTGATGTCCTAAGGTTGAGTAGTCTCCTCCAGTTCCAAGAGCATTGCCCAGGAGTCTTCACTTCCCAAATACTTCTTCCCTTGAATAAATAAGTGTTCAGTCATTGAACCTAAATCATTTTCTTAGAATTGATGATGTGCCAAAAATGCTTCATGACAGCTACTCATTCCATGAAGCTAAATTTGGAATACCAAGTCCTCTGGCTCTCCTAGGGAGACAACAGGTATCCTAAGCAACTTTTGAGCCAGTTTTCTTGAGGATAGGGCCAGATCAACCATAGAAAGGATCTAAAGATACTGTCCATTTCATATATAATACTTTTTGGCAAAATGAACTTCGAGCTCCAATATAGCTATGTAGAAAATAGTACAGCTCTAATAAGCTGCATCCTACCAACAAAGGAGAGTTCTCTACTGGTCCAGTGCATGATTCTGGAAGTGATTTTGTCAATGAGTTTCCTACAGTCAGAAGCTCTCAACATGGAGGTGACCAGTGTCATTCCAATGTATTTCACAGGCAAATCTCATTTCTCAAATCCAAGGAGGGAGATAATAGTAGATTCCATTTGCTCATTGACACCTATGATAAAGACTTGACTCTTGTTATGGTTTATATGACGTCCAGAGAAGGATGAGAATGTTTCAATAGCAAGCTTAAGGGTTGTTAGAGAGGGAATGCTGACATGTGAGGAGTGTAAGGTCATCAACAAAGATGAAATGGGTTAGCCTCAGCTCTTTTGCATCTCCAGTGGAACTTGAATGGCCTATCCAATGTGAATTTGTTGATAATGAGTGAAAAAACCTGTATGACAATCACAAAGAGGAATGGTGACAAGGGGTCCCCTTGCCTCAACCCCTTTAAACTGCTGAAGTAGCCATTAAATTCCCCATTGATGGAAATGGTGAATGTGGGAGTAGAAACACAAGTTTGGATTCAGTTGTTAAACAGTGCTGGAAACCAAACAATTTTAGGGAATCAAATAGGAAGTCCCATGATACTGAAATAAATGCTCTCTTAAGATCTATCTTGAGGGCACATCTTGGGGAGAAAGTTTGCCTATGGTAACCATTGAGGAGCTCTTGTACAAGAAGAATGCTGTCATCAATTTGCCTTCCAAGCATAAATGCAGACTGTGCTTGATCAATGATATGGGGCAATGTAGGCTTGAGCTTGTTAGCAAGTAAATTTGATATGCATTTGTAAATGGTTGAGTAGCATGATATTGATGTATAATCACTGATGGTAGATAGATTTGTAATTTTAGGGACAAGTGAGATGTAGGTTGAGTTTGTTGGGATCATATGCCCTACAATCCAATTATTTATTATTTATTTAATATTTTATTAATAAATATGATATTCATGCATTGGACTTTACATATATTTGTATGAGTTGCATTATAGTCCTCAAGTTGCATTATAGGTGACTTAAGTGTGTAAATGAGATTTACACGCAGGAGAGTTGGGCTCACCTGTTTCTTGCACCTTGGCATTGTTTGCAGTCAGTGATAAAAGTTGGGCACTTTTATTTGTAAGACTGTAACACACTTGACCTCTATAAGATAGGATGGTTTGTCTCGACCATTAGGGTAGTTGACTCTAAGATAATGTGTTAGTGTGCTTGAAGTACATTAAACTGTATCACTATAAGATCACACCATACAATGTATTGTCATTATTCTGGTGTGTTTCTTATTTACTAAATTCGTAAGCTCTAAATACTGAGAGATTTAGTGAACTCAAATTCAGTACTAGTCACATTGACTTACCAATGTGTGAGATCTTTTTAAGATCAATACCACGGTATCTTGGGTGGCTAATGTTGGAGCTCTGGGAACATAAAGGCTCAACATGGAATCCACACTCTTTATAAGAGTTAGAATATCCTCTTGATGCAATTTAATAAGTTTGATCACTGGAACCTGACTAGGGCTTTTAGTAAAATGTTTACTAAGTTATTTTTTTATTATTTATTTAGAAAAATATTTATTTTAAAAAATCCTTTTATAAAATAATTTCATTCAGTGATCATAAGGATTAAATTGGTTACTCAAGAAATATAAAATATAAGTAAGCCTTAAGTGGGATATTTTCCTGGGGCTACTTATGGATATTCGGTAGTGGAGGGGCTTATATGTAATTATTTAGCAAACAGGGCCTTGTCCTAATTTTTAAATCCTAGAGTGCAATTACAATATTATTGTAGTGCTTATTGTAATTAATTGGATAAGATAGAGTTATCTCACTCTATCTCTATCCAATTGGAGCTAGTCCCAGACTTTTAACTGACTCTCTCAAGTCATATATTTGGTAATGTTGCGGTACAAAATTATTATGTTACACAATACAATATACAAAGAGTGAGAGAGAAGGGTAGGGTTCCACAAACCTATATTGGGGTCATAGAGGTGAAGACTCATTGGTATTCAAGGCCAAATAATTGTGTTATCGTATTCGACGATTATTCAATCGTCTAAAGGTATGGGACCCCTTTACAGTCCCTTTACAGTACTTTTTGATTTGATGAAAAATCACGTGGTTACGCATTTTTAAATGCTTCCGTTGTGGCTTCAGAGTCTCTTAACAGTTTCAGTGGTGAAGAACGGTCTAATTGCCTTTGTAGCATCATGACCAACAATTGGTTAAGCTTTCTTAAAGAAGAAAACATTGAAACCATCGGGCCTTGTCACTGTTGAGGGAGAACATACAGTGGTGGATCTCTTCATCAGAAGGGATTGAGCAGAGTGAATCTAAGAATGAAGTTGGCAATGAAGTCTGAATAAATGATTGTAATTGATTAAGATATGGGGAGCAGTGTGCATTAATACCATGGCATTCATTGAAGTGGGAGACAATTTCATGCTTGATGGCAGCTTCAGTTTTAAGTAACATACCATTAACATATGTTAAGATGTGATTTTGTTTTTGTTAAACTGTAAAAAATAACAAGGTAAATTAATATATAATATTCATATTACAAAGAGATTTTATGCGCAATATTCATAAAATAATGGGTCTATCAATTCTACAAGATTATTATTATTATTAATTTAACAAGCACAAGGCAGTTAATAGATTTCTTGCAATTTATCTGCCGTTACCAAGTACAGGGATTATGTTATGCAACATAAATAAAAGTTTTTTGTAGGAAATAATACAACACCTTTTTTTAAAAGGATAAACTGCAAGTTGACTTACGTACCTCCAATTTCTCTATACATAAGAAAAATAAAATAAAATAAAAACAAAAGAAAGAATTAAACACTTATATACTCCATATCTCTGATTTAATGTAATTTTGCGTGGGTTTACTAATTCTTAAAATATTTATATCAATCAAAAGTAATATTCAAAACTCTTAAATGCCACTTTAATGTATATATTATTGAAAACGGACTCAAAATGATCTATTGGGACTTAGCATTGCAGAGAAGGAAGAGGGAAGAAAATCAGAATTCTTTAGAATGCATATTGCAAGTGGCAGTCAAGAGTAGAGTTACATTATACCCAGTAAGAAAGACACGGAAACCGATATGACTAAGGCGGTCAAATTCTTAAAATGATGGGTACGACTAATATAAATATATATATATATATATATATTTTAATGTATCTATTGAATCAGATCCTTATAGAATTTTAATTAATTTATTAATTCTATACTAAGTTAGTATTAGTCATGATCATAACAGAATCAATTATCACAATCGTAAATTTTTTTCGATCTAGCACATAGGATCCAAAATGCAGCAATGCGCATTGTGGGAGCAAAAATCTCCCCTTCCAATTAAGACAAGAAACATCAGCACGTAAGGGGACCACCACAAATACTGAGACTATTCAACCTTTAAATTAGGCCTCTACAAGAAGCTTGAGCCAAGTTAATTAAGCATAATGGGCTGAACTCATCAAGAAGACCAGAGATGATAAAACCCCAAACCCAAATACGAATACCTTCCGTAATGGGCCCATATATTACCAAAGGACCTTAGAGGAAGTAGGATTCTTGCCCCATTACGGAAGGTATTCGAGAATATACAAAGGCATAATTCAATTGGTTCTTCATTCTTTCTCTCCCAATATAGAATGTCATTAGAAAAATTCTAAGGAATAATTCTAATGAAGCTAGCAGGATAACTGTAACCTTGCTCTAGAAGTCCATTATTATGCCACTCATAAATAATAGTGAAGGAGTACAATTTTTATTATGCCATATATTGGTATTATCAGCACAATGAGTTGCCATAGTGGCACTACAACTACTCCCCTTACCGATTTATCTCGAAAAGAATAGATAAATTCTGTTTTGCTATAAGCATAAATGATGTAACTTTAAATTATATGCACGAATGCATTCATTTACACTCATCTCTTCATTTCAGTTATGGAGGTACATTTAAATTTGCAATTGATCAATTAATTGACAATAGCAGGAAAGTGTTTTCGCAAGCACTGCATATCATATATTAGAATGCACACAAAGAGTTAACATACAACTTGTGCTTAGATGTGGTTGTCAATGATATATATGTGTTAGGTGCCAAATATATCTCAACTACAATTCTAAGCTTTAGACAATTATTCATTATATTGTTTGAATAAATATATGTAGATGCAATCATAAGGTTAATTTATTCTTATGATATAAATTTCCCCTCTTGTTCATAATGATGCCATGCTTGTCTTTGGTGCCACTATCTGTGGTCCATAATTTATTTGTCATTGCAAAGTGGCAGAGCTTGTCTAGGCGATGTTATCTATAACTATGACTACTGATTAGTTCAACATATAAAGTCTCATTGATTGCCTAGATCTATCACTAAAGCATCATCAAACTCTGGAAGTACCAAGCATAATTGAGGCAGATGTGCATGCGTGGAAGCAAAAGGCACGAAGAGCTACCTGGTCTAAAAAGAAAAAAGTGGCAAATAGCCTAACCACAAGTTAAGCCTCGAACCTCAAGAGTCCGGCGGCATCAAAAATTCCTCTAAGGCATAATACCGAGGAACAACATATTAAGCGTCGGACCTCAAGAGTCCAACGGCATTAAAAATTTCTCTAAGGCACAATGCCGAGAAACAACAAATTAAGCCTCAGCCCTCAAGAGTCCGGCGGCATCAAAAATTCCTCCAAGGCACCAAAAAGTTCCAACGAATAAAATTATATGAAAATTATATCGAACTCAAATAAGTCGAATGTTAGATTTTCATGTAAAATCCTACAAGCCACAAAATAGTGCCGAGGAATACACTTTCATGAAAATTATTTACATCGCCGCCATCAAACAAGACATATTTTTTCTCTCCTTCATGGAGGCAATACCTTCTATAATGGGGGCAATATAAGCAGCCTTAAAAAGATATTAAGAAAAGAAAATATATTCTCTCTTTTTTAAGCCCAGACTATCTGGCCTAAATACAGTTGCTCTCAGGCTCATAGCCGAGGAATTACATACCTCGGACCTCGAGAGCTCGGTACATTACAGTTCCTCTCAGGCTCATGGCCGAGGAACTATATACCTCGGACCTCAAGAGTCCGGTACAATACAGTTCTTCTCAAGCTCATCGCCGAGGAACTACATGCCTCGGACCTCAAGAGTCCGGTACAATACAGTTCCTCTCAAGCTCATGGCCGAGGAACTACATGCCCTCGAACCTCTAGAGTCCGGTACAATACAGTTCCTCTCAGGCTCATGGCCGAAGGACTACATGCCTCGGACCTCAAGAGTCCGGTACAATACAGTTCCTCTCAGGCTTATGGCCGAGGAACTACATGCCCTCAAAACTCAAGAGTCCGGTACAATACAGTTCCTCTCAGGCTCATGGTCGAGGAACTACATGCCCTCAGACCTTAAGAGTCCGGTACAATACAGTTCCTCTCAGGCTCATAACCGAGGAAAAAGATATTAAGAAAAGAAAATATATTCTCTCTTTTTTAAGCCCAGACTATTTGGCCTAAGTACAGTTCCTCTCAGGCTCATAGCCAAGGAACTACATACCTCGGACCTCGAGAGTCCGATACATTACAGTTCCTTTCAGGCTCATGACCAAGGAACTACATACCTTGGACCTCAAGAGTCCGGTACAACACAGTTCCTCTCAGACTCATCGCCGAGGAACTACATGCCTCAGACCTCAAAAGTCCGGTACAATACAGTTCCTCCCAAGCACATGGTCGAGGAACTACATGCCCTCGGACCTCAAGAGTCCAGTATAATACAGTTCCTCTCAGACTCATGGCCAAAGAACTTACCACCTCGAATGCAAAAAGTCTGAAGTTAAGTCAATAGGTCTGAACCTAAATGGGGGCAAATATTCTTTATGACTATCACACTCACAGGCCCACATACTTGGCCTAATAGTGTACAACCCGTTAAAAGTTTTGTCCCATATCGTAAATAAATGAAAAACGTGAGTTCAATATATAGTGCAATCCCACAATTGTTGATCGCCAAGAAAGGGGCCCCTTGATAAATAGGTCTTCAAGTAAAATCGCTCAATCAGAAACATACATATCAAGGGACTCTCTTTCTTGAGCCTATCCTTTTCAAATTCCTCGAATCATGATAGTATGAATGTAGCACATATTCCAGAAGTTGAGAATTCAAAGGCATCAATAAGAGTCCTCTAAGGCACATATAGAGGCCGAGGAGACACACACTCTAGACCTCAGGAGTCTGAGGATACCAGTCAAATAGATACCTCGGATCTTAAGAATCTGAAGGTATCACTAAATTCCTCTAAGGCACAAAGAGCTGCCGAGGAATAAAATTTATTTTCGGAACTCAAAAAGTCCAAGGACCTCAAGTTTCCTCTAAGGCACAAAGAGCTGCCGAGGAATAAACATTCGCCTTTAGACCTCAAGAGTCTGAGTACCTCAAAATTTCTTTAAGACACAAAAGTACCACGGAACAAAATGAAATTACCTCGAACTCAAATAAGTCGACGGTTAAAATTTTCATATCCTCTGAAGCACAGAGTAGTGACGAGGATAAAAATAAATTACCTCGGAATGCTAATCAGGAAAGTTAAAGCTAATTGCTCAAGAAAAACACTATGTTGATCTCTAGGATGATTATTAAAAATGATCACCATCATTATTCACTCTTGAAATCTTCGGACCTACGATTCTGAAGACCATCTCTCACTTTTGAAATCTTCTCCTCTTAGGCATGAAGCCAAGGATATCACAAGCCTCAAATATTAAGAGTTCGAAAGTATCAATAAATTCCTTTAAGGCGTACAGCCTAAGAATAACAAGCTTCGGGCCCTAAGAGTCCGAATACAAGCCTCGAACCTCAATAGTCAAATGCAGAAGCCGAGGAACTATAAACTTTGGATCCCAAGTCTCCCACATTAGTAAATTCCTTAAGGCACATGCAGAGACCGAGGAATTACATGCTTCGGACCTCAATATTCCGAAGATATTAAACTACTCCAAGGCATATATCACTGTCAAGGAAAAGCATGATTTGGACCACAAAACTTCAAAGGAATCAGTAAAGTGCATGTTTCGGACCCCAAAGACCCATAAGTATCAATCAAATACCTAGAATCTCAAGAGTCCGAACACATTAAAAAATTCCTCAGGCGCATAGCCAAGGAGCCTCAAGCCTCGGACATTTTGATTTACTACAATTACCATTACAAATCATTAGCTAAGATTAATTCCCTCTAGTTATGGCTGTCACGTCAAACAAAAGGGAATTGAGGGCAAAGTATGGGGGCAAAAATCTCCCCTTCCAATTAAGACAAGACACATCAGCATATAAGGGGACCACCACAAATACTGAGACTATTCAACCTTTAAATTGGGCCTCTGCAAGAAGCTTGAGCCAGGTTAACTAAGCATAATAGGCTGAACTCATCAAGAAGACCCGAGATGATAAAACCCCAAACCCAATTACGAATATGTCACTAAATCCATTTTTAGTAATAGTTCTATCAGAAGTGGAATTATAATCTATGGAAATTAAATAATGTAAATCCTTGTTATAAGGAAAGTATGATGTAATTCAGATTCTTAAGGGACAAGCAATGCAAGTCCTAAAAGGAATCGATTATGGTTTTCCTATACATAAAAAGGGTTCAGGACCCTCAATAAAGGGGACACAGAAAAAAGGGCAAAGCCCCAAAAATAGAAATCCAATTCTCATCACCAGAATACGTTCCGACCTGATTGCCGCACTCCATGCGGGATACGTAAGCAATCTAGGTAATCCTAGATTTGGTCATATCATCAAAATACCCCCTCATCTCTATATAATTTCTCTAGTTCACTGTTTGTTGTATATTATTATTTTGGGTGTAGTAATTGTAGAGAATTCGTTATCTTGTCAAAGTTAAGTGAATTTTTGCATCTACACGCATATTTTTACAACATAATCCAATAATTTTTTTTTTATTATTTTATATTTTAATATAATTTTTAAGACCATTTAATACAAGTAATAAAATATTTATAATTTTAAGTTGGGATCCGATTATATTTGTAATCAATTAATGAATAATAATAAATTTAATCATTAATAAATGAACACTCATACCATATGCTGATTGTCCCAATTTTGAAATGAATTTTTATTGCATTATTTTATTTTTTTAAGAACATGGAACATTATAATATATAATTTATTTACGAAATTTAAGTCCTGAACTAATTCTCTTGACAAAATTAATAAATAAAACTAAACTTAATTATGAGGTAAATGAAATTCATATCATGTATATTACGTGAGAATTTAAAAAAAAAATATATATATATATATATATATAGTATTATTCTTGCATATAAAATAAATGTGTATATATTATATTTTATATTCAAATTTGGAAGACGCACTCCAATTTTTTCTTATTGCATTCTACTTACCTTTTTATTTTAAAGAAAATGACAAACAGGTTCTTGAACTAATTAATGCATAATCACTTATTTTATAATATCATAACTACTCTTTATACAACTTAATTTTTTTTTTTAAATAACTTCTTCTTTCTTTTTTTTTTCTTTTTTTTTTTTTATTTGTTTACTTTCAATTTTGTTATTGTTATTCAAGCTAATTAAATATTAAAGTATTTCGCATAATAACAAAAGTAAATAGGTGATGTTTGGCTTGGTGATAGAAATGGCCACAATTCCAAAACATGTACTACTAATTAATTAAATATTTAGTAGTCCAGTGCAATAAACCGAAAAGGCGTCTGTCCTGCAACAACCCAAATCTGCTTAAAATCACAAGAACTGTTTGTTAGGCGTGGACCAGTTTGGTACAGACAAAGGGCAGAATAGGCTAATACTGTGAATGTTTGTTTGCCACGTCGTAAAAATATTCGTGCTTCTTAAATTTCATTTGAAAAAAATTGCATCGGTTTGACACAAACTTGTATTGTGTGCACCAGTTTAGGCTGTCAATCTGACCATTGTTCGGGTTTTAACAATTACCTATGGGTGTCAAATGAGTGGGTTGAGTCAAATTTGGACCAAATTAAATATGAGCGGTCAAGTATGAATTGTAATTCACATTCAACCCATTGTAGTGGGGTCAAATATGGGTTGGGTCAAAATGATTCAAGTCAACCCGTCAAGACCCGGTAACTAATTTAAAGGAAATTTTTAAATATTTGTTTTTATTTTGGGATAATTTCGTCATTATATTTTTTTGTGATAAATAAATAAATTTCAATCCACTAAAGTTATAGAAAAAAAATTTACAATGATGAATACACCACAATGTTTCAACAAATTAATTTTCAGTCGTGCGCATATAGAGCTAAAAAATTAATAGGGACAATTGCATTATTAGATTTAATTTAAAATGATGAATACACAATCAGAAAGAGACACACACACACACAGAGAAGGAGAGGGAGGGAGGGGTTGGGGTGTTTGTGTGTGAGAGAGAATAGCTATAAATTTAATTTAAAATGATGTCTGAATTGTTTTGAAACCTATTAAACAAGTCCTTCCAAAATTGGTTTTTTATAATTAAAAAAATTGGCTTCTTCTTCTTCTTCCTCCTCCTCCTCCTCCTCCTTATTATTATTATTATTATTATTTAATTCTAAGTAAGCAGATGTAAAAAACTGTCACATGAAATTTAAAATATTTCCCTGAAATATATTTTTTTTAAATTTTAAAATATTTCAATTTTTCAGCTTGTCTATTTATATATTTATTTTGAAACTATTCTTCAGTCATTGATAACATAAACTGTTATAATTTCTAAATTATTGCTTTTGAATAATTTAAATTTTCGTTTTCAATAATATGAAAATTGAATTATGAAAAATTCGTTAAGTGTTATGTTACTTAAGTGGTTGGATTGTTCCCTGTGTTCGAGAGCTTGTGCTCGAGGCTTGCATCCTACCCCTCCCTTTTAACTAGGGGTGTCAAAGTATGACATAACCCACTAACACGATACGAATTAAGCAAATTTTGGTTGACCTTAAACGAATTTGGGTCGTAAATAGGTCGGCACGATTAACTCATTTAGTTAATCGTATTATATTTGGGTTAAAAGGTTTAACCCGTGCAACCCATTTAACTATTTAAATTCCAAAATAACCATCTAAATTTGTATCTTATAATTTATTATTTTATAGATTAGAGATTATTTAATAACAAATTTTTATTTAAGTACCAAAATAACTATCTATATTTTTCTAATATTTGATGTTTGATTGAGTATTATTAATAATTTAAATAATATAATATTTTACTTTATTAAATAAGTCATTAATAACGTGTTTAATAAATAAGTCCCGATTAATATTAAAGATCCTTGATACATTTATTAAACGGGTGGAGCTCATTAGTAGAATACCTTACAACTCACTGCATGAATTGAGACCCCTAGGCTCTAACCACTAACCCCCTTAAAGTGGGCTAACTTCGTCCTGAGTCCGTCTGACTAACACAACCCACAAGGCCTGGGGCCAACATACCCAGGTTCGTTTAAATATAAGCAGCTTTAGGTGATAACAACATAACCAGGTGATTTTTTTAAATGCAACGGTCACGGCAATCTCATTCTCTCCAAGAAAGATGTCAAGAACTACAGAGAAGATGACAGTGTCGTTCACACTTTGCAAGATAGGTTTTAGAAATTCGAAAGCCATAGTTATCTTGAAAGCATTGAGCAGTTTTCATGTCAATGGAGTCTTTCGTTGCTGGAGGGATGGAGTTTCAGTAGGCATTGTGGATGATAAAGGAAGGACCTGGTACGCAGAATTCAATGCCCAGGGTTTAGAAAGTTACGATTTTTACTTTGAGGGTGAAGCTTCTGCAAATCTTCAACAGCTGTTGAAGGTTCTTGAAAAACAAGAAGACGCAGAGGTTTTTCTAAAGCAGAGGACGATATCTGTCGTGAAAAATAAAGGTATATGATCTTGCATTAATTGTTTTTTTTTTTAAAAAAATTGTTTTATGAATTAATTTGATTTCACGGAATCTTTAGATTTGTATTGCTATCAAGACGTACTCTTTTAATATGTTCTTCAATATTTTCAAAGTTCTTTAATGAGAGTTCCCGAAGTTAATTGTTTCATGTGTTCTTTTGTTTGATGATTACAGTTTTTTTTATCTTGAATTTTCTTAAAATTATAGCTTTACATATTTGCAGAAACACTTTGGGCGCAAAATTATGTAACTAAAACAGTTCCCTTTGAACAAGTTCCAAATGTGTATGCTAGAGCAGTTGGTATTAAAGCACCTTTGCTGAACCCATTCAGGGGAGATGGAGGTATGGTCTGAAAGGGGTTTTTTTTTATTGTTTTTGTTTTGCTTTTTCCTTATGTGTCTCCTAATCCAAGAAAAATAAATCCTTATGTGTCTCCTAATCCAAGAAAAATACAGACTTACATTTCAATACACTCTTTTGTTCTCTGTTTAAAATTAATTGACCATTATTAACTTTATTTTGTGTGTTTTACATATCAATAAGTTCATTTTCTTATGATTTGCAGTTACACATTTATGCATGAAGACACCTACCATGTTAAATGGTCATATCCAAATTTCATCTTGTGAAAAGAACAATCTGTAGAAAATAGGAAGCATCTCAGAGAAAGACACCAGAAATCCTTACATTTATATTTTGAGGTATCAAATAAACCATGTACAATTTTGGGAGTTAATATCATCTTTGTACACTTTAGATTACACTGCTTAAAATACATCAGAACACTTTTCCCAAATTCAACAGGAGAAATAAAATAAAATAAATTACATAGATCTCCACTTCCACTAAATATATTTCAATCATCGGGGTCAAGCAAACTACAAAGTGACCATATTTTTATTCATTTCTACACTTTGACTTTTTGTATCCCATTTCGGCGAAATTAAAAACTATGGTTTACTAAAAATTAACAAGAAAAACAAATCAAAAAATTGATTCAAAAGCATCAATTGATTGCAAAAATACTGACTTGATCTGGAGAAGAGGAAGAAGCAGTGTCGCCCTTGCCCGAAGCTGGAGAAGTATTCTGAAGCAGCGTCGCCTCTCAAGTTAATTGGTCTCAGCGTCGCCTCTCACTTCTAATCCGTTGTTGCCCTAGTAAGAATAAGTAATAGTTGGGACATGAATGGAATTAAATTTCAGTGTGTTGATTTCTAAAGGGCATTTTTGGTATTAGCACTTTATAATTTTTCCCACTAGCATTTCTCTCCCTATCTTCTCAAATTAGGAGAGAAAGGCAATAGCTGATAGGGAGGGATAGCAGGGATAGGTATCCCTCCCTATCCCTCCACTTAAGTTACCCAAACACAACTTCACACTATCCTCTCTTTTCTTTTCTCTCCTCATCCCTCCAAATCAACCCTACCAAACACACCCTTAATCTAACCGGCTCAAATGAGAGTCAGCCAAATTGTAGTGGACCGCATTGAAAGTGAACACATTAATACACAATCTAGCATAAAGTGGCCCATGGGCTCAACATAGATTGGAAAGTTCTCATTTTTTGACTCATTTACCTCAGATAGGCCCAATGTAGGTCACACCCAGAGTCAATGTAGGTCATACCCAGGAAATTTTCTTGGCGCATGTGGAAGGGGGGGCTGCAGGTGATAGATTATGGCATGTTCTAAGATACCCGACATGATCATTGTCCACCAATAAAAAAAAAACAAAAAACAAAAAATGGGAGGAGAGATCGATTAACGGGATTTGGGCCAAATCAGAATCAGTCCAATTGTACAGGACCGCATTTAAAATATGGACTCACAAGTGAAGAATCCTGCCTAAAGCGGCCTACGGGCTCAATACAGATTGGAAAGTGATTATGTTTGGGCTCGTTTACTTTAGTTAGACCCAAAGTATACTACTCGAATTATTATTATTAAAGGGGTAAAAGTGCAAAACTAGCTAATCTCAGGTACTCGTATGCAATGAAAGTTGATATAAATTCGTAATCTGCTCTTCTTCGTTCGGCTTCTGAACATCTAGGGTTTGAGCTTGTTCAACTGGTGCTCACTGCACAGCGAACCTCACAGCAGTCAAAATGGGTCGCATGCATAGTCGAGGGTTTGTTCTTCTACTCAATTCAGTGATAAAAACACGCACACACACATGTATATGTACACATATGTATGTGCACTAATGATTAACACTTTTATATATCCAGACACACACACATGTATGTAATCGATCTACAAGTTTCAAAATTGATGTAATTTTGTGTGTGGTTTGTGGTTACAGTAAGGGTATATCAGCTTCAGCTCTTCCATACAAGAGGACTCCACCAAGTTGGCTGAAGATCTCTGCTCTGGATGTATGAAATTCTAATTCCTCTATTACTGTTACTCTCTTGTGTTTGTTTGGTTTTAATAATATATACATGTGTATATATATATAGATTTTATCCTCGGTTGAGAACTCTTAAGCATGTCCAGTGAAGTTTCATTATAGTCATTTCTATTTGTTAATCGGAGTCCTGTGGGAAATAATAGATTTGCTAACCCTGTATTTTATTTTATTTTATTTAAGATTAAAAGGGAAAACTAAGTAATGTTTGGACGTCTCGTGGATAACAAATAGTCGAATTCTATTTGTTGTACATTCTTATGTATATATCTATCATGAATGGTCCACTGTAGAAAATGCAGTGAGCACCAATTGAACAAGCTCAAACCCTAGATGGCTACAAGGGGAACGAAGAGGAGATTAGGATTTTATATCTACTTTAATTGCATACGAGTACCTGAGAGTAGCTAGTTTTTCACTTTTACCGCTTTGAATTATAATAATTCGAATTGTATATACTTTGGAACTAATTGAAGCAAACAAGCCCAAACGCGACCACTTTTCCATGGGCTGCTTTAGGTAGGATTCTGCATTCGTGTGTCCAAATTTTAGATGCGGTCCTGTTCAATTGGACTGTTTCTGATTTTGGGCCAAATCCTGTTAATCATCTCTCCGGGTTTGTTTGTTATTAATATTTCTTTGGACGATGATGGTGTGGGCCTCTTAGACACCCCAATAATCTATTATAGGACATAAGTAGTCTCTCCTTCTTAGCATGGCAATTTGTATTCGTAAATCCTAATCGTATCGTATCAATTTAAGGATATTTTAGTAAACAGTTCAATTTAAACCTGACCCATTTAATAATCGTATCAAGAACTCTCAATACTAACCCAACCTGTTTATTAAACGAGTTACACGTATAACCTGTTTAATAAAATTAAATATTTTATTATTTAAATTATTAATAATATTCCATCAAACTTTAAATACTAGAATAGTATAAGTTTCAATCCAATCAAGTTACTAAATAATCTCTAATATACAAAAGAATAAATTATAAGATACAAATTTAGATAATTATTTTAAAACTTAAATAGAAATTTGCTTATAACACGGATGATTAAATGGGTATAAACGAGTAATATGGTTGAATCACTTAATCCAAATACGACACGATTAACTAAATGGATTAATCGTGTCAATCCGTTTATGGTTAATCCAAATCCGTTTAACTCGTGTCGTGTTCGAATCGTGTTGGCAAATTGTATCAAACTTTGCCACCCATGCACCTTTCAATTAATGAAAGAATTATTGAGCCCATGGGCCACTTTGGGCAAGATTGTGTAATTGCGTGCTTAACTTTTCAATGACTAATTCGAATTTTAGCCTGCTAGATTAAAGCCCAAGCCTGTTAATCGCTCTCTCCTCACATTTGACTGTGGCATTTAATGTGGTTTTGAACTTTGAAACTTTTTTTTTTCCCCTGTAAATATAATATTTGAATTTTGTTCCTCTCTTAGGTGATGAGAGAATGTGTTCCGATCCTATTGGAGGGGGTAAGGCAATCCCTTTCAAGCAGGATGCAGATGAATGCAACACCTAAATATTTAAAAATTTGTTTTGATTAATGTGATTTCATTTTGCACTTCAAATGTTCAGATGTTTGTGTTTGCTCTACTGGACATATCTACTTATCAAATCATATGACAATCATCTTATATTCTTGACTAAGATACCACTCTGGTGGTCATTTACCCTCTTAGTTTATATTTACTTCTCTTATCAATAAGTTTAAGTGATAAGGACATGACTAATCATTTATTTTATTTTACGAAACTCTTATTATTTCATATGTACAAGTTGAATCGGTCAAATTTTCTATATACTTGGTTCCAAAAATAAGAAACTATTAATAGGTTTCTACATACGTATAATCTCTCCATCCTTAAAGAGGGGGAGAGGTTCGAACCCCAACATTTGCAAAAGAGCGTGTGTTTACTTTATCATTTGAAAAAACAAATACAAGTCAATAGCTTTCATTCAATATTATATATTCTTATAACGCTACTGACTATGAAAAACTTCTAATAAAAATTATGGTTCAGACCTGAATCGGTCACCGTTTTTTTAAGAATTAGTTTGATTTTAATTTAATTTGAAGAACCATGTGCACCCTAATTGTATCAATTTATATAACCGTGAAATGGCAAGAAGGAACCAATTTAATTCAGGAGGAATATTCTGTCTATTGCAACAATTGCCTCCTCCACGCACATATATTTTCCCCTATAAACCAACATGAGCATCTTTGAACAGGAGCATCCCATGAAATGCTTCTCCCACATAAACTTCAATTAATAACAAAGTAACAGCCTAAAAGATAATAGGTAGTATTAAAATTCCAAAATTTTAATAATAGACTTCCATCAATAACAAAGTAATAGCTATTAAAAAAGCCAAAATTTAAAATGAAAATCAGCTGTAAAAGGTTTCTGTTAATATTAAGAGGAACAAAAGTACAACCATTAATTTCACTGTGTATGATTAACAAGAGTGCATATAAAACCTTAGAAAAAGAAAATTAAAGATTTTGTACATCAAGCAATATAGCCCATAGGACCATACAAAACCTTAGAAAAAGAAAATTAAAGATTTCGTACATCAAGCAATATAGACTATAGGATCGGTTGAAACCATCGATAGTGTACATTATATTGCATCTGTTCATGAGAGAGATTTAATGACTCCACCTTGCGTTTTTCCAAATTATACACTCCAAAATCTTCTTCAAGTGAGTTAGATAAGATGACATCATCAATGAAATAGATAGAGTTGGGTTTATATTCAGGGTTGTATCTAACTGAAACGAACTTTGAATCATTATGAGCTAAAAATAGAGCTTGATCACCGAAATTAGTCACATCTTCCCATTTACGATTGCTCCAATTAAACTTAAAAATTTCAAACGACTTGGTTCTGGTTCTTGGTTTGCCATTAGAATCTTGGTAACTTTCAAAATTCCTCACAACCATCAACAATTCACCGGACCACGACTCCACCAAGTACCTAAAGTACCTGTATCCGTTGATAGTACCAATGCAATTGCATACCTCAGTACTGTATGAGTTGACAGTACTAAAACAATTGCATACCTCAGTGTATGAGTTGAAAGTACTAGGACAATTGCATACCGTCTCCTCATTGTAATTAGACAAAGATTTATCCAACAAGGAGCATCGAAGCGCACCACCATCATCAAGCCAGTAGAAGTTACCCTGTTAGAATATAAGGGAAACCCATCTGTAGCTTCCTCTAGTGAAAACAGGCGTCCACTCCCTATGACTAAATCTATAAACAGCGATATGATATGAGTATATGGTGTACAAGTAGAGCATGCAATTGGGATCGCTAAGACTGGACGATGTGATGAATCTAAGGTCCTTTCTGTCACTGATCATTGACTGTTTGGGTGGTGGTGGAAGATGGACAACCATTCTTGAAAGGGGATTGAAGAGATACAGTCCCTTCTCATAATAGGGATACAGTAGTAGCCATCCACGATGGGGAGCGATACATACGGTCCTTTTGGGAACAGCAACACCACTACTACCACCGCCACCGCCACCGCCACCGCCGGAATCAGTCTCCTCCTCAACAACGTCGGCGTCGTCTGCCCTCAGGAAGCTCTCCATGGCTTTTCTAAATTCCAAACAACTAATCTGGTATACCACATCATCATCATCATTGTACGACAACCTCTCCATGTTGGGTGGACGGTACCTATACTCTGTGGTGGTGGTGTTTTTGCCAAAACCAAGACATAACAGTTTGCGATGATCATCACATAATAACTCGTTAGTACTGTACAGGAGTAGTAATGGAGTAGCACTACTTTTTGGTACTCCATTCGTAATTTCAGATGATAGCACCCTCGCCGCAGCAGATCGCCGTGAGTGGCATACACCGCGACATCGTAGAAGATCGAACGTTGTGGTCACATGTGCCATGATCAACTCCAGCACTTCTTGTGGAAGCTCAGACCAACAACAATAATTTTTTTTATTATTGCTATTAGCCGCCATGTCCGCTATCGACCAGTTTGATTGAGAGGGAATCCTAGAACAGGAAATCAGCAAATTATATTTCAACTCAATGAGTAACCCTAACCCTAACCCTATATATATATATATATATATATAGATAAAATAAAAAAAAACAAACCGAGTAAATCTTTGTTTCCTAATCCGAAAGTTATCCTACTTGTATTTTTCTTTGTTTCCTAATCCGAAAGTTGCTTTGATTGTAATTAAATTCTCTTGAGATTTGAAATTAGAATTGCAAGAGGAATTGAATTCTAATTAAAATAGGATTCCATTTGTGTTTAGGATAGAATTAAAAAAAAAAACATGAATAAAATAACTTTAGCTCGATAATTTTGGTATAACTGTAGCTAGAGAGGAGATAAAATAATCATATAGGATAATTTTGGTAAGTTAAACACATAAGTAATTACTAAAATTTCCTCAAATCCTCTCATTTATTTCCGAATTAAACTACGCTATAAAAATTTCTCCTGAAATTCCATCAAATTCCAATTCTTGTAAAATCCCATTCACCCAAAGCATATGAAATCCATTTTCAAATTGTTAAAGAAAAAAAATCCATTTTCAAATTCAATTCCGTTGAAATCCATTTCCTCTTTCTAAGAATTCTATTTATAGTCTTATTCTTTTTTGAAAATAAAAAAAAAAAAAAAAAAATCCTAAAATAGTAGTTTGTTTGGAAGCAAAGAAAGAAAAATCCACATCCTCAATAGGATCACACACAATTTGATGGCGGTATATCATATATCTTCCAAAACCTTAAATTGCATTTCATAATATTTAAATAAATTCAGAGATAAGCATGCTTGTACGGAGTCAGCTTCTTAGTTCCATCAACCCAACAAGCAAGCCTGAATGTTTTATAATATATAATAAGATGATTTATGAATTATTTAATGATATTATTATTAAAGAGACAAGTTGTATGTTACGAAAAACTTCAGCTCTAAAGTCAATAACGCTGTTGTACATGTCATCTAGCAGTTACATACACATAAAATCCACATTGTTTCGAACAGCAAATTGTGGTACACATTGGCAAGAAGTACTTGTACATAGTTTGCCAACCAAATCCGTTCAATGCTAATAACTTTGATCTCTCAAATATAACTTATAAAATTCGGATCTATACGATTACCTATAAATAATTATACACCAACCTCACATCTCATAAATTGTGAAAACCTAAAAAACTTAAAAACGTATCTCAAAAGTCTTACCAGCGTAGTTGTACTTTTGTACGGATCAGGCCAATTGATATTATTATGAATATATATATATATATATATATATATATATATATATATATATATATATATGCATTTATTTATATATATAGCTGTTGTATTCACTATTCACTATCATCATGCTTGAAAGAGGCGACTTTCCCATCTCTATAAATAAAGCAACATATTATTCGTGGTGTGCGTGTGAGATAAGGTTTTGGCAAATGCTGTTTAGCTTATCAGGACAACTGATATTGTTGTGTGTATATATCTATATATATACATATATAAATTACACATATATAAACACATGTATTTGAATATTTAGGTGTTGCATTCATCTGCATCATGGTTTAACGGGATTGCCTAACCGCACTCCAATAGGGCCAGAACACATTCTGTCATAATTACCTAACAGAGGAGCAAAATTTAAAGATCATATTTACATGAAAAGAAGAAAAGAAAAATTAAATTAAAAAATTCAAAGATCAAAACCACACTAACCAAATTTGGAGCAAAGTTATTTCATTTATGATATATGAAGAGGTCACATCCAAAGTCAATGGTATGAGAGATCAATTAACAGGCTTGTTCCTTAATCTAACCGGCTCAAAATGACAGAGTCAAATTTTACTGGACCGCATTGAAAGTGAACACATTAATACACAATCTTGCGTAAAGTGGCCCATGGGCTCAACATAGATTGGAAAGTTCTCATTTTTGGACTCAATTACCTCAGATTGGCCCAATGTAGGTCACACCCAGAGTCAGTGTAGGTCATACCCAGGAAATGTTCTTGGTGCACGTGGAAGGGGGGACTGCAGGTGATAGATTATGGCATGCTCTAAGATGCCTGACACCATTATTGTCCACCGAAAAAAAAAAAAAAGAAAGAAAGAAGGGAGGAGGAGGAGAGATCGATTAACAGGATTTGGGCCAAAATCAGAATTAGTCCAATTGTACAGGACCTCATTGAAAATCTGGACTCACAAATGAAGAATCCCGCCTAAAGCGGCCTACGGGCTCCATACAGATTGGAAAGTGATTGTGTTTGGGCTCGTTTACTTCAATTATTATTATAAAAGGGGTAAAAGTGCAAAACTAGCTAATCTCAGTTACTCGTATGCAATGAAAGTAGATATAAAATCGTAATCTGCTCTTCTTCGTTCACCTTCTGGACATCTAGGGTTTGAGCTTGTTCAACTGGTGCTCACTGCACAGCGAACCTCACCGCAGTCAAAATGGGTCGCATGCATAGTCGAGGGTTTGTTCTTCTACTCAATTCAGTGATAAAAACACGCACACACACATGTATATGTACACATATGTATATGCACTAATGATTAACACTTTTATATATCCAGACACACACACATATATGTAATCGATCTACTTTCAAAATTGATGTAATTTTGTGTGTGGTTTGTGGTTACAGTAAGGGTATATCAGCTTCAGCTCTTCCATACAAGAGGACTCCACCAAGTTGGCTGAAGGTCTCTGCTCCGGATGTATGAAATTCTAATTCCTCTATTACTGTTACTCTCTTGTGTTTGTTTGGTGTTAATAATATATATGTGTGTGTGTGTGTATATAGATTTTATCCTCGGTTGAGAACTCTTAAGCATGTCCAGTGAAGTTTCATTATAGTCATTTCTATTTGTTAATCAGAGTCCTGTGGGAAATAAAAGATTTGCTAACCCTGTATTTTATTTTATTTTATTTAAGATTAAAAAGGAAAACTAAGTAATGTTTGGACGTCTCGTGGATAACAAATAGTCGAATTCTATTTGTTGTACATTCTTATGTATATATCTATCATGAATGGTCCACTGTAGAAAATGCCAACAATTGACATGGCTGATGGTGTGAAGATACAAAAAAGTGCCTCGTAAATTAATCTGGAAAATATACCCATACGGTTTTATGTTTCTTTAATAGTTTAATGATAGGATATGAACATGTGCCTTCAAATTCTACATAACCTACCAATAAAAACTTTATTTGTTATGGGATAACTAAAGATTCCACAATCAACTAAGTTTGTCATGTTGTGCAATTATATGGCTGAGCAAGTTCTTTTTTTCTGCTCCTTTTTTTTAAAAAAAGAAAAAGAAAAATGAACTTCTAGATATTTGACGTCAATCTATTTTCCTTTTCTTTTGCTTGGTTTTGTGGCAATTAGATACCACTATAATTATCTTCTTCTATGAATGAAACCATAATTTTGTTCATTTTGCTTGGGCAGGTCGTTTGTTTCTTATTAACAATTGGCATTTTGTTGAAACTTCTCATTTTGTTTGATCATATGTTGTGGAAGAGAGTTCTTCTTATTAATACTTGGACCACCCGGCCACTAGCCCAGGTGGTATGAGCTCTCCTTCTCAAAGAGGAGGTTAGTGGTTCGAGTCCCACATGAAGCAGTGTAGCATGTGTGACTGTGTGCAATGTGCATGTAATGCTTACCTATCAAGATATATATATATATATACACACACACACACACGCACACACACACTTGGCATACTGGAACTTCTGGCATCTGTGTCTCACATCTTTTTACATGTTTAAAAGAGTCCACTGTTGACTTAGGATGTGCATGACTACACTGTGTTATGTCACTTTTTTTTTTTTTTCCCCCGCAAATCGTAGCTAGCAATTCAGTATTTACTCGATATGCTTTTTTGATTTATAAATCCCAAACTTTGAAATGTACATACATACATACATATATGTGTGTGTGTGTGTGTGTGTGTGTGCGTGCGCGCGCATGAGAGATATGGTATATAAAATACATTATGTGTTCGTGTTTAGATATTTTGGGGTTGCCATATCAAGCATCATAGATATTGTGGTAATTGACTATCCTGTTATCTTAAATGGTACAATTTTTGCTTGTCCTCAATTATGTATCATATCCTACCTTTCATTATATCCCAGTGTTATGGATGATTTTCTTTCCATTTCCTTTGTATGAAAGTATGTAGTCTGTTGAATATGTTATGTTTTATTAAATGATTTTTCTCACTAGATAAATCCGTAAGCCCCTTTATGAGTTAAATTATTTCTTATCTCATTTTCACTGAACAATGCCCAAGTACAATTGGTGTGATATCTTATTTTAAAGTTGTAACACTAATTCTTTTCATTGTGTTTTATTTTAGTTTTATGATTATATCCTTCTTTTTCAAATTTTTTTCCGTTTATATTGTAGGTTGAGGAGAACATCTGCAAGTTCGCGAAGAAAGGTATGACACCTTCTCAAATTGGTGTTATTCTTCGTGATTCTCATGGGATTGCTCAGGTGGGGAGCGTCACTGGAAGCAAGATATTGCTGATACTCAAGGCCCATGGTACACGTTCCATCATAAGTTGTTTATGTGATTCGTCTATGATGAATTGAATGCATATGGTGAAACTATTTTTGGGGTTTCTTATAACTGGCTAGGGCTTGGTCCTGAAATACCTGAGGATCTATACCATCTAATTAAGAAAGCTGTTGCAATTCGGAAGCATCTGGAGAGGAACAGAAAGGATAAGGATTCCAAGTTTAGGTTGATCCTTGTTGAGAGCAGGATTCACCGACTTGCTCGATACTACAAAAAGACAAAAAAGCTTTTGCCTGTTTGGAAATAGTATGTTTTCAGCCATTTGATTTGTATTTTTAGCTTTGAAAAACTTCTGTTCTGTTACTGTTGTTTTATTGTGTTTTAGTGAATCATTAATACTGATTCTGTGGGTAAAACCAAGGTTATTGTTCCATGGTTCCACTAAAGAGGTAGTCAACTTCTTGTTCTTAGTTTTATGGTGTCAGGAAATATATTTAAACTTATTTTCTTCTCCTAGTAGCGGGTGAGGAATTTGACCATAATGTTGTGAGTGTTAGTACCATGCATTTTCTCTTAAGGACATGGGGATCTGCTGATCTTTTCCTTGACTTTCTGTCTAATTCAATATTTCTGTATCCATAATGGGGATTATGTTTCCTAAAGTTCCTCTTGGTTGAAAGACCTTTGGTATGATTGGCATGGCATGAAAACATTTTGAACATTCAGCCACCTTTTGGATTGGCCAACATACATTATTCTCTTACTGAACTAAAGGTTTTGTAGAATTGTAGTGATAGAAAATGTGGAGGCGTCTTTTTAACCAAGCAAAATAAGTCACCTTTAATACTAAGTTTCTGAAAGGAAATATCTTAACTAAATCTTTGATTCCTGCCCAGTGAACTGGAGCGCTAGTGTCTTTCTTTTGTCTGGGGAGAGCGATGGCGAAACCACTTCTTCCGCTTGACTATTTACATAATAATATTTCACTTAGGTTTTCCCTATGTTGTATAATTCATAGAACCACCAGGCTTGTATGGAAAGTGTTAAGTACCATAAGGATTTTGATAGGATATAAATTTTCCAGAAGATATAGTAAAATTGAGAATATAGGGGGTTAAAAAATGACTTGGCTAGTAGGTGGTATTTAGACAGGCATGTGTCTGTTAATATTATTCATGAATATCTTCAATGCTTTAATGGCAACTTGTCTTTTGCATGTGATGAAGGAGCATTAATTTCTATTGCCAAGTTGGATTAGCAGAGAATGGCTACTTGTCTTTGCATGGTGTCTTGACTCTTTATTTACTTCTTGCACATCTTAATTTCTTCAATTCATTTGGAAAGTCAGCAAGGCAATGATGAGTATATAGATTTCTGTGATGTCGCTATACATCAAGTATCTCATTTAAAAACTTATGAATCAAAGATATCAAATAGTGAGTGGTTGCATAGTTATAAGCATGAGATTTTCATGTGACCACCTATTCTTACAAGCTGTTTCTAATAGTTCCAATTGTTGTTCTCAATTAATTTTAAACGTATTGTTTGGTTCTCTTTAGTTTCAATATTATTTAAATTTCTCTGTTTGCAGTGAATCTACCACAGCTAGCACTCTTGTGGCCTAAAGAAGATATACGAGTGGTAAACATCTACTGAGCGTTCTCATGGTTGAGCAGATTTGTAGTTTCTCTCTTCGGCTCTATGTTTACTGAACTATGATGCTATCATGAAGACGAAAGTTTTGTTGTTTAAGGAAGAGGAGGAAATATTTGGTGTTTTGAATTATAATTTTGAATTTGATGGCAATGATTTGATAAATTGTAAGACACTCCAAAAAATTGAAGATTATTATTGCTCTCTCTCCCTGTTAGTATATTCAGTACAAGCAAACTTCAAGATGCAGGAGGAACTCTATAGTTAATGAATGGAATTTTTTCATGTTTTTCAGCTTGTATGGTGGTGAATCACGCAATGTGCTTGTTGTGATGAGTTATAAGGGTTATACAGGACCTTAAATGATTTAGAATGGGAGACTGGCCTCTTTGCTTCTGATATATCTATCTTTGGAATTTGAAGTGTGTATGGTCAATGTACAATCAATGATTCAAATTGCAGATTTTGATTTATTGGCTGCATAATGTATTATCATCAAATGTTTGTAAAGGGACGATAGTTTATGTCAATCAAGACTCTATTACAATAATTCAAGAGGATATTTCTTTCTTATTGCTTGTCTTAGTTGGCCACACAAAAAAGAACTCCGAATTTGTTTATGCGGTAATTTTAGTCATTGGGCTGGGCTTGTTTATTCGATATGGGCTGTGTGTCTTTGTATTATGTATTCTAGCCTTCCTTCTTCACTAAAAAAACGTAATACCACACACGGGCTACATCAGCATCGTCATAACGCCAGTTACCAAACGGATCGACACATCGATGTGGGCTTCTGTAGCAGGCGGTGGTTTGTGTCTCTTCTTCCTGTCTCCATTGCTACTTCGTCTTCCTCTCTTCGCACCAATTTTCGTGCCCTAGTTTTAATGGACAGCCTCAAGAGCTCATCCTCCTCTGCTTTCGCTCATTCTGGTCGAAGGTAAGGTGTTCCTTTCTTTTCTCTCTGTTTTGCAGAAAATGTTTTCCTTTCTTTTCTCTATGTTTGGCAGCCTAGTAAACATTGAAAATTGAAAAGAAAGCTCAACGCATGAGTGGAATTAAAGGGCTTTTTTGTTTTCTGATGTGATTTGCTGCACTGTTTTTGTATTTATGGCAGTGGTGGTAGAGGAAGAGGTTTAGAGATGAAAGATAGCCGTGAGAGGTCGAGAGGCCGTGGCGGCAGCGGCAGCGGCGGCGGCGGCGGCGGTGTTAAAGATAAAATTGACGCTTTAGGGAGACTCATGTATGTAGAGTATATTTTCTTTGATTTTTTCTTCTAATTATTTGTGTGATATTATCTGTTTATATTCGTTTCAATTTATTTGGGATTTTGTATTGGGTTTTTTTACTCGTAGAAATAAGTAAGTAAATAAAATTTCTATTTTTTGAAGTCCATGTGATTAAACAAGTTGGCCTTTGAGGTTGAATGATGATTAGAGCTGAAGAAGCAGATTACACCAAAACAAAAAATTTCTGAAAGTGGGAGGTTGAATTGATTTGTTGCCTTGGATCTGATTGTTTTTGAATTAGGTAATGATGAAAATTTTTGATGCCCATTTTATATGATGATTTAAACATAACTCTTACTTTTGACTTTTGTTTTAATTTTTGATTAATTATATGCTCCGTATTTTTCAATTTTGGTTTCACTGGCTTACAAAAAATTAGAAAATCCACCTCAATTAAGAAGAGTTGTGTTGTTTTTTTAGTTGTATTAGGCTTGACTTTGCGAATGTAGTTGTTATGTGTCCAATTTTTGTAACACAAGTTTTTCAAGCAACAAAAGAAAATAATCAAAATTTTAATCCAAGTTCTTTATTTTGAAAAAAAAATTAGTTCAAAATTTTGATTCTTTCTTTCCATACTTTCCTTCAGCAACCAAAAGGTGCATAAAAATATTTAATTGTGCAAGTCATATGAATTGAGCAATTTTTGTCTTTGTGTATACTGTATATAATATTTACAGGACACGTATATTGCGGCACATGGCTTCTGAGTTGAACTTGAATATGAGGAGTGATGGGTATGTCAAGGTTCAAGATCTATTGAAGCTGAACATGAAAACCTTCGCAAATATTCCAATAAGATCTCACACTGTTGATGATGTTCGGGAGGTTGGTTCTGTAACTCCCTTATTCTTTATATTCTGTCTTCCACATATTTTATTGCATCTGTCATAACTCCCTTAACAGAGTTCTATTCTAGGGATTTTCTTTTTAAAAGCTTCAGTAAGTTTCATTGGATTTTTCATTTTTATCTCTTTCCTTGTTTTCGTACTTTCGTTTTCCTTTCTCTCTCCGGCTCAAGCTTTATCATGAATTGAAGAAAGGATTATTTTTCCTCCTTTTTACATTTAAAAAAAAAAAAAAAAAAAAAAATCTGCTACGGTGTATCACCATTGCATTTCTCCTATTGTCCATTAAGATATATTCATTTCACTTATCAACAGAAATTAGTTCAAAAGTTTCTCAGTTGGTGGGATAGAGCTAGTAAGGGACTCATAACCCCAATCCCTTTTGGCCGAGGAACTACATGCCTCAGACCTCAAAAGTCCGGTACAATACAGTTCCTCCCGGGCTCATGGTCGAGGAACTACATGCCCTCGGATCTCAAGAGTCCGGTATAATACAGTTCCTCTCAGACTCATGGCCAAAGAACTTACCACCTCGAATGCAAAAAGTCTGAAGTTAAGTCAATAGGTTTGAACCTAAATGGGGGCAAATATTCTTTATGACCGTTACACTCACAGGCCCACATACTTGGCCTAATAGTGTACAACCCGTTAAAAGTTTTGTCCCACATCGTAAATAAATGAAAAACGTGAGTTCAATATATAGTGCAATCCCACAATTGTCGATCGCCAAGAAAGGGCCCCTTGATAAATAGGTCTTCAAGTGAAATCGCTCAATCAGAAACCTACATATCAAGGGACTCTCTTTCTTGAGCCTATCCTTTTCAAATTCCTCGAATCATGATAGTATGAATGCAGCACATATTCCAAAAGTTAAGAATTCAAAGGCATCAATAAGAGTCCTCTAAGGCACATATAGAGGCCGAGGAGACACACACTCTAGACCTCATGAGTTTGAGGATACCAGTCAAATAGATACCTCGGATCTCAAGAATCTGAAGGTATCACTAAATTCCTCTAAGGCACAAAGAGCTGCCGAGGAATAAAATTTGTTTTTAGAACTCAAAAAGTCCAAGGACCTCAAGTTTCCTCTAAGGCACAAAGAGCTGTCGAGGAATAAACATTCGCCTTTAGATCTCAAGAGTCCGAGTACCTCAAAATTTCTTTAAGACACAAAAGTACCGCGGAACAAAATGAAATGAAAATTACCTCGAACTCAAAGAAGTCGACGGTTAAAATTTTCATATCCTCTGAAGCACAGAGCAGTGACAAGGATAAAAATAAATTACCTCGGAATGCTAATCAGGAAAGTTGAAGCTAATTGCTCAAGAAAAACACTATGTTGATCTCTAGGATGATTATTAAAAATGATCACCATCATTATTCACTCTTGAAATCTTCAGACCTACGATTCTGAAGACCATCTCTCACTTTTGAAATCTTCTCCTCTTAGGCATGAAGTTAAGGATATCACAAGCCTCAGATATTAAGAGTTCGAAAGTATCAATAAATTCCTTTAAGGCGTACAGCCTAAGAACAACAAGCTTCGGGCCCTAAGAGTCCGAATACAAGCCTCGAACCTCAATAGTCCGGAGGCATCAATAAAATTCCTCTAAGGCGAATGCAGAAGCCGAGGAACTATAAACTTCGGATCCCAAGTCTCCCACATTAGTAAATTCCTTAAGGCACATGCAGAGACCGAGGAATTACGTGCTTCGGACCTCAATATTCCGAAGATATTAAACTACTCCAAGGCATATATCACTGTCAAGGAAAAGCATGATTTGGACCACAAAACTTCAAAGGAATCAGTAAAGTGCATGTTTCGGACCCCAAAGGCCCAAAGGCATCAATCAAATACCTAGAATCTCAAGAGTCCGAAGACATCAAAAAATTCCTCAGGCGCATAGCCAAGGAGCCTCAAGCCTCGGACATTTTGATTTACTACAATTACCATTACAAATCATTAGCTAAGATTAATTCCCTCTAGTTATGGCTATCACGTCAAACAAAAGGGAATTGAGGGCAAAGTGTGGGGGCAAAAATCTCCCCTTTCAATTAAGACAAGACACATCAGCATATAAGGGGACCACCACAAATACTGAGACTATTCAACCTTCAAATTGGGCCTCTGCAAGAAGCTTGAGCCAGGTTAACTAAGCATAATAGGCTGAACTCATCAAGAAGACCCGAGATGATAAAACCCCAAACCCAATTACGAATATGTCACTAAATCCATTTTTAGTAACAGTTCTATCAGAAGTAGAATTATAATCTATGGAAATTAAATAATGTAAATCCTTGTTATAAGGAAAGTATGATGTAATTCAGATTCTTAAGAGACAAGCAATGCAAGTCCTAAAAGGAATCGATTATGATTTTTCCTATATATAAAAAGGGCTCAGGACCCTCAATAAGGGGGACACAGAAAAAAGGGTAAAGCCCCAAAATTAGAGATCCAATTCTCATCACCAGAATACGTTCCGACCTGATTCCCGCACTCCATGCGGGATACGTAAGCAATCTAGGTAATCCTAGATTCGGTCATATCATCCAAATACCCCCTCATCTCTATATAATTTCTCTAGTTCACTGTTTGTTTTATATTATTATTTTGGGTGTAGTAATTGTAGAGAATTCGTTGTCTTGTCAAAGTTGAGTGAATTTTTGCATCTACACGCATATTTTTACAACATAATCCAATAATTTTTTTTTATTTATTTTATATTTTAATATAATTTTTAAGACCATTTAATACAAGTAATAAAATATTTATAATTTTAAGTTGGGATCCAATTATATTTGTAATCAATTAATGAATAATAATAAATTTAATCATTAATAAATGAACACTCATACCATATGCTGATTGTCCCAATTTTGAAATGAATTTTTATTGCATTATTTTAATTTTTTAAGAACATGGAACATTATAATATATAATTTATTTACGAAATTTAAGTCCTGAACTAATTCTCTTGACAAAATTAATAAATAAAACTAAATTTAATCATGAGGTAAATGAAATTCATATCATGTATATTACGTGAGAATTTAAAATATATATATATATATATATATATATATATATATATATATATATAGTATTATTCTTGCATATAAAATAAATGTGTATATATTATATTTTATATTCAAATTTGCATTCTACTTACCTTTTTATTTTAAAGAAAATGACAAACAGGTTCTTGAACTAATTAATGCATAATCACTTATTTTATAATATCATAACTACTCTTTATACAACTTAATTTTTTATTTTTTATTTTTAAAATAACTTCTTCTTTCTTTTTTTTTTCTTTTTTATTTTTTATTTCTTTACTTCCAATTTTGTTATTGTTATTCAAGCTAATTAAATATTAAAGTATTTCGTATAATAACAAAAGTATATAGGTGATGTTTGGCTTGGTGATAGAAATGGCCACAATTCCAAAACATGTACTACTAATTAATTAAATATTTAGTAGTCCAGTGCAATAAACCGAAAAGGCGTCTGTCCTGCAACAACCCAAATCTGCTTAAAATCACAAGAACTGTTTGTTAGGCGTGGACCAGTTTGGTACAGACAAAAGGCAGAATTGGCTAATACTTTGAATGTTTGATTGCTACGTCGTAAAAATATTCGTGCTTCTTAAATTTCATTTGAAAAAAATTGCATCGGTTTGACACAAACTTGTATTGTGTGCACCAGTTTAGGCTGTCAATCTGACCATCGTTCGGGTTTTAACAATTACCTATGGGTGTCAAATGAGCGAGTTGAGTCAAATTTGGACCAAATTAAATATGAGCGGTCAAGTATGAATTGTGATTCACATTCAACCTATTGTAGTGGGGTCGAATATGAGTTGGGTCAAAATGATTCAAGTCAACCCATTAAGACCCGGTAACTAATTTAAAGGAAATTTTTAAATATTTGTTTTTATCTTGGGATAATTTCATCATTATATTTTTTTGTGATAAATAAATAAATTTCAATCCACTAAAGTTATAGAAAAAAAATTACAATGATGAATACACCACAATGTTTCAACAAATTAATTTTCAGTCGTGCGCATATAGAGCTAAAAAATTAATAGGGACAATTGCATTATTAGATTTAATTTAAAATAATGAATACACAATCAGAAAGAGACACACACACACACAGAGAAGGAGAGGGAGGGAGGGGTTGGGGTGTTTGTGTGTGAGAGAGAATAGCTATAAATTTAATTTAAAATGATGTCTGAATTGTTTTGAAACCTATTAAACAAGTCCTTCCAAAATTGGTTTTTTATAAATAAAAAAATTGGCTTCTTCTTCTTCTTCCTCCTCCTCCTTATTATTATTATTATTATTATTATTATTATTTAATTCTAAGTAAGCAGATGTAAAAAACTGTCACATGAAATTTAAAATATTTCCCTGAAATACTTTTTTTTTTTTAAATTTTAAAATATTTCAATTTTTTTGCTTGTCTATTTATATATTTATTTTGAAACTATTCTTCAGTCATTGATAACATAAACTGTTATAATTTCTAAATTATTGATTTTGAATAATTTAAATTTTCGTTTTCAATAATATGAAAATTGAATTATAGAAAATTCGTTAAGTGTTATGTTGTTCGAATGGTTGGGTTGTTCCCTGTGTTCGAGAGCTTGTGCTCGAGGCTTGCATCCTACCCCTCCCTTTTAACTAGGGGTGTCAAAGTATGACATAATCCACCAACACGATACGAATTTTGGTTGACCTTAAACGAGTTTGGGTCGTAAACAGGTCGGCACGATTAACTCCTTTAGTTAATCGTATTGTATTTGGGTTAAAGGGTTTAACCCGTGCAACCCATTTAACTATTTAAATTCCAAAATAACCATCTAAATTTGTATCTTATAATTTATTATTTTATAAATTAGAGATTATTTAATAACAAATTTTTATTTAAGTAGCAAAATAACTATCTATATTTTTCTAATATTTGATGTTTGATTGAGTATTATTAATAATTTAAATAATATAATATTTTACTTTATTAAGTAAGTCATTAATAACGTGTTTAATAAATAAATCCCGGTTAATATTAAAGATCCTTGACACATTTATTAAACGGGTGGAGCTCATTAGTAGAATACCTTACAACTCACTGCATGAATTGAGACCCCTAGGCTCTAACCACTAACCCCCTTAAAGTGGGCTAACTTCGTCCTGAGTCCGTCTGACTAACACAACCCACAAGGCCTGGGGCCAACATACCCAGGTTCGTTTAAATATAAGCAGCTCTAGGTGATAACAACATAACCAGGTGATTTTTTTAAATGCAACGGTCACGGCAATCTCATTCTCTCCAAGAAAGATGTCAAGAACTACAGAGAAGATGACGGTGTCGTTCACACTTTGCAAGATAGGTTTTAGAAATTCGAAAGCCATAGTTATCTTGAAAGCATTGAGCAGTTTTCATGTCAATGGAGTCTTTCGTTGCTGGAGGGATGGAGTTTCAGTAGGCATTGTGGATGATAAAGGAAGGACCTGGTACGCAGAATTCAATGCCCAGGGTTTAGAAAGTTACGATTTTTACTTTGAGGGTGAAGCTTCTGCAAATCTTCAACAGCTGTTGAAGGTTCTTGAAAAACAAGAAGACGCAGAGGTTTTTCTAAAGCAGAGGACGATATCTGTCGTGAAAAATAAAGGTATATGATCTTGCATTAATTGTTTTTTTTTAAAAAAATTTGTTTTATGAATTAATTTGATTTCATGGAATCTTTAGATTTGTATTGCTATCAAGACGTACTCTTTTAATATGTTCTTCAATATTTTCAGAGTTCTTGAATGAGAGTCCCTGAAGTTAATTGTTTCATGTGTTCTTTTGTTTGATGATTACAGTTTTTTTTATCTTGAATTTTCTTAAAATTATAGCTTTACATATTTGCAGAAACACTTTGGGCGCAAAATCATGTAACTAAAACAGTTCCCTTTGAACAAGTTCCAAATGTGTATGCTAGAGCAGTTGGTATTAAAGCACCTTTGCTGAACCCATTCAGGGGAGATGGAGGTATGGTCTGAAAGGGGTTTTTTTTTATTGTTTTTGTTTTGTTTTGCTTTTTTTGATTAAATTAACTTGTATTAATAGAGTTGAAATATGTTGGCAGTGATAATGTTTATCAGCAATACAGTTATAAGAGCCCGGAAACAGGACAATCCAATGAAGACTGCAACAATGTATACATTTGCAGTGGTGAGTAATATTTGATTGGTAAGTTTTTTTATTTATTTAATGAATTTAGTTTTGAGTTTTCTTTTCTTTTTTTTTTTTGGCAGAATGATGATTATGTAATTCAACATTTGGCTCACATTGAGGAGGATGATAAAGTTGTAGTTTCAGACATGGATCATAGTCCGATTGGTCACCCAATAATAGTCATCCCCGGAACTATAACTGCACTTCTGGATTTTGCTGCATTAACGGACAGAGTTTGGGTTCGGTTTAACGGAGAGGAGAAGGGCAAGGTTAGGATGAGCTTTGATCTAAAGGATGAGCATGGGCAGGTAATCATAGAGCTGTGAATGTAATTGTAGACTCCTTTAGAACCTTTTTAACTTATTCAACAGTACTCTTTATTTATGTGTGTGTGTGTTTTTAGTCATTATTTTAGAGAAGAAGGCATTACGATTTACAAGAACGTAATTGGGTTTTTGCATTGATACTCTGCTTCGGCACTTGAAATCTTCACCCTCTTGGTAGGTGAAAGAAGTTATTAGTTTAACAAAGCTATTTTTTGATTTAATAGATGTATGTATGCATTTTGTGTTTTTTCACTAGATTCTTCACTTCCCACATTGTTCAGTCATTAATGGACAACGTGGATGTTCTTGGACCTTGTAATCTTCTGTCTGGATATTTAGCCCTTTGAATGAGAGGTTAGGTATTGCTTTTCCAGGTCTATTGTCCTAAAAAAAGATGGGTCTTTGTCTTACTTGGCCTGTTAGAGAGAAAAAATCTCATGATTTCCTCCTAATTCAGTGCCTTCTCTTTGTATTGCGAACTCAGAATCCTTTTTTCTTCTTCTTCTTCTTCTTCTTCTTCTTCTTCTTCTTCCGATTGCTTGAGCCCATTGAATTTACTCCTATCTTTCTGCTTTTGCAACAATACCAAATTTGCCTGCTTCGCTGACCAAATGCAACCTTAAACCCATCTTCAACGGCTGCTAGATACCAATTCTCCGGTGCAAGCCGACGCCCACAACAATCAAATCACCAATTTTGGCTCCCAGCTCCCAACTCCGTGAAATTACGTAACATCACCCGCAATTTTGGACCATTGTTAATTGACTCTGTAAATACCACTCTCCGATTGGATTTGTGGCGGTGGCGACCACTCGTGGCCGTGGAGGAGGAAGTTTCGTCGGCGAGGCGTTAGAACTCGACGACCACTTGCTAGATGGAAAGTTCCTCGGTGTGGCTCAGTGGTCCACCAATCGGACGACGGTGCCATTTTTGGGATGCGATCTCAAACACCCAGTTCACTAATTTAATGTTGGAGGCTACAAAACATTCACCTCCAACAAAAAAATTCACAAAGAAAAAAAATGGTGGTTGTGGGTGGAGGTTGCGGCGGTGAGTGGAGAGAGAGAAAGAAGGAAATGGTAGAGTAAAGTGAAATTGGGGTTAGAGAGAGAAAGCGTCGAGTTTTGGGAGATGATGTTGGGTTAGAATTTCAAATGGTATACCATGATATACTTGGTCATAAGACACCTGTCGTTTTCTGGTTGGGCCAAGTCAACTATGAGTCCTGATAGGGCAGGACCTATGTGTTTCTGCTTTTTGATTTGATGACTGATAGATAATAAGATATTAACGATTCACTTGTTAATAAATCCAATTATTTTTTTATTTTAATTCGTCCTACTATGTATCAATGTTTATTTCTCGATATGAAGGAAAAAATACTCTTTTGCATGCAAAAATAAAAAATAAAAATAAAAAAAAAAGTCTAATATTACATACTTCTAACTCTTCGCAAATCCCCTTTTATATACCAATTATAGATGATTTTGATCCTATATCATTATTATTAATTTTCTTATGGGTGGGCCAATGTTCAAACAAAGGTCGACAAGATAAGTGTTACAAATAGTTTATATACAATATCAAGTATATTAAAACGAAAGTACTGTAATTTTTCGCGGTCAGCCTCGTTATTCTTGTGAGTATGTAATTCCCAATTTATAAAAAAATTGAATTGCTAATATGCATTTCCCAATCTCCAATAATACATTATGCAATCAATAAATCAAAATCTGCACATTCATTTTACATTGACTACACACACTTCAAATTCCCAAGATAAGATTGATCACCTCCCATTCTAGACAAGTTAGTCCTGTACGGTTAACCCTTAATATATCTCATTACACCCTGCAGTGATTCGCCACCGTACAAGCTGAAAAACATGAAAAAAATTCCATCCAATAATTTTAGCATCACAATAACCGTCATCATTGATCATTATAATCAACTCCCAAAATTATTGTGACAAGCTCATCACCATTGTTTTTAGAGTTCCTCCTGCATCTTGAAGTTTTGCTATCTAAAGATTTAGATAGAAGCTCCAAATCTGCTCAACCATGAAAACGTTCCGTAGATGTTACCAATGGCATCTTCTTTAGACCGCAAGAGTGCTGGGAGTGGTAGATTCACTGCACGCAGAGAAAAATTAATAATTAATACTGAAACTAAAGAGAAGCAAAGGACAAAAATTTCTCTTTGGCACAAACAATACTTTTAAAATTAATTGTTTTGCTTCGAAAATGTGTCTGTTTAAAATTAATTGAGACAACAATTGGAACTTTTAGAAACAACATGCAAGAATAGGAGGTCACATGAAAATCTCATGCTTATGATTATGCAACCACTCACTATTTGATATCTTTGATTCACAAGTTTTTACATGAGATACTTGATGTAGCAATATCACGGAAATCTATATACTCATCGTTGCCTTGCTGACTTTCCAAATGAATTAAAAAAATTAAGATGGGCGAGAAGCAAATAAGGAGTCAAGGCGTCATGCAAAAGACAAGTTGCCAAACTCTGCTAATCCAACCTGTTGAGTTTGACAATAGAAATCAGTGCTCCTTTACCACTTGCAAAAGACACAGAGTTGCCGTTAAAGCATTTTGAAGACATTCATGAATAATATTAACATACACCTGCCTGTCTAAATACCACCTACTAGCCAAATCATTTTTTAACCCCCTCTATTCTCAATTTTACCATATCTTCTGGAAAAATTATATCCTATCAAAATCCTTGTGTTATTACTTGCACTCTCCATACAAGCCTGGTGGTTCTATGAATTATATATAACATAGCGAAAGCCTAAGTGAAATATTATTAAGTGATGACTCTTTCAGCGGTGTAACTGGGGCCTAGTTTCCCATGAGGCGGCTTCCCGTAAATTACATATACCTAGTTCGACACTCCCTATCCTAAAACCTATATAGTCAAGGAGAAGAAGTGGATTCGCCACCGCTTTCCCCAGACAAAAGAAAGACACTAGAGCTCCAGTTCATTGGAGCAGGAATCAAAAAAGATTTAATTAAGATATTTCACTTCAGAAACATTTTCTATCACTACGATTCTACAAAGGTGCTGATAGTGTAGAACTTAAACCACCTCTACATGTTGTCTTGGTGGAGCTAGATTACCTGTATCATGTTGTGAATTAAATAATTTTAAAGTTAGTCTAGTAAGAGAAGACCGTATGTTGGCCAATCCAAAAGGTGGAAGGAATGTTCAAAATGTTTTCATGCCATGCCAATCGTACCAAAGGTCTTTAAACCAAGACATAATCATGCCATTATGGGTACAGAAATATTGAATTAGATAGAATGTCAAGGAAAAGATCAGCAGATCCCCACGTCCTTGAGAGAAAGGCATGGTACTAACACTTACAACATTATGGTCAAATCCCACATCCACTACTAGGAGGATCTTCAGTATATCCTAATATTTATTGAAGAAACAGAAGGATATAGATTTTCCTCAATTCCTTCTTCTCATGTATTAGGAGGGCTTTCCAAAAGGAAGTTGGCAAAAGGCATGGTACAAACCTCATACATTATGATCAAATCCCACACCCACTACTAGGAGAAGAAAATAAGTTTTGTCATATTTCCTGACTCCATAAAACTCAGAACGGGAAGTAGTCACCTTGGTTTTACCCACATAATCAGCATTAGTCCGAATGTTTACTCTCACAACAAATATTGTAATTTTAAATACGATCCAAGTTTTAATGAAACAACAAACTCAAATTCTGAGTCTGAACGTAATTTACAACATACACAGAACAACCAAATCTCGTAAACTGCAACTGGAAAGATCAATCTAGGACGACATCATGATCAAATCTTGAAAGCCCTAATTAGCATGTGCCTTCCTAAAACCCAACTTAATCATTATAACTCAATGCTTCTTAAACATGACCAAATTTGTCTTAATGCAACAAAAACCATGACAGACTTGTTGGTGTAAGAAAAATAACAGACTATTTAACCAGTAATGTCAACATCATTATGAAACATATCATCAACCAACAAGGTGAATCTTACGTTGGCAATTCTAATATGCAGATGTGGTTACTCATTCTATAGAATGCTTGTTTTCATTTCTCATTAGTCATTACCCCAGCATACTTAAGATTTAATGATTCACTAAAATGCAACAAAGCAATAGTAACAGAAAAGAAGTATTTCAAAGCTAAAGATAGAAATTAAATGTCTGAAAACATACTATTTCCAAAGAGGCGGAAGCTTTTTTGTCTTCTTGTAGCATCGAGCAAGTCGGTGAATCCTGCTCTCAACAAGGATCAACCTAAACTGGGAATCCTTATCCTTTCTGTTCCTCTCCAGATGTTCCCGAATTGCACTGCTTTCTTAATTAGATGGTATAGATCCTCAGGTATTTCAGACCAAGCCCTAGCCAGTTATAAGAAACTCAAAAAATAGTTTCACCATATACATTCAATTCAAGATTAAATAATCACATAAACAACATATAATGGAATGTGTACTGTGGGCCTTGAGTATCCGTAATATCTTGCTTCCAGTGACACTCCACACTTGAGCAATCCCATGAGAATCACGAAGAATAACACCAATTTGAGAAGGTGTCATACCCTTCTTCACGAACTTGCAGATGTTCTCCTCAACCTGCAAGATAAGCGGAAAAAAAAAAAAAAAAATCAAAAATAAAAAAACAAGGATATAATCATAAAACTAAAATAAATCACAATGAAAAGAATTAGTGTTACAACTTTAAAATAAGATATCACACCAACTATACTTGGGCATTGTTCAGTGAAAATGAGATGAGAAATATTTAAATCGTAAAGCGGTTTAAGGATTTATCTAGTGCGCAAAATCAATTAATAAAACATAACATATTGAACAGACTACATACTTTCATACAAAGGAAATGGAAAGAAAATCATCCATGACGGGACATAGTGAAGAGGTAGGATATGATACATAATTGAGAACAAGTAAAACTTGTAACATTTAAGATAATAGGATGATCAATTACCACAATATCTATGATACTTGACATGGCAACTCCAACATATCTAAACACGAACACATAATGTGTGTTACAAACCATATTGCTAATCCTTATATATATTGCAAGGTTTGAGATTGATAAGTTCAAAAATGCAGATTGAGTAAATACTGAATTGCTAGCTATGATTTGCGGGGAAAAGAAAGAAAGGGGAAAAAAAAGTGTCACAACACAGTGTAGTAGTCATGCACATCCTAAATCAACAGTGGACTCTTTTACACATGTAAAAAAGATGTCAGACATGGATGCCAGAAGTTCCAAAATGCAAAGTATATAAATATATATTGATAGGTAAGCGTTACATGCACACACTCACACGCTACACTGCTCCATGTGGGACTCAAACCACTAACCTCCCTTTTGATAAGGAGAGCTCATACTACCTGGGCTAGTGGCCATGGTCCAAGTATTAATAAGAAGAACTCTCCTCCACAACATATGATCAAACAAAATGAGAAGTTTCAGCAAAATGCCAATTGTTAATAAGAAATAAATGAACAGTGCAAGCACAATGAACACAATTATGGTTTCATTCATAGAAGAAAATAATTAACGTGGTATCAAATTGTCACAAAACCAAACAAAAGAAAGGAAAATTGATTTGAAGTCAAATATCCAGAAGTAAATTTTCCTTTTTTTTTTTTTAAATAAAAAATAAAAAATCAACTTGCTCAGCCATATAATTGACAACATAAATAGCTTAGTTAATTGTGTAATCTTTAGTTATCCCTTAAAATTAAAAGCTTCCATTGGTAGCTTATGTAGAGTTTGAAGGAACATGTTTATCTCCCATCATTGAACTATTAATGAAACTTAAAATCATATTGGTACATTTTTTAAACTAGTTGACAATCCACTTCTCAATATCTTCACCATCTGCGATGTTAACAGTTTCCATTTTCCACCATGAACCTACGACAATGGGTTTATACACAATAATGTACAACGAATAGAATATGACCATTCAGTATCCATGGGGTCCAAAAATTACTTTGTTTTCTTATTAATCTTAAAAATAAAATATAATACAGGGTTTCACAACCTTTTGATTTCCCTCAGGACTATTATTTTTTATTATCAAATATAAATGACTACAATCAACCTTCAATGGACATGCTTAAAGAGTTCTAAACCACGAGGAAAATGTGTGTGTATATATATATATACATCATTAACACCAAACAAACACTATTGAGGACACATTAGGGTATCATTCAATGAAAAGAAAGCGAGAGAATAAAAGTAATAAAGGAATTAGAATCTAATACATCCGGAGCAGAGAATCTTAAGTAAACCTAGTGGAGTCCTCTTGTATGGAAGAGCTGAAGCTGATATACCCTTACTGTAACCACAAAACACACATAAAGTTACATCAATTTTAAAACTAGCTGATAGATTACATATATGTGTGTGTGCGCGCGCGCGCGTGTGCACATATAGCAGTGTTAATCATAAGTGCATATGCACAAATGTGTCATATATGCGTGTGTGAGTGTTTATCACTGAATTGAGTAGAAGAACAAACCCTCGACTGTGCATGCGACCCATTTTGACAGTGGTGAGGTACGCTGTGCAGTGAGCACCAATTGAACAAGCTCAAACCCTAGATGGCTACAAGGGGAACGAAGAGGAGATTAGGATTTTATATCTACTTTAATTGCATACGAGTACCTGAGAGTAGCTAGTTTTTCACTTTTACCGCTTTGAATTATAATAATTCCAATTGTATATACTTTGGAACTAATTGAAGCAAACAAGCCCAAACGCGACCACTTTTCCATGGGCCGCTTTAGGTAGGATTCTGCATTTGTGTGTCCAAATTTTAGATGCGGTCCTGTTCAATTGGACTGTTTTTGATTTTGGGCCAAATCCTGTTAATCATCTCTCCGGGTTTGTTTGTTATTAATATTTCTTTGGACGATGATGGTGTGGGCCTCTCAGACACCCCAATAATCTATTATAGGACATAAGTAGTCTCTCCTTCTTAGCATGGCAATTTGTATTCGTAAATCCTAATCGTATCGTATCAATTTAAGGATATTTTAGTAAACAGTTCAATTTAAACACGACCCATTTAATAATCGTATCAAGAACTCTCGATACTAACCCAACCTGTTTATTAAACGAGTTACACGTATAACCTGTTTAATAAAATTAAATATTTTATTATTTAAATTATTAATAATATTCCATCAAACTTTAAATACTAGAAAAGTATAAGTTTCAATCCAATCAAATTACTAAATAATCTCTAATATACAAAAGAATAAATTATAAGATACAAATTTAGATAATTATTTTAAAACTTAAATAGAAATTTGCTTATAACATGTATGATTAAATGGGTATAAACGAGTAATATGGTTGAATCACTTAATCCAAATACGACACGATTAACTAAATGGATTAATCGTGTCAATCCGCTTATGGTTAATCCAAATCCGTTTAACTTGTGTCGTGTTCGAATCGTGTTGGTAAATTGTATCAAACTTTGCCACCCATGCACCTTTCAATTAATGAAAGAATTATTGAGCCCATGGGCCACTTTGGGCAAGATTGTGTAATTGCGTGCTTAACTTTTCAATGACTAATTCGAATTTTAGCCTGCTAGATTAAAGCCCAAGCCTGTTAATCGCTCTCTCCTCACATTTGACTGTGGATGTGACCTCTTCATAACTACTGTGAGTCATTATTTTTTTCATAAATTAAGTAACTCTGCTCCATTTAATGTGGTTTTGAACTTTGAAACTTTTTTTTTTCCCCTGTAAATATAATATTTGAATTTTGTTCCTCTCTTAGGTGATGAGAGAATGTGTTCCGATCCTATTGGAGGGGTAAGGCAATCCCTTTCAAGCAGGATGCAGATGAATGCAACACTTAAATATTTAAAAATTTGTTTTGATTAATGTGATTTCATTTTGCACTTCAAATGTTCAGATGTTTGTGTTTGCTCTACTGGACATGTCTACTTATCAAATCATATGACAATCATCTTCTATTCTTGACTAAGATACCACTCTGGTGGTCATTTACCCTCTTAGTTTATATTTACTTCTCTTATCAATAAGTTTAAGTGATAAGGACATGACTAATCATTTATTTTATTTTACGAAACTCTTATTATTTCATATGTACAAGTTGAATCGGTCAAATTTTTTATATACTTGGTTCCAAAAATAAGAAACTATTAATAGCTTTCTACATGCGTATAATCTCTCCATCCTTAAAGAGGGGGAGAGGTTCGAACCCCAACATTTGCAAAAGAGCGTGTGTTTACTTTATCATTTGAAAAAACAAATACAAGTCAATAGCTTTCATTCAATATTATATATTCTTATAACGCTACTGACTATGAAAAACTTCTAATAAAAATTATGGTTCAGACCTGAATCGGTCACCGTTTTTTTAAGAATTAGTTTGATTTTAATTTAATTTGAAGAACCATGTGCACCCTAATTGTATCAATTTATATAACCGTGAAATGGCAAGAAGGAACCAATTTAATTCAGGAGGAATATTCTGTCTATTGCAACAATTGCCTCCTCCACGCACATATATTTTCCCCTATAAACCAACATGAGCATCTTTGAACAGGAGCATCCCATGAAATGCTTCTCCCACATAAACTTCAATTAATAACAAAGTAACAGCCTAAAAGATAATAGGTAGTATTAAAATTCCAAAATTTTAATAATAGAATTCCATCAATAACAAAGTAATAGCTATTAAAAAAGCCAAAATTTAAAATGAAAATCAGCTGTAAAAGGTTTCTGTTAATATTAAGAGGAACAAAAGTACAACCATTAATTTCACGGTGTATGATTAACAAGAGTGCATATAAAACCTTAGAAAAAGAAAATTAAAGATTTTGTACATCAAGCAATATAGCCCATAGGACCATACAAAACCTTAGAAAAAGAAAATTAAAGATTTCGTACATCAAGCAATATAGACTATAGGATCGGTTGAAACCATCGATAGTGTACATTATATTGCATCTGTTCATGAGAGAGATTTAATGACTCCACCTTGCGTTTTTCCAAATTATACACTCCAAAATCTTCTTCAAGTGAGTTAGATAAGATGACATCATCAATGAAATAAATAGAGTTGGGTTTATATTCAGGGTTGTATCTAACTGAAACGAACTTTGAATCATTATGAGCTAAAAATAAAGCTTGATCACCGAAATTAGTCACATCTTCCCATTTACGATTGCTCCAATTAAACTTAAAATTTTCAAACAACTTGGTTCTGGTTCTCGGTTTGCCATTAGAATCTTGGTAACTTTCAAAATTCCTCACAACCATCAACAATTCACCGGACCACGACTCCACCAAGTACCTAAAGTACCTGTATCCGTTGATAGTACCAATGCAATTGCATACCTCAGTACTGTATGAGTTGACAGTACTAAAACAATTGCATACCTCAGTGTATGAGTTGAAAGTACTAGGACAATTGCATACCGTCTCCTCATTGTAATTAGACAAAGATTTATCCAACAAGGAGCATCGAAGCGCACCACCATCATCAAGCCAGTAGAAGTTACCCTGGTAGAATATAAGGGAAACCCATCTGTAGCTTCCTCTAGTGAAAACAGGCGTCCACTCCCTATGACTAAATCTATAAACAGCGATATGATATGAGTATATGGTGTACAAGTAGAGCATGCAATTGGGATCGCTAAGACTGGACGATGTGATGAATCTAAGGTCCTTTCTGTCACTGATCATTGACTGTTTGGGTGGTGGTGGAAGATGGACAACCATTCTTGAAAGGGGATTGAAGAGATACAGTCCCTTCTCATAATAGGGATACAGTAGTAGCCATCCACGATGGGGAGCGATACATACGGTCCTTTTGGGAACAGCAACACCACTACTACCACCGCCACCGCCGGAATCAGTCTCCTCCTCAACAACGTCGGCGTCGTCTGCCCTCAGGAAGCTCTCCATGGCTTTTCTAAATTCCAAACAACTAATCTGGTATACCACATCATCATCATCATTGTACGACAACCTCTTCATGTTGGGTGGACGGTACCTATACTCTGTGGTGGTGGTGTTTTTGCCAAAACCAAGACATAACAGTTTGCGATGATCATCACATAATAACTCGTTAGTACTGTACAGGAGTAGTAATGGAGTAGCACTACTTTTTGGTACTCCATTCGTAATTTCAGATGATAGCACCCTCGCCGCAGCAGATCGCCATGAGTGACATACACCGCGACATCGTAGAAGATCGAACGTTGTGGTCACATGTGCCATGATCAACTCCAGCACTTCTTGGGGAAGCTCAGACCAACAACAATAATTTTTTTTATTATTGCTATTAGCCGCCATGTCCGCTATCAACCGGTTTGATTGAGAGGGAATCCTAGAACAGGAAATCAGCAAATTATATTTCAACTCAATGAGTAACCCTAACCCTAACCCTATTTATATATATATAAAATAAAATAAAACAAACCGAGTAAATCTTTGTTTCCTAATCCGAAAGTTATCCTACTTGTATTTTTCTTTGTTTCCTGATCCGAAAATTATCCATGTTGTATATATTTTTCTTTGTTTCTTAATCCGGAAGTTGCTTTGATTGTAATTAAATTCTTTTGAGATTTGAAATTAGAATTGCAAGAGGAATTGAATTCTAATTAAAATAGGATTCCATTTGTGTTTAGGATAGAATTAAAAAAAAAAAACAACTTTAGCTGGTAAGTTAAACGCATGAGTAATTACTAAAATTCCCTCAAATCCTCTCATTTATTTCCGAATTAAACTTCGCTATAAAATTTCTCCTGAAATTCCATCAAATTCCAATTCTTGTAAAATCCCATTCACCCAAAGCATATGAAATCCATTTTCAAATTGTTAAAGAAAAAAAATCCATTTTCAATTTCAATTCCGTTGAAATCCATTTCCTCTTTCTAAGAATTCTATTTATAGTCTTATTCTTTTTTGAAAAATAAAAATAAAAATAAAAATTCCTAAAATAGTAGTTTGTTTGGAAGCAAAGAAAAGAAAAATCCACATCCTCAATAGGATCACACACAATTTGATGGCGGTATATCATATATCTTCCAAAACCTTAAATTGCATTTCATAATATTTAAATAAATTCAGAGATAAGCATGCTTGTACGGAGTCAGCTTCTTAGTTCCATCAACACAACAAACCCAACAAGCAAGGCTGAATGTTTTATAATATATAAGATGATTTATGAATTATTTAATGATATTGTTATTAAAGAGACAAGTTGTATATTAAAGAGACTGGCCTCTTTGCTTCTGATATATCTATCTTTGGAATTTGAAGTGTGTATGGTCAATGTACAATCAATGATTGAAATTGCAGATTTTGATCTATTGGTTGCATAATGTATTATCATCAAATGTTTGTAAAGGGACGATGGTTTATGTCAATCAAGACTCTATTACAATAATTCAAGAGGATGTTTCTTTCTTATTGCTTGTCTTAGTTGGCCACACAAAAAAGAACTCCGAATTTGTTTATGCGGTAATTTTAGTCATTGGGCTGGGCTTGTTTGTTTGATATGGGCTGTGTTTCTTTGTATTATGTATTCTAGCCTTCCTTCTTCACTAAAAATACGTAATACCACACACGTGCTACATCAGCATCGTCATAACGCCAGTTCCCAAACGGATCGACACATCGATGTGGGCTTCTGTAGCAGGCGGTGGTTTACGAATTCTGCGCAACTGCTGTGGGTCTCTTCCTCCTGTCTCCATTGCTACTTCGTCTTCCTCTCTTCGCACCAATTTTCGTGCCCTAGTTTTAATGGACAGCCTCAAGAGCTCATCCTCCTCTGCTTTCGCTCATTCTGGTCGAAGGTAAGGTGTTCCTTTCTTTTCTCTGTGTTTTGCAGCCCAATGTTTTCCTTTCTTTTCTCTCTGTTTGGCAGCCTAGTAAACATTGAAAATTGAAAAGAAAGCTCAACGCATGAGTGGAATTAAAGGGCTTTTTTGTTTTCTGATGTGATTTGCTGCACTGTTTTTGTATTTATGGCAGTGGTGGTAGAGGAAGAGGTTTAGAGATGAAAGATAGCCGTGAGAGGTCGAGAGGCCGTGGCGGCGGCGGCAGCGGCGGTAAAGATAAAATTGACGCTTTAGGGAGACTCATGTATGTAGAGTATATTTTCTTTGATTTTTTCTTCTAATTATTTGTGTGATATTATCTGTTTATATTCGTTTCAATTTATTTGGGATTTTGTATTGGGTTTTTTACTCGTAGAAATAAGTAAGTAAATAAAATTTCTATTTTTTGAAGTCCATGTGATTAAACAAGTTGGCCTTTGAGGTTGAATGATGATTAGAGCTGAAGAAGCAGATTACACCAAAACAAAAAATTTCTGAAAGTGGGAGGTTGAATTGATTTGTTGCCTTGGATCTGAATGTTTTTGAATTAGGTAATGATGAAAATTTTTAATGCCCATTTTATATGATGATTTAAACATAACTCTTACTTTTGACTTTTGTTTTAATTTTTGATTAATTGTATGCTCCGTATTTTTCAATTTTGGTTTCACTGGCTTACAAAAAATTAGAAAATCCACCTCAATTAAGAAGAGTTGTGTTGTTTTTTTAGTTGTATTAGGCTTGACTTTGCAAATATAGTTGTTATGTGTCCAAATTTTGTAACACTAAGTTTTTCAAGCAACAAAAGAAAATAATCAAAATTTTAATCCAAGTTCTTTATTTTGAAAAAAAAATTAGTTCAAAATTTTGATTCTTTCTTTCCATACTTTCCTTCAGCAACCAAAAGGTGCATAAAAATATTTAATTGTGCAAGTCATATGAATTGAGCAATTTTTGTCTTTGTGTATACTGTATATAATATTTACAGGACACGTATATTGCGGCACATGGCTTCTGAGTTGAACTTGAATATGAGGAGTGATGGGTATGTCAAGGTTCAAGATCTATTGAAGCTGAACATGAAAACCTTCGCAAATATTCCAATAAGATCTCACACTGTTGATGATGTTCGGGAGGTTGGTTCTGTAACTCCCTTATTCTTTATATTCTGTCTTCCACATATTTTATTGCATCTGTCATAACTCCCTTAACAGAGTTCTATTCTAGGGATTTTCTTTTTAAAAGCTTCAGTAAGTTTCATTGGATTTTTCATTTTTATCTCTTTCCTTGTTTTCGTACTTTCGTTTTCCTTTCTCTCTCCGGCTCAAGCTTTATCATGAATTGAAGAAAGGATTATTTTTCCTCCTTTTTACATTTTAAAATAAATAAAAAAAAAAAAAATCTGCTACGGTGTATCACCATTGCATTTCTCCTATTGTCCATTAAGATATATTCATTTCACTTATCAACAGAAATTAGTTCAAAAGTTTCTCAGTTGGTGGGATAGAGCTAGTAAGGGACTCATAACCCCAACCCCTTTTGGGGGCTAAATACCTCTGATCTCTACTTTAGGTGCCAAAGAAGAATGATGAGAAGCCTGAAAACGAGCAAAAAGGAACATAATCTCTGAGGTTCCCTAGTTTTATTTTTCAAAACCCCAAACTGTGGTATAAATAGTAAGCTTGAAACATAAAAAAGTAATTAACACACATCCCCCCTGGCCCCCAAAAAGCCAGCTCTTTTAAAACACTAAGAATATTGCCTTCTAAATAGTGAGCTTGAATACTTAACATTAATATATATATATATATATATATATATATATAATTGGTCCTCCAAAAGTTTGTGCAACCCTATTAATACTGTTTTTCTATAAATAGTGAGCTTGAAAACATTAAAATAATAATAATAATAGGTGTTCTCTATAATTTTTATAAATAGCCTTAATTTTAACTCGTCTAGGCTTTAACTTTTAGAAGCCCACGTTTAGAGGGAGAAGTTTAGAAAACCCATAGATTACCCATGCCCTTCTCATTTTATGCACTTAGTAAGTTACGAAATACTTTTAGTTTATAGATAATATTCTTTATATATAACATATATGATAAGACCCAATTGTGAATAAATATATTACTTTTTATTATTTTTAATCTTCTTATGTAATTAGTTCTGCTCCTCCAAATAAAATTTTCTGGGTCCAACACTGCTCAGTAGGTATATAAATTTCTTTAGTTCTAGGATCAACATAGACATGTTGTAGTCATGTATATAAGTAATATAACCATATAAATTTTAATGAACAACATAAAACCATTCTGAACTCATGTAGGGCTCGCCTAGACATTGCCTGAATGGCAGGCTTACACTGGTAAGAGCTCTGCCAAAGTTGTCTTGTTACTAAGATCTAATAACTGACTTGAATAATAACTTCTATTCTGGTAGCTTATATTATGCTGCACATCAAGTATCTACCTCCCTGACTCCTTCAGACACACCAGCTTCTATGATGTTTATATTCATGTTGTCCTCAGTACATCTCCTGTACATCCCGTACATTGTTAACTTCATGCTTTTTCTGTTCGGTTTTTTCATTTGACCCACAAAATGTGAATATTTTCATCATGATCACTTGTATTTCACATTAGTTTCTCGACAAGTTTCCTTTTAGCTTTTTAATTCATTGTCCACAGGCTGTCAGAAAGGACAATAAGCAGCGGTTTAGCCTACTGGACGAAAATGGAGAGATTTTGATACGTGCAAATCAAGGGCACACAATAACGGTAATTTATTCTCCTTTAACCAGACTGTGGTTATGAATTTGAAAGAAATTTTTTTTTTATGGAGGGTTGAGACCAGCAGGTGACCTTATATATGTGCATGTTATTGTGTTTTACAGCTCCCTCACTGTTATTTTGAACTTTTCACTAAGTGAATATTCACTAATTTGATTATTATGATCCTGAATCAAGTGCCCATGGCATCCTTTTTGTTGTGGCTGTGTTCTTGTTTCATATGTCTAAGTTTATTCCTTTTTATGTCATTGAATTTTTTTTATGATTTATGAGAATGGGTTTGTGTCATGACTTGTATGAGTGTAGAATTTATTATTATTTTTCATTGTGATTCATGGGAATATATTATGAACATAATGTTGAACTTTTGAAGACCCTAATGTGGTGAACATGCACCATCGCCACTGACATGGTAGCCATGCATCCCAAGTCGGTGATCAATGTTATATTGTTGAATTATTTACTTCTTTTTTTTTGTTAACTAGTAGGTGGTATACAAGCCTTTAAGGTGCCTCCCAAGGTCGTCAAGGTTTCAAACCCAGACCCTTAAGCATAAATTGTAGAGATGATTTCACTTAGGCAATAGGCTGGTGAGTGGTGGCCTGACATGAAACGAATTATTTTGTTTTTGCAGAACAGAATACTAATGTAATAAAGTATTTTATTATCTGAATTGCTGATACAGGAATTGATCTTTTCAGATTGATTGTAAATGCTGACATATTATCTTAAACCTATGACATAATTGGTTTTAGGACTCCTTAAGCATTGATTTCACCTGATTTTTTATCCAGATTGTTAAGATCCCTAGCATTCAATGAATAGTTTTCAACTTCAACACACCAAACGCCGCGCCCCCCCCCCCCCCCCCCCCAAAAAAAAAAAAAAACACAAAATAATAAGTAAATAAAATAACCCCAACAAATCCTTTCTTCTTACTCAAAGTATTGTTCCTTCTTGGTTCAAAGTTCACTGTATTAGCAACTATCTTAAATCTATGCCTGCAAACTAGATCTACCCCTTTCTTGGCCCTCTATTCTTCAATTTCTTAGTCTTCTCAATATTTCGGAAAGTGTGATAAAATGTTTCTCTGAACCGCGAGAGGGAACCCAAGAAATCTAGCCAGCCCTTTAATTTTTTTAATTACCAAGGTGTAAACCTCCATCTTCCTTTATTTACTACATAGCTCCATGCAGTAGCTATAAAGTTAGAACATGTCCTGAAGTTATCACAATCTTGTTGTAATGTAATTTTATGTTGTCTTTTAATGAACTTCTTTTGCTCCAACAATTTATATAAATTTCTTTGTGTGTTTGACAGACAGTAGAAACTGAAAGCTTATTAAAACCAATCCTTTCAGCCGAAGAAGTTCCAGGTTAAGATACTTCTACATGTGATATATTTGTTTACACCGTAGTTTTCATATTTTTTTGCTTCAATGCATTTTTACCTTGGTGATTTGCAGTCTGTGTGCATGGAACCTATAAGAAATTCTTGGATTTAATTTTGGAGCATGGTCTCAAGCGCATGAAAAGGTTGCATGTACACTTCTCATGTGGCTTGCCAGCAGATGGAGAAGTAATCAGCGGTAAGATGCTTGGAGAAATCTTCTTGCTCTTTTATTTTATTTTATCAGCATCACTTACTTTCTGAAACAATCATGATGTCATTGCTTATAGTTTCTGAGATAATCATGATTTCATTGCTTATAGTACATTGAAATTTGATATGTATGCCTCACCTGCTTTTGCGAAGTGGAAAACAAAGTAAAACCAGAAAGGGGAAGTAGAAGGGAATGAAGAAAGAGTAACACCAAGAACATGGTGCCTTATATGTTAATGATGGCCTCTCCCTCTAATTTATGCATCTCTGGTCTGTCTCTGTGCAATAAATTGATCTTTGGTTGTGCAGATTTTAACAGAGTTCAGAGTCAAAGAGGTGATATTGATGACTTACTAGATGTGACTGTTAATTTGCGTATGTATCCCGGTGAAATGGTAGTTGGATAAGTTATTACATGCTAGTATGATACAAATAGGCTACCTTCCTTCTAGCTAACATAGCTCTGTTGATGGGAAGTCTCATCAAATTGTGTTAAGAATGCTCTCCATATCACAAGTTTCTGAAAAACTGGACTGACAATTTTTTTCTGGAGGCCTATTGGTTTCAAGTTTTCTTGTATCAGGCACCTAATTTTTTGTATTGCACCATTTAGAAACATTTATACATGACAGTGTCTTTTCTTAGAGGAGTTGTGTGAATTTAAAAATAGTTGGATGAGATGATAAATCATCTGCATCCAGAAAAAATTATATACTTTTGCTGGATTCTGATCAACTACATGACTTGTCATCTTTCAGGTATGAGACGGGATGTTAATGTTTTGATCTTTCTTGACGTCAGAAAAGCTCTGGAAGGTATATAACAAAATCGGTTCATATTGAAGTTCGAAATGAAACCAGTTAATGTTTGTCTAATGCTACATCTATTGCAGAGGGAATGAAGCTTTACATTTCAGACAACAAGGTGATCTTGACAGAGGGTTTCGATGGTGTTGTGCCAGTGAAGTACTTCGAAAAGATTTTGTCATGGCCAGATAGACAGCCCATACCTTTTTAGATCTGGAATTGATCAGATATTATTTTTTACTTTTTGGAACTTATGGGACCCGTTTTGCTCCGAAGACATCATTGGTTCTTCTTTTCATTGAAAAATGTAAATATGGCACATGTAATGAGATAACCTCAATTGAGTACAATATTTCTATCTATCAATGCTTCAAATGATGAGAAACTTTGTAACTCAAGTATTTCATGTTGTTTAGGGCATTGCGTTGTAATATTAACCTCTTTGTACATGATAACACTATAGGCTTTCTTGCAACCACTACACTGGGGTCCAAAGTGTCCTTGAACAGAAGTGCTGGTGTTTGAGTCTTCTCTCTCCTTAGTTTGTCCCCAAAAAACAAAAGAAAAAAGGAAAAAAGAAGAGGTATTTCATGTTGTTTTACACCCCCAACTAATTGTGCAGGAAAGTTATGCCATGCAGGCAACATGTGAGCGCGAAAGTGAAGTCTAGAGTCTTCTAGAGAATTGTTGAGCGCGAAAGTGAAGTCTAGAGAATTGTGGAGTTATTGGAGAGGGTTGGAAGATTTTTTTTTTTTTTTCAATTCTAAAATGTTGGAGTTTGTAGATATGTGTTGAGAAGTCTATAGAAGATTAGAGAGTATTATGAAAGAAGTTATAGAAATGTAGGACATTTATGGTAGATTGGACATTTATGGTAGACTAGATAACCATAAATAGGTGAGGAGTGACTTGTACATTTGGATCTGTTTGCATTATAAAAATTCAATTATTATTATTCTTTGGTGTTAAACCATTTCCATCCAAGGAAAAAGATTATCATCATTTTCATCCTTCGCATAAAATTTTTTTTCCCAGTTCCTTAAAATTCCCAACACAAACTCCCAAAACGAGGAAGGTAGGTTGTCAAACAAATGTATCAATTCAATGAAAACCAAGTTCATTTCATTTGTTGGACGAAAAATTTGTCAAGTATTAGATTAAATATCAAACCTAATCTATTCCCCACAAGGTAGAAAGGAAACAATATCAAGCACACCCTAGAAGAAACTGGTTCTAAGAAAGACTGGATCCAACTTCCCAATTACTAAGCAATAATTGAAACTCAAAATTTCATCATAAACAAGGGATGTATACTGAATGTTAGCCATGGCCATTCCAAAACTCAATATCATGCAAGTTTTAAATAATGCATCCACCACCAAACTATGGAACAATGAATCAGCTTCAGTACAGCAGCTTCCATTCCAAAACTCAATATCATGTAACTTATAAATAATGCATTCACCACCAAAATATGGAACAACAATGAATCAGCTTCAGTACAGCAGCTTAGCTTCCTTTGCCCTAAAGAGATTCTTGACCAAGTACAAAAAGTTCTTCATCCAAATCTATAAAGAATGTCTGTTAAGTTAAACTTCAGCGTCATCGGGAACAAAGTGCAATTGATGATGCCATGGACAATGCAACTTCTTTCTTTGCTAAAGATGACAATAAAACAGCAGATAAATTGTGCATTAAGAATGAAAGCACAAATAACTTGTGGGGAAAAATAAAATAATAATAATAAAAAAAGAGAATGAGAGCAAGAATTTGCTAGCCTTGAGACATCAGCCAACCTACAATATATGAGTAACCTAGTTGGTTGCTGCAACCACTAACATGGTTGCACAATTAGGTTTAAGACGTAAATGCAACTAATCATTGTATTTAAGAATTCAAAGATACATAAAATCCTAGATTCCAGGTTTGATTGACTGATACAGAGTGTAGAACATGAATTAACAAACAGGAGGCATTTATAGGTAAATGCATCTTAAAATGGTTTCAAAAAGATGCAATCATTGAGCAATGATGATAGCACCTTTCCAAAAACACAAAATTTCAAGACTGAATTATTCCCAGCCATCCAAGTAAAGAATGCCAGGCTACAAATGAAAGAAGAGAAGGTTATTTGCAAGATGAATCTCCCCACAGAACAAGACAGACATCTGCCCATAATTAAACATGTAACGAAAAATGGCAATATTATAGCATGAAAACATACAAGGCATTATGGCATAATGAAGAATTTACTCTTCCCCTTACCCCAAGCAGAATTCCTGTCTCACTAGGACTGGTCAGCATACTAACCTTTGTACAGGTTCGAGAATCTTGCTTAGGTTGAATAACTCAACGAAACAAGGAAGATAAATATTGTAAAAACTCAGCAGATTTGCAAATGAGAAGAATAATCTAGCGACCAGATTTTGATATAGAAAATCTATATTCCTCCCATTACCCGCATCGTTCAAAAAGACCCCAGATTTAGTTTTGAATTGGTAGAGGACGAGAATCCTGCTGAACTATACTGGTAAGAGGCAAAACTATCATATAAGAAAGCGTTGAACCAGAAGAAATATGTTTTTTTTGGGTGGGAGGAGCGGGAAAGCTCACCTGGAAATATGAGTGAAGGTGAAAATTCCCAAAGCGTCGCCAAAGGTTCAATCGTCATACACAAAGGTATATTCGCGCTTGGCTTGTATTTTCACGACCATTTTCAGCCAAGGTCAGACTATTCATGGCTTAGCTTGAGCTTGTATTCATATATACTCACAGATACATAAATAAGTCGCAGATCATACAGATTCCAATATATAAATATATATAAACTAGAAGAAATCACTGAGAAGATCCAATCCTTCATAGTCAATGAATGGAATTGAGGGGTTCTCTGATGGACTCTTGTTCTCCATGGTGACGCGACAAAATGAAAAAGAAAGAGCAAACTCATATTAGGGAGACGAGAAAGGTTTAAATAATAGATATAAACCTAAAATTTGGTTTCGGGATCTGAAATGAGAGAGAGAGATGAAAGATTTTTTGAGTAAGGTATGTGTTTAAATATCTTAATATTGGTCTCTTTGATGGACCTGGTGCTTCCATTAATGGGCATGGGCATGAACTTGGGGGGTTTTTTAACAGGCTTAAAGAAGAACAACCAAAAGAAAAAAAAAAACTTTTGGAATCTTCATATGCAACGATATAGAAGCTGAAAGTAAAGTATAAGGGAACCACAATTTTCTTTTGAACATACTTGTCAGTTGTCCCGTGTCAAACTAGACTCAAATCCAAGCAGTTACAGTTTGCCTTTAATGACAAACTGTTAAGACAATGGGGGTAGAGTAACATAATGAAAATATATATATATATATTTTTATATTTATATTTATATTTATGTTTCTAAAGAATGTCTTCCAGCACATAAAATGCAAATATAAACGGGAAGAACCTGGCAATCACAGAGTCAAACAAATTTTGTAATGTGATAAAAATGCCTTAATATCATCGTTTTAATGCAAAGTCATTAATGTATTTCAGCTCAAAAAGCAAAAATAGAAGGGGAAATCTTGCACTCACCGTATCAAACAGATTTTGGTGTGACAAAATTGAAATGGCCATGGGACTGGAAAGACATTAAGACAGTACGAAATTACAAAATTAGCATGCCAACATCAAGATAAACAGATCAATCTCCAACAGAAGTCATAGCTCTTGATGGGAAATTCTATATCAACTTTAACAAAAAGTCAAACCTAATTCTGTAAGTGAACACAACAGGTATAGGTCATATTGTAACTTGTAAGTGCACTAGTCGAATAGGCAATGGAAAAACAGAACAGACAAAATTAGACACACAAGAGACTCTGAAGCTACCAGAGGGGGAGATAATGAAGCTCAAATTGTTTGTTTATTTTTTCATCTTTGGTCCATTAGATGTTTTGAGAATCCAAAAACTGGAGAGCTCCTTAAAAGCAAACTCTCCAGTCAACCGTCACTTTTCCCATCTGATATGATAAAATTTTGGTCTGACCATTTTGGGTCAACAACACAATTACGACATGTATTTTCACATCAAAGTAAATACAATTTGTAACATTTGCGACACAAAGTAATCATTTCTTGCAGTTTTCACAACATCACCACCTTTTATGGAGAAAATGTTCTAACCAATGGCATAGACAATATAGTTTGCAGAATGAATTCCATTCCACTTAATCAGAGAATAATAATTTAGACTACCTATTAAGTTTCCTTAATCAAGGGATAGAAAGAAATAAAATACTTGGATCAACAATTGAATCCATCAAGACTGCTGGAATTTTTGTGAAAACCTAAAATAGGATAACCCGAAGACAACATACTTCTAAATACAGAAACAGCCAGTTACGAGCTTTTATGAACCACAAAATCACAATGATTCCAATGTATTAATAGTTCCATAAGAGAACTGAAGAATTTACCAGATCACATGTCTTGAAACTGAAAAGTGCTATTTTTGGCATTGCAAATTCCTGGCATCTCATGCAGAAAAAAAAGGAAAACAGACCAGATATTTCAAATATTAGAATAGGAAAGTGTAAATGTAGCTGATGATTTAAAAGGTGGAATATATCAATTATTCTATTGGGAAAAAAAAACATGTGCATCGTATGATTTTGCATTGATTGAGGGCAGATGGAACAACTATGGTAGACCAGTGCAACAGGATTGATGGGCACGGTGAAAGAGCCGCCATTTCAAGGAAAATAAATCATACAGAAATGCATCTAAAAATAAAGATTAACAAAGCTGATACACCGCACATGTTATGGAATAAATAACTGTGCATTATAAAAAAATCAAATACAATACATTATATGTATAAATATAACAGAAAAAGCAATTATCGTGTGCTATTTTATTGGAGTACCAGGGAGATGATACAAGTCCACAATCAGATAATGCTCTATCAGTCATGAATTCTACAATGATAAAGCTACAACAATTACATTCCCAAGAATTATAAAGGATGGTTCTGGGTTTATTTTGATACAGCTTAGAGTACCCGTGAAACAATGTTCAACAACAACAAAAACTTCCCCGTCGTGGAATGCAAATTTCCTTCTCGTATGGCATCATTAAGATATATGAAAACAAGATAACCGAGCAAAGAACAGAGATAGGTTAAAAACAATCATAAGAATCAAAATGAACAAGAATTCGAATGATCCTACCACACAATTGAAAGAATGTATCAATGGGAGCTCTTCTTTCCAGAACCATAGTAACTGAGATACCACCGAACGAACTTCTTCAAACCGTTCTGCAGATCGGTTGTGGGCTTATACCCGAGTTCCCTCTGAGCCAAGCTTATATTTGCATGTGTAAATTGCACATCCCCATTCCTCGGCAACTTCATAACATTTCTTTTTGCCTTCACTTTCAAATGCCTCTCCAAAATGCTCACAAGGTCTGACACTGGCACCGGTGAAGTATTCCCCAAATTGAAGACCCGCAATTGAGCCGGCCCCTTCTTTTTCCCCCCACTACCAGTACTCTTCTGTGCAGTATCCAATGCACCCAAGCAACCCTTCACAATATCATCAATGTAGGTAAAATCACGTGCAACCGTGCCACGATTAGGCCCTTCAAAGATTGTTATAGACTTCCCCTTCAATATATCCTTAGTAAAGAAGAAATACGCCATATCTGGTCTTCCCCAAGGGCCATAAACAGTAAAGAACCGCAACCCGGTAAGCGAAAGTCCATAGATATGATTGTAAGTGTGAGCAATCTCTTCACCAGCCTTCTTAGTGGCTGCATAAAGACTAGCAGGCTGGTCTGTCCTATCTTTTTCCGAAAAAGGTACTTTTGAATTGAGTCCATACACAGAACTAGACGATGCCCACACAATTGCAGGCTGTGGATTCGCAGATTTACATACTTCAAGAACATTAACAAGACCAGCAATGTTACTATGCACATAAGAGCCAGGATTTTCCATAGCGTACCTCACACCAGCCTGAGCAGCCAAATGCATCACATGGGTAAATTTCACAACCTCGAAAAGCTTTCGAAGAAGATTCACATCATTGATATCACCCTCCACAACAAACACTCCTGTTCGCTCCAATAGCCCCTGTCGGGCTCGCTTCAATTGGGGATCGTAGTAGTCGTTGAAATTGTCGAGACCCAGAACACCATCTCCTCGGCGCTTGAGCGCGACGGAGACGTGGGTTCCGACGAATCCGGCGGCTCCAGTGACGAGAACGGAGAACCCATTTCGCGACCGGACTCTGGCGGAGGACTGAACCCGTTTTTCCCAGGCTGGTCCGCCCCAGGAATGGGTTCGGAGCGATCGGCGAGAGAGATCTGAGGACAGTGAAGAGGACGGAGAAGGAGATCTGTAGAAGAAGACGTAAATCAAACCCATGAACACGACGGACCAGAAGGTAAGTTTGGTGAGAGAAGCGCTCCATCTAAGTCTGTGAATGTGTGGAGATTTCTCCATCTTGGACTTGCCTGGTGATGATGGGATGCTGTCAATGTGGGACATCTGCTTCATTTGTAATCAAAAAATGAAAATAAAAAATAAAAACCCTTGATTTTTCCTCCTCTCTCGAGTATAATTTTCTTGGGTTTTCTTGGAATGTGGTGAAAAATTTAGGGTTCCAAGTTTTGGGTTCAAAAAAAATTCTCTCCTGAAGATAAGAGAGAAAAAACAAAGGTATGTAGTTGGTGGTGCTATTCAACTTTTCTCTTTATTTATGGAATCTTTCTGGTTTCTTGGAGGTGTACTGGTTGCTGTTGCCACTTTTGTGGTTTTCTTGGTTCTACATATGGAAGATTTTTTCTTCCTTTTTCCTTTTTTTTTTTTATTTTATTCCCCGCTGTCTGATTAGGCAATGGGAGAATGGAGAGAGAAAGAGAGGAGAGAGAGAGAGAGAGAGGACTTTTGAAGATGGAGTAATGAGGAAGGAGATGAATGAGTCTATGAAGAATTTAAAATGGATTAATGGAGATCTGAAGGAGATCAATAAGAGTATAGTCAAAAGCACTGTAATTAATGAAAAGGGTCATTTTCACTGAGTTTGATTTAGGGTTGTAAAATGGGGTTTTCATCAATTTTTCCTCGATAAAAACCAAATCTTCTATGTAATGAATGAAGATATTGAAAATTCGATAAACAAATGTAGCTATCCATTGAGTTCTGCATTGATTGGTTGGAGGAAGCCTTGTAATTCAGGCCTCCATTTCCATACCTCTTTTTTTAACCAATTTCGTGTGGTGGGAAGATCTTTATTTAGGGGAGGGCTAATTAGGTTTTGGATTGGAAATGGGGATTGGGGTTTGTTGGAGATGGTGTGGATGAGATTTTGAGCCTAATTATGTGGGGTTGCTAAACTTCACACCATTAATAGGGGTGAGAGATTTATTGGGATTGGATACCCCCAATTATTTTCACCTAGCCTTGTGATTTGGTTATGAATTAGAGTAGTGTTTAATTTTTTCACTAATCTTATTATTTGGTAATAAATGATGTTAGTGACACAAATTTACACTATGAGAAATGTTTATCTAACTTTGTTGGAGAACTGAATTTTTACAAAGAAAGAACTCAACCCGTAAATGTTCGGTGTCCCGTGAACATATAACACTTAAAACATGATAATAATTTTTTTCATAATTATATTTAACACTTTCTCTTTAATTTTTACTAAACCTTTGTTAGTTGTAATTAATGAAACTAGAACTTTTCTTAAATTTTGTTAGTAATCAAAAATGATAATTTAAGCACCATTAAATGTTGCTAAAGTTTGTAAATAGTTCAAAAAAATAAAGTAAAATTTAATTGAGTGCAAACTCCTCTTCCCCTTTAGATACTATTGTTAACATTTTGAGTATATTTTAGCACAAAGTTTTACCTATTTTTTCATTAAACACGTTGAAGAATTTAAATTTTTTTTTTTTAGAAGATTGAACTCCTGATATCTTTTTGAAAAGTAAGGACTTGATACCGAGTAAGAACTTTTAATTTTATACATTCAAATTATATGTGACAATAATTGTATGGAGCTATTATTGGCTCTACAAAGTTATACACACGGCTTCAATTTAATTTATTTATAATTCAAATGACAAAAATAATCCTCAACTATCCTAGTTGGTCTCCTCATTTTTCTCTCTTCTTTGATCTCTACTCTATCAAATAAAATTCACTCGCGTTTCCATTTGTATGTTTTTGCCTTTTTACTCCAACTAAATCACAGACGCCTGCCATCAAATTACTCTCATTTCCATCTTTTTATCTTTCTTTTTTGTATGCTTCCATTTTTACTCCAACTAAATCAGCAACACTTACCAATTACCATTTACAAAGGGAGGCACTCCACTTTTCATCATTTGCACAATCTTAAATAATAATCTTAACTTTACAAATAAATAATTATTACTCTTTAAATGACACAACTGTCTTTTTAAATTTTCTATCTTTATCTCTAACTTTTAACATTTTAGGTCTCTTTTGACAAAAGAAAAAATATATATTTATGTTGAATAAATTGCCTCTTTTGACTGGACCAAAAAAATAAAAAGTAACGATTAAAAAAATATATATTTATTGAAGAAGTTATCTTCCAAAATAATAATAATAATAACAATAAATACGAAAAGAAGAGGATTAAAAAAAATTATCTTATTTCTTTTGACATCACCCATAAAAAATTACTAAAAAAAATTAAAAAATTACCTCTTTTGACAAGGTTGAAAAAAAGTTAACTTTGTTGAATAAATTATCTCTTTTGTCGGCCAAAATAAAAATTAGTAGTATGGAATAAATTATTTTCTTTGAGAGGACCTCCGGGAAAAAACAAATAGTAAAGAAAGTAAAGAAGAAAAAAAAAGTTAAGTGTGACATTATAAATTAATAGATGTCGTATTAATGAATTCGAAAATCTTCTTGTCTTTTTTTGTATATAAAAAAAAATGTAAATATAATGCAATTGAAGAAAAGTGAAGTGAAAATATCCCCCACTTTACAAATAACTATTTATCTTATTTTGTGTACAAATGGTGAATGAGATTATGCATATACATAATTCATGTATGGCCAAATTTTGGGAATAGATGAAAAGTAAAAATTAATAATTAATAACATTGAGTGTTTTATCTATAGAAGAAGCTATCAAAGTTGGAAAATCTATACTTATCCCCACAAGAAAACAAAAGTTAAAAAGTCATCGCAGAAATAATACCGATTTTAAAGTGAGTGTAAAACACTACACAGTTTATGATTATAACCTTTAAAATTTTATTAGGTCATGTCGAATTCTTTTTCACATACTCTCTGTATTACTCTTATTAATCTATTTTTTTATTTCAAATTGATAGTATTGCCAATGATTTGTGTTTTAATATATTGAGGGCAATTTACTAACGGTAGAGGAAAGATAGCAAGGAGAAAGGAAACGTATAATAGATGAAAAGTGAGTTGAGAGAGTAGTATTAAAACAATTCGGGTTATTTTTATCATTTAATTAGTACAAATATTGAAGTGGAGCGTCAATATCAGCTCCCTAATTTTATATTGGTAAAATATTGTGTTGCACGTGTGCAAAGTGTGTATAACTGTAAAGTAAACATAAATAAATATAATAAAAAATTATTTATATAGAAGAATAATTTTGCATTATTATTTATTATATATAAATAGTATTAATTAAGAAAATAAAAAATCATAATAATTATGTAATTTGTGTGAGAGTTTTATAGAAACTATTTTAAAAATTCTTTTTATATTAATAAGTAATTTGTGTTATAATTTTATAAAAACTCTTTTTATATATAGTATAAATATATTATTAGCGAAAGGATGGGTATAAAGTAAAATAATAATAATAATAATAAATTAAATACATGGAAGAATAATTTTGCATTATTATTTATTATATATAAATGGTACGTGGTATTAATTAAGGAAAAAAAAAAAAAAACTCATAATAATTAGGTAATTTGTGTTAAGAGTTTTATAGAAACTTTTTTAAAAACTCTTTTTATATTAATAGGTAATTTGTGTTAGAATTTTATAGAAATTAAAAAAATCTCTTTTTATAGTAATTAATAATTTTTTTTTTTTAATAATAGTATAGACATATTATTTATAAATTAATGGCTTGGAACACTCTAACCCATTATTTTATTTTATTTAAACTTTGCTTATTGATATTTTAGTATTTTATTTTAGTTTAGTTGGACTTTGCTTATTGGTGTTTTAGTATTTTATTTTAGTTGGATTTTACTTATATATATTTAATTTACATTATCTTATTAAATTAATTATAAATCAATAATTTGAAATTCTCTAACCCCTTGTAAGTTACAAATATTATCCAAGTAAATCCTTAATTTTACTGAATGTGTCATCTCATAATATCAAATCGACAACAAATTTCATAAATTCCATTTCAAACATTTTTTTTTTTTATCAAGCCCTTTAACACCCCATCATTTATGTATGTTTTGAGGTGTCCGCATATATATATATATATATATATATATATATATATATATTAGGTTTTGCAAAAAGCATGATTTAAAACTCTGGCATTCAGTCAATAGTACTCCACAAATCCAACCAATTTTACGTTGAATATCGAACAGAGAGGTCGTTGACCTTATTTTTTCATAAGCCAAACACAAATTGGAAAAGGAGAATATGCTCTCTCTTTTTTTTCTTTTCTTTTCTTTTCTTTTCAGGAATTTATTCAAGCTAATAACTGTACAGGCCTTCTTTTGTTTTTAGCTTCCACTGGTTTAGCTAGATTTTCCTTGTAAACTCATGTTCATTTTTATTTTAAAAATGAAATAAAAAACTTGACAATTGGGTGTCTCACACATGTAAAAATAACTTGATTAGTCAAATGTCATGAAGTTTATAAATGCTCTTGCTAAAATAAAAACAAATTAAATCAATCACCAAACTTTGTTATACTTTTTAGCTTTTTCTTTTTATTAATTGATTTATTTTCTCTTTATGCCATTGTAACGAGTCAAAGAGGAGACAAAGTCATGTGAGAATTAGGGGAGTCACATTTAATGTGTGGTAATAGAAATAGTGGAAACAAACTTAAAAAGAAGGCAAAAGCTTCTTTTAAGAAACTTTTTATTAGGTATCTTATGTTCCAATTTATGCTAGGCTAGGCTAGCACATGTGAGTCCAATGTGTAGAGATTATCATACAATCACAAACACCAAACACCAAACACCAAACTAAGCTTGCTTAAATTCAAATTCATTGTGACTTAATATGAAATAGAGTGATGTTCAAGAAAAAATATACTTGAGTACACTACCACCACATTCCCTACATTACACTCCTGAGAATACAATTATCTATTTTGCAGTTATTAATAAATACATAAATACATAATTAAATGTGATTCTGCTTTCTATAAAAGTTCATAAAGAGGAGTCATCTTGTGTACTGAGAGAATTCAGTATCCTTCATTTTCTCGGCTACCAAACAGAACAAATTTCTCTTTGCATAGTACACAAGTTTTTTTAATAAATTAATATTTTCTAAGAAAAGAACAAGAAATAAATCTCTACATAGCAGCTACCATGTGACCTTCTGATACAGGAAGGTGAGGCAACCATGTCCCAAGGGTTCTCTCTTTATACCCTGGCATCGTGTTCCATGCATTGCTAGTTAATGTAAGATGTACCCTCAACAAATCATATACTAAAATGTATGAATTAAATAAATAAAGCCAAAAAAATAATAATAATAAAATAGGTACAGTACATAATAACAAGAGCAATCACGTAAGATTATACTTTCCAGGAAACTGCCTCCAGCATATGCTTCATAGATAGATCTAGTGAATGTTACTGCAAAAATCTAAACCAAACTGAGAATCTGGTATTCCATAAATCATAAAATCATATTGGGGAGCACTAAACTCAATTGTTGGACAAAATAATCTTACAATATAGCGAGATCCCCGGAAAAAAAAAAAAAAAATTGTTCCCTAGAAAAACAATGAATTCAAGCATTCATTCAAATGGAACCCTTGGGGCAAAATGGTTTTCGTTGCAATCATTCTAAAGCGACTTGAGATCAATCCAATACACTACTAAAACTTACAGTCTCTTGACAACATAAGCCTTGCTGGCCAACATATATTTTTTAACAATCACAAGGTGAATCAAAAGGAAATGGAAAGGCTGCATCTATCTCTCTCCCGTTCCCCAGCCAGGAGCCAAGATTTTTGTTGTTGTGGTGGTAGCCGATCAAATATACTTATAGTTGTCTTTGTTTTTTGACCTTGTCTTAAATGGAAAAGGATTGTTCAATGCTTTGTAAACCGCTGGAGGACTTCAAAGTAGTCAGGGAAGGTTTTCCGAGTGCAGCCAGGATCCTTGATGGTGACTGGAACATCTGCACAGGCAGCAAGAGAGAATGCCATGGCCATTCTGTGATCATCGTATGTATCTATTGCTGTCACATTTAATTTCTCTGGTGGAGTGATAATACAGTAATCTGACCCTTCTTCAACGGTCGCTCCCAACTGAAAAGAAAATTTAAAACCAAATTGCAAGATTTCAAAATATAAAGTATCGACAACTTAGCTAACATCAAAACAGTTTCGCATATGAATGACGGTGCTAGACCCTTACCTTTCTCAGTTCTGTGCAAATGGCAATCATTCGTTCCGTTTCCTTTACTCTCCAGCTAGCCACTGAAGCAAAAGACCAAGAGTCAATTTAGATGCAGTCCTTCTAGGTGTAACTTTTTATATAAAAAGAAAATGTGTCCTTACATTGAGATAAAACTCTTTGTTCAGACAAGAAATTAGAAACATGCATCATTCATAAATTATACTGTACCCAAACTTTTGAGTAAATTAACTCCGTTCCTACAATTTTCAGCTGTTCATGAAACAAGGCCTGAGTTTCTATTGTTTAATTATTCTTTTAACTGTTTCTGGTGAAGGAAATTTTACATCTTAACTTCTGCTTCAATCAGGCAATATGGTAAAGGCCAACAATTGGTGTAAACGCATAATGGTAATTCCATTTATAGTATATGTGCCCCATGTAAACGCATAATGGTAATTCCATGACTCAAATATTCTGGCTTGCCCGCCTTGCCGTATGCGATATTTGATACCCAGAAAACGAATCTTATTATCAACTCGCACAACAAAATTCTCAACCACAACAGGCCCAGTAATAACTATTATTTTTCAAAATTTATCATATGACGCTTTGTACTTCATGCCCACTGTAAGTTTATGTACTATTATTGTTTGTAAGCAAAAATATATACAAGGGTATCCAATTTTAAAGGCCTAGGAGTAATCCTAGACCATTATTAGTCACAAAAAGAATTTTATACAGAGGCATTCAATTAAACCAGGCAAAATGTATCTAAAACCAAGAACATCATAAATTTATTTTCAACTTTTAATGAACTCCATTTTTTGATAGAGCAACAAGGAGAACATAATAAAATTCAAACTTCTATTAGATCAAAATGTCACATTCAAAGTGAAAGATCATTTAAACATGAACTTTTATATACAAAATCTAACCTTAACAAATATTTTTAAAAAAATAAAAAAATCAAATTGAAATGAATAATTATATGGATCTGAAACATGAAGAATGTATTCTCAATTTCCTATTAGTAAAGGTTATTGAAGTGGTGACAGAAAAATAAACAAAATAGCAGCATATAAAAGAAAGTACATCATTAAACCTCACAAAGTGAGCCATTTAATCACTAATGAGTGGGTGCTAACCTTATGAACAAATAAGGTAATGTTTCTTTTTAGAAGTATCTGTTTATATAACAGCAGCAACAACAAGAAGCACTGAACCAAGCATTTTTCCAATTACTCGGGGTTGGCTACATGAATCATATGTTTCCAGTCTGCTCTATTTAAGGCCATAGCATCATTCAATCCACATGCTATCATATATTTCTATACTAACTCTACCCACGGTAACTTTGGTCTTCCTCTTCCCCTAGTATTACCTTCAATGTGGACTGTGTCACTTTTCCTAACCAACGCAGTTAAAGGTCTTCTTGGCACATATCCATACAATCTTAATCTTAACCTATTTTCTCTCATTTTATTACCAACTGGTGCTACTTCAACCATCTCCCGAATGTGATCGTTTCTAATTCTATTTGTTTATATAACATAACCAAAAACTTATCTATACATATTGCATATAAATTATAAATATATGTATGTATTCAGGTATATGATTATATACACATCTAATACATAAAAGTGCATCTAGATTTTCTTACATCCAACAATATTAATAAATAACTACAAGTTGTCTGGTTGAGGGGCATATCCTGCCACACAGTAAACAGGAAGTTTAGGGCTCAATTTCCTTTTGGGACTAGGGTGCATGTGACTTTCATATATATATATATATATATATATATATATATATATAGTGCACGTGACTTTCGTATATATATATATAATTCAAAAAATGCATTACCTGGTGAATGTCCCTACATTTTTGTGGGCTTCTAGGAGGGGAAGTCTGACCGGCATTTATTTTACACAAAGTGGCATTATTCTCTCTTCTTTTCTTTGCTTCCTTTATTTTTTATTTTTTGGAAATTAATGTGACATTATCCAAAATATACATACGGATATAAAGGAAGTACAAACACTTCTCCTAGGGAATTCAGTGGCAGTATTAGAAGTGAATTGAAGTTTGATTTTTCTTTTTTCTTGGTTGGACACTGCAAGGACGCGTTTGGACACAACGGGGTAATTTTATAATTATTTTTCTTGGAAGGATGTGATTCAAATCCAATTTTAAAATATATTATTGGTTAGTTACAATATATATATATATATATATATATATATATATATATATATTTATTTATTTATTAAAAACAAAATCAACAAAATCCCAACTCTAGGCTTAAAATTAGTGATTTCTTTCATGATATTGTAGATAAAATGATCAAAAATTATTTTTTATAAATAATAATACATTATATTATTATTTTTTGATGTAGTAAAATATCTGTGTTCTATTGTTTTTGAGATTTGTATCATATCATACCAGAATCCATATCCATGCTTGCTAGGCAGATATTACAAGATACTATTTATGACACACTAAAACAAACAGTTTCCTCAGAACTTTTAGACAATCGAGGCTATTATCTTGGATATTGTTATATATACGGTCTACAATATACTATAAGGATGACCATGACGTAGTTTATGACATTGTTAATGTGAGCTCGACAAATTTTGAAATGCAGGACCAAGAAATGGGAAGTTCCAAGATTCTAAGTAATAGGCCAGTTTCCTTTTTCTTTTTTCTTTTTTTTTTCCCCCTCCCATTTTCAACAACCAAAACAAGAATGTCAAACCATTTATAAGATATTATTTATGACAGACTAAAACAACCATACCGTCTCTTATGCAAGTCGGACCATCAGCAAAGAGTGCAACGACAGCCAGAGTCATAGCAACATCAGGCATTTTGTTCATATTGACATCAACGGCACGCAAGTGTTTCCTTCCAAGAAAATCCCGGGGTGGCCCTGTCACAGTTACACTGTTCTCTGTCCAGGTAACTTTAGCACCCATTTTCTCAAGAACCTCAGCGAATTGAACATCTCCCTACATTAAAAGGAAATAGAATTCAAAAAGAAAAAAGGTGAGATGACTTAATTCGCGAGAGCATAATTGAAATATAAAGTCAAGAGTCATTTGAAACATAATCTGATACGTGGACACTTGTTTGCAACAGAAAACTACTAGGGAGCTCAAATATATGGAAGAACTAAGAAGACAATATTAATGGGGAAAGACATAATCATCTAATTAGAATATTTCAATGAAGATAAGCCAGGAAAGATATGCATGTTCTGTTTATAATTAGGTACACTTGAGAGTTAATATAGGTAAAAATATAGTACATGGATATTTTATCTCAAATCCTTTGATTATCTGCAACAAAATCAGATTTTCACATTAATGAAAAACAATAAAATTACAGTATGTCTACCAAACTTTTTTTTTGTTTTTGTTTTTTTTTTTTTGTAATTATCACAAAGGAACGAAACTAATGAAAGGTGGTATGTTGGTGTGATCAGTACCTGTAAACTGCTTGTACCACAACCTTCAACAGTCATGGTCCCACCAGTGACAGCTGCACCAGCTAGGAAGTAACTAGCACTTGAAGCATCACCTTCAACATATGCATTTCCGGGAGACCTGAGGGAAATTTCTCGTTCTATTAACTTCCAAAGCAACCAAGTTTCACCAAGTAGTGCAACTTTATTCAAAAGAGACTTACTTGTACTTTTGACCTCCTCGTATCAAGAATCTATCCCAGTTACCACTGTGCTCTACAGTAACCCCAAACCGCTCCATTAACTTCAAAGTCATCTCAACATAAGGTATGGAAATAAGTTTATCAATAATCTCAATCTCAACATCTCCTAAAGCCAGTGGAGCTGACATGAGCAAAGCAGTCAAGTATTGACTACTAATGGATCCAGAAAGCTTCACCTGGAAGATTAACAACGATAAATAAAACTATGTTTATTATTAAGAAAGATGTTATCCAAAAGGCTCAATTTACATTTTATTCCTTCACAAAACCACCAAAAATGAAAGATGAATGGCAGAGCCAAAGAGTAATGTATGAAGGGCAAGAAAAAATTTCAAGTATTAGATGCGAAGAACATTCTGTACGACAAATTTAGAAGTAATTACTAGTTAGAAAAGAAAACAAACACACACACATACACAGAAGCCTTTCCTTTCTTTAGGCTAAAAGTTTAACAGAATTGAATAGCACAGACATCATTCCCAAAAAGCTACTTGACAAGCATAAAACTATCATTACTTTCATATTTATCATCTTCAATAAACAATCGTTGTGGAAAAAACAGACTATATATCAACAGTTTGAGTGAAACACATTACTTTTAGAGTAGACCAAAAGAATAATCAAAGAGAACTTTCATTTAAAGAACAAAAAAATTCCTTGCGAAATTAAAGTCTCGATTCTGTATTTGTTTTAAATTTAGCTAAGATGGGTGCTAGATGAAGATGGTGTTCTAGCTCCTCTGAAGACTCAAACTAGTTTTACCACCAACATGCATTACCAGCTAAGCATGTTAGCATCTTCAATAAATTTTGCATCATTTTATAGGGTGTAAAGCAAATGACAGAAGTGTTAAACCCAGACTTGGTTCTCAATTCTTCCACAAATTCATAAACCTCAGAAATCATCAGAAGATGGAAAAGACAAAGAAAAAGAAAAAAAAAATGAAAGACCATAAATAGCATATACTTGCAATATGCAGAAGAAGCAGGAAGGACGAAAATTATACAAAGAGAACTTGAAGAGTCCATTGAGGACTTCCCTGCCTCTCCATCTTTTGTTTTTTAATGTGTGTGTACATGATTTCTTTAAAATGATGTTCTTCAAAATGAAATTTCTTTCAATTTTTTAGCATTTTCCTAAACAACTGGAATATGTCAGACTTTTTACCCCAAAAGCAATGCGCAGGGTTTTATATTCATGGAGTCATTTTTGGGTTGTTAATGCTCATGATCCAAACTCATGTAAATAAAAATATAAAATGAGGAAGACACACGATAGATAACAAAAAATGACTCTTAAACCCAAACAGAACAGTGAATATCCTTGAAAGAAAACTCATTTGTAAGGCAGCATAGACCCCAACTAGCCTGAATCAGGATTCAGCATAAATGCAAGCCCATTCCAAATATTTGTCTGTACAAACAAAACACGGTAAAAGAAAAAGAAAATAAAAGTGACCTATTTCTTTCAAATTAATATTATTTACTCCACGAGTTCAGAGCTGTCTTAACCTCGGATTTTTATATGGCAAAAGGCTATAAACATTTAAATAACAAACAAGTAACATGAATTCCATCTGGATAGACAAATATTCAGCTGATCATTTTTAAATCAAATTTAGCAACAAAATGCTGAAGCTCACTTTTCCCCCAGGAAGGCCACCTTTCCCAATTACGCGGACAGGAGGACAATTAGTGCCAAGAAAACAATCAACATCTGCGCCAAGCTGCTGGAGGCCTGTGACCAAGTCACCAATTGGTCTCTCTCTCATTCGAGGCACCCCATCAAGTATGTAGCTGAAAGCAATTAAAATATTAAATGAACAAATTGATAAACATTGAATAATCCTAAGAGGATAAACAAAATGTGTGTCAGTATAGTGGGGACACCACATGAAGCATCAATCTTATGGTATTTAGTCGAAAGCAAGCCATATTGTGTGCTTCAGATTGTCACATACTGATGATAAATAATAACAAAAAGTTATGTCATTGCAATAACATTTTTCAGAGAAGATTATAATGACAACAAAATTTGGAAGTTTTGGAATGTAGCCAGGCTGGTTTGCATTAAATGTAGTGTAGGGGGAGTCAGGTGTGGTTTTTGAAAGCATAATCAGAAAGACCTTGAATTTCCACCAGCAGCAGTAACTGCAGCTGTCAGTGGGCGCATTGCTGTTCCTGCATTTCCCAGGAAAAGTTGAACTTCGTCCTTTGATTCCTTACCCACTGGAAACAAACCACCACAACCTTCCACAATTGCACATTTTATAACACTATCTTCTTCCACGCGAAGCCCAAGAGTTCTCAAAGCACCAAGCATGTAATGAACATCGTCACTGTTCAACAGGTTATCTACAATTGTTGTCCCCTGAAAAATTATTTAAGGTAACATTTATTGTGTAACTCAGACTGTTTGACAGATATACAAAGGTAGAAAGACAAAAAACAGTACAATCAGTTACCAGATACTAACATATTTACAGTAAGGCTCAATGATTACCATTTTAAATTGGGAATAGGTTTGTTCCTTTAAAATTGGATAAAAATACATTTCAAAAGGCAAATCGTGTAAACAAGAACTCCTCACAATCTTTAAGGAGCTCACTGTCACATGTATAGTTGACCCTCCATAGAAAATAAATTGTATTAAACGATACCGTAAAGAACATGTTATGGTAACATCTTGTCCAGATCATTCTAACAGATTTCAGTTTCTAATAAGTGATAAACCCTCAAAGACAAGATTGCAAGGCATACAATTCATGTGCACCTTTGAGGTATGCATCTCATGAAATTTAACCCTGAAAGATAGTGTCCTGTGGGTTACTAACTGATCCTTCCATTTTCCTTTGTCTAAAAAAAAAAAGCCTCAAGGCATTTCCGAAACAATCAAATTCTCCACTCACCTATAAATTCTGTAACAGTGAAATCCGAGTAAAACATTTTATCTCATCAATCTGAATGGCATCAGCAACCAAATTCTATATGTTCTGTTTCTATTTTCATCAGCAATCTCATCATCATGAATATTGTAATACTCAAACTGGCACCTCAGCATGGTACTAAAACTGATCCTATACCATCAGCTAGGATTCCCTTTTCACGGCCTCATTTCATATAATAGACTTGAGAGTTTCAGATTTTATGTAAATCACAACAAAGCCATTTAATTTCAAAACAATGCCCAAACAACCACTAAGATATTTTCCATTCGCCTCTCGTTTTCCAGTAGTTTGATCTCCTATAGGTGCAAAATGAGTGAACCAGGTATTAGCCTTTAGCCGATGTCTATTTTTGAAAAAGTTTAGTCTCCTATAGAGGCAAAATGACTAACTGGTAATCCTTTGGTTAAGGCAGTTTCCCCTATTCCTATGATTAGCATTTGGGAAAACTTGAAAACAGATGACCACATGCAATAAAGAAAGCACTCCCAGACAAATAGAAGAACTCCCATACATGCAGGTTCTCCAATCAATGGAGTAAGATTCCCTTTTCAAGTTCATGGTCTCAGAAGCAGATTCCGCTAACCTGTGACTCGCTGCCCGCATCTATCCACCTGATGCAGTTGTAAATAAAGAATTTCCTTATCATTAGGGGATCCCTTTGCCTTGCTATTGACACAAGGTTGGGTTTCGCTCTTGACCCAGTAGAAGGTGTTCGGTTGAGATCGCAAGTGAGGGACCCAGCTTATAAGGCAAGTGCCCTGAATTAGGGAGCAGCAGAGTGAGCAGATATGTAATCTGGGAACTAGGTATCCAAGTCACTTACATCAACGTAAAGGTCGTAGAGTATTTTAAGTCCCCGACCATACTCCTAAAAGGGATCCCTCTTCATCCGAGCAAGGAACTGACAGCTGCAAGCTCAACATGGGGGCTATATATGCGTGCCTGCCCAGCCCTTAAAGGGAAGAAAACTCTGCCAGTTCCGTGTTGGAGGTCAGGAGTGAAGATCCAAAAGGCCAGCAAGGCTAGAAGTCTCCACTGTTCCATCTACTGTTCCAGTGACTCTTGCTTTGAAAGCAAAAATGATGAACCCCTTCTTTGCCCATAGGCGATGCAACTTGGTCATAGAGCTGAAAGGTGAGCCAATCGAGACTTTGATTCTGAATTTAATTAATGCTTTCTGAGCTCATTGCTCATTGCGGGAAGCTTTGCTTACCTTAAGGAGTAGGCGCAGTCTCTTTCAACAAAGCCAATGACGGGGTTTGGTTGGCTAGAGGCGTTATGGGAACCTCAAGAGAAAGAAGCTAGCAAGCATTGCCGGGCTCCTTTTCCTGTCTCATAAGGAGTATTCGATCCAGTTTCCAAGCAAGAGTTGGGTTCCATTTGTTGTTCCAAATCTATTGTAAAGCACCACCATTTATAACCAGAACCCACGTCACGTGACTTCGTCATCATCTTAGTGATCCAACCACCAACATAAACAGCAAAAGCAAGTCCAACATCAACAAGATCAAAGACTGCCAATGAAGCTGTCCTTATTTTGACTTTCTATGTATAGCAGGCGTCATCAGATCCATCAGCGCCCCGCCCCCGGTGAGAGAAGTAAGAAAGAGCTGATAGAAGCGATCTCATGACCACAGGATCTGATCCCAGGATTTCTAACGAAATATTCGGTATGATTTTTGATTGAAGCCCATAGGGAAGAAATACACCTGATCTTTGAAACCCCAAAATGAGCCAAAATCACTTCAATTTTATCCTCTGAAAAAGGTCTCAGAGTTGGTCAATAACTGATTCCTTTACTAGTGTTAGGTAGATTCGGTTTCCATTCACAAAATTCAATGACTCCCTGCTTCCCCGCACTTCAGCTTCTCTCTTACCTTCCCTTACTGCACCTACTAGGGTGGAATGTATCTTGACGGTACTACGGGGGTGTTTCGTCTCACCCCCTTCCTTGAGGCTCTAGGATGAGTCTGACATGTGATGACTCAACCCAAGGAAGAACGCGTCTATAGCCACTCTCTTTCGTTTGAAGCCACTTTCTCTGCCTCTGTAATGGTTTGCCCTATTTAGGAGTAAATCAGAGGTTTTTCATTCCTTGCGTAGTCCATAGAATCGCTATCAAGGATCATTCCAGAGCTTCCCAAAGAAGATGTCTGGGGACAAGGGTCAAGGTAAGAAAACACGTCCATAGAATCTCAATCAAGAGGAGATTGCCTGTCGCTTGAATACAAGTTCTACATATGAACTGTCCCACTACTAAAGCCCACTCCATTCACCTAACAAACACCCCATTCCTCTCTGCTTTAGTGTACGCCCGGGTCTTTCTCAGTCTTGTAATTGTTTCTTTTTTCTTTGTTTTGTGACCTGATGTTGAATAGCGAATGAAGCGGATGTAGCGAACAAAGGAAGGAGTCGATGAATAGGATTCCCCGATCCATTACTCGCTCTTAAGCGAATGGCTTCTATTCTAAATGATGAAGTTTCGGATTGAACTTAGTGAGATGCTGACCCTTCGTATAACTCATAGCTAACCAAGCCACTTCTTTTTGGATTCTTTGAAAGTGAACGAGAAAACAATGTTGCATGATCCTTTTCTTGTTAATTCATTCACTGAGAAAGACTATTTTAGAAGAGAGATAGCTGAAATCAAACTATTGTTTTCGCGATTTGATTTGGAATCAAATGCTCTTTCTTTTGTTCAAAATTAGATTTAGGGTTGTTCCAAAAAGAGCATTTCAATGCCCTAAATGAGGTCAATCAGAAAGGGAAATTGATCTTCTATTTCTTCTTGTTTAGCTAGGGAAGTAGGGGAGCTTGCTGGATACTTGACCCATTCCTAATGTAAGGAGAGGCTCGATCAGAAGCAGGATTGAATGAACTCGCCGGAGAGCTAGTCCAATAGATCATAGGAGGGATAGGTGGCTTGGCGCCCTGGTTGAACAGAGGAGATGAGATGATGGGCGAAGATATGTTAGGAGGGCCCATAGGTTAGGTACTTCCAGCAGTACCCCAGTGAATGGATTGTTTCAGCTTTCTGGAAATAACATTGGGAATTGCTCAAGTAGAGTCGTCATGCGTGTCTATTTGTTTGTCAAGTGTCCCGGGCTCCTCAAGCCCTTTCTAATCTGTTCCATGAATTTCTCCCCCATCTTTCAATGAAGAATGCGAACTGAATTTGAAACATCACAAGCAATAATGGCTGGAAACAAAGCTGAAATTTGCTTTTCAAACAAAAAGAAAACTAGGAAAAAAAAAAGAAAAAAGAAAGCATCCTTCCCCTTAGCAATCCTCCCCAAACGAGCAACTAAAGATCATCCTATAATAACGAGAACGGCATTTTAGGAGAGAGTTTGGTCAAGACAAGGAGCATCTATTCATTCAAATCTTCCTTCTTTTCCTCGATTGGCTTCTTTCGTTGAAAGCTTTATCTGCCCTCCATAGGGCGGGGTAAGCGAATAGGAAATCATCTTCTCAAAAGAAGCCTTCTCCCAACCACTCTCCTTCCTTATTCACTGCTTTCCTGCGCTAACATCTGCCTTACCCAACGATTGACTGGCCAGAGAAAGGTGGAAAGAGTTACCGATAGATGGGCATAGTCAAGGCTTCAAAACTGCCGATTCAAGCTTCGATAGTCCATCCATCAACAAGGGCAGATAAAGCGGTTGAAAGCTAAAGGAACCTAGCCTACTTTGCAATGTTTTATTGCAGGTTGTTCGAGAAGAGAGAAGGAGAACTACTACAAATCACCCGTATAGGTAGAGGAGTCCCACTATCTTACATCCAGGAAAAGCCTCAGACCAATTCTTTCTTTCTGCCTCTGCACTCGTTACACCCACGCTCGCAGGGTTCATTTTGAGTGATGGTCAGCGGATGGGTTCTTTAGTTTCTTCAGCATTTAGAAGACATTCTTTTAATAGCCGTTAGCATTGGGGTCAGATTCCCCTTGAAGACGAGTCATCTTCTCCGAGCAAGTGAATGGTCTCATTGTCTGAATGAACTGATGTGGAAGGAAGACTTTGCTTTGGTATGTTGGACTACGCTCTTCACTAACACATGTCAGCCGTAGGCAAAAAAGTACACCACACTTCCGGTCCTTCATTAAACGGGAAAGTTCTTCTAGAGATTTATTGAGCAAAGCTCTACATTTCCGGAAGCAAGACTTTGCTTTCTAGGATTATGATATGATATAATTCTAAAAGTACACCACACTTCCGGAAATGTAGAGCTTTGCTCAATACATCCTCAGCATGGTACTAAAACTGATTCTATACCATCAGCTAGGATTCCCTTTTCACGGCCTCATTTCATATCATAGACGTGAGAGTTTCAGATTTTATGTAAATCACAACAAAGCCATTTAATTTCAAAACAATGCCCAAACAAATACTAAGATATTTCTGAAATTACACCAGAAAATCTGAAATTACACGATAAGATATGCATAGCATTCACTTAGAAGTATATATATATATATAAATAAATAATAAAAATAAAAATAAAAATCAAGTTCCAACCTTGCATTAGACTTTTGTTTTTCTCTAACACATTTACACAGTACCTAAAACCAAATCAACTCCATCTCAAATTTAAATTATAGTAGCACCAAAAATGTAAGTATACTAATCAAATATAGCAATTTTAAATTAAAATCATAATCCAAAATGATAAGTCTTCAGCTTTAGTTCATAAAAGTTACAATCACAGGCGAAAACATATACAAATGAAATTAAATTAAATTTTTTGTATACCTCAGAGAGGGCAGCAAGAAGGAGAATTCGATTCGAGAGCGATTTCGAGCCGGGCAATTTGATGGTGCCAGATATCTCCTTGATGGGCTGCAAGACAATCTCCGGCGCCGTCGAAGGCTTCTCAGCGGTGGCAATTGAAGCTGAAACCCTGAATGGAACCCTAGCGGACATGGATGAATGATTAAGTGCCCTTTCATGGTTCAAACACAAAGAACTCTCTGAATTCTTCAGTTTTGATCCAAAAATTAAAGAAAAGAAAGGTTTGGGTTTGTGGGTTTGGGGCAAATTGGAACTGAAATGGCCGCTTTGGACTCCATTGGAAATGTTACTAACTTGCGCCATTTCTCTCCCTTCTCTGTGTGTGTGGAGAAAGAGCTGCTATTTACTTTCTCTCTCTAGAATTGATGTGTATATGAAAGGAGGAGGTTGGTGGGAAATGGGAATGGAGGACGTTCACCAACCAACTCCTCCGCCACTAAGCAAGGATCCTCCCTCACGATCATGCCCCTTACCAACCCAAGCTACTTACACCAAAAACGACGACGTGCACGTGTGGGTTTTATTGTAAAATTAGTATTTTTCGAGAAATTTTTAGCATAAACTCTTGTCAATCACAGATTGACGAAAAAAACATAAAAGAAAAATTAATAATAATAAAAAATAATAATAATTTGACACTTTTGGTTTGTGTAACTTGATGGTCTTACCATATGAACTGACATGCAATTAAATATATTAATTTTATTTAGTTTACTATCTATCAACAGTTATTCATTTTAGTTTATTATTAAATATTAATTGTTCATAACTTTAAATGTCACAATTTATTAACAGTTACTCAATATGTGTGAAATGAAAGATTTTATTACCAAAATATTAATGGTAAAGTAAATGAATATTAATTATAAAGTAAAAGAGGCCATCTGCATTTGACAAAGATGGTAATAACAACGAATCAATACTCACATTTTTTTTATTTATGAATGAAGTATGTTTAAATTATGAAATGAGATTGGCAAGATTCTATTGGCACATTACAATTAAAAGAGGCCTGTTTGAATTGATTTTTCAAAATCCAAATAAATAAACAAATTATCAAGTGGGATTTACAAAATATCTAATGGGTTTTTGGTAATAATCTTATTCAAACATAGAACATATGATTAGGCAAAAGGTTGACATGATTAGTTGATGGATTTGTGGATAGAAGTGTGCGCTTGGACCCCACCTGGTTAGGTGTATGACCTAACATTAGGGCCACAATTACACACCCACCAACCCAGCGATAGGGGGGTTGGTGGCTACACCATCAAGTTATTTCTAAAGAAGGTCAATTAGGCGTTTGATTTGAAACCCATGTTTTTATTATCACTTAATTCATAATAGAATAAATGTTTTTTTTTTTTTTTTCTTAATCTATTGATTGTTAAATAATCGCGTACTTGCTTGCATTTTATGGGAATAAATTTTTGTCAATATAACTGCATATTTTATGAACAGTTTAAATTTAGAATTAAAAAAAATTTAGTAAAAATTTTAACTAAAATTTCTATAAGTTTAAATTCAAACCGTTGTGCTCACAAATATAGTATTAGAAATATAGTATTAGAAATATATATATATATATTTTTTGTGGAATCTGGTCTTGAGCTCCCTTACCAAGTTGCTTGCACATGCCTAGATTTTTTAAGAAATAAATTAAAAATGAAGTGTATTTATCAAATAATATGTATATAATTAAGCATGATCAACTGAAATACGTAGGTGATGGACAAGTAGCGCCATCTCAAGTATAGCTAGCTTTATTTGTTGCACAGGAGATGCCATTAATGCACATGCTCTCACCCACCATAATGCATCAATGATACATGTAACCTCTGCCAAAAAATTATTTTCATGTGTTTTTTTAAGGCAAAATCACTAAAAAAAAAATAGATAATTATGAAAAATGATTATTTTTTATTTTTCTTTCTGGCCAAACTCTTATACTATATAAAAAAGTTCAATTATTGTACTTTCACTTTTTTTCACTAATCATTCCTTGTGTGAAATACAGGGTGTGTGGGGAAGAAGAAAGTGAGAGTATCAGATCGGATCCAGTAATTTATGAATTGCTCGACGAGTTTAGAATATACTATCATTATCTGAAATCGTAGATATGTCTACGAAACTCTCACACTTTACAAATATAATTTTCATGATTTGTGGTCTACATGCACCTATTTTACCTCCTTTTAAAATAGAAGGTTGAGAGTCTTTCAAAACATTCCGGCAATTCTTTACACAAAAAATAAAAAATAAATAAATAAATAAAAAATCACAAATATAAATTGGTGTTAAAAGTACCCCCATTGGGAAGTAGATTTCTCAATGATTTATCTTATTTGATCTGATTTCAAACCGAAATCAAACCCATTCAATGAGAAATTTTTATTAAGTCTCTTAGTAAAATTGAAGAAAGAAAACTGTAATCTAGCTTTAAATTGAAAGAAAGCATATTAATTTTTTTCTTTCAATTTCATTAATTTCAATTTAGTTCGCTTCAATTTTATGCAGTTGAACGTAACTTAAATTTTTTATAAAAATGACAGTTCCTAACAATCAGTGTCTCAAATGATTGTTCCAACTGAAATCTTTGGAGATAATTCTGTCTTACAGTTCAATGGAGGAACTTTATCCCCTCTTCTTGGAAAGAGATAGTAGGATTCGACAGCGAAGATTTGAAAATTTTGATGGTGGTTGAGCTTTTAGTTGTATGAGGTTTATTTTCTTAAAAATTATTAGATAGCGTTTGAAAAGAACAAAATAGGCAGAATTCAAAATTCTCTTGTTGGCAGAATACTACCATCGAGACCCACCATTGCCATTCAAAGAGTCGTCATATATATATATATATGTGTATGTATATTATTATTACATGCCTTTGGGGCTTGGGTTGCGGGCTACTGGGTAGAGGACTGGATTTGTGAGTTGTTTTAATGTGGGCCTACACATAAAGGGGTAAAAAGGGAGATTGGTCACCGGTGCATCGCCTAATCAAGGGAAAATGGGCTGGGAGCAAGCTGGTGAAGGGCAGTCTCCCGGGCTGGGCTGGGTTGCGGCACCTAAGTCCAAGCAAGCTCTACCAACTTTGATGGCCTGTTTCAACCACCCATTCAAATTCAGTCAAACACAATCTCTTTCTCAATCACCCCCCATTGCCAATTGACAAGCAAATTGTTTAAAAGAAGCAAAAATATAACAGAAGCAAAAATAAAATCAATAATCATGCATTTAAGATGAGAACCAATTACTCAAACCAATAGTCCTAATCACTCAAATCTAATGACCACGTCCATTGGAATTATAATGAAATCATTCATTTGCTTCTGAATTAACTAAAATGTAAACACTATAAAAACTCAACAATCAATCAAATAACACTACAAAACTCGACTTGGGTACAAATTCTTGAAGACCATAAACCCTCTATGCTCTTTGATCTCTTAATTCAGTATACAGACTCAGCTGCTCCACTGGGAAAAAAAAAAAAATGAAAGTGACAAAAACTTTTATCTTCTTTTATTATAAAATGTAAGAGTTTAAGCAGTTGCCTGAGTCACTCAAGTTCACTGTAAAATTGCAAACTCAGAACTTAAGTGTAAACAGTTTCCATGGTCCCCCATCAACTGCAACCAAGAACCTCGAGTAAACAATCCTAGCAAATTGCCTTGGCTGCCGCTACAACAGCCTCAGCTGTGATGCCGAACTCCTTGTATATTTTTCCTGCTGGTGCACTTGCTCCAAACCGGTCAATCCCAATCGCCTTCCCTTTGCTTCCAACAATCTTCTCCCACCCAAATGTTGTTCCAGCTTCAATACTAACCCTGGCTGATACAGCTGCTGGCAGGACACTTTCCTTATAAGCATCTGATTGCTCATCAAATAGCTCCCAAGAAACGAAGGAGACAACTCTCACAGCCTTCCCTTCCTTTCTTAGTTCATCAGCAGCTTTGGAAGCAATTTCCAATTCAGAACCAGTTCCAATCAAGATGACATCTGGCTTGTTACCCGAAGAATTGTCAGATATAACATAGCCACCTTTTTCAACTCCTTCAATGGAAGTTCCGGGAAGATGGGGCAGCTTTTGTCGAGAGAGGGCAAGAATTGATGGTCTCTTCCTGTTGAGGAGTGCAACCTTGTATGCACCAGCTGTCTCTTTACCATCAGCTGGACGGAGCATTAAAATGTTGGGCATAGCTCGGAAGCTAGCCAAGTGCTCAATAGGCTGATGTGTTGGTCCATCTTCTCCAAGCCCAATTGAATCATGGGTCATCACATATATAACTCCAGCTTCACATAAGGCAGAAAGCCTGATAGCCGCTCTCATGTAGTCAGTAAAAACAAAGAAAGTTGCACAGTAAGGAATGAGGCCAGGATTGTGCAGGGCAATCCCATTGCAGATGGCTCCCATACTATGTTCACGAACACCAAACCTGACATTCCGTTCTTCTGGTGTGTTCTTTTGGAAATCCCCAAACATTTTCAGCAGGGTCATATTGGAGGAAGCAAGATCAGCACTGCCACCAAGAAGGCCTGGGAGAACCTTTACAAGGGCATTAAGGCATTGTTGAGAGAGATTTCTGGTGGCATCAGCAGCGCTCTCTGGCGTGTATGTCTGAGAAAGTGGAAGGAAATGGTTAAAAAAAAAAAAAAAAAAACGTGTTCTGTATGTAATGCCAAATTATTTTTTGATCGTATACTACAAGGAAAGAAGAGCTTATTTAAGAAACTGTAAATTCAGGTCGGTGAATCTGAATCTGTAAAAATCATCTACCTACCATGCATTTGAAAACAATAATTTAAATGAGTAAGAAGAATATTGCTATATACGTTGGCACTTTTAGCAAAAAAAATTGAAGCACTCCAGTCCAATACAAAATGCAGGCTAAGAACGCATTTACTTGCATATTTCGTTAGCCCAAATGTAAGAATGTTTAACAGACTCTTAGAGACGGGATAAAGAGCAACGAAAATAATCAAAGCATTACTCACTGGAAGAGCCTTCTCCCAACCAGCTGGAAATTCGCCGTTGATGATAGACTTGAACTCTGCAGCTTCCTCCTTATACTTCTTCTCATATGCAGCAAACTTGGCATTCCATTCAGCTTCAAAAGCAGCGCCCTGAGGGGTATGGCGGCTCCAATGCCTGCAGAGGGAAGAATCAAAGATGTTTATTTAATAATCACTTAAAAGAATCAAATCAATTTTTGAAGCATGATAAAGGTTCCCATACTTCTTCACATCCTCAGGCACATGGAAAGGCTCATGAGGCCATCCAAGATTCTTCCTAGTGGCATCAACTTCCTTGCCACCTAGTGCACTCCCATGTACGCTGTATGAGTTTGCCTTGTTGGGGGACCCGTAACCTATCGTAGTAGTCACCTGCGAAGATGCAAAAACTCAGCAAAGAAAAACCCTACTTTTAATGGAAACCTAAATAGAACTTAAAAGAACATCTGGCATCTCTCTCTGGAAGTAAATTCAAGGAATGAATACCCATATAATACCACTTTTATGGTTTCTACAAGCCTCATTTAGAGGACCTTTGATGAGTTACAAATAAAAATAAGGTGGAAATACAATACTTAAGCCACCAGACTTAATAAGAGACTTGATAGCTTCTCCCAAGAAGGATACGACATCTGCTTTCAGAAATTTTCAACAGAGAAGTTGCTACAACTAATCAAACATCCTTGGAACTTCCATGAAATTTAAATGCATAAATATATATGCACTCTTCCTCAACCAGACTCCCTAATGTTACAAAATGCACGCAATTAGAACCTGACCTTGATCAAAGTGGGTTTGTCTTTGACAGACTTTGCTTCCTTGATTGCAGCACGGATATCATCATAACCTGTGTTACCATTCTTCACCCATATAACATGCCACCCAAGACCCTCAAAACGGGTTTCAACATTCTCAGTGAATGCAATTTCTGTGTCACCATCAATAGAGATATGGTTGTCATCATAGAAAGCAATCAGCTTTCCAAGTCCCCAGTGCGCAGCAAGAGAACAAGCTTCATTCGAAATACCCTCCATTTGACAACCATCCCCAAGTATCGCATATCTAGAAAACAAAAATTCCAACGTCGACAAGTCAAACAAGATAACACTATAAAAAGTATTCATCTTAGTAGAAACATCCAAAGCAAGAAAATTTAAGAAGTTATTTTACGTGTAGTGATCAACAATCTCATTGTCTGGTTTATTGAAACGAGCAGCCAAATGCTTCTCAGCGAGGGCCAGACCAACAGCATTGGCAATACCCTGACCAAGAGGACCTGTGTACACATAAAAATAAAACAATAAAAAAGAAAGAAAAAAAGATTAATGTGAATTATGCATTTAATTTTTGTAGCTAAAAGAATTTGAGGACTAGATTCTAACCAGTAGTGACTTCAACACCAGGGGTCTCAAAATTCTCAGGGTGACCTGGGGTTTTGCTTCCCCACTGACGGAAATTCTTCAAATCTTCTTCCTAGTAGATTGATCCAATAAAAATCAAAAAGAAAAGAAAAGAAAAGAAAAAAATCAGTTCTAAAAAGAAACTGTAATGAATCTTAAAGTGCAATTAATTAATTAATTATTATGATATTCTGAAAAAACTCTAATTGGCCTTAGGAGGAAAGTTCATCACACACAAAGGTAATACTTATCCCATAATAAATCGCTTGAAGCACTAAACTCCTACTGAATGCAGCAAGTTCATTGCCAGAAGCAGAACCACCTTATTACAAAAGCTTATATAAAAACCAATTAACATAACACTTTAACATGTGAAGATTGAACAATGATAAGTTGGAGTTTCAATGGGATTACGAAAAAGAGAAAACTGAACAATCAAGACAGAAATTTTTCTGGGTAACCTTTTACAAACATACTCCTCCTTCGTTGAAAAAGGAAAAATAAAAATAAAATATAACCCGATCCTCTCTCGTCCTGTTTCATCCCGTGTCTCGTCATGTACATTTCCATTGCTTATGCAACAACTACATTGCATTGTTATTTCATGGTATTGCACTAGCAATACAGGACCAAGGCACAGGATTGGAGGACTCGGATTCAAAAAATACAACCAAGCAATTCCTCTTATTCCAAAATGCATAACACAGGTTAGCCCAAAAATGCAATATTTTTCTTCTACCATAATACACAGATTCTAATTTGATTTAAACGGAAATTTCAGTAACAATACACAGATCCACAGCCAATTGAATTCATATAAGCATGCCATTTTGTGTTTGTACAGTATGAAACCATGATCAAACAAATGAATCAGAGAGACACACCTTCACACTATCATATCCAGCGAGGTGAAGCAGAGCATACTGAAGCATACAACCGTGTCCAGCTGAGAGGACAAAGCGATCACGGTTGAACCAATACGGGTTTTTAGGGTTGTACCTCATGACCTCATCGTACAGTACGTGACCCATTGGCGCGCAGCCCATGGGCAGACCCGGGTGACCCGAATTCGCCTTCTCCACTGCATCGATCGCGAGGAAACGGATGGTGTTGACGGATTTCTCGACGAGAGATGTCTCGGTTTTTTCGAGGGTTTTGGCGGAGGCGGAGGCGGAGGCGGTGACTGGGTGGTGGCGCGAGTTCAGATTCTGGCGAGAGGTGCTGGTGGTGCGAATGGAGAGTGAAGATGAGGGAGAGGAGGATTTGAGGCCTGAGAAGGTGGGGAGAGAGAGAGTAGAGAGAGAGAGGCGGTCGGAGTTGGGGATCGAGCCACGGTGAGGTGTGGTGCGGGCGAGGATGGCTTGGGATAGAGTCAGAGAAGAAGCGGCCATGGCTCGATGAGAGAGAGAGAGAGTTGTTTTAGAGAGAGAAAAGGGGGGCTTGTATGTGCTTCGACCGTTTCGATCACACTGATTTTATTGAGAGAGAGATGTTAACTTTCTAGTGAGAGAGAATGTTGCAGACTGCAGTTGGTGATTTTTGATAAGAGAGCGCCAACAACTTTTTGACCGGCGAGGCGATATGACCGTTAGATCTAGGAAGATAGATCGGGATCGTTGACCGAGGGTACGAAATGAATCCCTTTTTATTTTTTCCCCTGAAATTATATTGTTTTATTTACTTTGTTTCATTGGTTTATCCGCTAACATTTGTCATATATATATATATATATTTCCATAGTGCATTCACAATCTCTTTCATCATCTTATGTTATAAAATCCGCGTCTTATACTCTGAATTCAAAGAAATTTAGTTGAAATTTTGTACTAAAATCTTTAAATCCCAAATTTAAGACAACAATACTAAACATAACATAATTGAAATTTAATGTTATAACAGCATAATTTTTTAAAGGTCACAGTGCTGCCAAACATAATATAATTAAAATTTATTATTATAATAACATATATCTTTGAAAGTGATAAAATCACATTTTAAACCATCAAGATGAATATACGAAAATATTGGGAATGGTATTGCACGACAACTCAAAAAGAAAATAAGAACTAATATAAGAGGCCTATTAGTTATTGTTCATAATTTTTTTTTTTTTTTTTTTTTTTTTGTAAAGGAATAATTTGTAGTGGGAGTGCCTGTCTCTCTGTCAGGACTCATTTGTATAATTACTACCAAATAGCAAATCCAAAACAATATTGGATTTGGTTCTCAAAAACCAAAACAAAGAATGTCTCGTAGAAATGGATCTGTGCCAACAACTTCGCTAGGTTATACTAATATGGTACTTTTTATTTTATTTTATTTTTTGATTAAAACTATAGATCAAGCTTAGCAGTATAAAAATCCTGTGTAAGAACATATGATATGAGGAGGTGGGTGGTAGTTAGTTGTTACTATCCCTTTGATGAGATGGTTGGTGAATGACAAGAAGTGACATAACTCCTTTTTTATTTTATGTTTTTGGTAGAAGATTTGGTTCAAAACAATTAAAATAAAGAGCCACATCATTCAAACTTCAGATTCTGTGTTTGCGTTGAAGATTTGGTTAAAAAAGATGCGTAGAGAAGTATAGTTAAAAATTGAGAAAGCAAGCTATATATTATTATTCAAACTTCAACAACCCCTCCCTCACTCACCTATGGTTTCAATTAATTAATTCCTAATAAGTTGAGTAAAAGAGTAGCACAAACAACACTTTGACAACATTTTCATGTACACAGTAGACATGGAAGTCTAGGTGAGATTCCAACTCCTCATCGTACAATTATGACATGGAAGTTTAGGTGAGATTCCAACTCCTCAGAGCAACCCCGGCGCTCCCAACTTTTCCCGCTCTACATTTTATATATAGTATACAACTACATCATCAATTTTATGTAAAGTGTACAGTCACATTAGCAATGGATTATATACTTAGTTTGGAGGCTCCATATTCTTATTGTGTACTCATTTTTTCATTGTACACTTTATTATGTTATTATTTTTAAAATAACAAAATAATTTTTTTATTATTTATTTATTTATTTTTCCAATAATTTTATTCTCAACAACTATAATACTAAAGACTATAATTTTATTCTCAACAAGTATAATACTAACGGATATAATTCTTTAAAAATATATATATATTAAAAAAACAATAAAATCAATATGTGGTGAAGATGTTTAAATTTATTAATCGAATAAAATTTTATTTGTTATATCATTATCCAAATTAATTAAATTATTATGTAATAAATAAATAAATAAAATTGATAAGTCAAATAGTACAAACTTTTTTTAAAAAAAAATAATTATGCAAATTATATGACTCTTTTTATTTATTTACAAAAAATGACTTTTTTTAATTAATTTAAATTTGACTATCTTTACATTAATTAATTAATTCAATACACATACAATAATTATTTTACACACCGTCATACAATATCATTTTTTCATTTTATATCATTATCTCACACACAATGGCCCACACAAACCCACTATGCCTGTGGCACTACTTCATTCCTTATATGTGAAGAGTGGAATGTGTAATATGAGTTGGGCCCCACTAGTGTGTAAGCTGCACAATAAGCAATTTGCTTCCACACAGTCATACATATGGTACAAAGTGAGGTTGCGCTGGGGTTGCTATCATCATACAACTATAAATGATATAGCGTCAACTGCAAAAAATACCTTGAAAATATATTTACAGTGCATATCACACTTCTCATATGCCAAAAATACTCTTAAAGTTTAGTACAAATAGATCTCTTTGACAAATTTAAACTATAAGTTGACTAAATTACCCAAACCATTTTATAAAATATATAAAAATATATAATTTTGTAAAATGACTGAAAATGACACCATTGAATGATGCCCCTCACGTGCAAAAAATACGTCTAAAGTTTCAATCTGGTGCAAATAGGTCTCTCTGACAAATTTAAACCCTAAGTAGATTAAATTACCCTTACTGAGCCATTTTACAAAATATATAAAAATAAATAATTTTATAAAATGACCGAAAATGACACTATTAGAGGACGCCGACAATGGATAAGTAAAGATAAAAATATAAAATAAAAATAAAATTATAAAAGAAAAGTAAAGATAAAAATATAAAATAAAAAATGAAAATAAAGTGTAAACTAAAGAAAACAAATCTGCTCCAAACTCCGAAAACCAGTGTCCATTGATATTGGGAAATTTTTCCTTTCTTTTTTTTTATTTTTATTTATTTTAACACTGTTGGTACAGAAAAAAAAAGAAAAAAAAAATATAGTAGAAAAGAGTAAACTGAAATCTAAAAAAATTCAAATCCTTATTTTACAAATTCTCAAAGTTTTTAAAAAATATGTTCAGAAATATATAGAGAAAAAAAAGTTTCAAAATATATATGGCAATGTGCAACTAAAATCCCTATTCTATGAGATTAGTAGCATATATATCCCTCGGACATTTTTTGAATAGTAAAAGGGCAAAACGAGTATTACAACACTAATTTATATCAGAGGGGTATTTTTGCACAATGGGAAAATATTAGGAATATTTTTTCCATACTTTTTCAAATAAGGGGTAAAAGTGTTACGCAAAGTATACTTTAAGGATATTTTCTGCACTTGTCCTAATCTGTGGGGCCCACTTCTAATTTTTTACAAGGTTTTTTTTTTTTGGATTAAATAGCTGCCTAGTCCCTCAAATTTCTCGTCAAACAAATAAGCTCTCTGAGCTCAGCCTTACAGAATTAGAATGACTCATTCGCAAATAGCATAGCTTATTTTCTCGTATCTTGACCATGAATTGGAAGTTGGAACAACGGTGTGTCCATCTAAAAAAAGGCCAAAAACAAAAACTCAAATTTTTTTTTTTTAAAATAGTAGAAGTCCACATTCTCCTTAGCTGTATGTGTGTGTATATATAATTCATGGAATATTCAAATTTATAAATTAAAATCTTAGATTGAAAAAAAAAAAACTAAAGAAGTACGTCACCCAATATTGCTTATAAGAGTGGTTAAAACCATTGACAATGCATACGTCTGTGTCCGTGAGATAGTTTTATTGACTCAACCTTATGATTTCTCAAATCATATACATCAAAATCTTCACTACCTGATTTGATACGTCGTCCAAGATCATCAATGAAATAGATTGAGTTGTCTTTATATTCAGAATTGTATCTAACTGAGACGAACTTTGAATCATTATGAGACAAGAACAGAACTTGATCACCGAAACTTCTCACCACTTCCCAGTCACCATTGCTCTGATTTAACTTGAAAATCTCAAAGAACTTGGTTCTGAGTCTCCATTGGCCATCAGAATCTAGACAACTTTTAAGCCTCCTCACGACCATCAACAATTCACCGGAGCAAGACTCAACCAAGTACCTGAATCGACACCTAAATTTGAAACCACTCGATACTACCTCCTCCTTGTAATTAGAATAAGATTTATCGAACAAGGATCGTCGAAGCACGCCAAACTGATCAACTGAGTAAAAGTTATCCTTGTAGAATATCACGCAAACCCATATGTAGTTTCTAGTGAAAACCGGCGTCCAACTCCTGTCTCTAAGTCTGTAAATAGCGATCTCACATGAATATGTGGTATACAAGTAGACCATGCAAGTGGGATCAGTGAGAATGGAGGAGGATGTGATGATCAGTAGATCATTCCCGGTTTTGGCGGAGGTGGAAGATGGACAACCATTCTTGAAAGGGGATTGAAGAGATATAGTGACTTCTCAATTTTGGGATACAATAGTAGCCATCCACGGTAGGAGGCGATACACCTGGTCCTTCTGGGAAAACCGCCGCCATCGCCGCTCCTACTCCTTTTGGGTGCGCCGCTGCAGCTGCCGGAATCTGCCATCAAGTAAGACAATCTCTTAATGTTGGGTGCGCGGTACCTATACTCCGTGGTGGTGGTGTTTTTACCAAGACACAAGAGTTTGCGATGATCTCTATGAGATAAGGTGGTTCTACTGGAAAGGAGTAGTAAAGGAGTGGTATACGTGGTATTTTTCGATACTCCATTTTTGTTGCCACATGACAGCACCTTCACCGCAGCGGATTGCCATGAATGGCATACACCGCGACATTGTAGAAGATCGAATGTTGTGCTCACATGTGCCATGATCAACTCGACCAGTCCTTGTTCTAGGTCGGACCAAGGGACCAGTACTTCTAGTGGATTAATATCATTAGCCATGTTCGCGTGGGCTGATCAATCCTAGGAAGCTACAAGAAGATTTGAGAGGAATCAACAAAATAGGCAAGGAAAAAAAAGATGATGTATTAACATAAAGAACATGAACTAAGGTTTCAAGTCAAGGAGGAAACCCCAGTTATAGAGCAATACGAAGGAATATATATATATATATATATATATATATATATATATATATATATATATTGTTGTTTCCTAATTCAGAAAGAATTAGCTTTCTAAGTGGTTTCAAGTTAAGAAGGAAATCCTAGTTATATATATAGAGAGAGCAATACGAGGACATCATTTTTTTTTTCCCTTGATTCCTGATCATGAAAGAATTCCCTTTTTAAGTAGGATAAAATACTATTCACGAATTAGATAAGGTCAAAATTCCTTTTTTTTAAAAAAAATTCATATATATTCGTTATTGATATTATTATACGTCCCTAGACTCCCTACAGAAGATTTCTTCTTTATCCGTATTTTGTGATCGTCCATCGACCTTGATTTGTGGGCGAGATTGAGCTTAGTGATTTCTTTTTTCTTTTATTTTTTTTAAATGGGCAAACTAGTAGATTTAATTTCCCGTTAATGAAAGTCCAACTAGATGGACTTATTTGTAGCGTGCGTTTGTATAGTAGTAGGGTGTTTAAAACACAACCAGGGAGATCACTGCAACAAGCATAGCTTTAAAAAATCATTCGGCAGCACATTGGAATTTGGGACCCATCAGGGCTTTTAGTCTCAATCTCATATTCACTAGTTATCTGTGTGCAAATATTTTGCTTCAAGGGTTACAATTCAAATGTGGTTAGCAACAAAAAAAAAAAAAAAAAAAAAGACTTGCTACAAGTGATTCTTCTGAGCGCAGCTAAAAATCATTGTTGCAAGAATCTTATATAAAAGTAAATCCAATATGCAACAAATCCTTAGGACTGTACTTCACAATCACAAATATGCAGTTCCTCCAAAAAAAATTCCTAATTATTCTTAATACAGGTGTCAATCATAAAACATCAACGTATTAAGGGTTATTATAAATTTTGTTGAGGGAAACATACCTAAGGTGAAGGAGCAAATTCTGATGGCGTCCAGGACTCTGAACTTGTAAGAAAAGTACACATTACTCTTTTTCGATTCCAAAAAAGTTTGTAGAGAGTTAGAACTAAACATGAAAACAAGGAGAAATTAGTAAATGGTCCTGGACTATATACCACTTGGTGGCCCTGTCCGATCGAAACTCATATTGAAAACCATGTGGTACAAGATTATCTAATAATTTCTCGAAAACAAGTGGTTGGTACCACACTTACCATAAAATGTTTGCTAAAATGTAAAAAGCTTTGGCCTCAAGAAGCAGCTATTTGTTTTGATATGTATCCCTGTTTACTACAATCACTCTGATCTCTAAAAAAACTTAGAGAACTAAAACGCAAATGAGAAATACTCATCATTTGACTTTTGACGTGCCTCTAAGGAAACTTCACAAATTTGAAGAGTATGTAGCCCATCTCTCGTCAACTTGGAAACTCACATTATTTTACTGCGTTTATTACTTGAAGCTGAATTTCGGATCCCTTTGCCCGTCACAGAATAAGGTGCTGAGGCTGATCGAAGAGAAGGGGACTTGTCAATATATGCATATCTTTCATTGCCATTCCAGTACAAAATAACCCGATTTGTGCAGGTGTGTGACCAACTATCACCTGTTCAAAATAATTTACCATCAAACCTAGTAAAAGACCGAATAACCATGGCAAGGGGCAAAATTGATCATAAAAACTACAAATTGAAGCAGAGTAAGCATTTTAATTCTCCTTCTCTTTTTTTTTTTTTTTCTTTTTTATTTTATTTTTTATTTTAGAATAAATAAAAAAACTAGATAGGTTAGGGAACTATTGAGAATGAAATTACCAAGTGCAAGAGTCAGGTTGAATGAACCTTCTGAATACTTAGTCGTCACCTGATTCAGTAGAACAACCTGCTTTGTGGGGAATAAAGGAAAAACAAAAAATATACAAAAGAGATTTAAAAAGTAAACATCTTCATATTAGAAAAATTCCAGACAAATAATTTACTACAGGTATTTGGTAATTGATGAGTTCCAAGGGAGTTTTACAGATAATAACAGAATTATAAAAACATGGTCCCAGTTCGAAATAATAACACAGAAACAGGCACAGAGATTGTTTAATATTTGCTGAAACCAATTCTGCCTAGATCTTTTGTCATATGAAATCAGATATTTGGAAATTAAGTTTTAAAGAAGAAACAAAAAGAGCAAAAGGCAAAAGAACAAAGAATAAATAGATAAACCCTAATATACAACTTTCCTGCCTGCCCCAACTACATTTCCATTTCCATCAATTACACTAGGAAATTACGACTTTAAAATTCTATAAAGATAATTGAATAATTCTTACCGCCACACTGAACTTTTTCGCTAGTTTCATCAACTTTAAGGCCATTCCACTGAGTAATCGAGTTCTAAGAGCCATGTCTTCAAAATCTTGACGGAAGTGGAAAGCAACACTATCAATAATTACAACTTTAACCTGTGAAGAGATCAAATTAATGCACTGACATGAGGCACAATTAATAGATACACGTGAATAAGTAAATATATATAAAGTGATGGTTAAGATGATAGACTTCTGTTACATAACTCAAATCAGTTAAAACAACGAAAGGTAACAGGTGTTAAAAGTTCATTATATTTAGCTATACACGTTCACAAGTTAAGAAAAGATTAGGGGAGAAATGAAGTAACAACCAAAACATCCAATGTGCGCACATACATAGTTACACACATGCACACATAATCACTAAAAAATTAATGGGGCCTCACAATCAGAAAAACAGTAGGCGCTACTTTCTACTTTGTGACAACTGCCTTTTTGCACATATATTAGCATTGATTGTTGCCTTCTACCAAAAAAATACTTAGGTAGTTGCAAGCCATCACTATGGATCTCTAGTTTTTATCAATATTCAGGCAAAACTAATGACTTAGGCAGGGGAATTTTAGAATTTCTAACGTTGTTGGGGAACTTCACCAATGTTAGAGAAAATCAACAAAATAACAGATTGCTATAGTTTAAAAGATATAAAACCATAAAAATATAAACTGTAGCTAAATTGCTTGAGCCTTAAAGCACAAAAGCAAAATATGCATTGTCCTACATCTTTATGCTCTGAGATGAATTTTTCTAAGTAATTTATCAAGGCAATTTGCTCTGTGTAACTGCAGATGCGGAAATAGAATATATTTTCTAGGAAATCCTTGGGCTGCATTTTGACTTGACAAGCTTGAACTTTTTTCTGTAGAAAACCACTATATTCCAACATGTCCTCCAAGCATGCCTCGGCAATTTGTAAAGCACGTTCCACCATAAAGCTGCCTTCTGTATCTAAGCATCACAAAAAAACATGATGTTTTAAGCTCAAAGCATCACCAACAATCATGAAATTTGGTCATCAAATTATGACACTTACCTATATAAATTGCTTTGGCTCCAAGGCCACCAAAATCACCAGGAATTTGAACATTCACAGCAAGTTGGATCCTGTAATTCTATTACATCATGATGGTAAAAGAAATACCCAACTTAACAAGGAAAGAATTAAAATGACGACCATCCATACCCCAGCTGTGTTTTACCAATGCCTGGCACTCCACCTAATAAGATAAGATATACTCTCTTCAGTAACAGAAGAATAGCCTGGTTTTGAGCACATTAAAAAAAGTACAAATCTTATGAACTAACGATCACGACATGATAATAAATGGTCTGAGAAACAACATGACTAACCAATTTCAGTTACTTCTTTGCAATTTATTCCTCCACCCAAGATGTTATCCAGATCTGCAGAAGATGTAGTGATGCGTGTAGATAATTCCTCCTCATGGAGCATGTCCCAGGCAGTCTGTGCACCTGCATGAAAAGGAAACTGGAAAATTATTCTTAATTTAAGTGAACTTCCTTGAATAATTAAAAGATGGAGCCCTTCTTGTTCAGGCAATTATGGAAGGAAAAACATTCTTATAATTATTTTTCAAGCAAAAACTAAGCCTTACTGAAATAATATAAAGGCTGTTTTCAAAGTTGTCACTTGATCATACAAGATTCTAAGCACAAAATCCAGTTGAGGAGCAGTTACAACGCATTTTAGGTTCTCAACATCGTTGGAACCCATATATAAGAAAGAAGGCAATATAACAACAGCAAATAAATAGCATACCAGCATACAGCATGCATAGTGCTGCATTTGTTTCACTTAATATTTCAGAGTGGTAATCCAACGGTTCACCAAATGACTGCTCCCCAATCAACATGAGTTATCTCAGACTGATGACCAACAAGTTGAAGTAAAGCTTTTACCAAATGAAAAATCACTGGTTCTCAGTCAATCACTTGGTGTTCAACTTGATATAAAACTCCTATCTTGCAATTTGCAACTTTATTGGTTAAGGTGTCTTTCTCATTTTCATTACTTTTCATTTTTACCTTAGTGTTGTCACTGACTCACTGTTCACAAGTTATATGCTCTATTTTATTAAGATGGCATGGAATTTTGGCTCTTAAGTTACCTTGATTTAGCAAATTTAAGTAGCAATCAATTATTTCTTTATTTATTTTAAAAAAAAGGATTTTAAGATATTATCAATCCCTTATTCATGGAAGCAGCAAAGCTTAGAAAAAAAAAAAAAAAAAAATGACAAGGGTAGGAAATTGGTGCATTTGTTCCATTCTCAAAAATGGAACTTTGAAGGTAAAAATGGCTCTTGCAACAAGATCTAAATTAGGAAAGACGATTCTTCCTGATTTCACTTCCTTGTAGGAAAAAAAAAAAAAAAAAAAAAACCAAACCAAACAATTTGTTACAGATCAATTGATTACTTTATCCATTTAGCTACTGTATTCTGTCATCCCAGCATCGCTGCCAACTCCAACATAAAACAAAGATTTCTCAACATTCCCAAGAGAATCACCACGTACAATTCCTTCATTGGCTGAATCATCGATTATTGTACAAAATCAAAGGATTTTCTATTGTTTTCTTCTGTAAGAAAACCGTAGAAGGAAAATACTGCTGGTAATTGTAGCAGCTAACAATAATTAGACTTGATGAAATTCTACACTTAATGAAAATTTAAAAGTCCCAAAAAACGATGCCCTTTCTTTGTGACAGAACATGAAGGATAAAAATTTAATAACGTTGGAAAACTAAATAACTTTGATCAGAGTTTTGCATAATATGATTATCATACAGTAAACATATATGTATTTGATTAGTAGTCATACATCACATATATTAATCACACTTAGAAATGAATGAAACTTTTACTATTTTCATATCACACCCTATAGAAGTATGAAAAACAGCACCCAAGATATATATGCTTAACAGGAGAATGGGAGCAGTGCATTGGTAGCCATTACACTGGACTAAAGCTGAACAAAACTAAAGCATCAAATGTCGTAGATAAACACTAAAATCACTGGACTAAAGCTGAACATAACAAATGTATCAAATTATAAAAAAGAAGGAAATGAGGTCATATAATCCACAATGGAGATCAACAGTTACGGTTGTCCTGCATGCAAACAAAGACCAAAAGAAATATTTACATGCCTATACCTTATGATTTTTCTAATACGATATACGCATTTCACATTATTTATATATAATATATATACACACACATCAAAATTTATATCTGATTCAAGTATCTTGGTATTATCACAGTTCCAAATGGGAAAAAGAAAAATAAAGCAAATTATAAAACAAGGAGAGAGAAAATACCATTAACAGTGGTATGACTTCCATCAGAGTTGTGTAATCTACTACTATCTGAGACGACTCTCAAAATTTCAAACGCCTCCTTCTCCGAAATGCTTAGATCTACAATTCAAAATGACAATAAAAACCTAATTAGCATAAGAAACAACTCTATACAGATAATTTTGGGGAGAAACTGTGAATTGCGGATACAAAGAGTGTGATAAGCGATCATAATTGAATAGCATTTCTGTAGTTAATAACAGTAACGAATAGAAAAGAGAGATCGAGTAATGTGTGTGTGTGAAATGTGTTTGTGTGTGTGTATATATGCATATGTATACCTCGTGCTAGGTCGGAGGGAGAGACGGATGAAAGCGAAGAGAGAGAAGTGTAGCCTGCAGAAATCAGCTTCCCTCTCTGTGATGCAGAGATTGGTAATATCGACACTTCCATTCCTCTATCTCTCTTTCTCTCTCTAGCTTCAGAGAAAACTTTGGTGGTTTTGGCGCCGAAAACGCCTTTGGAATTGGGAAAGTTCCAAGAGCGAGGCCATCGCCAATCTCTTTCGGAGTTCGGACTATGATACAAAGGCCCACAAAGCTGACTGACCGATCGGGCCGAAGACCCAACTGGCAGTTTTTTGGGCTCAAATATCATTTTCAAAATTTTTTTTTTTTTTTTTTACCGGAAATTGAGGCAATTTGTATAAAAGTATAAACATGTACATCTCTTAATTATATAGAAGTAGTATAAATTGTATAAAAGTATAAATCTCATTTTCCCCATCTCTTAATTATACATTTACACTGTTACTTGGCTATTTAACATTTGAGCCCCTATATTTAAAGACTTTTTTTTTTTTTTTTTTTGGGAACCGTTAATCCTTTCAACTACTGATTTTTGAGTTACAAAGTAAACTTGGATATGTGTAATTACTCGCAAACCGCACATATTATTTAAGTCTAGGTATTTTTGTGTATTGTGAGAGTCAAACTCAAGACGTTCAAGTTTACGGCCCGTCCCTTTAAATTTTTTAACCACTAAATCACTCATATACGTTCTTTCAAATTTTTATTTTTAATAAATTTGGCTTTGTTACGTTAGAAAATTAGTAGACACATTCCATATACGCAACTTTATTCTAACTGGTTAGTATTTGTTTGGCTTCAAAAAACACTTTTTTCATCATTTCCAAAATAAAATTAGCGAGAGTTTCTTTAGCCGCTGACCATAGCACACGATACTGAATCAAGGTCGTTGCCGGTCTCCAATAACTAACTGGTCGGTTTAAGAAAATTTAGTTGGACCATATTATAGGTAGCTTAATAATATGTATGATAGCAAGGGTATATGTGAAGACAAATATTGTATAGTGGGGCATAAAAAATAGGAAATCTGCTCATAAAAGTTTAGTCACCAATGACGAAAGCGTCGAAAGGTGGATTTTGAATCTTTGATTGATTTTTGAGTTTACTATTTGCCGAAAGGCCACTCAAGGATCACATGATTGATGAGATGTCACCCCACTGTAAATTCTTAAACAGATCTGGCATATCTATAATCTAATATATATATATATATATATATAGATCTTGTTGCATGATTTTGGGCTTTCGTAACCTTTATTCTAGGATTATGTTTTCTAATCAATTTCATGTTATATTAATTTGGTATTTAAAAAAAAAATAAAAAAGGAAAAAAAAGCCCATCAGTAAAGCATAATAATAAAGATTTGGAATAGTTTGCATCACCTTGTTCAATGAGTTCGCTGAATATAATTAAATGTAAATGAGATCGACATATACACTGATGTATCATTTTTCAATCTTGATTCAACACGTTACTCCAAGTTAAAAGTAATGATATAAAGGTTTCAACACCCGAATTGCTAGTTTCAATACATTATTCGTGATAGTATTATTTTCAACTTAATTAAAATAATGTGTTGAATCAAAATTTAAATGTTTTGAACCTACTGTTTGTAATCAAATGAGTAACCTTTAAGATCCAACTAATTAAGATCTATACTCATTTGATTCAAGTATATTATTATTTAATGTAGTCAAAAAGTATGATTAATCACACATCCTCTTTGAAAATTGAAATGGTCGTGTGTGACATGACACCGTCCAATTAAGTTTACTTTAGCCATTAAATCACTCAAAACAAATTTTAAGTTTCCCTTACAGCTCTAATTCTAATGTAACAACCTAGTTTACAAGTGCATTACCAAGAAAAGAAATGTTAAATAATATTCACGCGTCAATATATTAATGTGTGTTTAATAATGCACACACGGCGATAGTTATGCTAAGTATTATTGTTTAGCATGTGACAACCTCTATATAAATTGTACAACCCTCCTCACATCCCCCCCATCTTCAAAACACATTCCAAGTCTTCAATATCTTGCATACAATGGCACAACTTAACGTCTCTTTGGTGCTCATCTTTCTCTCCATTTTTTGTATCACCGGCACGGTCGAGTCGGCCGGCATTCGTTCCCGGAACCGGGCCTACATCGAGGCCCAATGTCAATCCACCCGATACCCTGAGCTATGTGTCAAGTCCCTTTCCGAATATGTCAATTCAACTGCTCGAAGCCCACAACAATTGGCCCAACTCTCCTTGACAGTGAGTCTAACCAAGGCTCGAAACGCAAGGGCTTTCATGGCTAGAGTGGTTACTCAGCTCAAACAAAGCAAAGACATGGACTACCAACCTGTTAAAGACTGTATAGCACAAATTAATGATGGTGTGGACCAGCTAACCCAATCCATCAAAGAACTACAACTAATGGGCCAATCTGGGCCCGACAAGTTCATGTGGCACCAGAACAATGTTTTGACTTGGGTTAGCGCTGCACTCACTGATGTGAACACTTGTGTTGATGGCTTCTCTGGACGTGCTGCTATGGGTGGCAAATTAAGGGCAACAATTAAAGCCATGGTCCTCAATGTGGCACAACTCACCAGCAATGCACTGGTTTTGTTTCATCGGTTCGCTGCATGGCAGCGAGTCACCGGTGCCCGCAAACCCTAAGTCTACCCTACCCAGTTTTTTCAAGATTTAAGCTTAGTCTTGTTATATGGATATGGATATTGTTTTGCATTTGTTCTATATGTTGATACATATGTATATTATGTGAATATAGAATTTTGTTGTAATTGTCTATTTGAATTCATTGATATATGCTCAATTGTGGAAAATAATATATATATATATATATATATATATATATATATTTACTTATTTTAATTCTTGTGTAGCTCAATTGATCAGTGATCATTAGTGCAACCCTGAGGCCACAAAATTGACCACTTCAATAGGAGGAGGTTGCTAGTTATATCAAACAACCCTTCAATTTGGTATTACGATATTCCCTGAAATGTGTGAAATTACATTGATAACCCTCATTTTTATTTTTTGAAAGGTAAAGCAAAGTATATATTATATAAACGGGAAAGGTACGTACAAGCCTAATGGGCTGTGGGCTAAATGAGAAGGCTAGCACCACAACAAAAGATACTGGGGCTTAAGTCCACAAGTGATACAAAGAAGGCCTTAGCCAAACCCAAACAAAATAGACCCAAATTTCAAGAAATTCTTTAATATATTTGATTGGTGATTAAAAAAAGTAGAGGGTCCTATTTTCTTATATTAAGCAAACATTAATTAATTAAAAGTATTCACTTAAGAAATTCTGCCCAACTCCTTGTTTTTAAAATTATTTTCCTTTTAATTTACCACAATGTTATTAACGTTATGTATCAGTAAAGTTATCAAGTAGTTTGTATAATAGCAAGGGCATATGTGAAGACAAACATTGGTAAGTGGGATAGATATGCATAAAAAAAAAAAGTAGGATATATATATATATATATGCACATAAAAGTTAAGGAGTAATAAGGATATTGCAATTGATATTTTCATATTCTAGCTTTGCAAAAGAACCCCCTGCCACATAATGTTGTTTGACATAATTTTAAATTTGCTTAGTGATATTTGGATCGAAGACTTAGGCAGAATTATTTGATTGACATCACAACATGACACTTAAATTTATTTATTGGATCACAATTAACATCACATTAACATGACACCTTCTCTTTCTCTACGCATTATATATATGGAACAACGTACATCAAGCAATTCCAAATAATTAATAATGCTAAGTAGAGACAACAGAAGGAAAGAAAGTAGACTCTGGCATGCACGCAGTCGCACGTACACATTTATTTATTTTTACTTAATTGATACATATTGCAACGCAGCACCGATGGACGCTACACTACTTGAAGAAAATAGGCATTTCGAGTTCAATGCATGTCCTGTAACATTGACGAACACATCCCTTGTAGGTCATCCTGCAGCGTTGCATGCAACTTTCGAAGCATCCCTGGAAGCTTTCATTGGGTTCTGCAGATGCCATAACGAGCATCAGTGTGAAGGTGACCAAGAACAAGGCAATCAGAGTCTTGTTGGTGGTGCCCATTTCTCTCTCTCTCTAGCTTTCTCTCTCTAAGCTGCTTTCAATATTAGAAGAGTGGATGCTTTCTAATGGGTTAAGGGTACCCCATATTTATAGAGGCATGCATGTACTTCATGCGTGCACTTTTTCTTTTTTTTTTTTTGTCATTCTCGACACTTCACTTTATTTTGTAATAAAAAAGAAATGAGACAACGTTGAGAAAGTGAAGACTAAATTTGTTGAATGCTTATAGGAAAAAAGGTTATCACAAGTGGCAGATAAATCTGATATATATATATATATATATATATTCCTCTACAATATATGTTATAAAAATTAGAAAAAAGGGGGGAATGATTGTGAAACCTAATTATTAAAAACAAATAAAAATAAAAATAAGAAGAAACAATCCTTTCAAACCTTCAAAATAACTAACAAATGAGATATCAGAATTTTAAACGTTGAAATTTGGCCAAGGAAAATAATTTATTGGTCAGGAAACATAATTATCCATATTATGGGGTTTCATAAGTTAAAGAGAAAATAATCATAAGTTCAAATATGATATATATTTGTTGTCAAGAAACATTTTTCATGTCTTCTTTGAACAAAGTTAGTAGGAAGTTGGATTGGACGGGGCGGTGTGTGTGTGAAATTAATTAGATGTCTATAATCCACGTAAATAAATAAGGAAAGAAGAAAATACTAGACTCTGTAACCCCCCACAAAAAAACGTGCACTTTACGGGATCCATATTTTTCTTCTTCTGCTATATATATATATATATATATAGTCCTTTCCTTCATAATCAAATATGACTGCTCTATGTATCTGGGCAATGCCTATCAAGACAGATTGTGTCACGTATCCTAATAAGAGGTGGATATCTCTTTTAAACTTATAAAAATACAAAATATGTGTTATATCTATTTGTTATAGTTAAACTGGAGAAATCTATTTTTTTCCTTACTTAACTTTTAATGTTATTTTTAATTAACGCATAGAAAATTGTATTTTCTACCTTTTTCTGTTATTTTTAATTTTCTTAAAATAGAAAACTATCCTTTAAAAAATTGAACTAACCATTTCTACTTATCCCTTTTTAAAATTTACCTCAACTATTTTTTATGCATGTTATATATGAAAGTTATTCATTTTTTCACTTAATTCTACAGTTTCTATCTTATTTTTATTTACTACGTGCCTTTTTCTGTAAATAAGAATTAGAGCAAAAGGAACACAATAGAAACATTGTCTCTGTTTTTTAAAGCCAAAAAAACTCAAAATTTGGACAAATATAATGCTTTAACATACCTGTTTTAAGAAAATGAATCAATCCTTACTAAGACCAAATCGAAATCAAATCCAATCTGAAGCGGAGTGGTGGAGGACACAATGGAAATATTAGGTTTGGAATGATTGGCGGTTAAGGAAAATAAAATATGCAGATGAAGATACACAAATAGGAGTAAAAAAAAAAAAAAAAAAAAAAAAAAAGATCTTTCGGGTTTAAACCTAAAAAATGAGTATAACCCATATTTTGTATGTATTTTTTAAAGTTAAAAAGAGGTATTAACCTCTTATTGGGACAAGTTAGTGTGCAAGATACAATCTATTTTGATGGGACCGGACTGAAGTATTTTCCATATATATATATATATATATATATATATAGTATTTTGTTTCTTTCTTTATATATTTTTTGAAACTTATACATGGAGCTTTGACTATGTTGATTAGAGTTATTTAGTAGCCCATCTTTATATACTTGAAATTCAGTACTTCTCTCTCTATCTCTCTCTCTCTCTCTCTCCATATATATATAACATGCGATTCTCTTTACTTTCTTTCTCGTTATTGGACTCCTAGATCCCCTAACAAGGTCACTCACAAATAATGATGTTTGTTTTGCTTCTTAACTATCTGTCTTCCCAAAAAAAATTAAAAAAAAAATCATAAACATAAAAACATAAACGACGTTTTGACGTTTATAAAATTGGCCATGGTCCACATCAAATATATATAATTACGCTATATAATATAGTATCAAGGACGCGTAAATAATCAACCAACGTAACTTTTTCTTGAATTTTAAAGTCGTAAAGAATGGGGTACATAGATGATGAGTTGTGGACAGCTTTGTGACTATACAAGGCCGCCCACATTTTCCTTTTTGTAAATATGATAAATGTAGTAGTATTTTGTTTTTATCTATCAATCATATATTCTCCCTTCGTCGTAAAAGTATTCAAGAGGTAGATATAAGGCTTGATTAGCTGAAAGGCAGAAGCCGTATAATAAAGATCAACCATACTTGTGTACAAGGTAATAATATATACACACACATAACCTGAAGTTGAAGTTGGTAGTCTCTGTTCTCGCAAAACAAAGCCTTAACTTGATCTGTTTTAGCGTATCAATCCAAAATATGAAGCAATAATAAGATGTTTCTATGGATTAGACTTTAAGAAACATATTAAAGCTTTGGGATATCCATGGAGATTGATTTGGGCTTCAGAATGAAGGTGGATGTATGAGAGAATAGAGATGGAGGTCAGTGGAAGAGAGACGGTTTTAAAAGTGTTCTCAAATGAGTTTTAATTTGAGCCCATTAACCGATTAAAAATGTGTTGATTATTTTTTAATATATATTTAATTTTGAATACATGTGTCAAAATTTTGCTAGACCACATCTTTCAGCAGAATTTTTTTTTTTATCTATAGAGTAAGACTGTAGGAGACGAGGGTGGTCCGGTGCATATGTTTATTGTAATTGGTGGGTGTTTGCCTATTTAATCAAAAGTTTAAGTTATTGGGTAATATTGCATACCCATTCACTTATACTCATTCATTTTTCCATTCAGATTCGATGTGAGACAAAGCTCCTTCTTGTTACATTCTCCTCAACTCGAACTTGCAATGCCCTCTTTACAGCTCAGGCCACCTTGTTTATCCGGGGTTAAAATTCAGAAGTTCTCCAGAACCGGCGCTTGGCGTGATACCGGATTAAGGATTGAGTCTGCCTCTGATACCAATTGTAACGGGTAAATGTTTGCCCATTTATCCAAAAACTTAAACTATTGGGTAGTGCTGTATACCCACCCATTTATACCTATTAACTTTTTCATCCAAATTCGATTTGAGACAAACTCCCTCTTGTTACACTAATCCATTAATATGTTGGCATTGTGTGGATATTTTTATTTTTATTTTGAGGGGACCAAAACAAAAAAATCAAGTTATAAATACGTAGAATATAATCCCTTGAAATTTCTCATGTCAATTTTTTTAAAAAAAATACGATATTAAAAAAAATTGAAGTGGAGTTATACTCCGGCTTAATTACAAAGTGACGCATATATAAATGTGTCGGCTTTAATTTTACACGCGTAAATTAAGGGTATAATAGCGTTGATAGGAATTCGGAAGGTAAGTATTTGAGATTTTACTTTCGAATTGCACTCTCGACTTATATAATGCATGTGTTATGGAGCGAATATTTATGCTTTATGAAGAAAAAAAAATAAATAAATAAATAACTTTGAATTCTTATCAACTGTATATAATTATAACACGAGGTTGTTATGGTATCGACATACTAAATACTGTCATGTTCTTTTTTCATTGTCCTTTGCTTCATTTTCAAACAAATTCACGTGACGAAATCTTATCCAATTTTCACCTTGCACGAAAACTAATTCTAACTTTTCCTGATTTTATCCACAAGAATTAGTATATAACTCTAATTCTAATTTTTGGTTTGATCAACCCAAAAATGAACTTTTGGGTAATTTTAACATAAATATGAGTTAGCGGTTTGATATTTTATGTGGGTAAAGGTCATGAGTGTCGATTTAACAACATTATCTCCGATTCTTCATTCACATAAATAGAAGGCTGCATTCAAATTTCGAACTACTTAGTACTTATTATTATTTTGTGCATATTTGAATATAATTTTCATACATACCACTCGCAACCTGTATAATTAGGTTTGTATTATGCGGTGGAATGGAAAAGATCATTATGTATTCAGTCTTGTTGCTTTCAAAATAATTACATAGTACCATGCAACAAGACTGAATATTTTGTCTCGTATTAAATTTGAATTCACGTGCCTAAATGTGACAGGACTGTGTTGTCACTTGTCATGTAGGTCCATAAGATTCCGTTTTGTGAATTGGGCAGAGTGCAAACGATTAATGATACTTTAACTTTTGTAAATGACAAGAACTCAATGGTGGCTGCCCAACTGAGCTCTTAATGGGTCATGGCATAACACTACGTAACTATTTTGAAAGCAATCAGACTGAATATTTTGTATCAGTACTAAATTTGAAGTCACGTGCCTAAATGGGCCTGACAGGACTGTGTTGTCACTTGTCATGATGGTCCATAATATTCCGTTGTATGAATTGGGCAGAGTGCAAACGATTAATGGATACTTCAACTTTGTAAATAATAATAACTCAATGGTGGCTGCCCAACTGAGCTCTTAATGGCTCATGCCGACTTAAAGCAAAAGGAATTATTGATAAATGAAATATTATACCCTCCAATACATACATTCATACATATAGGGTATGGAACATCATGACTAAAAACTAGTGAGAATAAAAAATAAGAAGAATAAGTTGAAAAGCTATTTTTCAGAAGGAAAAAAATAAGAAAATTAGGTGATTATGAAATGTTAATTTTTTAAAATAAAAAATAAAAAAAAAATATAGGTTGTCCGTATCATAAGTTGTATGTGCTTTAGATTGCTTTATGTGGTCCTGTTAATTCACATAATTTCAAATTTAGTTCAATAATTGATTGATAGATTAAATATTTAGGCGGTGCTAACATTCTATAGATAAATAGATACTGAGTTACTTTTTTATTTGGATTCGAATCCAAATTTAGTTTAATAATTAGTCAAATGATTAAGTTATTAGACCCAACCCAACCCAAATTTAGTTTAATAATTAGTCAAAAGATTAAGTTGTTAGACCCAACCCAACCCATGTAACAATTAAGATTAAATTAGGGAAAGAAAATTAGGGGATAAGAAAGTATATAGAAGACACAGTGACAGACCCAGCTGAGTCACCGACCATGTGTGGTGTTGGTGCACATAAATGATATTTTGGAAGACATCAACATCTTCATTTGGGTCCACTTCTAGAAAGGGCAAAGCAAAAAAAAAAAAAAAAAATATGTTAATTTTCACATCTTTCGACATAAGGCCCATGAAAACATCACGTTTTCACGATGTTTTCAAGTATGATGTCTTTTGTTAATAATTGTGAGTAAACGAATCTGAATGCAATTTATTTTTCATTTTTAACTCTTCACTTTATTTTATTTTTAATTTAGAGAGAGACCTATAAGTTTATAACTGATCAAGAATTCGAGTTAGTCTAGATATTCAAAAGAAATTCCGAAAAACTCAACAATTTTTCTTCAGATACAATTTCCCTAAACTATGAAATTTGACCAAAGAAAATAATTTTTTTTTTTTTTTTTTTCAAAAGTAGAAAAAAAAAACCGTAAATATCTACATATGGTCCTTAAATTTTTTTCTTCTGCATAGGTGTTATAGGATTCATATTCTTTTTGAGTTCAATTATTATTCAGTATAATTTCGGAACCAATAATTTAAGACATCACAGGTAAATAAATATTTTCAATTCACACAACAAAGTCTTATCCATATTTCAGGCCAAGTTGGGCATGTGACTTCAAATTTGATCCCCTAATATCTTGGCATTGTGTGGAGTGTGTTTATTATACTCCTTATGGTCTCAAGAGGCAATTTTAATTTAAAAAAAATATCACGGCTTGGTACCACATTAAAGATCAACCATACTAGTGTACAAGGTAATAATATATATACACATAAAAACTGAAGTTGAAGTCGATAGTCTCTGTTCTCGAAAAACAAAGCCTTAATTTGATCTCTTTTAGCGTTTCAATCCAAAATATGAAGCAATAATAAGATGTTTCTATGAATTAGACTTTAAGAAACATATTAAAGCTTTGGGATATCCATGGAGATTGATTTGGGTTTCAGAATGAAGGTGGATGAGAGAATAGAGATGCAGGTTAGGGGAAGAGAGACGGTTTTAAAAGTGTTCTCAAATGAGTTTTAATTTGAGCACATTAAAAATGGGTTGATTATTTTTTTAATATATATTTAATATTATTTAATTTTGAATATATGTGTCAAAATTTTGTTAGACCGCATCTCTCAGTGGAAGAAATTTCTTATATATAGGACTGTAGGAGACAAGTATCTCCAGTGCATAGGTCTATTGTAACGGGTAGACGTTTGTCTATTTACTAAAAAACTTAAATTATAGGATAATATTACATACCCATCCACTTATATCTATTCACTTTTTTATTCGAATCCGATGTGAAACAAGCTCCTCCAGACCGGGTGCATGTGAAACAAGCTCCTCCAGGCCGGGTGCTTGACTTGAGATCGAATTAAGGATTGAGTTTGTCTCTGATAGTAATTGTAACGGGTGAACGTTTGCCTATTTATCCAAAAGCTTAAAGTATTTGACAGTGCTGCATATCCATTTATTTATACACATTCACTTTTTTATCCGAATTCGATATGTGACAAGCTCCCTTTTGTTACACCTATCCATTGATATCTTGGCATTGTGTGGATATTTTTATTTTTATTTTGTGGGGACCAAAACAAAAAATCAAGTTATAAATACGTAGAATATAATCCCTTGAGATTTCTCATGTCAATTTTTTTCATAAAAAATATAATATTACAAATAATTGTAGAGTTATAATTCCGGCTTAATCACAAAGTGACGCATATATAAATGTGTCGGCTTGAACTTCACACGTGTAAATTAGGGACATAATAGTTTTGGTAAGAATCTAAAAAATAAATTTTTGATATCTCACTTTTGAATCGCACTTTTAACTTATACGGTGAGTATGTTATGAGAAACATATTTGTACTCTAACAAGGGAAAAAAAAATTTAAAAGTTAAAAAAAAAAAAAAAAAAATTAGGGTCAACCATATTTTTCTCTTTAGGTGGTCCAATATTATATGTCATTTCTTTTTTTCTTTAGGTGGTCCATATTATATGTCATTTTGTCTTTTGTCCTTTACTTCATAAATTATAAGAATGGATTAATCATATTTGTCCACACATTATTCTCATTTCTCGGGAGTACAAATCAAAACCAGTAATTTTGAATTCTTATCAACCATATATTATTATAACACGTGGTTGCTATGGTAGCGACAAACGAAGTACTGTCATGTCAGTCACGCATGTGACTTCAAATTTAGTCCCAGTGTTGCGTCGCACATGTTAAAATCTACTTCACATGCTTTAAAATCTCTTTTGTGCTTTTGTTTTTTTCATTGTCCTTTGCTTCATTTGCAAACAAATTGACGTGACGAAATCTTATCCAATTTTCATCGTACATGAAAACTAATTCTAACTTTTCCTGATCTTATCTACAAGAATTAGCATGGCTATGTTTGGATCGAAACTCCATGAACATTTTTAAAGAATAGTTTTTAGATAATGAAAATAAAAAATAATTTTTTGAATTTAAAAATCAACTTAGAAAAACTCCAAAACAATTTTCTAAAATTAAAAAATCAAAAAATTATTTGGTTATCTAGATATAACTTTTTGAACTTAAAAAGAAAAAAATTAAATAAAAAAATTGTTACTTGCACTGATTTAGATCATACATAAAAGAAATTTTTTATTCAACAAACAAAGCTAAATATTAAATACAATCAAGTTATACAACTCTTATAATAGCAGTAGGAAATGAATTAGTAAAACACACATTAGCTCTAGATTGTAAGGAAAACTTATCTAATGTGTTATCACAACCATTCTTTTCCCATATAGATAAATTGAACAACAAAGAAATCACAAACTCCAAACAATCAATAATATCAATAATATCCTCCAACTAGACTTGCAATGGGCAAAGCTGCTTACTTTGCACAATTTGGGCCAGATTTAGCATCCATTTATACCCAAACCCAATTGAGATTCCAGCTCCATTTCTATCTGAACCCAAGTGGAATTCGAGCTTTGAAGAATCAGCAGTGTCTTTCTGGAACTTGAGGATCAAGTAAATTGGAAGAGAAAAAGGTGGGTGCAGCAACAAAATTTCCGTTGTGGTCTCTAAGAAGCAAACCACCTCCGATCTCTACTTTCAAAAATTCTAGACCAAGCTCTCTAACACTTTTATATTCCATAAGTTGAAACATATAAATAATATGTTCAACAACATGAATTACCAAAGAAAAGCCAACAAGTTTGCCCTAAATTGCAGTCGTTGTTCTCAATAAATCAATTTTTATTGCAAACTTGCCCTAAATTGCAATCGGGACAATTTTTAAAATTTCTCAAATTGCTGTCGCACAATTCCTGTAATTTTACTTCTAATTAATAACATCTGTACTTCGAATTCATACCAATGATTGTGAATTTTCCTTGACCTCGCATCAATCATCTTGGTAATTACACCTGTTGCATCGCCGAACTTAGTTACATAATTATTCTTAACAGGTGTCGTTCCGACGTTCCGTACGTGGTTTTGCTTAAATTCTCACTACTTATGACTTAATTCTACAGTTCTTACGCTCCTGCTCTCGAATTCGCTCCCACTCCCACTTTATGTGACTTTTGATTGCAACCTTTGACATCGGCTCACATCGTCTACTCTGTTAACTGTTATGTTCATCTTATCCCACAAAAAACCCTACTCATATTGATTAGGTACACCTCCGTTCTCCAGAAGGTCCTTCCAACTAATACCGGCAAGACCCAGCCAGACGATTGCGTTAGGCCCACTTACACCTCTTTCGCCACCCACACGTATCATTGCCAAGCGATCGATTCAATCACAAATTTCTCTTTCCGAAAATCGATTCCACCCTAGGGCTTTCATTATTCAACTTCCTATTCTAGTTCTGAAGCCAGGGGAGACTCTCTGTCCTTCGCTCCCAACTTCAGATAGAGCTTAAAAAAGAAAGGACATGTATTCGAAGAAGCCATCATCCTTAAACCCAAATTGGAAGAACTTGATGATCTAAAGATTAGGCTCCATTCCTTGAAGGCAAATCTGAAGCATGAGAGGAAAAAACTCACCAACATGGGACGGAAGAGAGCAAAGCGCTAGAGTTTTACAGTAGAGAGAGAGAATGAAGAACATATGGTTTAGGTTTAGAAAGAGAACGAACAGTTTAGGCTTAGAGAGAGAAACTTTTAAACGTGACCTTCCCATCTACGTGCATGTTTTCATTATTTCTGAAAACACCCAAAATAACTTTGAGTTGTTCTCAAAAAAACCCATAATCCTCCTGGATTTTTTTTTTTTCTTATTTTATATATATTTTTTCCTATAATAGGTATATAATTTTTGAAAATGTATAAAAGTGCCCCCTCAAATTTCTCCTTACCTTATATACTTTATATGTTTCCTTAAAAAAAAATTCTTAAATTGTTTCATTATATTCTATATATGTAATTTATTGAATTACCTCATTCCAAAAATATCAATTTCTATCTATATTTATTCAACTATTTCTCTTTATGTATATATACTTCATAAATATTAATTTATATTTATTTAGTGTATAATGTGCCTCCCCTGAACAAAAATTTTGGCTCCGTTCCTAGTACCGATCAGTGCAAAAATGAGTTTTCTGAGTTTTTGACACTCTGAAAGCACTAAACTGTTTTGAGAGTGTCAATCCAAGCAGGGCCGCGTAACTCTAATTCTAACTTCAGGTTTGATCAACCCAAAAATGAACTTTTGGGTAATCTGTCATTTTTGTATCAATTTGTCAAATTTAAACACTCTCACGCATACATAAATATGAGTTGTGACAGTGCTTTGATGATTTATGTGAATAAAGGTCGTGAGTGTTAATTTCCATTCACTTAAATGGAGGACTGATTCTAATTTCGAACTACTTAGTACTTATCATTATTTCGTACATATTTGAATATAATTTTCATATATACCACACGCAACCTGTATAATTAGGTTTGTATTATGCCTCAAAGCACCCTTTATCAACAATTTATCTTGGTTAATTAGATCATTCGGCAAGAAATTGTTCTTCACTTATTTGGTAAAAAGTGACTTCCATCAGTCTTTCAAACATGCACTATCCATTAAATAAATATTTAGTGCCAAATCGTGAGATTATCCTGGATGTTGAGACTCAGCTTTCGAACAAAATAAAGTGGGAGTGCAAGTTATTTGTCAATATATATATATATATATATATATATATAGACATAAAATAATATAAATTGTCAAATGATAATTATAATTAAAGAAATACATTGAAACAGAACACATATTTATAGAGTAGGAGCAATTGTAGCAACAATAACACCACTCAACAGCTTTATGTATCCAACAAAGGGAGGATCACACTCTCACAACATGACAACTTCTCTTTCCCTATACATGCAGGCATCATTATATATATATATATGGAACCACATCAAGCAATTCCGGCAATATAATGATGCGAAGCAGAGCAAGAGAACACTGAAAGTACTTAACGAAAAAAAGAGAACACAGAAAGTAGACTCTGGTGCGCGCGCGCGCACACACATTTATTCCTTAATACATAACGCAGCATCGATAAATGCTACTCTACTTGAAGAAAATAGGATTTGTGATGTCAGTGCATGTCTTGGGACAAGGTGCACAATCTCCCTGGGGGGTAATATGGCAAATTAGTATACAAAAATCCATGCATTCGTCGTAGTTCATTTTGAGTTTAGTAGTAAACACGCCTGCTCTTTCTGGCCTTGCAGAGGCCATCACGAGCATGAGCGTGAAGGTGAGCAAGAGCAAGGCAATCAGAGTCTTGGTGTTGGTGGCCATCTCTCTCTCTCTCTCTCTCTCTCTCTCTTTCTTTCTCTCTCTAAGCTGCTTTCAATATAAACAATATTGCTAGAAGAGTGGATGCTTTCTAATGGTAGAGGGTACCCCATATTTATAGAAGCACTGAGGCAGAAAGAGCTAGAGATACATGCATTTCATGTGTTGGTACGTGCTACGTGTTAAAGGCTTTTGTCCAATATTACTGTTTATTTCCAAAAAAAAAACATATGATATGCATGTCACTTTATTTTTCACTCTTAATATTTCATTTTATTCTGTAATAAAAGAAATGACACAACAATGACCAAGCCAAAGCTAAATTTGTTGAATTCTTAAAGAAAAATGTTAACACAAGTTACTGAGAAAATCAAATATAGTATTATTGATGAATGAACAAAAATAATTCTAACATATTAAGGGAAACTAAAATTGAACTAACTCTAATTTTTTTTTTTAAAAGAATAAAAAAAGGAATGGAACGCATTCACTAAAAACTAATGAGAATGAAATATCAGAAGAATCTGAGTTTGTTGAAAAGCTATTTTCTTGTTTTTTTTTTTTTTTAAATAGAAAAAGTTGGAAGGAAGTTGGGTGATTATGAAAAGTTAATTTTTTCAAAAAACAAAAATTTGAGATACAAAACTCTTAAAATTTATACATAATTTTTTTCAGAGAATCCGTTAAAAAATATATATATATATATATATATATATATATATATATATCTGTTTTCAACGGAGAAGAAGGGTGGGGTGTTGTAAATACACGACATTATTGTGTAATTAATGGACCTAATTAAATAATTAACTAATACTTAAGTGTCTGTGCTTTGGGTGGTCCCTATTTCCTTTTTTTATTCTCCGGTTCCTACTTTGTCCATATCACAGATCATTACTCTTTTGTCCGAATGTGATTATGGTACACAGTACCACATAAATTACAAGAAGGGATCAATCATATTTACGGACGCATTGTTCGCGCTTCTATGGCCACAATTCGTATATACCAGAAATACTCCTTCAAATTTAGTTCAATAATTGGCTAAAATATTAAGTTGTTAGATATAGTGTTAATACCTCCATTCTATGTATATCTAATTATTTTTTTATATTTGATATGGAACACCATTCCTTGTACTTTTTTTTATATCTAAATACTCTTTCAAATATAGTGTTATCCTTCTCAATTCGGATTCGTAACGCTCTTGTTCTAGTTGATCGGGCCATCCGGTCTGAGCCTCCGTACATCCTGGGTTGGCTCATCCAGGCGGCCGCTTGACGTAATATTGGACCTAAAACTGAATCTAATTCTGATACCAACAATAACATACCGAGTGCTTTATTGTCTGAACCAAAAACTAAACACATTTGGCGGTGCTAATGCAAACATTTATAACCTCCCCTTGTAACACACACACACACACACAACACACACACACACACACACAAGGTTGATATTATAAATTAGTTGAGCAGATGCATGTACATTTAATATAAAGTATGCATGCATCATCCATTACAAGGGTAGAGAGGTACTTCTTTTGTTTGAATCACAAGTCTTTGTTATGCCAGCTAGCGGATCCACGTGGTTGGTATTGACAATTTAATCATATTCACGGGACAATATATTTAAAAAAAAACTAGTTTAAACATATCTAATAGCTTTAACATAATGAAGCACATAATAGATGTGTGAAAATCAGGGTTAAACATATCTAATAGCTTTAACATAATGAAGCACATAATAGATGTGTGAAAATCAGGGTTAATTAAGGGCGATCATCAACATATAAAATGTCCCTCATCAAAAGGAAAAAAAGAAAAGAAAAATCTTAACACTCAACTTTATCTTTTGATAAAAGAATTTGACACAACCTTGAAAAACCCCAATTTATATTAGTTGAATGCCTAAAGCATTAATGTAATTAGTGGTTGTTTTGTGACAAGTGTAGGGAAAATATTATGGTACTGTGGGAGTGGTGAAGACATATTCTGCATCCGGATGTTTATTGCCTTACAAGACAACCGACATTTTCCTTCAGAATTTTTTGTTAGTCTTTATTGCCTTTTGTCACGTGTTGCAATATTTAAATTTGAAATCTTAACCCAAACGGTGCACGTTACTTTTTCCGTTCCATAATTCACATTATGTTACAATTTTTAATGTGAACAATTATTATAGGACGGAGATAATATTTTATATATAGAGAGAGAGAGTAGAGTAGAGTAGGTGTATTTATTTACTTCAACTTTGAGAGGAGAAAAAAAAATTATTTCCAAAAAAAAAATTCTGGTGCCACATAAGTAATCTGCACCCCCCTTATCCAAAGCCCATTTTTGGCAATTTGAAGGCCCAAATGCAGTGCAGCGGACTAACAGAAATGGGCAGGGCCCACATCAACTCGCGGGTTGGCTCGTGGAATACTGCGAGCCCAAGCCCGATCGGGAATTTTTTTTTTTGTTTTTTCCTTCACCAAAACGACAACGTTTTGAGTGAACCCTTTTCTTTTTTTTTTTACCGGCTAGGAACAGTGCCTGCACCGTTTGGCATAACAATTTTTTTTGAAAAAAAATCCAAAAATAGGTTATTTTGAGCTCTTTTATTTAAAAAAAAAAAAAAAAATTCGTTAAATGAAAAATATATTGTTTAGGCATTGTTTGTCCAAAAATAAATTTATTTGGGCCAAAAATAAATTAAAAAACTTTTTTTTTTCCCTTAAATTTTTTTTTTTAAATTTTTTTTTGGTTTAAATTTTAAATTTCTGCCACAAATAGTGTATTTGATCATTAAGGAACTGTTTGGCTGACACAAATAGTGCCTTAACGGCTATAATTTTTTTTTTTTAAAAAAAAAGTTTAAAATTTCAAAAAATTTTAACTTTTTTCAAAAAAAAAAAAAATGTAAATTAAAAATTTTAAAATCACTTCTCTGCTACAAATACCCCAACTCCTACAATCATTTATCACATCTAACCTATCTCTGTTATCTATCATTCAAGTTATCTCTTCTTCTATTTTCTCAATCTTAGTTATTATTTTCAAACTAATTTCGATTCCATAGATCCTCAACATCCATTTTATTACAACACCCAATTCAACCCATCAAGCGATGCGTTTTTGCCATTTTCGAAAAACAATATCAATTTTTCTTCACAATCAGAACTATATTCTAATTGTTATGGAGGAGATTCTAAATTTCTTTCTCATCAATCATCCCAACCTTTTCATCAATATTGTGGTTCTAGTGTTCCACAATCAGAGTAACTCAAAACTTTTGTCAAAACAACCGATTATCCGAAATATAAATAAGGCTGAAAATGAGGCTTTATGTTAGGCGTGGATGTCCATTACCTCTGATGCAATTACGGGGACAAACCAAAGTAAGAAAAAGTTATGAGAGCGAATCTTGGAACGTTATGTATAACATATTGGTGTTCCTCCAACTGACTGAAATCCAGGAGCTTTGATGAATCGTTGGTCGTTGATCTAACAAAAAATCAGCAAATTTTTCGGAGGCATAACTAACATTGAAATGAATCATCTCAGCAACTTCAGCACTGATGATATGGACAGTAATTTATTGTTTAAATATAACTCGTAAATATTTTAAACGGCATCGGCTTTTAATTTTTTGTTACTATTTTTGTGTAGATGATAGCTACTAAATACTTGTTTCGTAACCAAACAGGTGGTGAATTTAAGTTAGAAAGTTATTGGGAGATCTTGAAGCATAACAATAAATGGCATTCACATTGTGCCGAACAAGTAAAAAAAGGAAAAAAAGAAAAAACAGCCGAAGAAGAGGAGTAGATTTGACTTTGACATTAATGAGTCTATTGGGCACTCAATACCATCTACTCCGTCATGTCATGCAGCCACAACAGATAAAGTTTCAACTGAAGAATCACCACACATGGGGAAAAATGATTCACCCGGTGTGAAAGAATATCAACAATTATGACTAGCACAAAGAAAAGCGGCGAAGTAGCGTCGAACAAAAATTAATTCAACATTTGAATTGCAAAATTCATTCGTTTCCAATTTTAATGATCTCAAATGCCGTTATGAGAGTCGTCAGGAAAAATAAAGAATGCCTAAGTGGCACGAGATGTAAGAAAAAAATGAGAAAGAGAAGATAAGGCAACTAGAGATTTTAGAGAAATAAAGAGTTGAAGAGAAGGAAATCATGTTAACAGATCCAAATTCGGCATTAACAGAAGCGGAGAAAGATTGAATTATTGCATGATAAATTGAGATATTGGCATCTTTGCATTTACAGTCCGCCTCAAAGTTCTCATAGGATTTTATAATCCTTAGTCTATTTATTTTCTTATTTTAATTTAGGATATTATATTGTTTAAGTTATTTTTAATTATTTTATTTAAAATTTATTATTATTATTTTTTATTCATAATAGATAATATATTGTTTAAAGTTATAATATCAATACTAGTTTTTTTGGATCCACATGGTTGGTATTGACAATTTAACCACATTCACGGGTGGTGACCTATTCATGAAATTTTTTTTGGGGGTTGGGCGCGGGGGGGAGGGGGGTTGTCCTTACCTAATTTATCAAACACATTGTTCACAACTTCACAAAACAAAATCTTATCCAATATCCACCAACCACACAGTGCTTGGGGGAGGGGGGGGGGGGGGGGGGGGGTCCTTACCTAATTAATCAAACACATTGTTCACAACTTCACAAAACCTAATTAATCAAACACATTGTTCACAACTTCACAAAACAAAATCTTATCCAATATCCACCAACCACACAGTGCTTTCCAGCCAGTTACATTGCCATGCACTGTGTGGGTCTCTTTATTTCTTGAGTTCGTCAAATTTATTTTAAAAACATCAGTACAAGGTTGGCACCACTATTACTTAACCCCCCAAAAAAAAAAAAAAAAAAAAAAAATTAATAAATAAATAGATGTTTGTACCAGTACCACATAAATGATACAACAATGATCAACCATAGTTTTCTAGACGAGGTTAATCCACGTCAATATGTAAATTTTTCACCGATCGGTCTTATACTGGTCAGGCTGCAAAAATATAGTAACTTAGTACTTTCACATATTAAATATGAGAAAATATACATTATTTCGAAAGTATTTATTATATGGTATTACCCATCATTAATGACAATCATTCCTTTTTTTTTTTTTTTTTTAAATAAAAATTTATTTTCTTGTGTATTGAGTAAAATGAGAGTTTTAATAACTGTCGGGAGTACCATGTGTATACGGTTATTATAGATCGAATTATATAATTGAGAACTGAATTTTAAAATAAGCCCAAAAAATAATAAAAATAAAAAACGAACCCTAAAATTTACCCAAAAAAATTATTGAATGAGACTTAATGACTAAATACTAATGAAAACCAAAAATCAAAAGAATCCATGTTTGTCTAGACCTCTAACAAAAGTTTTAAAATTTTCAACAGTTTTCCAAATGATTGAAAAATACAATTTCAGGGTCCTAACAATGGAATGTGAAGAAAGAAAATACTTTTTGGCCAAACAACATAATTATCCATATTATGCTGATTTGATAAAAAAAGAAAATGGATTGTAAGTTCAAACATGATATATGAAAGATAAACATGGAACGCGGGTTTGATAAAAAAAAGAAAAGAAAATGGATTGCAAACACGCATTTTTTACTGAACTTTATTCAAAAGAAATAATCTGTTATCACATAAACATAAATAGAAACAAAAATAAAAATAAAAAACAAAAAAACGTGGTTGGTTTAGGTGGTCCATGATTAGAAAAGATGGTCCATATTTTTTATTCTTTAGGTGATCCATAATCATAACACTTTTGTCCTTTTGCTTCACAAAATCAAATATGATAACGCTATATAGTACCATGCACTGACGTGGATCAACTATATTATGAACACATTTTTCTCACTTCTCAGGGCAATTAACCTTTTGGGAAAACCTTACCACTCAAAAAATAATAATAATAAAAAAAATCTTTTGAAAAACCTTTTGCCAAATTTTCCACAACATTTTTATTCAAATACACATTTTTTTTTTTTAAAGGTGTTGCTCAGTCTATTTTTTTAGATCTGTTTTCTTCAAAGTAATGATGCTCTCAAGAGAGAGCATTAATCATATTTAGTTATAATAATAAGACGGTATTTTAAGATAAGAAAAAGTCAAATGAATCAATCACCTAAAAGGTTCAATCAATTAAGGTTCCAGCATGAATCATGATCACGGTGTTAAATACGTAACTCTTTCTTTTTCTTTTTGACTAAGATCTAATTGTGAAACTTCACACATGTATTTTGATATTTCGCAACTTTAGATAGTGAATTTCATCAACTACCTCTTTTAAATATATAACTAACTTAAAATATGCTTAGATTTATAAATCTTGTCCATTATGATCATTGTGTTAAATACATACTTTTTTATTTAAATTTTTTGCTAAGATCTAATTCTGAAACTTCACACATATATTATGAGATTTAACCACTTTAGATAGTGAATTTCATCTTCATAAATATTAGAGCATCTCTATTAGTATGTTAAAACTTAAGTCACACAATCATTCTCAATAGGTGTCGCTTTCACGTTCTGAGCGCGTTTTCGCTCACATGCTCCGCACGCGTTCTCGCTCAAATTCTCCTGTTTATGACTTAATTTTGTCGCTCTCACACTCCCGCTCTCAAATTCGCTTTCGCTCCTACTTCCGCGTTATGTGATTTAGGTTAAAATACTCTTTTGTGTAAAATACACTGCCACGTATGATGTGTAATTTTTTTTATTTTTATCTCCAGCAGTCTGTTAAGATACACTGTCACATCACCGATGTGTAAAATTGTTGTGTATTTTACATAACCTTTTTACACAACCACACCAACATATTTCATTTCTCCTCCTCATTTCTCATTCCATTAACTGATCAATTCTATATTAAGTAGCTAAAAATAAATAATCCAAAATTTTTGTGTAAATCTATTACTATTTCAGATCAGATTTACATTAAAAAAATATACACAACGGTTAGAGATGCTCTTACTAATTTGAACTTTACCATTTTAAATGATAAATTTTATCATATTTATTAGTGGTTAAAAATTAGTGAAATTTGACCATTGTAATGATGAAATCTCAAATAAAAATAGTGAATTGCTTGTAGAGATGGATATCAAGAAAAAAGGGGTTTACACGGATATGAGTTCTAAAGAAAACAATTGCCCCAAATATATGTATGATACGTTACATCTTATTAGGAAGTTCAGATACTTTGCTGTAATATTCGTTAGTGTCGTACATTTTTTAATACATTACATTTGATTTTTAACATATTATACATATTTTAATATGGTGATTTTTAATATATATATTTAAGGGATTTTTAACATATTCAATTTCCCAAAAAAATAGTAAATGTGAAGTGTTATAATTAGTTTAGTTTTAGGCCTCGTAACAACCTTTTATCACCAAATTATCTTCTTTTTTTTTTCGGTAATTCAGTATATATAACCAAAAAAAGAGAGATGTACAGGGCTCACCAACAAGCCCAAAAAAACCAGCCCGAAGGCAACAAGCACAAAACAACAGGCCCACACAAGAGACCAAACCCAAGAGCCCCAAAGAAGGCCCAAAAGGAACAAACAAAACTTCCTTCCCCTAAATCAGAAAACCAAAATCGGAGAGAAGGAACCAGAGGCAATCAACCAACTGTGACCTCAGCTGTATTGATCAAACTAGGGAGCCCCCATTCAGTAGCTATGCCTCTCAAGCTGGTGGGGTCCTTCATTTTGATTGAGAGAAGTCGAGCGCGAACACATTCTTCAATCATCTTCCAAACTGCTTGAAGGGATTTATGAATCTCAGAACAGGGACGATTATTTCTCTCCTTCCATATAAAGTAGATAGTAGCAGAGAAGCAGAGCTTGATTAAGATTGCCTCAATTGATTTACATTCAACATTCCATATAGTCCTAATCCATTGACCCATGCAAATAAAGTTACGATCACCACAATAAACACCACATTTGTGCTGAACATTGTCCCAAATACATGATGAGAAACCACACCTGAAGAACAGGTGTTCATGAGTCTTAACCTCATTCAAGCAAAGGGAACACAGGTTAGCAGTATCCGAGGGAGGCCAGAATGTCCTATCCTTGGTGTAGAGTCTACAATGCACAACAAGCCATGTAATGAAGGCATGCCTGGGTATATGATTTGGAAACCATATGATGTGGTTCCATCTACAGAGAAGGGCTGGAGGTAGAAGAGCATTGTAGGTGTGCTTCATATTGAACTTACCTGTAGGAGATAGAGTCCAAGCAATCCTATCCTTGTTGCCAACATTTATAGGGGGAAGGGTGTCATTAACATCAATAATTGTCCTGAAATGGTTGGGAATTCTCCACTTCCATGTCTGATCAAACAACTAACCTTGGTTCTGCTATCCCACATGTGGTTACAGATGATTACAGACTCAACTATATTCTCAATAGGGTCAGATGGTAACCAATAATCGAACCATAAAGAGGTGTAAATGCCATCACCCACATGGTGCTTGATAAAAGGTCTTGCCATGCCCCTAAGCTTGAGCAGCCTCCTTCAATTACAAGAGCTAAGCTGGCTGGCTTTAATCTGCCAAATACTTCCATTCTTGTGGTAAAAAGTAATGAGGGGAGCAAACACTATTCATTAAATAAAATGATAATTATAATTAAAGAATTACATCCAGAACTGAACACAAATTATAGCAACAATCACCACTCAACAGATTTATTTATTGGACAAAGGGAGGATCACACTTTCACAATATATATGGAACTGCATTAACAACCATTCTATCTTAATTTGGAATCACTGAATTCGTATCATAGATTTGGAATTGAAAAAAGTTTAGTTTAAAATTTAAAATAATCTTTTTCCAATCCCAAATTCAAGGTACTGATTTGATACTGCCAAATATTAGCATTAATTAGATTGTTTGATCTGAAATTCTTATGCTCTTATTTGGAAAAAGTTATGCCAATAATATAAGTTGGACAAGTTTGATTAGTCTTGCAAACATGATTGTCCATTAATTTAAATATTTTGTGCCATATTATGAAATTATGACGGACTCATTATATTATGAAATGATATATATACCATCAATGTAGTTGATGGTTGAGATTCAAGTTCATGGAGAGTTGTTTTTCAGGAAAAAAAAAAAAAAAAAATGCATAAAAAAGTTAGTGATTCGGCGAACTTATTTTTTATTTATTTTTTGAAAGTTCAAATTTAATATATTAAATAAAAGGAAGTTACATTGTGGCACAAGAGGTTAGCCCATTGCTAACATCAGAAGAGGCCAAAAGATTACAGAGTAAGCAGCCCAGCAAAGAAATTACAGAGTAAGCAGCCCAGCAAAATATGTATGATGAAATGCATCCAAAGAGAAGACAATATTAAAGAAACGTGTACCATGGAGAAGACAAAATGTGTACTATGGAGCACTGAATTAGGCGAACTTACTATCAATATTAAATAAACGCATTCAAAGAGAAGACATATTTGCTTAATAAATGCATTCAAAGAGAAAACACATTTGCAGAATAGTAACTGTTGTAGCAACAATCACCACTCAACGATTATATTTTATTTATCGAACACACAATCACACGCACACACACAACATATACGGCACATTCTCTTTCTCATTCTACATATATGTATAACATCATTATATATGGAACCACATCAAGCAATTCTGGCCACATACCGATGCTAATTAAGTAGAGCAAGAGAATAAAACGAGAAAAGAAAGCAGACTCTGGCACGTGCGTACTCGCACATGCATATTTATTCCTTAATATAATATTAAAACACGCAACGTAGCAACGATGAATATTGCGCTAGCTAGTTGAAGAGAGTTTGAATTCCGGCGCATCCTTGGCCACAAGAACACGCACACGCCCAGTGGACCATTCTACAACGTAGCATACAGCCATCGAAGCATTCCATGTAGCTGTCATTGGATTCTGTAATAAACTTGGCAGCACGAGCGGGTATTGCAGAAGCCATCACCACCATCAGCGCCAAGGAGACCAAGAGCAAGGGAATCAGAGTCTTCTTGTTGGTGGCCATCGATCTCGAACTCGAAGCTGCTTTCAAAATAAATTACAGAAAAGTGAGATGAGCTTGCTAATGGTTATGGAGGTACAGGAGGGTGCCCATTTATATAGAAGCACCAAGTGCATGGGAGAGCGAAAGAGAGAGAGAGAAATTCACTGCTGGTGTTCATATCAAGACTTTTGTTCATTTCTTTATGAATGTGAAAATCACATATGATCCACATGCTCTTTATTATTCATTCTTATCACTTCAATTTATTTTTTAAATAATTGTTGAACCTTAAAAGCTTGAGAGAATTGCCCGAGAGGGGCAGCCTTGAATGACACTAGTATATATTTCGGGTATCATTAGAAAAATGATGAGGGTATTTTAAAAATTTTTACAGAAAAAAAAGTAAGAATATTTTAAAAATTTTCACAAAATTGATACGTTAACTTTGTAAATAATAATAACACAGTGGGTGGCTATCCCAACTGAGCCCTTGTGGTATTATTGATAAATGAATGTTATATCCCGCAATACATATATATATTCGTACATATAGGGTATGGAACATCATGACTAAAAACTGGTGAGAATAAAAAATCAGAAGAATCCGTCGGAAAGCTATTTTTTGCTTTTTATAGAAAAAAATATAAGGAAATTAGGAGATTATGAAGTATTATTATTATTATTTTTAAAAAGGTTGACCATATCATAGGTTGTCTGTGCTTTAGCCTTTAGGTTGCTTTATGTGGTCCCTGTTAATTCACATATGTAATTAACTTCAAATTTAGTTCAATAATTGGCTAACAGATTAAATTCTAAGATGGTGCCATCATTCCATAGATAGAAAGAAACTGAATCACTTTTTTATTTGGATTCGACTTGAAATTTAATTTAATAATTAGTCAAAAGATTAAGTTATTAGACCCAACCCATGTATCAATTAATTTTTTATCTGAATTTGATGTGGGATAACACCAGCTTGTAACATCTTTCCACACACGAACCCATAATACTCTCGTCCAAGGAAGTGTTTGGTGTGACCTAAGTCACATAAAGCGGGAGCGGGAGGGAGAGCGAGAGTGGCAGAATTAAGTCATAAATGATAAAAATTTGAATCAGAGCGACATCTATTGAGAAGGATTGTGTGACTTAGGGTGTGACATCGGATTAAAGGTTGGGCCTGATTTTAATACTAAGTGTAACAGGCTGAATACTTTACGGTCGGAACCAAAAATTTAAGTTATTATATGATACTAATACACAACTATCATATATATACCCCAATCATCTTTCCTTTCAGATTTGACGCTAAGTCGCACAATCCTTCTCAACAAATATCACTCTCACGTTCCGAAAGTGCTTTCATTCATACGCTCCGTACATGTTCTTTCTCAAATTATCACTATTTATGACATAATTTTACCGTTTTTATACTTCCACTCTTGCTCGTGCTTTATGTAACTTAGATTCGATGAGGTTTCCTTTTAACACATATATGTATTAAATATTGAAATTATAAAGTAGTTTAGCAGATGCATATACATTAAATATAAAGTATGCATGCATCATCCATAACAAGGCTAGAAACGTACTTTTCTTGTTTGAATTGCAGGTTTTTGTTATGGCCGGCGGATTAACATGTTTAGTTTTGACAATTTTATCATATTCACGGGACAATTGTATCTAATGGCTTAATCATAATGGAGCGCATGATAGATGTGTAAAAATTAGGGTTAATTGATGGCCATCATCAACATATAAAACGTCTCTCATCAAAAGGGTAAAAAAATAAAATAAAATAAAATAAATTACCCATCACATTTAACATTTTCTTTTAATAAAAAAATTTGACACAACATCGAAAAGAAAATGGATTGTAAACACGCATTTTTTTTCTTCTTATTTTTTACTTAACTCTATTCAAAAGAAATAATCTGTTACCACATAAACATAAATAGAAACAAGAAAAAGAATCAAAAACAAATTAAAAACGTGGTTGGTTTGGGTGGTCCATTATTTAGATAAGATGGTCCATATTTTTTATTGTTTAGGTGGTCCATAATCGTAACTCTTTTGTCCTTTACTTCATAAAATCAAATATGTAATGCTATATACACCGACGTGGATCAACTATATTTATGAACACACTTCTCAGGGCAATTAACCTTTTGAAAAACCTTTCCCGAATTTTTCACAATATTTTTATTTAAATACATATTTTTTCTTTTAGGTGTTGCCCAATCTATCTTTTAGATCTATTTTCTTCAAAGTAAGATACTATTAGGATAAAGAACTTTTCATATTTTGTTACCGTAGTAAAACGGTGCTTTAAGATAAGCAAAAGTGAAATGAATCAATCAAATAAAGCCCCAACTTGATCACTGTGTTAAATATATACTTTTTTTTTTTTTTTTTTTTTTTTTTTTTGGCTAAGATCTAGTTGTGAAACTTCACACATGTATTTTGAGATTTCACCACTTTAGATAGTTTTTTTTTCTTCATGCATTTGAGATTTTCTATTATAAACCCTTCGTATTGTAATCCGTTATAGAATAAGCTAAACAATTAGTCCAAATATAATAAATTAAACCACAATTGTAAGACTCTAATTATCAATGGAGTTTAAGGAAATATTTCACATTGCAACAGATGGTGATAAATATCAAAATTTTGGATACCAATAGAGTTATGTGTATTTATTAATTGATTGGCCTCTTGAGTTATTCTGAAGATAGGGTTGCAACAGAGATGGCAGACAACGAATATGGCAGCTTGAATAATCTCTAAAGATTGGATGTAAAAGATTATGGTTTTGGAATGGAGGAGGTGGTAAGCAATGGAGGTGATGGAAGTCGGTTGGCGGAAGAGATGATTAATATTAGGGTTTCATAATTAGGAAGATAGTGGGCTAATAATGAAGATTTGGTGGGAAAAGAGAAGGAATCGTGAGTTAAAGTGAAGGACAACCCGCTACCAGGTCTCACACGCGTGAGAGAAAATCCTCTTCCTTTTTGAATGACCCATGAAAAGATCAGAATGATTCAGGTTTAAATTTTTAATTTTTTTGACACATGTTATGTTGTTATTGGTTCATATCAACATCAGAAGGAGAGCCCTGCTTATGCGGCCTAAGGTAAGCTTTTCCCTAAGTTATTAGACCCAATTCATGTATAATCAATTAATTTTTCATCCCAATCTAATGTGGGATAATAGGCGCTTCTAACACCCTTCTTCACAGGAACTCATAATACGCTGGCCTAAGAGCACTTGGCTTGACATCAAACTAAAACTAAGGTCGGGTCTGACTCTAATAATAATTGTACTGACCGAATGCTTCATGGTCAAACTCAAAAAATTCAGTTATTATGTGCTACTAACACACAACTACCAAATATATCCAATCATCTTTCCTTCCCAATTCGATGTGCCGCAAAACCTTCCTTTTGCTGTAATCTTCATTTGTAGTAGTGTTGTACATTTTTTAACATATCACATGTGATTTTTAACATATTCAATCTGCCAAAAGTTATTAAATGTGAAGTGTAATAATTAGGTTAGTTTAATTTAGGCCTCAAAACACCCTTTTATCACCAATTTATCTTGGTTAGTTATTTGGTAAGAAATTGTTTTGTGGTAAAAAGTAATGAGGAGGAGCAAACACTATTCATTAAATAAAATGATAATTATAATTAAAGAAAGGACAATGCTTAGCTACTCACCAGTGAGTAGTTTTACCATACTCACCCCTTATGTGTTCCAATAACGAATTAACACATCAACTTTAATAACAAAATCAGCAAAATAATAAAAAAAGAAGATGAAAGTCGAATCGACCCATTTTAATTGGGTAACTTTTTTCTCTATCCTCTTTTATCGATTCCCAACCCACGCCCTCCTCTCTCTGCTGTTCTTCTTCTTTTTCATCCTTTCTCTTTTATTTCTTTTTTTCATCCCTTCTCGATCAAACCCACGCCCTCCTCTCTCTCCACTCTTCTTCTTCTTCTCACTTCCATGGGATATCATCAATAAATGAGTGAACATATTTGATTCGTGTTTGGGTTTTTTTTTTTTTTCATCTCGTGCTCCATTGCACATCATCACTCAACAGGCAAGCAAGAATTATTGGTTCAACTAGGTCTTGTAGTGGAGGTATGATTTAATTCTTTACATTGCACATTTTGGGTTTAATTTTTAGAAAGGGACTTTCAATCGTCATTCAATAAATATTTCCAAAATTTTCACTTTCTTCCTTTTTTTTTTGGTTTTTTTTTTTTTTTTTTGTTCTTGATTAAAGAAACCAATGAGCTGTGATCGAATTTGAATTCTAAAATATTAAAAATTAAAAATATTTGAACCACAAGACTTTGAGACCCCCAAAAATAAATCAAGTGAGTTTTGTTTATTTGATTGTTTCTGGAATCTGATACTCCAATTGTGGGGAAACTGAAGACGAATGCTAACAATAACAGTGCAAAGAGAAAGAGAGGTCATCCAGATCGTCTGTGCTTGCCAAGGCAGAAGACAGCAACTCCTTGTCGATGGTGGTGCATAGGTGCAAAGCAAAAAAAAAAAAAAAAGGGGTCGGAAGAAGAAGAAGGGTGGAGAGAGAGGAGGGTGTGGGTTTGGGAATCGATGAAAGAAGAGAGAAAAGAGTTACCCAATTAAAATGAGTCGATTCAACTTTTTTCTTATTTTTTTTACTATTTTTCTAATTTTGTTATTAAAGCTGATGTATTATTTTGTTATTGGAATACATAAGGGGTGAGTAGGGTTTAGCTACTCGCTAAACATTGTCCTTAAAAAAATACATCCAAACTGAACACAAATTGCAGCAACAATCACCACTCAACAAATTTATTTATTGGACAAAGGGAGGATCACACTTACACAATATATGTGGAACTGCATCAACTAATTTTGGCCATTCTATCTTAATTTGGAATCACTGAATTTGTGTCATAAATTTGGGATTGGAGAAAGTTTAGTTCAAAATTTAAAATAACTTTTTTCTAATCCCAAATTCAAGGTGCTGATTCGATACCGCCAAACATACCATTAATTAGATTGTTTGATCAGAAATTGTTATGCTCTTATTTGGAAAAAGTTATTCTAATAATATAAGTTGGACAACAGGGTGCACCCGGGGGGAGACAAAGAAGAAAAATTACTTAAAATAATATGTCAATCAATGAGTAATTTAAGAAAGATAAATCGTTAACAAAAAATTTAAAAAGGAAAAAAAAAAAAAAAAAAAAAAGAGAATTTTGAAAGGGAAAAAAATTGGAGTTTGATTCAAAAAGAAAAACTTTGACTTTTTTTAAAAAGGAAATTAAACCAATTTAAGAAATAAAAAAAGAGAATAAATACAAAATTTAAGAGATAATTTTAGAAAATAAAAATTTGGGGGGGGAGGGGGGGGGGGGGGGGGCAGCATATATACATGTAAAAATATATAAATTTAGTTTATGTATTATAGTAAACGGGGCTGCCAGGGGACCATACACAGGCTCCACCCTTACTGGACAAGTTCAATTAGTCTTGTAAGTTGCAAACATGACTGTCCATTAATTTAAATATTTTGTGCCAAATTATGAAATTATGGCACACTCATTAAATTATGAAATGATATATATCATCAATGTAGTGTTCAAGTTTATGGAAAAAAAGAATGCATAAAACAGTTGTGATTAGGCGAACTTATTGTCAATATTAAAGATTGTCAATATTAAAGAAGGGAGGTGATATTTGCACTCCACTTTTCTCCAATTGCACTACATTTACCTTTTTTCTTTTAAAATAAATGCAAGAAAGTCATTCAATTCATTAATGAACTATGCCTTATTTTATAATATCATAATTACCCTTTATAAAACTTAATTTTTTTTTTTTTTTTTACCTTCTTTAGTTCCTTTAATATTTTTTTTCTTTGTGCTATACTTTCTTTTCTTTTTCTTTTCGGAGTTCCTCTCAAAGAAGATAATTTTTCGATACTGATAATTTTATTTTGGCAGTTAAGATATAATTTATTCAATAGTAACTTCCATTTTTTTTTTTTTTTTTGGTACAATTCAAACAAATAATTTATTCAACAAAATTAACTTCTTTTTTCAGTCTCATCGAAAAAGAGGTAACTTTTTTTTCTGGGTGATTTTTTAGGGGTCCGTCAAAAGAAATAATTTATTTAATAAAAATAATTTTTTTTTGGGACTTATCAAAAGAGATATTTATTCAATAGAGATATATATATATATGTTTTGAATTCTCTTTTTTCGTACCCTTTTTTTTTTTTTTATCTTGACAAAAGTGATGATTTTTTAATGTTTTTTTTTTTTTTTTCGGTCCGGTCAAAAAAGAAATTTGTTCAACATATTTTTTTTTGGTCTTGTAAAAAATATATTATTCATCTTTTCATTTGGTAATTGTAGAAAATCTGAAAAGACAGTTGTATCATTTAAAAAGTAATAATAATTTATTTGTAAAGTTAAGGTTTGAATTGTCATTTCATTTAAGATTGTAATGCAAATGTAGAAAAGTGAAGTGTGAATATCGCCTCCCATAAAAAAATGCATTCAAAGACAAGACATATTTGTAAAGTAGTAACTATTGTAGCAACAATCACCACTCAATGGCTATATTTTATTTATCGAACAGAGAATCACACGATACATCACATATACTCACAACATATTTGACACATTCTATTTCTCTATCTACATATATGTATAGCATCATTATATATGGAACCACATCAAGCAATTCCGGCCACATAACGATGCTAATTAAGCAGAGCAAGAGAATATGAATTCAAACTCTCTTCAACTAGCTAGCACAATATTCATCGTTGCTGCGTTGCATCTTTTAATATTATATTAAGGAATAAATATGCATGTGCGAGTACGCATGTGCCAGAATCTACTTTCTTTGTCATTTCATTTAAGATTGTAATACAAACGTAGAAAAATAAAGTGCGAATATCGCCTCCCATCAAAAAATGCATTCAAAGAGAAGGCATATTTGAAAAGTAGTAACTATTGTAGCAACAATCACCACGGTTATATTTTATTTATCAAACAGAGAATCACACGATACATAACACACACACACACACACACAAAACATATACGACACATTCTATTTCTCTATCTACATATATGTATAGCATCATTATATATGGAACCACATCAAATAATTCCGGCCATATAACGATGCTAATTAAGTAAAACAAGAGAATAAGACTTGGAAAAAGAAAGTAGACTGTTATGAAATAAAGATCGAATAAGAGTTTATGAGAACAAGAGAAAAATAATGACAAGAAAAATAAAATGGCACACACACAAACGAGATAAGGATTTACATGATTCGACTATGCCTACATCCACGGGAAGAAGACAGAACAATATTTCACTATGGAAATAAAAAGATACAAGGGAAAGTGGCTCACACCCAAAACCCAATTACATCCAAGTTCTCTTACTCCAAATGATACTGATACACTCACTCAATTGATTTCAGATTTTTGGATGCATTACACCATGAGGCACAAGGCTATTCATAGCCAAAGAAATCAACCAAGCTTGCTGATCATGCATAGATGGCTGGCACCATAACTTGTTGATCACGAATACTTGTTGATCACATAAACTTGAAGCCCAAGATGATGATGTAATGGGAGATGAAAGTGTTTAGTTGCCAAGTTGCTTGCTGAGTTGACAATTTGATTTGAGCCATAATGTTCTAACAAATCTCCACCTTGGCGAAAAATCCAAATGAGCCACTGTATCTCTACCAAACAACCTCTCTTCTCCACAAAACAAATTAATTAAGGATTTTAGTTAAGTTTAAGTCATCCTCAAACTTAACCCTCGGGCTCTCATTCTTCAACCCATGCATGCCTTGCACAGCCACAACCATACCTCCAGTATTTTTGTCAAACTTTAAACCCTTACCCAAAGCAATCTCGGAAACTCTAAGTTTGACATCTCCTTTAGCAACCTTCTCCAACCACCCACAAACCATCAATTGGTAGTGAAAAGTCATCTTCTCACCTTTATGGAGAATATGACATCCTTGACTTTTCCTTGCATCTCTGTTGTGACCAACTACTTGCCTCCCACACATCTTAATAGCACTCGAGTGGACTATCTCATTGCCCCCAAGATTATTGCAAGTTAATATCACACATGTCTTTATGGGTCTGCCTCCCTATAAGGACTGTTGCACTTTTGGTTGCCATCACTGCTGCACTTTTGGTTGCCATCTGAAAACGGATTTGCCATCACTGCTGCACTTTTGGTTGCCATCTGAAAACGGATTTCATTCTCCCATTATATTGTGTAGTCCCCTCATAACCCTTTTGAGAACTAGGATCGTAACTCCTCTTTCTAACTCTTCTTTTGCCAAGACCCGAACTCAGATTTCTGCTAACTGTAGAAGACCCTATAAAAGCTCCACCTGTTACTGTATTCTCTTGGAGAAGATACAAAATTTTCACATCGGTGCCCTGTATCACCACAAGAGAATCCATCACGACCATCATTGCTCTACCTTCTATTACAACCTTGTAATATTTGGAGTTTAGCACACCTACTGAAATAAGATTCATCTTCAGATCCGGTACATATCGCACATCTGACAATGTTCTCACTAACCCATTGTGCGTCTTGATCTTGACTGTTCCAATTTCCAAAATTTTTAAAGCTTTCCTGTTCACCGTCAAAATCGAACCACCTTTCACCTCTTTATAGGAAGAGAAAGATCCCTACTGGGATACATATGAACGGAACAACCAGAATCAAGAATCCAACTATCCTTAAATGACATACCTGAACACAAGGTTGTCATGAGAACAAATTCGTCATTTTCCGAATCACTAGTTATAGCAGTTGCCACAGAAGCTACTTCTTGAACCTTCTCTTTGCCATTCCCATTCTTTGCCTTTATTTTGGGATAGTAGTTGATGATGTGCCTTATTGTAATACCCCTAATTTTAAAAGGATAGTCTCGGTAGTTTATTTTATGGTTTTATTGTAATTTTTGCATTTTTATGTGTTAATTTGGCTATCTGCTTATTTGTGTTAATTGTTGTTAATTAATTGAGTTAATTGCAGTCTTTGTTTTTTAATTGAATTATTTTCATTGAGTATTTGTTTTAATTATTTCCTTTCTTTAATGTATGTTTATGTGGAAATTTGATTTAATTGTTTTATTGGTTTCTTACTTATCATTATTTTAGGGTTTTATTTTTCTTCACGGTTAGCTGACTTAGATATAATATGAATGGTTCTTTCTGTCCCTAAATTAAACTAGAATTATAAATAGAACTATATGCCAAGGGTTTGTGAACCCTGTTCACGTACACAGAGAGATGGAGAGAAACAGAGAGAAATAGAGTACTTCATTTAGGGTTTAGCTAGGACTAAGGCTAAACCAAGGAGGGATTAAAGGGGTGTGTTTAAGGGTTGGACCAAGGAGAAGACAAAGAGAGAAAACAGAACGTTGACCGGAAACCTTAGGAAGATGACGCTCTGATTTTGAACCGAAATCTTAAAGGCAAGTTCTATTCCTAACTCTCTCCATTTGGCTCGTGTTCTTTACACGACTAATACAACTCCAGGACTAAATAAAGATTAAGATTAAACTAGATTACATGTCTGAGATACTTAAAACTGGACGTAGTTGGTTATTGTTTGTTTTAAATTCTTTCTTGTGTAACTCCTGTTTTAATTTATGTTTTAATTGATGTCAATTAATGAATAAATGATTTAATCAGTGCTGGAACACCTTGGGAAAATGTTAAACTTAATCTGGTTCGCATGGGTGATCACTTGAAACAGTACGTTCATGAATGGGTAATTGTTCCGGTTTAAATTCTTCTAGCATAAATTGTATTTTAATTGATGTTGGTTGATGAATTAAGAGTTTAATTAATTTTGAGAACACACTGGACCTAGTATTAGACACCTAGGAGCTTTAGGAATGGAGGACAGATGATCAGAAAGTCAGAAAATAGCCGGCGTCGGAGAAGACGAAGGTTAGGAAGAGTGGAGGCGGCTCCACCCTTCAATGGAGGCTGCTCCATTGAAGTGGAGATGGCTCCACACTTTATTAGAGGCGGCTCCACATGTTTTTGGAGCCGGTTCCTTGTTAAATTTTTATTTTTCTTCCGTTTCTAGTATGTTTTGGTTATAATGGTTGGGTGTAATACCCCTAATTTTAAAAAGGATAAAATTGGAATTTCATTTATTTTTATTGCATTTTTATGTGACTAGTTGCTTAAATGTTTAATTGTTTTATTTGTTTTAAACTGTTCGCCTTGTATTTGAATTGCCTTATTTGGTTAAATATATTTTAATTAAATTAATTGTATTTTTGGTTGCTGTAGTTACTTTAAATTTTGGTTGCTGTAGTTACTTTAATTGTATTATTAATTTTTTTTTCTTGCATTGACGTAACTGTTTAATTAGATTAAGTGTACGAATTATCTTTTAGGGTTTTAGTATTTTTATGGGCTTGCCGACATAATTAATTGGGTTTTAAGTTTAGGGTTTTTATGGACTTTGGAGTGGGAATTAGTTATAAATATATAACTTATACGTCCCTAGGGTTTGGTAATACTATTCACGGCACAGTGAAAATACAGAGAGTTTTGAGACAACGGAGCGAGAGAAAATAGAACAAAACTTAGGAGGAGATGGTCAGTGGTTGCCGGAAATTAGGAAGGCGACAACACAGTTTTGAGACCAAAACTACAGGCAAGTTCTTTTCTTCCTCCTTCCCTTTGGCTTGTGTTCTGTGCACATAGATAGTCTCTAGGGTTTAATCAATCAATAATTGGAAGTTACATGTTTATTATATGCTATATGGATGATTTGTTTGTGTTGAAATCCAATTTGTTACAGTTCATGCATGTGTCGTTTTAGTTTTCTGTTCTTTAAGCATGTTAAGTTCTGTTGTAATTTTAGTTACTATACCTGCTTTTATCTACTGTAAACGAACCATGGGGATGTTAATGGGATGATATAAAACCTTAGGTTCAGTTTTGAAGAGGAGCAGAGGGGTTGGAATGGAACTGTAGTTACAAGATTGTATTTAGTGTTTGATCTTAAAAGCGTGTTAAGACGATTGTTGTTTTTGTTGTTGTTTTAATTCCTACTGTTATAACAAACTGATGGGATGCTATTGGGTGTTAATTAAACTCCTAAGATCAGTTTTAAAGACTAATAGAGTGTTAGGAATAGACCAGAGGTGAAGAGGACGGACTGAAACAAAGCAGGAACGGACTGAAGCTCGCAGAGGGGTAAAGAGACGGCTCCACAGAGGGAGGAGACGGCTCCCCCATGAGTAGAGCCTGCTCTAGAGGAAGTAGAACAGGCTCTACCTTTAAAAGAGGTGGCTCTAGGCTGAAATGGAGCCTGCTCTAATTTTTCCAAGAGCAGGCTCTTTCTCAATTTGACGCATACTGTAATTTTTAGCTACTGTTTGGGCATTTTGGGTTATTGAACAGTTTTAGAAATTTAATGGGTTTTTAAATAATTATATTAACATGTAACTAAGGTCTTGAAATGCATAAAATAGTCTCTTGGTATTAACGGAATTAACTATGCGCTATTTAGCCACTTTGCGTACGGTTAACGGCTGGAAGGAAATTTATTGTCTAATTTTAATTTGACAATTTAAGGGGCTATAATATAGTTCTAAATTAAAGTTTAAATGTGTGATGGAGTCTTTTGAATAACAATTAGACTTGTAGCTTATTGGGGCTCTGTGCTAACAGATTAAACAGAATATACTTAGCACGCGGTTACCTGATGGAGAAAATTAAGTTGCTCAAATTAATCTAGCAATTTATAGGACTATAATGTGATTTAAAAACTTATTTTTTTTATGCATGATAGAGTCATTGATATATTAGATGTGATCTACGCATGCTATGGATGCTAGTTGTTGAACCTTTAAACCGTTTCCTGCAAATACATGGTTTAACTCTTGGATTTAAATTGCTGAAACTATAAATAGTCTTCTGTAATTATTTGGGATGGTTTTGGATTGTAAATTGCTATACTGTTATTTATAGGTTGTAATTTACATGGTTTGGATGTTAATTGTGGGATCTTAGATATTATCATACAAGTAATTGGATTATGGTTTTGAACTGTAATTGCTGTAGTGTTGTATAAACTATTCTGCAATTACCTGGCTTTTGGTTTTAGTTATTAAATTGCTGTACTGTTATTGATAGTCTGTAATTTTTACATTGGTTTGGATTTAAATTGCTGAATAAATATATTCTGTCAATTACATGGATATGGTGGATTGTATGCACCGATATGGGACGGTGACATACTAGGGGACGGTTTAGCTCAAAACGCCTAAACCTAACCTAATGGATTAAAGGAATGGATTTAAAAATATGGAATCCTAATTGTGTTAAGTCAAATCAACTGTAACTAAGTTGAGTGGTTTCCTGGATTAATGGATGATAGTTAAGTCATATCAACTGAATAAGTGGATAGACTAACTAGCTTATTTATTGTATGTCAGTTTAATAAATATTTGAACTACATACCCTGGTTTTGGATGGACTTTATATATATGTTTATGGTACCACGAGATGAGCTTGAGCCTCAGACTCGTTGGTTAGGGTGCGTATATGCAGTGGATGCGTAGCTGGCTATAGTAGGTTGAGGTGTACCCTGTTAAGTCTAGGTACTCATGCCCACCTTTGGGTGCGTTTTCGCATGTTGCCTTCTATTCAGGTTGGGACCCCTACTGTAGTCCAGTGAATGTCCCTTAGTGTGGATATATCTATATGTATGGACTAGATAGCTATTGTTGAGATATCTAGGGTGTATCTGCGTATCGAGTCACTGTTTGGATTGTAGTTAAAGAAGAATTTGCATGTGGGTCTGACCCACTCTTATTTTTACAGGTGTTTGTTAGTTCCAGACTTGAAGCTGGATCGTGTTGAGCAGATACAGTTATTCACTCCACCGATGACCAGGGTTTTATTTCATATTTTCGACTTGGGTTTCATTTCCAATCTTTTGAGCTCAGTGAGATATTTTAGGGGTCCACTAGATGGATTCCCGAGTTGTAATAGAAATGGAGAAGTAGGATGTATCAGAATCATTCTTTGTTAATCAAATTTTATTTCTGAGGTTTTTGGATTATTATTCTAGTTTCTTTTCAGCAATTTATTTATTCTTGTTTTTCTTATTTGTATTCTGTGTTCGATTATTGCTAATTGATTTGATATCCTCAGGTTATCAGGCGTGGGCCTGGCCAACCCGCATCCAGAAATTCGGGGGTATCACAGTTGGTATCAGAGCACTCCAGGTTCTAGTGTCCTTAGGAGTGTTTTCGTTATAAGACTTCCGCGTTGCGTCTCTTAAAACTTAGAGCCATGTTAGGATTCGTTGTACTCTTGTTACGGATCGTTAGGAGGAGTTAATGTCAATTGAATTCTGTAGATACAGAGTGGTTGACCCGAGAAGGAGGATGGGGTTCAAGGCGAAAGTGATACGGACCCAAAGGAGTAACGGAAAAGGTTGTCGAGTTCTTTGCCAGAAGTAGAACTTAGGATCGAAGGGTAAGTTCCAAGGTTGGCATTACTTAGAAAGTATATGCCAAGGAAGGATTAAGGTGTCGGTGTTAGGTCACCGCTTATCGGGACCAACACAACTTCAGCTGTTCTCAAAAAGGAGACAATCGAAGAGTAGGATTCTGAAAAGGGTCCTAAGGGAGGAAATTTTAGTGTCTCCAAGAAAGGGGATGTTAAAGCTTGAAGATGAAGGATCACACGGAGGTGATCTCATTCATCAGCAGTATGGTGAATGATACTAGTAGAATTGGTGTAGATCAATCTACATGTGGATAAATTTTTTTGTCATCTCTCAGAGAGTCAATTGAAACTGTACTCTTTGGTTGGAGATCGGATAGAGTTCTCATTAGAACAAAGACATGATTTTATATCACATTCTGGAGTGAATGGGGATTAGGTTGTGACGTTCTATGGTACGTTGTAAAACCACGATAGATGGTTTACATTCCGCGTATAAGGAGGATAAGGGGTAAGCCTTTGGTATTTGCTTAGGTAAAAGAATGTTGCTTTTAAGCTATGGTTACAGACAAGCTTCAAGGTTGGATGATTACCAACGAAACTACGAAATGAACTTTTGCGACATAATTTGTGAACTTGAGTTCAAATGAGGTTTTCTTCTTTGGAATGGAGGATGTTTTAATTAGAAATTATATTTTGGTTATTTTGTTGCATTGTGTGTATCTATGTGTTTGATTTTGTTATTTTGTGTTGCATTTTACTACAATGTGTTTCATTTTGTTGTTACGTGTTTTATTTTTTGTTAATTTATCCGGATTGGGAGTATGGAGTGGTTGGGGACACAAGTATCTGATCAACCAATTGTTATTTTGAGGACGTGGATAATAGCGCTATGTACGCTAGGATTTGTAAATAAATGGTCATATGATTGGGTGGAAACACAAACTCCTAGCCAATCTATTGGACTTGGATGTGCGTCAATAGGGTACCTTAATTAGGATGGGATAGCTTAACTACCAATACGAGTCCATTAATCTACAATGAGTAGTTGGATATGCTCTACGCTAGGTAGGGATTTGTTTTCTTTACAACACCATAAGAATGGTGGTTGTGAATGTTTCTGGGGATTCGTGGGGTTGTGGTAGGTAAAGATTACTGTAATGCCAATATGGTTTGGACGGAGGATTTCGGGCTGGTAGGTATTTGTTAGAATGACGCCGAGAAAGGCTAATGGACTGATTAAAGTTTTATCAGTCTATTCGAAATCTAGACATGATTTTTTTTTTCAAGTGTATCATTTGGAGTAGTTGCTAGTATGTATTTGGAGGAGGAACCAAAGTTCTACACTATATAAAATGTGGAAATTGTTTTAATGTCCTAATTTGCAACAATTAGATGTTGCTTTGACATTGATGACTATATGGAGGATGGGAAAGTTTCATAAGCTTTTGAAGCAGGACAAGGAGTCAAATTAACACTATTTTTATTACAAAGGTAGGGTGTGTCAACGATAGGATGGTGAGACCGGTTAGCTATCATAAGGAAGCGGTGCACGGTGTGCGTGAAAAAGTTATACTGCGTGGTTAGCTATTGACGGTGCTCCAAATTAAGTACTGGGTGCAGATGGAATTAGGTGGTACCAGACTAATGGTACTTTTGGTAGACAGATTGGGAGGAGGATGACGGGATTGAGATTCACAACACTTAGTTCTTTCTTCATTCTGGCGGATAATATGATTTCTAAATTAAATCAGCTCAGATCTTGTTTATTTCGAACTAGTGAAATATCAGTTCATATAAATAGAAGGGATTACAAGACGACTTAGATGCATCAAAGTGGTAATTCGCACTTTGCGTTACGTTCTGGTTGGTGGAAGGGAACCTGGATGAGGACGCTCGAAACAACTGATAGGAGTTTTCGGTTAGTTGTTACATTCGGAGTTGGGGTCTTAGTTTATACACTAATGACACTTGCTTTTACCAAGGCAATTAAGGGGGTCAAATTCAAATATCGGAGCTGACCCTGGAGGCAGTGTTACCTTACTCAGACAGAGTATACGGTACTAGAGGAGGATTTGTCGCATCTGTGAATACTGTCGGAGTAATTGAGATATAAAATTTGTAGAAATTTTCTTGGTACACTCGGATGGTTATACGGAACATCAGGACATTAAATGTCCGTTCTAGCGACTAGGTTTAGAAAGAGACATGTATATAACTATCTAAATAAGTCTCCCCAGTTAGAATGATAACCGGAGGTCATTGGTGATTTTTGGCACTGCCTAAATTACAATGGGAGTAAGACTAATTCTCATAATGTTCACTTTTGGATTTCGTATTAGTTCTACATTGTACTGATAACAGAGGTATAGCTGTGTTTCATATCTCTCAACGGAGGATTGGATCGAGAATGTATATTTGATAATGGAAGAGATACTTGGGATAGATATCCTAGGTTTTTATGGGAAGTTGGAAGTGTTTATTTCATTTCTCATCTTGATGGCACCAAGAGGTTTGCGGGGGAAGCAAGGTTTGTTGTCGGGGAAGGTCAGTTGTTAGCTATTAAATTTCTTTTTTCAGGGATGGTGTTACTAAAACACTAGGATGGATGCATAGACGTTTTGCTAGTTTATGCTATGGAATTTGGAGGAATGTGGATCTATACCCTGTCTAAACATTTGGGTAAGGATAAGTAGCCGGTAAATATAACTTACATGTTGGTGTCCTTTATTTCGGACCTATATTTGTTCTTTAAGATTTGGAATTTGGTGGAGCCTATACACAGAGGCAGAGTCCACAACGAAACGACAAATAATCAATAATTCAAGCTTTCGTGAATTCCGAGGACGGAATTCCATTTGTTAGGGGGGAAGAATGTAATACCCCTAATTTTAAAAAGGATAAAATTGAAATTTTAATTATTTTTATTGCATTTTTATGTGACTAGTTGCTTAAATGTTTAATTGTTTTATTTGTTTTAAACTGTTAGCCTTGTATTTGAATTGCCTTATTTGGTTAAATATATTTTAATTAAATTAATTGTATTTTTGGTTGCTCACTACAACAAAAGTGACTTTTAGTGACGATATTTTAGCTACAAAATTTCTTTCGTCCCTAAAAGTAGACTTTCAGGGATGAAATTCAAGCTCGTGACTATTTATGTATCTTTTTTGTGACGAATTAGATAATTTGTCACCAATTGGTGATAGGAAGGTCTATACAACGTCGTTTCGATTTCTTTTTATACTTATTTGTGACTAAAATCTCCCTAGGTAAAAAAACCAATTCGTTTTTCCCCAACTATCTCCCCTCACTTTTCCTACTATGGCACTATTCTCTGTTCTAATTTTAATCAAACTCTATCATCACGTCATTCGCTCTCATAGTATCTGCATCACCTTTTTTTTTTTCCCACTCAAACCCTAGCTTTCTCTCAATAAACAATTTATTATCCTGGAGTCTCCTCGTCACCAATCGGCTGCTCTTAAAGAGATAGAGAGAGTAAAACACTAGGTCGCCAATCGGTTACCCTCAAATCTTATAAATTCCACAATCTTTTTATGGAATCCCACTTAACTACTCCCTTCATATTCTCTTTTCAATATTTATTTTCTTGTATTAATTTTTCGATCTTGATTGCCTTTAATCTCTATCTAATATATGTTGAGAGAATTGCAGAACTGAAATTCTACATGTGATTGGGTCCGACCATCATTTCATAACAGCCCAGGTTTGAAAGTTCCCAAATAATCTTTTCTAAAGTTCTAGTTTTTATATATTTATTTATTTTTATATAGTACGATATTCACATAGATAGAGTGATTATTACTGTAATTTTTTTCAGTAAGTAAATAAATACAGTGATTATCTTGAAATTGGTTGTTCAGATTTTTTTTTCTTCTAATTTCATACCTTATTAGAGGCGATCAATAATTCTTGGCCATGGTTTGATCACAAGTTCTTAGCCCTTAAATCACTTCAAAAATTCCTCAAATATCTGTCAGTTATAATCTTCAAACTAAACATATTACTGTGGGACTTTACATGCTAGGGTTTTTTTTTTTTTTAATTAGCTTTTAAACTCGTAATTTGGGCATCACATACCATTCAATTTTTTTTTTTTTGTTAAATAATCAGCCTTCACAATGAAATCCTATTGTTTTCAATTTGGTATTCAGTATCAAGAATGCTTAACGAGAAATCTCAATGTAGCAATCTTGTAAGGTCAAATTACTTTTTTTTTTTTTTTTTTTTTCTCTAATAAGGCAGATTAATTAGAGTTTTGCCCACAATTGCATGTGATTTTCTGAATGAGATTCACATAATGATTAGTTCTAGTGCCATGCAGTGACCGTACATGTGCAGTTTTGTGCTCAAGATAACTTAAGTTATTGGTTATGCACTTAATAGGCTTGTATCTTGTCTGATGTGCCTATTTGTGTGGTGAACTGAGTAGGATTTTTTCACTTATATTTTACTACTTTTAGCTCTAGATTTCATATTAATTTTAGTCCAATCACACAATTATTTTGATATGCATAGCTTCTTCTTCTTCTTCTTCTTCTTCGTTTTTTTTTTTTTTTTTTTTTTTTCAGCTAAAATGATGATTCTTTGCAAAGTTGGCTATGTTAGACTTGGTTTCCGAAACACAGGCAAGTAATGTTTTTCAAATTCTTTTTATTTTATTTTATTTTTTGTCATTAATATGTTCTTTATGCAATTTGTATGTATAAATTTGATAACTAACGTCTTTGCAATCAGTGTAAGCTTCCCTCTGTTAGCTCTGCTTTGTCTACCTTGCTCATGATTACCTTTGTAAGTGACTCAAATAAGATTCAGGTGTTGTTGTTCACAGTCTATCTTCCACACTTTTATTCATGATTACCTTCATGTTGGGAATAGTTTTAATTGATAAATAAGCTTGTTGTTGCAGTGTTTTATGTATGTCTTTATGAGAAGATTTATTTTTTTTCCTTACCCAAGATTTGATACTTTCCAACATAAGTTCTATGGTACTGAGAAATCCTATTCAGGAATGCTTTTTATTTATTTAGTTTCAATAACTATGTTCTTGTTAATGTTTATTGCTACTTTCTTTTTCTAACTTTTATATTAGTACTTTTATTTAAAATTAGGTTATGGTGTCAATGTATATACATATATATTCTTTACTACTCTCTTTTTTATCTTATTGCACGTGAAATATCCTTTCTCTTATTCTAGTTTCTTGTTTGCTTTGCAGAAATAGTAATTGAGTTGTTTGAGAGAGAACTAAAGGTCAGATATTCAATGTGGGTAGCTCTTACAATGAGGTCTTAGTCAAAGATGAAAGCAAATAATTCAATGTAGTTTTATTATTTTATCCTTTTTTTATGTTGATAATGTGCATTGCTTGGAGGAATTAATTTTAATCAAGTTTATGATTAGGAGAATATTATTTAAATTTTATAGTTTGTTTTTCATAGAGCCCTATTGTTCCATTACAGAACTTTTTCCTGTGTTTTGTTGCAGCTACTGGAGTGGAGTGGCTCTTGCTAGAATATTTCTGTATTCAAGGGTGAAGTGCATAAAACTAAATCACTCTTTGTTTTTTTGTTTTATTGTTTTGCCTTTGTTGGATCAACTTAAGCCACTACTACATCACTCTTGTTTTATTTCCTTCTTGGCCCTTTGCTAAGTTGTGTATTTTCATTTTTGTTGCAGCTGCTAGAGTGGCTTCGTGCGGAATTACTATATTCAAAGGCGAAGTACAAAAAGCCATAAACGTTTGAAGAATTTTAAGATTCTAGAAGACTAGTGATAAGGGAACTTTGGGCGTTCCTCCATAGAGGGAGAGTTGGGAGTTTGCTTTTATGTTTTAGTTTGGTCTTTTGTATTATACAATTGGAAATTTGGTTATTCAAATTTATGTTAATTTTGTATTTGAACCCAGAATTATTATGTATTTCATAATAAAATTTAATGTTATGTTTAAATTTGTGTTCCTATATAAAGTTTGAAATGTGTGGACCTGTGTTTCTATTTGAATTTTTTTTAATATTAGCAAAAACAAGCAAGCAAAATTGGTTTTTAGCAACGAAAGACATTTGTCATTGGGTGAGTTAGTGACGAAAACTTTCGTTGCTAAATGGAAAACAGATGTGATGAAAAATATGGTTGCTAAAAGATATGCAATAGTAACGAAAATGTTTGTCGCATTTTTGTCACTAAAAGGCAAGCAGATGTGACGAAAAAGTATGGTCACTAAAAGTCATCCAATAGTGACGCAAATTTTTTAGTCACTAAAAGTAGAGACAATAGTGACGAAATTCTCATTCGTCACGATAGATCAACCGAGACGGTTATATAGCAACGAAACATTGACGAATGATTTTTCGTCACTAAAAACTTTTAGTAACGAAAATTTAGCTTTTTGTGACGAAAAAAAATGTTGCTAAAGGTCACTTTTGTTGTAGTGGCTGTAGTTACTTTAAATTTTGGTTGCTGTAGTTACTTTAATTGTATTATTAATTTTTTTTTCTTGCATGGACGTAACTGTTTAATTAGATTAAGTGTATGAATTATCTTTTAAGGTTTTAGTATTTTTATGGACTTGCCGACATAATTAATTGTGTTTTAAGTTTAGGGTTTTTATGGACTTTGGAGTGGGAATTAGTTATAAATATATAACTTATACGTCCCTAGGGTTTGGTAACCCTATTCACGGCACAGTGAAAATACAGAGAGTTTTGAAAGAACGGAGCGAGAGAAAATAGAACAAAACTTAGGAGGAGAATAGAGAGGGCCAAGGGAGAGTTGTGGTGGCTTAAACCAAAACCATAGGAGGCTTGAAGATGGTCAGTGGTTGCCAGAAATTAGGAAGGCGACAACACAGTTTTGAGACCAAAACTACAGGCAAGTTCTTTTCTTCCTCCTTCCCTTTGGCTTGTGTTCTGTGCACCTAGATAGTCTCTAGGGTTTAATCAATCAATAATTGGAAGTTACATGTTTATTATATGCTATATGGATGATTTGTTTGTGTTGAAATCCAATTTGTTACAGTTCATGCATGTGTCGTTTTAGTTTTCTGTTCTTTAAGCATGTTAAGTTCTGTTGTAATTTTAGTTACTATACCTGCTTTTATCTACTGTAAACGAACCATGGGGATGTTAATGGGATGATATAAAACCTTAGGTTCAGTTTTGAAGAGGAGCAGAGGGGTTGGAATGGAACTGTAGTTACAAGATTGTATTTAGTGTTTGATCTTAAAAGCGTGTTAAGACGATTGTTGTTTTTGTTGTTGTTTTAATTCCTACTGTTATAACAAACTGATGGGATGCTATTGGGTGTTAATTAAACTCCTAAGATCAGTTTTAAAGACCAATAGAGTGTTAGGAATAGACCAGAGGTGAAGAGGACGGACTGAAACAAAGCAGGAACGGACTGAAGCTCGCAGAGGGGTAAAGAGACGGCTCCACAGAGGGAGGAGACGGCTCCCCCATGAGTAGAGCCTGCTCTAGAGGAAGTAGAGCAGGCTCTACCTTTAAAAGAGGTGGCTCTAGGCTGAAATGGAGCCTGCTCTAATTTTTCCAAGAGCAGGCTCTTTCTCAATTTGACGCATACTGTAATTTTTAGCTACTGTTTGGGCATTTTGGGTTATTGAACAGTTTTAGAAATTTAATGGGTTTTTAAATAATTATTTTAACATGTAACTAAGGTCTTGAAATGCATAAAATAGCCTCTTGGTATTAACGGAATTAACTATGCGCTATTTAGCCACTTTGTGTACGGTTAACGGCTGGAAGGAAATTTATTGTCTAATTTTAATTTGACAATTTAAAGGGCTATAATATAGTTCTAAATTAAATTTTAAATGTGTGATGGAGTCTTTTGAATAAAAATTAGACTTGTAGCTTATTGGGGCTCTGTGCTAACAGATTAAACAGAATATACTTAGCACGCGGTTACCTGATGGAGAAAATTAAGTTGCTCAAATTAATCTAGCAATTTATGGGACTATAATGTGATTTAAAAACTTATTTTTTTTATGCATGATAGAGTCATTGATATATTAGATGTGATCTACGCATGCTATGGATGCTAGTTGTTGAACCTTTAAACCGTTTCCTGCAAATACATGGTTTAACTCTTGGATTTAAATTGCTGAAACTATAAATAGTCTTCTGTAATTATTTGGGATGGTTTTGGATTGTAAATTGCTATACTGTTATTTATAGGTTGTAATTTACATGGTTTGGATGTTAATTGTGGGATCTTAGATATTATCATACAAGTAATTGGATTATGGTTTTGAACTGTAATTGCTGTAGTGTTGTATAAACTATTATGCAATTACCTGGCTTTTGGTTTTAGTTATTAAATTGCTGTACTGTTATTGATAGTCTGTAATTTTTACATGGTTTTGGATTTAAATTGCTGAATAAATATATTCTGTCAATTACATGGATATGGAGGATTGTATGCACCGGTATGGGTCGGTGACATACTAGGGGACGGTTTAGCTCAAAACGCCTAAACCTAACCTAATGGATTAAAGGAATGGATTTAAAAATATTGAATCCTAATTGTGTTAAGTCAAATCAACTGCAACTAAGTTGAGTGGCTTCCTGGATTAATGGATGATAGTTAAGTCATATCAACTGAATAAGTGGATAGACTAACTAGCTTATTTATTGTATGTCAGTTTAATAAATATTTGAACTACATACCCTGGTTTTGGACGGACTTTATATATATGTTTATGGTACCACGAGATGAGCTTGAGCCTCAGACTCGTTGGTTAGAGTGCGTATATGCAGTGGATGCGTAGCTGGCTATAGTTGGTTGAGGTGTACCCTGTTAGGTCTAGGTAATAATGCCCACCTTTGGGTGTGTTTTCGCATGTTGCCTTCTATTCAGGTTGGGACCCCTACTGTAGTCCAGTGAATGTCCCTTAGTGTGGATATATCTATATGTATGGACTAGATAGCTATTGTTGAGATACCTAGGGTGTATCTGCGTATCGAATCACTATTTGGATTGTAGTTAGAGAAGAATTTGCATGTGGGCCTGACCCACTCTTATTTTTACAGGTGTTTGTTAGTTCCAGACTTGAAGCTGGATCGTGCTGAGCAGATACAGTTATTCACTCCACCGATGACCAGGGTTTTATTTCATATTTTAGACTTGGGTTTCATTTCCAATCTTTTGAGCTCAGTGAGATATTTTAGGGGTCCACTCGATGGATTCCCGAGTTGTAATAGAAATGGAGAAGTAGGATGTATCAGAATCATTCTTTGTTAATCAAATTTTATTTCTGAGGTTTTTGGATTATTATTCTAGTTTCTTTTCAGCAATTTATTTATTCTTGTTTTTCTTTTTTGTATTCTGTGTTTGATTATTGCTAATTGATTTGATATCCTCGAGTTATCGGCCGTGGGCCTGGCCAACCCGCATCTGAAAATTCGGGGGTATCACGTTGGGTTTCTATTGTTCTAGTTGGGTTTAGGGCTGTATGTGAGAAGTATAGATGATGCTTAGAGACATATTATGGCTCTAGGAAACATGGTAATAATCTAATTATTATTGTCACTTGAACAATATATGGTTTAAACAAATTAGTACACAGTTTTGGAGTTGGAAGATTTAAATTGCTTAATCCTTTTTGTTAGCAATTTTTCTGTGAAGGTTTATATAATTGAAGCTTGTATCGCAACATATTCTGATCGTGTATTTCAATTATGCTCTTTGGGGATGAGTTGATGTTTAGTGGTATTATGATTTAAATTTATCAATTTACCGGATCTTGTAGAGCAGTATGAATTAAACATGTTTATGTATATAATTTTACTATACTTATTGATGCTTACATTATTATTTTTAGTATCAATTGTTGGATGTATGGATTAGTTGATATTTACTTTCATTATCTGTATTATCAACTGCTGGATGGCTGTTGTATGCACCGGTATGGGACGGTGGCATACTAGGGACGGATTAGTTTCAAAATACTAAATTCTACCTATACAGAATAAGAGAATGGATTATAAAATAAATCATACTTATATTTAAGTCAGATCAGCTGAAACAAAGTTGAATGACTAACTGGATTATTTGCTATGGATATGTAAGTTAGAGCAGCTGAACAAGCTGAGCGGTTTACTGGATTTCTTATAGATGGATATGATAGGACTTTAAATATATTTTTATGGTACCGCGATATAAGCTTGAGTCTCAGAGTCGACGGTTAGGGAGTGTATATACAGTAGGATGCGTAGCTAGTTATGTGGGTTGAGGTATACCCTGTTAGGATTAGGTAGTCATGCCCACTCAGGTGTGTTTTGCATGTTGACTTCTACTCAGTTTGAGACCCTCATCATAATCCAGTGAGAGTCCCATAATGTGGATATATATATATATATATATATATATATATATATATGTGTGTGTGTGTGTGTGTGTGTGTGTGTGTACGGACTACATAGTTATTGTTGAGTTAGTTAGGATGTACATGCGTATCAAGTCTCTGTTGGATTGCAGTAGGATGAAACTTGTTCGTGGGCCTGACCCACTTCTATTTTTCTGGTACTCGCCTGTTCCAGTTTTAAACCTGATCGTGTTAAGTAGAGACTATCACTTACTTTTCCGACGACGTAGGACTTCTCTCCATAGTTTACTTTGGATGTTCTTTTAGTAGTTTAATTTCAGTTTGGATTTTTATTAGGAGTCCACTAGAGATGGATTCCCGAGTTGTTTAAACTATTGGAGATTTTGGATTATTGGATTTTAAGTATTTAATTTTTAAAAGGATTATGTTTTAGATTTCTTTCAGTTTTTAATTATTTATTTCTTAATTCATTTTGAAATCTGTGTTCGTTTAAATATTAATTGTTTAATATTTCCCTCGGGTTTGGGCTTGGGCCTGATCAACCCGTGTCCTGGATCCGAGGGGTATCACAGTTGGTATACCCCTATCTCATGATAGTAGCAACATTCCACATATCTAGATTTGCCCCCTACTAGCAGAACTCTTTGTCTCACTTTTGTCTCTTACAAATAGACACTCGACCTGTTCATCTTCAATATTCCCAGACACCTTTTTCCTAAACTCTTGAGAGTTCAATGAGGATTTAATATCCTCCATACTAATAGTGTCTTTTCCATAGAGTAATGTAATAACAAAATGCTCATGGGAAGGAGGCAAAGAACACAACAAAATAAAGGCTTGATCCTCGTCATCAATTTTAATATCAGTACTTTTCAAATCCATAATAATAGAATTGAAATTATCAATATGTTCCTTAAGAGGCATACCTTCCTTCGTATGAAGGGTTTAGAGTTTCTGTTTCAGGTAAAAGTCTGTTGGTGAGAAACTTCGTCATATACAGACTCTCTAATTTCAGTCACAACTTTGTTGTCGTGTCTTTATCAATAACTTCGCGCAACACCTCATTAGCTAGATTCAAAATAATCACACTACGCGTCTTTTCATCGACCTCATCCTTGTCTTCATCGGACATAGTTATTGGCAATTTGTCTTTCCCGAACAACACCTTCTTTAGACCTTGTTGAGTCAGCAGGGCATGCATCTTAATGCGCCAAAGACTGAAACTTATCTTGCCATCAAATTTCTCAATCTTGTATCTAGTCGACATATCAAAAAACTCCCCAAAATATTTCTCGGTGAATAGTACCGTATTTGTGAACAGTACCCGAATAGTATCTGTAAACAATATAGTACATGTGAACAGTACCAGTGAATAACACTATACACGTGAACCGTATCTGTACAAAATACACGAACCCGATCTTTGATACCAGCTTGTTATGAAATAAGGATCGAATATAAGTTTATGAGGACAAGAGAAAAATAACGACAAGAAAAATAAAATGGCACACACACAAACGAGATAAGGATTTACGTGGTTCGGCTATGCCTACGTCCATGGGGAGAATACAGAATAATATTTCACTATGAAAATAAAAAGATATAAGGCAAAGTGGCTCACACCCAAAACCCAATTACACCCAAGCTCTCTCACTTCAAATGATACTAATACACTCACTCAATTGATTTTGGGATGTGAGCTACTTTGCCTTGTATCTTTTTATTTCCATAGTGAAATATTATTCTGTCTTCTCCCCGTGGACGTAGGCACAACCGAACCACGTAAATCCTTATCTCGTTTGTGTGTGCCATTTTATTTTTCTTGTCATTATTTTTCTCTTGTTCTCATAAACTCCTATTCGATCTTTATTTCATAACAAACTGGTATCAGAGCTCGGGTTCCTATATTTTGTACAAATATTGTTCACGTGTACAATATTATTCACTGGTATTGTTCATAGATACTATTTGGGTACTGTTCACAAATACTGTACTATTCACCGAGAAATATTTTGGGGAGTTTTTTGAGATGTAGACCAGATACGAGATTGAGAAATTTGATGGCAAGATTAGTTTCAGTCTTTGGCGCATTAAGATGCAGGCTTGCTGATTCAGTAAGGTCTAAAGAATGTGTTGTTTGGGAAGGACAAGTTGCCAATGACTATGTTCGATGAAGACAAGGATGAGGTTGATGAACCAAGCTTTCTCACTCTAAATGATACTGATACACTCACTCAATTGATTTCAGATTTTTGGATGCATTACACCATGAGGCACAAGACTATTTATAGCCAAAGAAATCAACCAAGGCTTACTGATCACACATGGATGGCTGGCACCACAACTTGTTGATCATGAATACTTGTTGATCATATAAATTTGAAGCCCAAGATGATGATGTAATGGGTAATGAAAGTGTTTAGCTGCCAAGTTGCTTGTTGAGTTGGCAATTTGATTTGAGCCATAATATTCTAACACAGACTCTGGCACGTGCGTACTCACACATGCATATTTATTCCTTAATATAATATTAAAAGCGCAATGCAGCAACGATGAATGTTGCGCTAGCTAGTTGAAGAGAGTTTGAATTCCGACGCATCATTAGCCACAAGAACACGTACACGCCTAGTGGACCATTCTACAACATAGCATACAGCCATCGAAGCATTCCATGTAGCTATTATTAGATTCTGTAATACACTTGGCAGCACGAATGGGTATTGCAGAAGCTATCACCTGCATCAGCGCAAATGAGGCCAAGAGCAAGGCAATCAGAGTCTTGTTGTTGGTGGCCATCGGTCTCAAACTTGAAGCCGCTTTCCAAATAAATTACAAAAAAATGAGATGAGCTTGCTAATGGTTATAGAGGGACATGAGGGTGCTCATTTATATAGAAGCACTAAGTGCATGGGAGAGCGAAAGAGAGAGAAATTCACTGCTCATGTTCATATAAATACTTTTGTTCATTTCTTCATGAATGTGAAAATCACATATGATCCACACGCTCTTTATTATTCATTCTTATCACTTCACTTTATTTTTTAAATAATTGTCGAACCTTAAAAGCTTGAGACAATTGCACCAAGGGGCAGCCTTGAACGACACTAATATAAAGTTCTGGTATCATTAGAAAAATGAGGAGGGTATTTTAAAGATTTTACAGAAAAAAAGTAAGAATATTTTAAAGATTTTCACAAAATTGATACTTTAACTTTGTAAATAATAATAACTCAATGGGTGGAATAATAATAACTCAATGGGTGGCTTCCCCAACTGAGTCCTTAATGGGTCTATGCCTACTTCAAGTAAAAGGCATTATAGAAAAATGAATATTATACCCAGTATTACATACAAACATACATTAATTCATATAAATAGGGGTGACAATTCGCGTTCGCGAGTAATAATTTTGTCGTGTCAATTTAAGGATATTATACTAAACAGTTCAACCTGAACACGACTTGTTTAATAATCGTATTACATACATTCATCCATATTGGTATGGGTGACAATTCGGTTTCGCGAGTAGTAATCTTGTCGTGTCAATTTAAGGGTATTATATTAAATAGCTCAACACGAACATGACCCTTTTAATAATCGTATTAAGAACTCTCAACACTAACCCGACCTGTTTATTAAATGGGTTATACGTATAACCCATTTAATGACCTATTTATAAAAAAAATAAAAATTTATATTATTTAAATCATTAATAATACTTAAGAAAATAATAAATACTAAAAAAAATAAGTTTTAATCAACCAAATTACTAAATAGTTTCTAATTTACAAAAGATTAAATTATAAAACACAAGTTTATATAGTAATTTTAAAACTTAATTAAATAGAAATTTATCTACGACATATATAGTTAAATGTGTATAAATATGTTAAATTCCTCAACCCAAACACGATACGATTAACTAAATGGGTTAATTATGTCAACCCGTTTATGACCTGAACCCGTTTTAGGTCAACCCAAACCCGTTTAACTTGTGTCGTGTTCGAGTCGTGTTGGCGAGTTGTATAAACTTTTGACACCTGATATAGGGTATGGAAAATCGATCTTGACTAAAAAAATAGTGAGAATAAAAAATCAAAAGAATCGTTGAAAAGCTATTTTTTTTGGTTTTTTTATAGAAAAAAATATAAGGAAATTAGGTGATTATGAAATGTTATTTTTTTTAAAAAAAAAAAAAATATAAGTTGTCTGTGCTTTAGGTTGCTTTATGTGGTCACTGTTAATTCACATATCTAATTAACTTCAAATTTAGTTCAGTAATTGGTTAACAGATTAAATTCTTAGGTGGCGCTAACATTTCATAGATAGATAGATATTGAATCACTTTTTTATTTGGATTCGACTTCAAATTTAGTTTAATAATTAGTCAAAAGATTAAGTTATTACACCCACACCCACGCAGCTACCAATTATTATTATTATTTTTTGAATTCGATGTAGGATAGCACCTGCTTGTAACATCTTTCTTCACACGAACTTGTAATACGCTCGTCCAGACAAGTGTTTAGCGTGATATCGGATTAAGGCTTGAACCTGATTTTAATACTAGCTATAACCGGCCGAATTTTTAATAATCGAACCCAAAAATTTAAATTATTACGTAATAACTTTTAGATTTGATGTGCATCCCTTTTAACACGTGTATATTTTAAATGTTGATAATATAAAGTAGTTGAACAGATGCATATACATAATACATTAACCAAAGATGGTACGGAGTACTCCTGTTGTTTGAATTGCAAGTTTTTGTTATGGCCGGCCGATCTCCGTGGTAGTTGAGTAGATGCATATAAGTTATTTGTTGTATAAATAACCGATTAAAAAAATAAATTTACCAATTTACAAAAATTTATTTATACCAAACAATAAATGTGGTTGGTTTAGGTGGGCCATTATTATTATTTTTTCCTGTTAGATAAGATGCTCTATATTTTTTATTCTCTAGGTGGTCCATAGTCATAACTCTTTTGTCCTCTACTTCATAAAATCAAATACGATAATATAGTACAATGCACTGACATGGATCAACAACATTTATGAACACATTTTTCTCACTTCCCAGTTCAATTCACACAAGCGTATGACATTGAAATTTACTCCTCCCAATATTGCATTCTTAAATCTACCTTTTGAAAAACCATTGCTGAATTTTCCAGCACATTTTTTTGCAAATATATATATTTTTCCCAAAGGTATTGCTATGTATTTCTTTTATCTGATTTATATAAAATAATTCTATCAAAAAAGTCATCATAAACTTTTCATATTTAGTTATAGAAATAAAACAGTGATTTGAGATCCGTAGAAATCAAATAAGTCATTCAATTAACCTTTTGAATAACTTTTGTGGATTTTTATACAACATTTTTATTCAAATACATATTTTTACGTAATTGAAAGGAAGTGGAAAGTTAGAGAGAGAAAGAGAGGAGAAAGAAGCTGTTTGATGGTGCTACTAGCATTTCTCTACCATATAGACATATATTTGTAGATTCGGTGCCCAATGGGGATGGTTGAGATAAATAAATATATGTATATATATAATAAAACTGGATGGATGGTTGTGTGGGGGGAGAGGTGGTAATATATATATATAGGCTAGGGATGGCAATGGGGCGGTTTGGGGCGGGTTTTCCATTCTCCATCCCCGCCCCCGTTTAATTTTGATACCCCCAAAATCGCCCTATAATCGGTTCATTTTTTTCCCTCTAATCCCCATAACCGCCCCCGCCCCATCCTCACTTGCCCCGCCTCCGCCCCATAACCGATTAGGGCAAATCATTCAGATCTGAACTTGCCCTTTCTCTCGCTCTCTCTCTCTCCAACTGCAACTACAAAATCTACAAGAATCAGAAGGTCAAAACCCATATATTTCAGCCTCCCCAATCGCCTCCATCTCTACTCTCGTTCTTAACTCTGAACTTGCCCCCCCTCTCTCTCTACAGCTACAAACTACAAAATCTACAAGAATCAAAAGGTCAAAACCCATATATTTCAGCCTCCCCAATCGCCTCCATCTCTATTCTTGTTCTCAACTCTGAACTTGCCCTCTCTCTCTCTGTGCAACTGCAAACTACAAAATCTACAAGAATCAGAAGGTCAAAACCCATATATTTCAACCTCCCCAATCGCCTCCATCTCTATTCTCGTTCTCAACTCTGAACTTGCCCTCTTTATCTCTCTCCTGCAAACTACAAAATCTACAAGAATCAGAAGGTCAAAACCCATATATTCAAAAATGGGTTTGAGAGAGAGCTTAGAGTTACACGGCCGCCTCAATAGCAAAATGGAAGTGCTAGGGTTTCCATTATATATATATATATAGTAAAGGTTAATTTGGTAAATATATTAACATGGGTGGGTAAATTAGTAATTTAACATATTAAACGGGGCGGTTACGGGGGCAGGTTTGGGGTAGGGATCTTAGTCCCCCGCCCTCGCCCCTCAACCGACCGGTTTTTTTTTTTAACCCCCATCCCCACCCCATTTAAGTAAACGATTCTCTAAACCCGCTTTAAATGGGGCGGGGGCGGGGCGGTTCCCCACCGGGTTGGGGACTTTTGCCATCCCTATATATAGCTGCCAACATAGTGCCTCATGGGTTAGAAGGCTTTAAACAATTAATGACCAAAGCGTGTTAGGAAACTTTGCAATTATTCTCCTCTTCAAGGGCAATTAGGGAATTTTTGCAATTTCATGTTTTTTTTTTTTTGGTTTTTTAAAAATGTTAATTATAAAGGGGTATTTATGTAAATGCACATTCAAGTCAGACGGAAAAGAAGATTCTGGCAGAAGGGAGGCACAATGCTCACTTTTGAAACTACCATGAGTGAATTGCTCACTTTTTAAATCTAGAGAAATATTTTGCTCATTTGTTAAAAGCTCACATTCACACCCTTAATTGATCAGGATTCCTAAAGTTACACGTTAATTAATTAAATATCTCCAACTGACATTTAAAATTAAATTTATAGGACAAAAATACCCTTTTAATTATTTATTCTCTCCTCACTTAAATGACGTCTATTATTTATAGGACATATATTATTTATACTATTATTAAAAGTAAAAAAAGTTTTAATATATTAATATGTTTCAGTACATTATTTTTTAATAATAATTTTAATTAGATAAGAAAATATATAATTTAATTTTTCTAATTAGACAAGAAAATATATAAAGAAAATAAATAATTTAGACTCTCTAATTAGACAAGAAAATATATAAAACAAATATATACGTCTTAATAGAGTTTGTAAAAGAGTTTTTAAAAAACTCGAACACAAATTACTTATTTATTATGAATTCTTATTTTTTTAATTAATATAAGGTGTCTAGAAGAGTTTCTATAAAACTCAAATAATTTTTTTTTAATTAAAAAAAATTCTATAAAACTCTATCACAAATTACCTAATTAGAAAAAAATACACTTTAATATATAATATTTAATAAATTTTCTTGTCTTTCTAATTAGACAATAAAATATATAAAGGAAATATATAAAGGAAATAAATAATTTAGTCTTTCAAAAATTTTTTATAAGACTCTACCACAAATTACCTAATTTGAAAAAAAAGAACTTTGTTATATAATATTTAATATATTTTCTTGTCATTCTAATTAGACAAGAAAAGTACATTATTTTTAATAATAAATTTAATTATATAATAGGTTATGGAACATCATGGGTTGTCCATATCATAGGTTGTCTGTGCTTTAGGTATCTTTATGTGGTCCCTGTTAATTCACACATTTAATGAACTTAAAATTCAGTTCAATAATTGGCTAAGATATTAAATTATTAGGTGGTGAACATTCAATAAATAGATAGATATTCAATTGCTTTTTCATTTGGATTCTAATTTCAAATTTAGTTTAATAATTAGTCAAAAGATTGAGTTATTGCATATGCTCGATAGCCCAGTAGATAATGCCTCTAGTAAATTTTGGGAATGCCAGAAAAAAAAAAGAAAAAAAGATTAAGTTATTGAACAGTCTCAGGCCACATAAATAGGAATGCCCTTCTCAGACTTGGACCAATGAAATGTGTAAAAAAAAAAATTTAAATAATTAATAAAAATTGTTTGGATCTTTTTGCTGATCATCCAAAAAGATAAATTTTTTTTTTTTTTTCTTTTGTGGGTTTGAGATTTTCTATTGTAAACCCTTCGTATTACAATCTATTACAAAAAAAGCTAAATAATTAGCCCAAACGTAGTATTTTAACTATAATTATAAGACTTCGATTATCAACTTCAAATTGTAACAGGTGATGATAAATATCAAAATTAAATGTTGATATTACAAAGTAGTATAGCAGATGCACATACATTAAATATAAAGTAATGCATACATCATCCATATCAAGGCTAGAAAGGTTCTTCTCTTGTTTGAATTGTAGGTTTTTGGCAGGTTTTTGTTATGGCCGGCCGATCCACATGGTTGGTGTTGACAAATTTGTCATATTCACGGGACAATTGTATCTAATGGCCTAATCATAATGCAGCTGACAAATTTATCATATTCACCGGACAATTGTATCGAATGGCCTAATCATAATGGAGCACATGATAGATGTGTAAAAATTAGGGTTAATTGATAGCGATCATCAACATATAAAATGTCAAAAATATATAAAAAAAAACCTAATCCTAAAATTTACCCAAAAAAATATTGAATGAGAATTAATTTTACCCCAAACATGTTTTATTGTGCAATACATAGCACATATACTAATGAAAACCAAAAATCAAAAGAATTTGTTTAGATGTCTAACAAAAATTTCAAAAGATTAAAAAATACAATTTGAGAGTCCTAACAATGGAATGCGAGGATACAAAATACTTTTAAGTAGTGATACTCATACCAAACACTTATAATGAATTGTAATTTTTAATTATTATTTTATATAAAATATAATTAAGTGAAAGATTTTACTTTTTTATTTATTACATAATTAATAAATTAAAAAAAATAAATTTTACAATTCACTCAACTTATTTATGCCAAACAAAAAACGTGGTTAGTTTAGGTGGTCCCTTATTATTATTTTTTCCTACTAGATAAGATGGTCCATATTTTTTATTCTCTAGGTGGACTATAATCATAACTCTTTTGTCCTTTACTTAATAAAATCAAATATGATAATATAGTACAATACACCGACGTGGATCAACAACATTTATGAACACATTTTTTTCTCTTCTTAGGGCAATTCACACAAGCCTATCACGTTGAAATTTACTCCTCCCAATATTGCATTCTTAAATCTACCTTTTGAAAAACCATTGCTGAATTTTTCAGCAAATTTTTATGCAAATTCATTTTTTTTGCCCCCCTAAGGTATTGCGATGTACTCCGTATCTTTTATATCTGATTTTTTAATTTTTTTTATTGACCCCATTATAAGGTGGTTTCTATCTGCAAATTTTCGTGGTATAAAGTTTAGATTTATTATGTACAGTTCTCTTAGAAAGATTGGACAGAGTAGAAAAATTGAATGCAAAAATTAAGAAAGAAGTAATTTATATCAATTAATATGAGACAACACTTACAATTTTTTTTTATTTGAGTTTGCAAGTTTATAGGTAAATTGTAAAGTAATTCTATCAAGAAAGTCGCCGTCGCCCTGAACTTTTCATATTTGGCTATAGAAATGAGACTGTTTTGAGATTTATAAAAGTCAAATGAATAATTCAATTAAACTTTTGAATAACTTTTGCCTATTTTTCTACCACATTTTTATTCAATTACATATTTTTTCTTTTAGGTGTTGCTCTATCTATTTTTTAGTTATGTTTCTTCAAAGTAATGATGCTATTAAGATAGTCGTCACGAGTTTTTCATATTTAGTTACAGTAATAACATGGTGTTTTGAAATAAGTAAAAGTCAAATGAATCAATCAATTAAGCCCAGTATGATCACTGTGTTATATACATTCGGTTTTTTTTTTTGCTAAGATCTAGTTGTTAAACTTCACACATGTATTTTTAGATTTCACCAAGTGAATTTCATCAACTACCTCTTTTAAATATATAACTAACTAAAAATATGCTAGAGTTATAAATCTTGTCCATATGATCACTGTGTCAAATACATACTTCTTCTTCTTCTTCTTTTTCACACATGTATTTTGAGATTTCACCACTTTAGATAGTGAATTTCATCATCATGAATATTGCTACTTTGAACTTTACCAACTTAAATGATAAATTTTATTATTTTTATTAGTGATTAAAAATTAGTAAAATTTGACCATTGTAATGATGAAATCTCAAATAAAAATAGTGAATTGCATGTAGAGACTAGAGACGGATATCATGAAAAAAAAAAAAAAAAAAATGGTTTACAAGCTAGGATTTGAGTTCTAAAGAAAACAATTGCCCCAAATATATGTATAGTATGTTATCATCTTATTAGGAAGTTCAGATACTTTTTTACAATCATCATTTGTACTTAGTGTTGTACACTTTTTAACACATCATATGTGATTTTAACATATTATATATGTTTTAATATGGTGATTTTTAACATATTCAATTTGCCAAAAAATAGTAAATGTGAAGTGTTATAATTAAGTTAGTTTTAGGCCTCAAAACACCCTTTTATCACCAATTTATCTTGGTTAGTTATTTGGTCAAAAATTGTTTTGTGGTAAAAAGTAATGAGGGGAGCACTATTCATTAAATAAAATGATAATTATAATTAAAGAAATACATCCGAACTGATCGAACACAAATTGTAGCAATAATCACCACTCAACGTACAGATTTATTAATTGGACAAAGGGAGGATCACACTTTCACAATATATATGTAACTGCATCAACCACTTCTGGCCATTCTATCTTAATTTGAAATCACTAAATTCGTATTGGAAAAAGTTTAGTTCAAAATTTAAAATAAATTTTCTCTAATTCCAAATTCAAGGTGCTAATTCGATATGGCCAAACATAGCATTAATTAGATTGTTTGATCAGAAATTGTTACGCACTTATTTAGAAAAGTTATGCTAAGAAAAAAAAAAGCTTACCCTTTAACAAAAAAAAGAAGAAGTTATGCTAAGAATATAAATTGGACAAGTTCGATTAGACTTGCAAACATGACTCTCAATTACATTGAATATTTTTTGCCAAATTATGGAATTTTGGCGCACTCATTACATTATGAAATGATGTATACCATCAATGTACTGGATGGTTGGATGGTTGAGATTCAAGTTTATGGAGAGTTGCTTTTGAAAAAAAAAAAGAAAAGTTGCATAAAACAGTTGTGATTAGGCAAACTTATAGTCAAATTACACTTATTATTAAAAAAAATGCATCCAAAGAGAGACAAATTTGTAGAATAGTAACTGTTGTAGCAACAATTACCACTCAATAACTATATTTTATTTATCGAACAGAGAATCACACGATACATCACATACACAACATATATGACCCATTCTCTTTCTCTATCTACATATATGTATAGCATCATTATATATATATATATATATGGAACCACATCAATTCCGGCGATGCTAAGTAGAGCAAGAGAATAAGACTAGAAAAAGAAAGCAGACTCTGGCAAGTGCGTACTTGCACATACACATTTATTCCTTAATACACTACTAAAAGACAGACGCAACGCAGCATCGATGAATGCTGCTGCGGTAACTACTTGAAGAAAGTAGAAATTCCGGCGCATCCTTTGCCGCAAGAACACGCACATGCCCAGTGGGCCATTCTACAACGTAGCATACAGCCATCGTAGCATTCCATGTAGCTGTCATTGGATTCTGCAATAAACTTTCGGCCACCAATATCAGCTTTTGCATAAACCATCACCTGCATCAGCGCCAAGGAGAGCAAGAGCAAGGCAATCAGAGTCGTGTTGTTGGTGGCCATCTCTCTCGAACTCAAACTCGAACCTGCTTACAAAATAAATTACAGAAGTACTAAGATGAGCTTGCTAATGGGTATGGAGTGACAGGAGGGTGCCCATATATATAGAAGCACCAAGTGGGAGAAAGAGAGATTCACTTCCCGTGTTTATGTTGACACTTCTGTTCATTTCTTCATGAATGTAAAAAAAAACCATATGATCCACATGCTCTTTATTATTCACTCTTATCACTTCCTTTTATTTTTTAAATAATTGTTGAACCTCAAAAGCCAGTCACGGATTGAGAGAATTGCAGGCCGCCTTGAATGACATTAATATATAGTCGGATAATCATTAAAAAAAAATAAGTAAGGATAGTTTAAAGATTTTTACAGGAAAATATATATATATTTTCAAAGGATTTTCACGAAATTGATACTTAACTTTGTAAATAATAATAACCCAGTGGGGTGGCTCCCCAACTGAGCCCTTAATGGGTCCATGCCTACTTAAGCAAAATGCATTATTGATAAATGAATATTATACCCTTTTTGTAACATATTTCTCCACACACGTTCGTAATATGCTTGTCCAAACGAGCTGTTGGTTTGACATCGGTTTAAGGCTAAGTTAAACTTTAAAAATTTAAGTTATTATGTAATACTAACACAAAATTACCATATATACTCAATCATCTTTCCTTTCGGATTCGATGTGCGACCTTCCCTTGTAACAATGTACATCAAGGTTGATATTATAAGGTAGTTGAGCGAATGCATATACAATAAATATGAAGTATGCATGCATCATCCAAAACAAGGCTAGAAAGGTACTTCTCGTATTTGAATTGCATGTTTTTGGTGTTGAGCAGATGCATATACATTAAATGACCGAAAAATACAATTTCTGGGTCCTAACAATGGAATGTGAAGAAAGAAAATAGTTTGATAAAAAAGAGTAGAGTAGTGATACTTATACGGAATACTTGCAGTGAATTGATTAACAGAATAATTTTTAATTGGTTATATATATATCAAATACAATTAAGTGGAAGGCTCCACTTCCTTGTTGCAGAATTGACCAATTAAAAGGGTAGGTTTGCCAATTCACTGCAACTATTCTGTGCAAAAATCATTTCCCAACAGAAAATGGATTGTAAGTTCAAATATGATATATATATAACATAAATATGGAATACGGGTTTGATAAAAAATAGAAAATGGATTGTAAAACGCATTTTTTCTTATTTTTTACTTAACTTTATTCAAAAGAAATAATATGTTACCACATAAACATAAATAGAAACTACCATGTGGATGGGCTGTCAATAAGTTTGCTATGTGAGTAAAGCTGTTTTTATTTTTGTTCGGCTAAATCTATTCATGTTTGGCTTATTTTTAGCTAGTATGGGTGGATCTGCTGTTTATTTCTTGCTAGATCTCTAATCTATGTCGGTTTTGGCTGTCCCCGACTTTATCTGATTTTTTCCACTTAGATTTGATCTTGTGTGAATTTGAGTGGTTTTTCCCTGTTAGAGGCGCCCTGTGGATGTAACTTTAGAACTATTGTCTTGATGATGGTCAAGCCTTTGGATAGCTGCTCTTCCCCCTTGGTGGTTTCATTCTTAAGCTTTCACTCTTCTTTTCAACAAATTTGGAGTCTCTTATTATTATTTTTTTTAATTTTGTTTCAAGATCTGTATGTCTTTGACTTAGTTTTAATTTTGCCTTGTACTATCATTGATGGCTTGACCCAAAAAAACAAATAGAAAGAAAAAAAAAGATAAAATGGTCTGGTGGTTTCATTCTTAAGCTTTCACTCTTCTTTTCAACAAATTTGGAGGCTCTTATTATTTTTTTCTTATTTTGTTTCAAGATCTGTATGTCTTTGACTTAGTTTTAATTTTGCCTTGTACTATCATTGATGGCTTGACCCAAAAAAAAAATAGAAAGAAAAAAAAAGATAAAATGGTCCATATTATGTAACAACTATATTTATGAACACAATTTTCTCACTTCACAGGGCAATTCATACACAATAAGTTGTCTGCTTTAACTGGTCCATGTTATACGTCAAATATTACTCCTTTGTCCTTGCCTTAATAATCAAAATATATGACGAACTGTAACACATGAAGAGGTTAATGGTAACGATTAGGAGTTTAGTCATCTCATTCAAAAATTTAAACTTTTAAATAGAGTTAACATTCAATTCATATATATTCGTTCACTTTCTCTCACACTGAAACTTGTACCCGGACGCTTTCCAGATGATAGAGCGGAGCTAGTATATGCCTAGCAGGGCACATGCCCCCTTGTATTATATATATGATTTTTTAAAATTATTTTTACATATATATAGACATTTGTATATTATGCCCCCTAAATTCCCAAAATTCTCTTAACTTTTTCCTTTTTTTCCTCATTTACTCTTTAAATTTCTTTAATTTCCATTTTTTTAAAGTCAAAATTTCCTAATTCATTCATGCTCTAATTCGTTTCTTTCAAAGTGTTACCATTTTTCTTTCCCTTTTTCTTCTTATCTTGGTTTTTCTTTTACTTCAAATTTTTCAACTTTTTTTTTCCCTTCACTATGCCCCTGCTTGCGTGACACCGAATCAAGTATTACATTTGTAATGGACGAGTGTTTCACGATTCGACTAAAAGACTTAAGCTTTTGAGTAAAGTTAACATCCAACCCATATATACCTATTCACTTTTTGATCATGTGAGACAAGCGTTCCTTATTACATTAATTCACTTTAATAAATAAGATTTTCGCGGATGGTCTTATGCTAGTCAGATTGCAAAAACAATATTGGTGTTAGCACCATCACGAGAAAGTCTACAATGTATAGCATCATTATATATATATATGGAACTACATCAAGCAATTCCGGCCACATAACGATGCTAAATAGAGCAAGAGAATAACACTAGAAAAAGAAAGCAGACTCTGACACGTGCGTACTCGCACATGCATATTTATTCCTTAATAGACTATTAAAAGACGCAACGCAGCATCCATGAACGTTGCGCTAGCTACTTGAAGAGAGTTTGAATTCCTGCGCATCCTTGGCCGCAAGAACACGCACACGCCCAGTGGGCCATTCTACAACGTAGCATACAGCCATCGAAGCATTCCATGTAGCTGTCATTGGATTCTGTAATAAACTTGGCAGCACGAGCGGGTACTGCAGAAGCCATCACCAGCATCAGCGCCAAGGAGACCAAGAGCAAGGGAATCAGAGTCTTGTTGTTGGTGGCCATCGATCTCGAACTCGAACTCGAAGCTGCTTTCAAATTCAAAATAAATTACACAAGTGAGATGAGCATGCTAATGGTTATGGAGGGACAGGAGGGTGCCCATTTATATAGAAGCACCAAGTGGGAGAGCGAAGGAGAGAGAGAGAAATGCACTTCTCGTGTTCATATTAAGACTTCTGTTCATTTCTTCATGAATGTGAAAAACACATATGATCCACATGCTCTTTATTATTCGCTCTTATCACTTCACTTTATTTTTTGAATAATTGTTGATCCAAAAATTATTAAATGTCAAGTGTAATAATTAGGTTAGTTTTGGGCCTCAAAACAACCTTTTATCACCAATTTATCATGGTTAGTTATTTGGCCATAAATTGTTTTGTGGTAAAAAGTAACGAGGGGAGCAAACACTATTCATTAAATAAAATGATAATTATAATTAAAGAAATATCCAAACTGAACAAAAATTGTAGCAACAATCACCACTCAACAGATTTATTTATTGGACAAAGATATACATTAAATATAAAGTATGCTTGCATCATCCATAACAAGGCTAAAAAGGTACTTTTGTTTGAATTGCAGGTTTCTTGTTATGGCCGGCCGATCCACATGGTTGGTGTTGTCAATTTTATCATATTCACGGGACAATTTTATCTAATAGCTTTAATCATAATGGAGCACATGATAATTGATGGCGATCATTAACATATAAAATGTGCCTGGTCCAATTTATATTAGTTTAATGCTTAAAGTAAGAGACAAACACAATTTGCTGATAAATCTGATATAATATTTGATGAATACTTATTTTATTGTGCAATACATGCACATATATAATAGAGAACTGATTTTTAAAACAAACCAGTTGAATGAGACTTAATGACTAAATACTAATGAAAACCAAAAATCAAAAGATCCATGTTTGTTTAGACATCTAACAAAAATTTCCAGTCTTTTTTTTGGATGGTAAAGCGAACAAACACACACCTTTTTGCCCACGCCAAGGTTCGAACCTCTCCCCGCTTCTTTGAAGATGGGGAGGTTATATCATTGGGCCAAAGGTCCTTTGGTAATTTCAACAGTCTTCCCAAATGATTAAAAAATATAATTTCAGAGTCCTTCTAATAATGGAATGTGAAGAAAGAAAATACTTTTTAGACAAACAATATAATTATTCATATTATGCGGATGTGATAAAAGAAGAAAATGGTTTGTAAGTTCAAATATGATATATGTAACATAAACATACAATGCGGGTTTGATAAAAAAAAATATATAAAATGGATTGTATACACGCTTTTTTTCTAAATTTTTACTTAACTCTATTCAAAAGAAATAAACATAAATAGAAACAAAAACAAAAAAAACGTGGTTGGATTAGGTGGTCCATTATTAGATAAGATGGTCCATTTTTTTTTTTATTCTGTAGGTGGTCCATAATCATAACTTTTTTGTCCTTTACTTCATAAAATCAAATATGATAACACTATATAGTAGTGTACCATGCACTGACGTGGATTAACTATATTATGAACACATTTTTCATACTAGTGCTCACGCGTGTGACATTGAAATTTTCTCCTCCCAATATTGCATTCTTAAATCTAACTTTTGAAAAACCTTTGCTGAATTTTCCAGCACATTTTTATGCAAATACTTTTTTTTTCCCCTAAGCTGTTGCTATGTATCTTTTATATCTGATTTCTGTCAAGTAATACTATCAAAAAAGTAGCAGTGATTTTTTATATTTGGCTAAAGAAATGAGACCGAGATCTCTAAAAGTCAAATGAATCATTTAATTAACTTTCTGAATAATCTTTGTCGATTTTTCTATCACACATTTTTATTCAATTACATATTTTTTCTTTTAGGTATTGCTCTGTCTATCTTTCGGCTATGTTTTCTTCAAAGTAATAGTGCTATTAAAAGAGTTATTGCGAACTTTGCATATTTAGTAACTGTAATGAGATGGTGTTTTGAGATAAGTAAAAGTCAAATGAGTCAATTAATTAAGGCCCAAATATGATCACTGTGCATGTTAAATACATACTTCTTCTTTTTTTTGCTAAGATCTAGTTGTGAAACTTCCACACATGTATTTTGAGATTTCACCACTTTAGACAGTGAATGTATTTTGAGATTTGACCACTTTAAATAGTGAATTTCATCATCATGAATGTTACTACTTTGAACTTTACCATTTTAAATGATAAATTGGGCGAGTTAGCCCAGCCCAACCCAGAGATTTTGAAATTTGGACATATAATTCACAAATCGGGTTTATGTTCGGGTTGGGTTTTGTCAAAACCCAGACATATTCGGGTTAGGCTCGGGCTCGGGCTCAACCCGAACCCAACCCAAAACTCGAAAAAAAAAAAAAAAAAAAAAAAACTTTCCTCCTTTCTCTTTCCTCTCTCTCTCTCTGCTAGCGATGGAAACTGATCTTTCTGTCTCTGCCGGTGATGGAAACTGAAAGAAATGGGTTTTGATTTTTTGAACAATCTGAAATGATATGTCGATATGGGTTTTGATATAGATAAATAGGTTTTGAACTTTTGATTCTTGCAGACAGATAGATAAACTGAAATATATGGGTTTTGAACTTCTAATTCTAGTTGATTTTGTAGTTTGCAGTTGCACACACACACAGAGAGAGAGAGGGAGCAATTTCAGAGTTGAGAACGAGACGATGAATAAATCATTGTTGAAATATTTGCTGAAGATGAATAAATCAGATCTAATCTTTGAAATATTTGTTGAAGATGATAAATCAGATCTAATTCCGAACAACCATCTAATCTTCCATCAAACAGTTGCACAGAGTGTGTTTGGTACCTGGTCGTAAGCTTTATCCCCTTCTTCCCAGCTTCCATTTATTCGTCTTGTAACATAGAGATGGAAGCGATTAAATATAATATAATTAAATATATATATATAATATATATATATATATATATATATATATATATATATATTTCAAAAAAAAAATTATATATAAAAAAAAAAACCTCAACCCGTCAACCTGAACCAACCCGTCTGAAAATATTCGATCCGGGTTCTGACCCCAACCCATGCTGAGTACAATTCGGGTTGACCCAACCCAACCCGATTCGGGTTGAAGTTGGGTTGGGGCTGGGCTGGGTTAGGCCAGCCCAACTTGCAGCCCTAATTTTATTAGTGATTAAAAATTAGAGAAGTTTGGCCATTGTAATGATGAAATCTCAAATTAAAATAGTGAATTGCATGTAGAGATGTATATCATGAAAAAAAAAACGTTTACAAGCACGATTTGAGTTCTAAAGAAAACAATTGCCCCAAATATATAGTATGTTATCATCCCATTAGGAAGTTCAGATACTTTGCTATAATCTTTCTAGCACGTGTTGTACATTTTTTAACGCATCACATGTGATTTTTAACATATTCAATTTGCCAAAAAAATTTAAATGTGAAGTGTAACAATTAGGTTAATTAATTTTAGGCCTCAAAACACCCTTTTATCACCAATTTAATTATCTCGGTTAGTTATTTGGTCAAAAATTGTTTTGGGGTAAAAGTAATGAGGGGAGCAAACACTATTCATTAAATAAAATGATAATTATAATTAAGGAAATACATTCAAACTGAACACAAATTGTAGCAACAATCACCACTCAACAGATTTATTTATTGGACAAAAGGAGGATCACACTTTCACAATATATATGGAAATGCATCAACCAAATCCGGCTAGTCTATCTTAATTTGGAATCACTTAATTCTTATCATAGATTTGGGATTAGAGAAAATTTAATTCAAAATTTTAAATAAATTTGCTCCAATCGTAAATTCAAGGCACTGATTCAATACGGCTAAACATAGCATTAATTAGATTGTTTGAACAGAAATTGTATGTGCGACATGACCTTCCCTAGTGTAACGGGTGGGCGCTTGCCCATTTACCCAAAAGCTCGAACTATTGAGTAGTGCTGCATACTTATCCATTTATACACATTTCAACCCCCATCCAAATCCGATGTGGGACAAGTTTCACTTGTAACATTCTCCCCCACCCGAACCCACACAACGCCCTCGCTGCGGTCGGACCACCCTGCCTATCCGGAGGCAGACCCGGACGCCTTTCGGGCCGAGCGCTTGGCGTGACACCGGATTAAGGACTGGGTCTGGTTTTGATATCAACTGTAACGGGTGGGCGCTTGCCCATTTACCCAAAAGCTCGAACTATTGAGTAGTGCTGCATACCCACCCATTTATACACACTTCAACCCCCATCCAAATCCGATGTGGGACAAGTTTCACTTGTAACACCTAGTAACAAGGTTGATAAGTAATTTAAAGTAGTTGAGGAGATGCATATACCATAAACATAAAGTATACATGCATCATCCATAACAAGGCTAGAAAGGTACTTCTTTTGTTTGAATTGCAGGTTTTTGTTATGGCCGGCCGATCCACATGGTGGTTGAGCAGATGCATATACATTAAATGATTGAAAAATACAATTTCAGGTCCTAACAATGGAATGTGAAGAAAGAAAATACTTTTTGGCCAAACAACATAATTATACATATTATGCAGATTTGATAGAAAAGAAAATGGATTGTAAGTTCAAATATGATATATATAACATAAACATAGAATGCGGATTTGATAAAAAAAAAAAAGAAAAAAAGAAAAAAAAGAAAATGGATTGTAAACACACATTTTTTCTTATTTTTTACTTAACTTTATTCAAAAGAAATAATCTGTTACCACGTAAACATAAATAGAAACTACCATATGGATCGGTTGTCAATAAGTTCGTTCTGTGGGTATTTTTCACGCTGTTTTTTTTTTTTTGTTAGGTTAAATCTCCTCATGTTTGGCTTGGTTCCGGCTAGTATGGGTGGATTTGCTGTTTTCTCTTTGGCTAAATCTTTGATCTATGTCGGTTTTGGTTGTCCTCGACTTAATCTAATTTTTTCCACTTAATTTGATCTTGTGCGGGTTTGGGTGGTTTTTCCCTTGTCAGAGGGGCCTTGTGAATGTAGCTTTGGGGCTGTGCCTTGATTATGGCCAAGCCTTTCCTTGGTGGTTTCCATTCTTGAGCTCTGACTTTTGTTCTCAATAAATTTGGAGCCTGTTCTTCATTTTTTTTCTTATTTTGCTTCAAGATTTTTATGCCTTTATCTGGCTTGGCTTTTGCCTTTGTCAGGGACGGAATCAGGATGTAAGATAAGGGGGGCAAAAATGAATTTTGGGGGTAATAGTGCATTTTTTTAGTAATTTTAAAGGGGGCAAATGTAATATTTCTTGAGTATATTATTTTAAATGAACAAATTATAAGGATATAATATTAAAAAAAATAATTTAATAGGGCAATTGCCCCCACTGTCTTCAATGTGGATTTGTCCCTGGTCTCTGTACTGTTATTGATGATTTGGCTTTTGTAACTTTGCAATGATACAAAAACAAAAAAACGGGTTTTTATTATTTTTTCCCATTAGATAAGATGGTCCATATTTTTATTCTTTAGGTGTTCCATATTATGTAACAACAACATTTATGAACACATTTTTTTCACTTCTCAGAACAATTAATACAGAATAAGTAGTCTGCTTTAACTGGTCCAAGTTATAGTCAACTATTACTTATTTGTCCTTGCCTTAACCTTAATAATCAAAATATGCTAACTATGACATAATAAAAGGTTAATGGTACCGAGTAGGAGTTTTCATCCTGATTCGATGTGAGACAAATTTTTTCTTATTATATTCTCTTTCCTCCGAATTCGTAACACTCCTATTGCAAATCGAGTCATTCTGTCTATTCGGGATGTAGACTCGAAAACCCTCCAGATTGCAGGGGCGAAGCTCGTATATGCCTAGGGGGGCACATGCCCCCTTATATTATGCATATGATTTTTTAAAATTATTTTTACATATATATAGACATTTGTATAACATTAGTTAGATTGTTCTGTAAAAAATTGTTATGCACTACTTTAGAAAAAAGTTATGCCATGAATATAAGATGGACAAACATAACTGTCCATTAAATTAAATATTTTGTGCCAAATTATGAAATTATGGTGCACTCATTCTATTATGAAAAATGATATATACCATAAATGTAATGGATGGTTGAAATTCAAGTTTACGAGAGTTATTTTTCAGAAGAAAAAAATAAATAAATAAATAAATGCATAAAAAATTTGTGATTAGGAAAACTTATTGTAAAATTACACTTATTATTAAATAAATACGTCCAATAACTATTGTAGCAACAATCACCACTCAACGGCTATATTTTATTTACCTAATAGAGAATCACACGATACACCACACACACACACAACATATATGACACATTCTCTTTCTCTATCTACATATATGTATAGCATCATTATATATATCTATATATATATATGGAGCCACATCAAGCAATTCCGGCCACGTAACAATGCTAAGTAGAGCAAGAGAATAACACCCAAAAAAAGAACACAAAAAAGGCTCCGATACGTGTGTACTCGCACATACACATTTATTCCTTAAAATATTATAAAAAGACACAACGCAACATTGATGAATGCTACTAAAGGACCAATTGGCCCAGCAGTATTATCTCTTCTCCTAAAGGAGAGATCGGGGATTCAAACTTCACTGAAAGTAAGGTGTGTACACAATTATTTTAACTTTCAAATATATATATATATATATATATGATGTTGCGTAACTACTTGAAGAAAGTAGAAATTCTGGCGCATCCTTTGCCACAAGAACAAGCACATGTCCAGTGGGGCATTCTACAACATAAGCAATCACATTCATGCGGACCTATTAAGGATAGAATTGTTAATTCATTACTAATACGATAAAGCATAGTGTTGTTCTTATCTATTTTGAAGTTATTAAGCAATTGATCATGTATAATTTTTCAATTTTGCTTCCGAGCTTGAACTTAAAATTTGAATTGAAAATTAAAATTAAAATTCTAACTTATTTTGATTACGAAACTTACCGATTACAAATTTTATCTCACATATATGATAACGCTATATGCAACCATTAATAGAAAGAAAAGCATATGAAAAATAAAATTTAATGGAAGAAGTAAGTACTGAACACTGATACAATTTTCATTAAACAAAAAACCTTTATATAGGCAAATACACCAACAGATAAAAGCAAAAATTAAGGAAACAAATAAGCCACTAACAATAACATACTCCCACTACTGCATCAATAGTGGAGCTCCTAAAGACTAGCTTAGCTCCTAAAGACTATCTCTTCTTATTGCTTCACTTCCTAAAGACTAGGACAAAATAAACAAATCATGACTCACATGACAGCACAACAAACTCAATTTTTCCAACATTCCCTCCCTTAAACTGAATGTTATGTCTGAAACATCAGTTTATTGGGCCACCTTCAAAGTAGTCTCCCTAAATTTGAATCATTTGAAGTGCAAACACCAAGCAACTTCCTTAATTTCTGAAACGTAGGAAATTTGAGGGGCTTGGTTAGTATATCAGTAACTTGGTCTTCACTCTTGCAGTAAGTGAGATCAATAATTCCATTATTCGTGAGATCCCTCAAGAAGTGATACTTCACATCTATATGCTTGCTTCGTCCATGGAGAACAGAATTTTTAGAAAGTTTTATGGCTGAACTGCTATCACAATAGTTGTTGCTCCTTGTTGCTTGAAGTGTAGCTCTTCAAGTATTTTCTTCAACCAAATAGCTTGACAAGCACATGAAGTTGCAGCAACGAATTCGGCTTCAGTGGTCGACAAAGTAACAATGGGTTGCTTCTTTGATGACCATGAAACAGCCCCTGAACCCAGCATAAAAGCATACCCTGAAGTGCTCTTTCTATCATCTTGATCTCCTGCATAATCACTGTCAGTAAAGCCTATCAAATCTGATTTTTCTCCCTTTCTGTAAAACAGCCCAAAATCAATAGTTCCTTGCAAATATCGAAAAATCCTCTTTGCAGCTAGAAGATGCATCTCTGATGGGCTCTCCATGTATCTGCTAATGAGACTCACAACATGCATTATATCAGGTCTTGTTGTAACCAAATACATCAAACTCCCGACAATTTTTTTGTAAATGGTGCTGTCAACTTTCCTTCCTTCAAGATCTTTAACTAGCTTCAAACCAAACTCAGTTGGTGTACTCACAGAATTGCAATTCTTCATCTGAAATCTATCTAAAATTGCTTTCATATATTTCTTTTGAGAAATAAAAATTCCAGCAGTAGATTGCACTACTTCTATACCAAGAAAATAATGTATCATTCCAAGATCGGACATATCAAATTCAACCATCATAAACTTCTTAAAATTTTAAAACATGGTATTATCATTTCCAGTAAAGATAAGATCATCAACATATAAGCATACAATGAGCATTTTTCCTCCATCTCCAATCTTTGTAAAAAGTGTATGCTCATATGGACATTTTTGAAATCCCTCCTTAGAAAAATAAGCATCTATACGACTATATCAAGCTCTTGGAGCCTGTTTTAGTCCATATAGTGCCCTTTTTAATTCATAGACCTTATATTCACTTCCAAGTTTCACATAACCAGGAGGTTGATCAATAAATACCTTTTCTTGAAGTTCACCATGTAAGAATGCTAATTTCACGTCTAATTAAAAGATGGGCCACGAGTTTTGAGCTGCCAATGCAATCACCAATCTGATTGTATCATGTCGTACAACTGGAGCAAAAACTTCTTTATAGTCAATGCCGAACTTTTGCTTATAACCTTTAGCTACTAAGCGTGCTTTGTATTTGTCAACTTCGCCGTTCTCCTTAAATTTTGTCTTGAACACCCATTTCACACCAATGGTCTTTTGCCTTTTTGGAAGCTCTGTCAACTCCCAAGTGTTATTCTTTTCAATGGCCACAATTTCAGCATCCATGGCCTTCTGCCACTTTGATTCTTTGATGGCATCTTCAAAAATTACTAGATCACAATCTGAAAATAGAGCAAAATGAGTGAGAGCATCATCATTATGATTAATTCCAGGTACGTTATAATCCTCCATCCATGTTGGCCTTTTTCTATTACGTTCTGGACGTGTGCTTGCTGGTGTATGTAATTGATCTCCAAATTGACCATCATTAGCTACTACTGTTGGAAGGCTTTGAGTAAGTACTGGAATATTTTGAGTGGTTGTTGGTTGCGGCACATTCTTCATAGGTTGTTGCATTTTCTCATTACTGTCAAAATTTGCTGAAATATGTTGTCCAACACCGTTCTCGCTCCATGACCAAGTTTAATCTTCATCAAAAACAACATCGCGACTAATTACAATTTTCTTGGTGCTAGGATTGTAAAGCTTATAAGCTTTTGATTGGTCACTAAGACCAAGAAAAATGCATTTTTCTCCCTTGTCGTCTAGTTTTTTCCTCCTCTCATCTGGAATGTAGGCATAAGCAATACACCCAAAAATTCTGAAATAATCTACCGCCGGTCTTCGTCCGCTCCATGCTTCCTCCGGTGTCATATTTTGAATAGCAAAAGTTGGACTTCTGTTCAATATATGAATGCTCCAATTAACTGCTTCAGGCCAGAAATTTTTTGGAATGCCACTCCTTATCAAAAGGCTTCGCACCATATTCAAAATAGTGCGATTTTTTCTTTCGCAAACTCCATTTTGTTGAGGTGTATACACTGCAGTAAGTTGCCTTTTGATTCCATGGATCTCACAAAAGTTTGAAAAATCATGTGAATTCCAACCTCTTTCTCAACAAGTACTTTATAGTTTTTAAAGACTACAAAAGCTTCAGATTTTTCTTGCAAAAAATAAGCCCATATTTTCCGACTATAATCATCAATGAAGGTAATTATATATCTTTTACCTCCATTAGAAGATGAATTTATTGGCCCGCAAAGGTCGGAATGCACCAGCTCCAAAGCTTTCTTTGCTCTCCATGATTTTCCTTGTGGAAATTGATTACGATGTTGTTTGCTAACAACACATTCTTCATAAACTTGTTGAGGACAGTCAATTTTAGGAAGGCCATTCACCATATTTTTCTGCTGTAGCGTCTTGAGTTCACCAAAGTTTAGATGCCCGTAACGAAAATGCCATAGCCATGCTGAATCCTTCAATTTTGCTGAGAAGCATGAATGAGTGGTGTTGTGGAGATAAAGCGGAAACATTTGATTTATCGTCATATTGACTTGAGCAATTAAGCCCACTTTTGCATCTTGAATTCGACATACTCCATCTTTGATAGAAATCTCATATCCCTTTTCTTGCAGCTGTCCCACACTAAGCAGATTGGTCTTTAAATCTGGCACAAAAAGAACATTAGAGATAGTATGAATGGAATTTCCCTTAGTTTGGATAGCTACCTTTCCTTTTCCCATAACAGAGACTTTCGAATTGTCTCCAAACTTCACATCATCACGGAAGAATTCATCCAAATCAGAGAATGTAGACTTGTCTCCACACATATGATTACTGCAGCCAGTATCTAAGTACCATAAATTCTTGTTGATTTCCTCCTTTGCATGACAAACCATCAACAAGGATACTTCTTCTTCCTTCTCTGCAAAGTTAGACTTTTCACCATGTTCTATATTTAAATTTGTTCGACGTTCAGTTTTATAATGGCCATACCGATGACATCTATAGCATTCAACAGTGGACTTGTCTGCTGACATTGGTCTGAAATTGGTTGAATGGTGACTACCTCGTCCTTGGCGGTTGCCTCGTCCTTGGTTGCTACCTCGTCATCTTCCTCTCCATTGAGAACCATGAAATTGGTTATCTTCAGACTTTTGATGTTGGAATTGTTGTTGGCTTCTTTGATCCTTGTTTCCTCCGCCTCCTCCTCTTCCTCAGCTTGCTGAATTCGGAGCTGAAAATTTATTACTAGTTGTGACCTGCAATGCCTGCTCTTCCTTTTCTTGCTGTTTAAATTTTTATTCATGAACCAACAACGAACCTTGCAGCTCATCAATTGAAAGATCATCCAGATCCTTTGATTCTTCAATTGAACAAACCACATAATTAAATTTCGGCATCAATGATCGAAGAATTTTTTCAATTACAGTCACGTCCTCCATCTTGTCGCCATGGATACGCATCTTGTTGACGATTGCCATCATTCGAGAAAAATAGTCTATGACCGACTCTCCCGATTTCATCCGAAACATTTCGAACTTCGTATGAAGTGCTTGAAGTTGCTGCCTCTTCGCCCTTACTGATCCCAGGTACTTCTTCTTCATGGAATCCCAAATTTGCTTGGAAGTTTCTTTGCAAAGAATTGTTTCCAAGATTGACTGATCAATAGCTTGAAACAAATAGTTCTTGGCCTTGAGATCCTTCAACCGCTGCCCTTCTATCTCCGTGTTCTACGCTTCCGTCATTGCCGTGACTGCTGCTGGTTGTGTTATTCCATCTGAAACGACTTGCCAATACTCCTTAGATCTTAAGAAGTTCTCCATTAGCATGCTCCAATGGTCATAGTGACCAGCAAAGCGTGGAATTGCAAGTTGCACAAAATTATTTTCAGAGGCCATTGTTGCTGCTACAAAAAAAACAGATGAAATAGAAATAAAGCTGCTGCTATATCACTCTCTATCTCACGTACTGTATTTTTTTTTTGTTTGGCAACTCTCAAGTCTCAACTTTTCTTTTCTCAATTTCTCTCTCTAGCTCTGATACCACTAATAGAAAGAAAAGCATATGAAAAATAAAATTTAATGGAAGAAGTAAGTACTGAACACTGATACAATTTTCATTAAACAAAAAACCTTTATATAGGCAAATACACCAACAGATAAAAGCAAAAATTAAGGAAACAAATAAGCCACTAACAATAACATACTCCCACTACTGCATCAATAGTGGAGCTCCTAAAGACTAGCTCTTCTTATTGCTTCACTTCCTAAAGACTAGCTCTTCTTATTGCTTCACTTCCTAAAGACTAGGACAAAATAAACAAATCATGACTCACATGACAGCACAACAAACTCAGTTTTTCCAACAACCATGCACGCGGAAACAGTAAGAAGAATCAACTAACTTTTTCTTAGAATTTTTCAATTGTCAAGAGTGGGGTACATGTATAGATGAGTTGGGGGCAGCTTTGTGAGGATACAAATGCCACCGACATTTTCCTTTAACAAATATGATAAAGTTGTATTTTATGTTTTTTGTTAGTTGTTAGTGTTTTATATTTATTACCTTTTGTAACACGTAAATTTTTTTATCTGGTGTTAGCTCAAATGGTATAAACTATTTTCTTCAAATAAGATCAAGTATTCAAATTTCCATAGAAGCATAATACATGCTTTGTTGGTCACAAAATAAGTATTTACTTTTTAAATTTTAAATTTTTGAAAGAATAATTTTTATTTATTTACAGTAAAAGGTTCACGTTATTTTAATAATACGTCACAAAGAATGATTATTTTTGAACGGAGAAAACTACATATTGATAAAGCTAAGAGCCTTAAATAACAAATCGATAAGTTTTTAAAGTTAATTTTTTATTTTGATTCAATTAAGCAAAATAATTACAAATACATCAATATTTATTGCTCAGGTCTAAAATATCTTCACACTCTTATTTCAAAATACCAAAATATCCTCCAATATAATAAAATAGATAATTAAAAATTAGTTTGACTAGTGAATAATAATTATTTATCACTTATATACCTGGCAGGTTTTCTAGGTCCTCCCCTCCCTCTCTTCACACACATATATAAATATAAATATGTAATCATTTTTGTTTACAAGTTTCAGATATAGGCTTTAGAAGTATGTTATAGCTTATGAAAATAGGGTTCTTGCATAAGGTTATCAATTTGGCATCTCAAAATTTGTTATGATTTTTTATAATTGATTGAAAAAGGAAATAAACAATAACTAGAGACCTCTGGACAACAAAAAAGAAAGGCACATATAGATGTTTCAATACTTCATATGACCTTAATTACCAGGGGAAAAAAAAAAAAAGATACTTCATCACCCTACTGTCCAACTGAGAGATCCTTGATAAATCTCATTATAGTTTTTACATCTTCTAATATATTAAGAATAATAATACCTTCATTTAGGTAACAATTAAAAAATCTTCTATATGATATATCACCACTCACCATTGCCATAGTAAGCTTGTGGAGCTTTTCTTTTCAATTCTTACCTTTCAAATCAAATGACATCAATCCCAAAAGGTAATCCAATGCCATAGACGACGAAGAGAAGAGATGGAGAATTTGTATTTGCTAATTAAACTAATTCTTAATTTTTTATTTTAATATTTAAAACTAGATAATTTTAAGAAAGATATTTTTGTATTTTGTAATAAGAGTGTGAGAACATTTTGGACTTAACCAATAATTTTTGATACATTTATAATTATTTTATTTAATTCAATTAATGTGAAAATTTAACTTTTAAAATTGACGAATTTGTTATTTAATCCTACTTATAATTTTCCCTATATATATCGAGTGTGTGTTGCCAAAGTCTGATTTATCTGGTCCCATGTAGCTATAGTACCTCTATTATTACTCCTATATCCTTGCGTTAATAATAAAAAAATTTGTCCTTACCTTATTAATCAAACACATTGTTCACTTGGTTTTAAACTTGTTTATATTCTAAAGAAAACCAGATAACTTTATTGAAAAGAAAATAACGGACAAAAGAATAACGATATATTAATATGGACCACTTGAAGAAGAAAAAAACCAAGGACCGTCTTTTCCTGAAGATGTCTTGAGGACCACCATATTTGTGGACACATTTTTCTCACTTCTTCAGGAAATCTGAATATGGACAAGCGTCCATATTTGTGGACACTTGTGCTCTCAGGCATGTGACATTAAAATTTACTCCTTCCATTGCAGTCTTAAATCTACCTCTTCAAAACCTTTTGCTGAGCTTTCTACAATATTTTTATGTATATATACATTTTCTCCTTAGCTGCTGTTATCTATTCTCTTGAAAATATATAATCAGCTTAATTTGTAATTTTGAAAATAAATTTTTATTTTTAAAAAGTTGTACAAAAAATTTTGTTTGATTTAGTTTTTAAAAAATTGTCTTTTATAATTATCTGAAAATAGTTTTATGTTGTCTAAATTCTTGAGAATTATATTTAGAATTACAAGTCAAGTAAGTTAATAACTTTAGAGATCCAAAGGGTTGGATCAACGGTTGAAAATATATATATATATATATATCTTTTGAAATTTGAAGGGTAGTCGAGATGCATGTACTAAATGTGTACTTACTATTAGATGTCTATTTTCTACCTAAATTTACCCATGAAAAAAACAAGGAATTTGTTAAATGTCATTTACTATTTTGTCCTTTAGTTCATAATCAAATATGATTATCCTCAGGTGCAGAGTCAGGAATTTGTTTTAGGGTGACATCTTAAAAACGATAAATTATATTTTTTTCAAGCAAAAGATGCAAGACAATAATTAAAAAAATAAAACTCTAAATAATGGTAGAATAATAGCATTTAATAATTTGAAAAATAATAATTTTAAAAAAATAGAAACATAAAAATACCGACCTCAAGGCAACAAATTTAATTACCAAACTTTGAAGAGAAAAAAAAAATAGTTTGAATAAAGAAATGCAACTTTTTTTTTAAAGAGAATATAAATAATAAGAAGACGGGGAGGATGAGGAGTAAGAATGAAAAGAAAGGAAAAATTAAAAATATTTTTTAAAAATAATTATTTTAGTGGGTATTTTTGTAAAATTTTATAAATTATAGGCCTAATTGCAATAAAAACTAATTGGCCCAAGGGTAAATAATTATTCAGGGGGTATTTTTCAATTTTTTATAAATTATTAGCCTATGTGTAATAAAAATAAATGGCCATTTTCTTTTAAAAAAAATTATTTCAGGGGGCATTTTGAATACTTTTATAAATTATAGGCCATTTGGTAATTAAAATTAATGGGCCAGCATGGGCCCAGGGTGGGCATGGCCCCCCCCTGGGCCTATGCTGGCTCCGCCCATGATTACCCTGTATAGTACACAGTTTGAGAGCAGAGTGATGAATGGGTGGGGTGCTGTAAATACACAACATGGCACCGAATTAACTAGTACTAGATTAATTTCACGTGTTCCATGTCTTTGCCCAAAAAGTCAAGTAGTCTGTGTGCTTTATGTGGTCCCTTATCTTCTTTTTTCTTCGGTTCTTTAGGTCGTCAATGTCACAAGGACCATTGTTCTTTTGTCCAAAGATGACTAAGGTAGACAGTACTCCCCATATTAAGAAGGATTTGGGTCCTAAGAAAAACAAATTGCCCCCAAATGGGGGTATGTTACCATCTTATTAGGATGTTCGGATCTTTTGCTGTAATATGTATTCACACATTTATATTTATAGGGTTTCAAATTCTTGATCTTCTTTTAAAAAATATGAGTTTGATATCGTTGGGGCAGTGACCCATTAATTAATATTATATTCTTTTTAATTGAATTTTAACATACTCGCTTATTTTCAACATATTAAATTTGCCAAAAATTAATATATATAAAATGTTGAAAATGAATGTAATAATGTTGAAAAACTCTAGAACACCGTTATAGAACTACGAATTAAAGCAGAGGATCCAGGTGCCTTATTATGTGTGTGAATGAGGTGGTGCATTAGACGGTAAAAACTGTTACCACATATGTAGTCTTCAATGGTGGTTTGCTGTCAATTCAATTCACAAAACATAAAGAGCATTTCCAACGACCTCTTAAAATCAAAATAAAGCAATTAGATGAAAATAAAGTATTTTAATGGGTTCTCAAAAGACCTCTTATATTTTGAGATTATCAAAAATTGGTAAAATAAAAATAAAACACTTCAATGGACTCTCAAAATATGGAATGATTGTTGTATCAAAAAATAGCATTTTGAATAAAATGCACCATTGAAGCAGACCAATACATGTCGGAATTTAACTTTTTATGATAGTGGAGTTTTAGTAGTTTTTATTATATTGATAAGAGTGAAGTTTCAAATATGCCCTTACTGAAAGGCAAAATAATGCTCCGTAATTAGTGCACTTGTTTAGTTAAAAGGATAGTTTGAAAATGTTATAAAAAATAGTACATTCACTTTTAGAATAGGACATGTTTTTTTGGAACATCCCAACATAGAAAGATGGATAAGTATTTTAGGACGGAGGGAGTAACATTTTGACATTAAAACTCATCTAAAAATATAAATTTGATATCAAAATATAGTATTTTGCATTAGAGATGCTCTAATCTTATCCATCGAACGTGACGACACAGTGCTACTAGGTCCAGTAACGTATGTTATATTCCAACGTGGTCCATATTAGAGCATCCGGCGTAAGTAGTTTTAGAGATATAATGTGTCAGTGTAGAGAGAGGGGCGGTATGCAGAAACAAGTGTAGTGTGTTTTTTTGTGGATCCTACAATAACTATCTATTTACTTGGGTTATTTACCGATAGAGTGGGTTTTGGAGAATTTGCTACACTTTTTTTTCTTTGTTTAATTGGTTGCGCTTGCTGTCTTGTATCTATTGGGTTGTTTTCAAATTTTTTATTTTATTTTTAAATTAAATTAATAAAATAATAAAATAAAGAATGAAATAATTGAATTCTGTAAAACAAATGAATGAAAAAAAAAAAATAGAGTACTACGTCTTTACTTTTTAATTTATGTGGTATTCTTTTGTAAAAATAAATTTATACGTCCACGCCACTTGCTCACATGTATCAATTAATCGTTTGCACTCTGCCCAATTCATACAACGGAATCTTATGGACCTACATGACAAGTGACAACACAGTCCGACAAGTGACAACACAGTCCTGTCAGGCCCGTTTAGGCACGTGAATTCAAATTTAGTACTGAGACAAAATATTCAGTCTTGTTGCTTTCAAAATAATTACACAGTGTTAATGCTTCTTAATGGGGTAATGGTCCTATGGAGGGTACCCCTATATATATATATATAGGCATTGAGAGAGAGACATGCACTTCACGTGTTCATGTTTAAAGTAGTAAGACTTTTGTCCATTATGTCATGATTGTGTATGAACGTTGAAATTTACTCCTCCCAATATTGCATTCTTAAATCTACCTTTTGAAAAACCATTGCTGAATTTTTATGCAAATTCATTTTTTTTGCCCCCCTAAGGTATTGCGATGTACTCCGTATCTTTTATATCTGATTTTTTAATTTTTTTTATTGACCCCATTATAAGGTGGTTTCTATCTGCAAATTTTCGTGGTATAAAGTTTAGATTTATTATGTACAGTTCTCTTAGAAAGATTGGACAGAGTAGAAAAATTGAATGCAAAAATTAAGATAGAAGTAATTTATATCAATTAATATAATGTCTCACTTACAATTTTTTTATTTAAGTTTGCAAGTTTGTAGGTAAATTGTAAAGTAATTCTATCAAGAAAGTCCGCGTCCCCATGAGCTTTTCATATTTGGCTACAAAATGAGACAGTGTTTTGAGATCTATAAAAGTCAAATGAATAATTCAATTAAACTTTTGAATAACTTTTGCCGATTTTTCTACCACATTTTTATTCAATTACATATTTTTTCTTTTAGGTGTTGCTATATTTCTTTAAAGTAATGATGCTATTAAAAGAGTCGTCACGAGTTTTTCTTATTTAGTTACAGTAATAGCATGGTGTTTTGAAATAAGTAAAAGTCAAATGAATCAATCAATTAAGCCCAGTATGATCACTGTGTTATGTACGTACCGGTTTTTTTTTTTTTTTTTTTGGCTAAGATCTAGTTGTGAAACTTCACACATGTACTTTTTGATTTCACCAAGTGAATTTCATCAACTACCTCTTTTAAATAGATTTCACAAAGTGAATTTCATCAACTACCTCTTTTAAATATATAACTAACTAAAAATATGCTAGAGTTATAAATCTTGTCCATATGATCACTGTGTCAAATACATACTTCTTCTTCTTCTTCTTCTTTTTTGTTTTTTGTTTTTTGTTTGCTAAGATCTACTTGTGAAACTTCACACATGTATTTTGAGATTTCACCACTTTAGATAGTGAATTTCATCATCATGAATAATACTACTTTGAACTTTACCAACTTAAATGATAAATTTTATTATTTTTATTAGTGATTAAAAATTAGTAAAATTTGACCATTGTAATGATGAAATCTCAAATAAAAATAGAGAATTGCATGTAGAGACTAGAGACGGATATCATGAAAAAAAAAAAAAAAAAAAAAAAAAAAAAAAAAAAAAAAGAGGTTTACAAGCTAGGATTTGAGTTCTAAAGAAAACAATTGCCCCAAATATATGTATGGTATGTTATCATCTTATTAGGAAGTTCAGATACTTTTCTACAATCTTCATTTGTACTTAGTGTTGTACACTTTTTAACACATCATATGTGATTTTTAACATATTATATATGTTTTAATATGGTGATTTTTAACATATTCAATTCGCCAAAAAATAGTAAATGTAAGGTGTTATAATTAAGTTAGTTTTAGGCCTCAAAACACCCTTTTATCACCAATTTATCTTTGGTTAGTTATTTGGTTAGAAATTGTTTTGTGGTAAAAAGTAATGAGGGGAGCACTATTCATTAAATAAAATGATGATTATAATTAAAGAAATACATCCGAACTAATCGAACACAAATTGTAGCAACAATCACCACTCAACGTACAGATTTATTAATTGGACAAAGGGAGGATCACACTTTCACAATATATATGTAACTGCATCAACCCCTTGTGGCCATTCTATCTTAATTTGAAATCACTAAATTCATATTGGAAAAAGTTTAGTTCAAAATTTAAAATAAATTTTCTCTAATTTCAAATTCAAGGCGCTAATTCGATATGGCCAAATATAGCATTAATTAGATTGTTTGATCAGAAATTGTTATGCACTTATTTAGAAAAGTTATGCCAAGAATATAAATTGGACAAGTTTGATTAGACTTGCAAACATGACTCTCAATTACATTATATATTTTTTGCCAAATTATGGAATTTTGGCGCACTCATTATATTATGAAATGATGTATACCATCAATGTAGTGGATGGTTGGATTGGTGAGATTCAAGTTTATGAAGAGTTGTTTTTGAAAAAAAAAAAAAAAAATTGCATAAAACAGTTCTGATTAGGCAAACCTATCGTCAAATTACACTTATTATTAAAAAAATGCATCCAAAGAGAGAGAAATTTGCAGAATAATAACTGTTGTAGCAACAATTATCACTCAATAGCTATATTTTATTTATCGAACAGAGAATCACACGATACATCGCGCGCGCGCGCACCCAACATATATGACCCATTCTCTTTCTCTATCTACATATATGTATAGCATCATTATATATATATATATATACACACACACACGATACATCACGCGCGCACACACACAACATATATGACCCATTCTCTTTCTCTATCTACATATATGTATAGCATCATTATATATATATATATATATATATATATATATATATATATATATATGGAACCACATCAATTCCGGCGATGCTAAGTAGAGCAAGAGAATAAGACTAGAAAAAGAAAGCAGACTCTGGCAAGTGCGTACTTGCACAAACACATTCATTCGTTATTACACTATTTTAAAAAATTTTACAGGAAAATATATATATATATATGTGCGTTTTCACGAAATTGATACTTAACTTTGTAAATAATAATAACCCGGTGGGGTGGCTCCCCAACTGAGCCCTTAATGGGTCCATGTCTACTTAAAGCAAAATGCATTATTGATAAATGAATATTATACCCTTTTTGTAACATATTTCTCCACACACGTTCGTAATAAGCTCGCTCGTTGGTTTGACATCAGTTTAAGGCTAAGTTAAAATTCAAAAATTTAAGTTATTATGTAATACTAACACAAAATTACCATATATACTCAATCATCTTTCCTTTCGGATTCGATGTGCGACCTTCCCTTGTAACAATGTACATGAAGGTTGATATTATAAGGTAGTTGAGCAGATGCATATACAATAAATATGAAGTATGCATGCATCATCCAAAACAAGGCTAGAAAGGTACTTCTCTTATTTGAATTGCATTTTTTTGGTGTTGAGCAAGTGCATATACATTAAATGACTGAAAAATACAATTTCTGGGTCCTAACAATGGAATGTGAAGAAAGAAAATAGTTTGATAAAAAAGAGAAGAGTAGTGATACTTATACGGAACACTTACAGTGAATTGATTAACAGAATAATTTTTAATTGGTTATATATATATCAAATACAACTAAGTGGAAGGGTCTACTCCCTTACTTGTTGCAGAATTGACCAATTAAAAGGGTAGGCCTACCAATTCACTGTAATTATTCAGTGCAAGAATCATTTCCCAAAAGAAAATGGATTGTAAGTTCAAATATGATATATATAACATAAATATGGAATGCGGGTTTGATAAAAAATAGAAAATGGATTGTAAAATGCATTTTTTCTTATTTTTTACATAACTTTATTCAAAAGAAATAATATGTTACCACATAAACATAAATAGAAACTACAATGTGGATGGGCTGTCAATAAGTTCGCTATGTGAGTAAGGCTGTTTTCATTTTTGTTGGGCTAAATCTATTAATGTTTGACTTATTTTTAGCTAGTATGGGTGGATCTGCTGTTTTTTTTCTTGCTAGATCTCTAATCTATGTCGGTTTTGGCTGTCCCCAACTTTATCTGATTTTTTCCACTTAGATTTGATCTTGTGTGAATTTGAGTGGTTTTTCCCTGTTAGAGGCGCCCTGTGGATGTAACTTTGGAGCTGTTGTCTTGATGATGGTCAGGCCTTTGGGTAGCTGCTCTTCCCCCTTGGTGATTTCGTTCTCAAGCTTTGACTCTTCTTCTCAACAAATTTGGAGTCTCTTATTATTTTTTTCTTATTTTGTTTCAAGATCTGTATATCTTTATCTGACTTAGTTTTAATTTTGCCTTGTACTATCATTGATGGCTTGACCCAAAAAAAAGAAGAAAAAAAATAGAAAGAAAAGAAAGATAAAATGGTCCATATTATGTAACCACTATATTTATGAACACAATGTTTCACTTCACTGGGCAATTCATACACAATAAGCTGTCTGCTTTAACTGGTCCATGTTATACGTCAGTCCATGTTATACGTCAACTATTACTCCTTTGTCCTTGCCTTAATAATCAAAATATACAATAACACAAGAAGACGTTAATGGTAACTATTAGGAGTTTAGCCATCTCATTCAAAAATTTAAACTTTTAAGTAGAGTTAATATTCAATTTATATATATTCGTTCGCTTTCTCTCACACTGAAACTCGTACCCGGACGACTTTCGGATGATAGGGTGGAGCTAGTATATGCCTAGCGGGGCACATGCCCCCTTATTTTATATATATGATTTTTTAAAATTATTTTTACACATATATAGACATTTGTATATTATGCCCCCTAAATTTCCAAAATTCTCTTAACTTTTTCCTTTTTTTTTTTTTTTTTTTTTTTCTCATTTACTCTTTAAATTTCTTTAATTTCCATTTTTTAAAAGTCAAAATTTCCTTAATTCATTCATGCTCTAATTCGTTCTTTCAAAGTCTTATCATTTTTCTTTCCCTTTTTCTTTTTATCTGTGGTTTTTCTTTTACTTCAATTTTTTTAACTTTTTTTTTCTTCATTGTGCCCCTACTTGCATGACACCGAATCAAGTATTACATTTGTAATGGATGGATGTTTCACGATTCGACTAAAAGACTTAAGCTTTTGGGTAGAGTCAACATCCAGCCCATATATACCCATTCATTTTTTTATCCGAATCCGATGTGAGACAAGCTCCTCTTATTACATTAATTCACTTTAATAAATAAGAGTTAGCACCATCACGAGAAAGTCTACAATGTTCTTAGAAGAGCATTTACTATGTGGTATCAACCCCCCTCCCAACACACACACACACAACAACCATGTTTGGTTTTTTTTTTGTTGAAAACTTCTCATTTCATTTTTTATCAAGGAAAATGAGACTTAATGACTATGTAATCTTCTTATTGTGTAGTCTTATTTGGCTTGCCAGGAAAAAAAAAATCTGTTTTAGTCGAAATACCATAGGTAAAGAGATAAGGGGTTTTATTTGACGGTGAAAAGTAGTGTGAAATTAAACATACTTTCTTCTCCTTGTTGTTGGAGCAATTGTAGCAACAATCACCACTCTAACAGATTTATTTATTGGACAAAGGGCAGGATCACACTTTCACAATATATATACAAACAATTCCGGCCATTCTAAGTAGAGCAAGAGAACACCAGGAAATATTAACTAATCACCACCCAACAGATTCAATTTTTTTTTTTTTTTTTTTTTTGTCCGGGTATTTTTTAACTAATCGCCACTCATCTTTGTATTTATATGTCAATCTAAACATTCTCATTCGGCCTATTTGCATATATATACTTTTCTAATTATACAATCCAAGTTATAATTTGTTTCGTTATAAACCTAGAAATACCGTTCTATCTTGAATTTCTCGTGTTATATTTGGAATCACTGAATTCGTGACCAAGATTTGTGACTGGGGAAAGTTTAGTCATAAATTTAAACTAAATTTTTACAATCCCAAATTCAACATGCTGATTTGATACCGCCAAACATAACATCAGTTAGATTGTTTGATCAAAAATTGTTATGCACTTTTTTTAAAAAATAAAGTTATGCCAAGAACATAAGATGGACAAACATACTGTCCATTGAATTAAATATTTTGTGCCAAATTATGACCCACTAATTCTATTATGAAAAATGACATAAACCATAAATGTAATGGATGGTTGAGATTCAAGTTTATGGAAAGTTGTTTTTGAGAAAAGAAAAAAAAAAATGCATAAAACAGTTGTGATTAGGCTAAATTATTGTCAATATTAAAGAAATGCATCCAAAGAAAGGACATATTTGCAAAGTAGTAACTGTTGTAGCAACAATCACCACTCAATGACTATATATTACTTATCCAGAGAATCACATGATACAACACACACACACAACATATATGACATATTCTCTTTCTCTATCTACATATATGTATAGCATCATTATATATATATATAGAACTACATCAAGCAATTCCGGCCACATAACGATGCTAAATAGAGCAAGAGAATAACACTAGAAAAAGAAAGCAGACTCTGACATGTGCGTACTCGCACATGCATATTTATTCCTTAATATACTATTAAAAGACGCAACGCAGCATCCATGAACGTTGCGCTAGCTACTTGAAGAGAGTTTGAATTCCTGCGCATCCTTGGCCGCAAGAACACGCACACGCCCAGTGGACCATTCTACAACGTAGCATACAGCCATCGAAGCATTCCATGTAGCTGTCATTGGAATCTGTAATAAACTTGGCAGCACGAGCGGGTACTGCAGAAGCCATCACCAGCATCAGCGCCAAGGAGACCAAGAGCAAGGGAATCAGAGTCTTGTTGTTGGTGGCCATCGATCTCGGACTCGAACTCGAAGCTGCTTTCAAATTCAAAATAAATTACAGAAGTGAGATGAGCTTGCTAATGGTTATGGAGGGACAGGAGGGTGCCCATTTATATAGAAGCACCAAGTGGGAGAGCGAAGGAGAGAGAGAGAAATTCACTTCCCGTGTTCATATTAAGACTTTTGTTCACTTCTTCATGAATGTGAAAAACACATATGATCCACATGCTCTTTATTATTCACTCTTATCACTTCACTTTATTTTTTAAATAATTGTGGATCCAAAAATTATTAAATGTGAAGTGTAATAATTAGGTTAGTTTTAGGCCTCAAAACAACCTTTTATCACCAATTTATCATGGTTAGTTATTTGGCCATAAATTGTTTTGTGGTAAAAAGTAATGAGGGGAGCAAACACTATTCATTAAATAAAATGATAATTATAATTAAAGAAATACATCCAAACTGAACAAAAATTGTAGCAACAATCACCACTCAACAGATTTATTTATTGGACAAAGATATACATTAAATATAAAGTATGCATGCATCATCCATAACAAGGCTAAAAAGGTACTTTTGTTTGAATTGCAGGTTTTTTGTTATGGCCGGCCGATCCACATGGTTGGTGTTGTCAATTTTATCATATTCATGGGACAAATTTATCTAATAGCTTCAATCATAATGGAGCACATGATAGATGTGTGAAAATCAGGGTTAATTTATGGCGATCATTAACATATAAAATGTCCCTGGTCCAATTTATATGAGCTTAATGCTTAAAGTAAGACACAAACACAATGTGCTGAGAAATCTGATATAATATTTGATAAATACTTATTTTATTGTGCAATACATGCACATATATAATAGAGAACTGAATTTTAAAATAAGCCCAAAAAAAAAAAAAAATCCTAACCCTAAAATTTATCCAAAAAAATTATTGAATGAGACTTAATGACTAAATACTTATGAAAACCAAAAAACAAAAGAATCCATGTTTGTTTAGACATCTAACAAAAATTTCAACAGTCTTCCCAAATGATTGAAAAATATAATTTCAGAGTCCTTCTAACAATGGAATGTGAAGGAAGAAAATACTTTTTAGTCAAACAATATAATTATCCATATTATGCGGATTTGATAAAAGAAGAAAATGGATTGTAAGTTCAAATATGATATATGTAACATAAATATACAATGCGGGTTTGATAAAAAAAATATATAAAATGGATTGTAAACACGCTTTTTTTCTAAATTTTTACTTAACTCTATTCAAAAGAAATAAACATAAATAGAAACAAAAACAAAAAAAAAAAAAGTGGTTGGATTTGGTGGTCCATTATTAGATAAGATGGTCCATTTTTTTTTATTCTGTAGGTGGTCCATAATCATAACTTTTTTGTCCTTTACTTCATAAAATCAAATGTGATAACACTATATAGTACCGTACCATGCACTGTCGACGTGGATTAACTGTATTATGAACACATTTTTCACACTAGTGCTCTCACGCGTATGACATTGAAATTTACTCCTCCCAATATTGCATTCTTAAATCTGACTTCTGAAAAACCATTGCTGAATTTTCCAGCACATTTTTATGCAAATACTTTTTTTTTTCCCCCTAAGCTGTTGCTATGTATCTTTTATATCTAATTTCTGTAAAGTAATACTATCAAAAAAGTAGCAGTGATTTTTCATATTTGGCTAAAGAAATGAGACCCAGATATCTAAAAGTCAAATGAATCATTTAATTAACTTTTTGAATAATCTTTGTCGATTTTTCTATCACACATTTTTATTCAATTACATATTTTTTCTGTTAGGTATTGCTCTGTCTATCTTTTGGATATGTTTTTGAGGACACCAAAGTGACCCGGGCTTGGTATGATCCGTAATGTTAAGAACGGGTCGGGTATGGATAGCCAGGATAGAACAAGTCCACACTGGATGGGCCCAGATCCATAAAGTCATTGCGGAAGCCCGTATTAAGATGAGAGAAGTTGAGTCTAGGTAAAAGAGAACAAGTAAGGCCCAGGTCAGAGGAGGTTGTAACTGTCTATAAATAAGGGAAATTGAGAGGGAAAAGAGGTTAGAAATCATTGGGAGTGTAAAATTTCTCTCTGCAATTGGAGGAAATTCTTTGTACCAGACCTTTTAAGGCCTACAGAGAGGGATTTAAGTTTTTTGTTCAGAGTCTCAATGGTTTTTTGGAAGGTGAACATCCCGAATAGAGTCTGCGTAAAGGAAGGGAAATTCAGGTCAGACTAGCTACTAAAGAGTTATAGTAGAAAGGAAACATATTTCAATAAAAATAGGAGTTACCTCCATGGCAGCAGCTGGGAACCGTTGGAACATTTCGCCAAAAGATAGCTTATTTTGAATCTCAAGGTCCTTGGGGTCCAGAAACCCTTGTAGAAAGCAAAGGAGGTGAAGGGGGCCCTTGTATATAGAGTCGGTGGGGCCAATGGTCGAGCCATTTTCATGGCTGAGCAAAGGTCGCCATGGAAGAACGGATGAAGTTGGACTAGAGGTTCTGGCTGATTCGCCCTCTTGAATGAAGAACCGGGCAAGGGGCAATGGTTCAGTAACCCTGAAAGAAGCCATCCTGGTCCTCCGAGTTGGTGGGACATCATTCCGGTCATGACCGCCCTCAGACATTGGCTTTTTTCCCAAACTCTTTTCTGACAGACTAGCACTAGCTGGTCCTCCATTGTCCTGAGAATTTCCAGCATCCTGAGTGCTCTCTGAAGAAGTATCAGACAAGATGTTGGAAGGCATAATGATGGGAGCAGCAGGACGGATTTCAGCAGTGTCATCCATAACTGGGTTCTCAGCATGAGTGAGCTCAGAAGGCTCAATAGCAGAATGGTTTGTGACTTGAGTCACAGTTGGAGCAATTACAACTTGTTCTGGGGCAGAGACAGCAAGGGTGGACGATGTGGTAGCAAGTGTAGATGATGATGTGGTAACGGGAGCTTTAGAAGGAGTGGGAGCAGAACGCCTCCTCCTACTGAAAGATAGGATCTAAATGTTCTCCATTATGGACCCTAAAAGAAAGAGGTCAGAGAGATTATCAGATGTAAGCGAATCAGTAGTTGAAGGGACGTTGTTCAGCACACTCTCTTGCAAGATGTCTAGCCTAGCCCTGCAAACGCTATAAACCAGTTCATCATGGGGAATTTAAAGGCATCTACAAAGAAAAGTGCAAAAACGGGGAAGACAACTTTCACAATGGCATTCAGTAGGATGTGTTTTCAGTTTTTTGTAGCCAGAGACAGAGCATGCTCCAAAGAAAGAAGGGATAGAGAAAGATTGGCCGAGCGGAGTCCGCCAATTCCCACTAACCACAATCAAGTTTTGTCTCAAACCTTTTTCAAATTAGTTCTTATCAGTGTAGATTGACCGTTTGTCAATAGGGAAGAAGTGAAAGTACAGATCATTTTGTGAAATTTTATTAATCCGGTAGTAGAGGAGAAGCTCAATGATGTCGAGGTTGAGACCCCTGTCGCGATTCAAGAGTAGGAGTACTGAAATTACCCTAAGGAAGTTGGGGTTAACCTATAGAGGGCAGAGCCCCAATTTGTTGAAAGCATAACAAAAGAATGGGTGTAAGGGGAACCTAACGACGTTCAAATGAACAGCAGAGAATAAAACTTCCCCAGGAAGGAGACCCTCACCAAATCTCCCATCTAAGTTTATTGGATAGACCCTGAGAGAAACGTAATTGGGAATGCTATTCTTGGATCGAATGGCGTTTAGATTAGGGGGAGCCATAGAGAAGGGGAGGAATCCTAAGCAATAAAGGTGTCTTTTTCAAAGAGAGAGGTAAAAAAAAAAAAAAAAAAAAAAAAAAAAACTGACCTTGGAAGTTTGTGATGAACACAGCAACAACATAGTAGCCAAAATCGTAAAGGAAAAACTCGCCGGAGAAATTGAAGAAGGATCGCCGGAATGTGCAGGAAGGCAGCGAAGAATAGGAACGGGGTATGAAAAAGAAAGATAAAAGTTGAAAGATTGGGGTTTATAAGGAGAAAAGGTGAAGGCGACATGGAACTCAAAAGGTCAAGGCAAAAAGTGGTGCTGTAGATCTCGAAGTTTGGGTTTTTGTGCCAGCCGTTCTATTCCTCGTGTCATCGCTCTAAGCCGTTAGACCAAGATTGTGTCTTTTCAATAATCTCACCCTCATTAATGAGGGGAGAGATTATTGGGGGCAGATGAGGACACCAAAGTGACCCGGGCTTGGTATGATCCGTATTGTTAAGAACGGGTCGGGTATGGATAGCCAGGACGGAACAAGTCCACGCTGGATGAGCCCAGATCCATGAAGTTATTGCGAAAGCCCGTATTAAGATGAGAGAAGTTGAGTTCAGGTAAAAGAGAACAAGTAAGGTCCAGGTCAAAGGAGGTTGTAACTGTCTATAAATAAGAGAAATTGAGAGGGAAAAGAGGTTAGAAATCATTGGGAGTGTAAAATTTATCTCTCTGCAATTGGGGGAAATTCTTTGTACTTTCAGTTTTCTTCAAAGTAATGATGTTATTAAGAGAGTCATCGCGGACTTTTCATATTTAGTAACTGTAATGAGGCGGTGTTTTGAGATAAGTAAAAGTCAAATGAATCAATCAATTAAGGCCTAAATATGATCACTGTGCATGTTAAATACATACTTCTTTTGTTTTTTTTTTTGTTTTGCTAAGATCTAGTTGTGAAACTTCCACACATGTATTTTGAGATTTCACCACTTTAGATAGTGAATGTATTTTGAGATTTGACCACTTTAAATAGTGAATTTCGTCATCATGAATGTTACTACTTTGAAGTCTACCATTTTAAATGATAAATTTTATCAATTTTATTAGTGATTAAAAATTAGAGAAATTTGGCCATTGTAATGATGAAATCTCAAATAAAAATAGTGAATTGCATGTAGAGATGGATATCATGAAAAGAAAGGTTTACAAGCATGATTTGAGTTCTAAAGAAAACAATTGCCCCAAATATATAGTATGTTATCATCTCATTAGGAAGTTCAGATACTTTGCTGTAATCTTCGCAGCACATGTTGTACATTTTTTAACACATCACATGTGATTTTTAACATATTCAATTTGCCAAAAAAATTTAAGTGTGAAGTGTAACATTTAGGTTAATTTTAGGCCTTAAAACACCCTTTTATCACTAATTTAATTATCTTGGTTAGTTATTTGGTCAGAAATTGTTTTGGGGTAAAAAGTAATGAAGGGAGCAAACACTATTCATTGTATAAAATGATAATTATAATTAAGGAAATACATTCAAACTGAATACAAATTGTAGCAACAATCACCACTCAACAGATTTATTTATTAGACAAAAGGAGGATCACACTTTCACAATATATATGGAAATGCACAAATCCGGCCATTCTATCTTAATTTGGAATCACTGAATTCTTATCATAGATTTGGGATTAGAGAAAATTTAATTCAAAATTTAAAATAAATTTGCTCCAATCCCAAATTCAAGGCACTGATTCGATACGGCCAAACATAGCATTAATTAGATTGTTTGATCAGAAATTGTAATGCACTTATTTGGAAAAAGTAATGCCAAGAATATAAGTTAGGCAAGTTCGATTAGTCTTACAAACATGACTGTCCATTAAATCAAATAGGGTAAAGTGCAATAAACCCCCTTCAACTATTACCCTTTTAGCAAAGAACCCCCCTATACTATAAAAGTAGCAAACAACCACCTGAACTTTGCATTTTAATTGCAGTTTACCCACTCTGGTGATCCGTCGGCTGATTTTGATAGCATGCTTGTCACGTGACGACTCAAATTTAATTAAATGACCATACCACCCTTATGAAGGTTAAAAGACCATAACACCCTTCTATTACTTAACCCAAAACCCCACCAAACAAGCTTTGTCATCCCAAAAATCCCTTATTATTTCTTCCTCGATCTCGCCCGACTGATAGTTATCTCTCTCTCTCTCTCTCTCTCTCTATATATATATATATATATATATATATATATATATATATATAGTTCAAAAAATGTGGAGGGTTGTGCGTCTAAGAATTTTCAGAGGAAGCGTCATCCAAAAAAAACAATTGCAGAGACGTGTTTCTTTTAGTCTTCGCTGAAGCTCTCACTGAAACCCTTAATGGTCTGACTGGAGCTCACTGGTTTTTGAGATTGAGTTCTGTTATTGCAATCTGGAACACACCGGAATTTGGCCTAAGATTCGCCGGAATCAATGGAGTAATTAGGTAGGAACTTTTCCCCTTCTTCAATGCAACTCTGGTCGAAATGGTCTTCGTTGGGTCAGTCTGGAGCTCTGAACTCTCGCCCCTTATAGATAACTGAAGCTCTGTATCTTCGCCGGTGGTGTATAGGTGAGTTTCTTTGATTTGGTTGCTGCAACTTTCTAGGTCTCACCTCTTTTTCACGAATGAAGATTCTCCGGCTATTTGGGTTGCTGAATCACAGTGCTACTCCGGCCGGTTTCTCACTAACTAAAGTTTTCCGATTTGAACACTGTAGCTGTAAATGGATTTCCTTTTTCTGTATATAAATCCATGAAGCTCCACACCTTAATTGAATCTTCAAGGCTCGCAATATATTCATATATTCATTGAGATCAACTACTTCAAATGGAGCACCATTTTTTGCATTTGTTGCATCTGGTTGCTGACTTGGTCTTTGCTGCGTTTGGTTATTGCCAAACCCATCAAACTACAAGTAAATGGACAATTGGTATCTTCCTCTTAGATATACACACACACACATATATACATAACAGAGTTGCTCTGTGTTTCTTGATTTTGAATTTCTTGATGTTGTTTTAGGGCCCGCAAAGTAGATTATCATATTCCAATTTCTCAGAGATTTTGATTACATTATGGCTCCAAACTTTGTGCGGCTAAATTATGAAATTATGGCGCACTCATTATATTATGAAATGATATATACTTATAGTGGATGGTTGAGATTCAAGTTTATGGAGAGTTGTTTTCCAGAAAGAATAAAAAAATGCATAAAACAGTTGTGATTAGGTGAACTTATTGTCAAATTAGACTTATTATTAAAAAAAAAAAAAAATGCATCCAAAGAGAAGACAAATTTGCATAATAACCACTCAACGGCTATAATAACTCTTGTAGCAACAATAACCACTCAACGGCTATATTTTATTTATGGAACGGAGGATCACACGATACATCACACACCACACAACATCTATGACACATTCTCTATCTCTATCTACATATATGTATAGCATCATTATATATATATATATACGGAACCACATCAAGCAATTCCGGCCACATAACGATGCTAGGTAGAGCAAGAGAATAACACTAGAAAAAGAAAGCGGACTCTGGCACTTGCGTACTCGCACATGCATATTTATTCCTTAATAAACTATTAAAAGACGCAACGCAGCATCGATGAATGCTGCTGCTGTCGGTAACTACTTGACGAAAGTAGAAATTCTGGCGCATCCTTTAATGACCTATTTGTCAAAAAAATAAAAAATTATATATTTAAATTATTGATAATACTTAATAAAATAATCAATATTAAAAAAAAAAGTTTTAATCAACCAAATTACTAAATAGTTTCTAATTTACAAAAGATTAAATTATAAGACACAAGTTTATATAGTGATTTTAAAACTTAATTAAATAGAAATTTATTTACGACATATATAGTTAAATGTGTATAAACGGGTTAAATCCCTCAACCCAAACACGATACGATTAACTAAATTGGTTAATTATGTCAATTTGTTTATGACCCGAACCCGTTTTAGGTCAACCCGAACCCGTTTTAGGTGAACCCAAACCCGTTTAACTTGTGTCGTGTTCGAGTCGTGTTGGCGAGTTGTATAAACTTTTAACACCTAATATAAGGTATGGAACATTGATCTTGACAAAAAATAGTGAGAATAAAAAATCAAAAGAATCGTCGAAAAGCTATTTTTTTGGTTTTTTTTAGAAAAAAAATAAGGAAATTAGGTGATTATGAAATGTTATTTAAAAAATATATATATATATATATAGGTTGTCTGTGCTTTAGGTTGCTTTATGTGGTCCCTGTTAATTCACATATCTAATTAACTTCAAATTTAGTCCAATAATTGGTTAACAGATTAAATTCTTAGGTGGCACTAACATTTCATAGATAGATAGATACTGAATCACTTTTTTATTTGGATTCGACTTCAAATTTAATTTAATAATTAGTCAAAAGATTAAGTTATTACACCCACGCATCTACCACTTATTTTATTTTTTTTGAATTCGATGTAGGATAACACCCGCTGGTAACATCGTTCTTCACACGAACTTGTAATACGCTCTTCCAAACAAGTGTTTAGCGTGACATCGGATTAAGGCTTGAACCTTATTTTAATGCTAGCTATAACCGGCCGAATTTTTCATAATCGAACCCAAAAATTTAAATTATTACGTGATACCTTTCAGATTCGATGTGCATCCCTTTTAACACATGTATATATTAAATGTTGATATTATAAAGTACTTGAACAGATGCATATACATAATACATTAACCAAAGATGGTACGGAGTACTTCTTATGTTTGAATTGCAAGTTTTTGTTATGCCCGGCCGATCTCCATGGTAGTTGAGTAGATGCATATAAGTTATTTGTTGTATAAATAACCGATTAAAAAAATAAATGGGTTAACTTCACTTACACCCCTCGAGGTATGTCCTAACTTCAAGGAGACCCCCTCACGTTTGTAAACCCTCTGTCGGACATTGTCGGCTGAGAAAAACAAATAAATGAATGTAATGACTAATTTACCCTTCTGTCGTTTTCCTATATACACTTGACCAAACAAAGTATTTTATAACTCCTACCAAGGTTAGCTTTATCTTATGAACCAAACAGTCCGTCAATGCTAATCTTCACTCGTCCATCGTATCTCAATAGCAAATTTAGGGTTACAAAATTGGGGTCTCTTCTTTCTTTCTTATCTGTTTCAGTGGTATACACTTGTGAATGAGAACTCCCATTGTGTATCTATCTATCTATCTTGAATCGATGGAATAATAAATAAGGAAAAAATAGAAAAAAAAGTATTGGGTTTCAAGCGAAGTAGGGCAGCGACTGATTTCACCGGTAAGGCATTTTGCTGTTTTTTTTCCTTCTTTCTTCTCCTTTTCTTTTTCTTCTTTTTTAGGATCGGCAGATCATTTTTTTGAGAGAAAGAAGGGAGAGAAACAAATTTATTGACAAAAAACAAATGAAATCTTGGTGCTTCAGGGCTCTAATATAGAGCAATTGAAATCTTTTTCTCATTGAGGGTGTAAGGCCAGCGTTCCACTCTGATAGATCTCATTTGGATCACGAAACAATTTTCCAAAATCCAAATGCTTATGCGAATCACTTAGCTTCTCGTTAACCAAATCAGTCACGGATGATATATAAGAACCCTTCCACAACGACGCCTTGTGAACACATGAGATATAAGAAGCCTTGTGGACCAAATGAACACATGAGATAGAAGAAGCCTGATTCACAAAATGAACACATGAGATAGAAGAAAGAGAAAATGGATTTGTGATCTAATATAACCTAACCATTTTATTATTATCCAAAAAAAGAAAAAGGAAATTTTTTAATATTGAATAAAGTTAAAACAAAATTTTCATAAAAAAAAAAAAAAAGGCGGTGAGATTCACTCTGACAATTTCCAACTGACACTACAAGAAATTCGGGTTTTAGGGACAGTCGAAACTGTCCCTAAAAGCTTGAAATGTGTCCCTAAAAGTCAAATTGGTCCATGACTAAAAGTAGCGTGACAAAAGAGCTTTAGGGACAGTCAAGTTTGACCGTGACAAATACTTTGACTTTTAGGGACGGTCTGGACTGTCCCTAATAACACCGTCCCTGAAACTTATTAGGGACGGTATAGACTGTCCCTAATAAGATACAAATTAGGGACAGTTTCTGGGACTGTCCCCAATACATATAGTATTAGGGACGGTCCGTCCGTCCCTAATACATTATTTTTAATTATAATTATTGTATTAGGGACGGATGGACTGTCCCTAATACATGTTTTTAATTATAATTATTAGGGACGGGTAGACCGTCCCTAATACTTTTTTTTTTTTTTTTTTTTTTTGTATGCTTGATTTGTGGGTTTAACCACATGGAATACATGCAAAATGTAAATAAAATAGATCCATAATAACATTCAAAAAGATATTGCTAGCCATCAAACAAAATAAATCCATAATACATATTCAAGATCCATAAAATTTCTAGTTTTCTAAACAAAAACAAAAACTGCTAACCAGTTTTCTAAACAAAAACTAAAACCATCTGGTAACACAAAAAATTGTTCCATCCCCATCAAGATCCATTATTCATTCTGTTGGTGGTTGTGGTGGTGCTTATTGGTGCCACCATGTTGGTGGCGGCTGCTGATATTGCCACCTTGTGGGTGGCAGCTGCTGTCTGCTGGAGGTGGCGAAGGCTGTTGATGCCAGTTTGGTGCAGTTTGCTGCAGCTGCTGCTGATATTGGAGGAACCATGGTGGCTGCTGTTGCTGCAACTGCTCAAGCATCTTCTCAAGTTTATCCATCTTTTTCGCCATTTGTACATTTCTTTCCTCAGCAATTTTGGCCCTTTTCCTAGAAGCCTCGTCACATGATGAGGAGGCACGTTGACGCTTTGGAGCCATGAAACCATGTCCGAATCCACGGCAATATCCCTTCCTTATGCCTAGTTGGTTTTGCACTATCTCAACATCATTTATGGTTGGACTCGTACCATCAGAATTTTGAGAATTTTGTGCAGCCTTTTCTTTCATTGCATCCTGCAAAATATTTAAGTTTGCTATCAAATTGAAAGAATATGGTATAGGAATAAATCATGTGCAAGGTAGAATATTAATCTCAATAGAGGGAAAAAAAAAATGCTTATACACATAATGGAAGGATGAGTACACTGCAATGACAAACTATACTGTCAACTACAAATGAAGGGAAGAAGTTCTCATGTCATTTTTTTCTTTATCTAAACTGGTGTGGAGAAATTAAAAGTCCTAATTATGAATTCAGAGAACAAATTATAATTTCTGTTTTGTCAAAGTCAACTCTTATGGAAACAAGATTCTTAATAGCATAATCTCAAGAGCAGCATGAATCTTCTTGTTTGATTTAGAGCATGTTTACCCTATCACTATCAGTTAATCCTGATTGAAAATATAATACAATTAAATATCAATTCATTGAGATGATAAAAACTAAAACAAATGAAAGAATATAGAAAATAAATTAAATTAGAAGATGAAGAAAAGCTATTCGAAAATCAAAAGACCCAATTAAAAGAGAGATTGATTTTTTTTTTTTGGTAAATAGAGATTGATTACCTCTTCGATAGTTCAAGTGCTTATATATGAGAAACATATAGGGATTTTGTGATTGTATCTCAATATATATGTACATAAAAACAAGCATATATGTATATCATCCGTTATATCTTGGCACTGTTGAGGAGGGATTTTGATATAATTCAAAGATGGTATATAGTTTGTAGCCAAACATAACAGTTGAGGGGCAATTTAGGCATTAAAATTTAATTTTTTGCTGATGTCAGCAAAAAGTGTCTTTGACCAGCTTTGACCGTTGACCAAGGAGGGAGACTGATGTGTGTCAGAAAAAATAAGGAGTGTGACTGAATTTTTGCAAACGTGAGGAGCTCTCCTTAAAGATTGGACATACCTCAAGGGTGTAACTGAAGTTAACCCAAAACAAATTTACCAATTTACTACAATTTATTTATACCAAACAAAAAAGGTGGTCGGTTTAGGTGGGCCATTATTATTATTTTTTCCTGTTAGATAAGATGCTCTATATTTTTTATTCTCTGGGTGGTCCATAGTCATAACTCTTTTATTCTCTACTGAATTTTTGCAAACGTAAAAAGTTCTCCTTGAAAATTGGACAAGGGGGTGTAACTGAAGTTAACCAAAATAAATTTACCAATTTACTACAATTTATTTATACCAAACAAAAAACGTGGTCGGTTTAGGTGGGTTAGTTATAGAAATGAAACAGTGATTTGAGATCCCTAGAAATCAAATAAGTCATTTAATTAACCTTTTGGATAACTTTTGTGGATTTTTCTACAATATTTTTATTCAAATACATATTTTTACGTAATTGAGAGAGAGAGAGAGAGAAGATGTTTGATGGTGCTACTAGCATTTCTCTACCATATAGACATATATTTGTAGATTCGGTGCCCATTGGGGATGGATTGAGATAAAAAAAATATATGTATATATATATAATAAAACTGGATGGATGGTTGTGTGGGGAGAGAGGTGGTAATATATATATATATACTATTTAATAAATTTTCTTGTCTTTCTAATTAGAAAATAAAATATATAAAGGAAATATATAAAGAAAATAAATAATTTAGTCTTTCAAAAAAAATTTATAAGACTCTATCACGAATTACCTAATTTGAAAAAAAAAAGAACTTTGTTATATAATATTTAATATATTTTCTTGTCATTCTAATTAGACAAGAAAAGTAAATTATTTTTAATAATAAATTTAATTGTATAATAGGTTATGGAACATCATGGGTTGTCCACAACATAGGTTGTCTGTGCTTTAGGTATCTTTATGTGGTCCCTGTTAATTCACACATTTAATTAACTTCAAATTTAGTTCAATAATTGGCTAAGATATTAAATTATTAGGTGGTGAACATTCAATTAATAGATAGATATTCAATTACTTTTTCATTTGGATTCTAATTTCAAATTTAGTTTAATAATTAGTCAAAAGATTAAGTTATTGCAGATGTCTCGATAACTCAGTAGTTAGTGCCTTTAGTAAATTTTGGAAGTGCCAGAAAAAAAAAAAGAAAAAAAAAAAAAGATTAAGTTATTGAACAGTCTCAGGCCGCATAAATAGGAATGCCCTTCTCAGACTTGGACCAATAAAAATAGGAATTGTGTCAAAAAAAAAAAAAATTAATTAATAAAAATTGTTTGGATTTTTTTGCTGATCATCCAAAAAAAAAGATTTGCATTTTGAGATTTTCTATTATAAACCCTTCATATTACAATCTGCTACAAAAAAAGCTAAATAATTAGCACAAACATGATAATTTAACTACAATTGCAAGACTTCAATTATCAATACAGTTTAAGAAAATGCTTTAAATTGTAATAGGTGATGATAAATCTCAAAATTAAATGTTGATATTATAAAGTAGTATAGCTTATGCACGTACATTAAATATAAAGTAATGCATACATCATCCATAACAAGGCTAGAAAGGTACTTCTCTTATTTGAATTGTAGGTTTTTGGCAGGTTTTTGTTATGGCCGGCCGATCCACGTGGTTGGTGTCGACAAATTTGTCATATTCACGGGACAATTGTATCTAATGGCCTAATCATAATGGAGCACATGATAGATGTGTAAAAATTAGGGTTAATTGATGGCGATCATCAACATATAAAATGTCAAAAATATAAAAAATAAAAACCAAACCCTAAAATTTACCCAAAAAAAATATTTAATGAGACTTAATTTTACCCCAAACATGTGTTATTGTGCAATACATTGCACATATACTAATGAAAACCAAAAATCAAAAGAATTTGTTTAGATGTCTAAAAAAAATTTCAAAAGATTAAAAAATACAATTTGAGGGTCCTAACAATGGAATGTGAGGATATAAAATACTTTTGAGTAATGATACTCATACCAAACACTTATAATAAATTTTAATTTTTAATTATTATTTTATATTAAATACAATTAAGTGAAGGATTCTATTTTCTTATTTATTACATAATTAATAAATTAAAAAAAATAAATTTTACAATTCACTCAACTTATTTATACCAAACAAAAAACGTGGTTGGTTTAGGTGGTCCCTTATTATTATTTTTTCCTACTAGATAAGATGGTCCATATTTTTTATTCTCTAGGTGGACTATAATCATAACTCTTTTGTCCTTTACTTAATAATATCAAATATGATAATATAGTACAATACACTGACGTGGATCTACAACATTTATGAACACATGTTTTTTCACTTCTCAGGGCAATTCACACAAGCCTATCACGTTGAAATTTACTCCTCCCAATATTGCATTCTTAAATTTACCTTTTGAAAAACCATTGCTGAATTTTTCAGCAAATTTTTATGCAAATTCATTTTTTTTGCCCCCCTAAGGTATTGCGATGTACTCCGTATCTTTTATATCTGATTTTTTAATTTTTTTTATTGACCCCATTTTAAGGTGGTTTCTATCTGCAAATTTTCGTGGTATAAAGTTTAGATTTTTTATGTACAGTTCTCTTAGAAAGATTGGACAGAGTAGAAAAATTGAATGCAAAAATTAAGAAAGAAGCAATTTCTATTAATTAATATGAGACAACACTTACAATTTTTTTATTTGAGTTTGCAAGTTTATAGGTAAATTGTAAAGTAATTCTATCAAGAAAGTCGCCGTCGCCGTGAACTTTTCATATTTGGCTACAAAAATGAGACTATTTTGAGATCTATAAAAGTCAAATGAATAATTTAGTTAAACTTTTGAATAACTTTCGCCGATTTTTCTACCACATTTTTATTCAATTACATATTTTTTCTTTTAGGTGTTGCTCTATCTATTTTTTAGTTCTGTTTCTTCAAAGTAATGATGCTATTAAGATAGTCGTCACGAGCTTTTCATATTTAGCTACAGTAATAACATGGTGTTTTGAAATAAGTAAAAGTCAAATGAATCAATCAATTAAGCCCAGTATGATCACTGTGTTATATACATTCGGTTTTTTTTTTTTGTTGCTAAGATCTAGTTGTTAAACTTCACACATGTATTTTTAGATTTCACCAAGTGAATTTCATCAACTACCTCTTTTAAATATATAACTAACTAAAAATATGCTAGAGTTATAAATCTCGTCCATATGATCACTGTGTCAAATACATACTTCTTCTTCTTCTTCTTCTTCTTCTTCTTCTTTTTCACACATGTATTTTGAGATTTCACCACTTTAGATAGTGAATTTCATCATCATGAATATTACTATTTTGAACTTTACCAACTTAAATGATAAATTTTATTATTTTTATTAGTGATTAAAAATTAGTAAAATTTGACCATTGTAATGATGAAATCTCAAATAAAAATAGTGAATTGCATGTAGAGACTAGAGACGGATATCATGAAAAAAAAAAAAAAAAATGGTTTACATGCTAGGATTTGAGTTCTAAAGAAAACAATTGCCCCAAATATATGTATAGTATGTTATCATCTTATTAGGAAGTTCGGATACTTTCCTACAATCATCATTTGTACTTAGTATTGTACACTTTTTAACACATCATATGTGATTTTTAACATATTATATATGTTTTAATATGGTGATTTTTAACATATTCAATTTGCCAAAAAATAGTAAATGTGAAGTGTTATAATTAAGTTAGTTTTAGGCCTCAAAACACCCTTTTATCACCAATTTATCTTGGTTAGTTATATGGTCAGAAATTGTTTTGTGGTAAAAAGTAATGAGGGGAGCACTATTCATTAAATAAAATGATAATTATAATTAAAGAAATACATCTGAACTGATCGAACACAAATTGTAGCAATAATCACCACTCAACGTACAAATTTATTAATTGGACAAAGGGAGGATCACACTTTCACAATATATATATAACTGCATCAACCACTTCTGGCCATTCTATCTTAATTTGAAATCACTAAATTCGTATTGGAAAAAGTTTAGTTCAAAATTTAAAATAATTTTTCTCTAATTCCAAATTCAAGGCGCTAATTCGATATGGCCAAACATAGCATTAATTAGATTGTTTGATCAGAAATTGTTATGCACTTATTTAGAAAAGTTATGCCAAGAATATAAATTGATCTTGTGTGAATTTGAAATTGATCTTGTGTGAATTTGAGTGGTTTTTCCCTGTTAGAGGCGTCCTGTGGATGTAACTTTGGAACTGTTGTCTTAATGATGGTCAGGCCTTTGGGTAGCTACTCTTCCCCCTTGGTGGTTTCGTTCTTAAGTTTTGACTCTTCTTCCCAACAAATTTGGAGTCTCTTATTATTTTGTTCTTATTTTGTTTCAAGATATGTATGTCTTTATCTGACTTAGTTTTAAGTTTGCCTTGTATTATCATTGATGGCTTGACCCAAAAAGAACCAAAAAAAAATAGAAAGAAAAAAAAAGATAAAATGGTCCATATTATGTAACAAATATATTTATGAACACAATTTTCTCACTTCATAGTGCAATTCATACACAATAAGTTGTCTGCTTTAACTGGTCCATGTTATACGTCAGTCCATGTTATATGTCAACTATTACTCCTTTCACCTTACCTTAATAATCAAAATATACGACAAACTGTAACACAAGAAGACGTTAATGGTAACGATTTGGAGTTTAGGCATCTCATTCAAAAATTTAAACTTTTAAATAGAGTTAACATTCAATTTATATATATTCGTTCACTTTCTCTCACACTGAAACTCGTACCCGAACGCCTTCTGAATGATAGGACGGAGCTCGTATATGCCCAGCGGGGCACATGCCCCCTTGTTTTATATATATGATTTTTTAAAATTATTTTTACACATATATAGACATTTGTATATTATGCCCCCTAAATTTCCAAAATTCTCTTAACTTTTTCCTTTTTTCCTCATTTACTCTTTAAATTTCTTTAATTTCCATTTTTTAAAAGTCAAAATTTCCTAATTCATTCATGCTCTAATTCATTCTTTCAAAGTCTTATCATTTTTCTTTTCCTTTTTCTTCTTATATGTGGTTTTTCTTTTACTTCTTCAAATTTTTCAACTTTTTTTTTCTTCACTGTGCCCCTGCTTGCGTGACACTGAATCAAGTATTACATTTGTAATGAATGGATGTTTCACGATTTGACTAAAAGACTTAAGCTTTTGGGTAGAGTTAACATCCAACCCATATATACCCATTCACACACACACAACAACAACAACAACAACAACAACCATGTTTGTTTTTTTTTGTTGAAAACTTCTCATTTCGTTTTTTATCAAGGAAAATGAGACTTAATGACTATGTAATCTTCTTATTGTGTAGTTTTATTTGGCTTGCCAGGAAAAAAAAAATCTGTTTTAGTCGAAATACCATAGGTAAAGAGATAAGGGGTTTTATTTGACGGTGAAAAGTAGCGTGAAATTAAATCTACTTTCTTCTTCTTGTTGTTGGAGCAATTGTAGCAACAATCACCACTCTAACAGATTTATTTATTGGACAAAGGGCAGGATCACACTTTCACAATATATATACAAACAATTCCAGCCATTCTAAGTAGAGCAAGAGAACACAAGGAAATATTAACTAATCAGCACTCAACAGATTCCATTTTTTTTTTTTTTTGTCCTGGTATTTTTTAACTAATCGCCACTTATCTTTATATATATATGTCAATCTAAACATTCTCATTCGGCCTATTTGCATATATATACTTTTCTAATTATGCAATCCAAGTTATAATTTGTTTTGTTATAAACCTAGAAATACCGTTCTATCTTGAATTTCTCGTGTTATATTTGGAATCACTGAATTCGTGACATAGATTTGTGATTGGGAAAGTTTAGTTCTAAATTTAAACTAAATTTTTACAATCCCAAATTCAAGATGCTGATTTGATACCGCCAAACATAACATCAGTTAGATTGTTTGATCAAAAATTGTTATGCACTTCTTTAAAAAAATAAAGTTATGCCAAGAACATAAGATGGACAAACATACTGTCCATTGAATTAAATATTTTGTGCCAAATTATGACCCACTAATTCTATTATGAAAAATGATATAAACCATAAATGTAATGGATGGTTGAGATTCAAGTTTATGGAAAGTTGTTTCTGAGAAAGAAAAAAAAAAATGCATAAAACAGTTTTGATTAGGCTAACTTATTGTCAATATTAGAGAAATGCATCCAAAGAGAGGACATATTTGCAAAGTAGTAACTGTTGTAGCAACAATCACCACTCAATGACTATATATTATTTATCCAGAGAATCACATGATACAACACACACACACAACATATATGACATATTCTCTTTCTCTATCTACATATATGTATAGCATCATTATATATATATATAGAACTACATCAAGCAATTCCGGCCACATAACGATGCTAAATAGAGCAAGAGAATAACACTAGAAAAAGAAAGCAGACTCTGACATGTGCGTACTCGCACATGCATATTTATTCCTTAATATACTATTAAAAGACGCAACGCAGCATCCATGAACGTTGCGCTAGCTACTTGAAGAGAGTTTGAATTCCTGCGCATCCTTGGCCGCAAGAACACGCACACGCCCAGTGGACCATTCTACAACGTAGCATACAGCCATCGAAGCATTCCATGTAGCTGTCATTGGAATCTGTAATAAACTTGGCAGCACGAGCGGGTACTGCAGAAGCCATCACCAGCATCAGCGCCAAGGAGACCAAGAGCAAGGGAATCAGAGTCTTGTTGTTGGTCGCCATCGATCTCGAACTTGAACTCGAAGCTGCTTTCAAATTCAAAATAAATTACAGAAGTGAGATGACCTTGCTAATGGTTATGGAGGGACAGGAGGGTGCCCATTTATATAGAAGCACCATGTGGGAGAGCGAAGGAGAGAGAGAGAGAAATTCACTTCTCGTGTTCATATTAAGACTTTTGTTCATTTCTTCATGAATGTGAAAAACACATATGATCCACATGCTCTTTATTATTCACTCTTATCACTTCACTTTATTTTTTGAATAATTGTTGATCCAAAAATTATTAAATGTGAAGTGTAATAATTAGGTTAGTTTTAGGCCTCAAAACAACCTTTTATCACCAATTTATCATGGTTAGTTATTTGGCCATAAATTGTCTTGTAGTAAAAAGTAATGAGGGGAGCAAACACTATTCATTAAATAAAATGATAATTATAATTAAAGAAATACATCCAAACTGAACAAAAATTGTAGCAACAATCACCACTCAACAGATTTATTTATTGGACAAAGATATACATTAAATATAAAGTATGCATGCATCATCCATAACAAGGCTAAAAAGGTACTTTTGTTTGAATTGCAGGTTTTTTGTTATGGCCGGCCGATCCACATGGTTGGTGTTGTCAATTTTATCATATTCACGGGACAATTTTATCTAATAGCTTTAATCATAATGGAGCACATGATAGATGTGTGAAAATCAGGGTTAATTAATGGCGATCATTAACATATAAAATGTCCCTGGTCCAATTTATATGAGTTTAATGCTTAAAGTAAGAGACAAACACAATTTGCTGATAAATCTGATATAATATTTGATGAATACTTATTTTATTGTGCAATACATGTACATATATAATAGAGAACTGAATTTTAAAATAAGCCCAAAAAAAAAAAATAAATAAATAAAATCCTTGCCCTAAAATTTATCCAAAAAAATTATTGAATGAGACTTAATGACTAAATACTAATGAAAACCAAAACTCAAAAGAATCCATGTTTGTTTAGACATCTTACAAAAATTTCAACAGTCTTCCCAAATGATTGAAAAATATAATTTCAGAGTCCTTCTAACAATGGAATGTGAAGGAAGAAAATACTTTTTAGACAAACAATATAATTATCCATATTATGCGGATTTGATAAAAGAAGAAAATGGATTGTAAGTTCAAATATGATATATGTAACATAAACATACAATGCGGGTTTGATAAAAAATATATATACATAAAATGGATTGTAAACACGCTTTTTTTCTAAATTTTTACTTAACTCTATTCAAAAGAAATAAACATAAATACAAAAACAAAAACAAAAAAAAAACGTGATTGGATTAGATGGTTCATTATTAGATAAGATGGTCCATTTTTTTTTTTATTCCTTAGGTGGTCCATAATCATAACTTTTTTGTCCTTTACTTCATAAAATCAAGAGTAAAGTACAGTCATACCCCCTGAGGTTTGGTAAAAGAATACTCAGAGGAAACTTACCTGTTTTTTGGACAAAGACATCCCTGAAGGTTTAAAAATGGACAAAGACACCCCTTTACATGAAAAATTGACTAAATTACCCTTTGACCGTTTAGGAGACTTTTTTAACTTTACAATTTAATAAATTGGACCAATTTACCCTCATGAATAATTTATACATAAAAAAAAGTAAAAAAAAAAACTTTATATTGTTTACTTTTTTTTTTTTTTTTTTGGTTATTTACTTTATAAATATCCCAACTTCTTAAATACGCAGACGTCTAAAATGATTTTTTGATTCAATACATATATTTTAAATAAATTATATTTTGTTATTACTTCTTTTCTTTTTCTTTTTCATTTTTAAATTAGGATATTTAATCGTTTCATCTAAAAAAATTAAACCAATCTCTTTTCCTTAAAAATAAAAAATATGGTACCAATATAACTTTATATATCTTAAATTATATGTCAAATATTATGCATTTCCCAATATAAAAGAAAATAGGTATCAGTATAACTTTATGCATCTTAACTTTATGCATGACTTTGTTTTTTTATTTTATTTTATTTATTTATTATTATTATTATTATTATTATTTTTCCTTTTTATGTTGGGAAATGCATAATATATAATATATAATTTAAGATGCATAAAGTTATACTGGTACCAAATTTTTTATTTTTAAGGAATAGAGATTGGTTTAATTTTTTTAGATGAAAGAATTAAGCATCTTAATTTAAAAATAAAAAAGAAAAAGAAAAGAAGTAATGACAAAATATAATTTATTTGAAATATATGTCTACATTGATGAGCACTGAAAAGTGCGCATTTAAACCCGTTAAGCTTAAGCATTCTAGTACCTTTATCTATCTTACTTTGCCGTTTTAGACTTATTACGTGTTATTTATATTTTCAGGCACTAATCCCAAAATTGAGCTAACTCAGTCAAATAAGAGTTTAATTGAAGCAATCCTGAAATAAACCAAAGGAGGGAGCAAAGTGAAGAAAGAAAGGAGCAAAAAGGAATTAAAGTTGTGCAGCTGAAAAGTTCGATCGATCCAACTTAGAGTTCGATCGATCGAACATATATGATCGATCACAGTACTTCTCGATAGATCCAACCTTGACCTTTGCTGAAATTCCAAGTTCGATCGATCCAACATCACCTTCGATCGATCGAACCCTATTTTGTCATATTCAAATGATTGATCTTATCCACAGCTGTACGCCTACCAACCACTTTTGTCCTTTTCCCCATAAATATCTTCGAAATATCTCAGCCTTGTCCTTATCCGGAGGAGTCAGACCACTTCGATCGATCCAAGATGCAGTTCGATCGATCGAACCCATCTTCGATCGATCCAAGTTAAGGTTCGATCGATCGAACTTCCTCCAGCGAGAAAAAGTTAAAGTCCAGCTCATTTATTCCGTCCTTCACCCAATCATTGGAGAATATGTCTTGCACGACCACAGCTCATCATAGGGTGTATTTGACCTACCTATATAAGGAATATGATACACTTTTTGGAGGGGAGTCTAGAGTCTCTTGATACACATTGAAAATCATCTTGGAGGCTCTCCTTGGAGAGGAAGAAAGGAGGAAGTTAGAGCAACCATTGGAGGAGATCTTCACCAACAAGGAGCAGCCATGGAGTTAGCCCTTGAGGGTTGGATCATCACTACCATGAGTGGCTAGACATCTTCTTGGGGCTAGAGTTAGCCCCAAGCATGCTTTCTATACTCTAATCTTTTGTATTATTGAGGGATTAGTGTTGTATGATACATCTTGATATTCATGTATATATAAATCTTGATTATTTCATGGTTTGTATGGTTTAATGCTTCCAATTGACTATTCTATGCTACCCATATGTCTATGTATGCTAAAGTAGGATATTCATGTGCTTATCTCTAGATTTAGTGTTTTTGATGCATGTCTATGTGTATTGATGCTATAGATCTAGAGATTATCAAGATGATATGCTTAATGAATGCTATTTTGGTTCATTTGATGGTTTATGCCTATTCTTGATGGCTTGTGCCTCTCCCCTAGTCTAGATAGCTTTATTTTCATGCTAGTAGTGTAGATTTAGTGTAGTGGTAGTATAATGTTAGATGAGAGGACAATCTACTCTTGATGTTTGATATTCCATGCTTGTGAGTTCAAATGGCATATTCCTCTAATATTGTGTTGCATGTGGATTGTGAGCTTAATGAAGGATTAATGACTAGTTATGATATGTTGTATCTTTCACACGTGTTTAGACAATTTATTCCTCTCCCAATAGATAAATTGTGGCCTCTCACATGATGTTTAGATAATGCATGTTTAACTAAGTCATCCTTATGGATTGCTTGGACTATGAGCTTAATGAAAGGTTCAATGACTTGATTTGATATTTTGTTCTTTTCACATGATGTCTAGACAATATATTCCTCTACCAATAGATGTACTGTGGCCTCACACATGTTGATTGAGACAATTTGCACTTGTTGAGTCACCCTTACCAATTGAATGTCTTTTACACACACAACATTGTTGCAACACATTCATTTCCCTCATTAGTCACTTGATTATGGTTTGGAATAGTATTGTTTGGTGGTGATCTCTACACCCCAAAACCTTTCCTTCTTAGTTACTCTTTATCTTAATGCATTTTAATTAATTCTTTTCTAGAAGTAATCAACCAACCCAATTTTCTTTTGCAATCATTTGGTACGCTAGAGTCGAAGTTGAAATTCCAACACGTATAATCCCTTGGGACGATCCCTACTCACTCTTGCTACGTTAGTAGTAGTGTTGGTAGTGGTTTTTATAAATTTAAATTTGACATAAAAGGCTTTTCTTGAACCACACATTCACTACATTCAGTTTGGCGTATTGGAACGGCCGTCGTCATACATTTTTAACAAGTTGGGACATTTATAAAGTAAATAACAAAAAAAAAAAATGTGAACAATATAAAGTTTTTTTTTTTTTTTTTTTGGGTTACTTTTTTTATGCATAAATTGTTCATGAGGGTAGATTGGTCCAATTTATTAAATTGTAAAGTTAAAAAAGTTTCCTAAACAGTTAAATGGTAATTTAGTCAATTTATCATGTAAAATGGTGTCTTTGCCCATTTTTTAACATTTAGGGGTGTCTTTGTCCAAAAAACAAGTAAATTTCATCTGAGTGTCCTTTTACCAAATCTCAGAGGGTGTTGTTGTACTTTACCCTAAAATCAAATATGATAACACTATATAGTACTGTACCATGCACTGACGTGGATTAACTATATTATGAACACATTTTTCACACTAGTGCTCTCACGCGTATGACATTGAAATTTACTCCTCCCAATATTGCATTCTTAAATTTAACTTTTGAAAACCTATTGCTGAATTTTCCAGCACATTTTTATGCAAATACGTTTTTTTTCTTCCCCTAAGCTGTTGCTATGTATCTTTTATATCTGATTTCTGTAAAGTAATGCTATCAAAAAAGTAGCAGTGATTTTTTATATTTGACTAAAAAAATGAGACCGAGATCTCTAAAAGTTAAATGAATCATTTAATTAACTTTTTGAATAATCTTTGTCGATTTTTCTATCACACATTTTTATTCAATTACATATTTTTTCTTTTAGGTTTTGCTCTGTCTATCTTTCGGATATGTTTTCTTCAAAGTAATGATGCTATTAAGAGAGTCATCGCGAACTTTTCATATTTAGTAACTGTAATGAGACAGTGTTTTGAGATAAGTAAAAGTTAAATGAATCAATCAATTAAGGCCCAAATATGATCACTGTGCATGTTAAATACATACTTCTTTTTTCTTTTTTTTTTTTTGCTAAGATCCTAGTTGTGAAACTTCCACACATGTATTTTGAGATTTCACCACTTTAGATAGTGAATGTATTTTGAGATTTGACCACTTAAAATAGTGAATTTCATCATCGTGAATGTTACTACTTTGAACTTTACCATTTTAAATGATAAATTTTATCAATTTTATTAGTGATTAAAAATTAGAGAAATTTGGCCATTGTAATGATGAAATCTCAAATAAAAATAGTGAATTGCATGTAGAGATGGATATCATGAAAAAAAAAAAGGTTTACAAGCATTGAGTTCTAAAGAAAACAATTGCCCCAAATATATAGTATGTTATCATCTCATTAGGAAGTTCAGATACTTTGCTATAATCTTCGTAGCACGTGTTGTACATTTTTTAACACATCACATGTGATTTTTAACATATTCAATTTGCCAAAAAAATTTAAATGTGAAGTGTAACAATTAGGTTAATTTTAGGCCTCAAAACACCCTTTTATCACCAATTTAATTATCTTGGTTAGTTATTTGATCAGAAATTGTTTTGGGGTAAAAAGTAATGAGGGGAGCAAACACTATTCATTAAATAAAATGATAATTATAATTAAGGAAATACATTCAAACTGAACACAAATTGTAGCAACAAGCACCACTCAACATATTTATTTACTGGACAAAAGGAGGATCACACTTTCACAATATATATGGAAATGCATCAACCAAATCCGGCCATTCTATCTTAATTTGGAATCACTGAATTCTTATCATAGATTTGGAATTAGAAAAAATTTAAAATAAATTTGAAATAAATTTGCTCCAATCCTAAATTCAAGCCACTGATTCGATATGGCTAAACATGGCATTAATTAGATTGTTTGATCAGAAATTGTATGTGCGACAAGACCTTCCCTAGTAACAAGGTTGATATTTTAAAGTAGTTGAGCAGATGCATATACCATAAACATAAAGTATGCATTCATTATCCATAACAAGGCTAGAAAGGTACTTCTTTTGTTTGAATTGCAGGTTTTTGTTATGCCCGGCCGATCCACATGGTGGTTGAGCAGATGCATATACATTAAATGATTGAAAAATACAATTTCAGGTCCTATCAATGGAATGTGAAGAAAGAAAATACTTTTTTGCCAAACAACATAATTATACATATTATGCAGATTTGATAGAAAAGAAAATGGATTGTAAGTTCAAATATGATATATATAACATAAACATAGAATGCGGTTGATAAAAAATAAAAATAAAAATAAATAAAAAAGAAAAAAAGAAAAGAAAAAAAAAGGATTGTAAACACACATTTTTTCTTATTTTTTACTTAACTTTATTCAAAAGAAATAATCTGTTACCACATAAACATAAATAGAAACTACCATGTGGGTATTTTTAACGCTGTTTTTTATTTATTTATTTATTTTTTTTGTTAGGTTAAATCTCCTCATGTTTGGCTTGTTTCCGGCTAATATGGGTGGATTTGTTGTTTTCTCTTTGGCTAGATCTTTGATCTATGTCGGTTTTGGTTGTCCCCAACTTAATCTAATTTTTTCCACTTGATTTGATTTTGTGTGGGTTTGGATGGTTTTTCCATTGTCGGAGGGGCCTTGTGAATGTAACTTTGGAGCTGTGCCTTGAGTATGGCCAAGCCTTTGGATCTCTTTCGTTGCTACTCTTCTTCCTTGATGGTATTCATTCTTGAGCTCTGACTTTTGTTCTCAACAAATTTGGAGCCTGTTCTTCATTTTTTTTTTTCTTATTTTGCTTCAAGATTTTTATGCCTTTATTTGGCTTGGTTTTTGCCTCTGTCAGGAACGGAATCAGGATGTAAGATAAGGGGGGCAAAAATGAATTTTAGAGATAATAGTGCATTTTTTTAGTAATTTTAAAGGGGGCAAATGTAATATTTCATGAGTATATTATTGAAAATAAACATATTATAAGGATACAATAATAAAAAAAAATAATTTAATGTGGATATGTCCCCGGTCTCTGTACTGTTATTGATGATTTGGCTTTTGTAACTTTGCAATGATACAAAAACAAAAAAATGTGGTTTTTATTATTTTTTCCCATTAGATAAGATGGTCCATATTTTTATTCTTTAGGTGTTCCATATTATGTAACAACAACATTTATGAACACATTTTTCTCACTTCTCATAACAATTCATACATAATAAGTAGTCTGCTTTAACTGGTCCAAGTTATAGTCAACTATTACTCATTTGTCCTTGCCTTAACCTTAGTAATCAAAGTATGCTAACTATGACATAATAAAAGGTTAATGGTACTGAGTAGGAGTTTTCATCCTGATTCAACGTGGGACAAATTTTTTCTTATTATATTCTCTTTCACCCGAATTTGTAACTCTCTCATTGCAAATCGAGTCATTCTGTCTATTCGGGATGTAGACTCGAAAACCCTCCGGATTGTAGGGGTGAAGCCCGTATATGCCTAGGGGGGCACATGCCCCCTTATATTATGTATATGATTTTTTAAAATTATTTTTACATATATATAGACATTTATATAACATTAGTTAGATTGTTTTGTCAGAAATTGTTATGCACTACTTTAGAAAAAAGTTATGCCATGAATATAAGATGGACAAACATAACTGTCCATTAAATTAAATATTTTGTGCCAAATTATGAAATTATGGTGCACTTATTCTATTACGAAAAATGATATATACCATAAATGTAATGCATGGTTGAAATTCAAGTTTACGAGAGTTGTTTTTCAGAAGAAAAATAAATAAATAATAAATAAATGCATAAAACATTTGTGATTAGGCAAACTTATTGTAAAATTACACTTATGATTAAATAAATGCGTCCAATAACTATTGTAGCAACAATCACCACTCAACGGCTATATTTTATTTACCCAATAGAGAATCACACGATACACCCCCCCCCCCCCCCACACACACACACGACATATAAGACACATTCTCTTTTTCTATCTACATATATGTATAGCATCATTATATATATCTATATATATATATATATATATATATGGAGCCACATCAAGCAATTCCGGCCATGTAACAATGCTAAGTAGAGCAAGAGAATAACACCAAAAAAAAAAGGCTCCGATACGTGCATACTCGCACATACACATTTATTCCTTAAAATATTATAAAAAGACGCAACGCAACATTGATGAATGCTACCAAAGGACCAATTGGCCCAACAGTATTATCTCTTATCCTAAAGGAGAGATTGAGGATTCAAACTTGAGTAAGGTGTGTACATAATTATTTTAACTTTCGAAAATATAAATAAATATATATATATATATATATATATATATATATATATATATATATATATATATATATGATGTATGCTGCGGTAACTACTTGAAGAAAGTAGAAATTCTGGCGCATCCTTTGCCACAAGAACAAGCACATGTCCAGTGGGGCATTCTACAACATAAGCAATCACATTCATGCCGACCTATTAAGGATAGAATTGTTAATTCATTACTAATACGATAAAGTATAGTGTTGTTCTTATCTATTTTGAAGTTATTAAGCAATTGATCATGTATAATTTTTTGATTTTGCTTCCGAACTTGAACTTAAAATTTGAATTGAAAATTAGAATTCTAACTTGTTTTGATAACGAAACTAACCGATTACAAATTTTATCTCACATATATGATAACGCTATATGCAACCATGCACGCGGAAACAGTAAGAAGAATCAACTAACTTTTTCTTAGAATTTTTCAATTGTCAACTGTGGGGTACATGTATAGATGAGTTGGGGCAGCTTTGTGAGGATACAAATGCCACCGACATTTTCCTTTAACAAATATGATAAAGTTGTATTTTATTTTTTTGTTAGTCTTTTATATTTATTACCTTTTGTAACATGTAAATTTTTTTATCTATCAATTGGTGTTAGCTCAAATGGTATAAACTCTTTTCTTCAACTAAGATCAAGTATTCAAATTTCCATAGAAGCATACATAATACATGATTTGTTGGTCACAAAATAAGTACTTACTTTTTAAATTTTAAATTTTTGAAAGAATAATTTATTAATACGTCACAAAGAATGATTATTTTTGAACGGATAAAACTACATAATGATAAAGTTAAGAGTCTTAAATAACAAATCGATAAGTTTTTAAAGTTAATTTTCTATTTTGATTGGACCAAGTAAAATAATTACAAATACATCAATATTTTTTGCTTAAGTCCAAAATATCCTCACACTCTTATTTCAAAATACCAAAATATCCTCCAATATAATAAAATAGATAATTAAAAATTAGTTTGACTAGCGAATAATAATTATTTATCACTTATGCAGATTTTCTAGGTCCTCCACTCCCTCTCTTCACACACACATTTAAATATAAATATGTAATCATTTTTGTTTACAAGTTTCAAATATAGGCTTTAGAAGTATGTTATAGCTTATGAAATTAGGGTTCTTGCATAGGGTTATTAATTTGGCATCTCAAAATTTGTAATGATTTTTTATAATTGATTGAAGAAGGAAACAAACAATAACTAGAGACCTCTAAACAACAAAAAAGAAAGGCACATATGGATATTTCAATACTTCATATGACCTTAATTACCAGGAAAAAAAAAAAAAGATACTTCATTACCCTACTGTCCAACTGAGAGATCCTTGATAAATCTCATTATAATTTTTACATCTTCTAATATGTTAAGAATAATAATACCTTCATTTAGGTAATAATTGAAAAATCTTCTATCTGATATATCACACATTTTTTCTTATTTTTTACTTAACTTTATTCAAAAGAAATAATCTGTTACCACATAAACATAAATAGAAACTACCATGTGGGTATTTTTAACGCTGTTTTTTATTTATTTATTTTTTTTTTTGTTAGGTTAAATCTCCTCATGTTTGGCTTGTTTCCGGCTAGTATGGGTGGATTTGCTGTTTTCTCTTTGGCTAGATCTTTGATCTATGTTGGTTTTGGTTGTCCCCAACTTAATCTAATTTTTTCCACTTGATTTGATTTTGTGTGGGTTTGGATGGTTTTTCCAATGTCGGAGGGGCCTTGTGAATGTAACTTTGGAGCTGTGCCTTGATTATGGCCAGGCCTTTGGGTCTCTTTCGTTATTACTCTTCTTCCTTGGTGGTATTCATTCTTGAGCTTTGACTTCTATTCTCAACAAATTTGGAGCCTGTTCTTCATTTTTTTTTTTTCTTATTTTGCTTCAAGATTTTTATGCCTTTATTTGGCTTGGTTTTTGCCTCTGTCAGGAACGGAATCAGGATGTAAGATAAGGGGGGCAAAAATGAATTTTGGAGATAATAGTGCATTTTTTTAGTAATTTTAAAGGTGGCAAATGTAATATTTCATGAGTATATTATTGAAAATAAACAAATTATAAGGATACAATAATATAAAAAAAATAATTTAATGTGGATATGTCCCTGGTCTCTGTACTGTTATTGATGATTTGGCTTTTGTAACTTTGCAATGATACAAAAACAAAAAAAATGTGGTTTTTATTATTTTTTCCCCTTAGATAAGATGGTCCATATTTTTATTCTTTAGGTGTTCCATATTATGTAACAACAACATTTATGAACACATTTTTCTCACTTCTCAGAACAATTCATACATAATAAGTAGTCTACTTTAACTGGTCCAAGTTATAGTCAACTATTACTCATTTGTCCTTGCCTTAACCTTAGTAATCAAAGTATGCTAACTATGACATAATAAAAGGTTAATGGTCCTGAGTAGGAGTTTTCATCCTGATTCAACGTGGGACAAATTTTTTCTTATTATATTCTCTTTCACCCGAATTTGTAACTCTCTCATTGCAGATCGAGTCATTCTGTCTATTCGGGATGTAGACTCGAAAACCCTCCGGATTGTAGGGGCGAAGCCCGTATATGCCTAGGGGGGCACATGCCCCCTTATATTATGTATATGATTTTTTAAAATTATTTCTACATATATATTGACATTTATATAACATTAGTTAGATTGTTTTGTCAGAAATTGTTATGCACTACTTTAGAAAAAAGTTATGCCATGAATATAAGATAGACAAACATAACTATCCATTAAATTAAATATTTTGTGCCAAATTATGAAATTATGGTGCACTAATTCTATTATGAAAAATGATATATACCATAAATGTAATGGATGGTTGAAATTCAAGTTTATGAGAGTTGTTTTTCAGAAGAAAAATAAATAAATAATAAATAAATGCATAAAACATTTGTGATTAGGCAAACTTATTGTAAAATTACACTTATGATTAAATAAATGCGTCCAATAACAATTGTAGCAACAATCACCACTCAACGGCTATATTTTATTTACCCAATAGAGAATCACACGATACACCCCCCCCCCCCCCCCCCACACACACACACACACACACACGACATATAAGGCACATTCTCTTTTTCTATCTACATATATGTATAGCATCATTATATAGATCTATATATATATATATGGAGCCACATCAAGCAATTCCGGCCACGTAACAATGCGAAGTAGAGCAAGAGAATAACACCAAAAAAAAAAAAAAAAAGGCTCCGATACGTGCGTACTCACACATACACATTTATTCCTTAATATATTATAAAAAGACGCAACGCAACATTGATGAATGCTACCAAAGGACCAATTGGCCCAACAGTATTATCTCTTATCCTAAAGGAGAGATTGAGGATTTAAACTTGAGTAAGGTGTGTACACAATTATTTTAACTTTCGAAAATATAAATATATATATATATATATATATATATATATATATATATATATGATGTATGCTGCGGTAACTACTTGAAGAAAGTAGAAATTCTGGCGCATCCTTTGCCACAAGAACAAGCACATGTCCAGTGGGGCATTCTACAACATAAGCAATCACATTCATGCCGACCTTTTAAGGATAGAATTGTTAATTCATTACTAATACGATAAAGTATAGTGTTGTTCTTATCTATTTTGAAGTTATTAAGCAATTGATCATGTATAATTTTTCGATTTTGCTTCCGAACTTAAACTTAAAATTTGAATTGAAAATTAGAATTCTAACTTGTTTTGATAACGAAACTAACCGATTACAAATTTTATCTCACATATATGATAACGCTATATGCAACCATGCACGCGGAAACAGTAAGAAGAATCAACTAACTTTTTCTTAGAATTTTTCAATTGTCAAGAGTGGGGTACATGTATAGATGAGTTGGGGGCAGCTTTGTGAGGATACAAATGCCACCGACATTTTCCTTTAACAAATATGATAAAGTTGTATTTTATTTTTTTGTTAGTCTTTTATATTTATTACCTTTTGTAACATGTAAATTTTTTTATCTATCAACTGGTGTTAGCTCAAATGGTATAAACTCTTTTCTTCAAATAAGATCAAGTATTCAAATTTTCATAGAAGCATACATAATACATGCTTTGTTAGTCACAAAATAAGTACTTACTTTTTAAATTTTAAATTTTTGAAAAAATAATTTATTAATACGTCACAAAGAATGATTATTTTTGAATGGAGAAAACTACGTATTGATAAAGTTAAGAGCCTTAAATAACAAATCGATAAGTTTTTAAAGTTAATTTTCTATTTTGATTGGACTAAGCAAAATAATTACAAATACATCAATATTTTTTGCTTAAGTCCAAAATATCCTCACACTCTTATTTCAAAATACCAAAATATCCTCCAATATAATAAAATAGATAATTAAAAATTAGTTTGGCTAGCGAATAATAATTATTTATCACTTATGCAGATTTTCTAGGTCCTCCACTCCCTCTCTTCACACACACATATAAATATAAATATGTAATCATTTTTGTTTACAAGTTTCTAATATAGGCTTTAGAAGTATGTTATAGCTTATGAAATTAGGGTTCTTGCATAGGGTTATTAATTTGGCATCTCAAAATTTGTAATGATTTTTTATAATTGATTGAAGAAGGAAACAAACAATAACTAGAGACCTCTAAACAACAAAAAAGAAAGGCACATATGGATATTTCAATACTTCATATGACCTTAATTACCAGGAAAAAAAAAAAAGATACTTCATTACCCTGCTGTCCAACTGAGAGATCCTTGATAAATCTCATTATAATTTTTACATCTTCTAATATGTTAAGAATAATAATACCTTCATTTTGGTAATAATTGAAAATTCTTCTATATGATATATCACCACTGCCATAGTAAGCTTGTGGAGCTTTTCTTTTCAATTCTTACCTATCAGATCAAATGACATCAATCCCAAAAGGTAATCCAATTCCATAGACTACGAAGAGAAAAGATGCAGAATTTGTATTTGCTAATTAAACTAATTCTTAATTTTTTATTTTAATATTTAAAATTAGATAATTTTAAGAAGGATATTTTTGTATTTTGTAATAAAAGTGTGAGAACATTTTGGACTTTACCAATAATTCTTGATGTATTTATAATTATTTTATTTAATTCAATTAATGTGAAAATTTAACTTTTAAAATTGACCAATTTATTATTTAATCCTACTTATATGTAGTTTTCCCTATATATATTGAGTGTGTGTTGCCAAAGTCTGATTTATCTGGTCCCATGTAGCTATAGTACGTCTATTATTACTCCTTTATCCTTGCGTTAATAATAAAATATTTTGTCCTTACCTTATTAATCAAACACATTGTTCACTTTGTTTTAAACTTGTTTATATTCTAAAGAAAACTAGATAACTTTATTGAAAAGAAAATAATGGACAAAAGAATAACGATATATTAATATGGACCACTTGAAGAATAAAAAAAAAAAGGACCGTCTTTTCCTGAAGATTTCTTGAGGACCACCATATTTGTGGACACATTTTTCTCACTTCTCAGGAAATCTTTGAAGAATTCCTGAATATGGACAAGCGTCCATACTTGTGGACACTTGTGCTCTAAGGCATGTGACATTCAAATTTACTCCTTCCATTGCAGTCTTAAATCTACCTCTTCAAAACCTTTTGCTGAGTTTTCTACAATATTTTTATGTATGTATACATTTTCTCCTTAGGTGTTGTTATCTATTCTCTTGAAAATATATGATCAGCTTAATTTGTAATTCTGAAAATAATTTTTTATTTTTAAAAAATTATACAAAAAATTTTGTTTGGTTCAGTTTTTAAAAAATTGTCTTTTATAATTATCTGAAAATAATTTTATGTTCTCTAAATTTTTGAGAATTACAAGTCAAGTAAGTCCATAACTTTAGAGATCCAAAAGGTTGTATCAACAGTAAATATATATATATATATGTTTTGAAATTTGGAGGGTAGTCGAGATGCATGTAGTAAATGTGTACTTACTATTAGATGTCTATTTTCTACCTAAATTTAACCATGAAAAAAACAAGGAAAAAAATCTGTTGTCGCTGTAAAAAAACGTTAAGGCTGCTTTAAGTGATCGGTAACTTTTTCCTCTTTTCCTTTAGGTGGTCCATATTAAATGTCATTTACTATTTTGTCCTTTAGTTCATAATCAAATATGATTACCCTGTATAGTACACATAAAGTTTGGGAGCAGAGTGATGAATGGGTGGGGTGCTGTAAATACACAACATTGCACCGAATTAACTAGTACTAGATTAATTTCACGTGTTCCATGTCTTTGCCCAAAAAGTCAAGCAGTCTGTGCTTTATGTGGTCCCTTATCTTCTTTTTTCATCGGTTCTTTAGGTCGTCAATGTCACAGGACCATTATTCTTTTGTCCAAAGATGACTAAGGTAGACAGTACTCCCCATATTAAGAAGGATTTGGGTCCTAAGAAAAACAAATTGCCCCCAAATGGGGGTATGTTACCATCTTATTAGGATGTTCGGATCTTTTGCTGTAATATGTATTCACACATTTATATTTTATAAAATTTCAAACTCTTGATTTTCTTTTAAAAAATATGAGTTTGATATCGTTGGGGGCACTGACCCATTAATTAATATTATACTCTTTTTAATTGGATTTTAACATACTCGCTTATTTTCAACATATTAAATTTGCCAAAAATTAATATATATAAAATGTTGAAAATGAATGTAATAATGTTGAAAAACTCTAGAACACCGTTATAGAACTACGAATTAAAGCAGAGGATCCAGGTGCCTTATTATGTGTGTGAATGAGGTGGTGCATTAGACGGTAAAAACTGTTACCACATATGTAGTCTTCAATGGTGGTTTGCTGTCAATTCAATTCACAAAACATAGAGAGCATTTCCAAAGACCTCTTAAAATCAAAATAAAGCAATTAGATGAAAATAAAGTATTTTAATGGGTTCTCAAAAGACCTCTTATATTTTGAGATTATCAAAAATTGATAAAATAAAAATAAGACATTTCAATGGACTCTCAAAATATGAAATGATTGTTGTATCAAAAAATAACATTTTGAATAAAATGCACCATTGAACTTTTTATGATAGTGGAGTTTTAATAGTTTTTTATTGTATTGATAAGAGTGAAGTTTCAAATATGCCCTTACTGAAAGGCAAAATAATGCTCCGTAATTAGTACACTTGTTTAGTTAAAAGGATAGTTTGAAAATGTTATAAAAAATAATACATTCACTTTTAGAATAGGACATGTTTTTTTGGAACATCCCAACATGAAAAGATTGATAAGTATTATAGGACGAAGGGAGTAACATTTTGACAATAAAACTCATTTCAAAATATAAATTTGATATCAAAATATAGTATTTTGCATTGAAGATGCTCTAATCTTATCCACCGTACATGACGACACAGTGCTACTAGGTCCAGTAACGCATGTTATATTCCAACGTGGTCCATATTAGAGCATCCGACGTCCAACGTGGTCCATATTAGAGCATCTGGCGTAAGTAGTTTTAGAGATATAATGTGTCAGTGTAGAGAGGGGCGGTATGCAGAAACAAGTGTAGTGTTTTTTTTTTGTGGGCCCTATAATAACTATCTATTGGGTTATTTACCGATAGAGTGGGTTTTGGAGAATTCGTTACACTTTTTTTTTCTTTGTTTAATTGGTTGCGCCCGTAGTCTTGTATCTATTGGATTGTCTTCAAATTTTTTATTTTATTTTTAAATTAAATTAATAAAATAATAAAATAAAGAATGAAATAATTGGATTCCTTAAAACAAATCAATGAAAAAAAAAATAGGGTACTACATCTTTACGTTTTAATTTATATGGTATTCTACTTTTTTTAAAATAAATTTATACTTCCACGCCACTTGCTCATATGTATCCATTAATCGTTTGCACTCCGCCCAATTCATACAACGGAATCTTGTGGACCTACATGACAAGTGACAACACAGTCCGACAAGTGACAACACAGTCCTGTCAGGCCCGTTTAGGCACGTGAATTCAAATTTAGTACTGAGACAAAATATTCAGTCTTGTTGCTTTCAAAATAATTACACAGCGTTAATGCTTCTTAATGGGGTAATGGTCCTATGGAGGGTACCCCTAGATATATATATATATATATATATATAGGCATTGAGAGAGAGACATGCACTTCACGTGTTCATGTTTAAAGTAGTAAGACTTTTGTCCATTATGTCATGATTGTGTATGAACATATGATCATCTGTATCACCCAGTTTAGAAAAATTCAAACCTCCTTCTATAGAATTGAAAAAAGCGATTTAATTATGTGTCCTAATTACTATGAAATGTAGCCAAGGAAAATTATTTCTTGGCCGAAAAAATATTTAATTATTTATATGATAGGTGTTTGATAGAGTTAAAAAAGAACTAAATAACAAGTTTAAAGCTTGAGAGAATTGAACGAGAGGGGCAGCCTCGAATGACACTAATATATATTTTGGGTATCATTAGAAAAATGAGTATTGTATTTTAAAGATTGTTACAGAAAAAAAATAAAAATATTTTAAGATTTTCACAAAATTGATACTTTAACTTTGTAAATAATAATAACTCAATCTTGGCTGTCCCAACTGAGCTCTTAATGGGTCATGCCTTCTTAAAGCAAAAGGCATTGTTGATAAATGAATATTATACCCTCCAATACATACATTCATACATACAGGGTATGGAACATCATGACTAAAAACTAGGGAGAATAAAAAATCAGAAGAATCAGTTGAAAAGCTATTTTTTAGAGAAAAAAATTAAGAAAATTAGGTGATTATGAAATGTTAATTTAAAAAAAAAAAACTAAAAAAAAAAAATATAGACTGTCTATATCATAAGTTGTCTGTGCTTTAAGTTACTTTATGTGATCTTGTTAATTTACATATATAATTAATTTCAAATTTAGTTCAATAATTGATTGAGAGATTAAATTTTTAATCGGTGCTAACATTCCATAAATAGATAGATACTGAATTACTTTTTTATTTGAATTGGACTTCAAATTTAGTTTAATAATTAGTAAAAAAATTAAGTTATTAGACGCAACCCAACCCATGTACCAATTAAGATTAATTTAGGGAAAAAAAAATTAGGGGATAAGAAAGTATATAGAGGACACAGTGACAGACCCAGCTGAGTCACCGACCATGTGTGGTGTTGGTGCACATAAATGATATTTAGGAAGACATCAACATCGTAATTTGGGTCCACTTCTAGAAAGGGTCAAAAAAAAAAAAAAAAAAAAAAATTGTTAATTTTCACATCTTTCCACGTTTTCATGATGTTTTCAAGTGTGATGTCTTTTGTTAATAATTGTGAGTAAACGTATCTGAATACAACTTATTTTTCAATTTTAACACTTCACTTTATTTTATTTTTAATTTAGAGAGACACCTATAGCTGATCAAGAATTCGAGTTAGTCTAGATATTCAAAAGAAATTCCGAAAAACTCAACAATTTTTCTTCAGATACAATTTCCCTAAACTATGGAATTTGACCAAAGAAAATAGTTTTTTTTTTTTTTTTTTCAAAAGTAGAAAAAAAAAAAAAAACCGTAAATATCTACATATGGTCCTTAAATTTTTTTTTCTTCTGCATCGGTGTTATAGGATTCATATTCTTTTTGAGTTCAATTATTATTCAGTATAATTTCGGAACCAATAATTTTAGACATCACAGGTAAATAAATATTTTCAATTCACACAACAAAGTCTTATCCATATTACAGGCCAAGTTGGGCATGTGACTTCAAATTTGGTCCCCTAATATCTTGGCAATGTGTGGAGTGTGTGTATTATACTCCTTATGGTCTCAAGAGTAGTGACGGACCCAGAAAATTTGGTGAGGGGGGGCGAATTTTTAATTTGTGGGTACAAAATTATATGATGGGTTCATTTTTGTAATTTTAATAGAGTTTTTTTCATAAATTTAAAAAAAAATTAAGTATAAAATGAAAAAAAAAAAAATCAGTGGGGCAAATTATAATTATAGTGGGGCATCTTCATAAATTATCAAAATTTGAAGTATAAAATGTTAAAAAAAAAAGAATCCAGTGGGGTGAATTGTAATTTTAGGGGGGGCATTTTCATAAATTTTAAAAACATTAAAGTATAAAATGAAAATATTAAAGCCCCCCCCCCCAACAGAGTCCCCTGCTGGTCCGTCCCTGCTCAAGAGTCAATTTTAATTTTAAAAAAATATCACGGGTTGGTACCACATTAAAGATCAACCATACTTGTACAAGGTAATAATATATATACACACACAACCTGATAAAAACTGAAGTTGAAGTTGATAGTCTCTGTTCTCAAAAAACAAAGCCTGAACTTGATCTCTTTTAACGTTTCAATCCAAAATATGAAGCAATAATAAGATGTTTCTATGGATTAGACTTTAAGAAACATATTAAAGCTTTGGGATATCCATGGAGATTGATTTGGGTTTCAGAATGAAGGTGGATGAGAGAATAGAGATGCAGGTTAGGGGAAGAGAGACGGTTTTAAAAGTGTTCTCAAATGAGTTTTAAATTGAGCCCATTAACCCATTAAAAATGGGTTGATTATTTTTTAATATATATTTAATATTATTTAATTTTGAATACATGTGTCAAAATTTTGTTAGACCACGTCTCTCAACAGAAGAAATTTCTTATCTATAGAGTAGAACTGTAGAATACAAGTATCGTCCGTTGAATAAGTCTATTGTAACGGGTGGACGTTTATCCATTTATTCAAAAGCTTAATTTATTGGATAGTGATACATACCTACCCACTTATACCCATTCACATTTCCATTCGGATCTGACCCAAATTCACAAAGCCCTTTTTGCAACTTGGACCACCCTTCCTTCCTGGGGTGCTTGACCGGACACTTGATTGGGTTCTGTTCTGATACCAACTGTAACGGATGGGCGTTTGCCCTTTTACTCAAAAGTTTAAACTATTTGACAATACTGCATACCTATCTATTTATACCCATTCATTTTTTAATTAGGATCCAATGTGGGACAAGCTCCCCTTATTACACCTATTCATTAATATCTTGGCATTGTGTGGATATTTTTATTTTTATTTTGAGGAGACCAAAACAAAAAGTCAAGTTATAAATATGTAGAATATAATCCTTGAGATTTCTCATGTCAATTTTTTTTTAAAAATACAATATTAAAAATAATTGAAGTGGAGTTATAATTTCTACTTAATCACAAAGTGACGCATGTTTAAATGTGTCAAACTTTAATTTTATAAGCGTAAATCAAGGACATAATAATGTTGGTAGAGATTCGGAAAGTAAATCATTGAAAATCTTATTTTTAATTTGTATGGTACGTGTGTTGTAAGACGGATATTTATGCTCTGAAATAAATAAATAAAAGGAATCAACCATATTTTTTTTCTTTCCTTTAGGTGGTCCAATATTATATGTCATTTCTTTTTTTCTTTAGGCGGTCCATATAATAGGTCATTGTCTCTTTTGTCCTTTACTTCATAAATTATAAGAATGGATTAATCATTTTCATCCACACATTATTCTCATTTCTCGGGAGTACAAATCGAAACCAGTACTGTCATGTCAGTCACACATGTGCTTCAAATTTAGTCCCAGTGTTGGGTCGCACATGTTAAAATCTACTTCACATGCATTAAAATCTCTTTGTGCTTTTTTGTTTTTTTCGTTGTCCTTTGCTTCATTTTCAAACAAACGAAATCTTATCCAATTTTCACCATTCATGAAAACTAATTCTAACTTTTCCTGATCTTATCCACAAGAATTAGTATGATTCTACTTATATTGAAACACCAAGAACGCTTTTAAAGAACAGTTTTTAGAGAATGAATATAAAAAATAGTTTTCAATTTTTTGAATTTAAAAATTTATTTAGTTAGAAAAACTCTAGAACAGTTTTCTAAAATAAAAAAATAAAAAAATAAAAAAAATGTTTGGTTGTCTAAATATGATTTTTGAACTTAAGAAAGAAAATATTAAATAAAAAAATTGTTGCTTGCACTGATTTAGATCATACATCAAAGAAAGTTTTTGTTCAACAAACAAATCTAAATATTAAATATAATCAAGTTATACAACTCTTATAACAGCAGAGGAAAGGAATTAGTAAAACACATATTAGCTCCAGATTGTAAAGAAAACTTCGCTAATGTGTTATCACAACCATTCTTTTTTCGGAGATAAATTGAACAACAAAGGAATTACAAGCTCGAAACAATCAATAATGTCCTTCAACTAGACGTGTAATGGGTAAAGCTGCTTACTATTCACAATTTGAGCCAGATTTAGCATCCATTTATACCCAAACCTAATTGAGATTCTAGCTCCATTTCTATCTGAACCCAAGTGGAATTTGAGCTTTTGAAGAATCATCAATGTCTTTCTGGAACTTGAGGATCAAGTAAATTGGAAGAGAAAAAGGTAAGTGCAACAACAAAATTTCCATTGTGGTCTCTACGAAGCAAACCACCACCAATCTCTACTTTCAAAAATTATAGACCAAGCTCCTAACACTTTAATATTCCATAAGTTGAAACGTATAAATAATATGTTGAACAGAGGTTGATCATGAATTATTTCTCTATATATAATTTAGTTCATGTCTCTCTTTATAAATACATATAAACTGAAAAAGAAGTGATGCAATCATGAGACAACCAAAGAAATATCAACAAGCCGGCCTGCCCTAAATTGCAATCGTTTTTTCGCAACAGAACAATTTTAATTGCAATTGGACAATTTCTAAAATTTTTCAAATTGCGGTCACATAATTCCTGCAATATATTTTATTTCTAATTAATCACATTGGTACTTCGAATTCATACCCATGACTGAATTTTCTCTAACTTCGCATCAATCATCTTGGTAGTGTTGCAATCTCTTGCATTGCAAACTAAGTCACACAATTCTTCTCAATATTATTCTCACATTACGCGCACGATTTAGCTCAAATTTTTACTACTTGTGGCTTTATTCTATCACTCTTACGCCCTACTCTCGAATTCACTCCATCTCCCGTTCCGTTCCCTCTCTCTCACTCTCACTTTATATGACTTAAATCGCAACATACGACATAGGCTCACATCGTATACCCTGTAAACTGTTATGTTCATCTTATCCCACAAAAAACCCAACTTATAACGATTAGGTACACGTCCTTTCTCTGGTAAGTCCTTCCAACTGATACCGGCAAGACCCAGCCAGACGATTGCGTTAGGCCCACTTACACCTCTTTCGCCACCCACACGTATCATTGCCAAGCCATCGATTCAATCACGAATTTCTCTTTCCGAAAATCGATTCAACTTCCTATTCTGGTTCTGAAGCCAGGGGAGACTCTCTGTCCTTCGCTCCCATCTTCAGAAGGAACTGAAAAAAGAAAGGACATGAATTCGAAGAAGCCATCATCCTTAAACCCAAATTGGGACAACTCGATGATCTAAAGATTAGGCTCCATTCCTTGAAGGCAAATCTGAAGCCTGAGAGAAAAAAAACTCACCAACATGGGACGGAACAGTGCAAAGCGCTAGAGTTTTACAGTAGAGAGAGAAAGAATGAAGAACATATGGTTTAGGTTTAGAGAAAGAATGTACAGTTTAGGCTTAGGGAGAGAAGCTTTTAAACGAAAACTCCTTTAGCATCTATTTTTTAAGTGACCTTCCCATCTACGTACATGTTTTCATTATTTCTGAAAACACCCAAAAACAACTTTAAGTTGTTCTCAAAAAAACCCACACTCCCTTGACTCAGTTATCTAAAAACCCTTTTTCAAAAACAATACCAAGCAGTGCAAAAATGAGTTTTCTGAGTTTTTGACACTCTGAAAACATAAAACTGTTTTGAGAGTGTCAATCCAAGCAGGGCCATATAACTCTAATTCTAACTTTAGGTTTGATCAACCCAAAAATGAACTTTTGGGTAATCTGTCATTTTTGTATCAATATGTCAAATTTAAACACTCTCACGCAGACATAAATATGAGTTGTGAATCAGTGCTTTGATGATTTATGTGAATAAAGGTTGTGAGTGTTAATTTCCATTCACACATAAATGGAGGACTGCATTAAAATTTCGAACTAATTAGTACTTATCATTATTTCGTACATATTTGAATATAATTTTCATATATACCACACGCAACCTGTATAATTAGGTTTGTATTATGCCTCAAAGCACCCTTTATCAACAATTTATCTTGGTTAATTAGATCAGTCGGCAAGAAATTGTTCTTCACTTATTTGGTAAAAAGTGACTTCCATCAGTCTTTCAAACATGCACTATCCATTAAATAAATATTTAGTGCCAAATCGTGAAATTATCCTGGATGTTGAGACTCAGCTTTCGAACAAAATAAAGTGGGAGTGCAAGTTATTTGTCAATATATATATATATATATATATATATAGACATAAAATAATATAAATTGTCAAATGATAATTATAATTAAAGAAATACATTGAAACAGAACACATATTTATAGAGTAGGAGCAATTGTAGCAACAATCACACCACTCAACAGCTTTATGTATCCAACAAAGGGAGGATCACACTCTCACAACATGACAACTTCTCTTTCCCTATACATGCAGGCATCATTATATATATATATATGGAACCACATCAAGCAATTCCGGCAATATAATGATGCGAAGCAGAGCAAGAGAACACTGAAAGTACTTAACGAAAAAAAGAGAACACAGAAAGTAGACTCTGGTGCGTGCGCGCGCACACACATTTATTCCTTAATACATAACGCAGCATCGATAAATGCTACTCTACTTGAAGAAAATAGGATTTGTGATGTCAGTGCATGTCTTGGGACAAGGTGCACAATCTCCCTGGGGGGTAATATGGCAAATTAGTATACAAAAATCCATGCATTCGTCGTAGTTCATTTTGAGTTTAGTAGTAAACACGCCTGCTCTTTCTGGCCTTGCAGAGGCCATCACGAGCATGAGCGTGAAGGTGAGCAAGAGCAAGGCAATCAGAGTCTTGGTGTTGGTGGCCATCTCTCTCTCTCTCTCTCTCTTTCTCTCTCTAAGCTGCTTTCAATATAAACAATATTACTAGAAGAGTGGATGCTTTCTAATAGGTAGAGGGTACCCCATATTTATAGAGGCACTGAGGCAGAGAAAGGGCTAGAGATGCATGCATTTCATGTGTTGGTACGTACTACATGTTAAAGACTTTTGTCCATTACTGTTTATTTCCAAAAAATAACATATGATACTAGTGCTCTCCGGCGTATGACTTCAAATTTACTCCTCCCATTGCAATCTTAAATCTGAAAGGAGATTTTTAAATAAATTAAAATTAATTTGTGGTTCTTGAATTGAGATGTGATAATTAATATTTGATGGGTTGGGATTATACTTATTAAAAAAAAAAAAAAAACATTCCAGACGATTAAACAATTTGTAGAAAAGAATGTATAAAAGATGGGGAGGCAAACCTCCATATATCCTAAAGGCTACAAGGGCAAACGCCCCACTCATTCTTGTCATTTAAAAGGCCATATTCTGTCCTATTGTTGGACAACTCTCAGAAATGGAGTAAAGCACTTTAAAGATCTCCTACATAAATTTTTGAAGGTATTCTATGATTTATTCATCCATCAAGTTCGGTTGTTTAATATCTTTTTAGTTAATTACAGTATTATTTATTTCTAAATGTAGATTATCTAATAAAAGGGTGTTGTTGAGAGTGCACTTACTATTAAAGAAATGCATCCAAACATAACACATATTTGTAGAGGCACCAAGTGGGAGAGGGAGATGCGCGCATTTCGTGTGTTCAACTGAGACTTTTGTTCATTTTTTCATGAATGTGAAAAAGCATATGATCCACATGCTCTTTATTATTCACTCATAACATCAGGCAGCTTCTCAATTGCCTCAACTCTGAAACACCAATTTCACCATTTACCATCCCTACCTTGGACAAATTTGATATGGTCCAAACCATTTATCCCAATGCATAACTTCACTCTTTGGGTGGCCATTCAGAATAAACTTCCAACACTAAACAGGAGATGCACTGCCCATATCAATGCCACATTATGCCCTCTCTGTTCCAAGGAACCAGAATCCCATGATCATTTTTTCTTCAAGTGTACCTTTTCCAAACCCTTATGGACATTTATTCAAATGCGTTGTGGGTTCTACATCCTCCCTCCCACCTGGAATGAGTTGATTACTTGGGCGTCTCACCACTGGAACAGCAGCCATGGTGTCTGCAGTAAATCCATCTCCAAAATGTGTCTTACTTCTCTGGTTTACAACATTTGGATTGAACCTAACCGTCGTATCTTCAAGAAGAAAGCCCTGTCTACCAATTCAATTCTTCACTTGACATTGCAATCAGTAAGATCCAAACTTCTCTCTTCCAATTTCGTGATCACTACCATCCCTCGCAGACTTGCAGATGAATGGGAGTTACCTGATTCCATAATCCGGCCACCAAGGAAGCCACCGGACGTCACTACATGCAGACAATCATCGTCAAATGTTGGATCCACTCTCCATGTTCACCGGATGTGAGGACTTCAGTAACAGTATGTAACTGTTTGATTCCTTAAGCCTTGTTGGCCTTTTAGCCTTGTAGGCCTTTGGGCCATGTCTGGGCCCTCTTGGTGGCTTAGCTCTTGGCTGACTATCCTTTGGGCTGGGTATGGATCTTTGTTTTTTTTATTTTTTTTAATATAAATTGACTTGAATTTTCAAAAAAAAAAAAAAAAAAAAAAAAAAACACTTCACTTTATTTTTTTAATAAAAATTGTTGAAGGCTTTAAGCTTAACACAAGTCATAGAAAAATTTTCACACATTATTGATGAATGAATATTCTGCTATGCAATATATGCGCGCGCGCATACACACACACACACATATATATATATATATATTAAGGGAAACTAAAATTGAACTAGCTCTAATTATTTTTTTTTTTAAAAAGGGAATGGAACACATTCACTAAAAACTAATGACAATGAAATATCAGAAGAATCTGAGTTTGATGAAAAGCTATTTCTTTTTCTTTTCTTTTTCTTTTTTTTTTTTTAATAGAAAAAGTTGGAAGGAAGTTGGGTGATTATGAAAAGTTAATTTTTTCAAAAAAAAAAAAATTTTGGGCTACAAAACTCTTAAAATTTATATATAAATTTTTAGTTAAATACCATAAATACTCCTTCAAATTTTGTTCTGGCTATAGTAGTAACACCCAACTCATGTATGTTTAATTATTTTTTTTATATTTGATGTGGGACAACACTTCTTGTAATATCTTTCTCAGTTCAAATCAGGGATGCCTTTATTAAAGTTGAGCTACCTGGTCTAAACTCATACCTCCTAGATTGGCTCGTCCAGACGGGCGTTTGACGAAATATGAGAACAAGAATTGAATCTAGTTATGATACCAACTATAACAAATCGGGTGCTTTATTGTGTGATCCAAAAAATTAACTTATTAAGTGGGGCTAACGCAAACATTTGTAACCTCCCCTTGCAACGCATATATTAAAGGTTGATACTATAAATTAGTTGAGTAGATGCATATACATTTATTATAAAGTATGCATGCATCATCCATAACAGGGGTAGGAAGGTACGTCTTCTGTCTGAATTGCAAGTCTTTGCTATGTCAGTGGATCCACATGGTTGGTATGGACAATTTAACCATATTCACGGGTAGGGACGGATCCATAATTTTTTTTTTCTTTTCTCCTTGCCTAATTAATCAAGCACATTGTTCACAACTTCACAAAACAAAATCTTATCCAATATCCACCGGACCACCAACCACACAGTGCTTTCCGGCCAATTACATTGCCATGCGTTGTGTGGGTCTCTTTATTTCTTGAGGTCGTCAAATTTATTTTAAAAACGTCAGGACACGGTTGGTACCACTGCTATTTACCACAAAAAAAATAAAAAAATAATTTTTTTTTTTTTTTTTTTTTTTTAACCACTGTACCACATAAATGATACAACAATGATCAACCATAGTTTTCTAGACGAGGTTAATCTGCTTCAATATGTATGATTTTAACTTTTTACCGATCGGTCTTATACTGGTCTGGCTGCAAAAATACTGGTGTTAATTTACCCAAAATATATATATATATATATATATATATATATATATATGTACGGGTGTTAATTAGTAACTTAGTACTATGATTACTATCACATATTAAATATGAGAAAATATACAATATTTCTTGTGTATTAAGTAGAATGAGAGTTTTAATAACTGCCTATTGTCATTATAGATCGAATTATATAATAGAGAACCGAATTTTAAAATAAGTCTAAAAAAAATAAAAACTAACCCTAAAATTTATCCAGAAAAAATATTGAATGAGACTTTTTTTTTTTTTTGATTGAATGGGTAAGCTTTTATAAATAAAGAAAAATATTTTACAACAAGATCGCAAAGCAAGAGCTATTACAATATCAAAATCAGAAAGTAAGAAGCCAAAAGCCAACTGCCAAATAATCAAACAAAAATCAACTTGTTAACCTTAGGGACTTGAAGTCGAAGCCAGAAATCAGCAGAGCCACTGACAGCATCTATAGACTATTAAAGGACCATATGCAAAGCATCCACATTCAGTTGGTAGCTGGACTACAATAAAGCAAATGAACAGGCTGTCAAAGGGAAACAGCACAACCTTGCTGAAGCTGCTGCTGTAAATCCTCCATTGTGCCAATTCTTATAAGTCTTCACTCCTTCATAGCTTGATTGAGGCACAACCTTAAAGTAAATGAACATGCTGTCTTAGGGAAACAGCACAACCTTGCTGAAATAGCTGTTGGAGATCATCTATTGTGCCAATTCTCCTTAAGTCTTCACTCCTTCTTAACTTGATTGAGACTTACTGACTCAATACTAATGAAAACCAAAAATCAAAAGAATCCATGTTTGTTTAGACCTCTAACAAAAATTTCAAAAGTCTTTTAACTTAATAATGGAATGTGAAGAAAGAAAATACTTTTAAGTATTGATATTCATACCGAATATTTATAATAAATTGTATAATTAAATAACTTCTAATTAATTATTTATACCAAATACAAACTTCACTATCTTATTTATTACATAATTCATCAATTCACTGTAACTTATTTATACTCAACAAAAAACGTGGTTGGTTTGGGTGGTCCTTACTATTATTTTTTCCCACTAGATAAGATGGTCCATAGTTTTTATTCTCTAGCTGGTCCATAATCATAACTCTTTTGTCCTTTACTTCATAAAATCAAATATATTAATATAGTACAATGCACTGACGTGGATCAACAATATTTCTGAACACATTTTTCTCACTTCTCAGGGCAATTCACATACGACATTGAAATTTACTCCTCCCAATATTGCATTCTTAAATCAACCTTTTTAAAAACCATTGCTGAATTTTCCAGCACATTTTTATGCAAATATATATATTTTTCCCCCTAAAGTATTGCTATGTATTTTTTATATCTGATTTCTGGAAAATAATCTATCAAGAAAGTGAACTTTTTATATTTGGCTATAGAAATGAGACAGTGTTTTGAGATTTGTAAAAGTCAAATGTACCATTCAATTAACCTTTTCAATAACATTTGCCGATTTTTCTACCACATTTTTATTCAATTACATATTTTTTCTTTTAGGTGTTGCTCTGTCTATCTTTTAGATCTATTTTCTTCAAAGTAATGATGCTATTAAGAGAGTCATCACCAACTTTTCATATTTAGTTACCATAATAAGACGGTGTCTTAAGATAAGTAAAAGTCATATGAATCAATCAATTAAGGCCTAGTATGATCACTATGTTAAATACATACTTTATTATTATTATTTTTTGTTAAGATCTAGTTGTGAAACTTCACACATGTATTTTGAGATTTCACCACTTTAGATGGTGAATTTCATCATCATGAATATTACTACTTTGAACTTTACCAATTTAAATGATAAATTTTATCATTTTTTTTAGTGATTAAAAACTAGTGAAATTTGACCATTGTAATGATGAAATCTCAAATAAAAATAGTGAATTCCACGTAGAGATGGATATCATGAAAAAAAAGGTTTACAAGGATTTGAGTTCTAAAGAAAACAATTGCCCCAAATATATAGTATGTTATCATCTTATTAGGAAGTTCAGATACTTTGCTGTAATCTTCATTTGTAGTAGTATTGTACATTTTTTAACACATCACATATGATTTTTAACATATTCAATTTGCCAAAAATTATTAAATGTGAAGTGTAATAATTAGGTTAGTTTTAGGCCTCAAAACACCTTTTTATCACCAATTTATCATGGTTAGTTATCTGGTCAGAAATTGTTTTGTGGTAAAAAGTAATGAGGGGAGCAAACACTATTCATTAAATAAAATGATAATTATAATTAAAGAAATACATCCAAATTGAACAAAAATTGTAACAACAATCCCCACCAAACAGCTTGATTTATTGGACAAAAGGAGGATCACACTTTCACAATATATATGGAACTGGGCCATTCTATCTTAATTTGGAATCATTGAATTCGTACCATAGATTTGGGATTAGAGAAAGTTTAATTTAAAAGTAAAAATAAATTTCCTTCAATCCCATATTCAAGACGCTGATTCAATACAATTTCACCTTTCTCCGTAACACACACTGGCTTTGTCCACCAATAAATATTTAGATGCGGGATGATTCAATACAGCCAAACATAACATTAATTAGATTGTTTGATTAAAAATTGTTAGGCACTTATTTGGAAAGAGTTATGTCAAGAGTATAAGTTGGACAAGTCCGATGACGGTTGCAAATATGATTGTCCATTAAGTTAAATATTTTGTGCCAAATTATGAAATTATGGCACATCATTATATTATGAAATGACATATACCATCAATGTAGTGGATGGTTGGAATCGTTGGATGGTTGAGATTGAAGTTTATGGAGAGTTGTTTTTTCAAAAAAAAAAAAAGGTTGTGATTAGGCGACCTTATTGTCAAATTACACTTATTATTAAAGAAATGCATCCAAAGAGATGACATATTTGCAAAATAGTAACTGTTGTAGCAACAATCACCATTCAGCAACTATATTTTATTTATCGAACAGAGAATCACACGATACATCGCGCGAGCACACACACAACATATATGACACAATCTCTTTCTCTGTCTACATATATGTATAGCATCATTATATATATATATTGAACCACATCAAGCAATTCCGGCCACATAATGATGCTAAGTAGAGCAAGAGAATTACATTAGAAAAAGAAAGCAGACTCTAGCACGTGCGTACTTGCACATACACATTTATTCCTCAATATACTATTAAAAGATGCAACGCAGCATCGATGAATGCTGCCGCAGCAGGCAACTACTTGACGAAAGTAGAAATTCCGGCGCATCCTTTGCCACAAGAACACGCACACGCCCAGTGGGCCATTCTACAACGTAGCATACACCCATCGTAACATTCCATGTAGCTCTCATTGGATTCTGTAATAAACTTGCCGCCACCAATATCAGCTTTTGCATAAACCATCACCTGCATCAGCGCCAAGGAGACCAAGAGCAAGGCAATCAGAGTCTTGTTGTTGGTGGCCATCTCTCTCGAACTCGAACTCGAACCTGCTTTCAATATAAATTACAGAAGTACTGAGATGAGCTTGCTAATGGGTATGGAGTGACAGGAGGGTGCCCATTTATATAGAAGCACCAAGTGGGAGAGCGAGAGAGAGAAATTCACTTTTGTTCATTTCTTCATGAATGTGTTAAAAAAAAAACATATGATCCACATGCTCTTTATTATTCACTCTTATCACTTCACTTTATTTTTTAAATAATTGTTGAACCTCAAATGCCAGTCACTGATTGAGAGAATTAATTGCAGGCCGCCTTGAATGACACTAATATATAGAGTCCCGTATCATTAGAAAAAAGAGTGAGGATATTAAAAGATTTTTACAGGGGAAAAAAAAAAAAAGTAAGAATATTTTAAAGATTTTCACAAAATTGATACTTGACTTCGTAAATAATAAAAACTCATTGCAGTGGCCGTCCCAATTGATCCCTTAATGAATCAATGTCTGCTTAAAGCAAAAGACATTATTAATCAGATTTTTAATTCGGGACAGAGGAAGTAATTATCGATAACTTTAGAGATCGAAAGGATTGGATAAATGGTAATTAAAAAGTTATGTTTTGAAATTTTGAAGGTACTCGAGATGCACGTAGTAAATGTGCACTTAGTATTAGATGTCTATTTTCCACCTAACTTTACCCAAAAAAAAATAAAAAATAAAAAATAAAAAATAAAAAAGGGAAAAAAATCTGTAATCACTGTAAAAAAGAGTTAAGACTGCTTTGTGATGGGTAACTTTTTCCTCTTTTCCTTTAGGTGGTCCGTATTAAATGTCATATACTCTTTGTCCTTTACTTCATAATCAAATATGATTACCCATATAATGCACATGAAGTTTGAGAGTAGAGTGAAAAATGGGTGGGGTGCTGTAAATACACAACATTCCTCTGTAAATGTGCACCGAATTACTTAGTACTAGATTATTTTCACGTGTTCGTGTAACTTTGCCCAAAAAGTCAAGTAGTCTGTGCATTATGTGGTCCATATATCCTTTTTTTCTTCGGTTCTTTAGGCTTTGCCTATACTTGTCCCATCTACTGTGGCTCTATGTAATTATTCCTCTGGCCTTGCCCAACCACTTATTGTGGCTCTATGTAATTATTTCCTCTTATATACTATATTGCTTTACTTAAAAAAAATAAATAAATAAATAAATTGTCTATTGACCAGTATATCACAGAGTGTTATAGACGTACATCATACAATTACTTCTTTCAAATAATATATACTTCTAAAAATGTCATTTTTAGAGAATCGTAACTCTCACAAATTGAACTAATACGATTTTCAATTAAGTACACTTTTTTTTAGACGAAGGTAGTATAAATGTTATCCAATATCTCACATGTTAAATACGCACTATTTTTTCGCTAGGATCTAGCACTGTAAGTTCAAACGTGTATTTTGAGATTTCGGCACTTTAAATAGTGAATTTGGTGATCATGAATATTACCATTGAAAAAAGGTTTACAAGAACGATTTGGGTTTTAAAGAAAACAAATTGCCCACAAATGGGGGTATGTTATCATCTTATTTAGGATGTTCGGATTTTTTGCTATAATCTGTACTTACATACCCATGTCTTAATGGAAGTTTAAATCCTTAAGAAAGTATGAGTTTGGTACCGTTAGGTCATTTACGATTAGTGTTGTACCCTTTTTAACTGATTTTTAACATACTAAGCTTATTTTCAACATATTAAATTTGCCAAAAATTAATATATGTAAAATGTTGAAAATGAATGTAATATCAACTGTAAGCTTTAATTATATAATTCTAACATATTAAGGGAAACTAAAATTGAACTAGCTCTAATTATTTTTTTTAAAAAAAGGGAATGGAACACATTCACAAAAAACTAATGAGAATGAAATATCAGAAGAATTTGAGTTTGTTGAAAAGCTATTTCTTTTTCTTTCTTATTTTTAATAGAAAAAGTTGGAAGGAAGCTGGGTGATTATGAAAAGTTAATTTTTTCAAAAAAAAAAAAAAATTTTTGGGGCTACAAAACTCTTAAAATTTATATATAAATTTTTAGTTAAATACCAGAAATACTCCTTCAAATTTTTTTCTGGCTACAGTGGTAACACCCAACTCATGTATATTTAATTATTTTTTTATATTTGATGTGGGACAATTCTTCTTGTAATATCTTTATTAGTTTGAATCCGCAATGCCTTTGTTGCAGTTGGGCTACTTGGTCTAAACCCGTACCTCCTGAATTGGCTCATCCAAATGGGTGTTTGACGTAATATCAAACCAAGAATTGAATCTAGTTGCGATACTTACTATAACAAATCGAGTGCTTCATTGTGTGATCCAAAAAGTTAACTTATTAGGTGGTGCTAAAGCAAACATTTGTAACCTCCCCTTGTAACACATATAGATTAAAGGTTGATATTATAAATTAGTTGAGTAGATGCATATGCGTTTATGCATGCATCATCCATAACAAGGGTAGAAAGGTACTTCTTCTGTCTGAATTGCAAGTCTTTGCAATGTCAGTGGATCCACATGGTTGGTATGGACAATTTAACCATATTCACCGATAGTGACGGATTCATAAATTTTTTTTCTTTTGTCCTTACCTAATTAATCAAACACATTGTTCACAACTTCACAAAACAAAATCTTATCCAATATCCACCGGACCACCTACCACACAGTGCTTTCCGGCCAGTTATATTGCCATGCGTTGTGTGGGTCTCTATATTTCTTGAGGTCGTCAAATTTATTTTAAAAACATCAGGACAAGGTTGGTACTTGGTACCACTGTTATTTACCACAAAAAAAATAATTTTATTTTTTATTTTTTATTTACCACTGTACTACATAAATGATTCAACAATGATCAACCATAGTTTTCTAGACGAGGTTAATCCGTTTCAATATGTATGATTTTAACTTTTTACCGATCGGTCTTACACTGGTCAGGCTGCAAAAATACTGGTGTTAATTTACCCAAAAAATATATATATATACTGGTGCTAATAGTAACTCAGTACTATCACATATTAAATATGAGAAAATATACAATATTTCTTGTGTATTAAGTAGAATAAGAGTTTTAATAACTGTCTATTAACAGGAGTAAACGAGCAAGTACGCGGTCATTATAGATCGAATTATATAATGGAGAACTGAAATTTAAAATAAGTCCCAAAAAAAAAAAAAAAAAACACCCTAAAATTTACCCAGAAAAAATATTGAATGAGACTCTTTTTTTTTTTTTTTTTTTTTGGGGTAAGCTTTTATAAATAAAAAAACATATTGTGCAACAAGATCGCAAAGCAACACGAGCTATTACAATATCAAAATCAAAAAGTAAGAAGCCAAAAGCCAACTGCCAAATAATCAAACAAAAATCAACTTGTTAACCTTAGGGACTTGAAGTCGAAGCCAGAAATCAGCAGAGCCACTGACAGCATCTATAGACTATTAAAGGACCATATGCAAGGCATCCACATTCAGTTGGTAGCCGGACTACAATAAAGCAAATGAACAGGCTGTCAAAGGGAAACAGCACAAACTGAAGCAGCAGCTGTAAATCCTCCATTGTGCCAATTCTTATAAGTCTTCACTCCTTCATAGCTTGATTGAGGCACAACCTTAAAGTAAATGAACATGCTGTCTTAGGGAAACAGCACAACCTTGCTGAAATAGCTGTTGGAGATCATCTATTGTGCCAATTCTCCTTAAGTCTTCACTCCTTCTTAACTTGATTGAGACTTACTGACTAAATACTAATGAAAACCAAAAATCAAAAGAATCCATGTTTGTTTAGACCTCTAACAAAAATTTCAAAAGTCTTCCCAAATGATTGAAATATATTTCAAGGTTCTCCTAACAATGAAATGTGAAGAAAGAAAATACGTTTTTTGCCAAACAACATAATTATCCATATTATGCGGATTTGATTTAAAAAGAAAATGGATTGTAAGTTAACTTTATTCAAAAGAAATAATCTGTTCCCACATAAACATAAATAGAAACAAAAAAAAAAAAAACAAAAAACGTGGTTGGTTTGGTGGTCCATTTTAATTATTTTTTCCATTAGATAAGATGGTCCATATTTTTTATCGTTTAGGTGGTCCATAATCATAACTCTTTTGTCCTTTACTTCATAAAATCAAATATGATATCGCGCTATATAGTACCATGCACTGACGTAGATCAACTGTATTTATTGAACACATTTTTCTCACTTCTCAGGCAATTCATACTGCTCTCAGGCGTATGACATTGAGATTTAGTCCTCCCAATATTGCATTCTTAATTCTACCTTTCGAAAAACCATTGCTGAATTTTCCAGCACATTTTTATGCAAATACAATTTTTTCGCCCTAAGATATTGCTACGTATCTATTACATCAGATTTCTATAAAGTAATTCTATCAAGATAGTTGCCGTGGACTTTTCATATTTGGTTACAGAAATGAGACAGTATTTTGGAATATGTAAAAGTCAAATAAATCATTCAATTAACCTTTTGAATAACCTTTGTTGATTTTTCCACAACATTACATATATTTGTAGATTTGGTGCTATGTTCGACAAAGGGGACGGATTGGAGATATATACAAAGATGACATAAAAATAAGTAAATGTATACATATAACAAAACTGGATGGATGGTTAATTGTGTGGGGATAGAGGTGGTGATATATATATAAGTAACTGAGTGACTCATTAGCTGGGTTAGAAGGATTTATACAATTAATGACCAAAGCGTCCGTGTTAGGGAACTTTGCAATTATTCTCCGGCCTCTTCAAGAGTAATTAGGGAATTTTTGCAATTTCATGTTTTTTTTTTTTTTTTTTTTAAAATGTTAATTATAAAGGTCTGTTTATGTAAATGCAAATTCAAGTCAGATGAAAAAAGTAGATTCTGTCAGCAGAAGGGAGTACTATGAGTGAATTGCTCCTTTTTTAAGTTCAGCCAAATATTTTGCTCATTTGCTTAAAGTTTAGGGGGTATTTCGCACTTTTGCCTTTTTTCTTTTATGTGTTGCTCTGTCTATGTTTTAGATTTGTTTTTTGTAATGCTATTAAGAGAGTCGCCATGAACTTTCCATATGTAGTTAGAGGAAGGCTAATTATAGTCGTACCCTAATCGGCCAGGATTCCTAAAATTACACGCTAATTAATTAAATATCTCTTAGATAAATTTAAAATTAAATTTATAGGACAAAAATGCCCTTTTAATTATTTCTTGCCTCTCCTCACTTAGATGAGGTTTATTATTATCATTATTATTATTATATATATATAAACACCTAAATTCCTTTTTTTTTTTTTTTTTTTTTTTTGTGTATATACATATAGATTGAGTAACAATATATACAAACAACATTTTTCCTTTTTCTGTATATATATAAATTGAGTATCTATACAAATTGCAACTTTTCTTTTTGTGTATATATTATATATATATAGATTAAATATCTATATATACAAACAGCCGCTTTTGTATGTATATATATATATATATATATATATATATATTATATATGAATTCATAATAGAGAGATATTGATTAGCAAAGATTAGATGATACATATATAATAATAATAATAATAATTATTATTATTATTATTATTTTGACCATTGCAATGATGAAATCTCAAATAAAAATAGTGAATTGCATGTAGAGATGGATATCATGAAAAAAGGTTTACAAGGATTTGAGTTTTAGGCTTTGTTTATTTTGATGTAAAAAAAATATTTTTCTTTTTCAGGTAAAATATTCTTTTATTTTTGCTTTATCAGTGTTTGATACAGGTCTACGTCAAGGTTGAGGTCAAGTCTATCAGGCGGGACATGTAAAATAACTTACCGAAAATTGATGGATAAGTTATTTTTGTTAAATTTTAATATTTTTTTTTTCATCGTAAATATTTTACGACAACCAAACAATAGAGAATAAAAAAATATTTTCTGAAAAATATTTTACGTCCAAGCAAATAAAGCCTTAAAGAAAACAATTGCCCCAAATATATGTATAGTATGTTATCATCTTATTAGGAAGTTCAGATAAATTTTAGTGTTGTACAGTTTTTAAAACATCACATGTGATTTTTAACATATTATATACTTCTATCGTTTCAAAAAAATGTCATGCTTTGGGAACCGTGACTCATCGACACTTTTTATAGGATGAAGGGAGTATATTTTAATATAGTGATTTTTAACATATTCAATTTGCCAAAAAATAGTAAATGTGAAGTGTTATAATTAGGTTAGTTTTAGGTTTCAAAACACCCTTTTATCACCAATTTTTCTTGGTTACTTATTTGGTCAAAAATTGTTTTGAGGTAAAAAGTAATGAGGGGAGCAAACACTATTCATTAAAAAAAATGATAATTATAATTAAAGAAATACATTTGAACTGAACACAAATTGTAGCAACAATCACCCCTCAGTAGATTTACTTATTGGACAAAGGGAGGATCACACTTACACAATATATATGAAACTGCATCAATCAATTCCGGCCATTCTATCTTATCGTAATTTAGAATTATTGAATTCGTGTTATAGATTTGAGATTGGAGAAAGTTTAGTTCAAAATTTAAAATAACTTTTTTCTAATCCCAAATTCAAGGCGCTGATTCGATACTGCTAGACATAACATTAATTAGATTGTTTGATCAGAAATAGTTATACTCTTATTTGAAAAAAGTCATGCCAATAATATAAGTTGGACAATTTTAATTAGTCTTGCAAACATGATTGTCCATTAATTTAAATATTTTGTGCCAAATTATGAAATTATGGCGCACTTATTAAATTATGAAATGATATATACCACCAATGTAGTGGATGGTTGAGATTCAAGTTTATAGAGAGTTGTTTTTCAGGAGGAAAATAAAAAAATAAAAAATAAGGCATAAAACAGTTGTGATTAGGCGAACTTATTGTCAAGCAATTCCGGCCACATAACGATGCTAAGTAGAGCAAGAGAATAACACCAGACTCTGGCACGTGCGTACTCGCACATACACATTTATTTCTTAATATACTATTAAAAGACACAACGCAGCATCGATGAATGTTGCGCTTGCGCTAGCTAGTTGAAGAGAGTTTGAATTCCGGCGCATCCTTGGCCGCAAGAACACGCACACGCCCAGTGGGCCATTCTACAACGTAGCATACAACCATCGAAGCATTCCATGTAGCCGTCATTGGATTCTGTAATAAACTTGGCAGAACGAGAGCGAAAGAGAGAAATTCACTGCTCGTGTTCATATTAAGACTTTTGTTCATTTCTTCCAGAATGTGAAAATCACATATGATCCACATGCTCTTTATTATTCATTCTTATCACTTCACTTTATTTTTTAAATAATTGTTGAACATTAAAAGCTTGAGAGAATTGCACAAGGGGGACAGTCTTGAATGACCCTAATATATAATTCCGGTATCATTAGAAAAATGAGGAGTGTATTTTAAAGATTTTTACAAAAAAAAAGTAGGACTATTTTAAAGATTTTTACAGAAAAAAAGTAAGAATATTTTAAAGATTTTCACAAAATTGATACCTTTTTGTAAATAATAATAACTCAATGAGTGTGGCAATAATAATAACTCAATGAGTGGCTGCCACAACTAAGCCCTTAATGTATCCATGCCTACTTAAAGCAAAAGGCATTATTGATAAATGAATATTATATCATGTAATACATACATTCATACAGATAGGGTATGGAACATCATAACTAAAAACTAGTGAGAATAAAAAATCAGAAGAGTCCGTTGAAAAGCTATTTTTTGCTTCTTTTTTTTTTTATAGAAAAAATATATAAGGAAATTAGTTGATTATGAAATGTTATTATTATTATTATTATTTTTAAAATAAAATAAAACAGGTTGTCCATATCATAGGTTGTCTGTGCTTTAGGTTGCTTTATGTGGTCCCTGTTAATTCTGATATGTAATTAACTTCAAATTTAGTTCAATAATTGGCTAACATATTAAATTCTTAGGTGGTGCTAAAATTTCAGAGATAGATAGATACTGAATTAGTATTTTTATTTGGATTTGACTTTAAATTTAGTTTAATAATTAGTCAAAAGATTAAGTTATTAAACCCAGCCCATGTATCAATTAATTTTTTATCTGAATTTGATGTGGGATAACACCCGCTTGTAACATCCTTCCCCACATGAACTCATGATACGCTCATCTAGACAAGTGTTTAGCGTGACATCGGATTAAGAGTTGGGCCTGATTTTAATATCAACTGTGACAGGCCGAATACTTCATGGTCAGACCCATATTTCATGGTCGGACCCAAAAATTTAAGTTCTAATGTGATAGTAAAACATAACTATCATATGTATATATATATATATATATATATACACCCCAACACATGTATATATTAAAGGTTGATATTATAAAGTAGTTGCGCAGATATATTGTAATGACCCGCTCCACCACATGGTATGATATTGTCCGCTTTGGGATTAAGACTGCACGCTTTGCTCTTAAGTTTTATCCCAAAAGGTCTCATACCAATTAGAGATAACATCACCACATATAAGTACTTCACCTTTCCCTTACCCAGGCAATGTGGAATTGTACATCAATAACTCGTCCAGTGTGGTAGTCTGTCAGGGCCACGCACCCGCCCGCTCACGGTATACCTGCCCACAAGGTCGTCACAATCACCCCCATTTGGGACCCAACGTCCGCGTTAGCCACACTTCCAACTGGGTCAGACTTTATACCATTTGTAACGACCCACTTCACCACAAAGGCCCACACGGTTTTGCTCTTAGGTTTTATCCCAAAATGCTTCATACCAATTGGAGATAACACCACCACATATAAGCACTTCACCTTATCCTTATCCAGGCAATGTGGAATTGTGAATTCGTAACTCGTTCAGTGTAGGAGCTTGCTAATGCCTCGAACCCTCCCATAAGATTGCCACATGCATATACATTTAAATATAAAAGTATGCACGTATCATCCATAACAAGGCTAGAAGGGTACTTCTTTTGTTTGAATTGCAGGTTTTTGTTATGGCCGGCCGATCCACATGGTTGGTGTCGACAATTTTATCATATTCACGGGACAATTTTATCTATAACAAATTACTTATTTAGAAAAAGAAATACTTTAATATATAATATTTAATATATTTTCTTGTCTTTTAATTGGACAATAAAATATATAAAAGAAATATATAAAGAAAATAAATAATATAGTCTTTCAAAAAGTTTTTATAAAACTGTATTACAAATTCCCTAATTTGAAAAAAAATCTAATTAGAAAAAGAAACACTTTATTATATAATATTTGATATATGTTCTTGTCTTTCTAATTAGACAAGAAACGTACATTATTTTTTAATAATAAATTTAATTACATAGAAGGTTATGGAACATCATGGGTCGTCCATATCATAGGTTGTCTGTGCTTTAGGTATCTTTATGTGGTCCTTGTTAATTCACATATGTAATTATTAACTTCAAATTTAGTTCAATAATTGGCTAAGATATTAAATTATTAGGTGGTGAACATTCAATAAATAGATAGATATTCAATTACTTTTTCATTTGGATTCTAACTTTACATTTAGTTTAATAATTAGTTAAAAGATTAATTATTGAATAATACTTGTCTTAGGTGCAAAGTAAGAATGTCCCTCTTATATTGATCTGGACCAATAAAAATATGACATGTGTCAAAAACTTTGTAAAATAATTAATAAAATTGTTTGGATCTTTTACGGATCATCCAAAAGGAAAGATTTTTTTTTTTTTTTTTTTCACTTCATGCGTTTGAGATTTTCTATTGTAAACCCTTCATATTGCAATCAATTACAGAAGAAGCTAAACAATTAGCCCAAATATGGTAAATTAACCACAATTGTAAGACTCCAATTATCAATGCAGTTTAAGGAAATGCTTCACATTGCAGCATGTGGTGATAAATCTAAACAATTTGAATGCCACTAGAGTTATGCGTATTTATTAATTGGTTGACTTTCTGAGTCATTCTGGAGATGAGGTTGCAACAGAGATGGCAGGCAACGAATGTAGTGACTTGAATCATGTCTAAAGATTGGATGTAAAAGATTATGGTTTGGGAATGGAAGAGGTCGCAAGCAGTGGAGGTGGTGGAAGTCGGTTGGTGGAAGAGAGGATTAATATTAGGGTTTCATAATTGGGAAGATAATGGGCATCAATGAAGATTTGATGGGAAGAAAGAAGGAATTGTGAGTTAAAGAGAGGGAGAACCCGCTACCAAGTCTCACACGCGTGAGAGAAAATCATCTTCCTTTTTGAATGACCAGTAAAAAGATTCGAATGATTCAGTTTAAATTTTTCTTTTTTTTGACACATGTCATTTTGTTATTGGTCCATATCAACATCAGAAGTAAAGCCCCTTTTATACGGCTTACGACAAGCTTTTTCCTAAGTTATTAGTGTTAGGATTTATATGCCCTGGCATAGCAAATTCCTGTTTGGATTAAAGTGACATATGTTCCTAACGTTTCTGAAATATTTATGTTTTATACAATTGGTGAATTCAATGTATTATATTTCGATTCATTATAGAATTGATAGTGTCCACTTGATTACAAGAGATATTTATATATGTATGTGATGGCGATCAATACATGAATATAAATAGTAATCATAAATTGTTTATAGTCGGTAATTATGGATGGACTCATAATTAATTAAGACTTGAACTGGATCCGCGTTAGGTTGAGATATATTGCGATAGCCGTCGTATGCAATTGCTCCCTATCACCGTCATGGCATTTGACTCTTAAGCATGAGAAAATTATAGACTCTTTTATTAATTAATAATTACTTTGATTTGTTCGGCGGATTTTTCGAGATCCTTAGACCGACACTTTGGATAGTTATGTAATTAATAGTTAGAGGGTTATATTTTCAATATGTGCATCATTGTTACTTGTATTTATTTTGTATTGATTGTGGTTGATCACAAAGTAAATTCGAAGGCCTTCGTGTATTTTTAGACAAAATAATTTATTATATATTTATTTATTAAATTATTATTTTTGTCAAACAAATGTTTTATTGTGATCGAGCCAGAAATAATCAATGGTACCAAAATAAATATATTAATTAAGTAGTCGGATTGATGGTTTTATTTATCCGATAACTAATTATGCATAGAGGGGTCAAAGTGCAATATTGATTTAGAGGTTATTTATTACTTAATTGGAGTTCAATTAATTTCTTTTAGTGGAGTAGAAATTAATTTATGAATTAATTGAATTGGGTCCATGGACCGGGCCAATTATTAATTCATTGTAGCCAATAAAATAATAGGCCCAATGGATTCTCACTCATAGCCCAACTTGATATTGGAATCATATTAGATTTGAGATATATGAATTAGAGATTGAGAAGGATTTGTTGTTTCCTTTTCTTTATTTTTATGTTGCCTATAAATATACATGACCTATGTATATTTTAGGGGTGATTTTGATAAGAAGAAAAAAGGAATAAATTTTCTCTCTTTAGAAAATTAGGGTTAGTGTTCTCATATAATGGAGGCTCCTACAAGCCTAGTTTTTTAAGGTCATTCATGTAGGCTTATGAGTGATTCCTAAAAGCAAGACCATCACCAAGAAGATGGAGATCCATGGAAAAAGGTGTCTAGCAAAATGGATCTACAATAAGTGAGAACATTCATTTTAGAGGAGAGATCTAAGGTTTAGTCAAACCTTAATGTAAGTATTCAATCTTTTAATTGAATGATACATCATGTTTTATTTTTGCATAAAACTTGTCTCTATGTGATGAATCAAGATCTATGAATTTAAATCTCTCGAAAAGTTTTTAAAACTTGCACGTTTCCCAACAATTAGACCTATTTCATGTATAATCAATTAATTTTTCATCTCGATCTAATGTGGGATACAGACACTTATTTCTTCTTCTCCAAGACGTTCGTTCACCCTTCCTCACACGAACTCATAATACGCTGGCCCAAGCTAATGCTTAGCTTGACATCGAACTAAAACCGAGTCTGACTCTAATAATAATTGTACAGACCGAATGCTTTATCGTCAGACTAAAACATTTCAGTTATTATGTGCTACTAACACATAACTACCGTATATATCCAATCATCTTTCCTTCCCTGTTCGACGTGCGGTAAGACCTTCCCTTGGAACAATGTGCATTAAAGGTTGATATTATAAAGTTGTTGAGCAGATGCATATACGTTAAATATAAAGTAATGCATGCATCATCCACAACATGGCTATAAACTTCTTTTGTTTGAATTGCAGCTTTTTGTTATGGCCGACCGATCCACATGGTTGGTGTTGATAATTTTATCATATTCACGGGACAATTTTATCTTAATGGAGCACATGGTAGATGTGTGAAAATCAGGGTTGATTGATGGCGATCATCAACATATAAAATGTCCCCCATCGAAAGGAATATATATATATATATATATTCACATTTAACTTAATCTTTTAATAAAAGAATTTGACACAACATTGAAAAGCCCAATTTATATGAGTTTAATGCCTAAAGCAAGAGATAAATACAATTTGCTGAGAAATCTAATATAATATTTGATGAATACATGTTTTGTTGTGCAATACATGCACATATATAATAGATAACTGAATTTTAAAATAAGTCCAAATTAAAAATTAAAAAAAAAAAAAAAAAAACCTAACCCTAAAATTTAACCCAAAAAAAATTGAATGAATCTTAATGACTACTAATGAAAACCAAAAACATTTGCCGATTTTTCTACCACATATTTATTCAATTACATATTTTTTCTTTTTGGTGTTGCTCTGTCTATCTTTTAGATCTATTTTCTTCAAAGTAATGATGCTATTAAGAGAGTCATCACCAACTTTTCATATTTAGTTACCATAATAAGACGGTGTCTTAAGATAAGTAAAAGTCATATGAATCAATCAATTAAGGCCTAGTATGATCACTATGTTAAATACATACTTTATTATTATTATTTTTTGTTAAGATCTAGTTGTGAAACTTCACACATGTATTTTGAGATTTCACCACTTTAGATGGTGAATTTCATCATCATGAATATTACTACTTTGAACTTTACCAATTTAAATGATAAATTTTATCATTTTTTTTAGTGATTAAAAACTAGTGAAATTTGACCATTGTAATGATGAAATCTCAAATAAAAATAGTGAATTCCACGTAGAGATGGATATCATGAAAAAAAAGGTTTACAAGGATTTGAGTTCTAAAGAAAACAATTGCCCCAAATATATAGTATGTTATCATCTTATTAGGAAGTTCAGATACTTTGCTGTAATCTTCATTTTTAGTAATATTGTACATTTTTTAACACATCACATATGATTTTTAACATATTCAATTTGCCAAAAATTATTAAATGTGAAGTGTAATAATTAGGTTAGTTTTAGGCCACAAAACACCCTTTTATCACCAATTTATCTGGGTTAGTTAGTTGGTCAGAAATTGTTTTGTGGTAAAAAGTAATGAGGGGAGCAAACACTATTCATTAAATAAAATGATAATTATAATTAAAGAAATACATCCAAATTGAACAAAAATTGTAACAACAATCACCACCAAACAGCTTGATTTATTGGACAAAAGGAGGATCACACTTTCACAATATATATGGAACTGGGCCATTCTATCTTAATTTGGAATCACTGAATTCATACCATATATTTGGGATTAGAGAAAGTTTAATTTAAAAGTCAAAATAAATTTTCTTCAATCCTATATTCAAGACGCTGATTCAATACAATTTCACCTTTCTCCGTAACACACAGCGGCTTTGTCCACCAATAAATATTTAGATGCGGGATGATTCACTACAGCCAAACATAACATTAATTAGATTGTTTGATTAAAAATTGTTAGGTACTTATTTGGAAAGAGTTATGCCAAGAGTATAAGTTGGACAAGTCCAATGACTCTTGCAAATATGATTGTCCATTCAATTAAATATTTTGTGCAAATTATGAAATTATGGCACATCGTTATATTATGAAATGACATATACCATCAATGTAATGGATGGTTGGAATCGTTGGATGGTTGAGATTGAAGTTTATGGAGAGTTGTTTTTCAAAAAAAAAAAAAGTTGTGATTAGGCGAACTTATTGTCAAATTACACTTATTATTAAAGAAATGCATCCAAAGAGATGACATATTTGCAAAATAGTAACTGTTGTAGCAACAATCGCCATTCAGCAACTATATTTTATTTATCGAATAGAGAATCGCACGATACATCGCGCGCACACACACAACATATATGACACAATCTCTTTCTCTATCTACATATATGTATAGCATCATTATATATATTGAACCACATCAAGCAATTCCGGCCACATAATGATGCTAAGTAGAGCAAGAGAATTACATTAGAAAAAGAAAGCAGACTCTGGCACGTGCGTACTCGCACATACACATTTATTCCTCAGTATACTATTAAAAGACGCAACGCAGCATCGATGAATGCTGCTGCAGCCGGTAACTACTTGACGAAAGTAGAAATTCCGGCGCATCCTTTGCCACAAGAACACGCACACGCCCAGTGGGCCATTCTACAACGTAGCATACACCCATCGTAACATTCCATGTAGCTCTCATTGGATTCTGTAATAAACTTGCCGCCACCAATATCAGCTTTTGCATAAACCATCACCTGCATCAGCGCCAAGGAGAGCAAGAGCAAGGCAATCAGAGTCTTGTTGTTGGTGGCCATCTCTCTCGAACTCGAACTCGAACCTGCTTTCAATATAAATTACAGAAGTACTGAGATGAGCTTGCTAATGGTATGGAGTGACAGGAGGGTGCCCATTTATATAGAAGCACCAAGTGGGAGAGCGAGAGAGAGAAATTCACTTTTGTTCATTTCTTCATGAATGTGTAAAAAAAAAAAAACATATGATCCACATGCTCTTTATTATTCACTCTTATCACTTCACTTTATTTTTTAAATAATTGTTGAACCTCAAATGCCAGTCACTGATTGAGAGAATTAATTGCAGGCCGCCCTGAATGACACTAATATATAGAGTCCCGTATCATTAGAAAAAAGAGTGAGGATATTAAAAGATTTTTACGGGGAAAAAAAAAAAAAAAAGTAAGAATATATTAAAGATTTTCACAAAATTGATACTTGACTTGGTAAATAATAAAAACTCATTGGAGTGGCCGTCCCAATTGATCCCTTAATGAATCAATGTCTGCTTAAAGCAAAAGACATTATTAATCAGATTTTTAATTCGGGACAGAGGAAGTAATTATAGATAACTTTAGAGATTGAAAGGATTGGATAAATGGTAATTAAAAAGTTATGTTTTGAAATTTTGAAGGTACTCGAGATGCACGTAGTAAATGTGCACTTAGTATTAGATGTCTATTTTCCACCTAACTTTACTAAAAATAAAAATAAAAATAAAAAACAAAAAAGGGAAAAAAATCTGTTATCACTGTAAAAAAGAGTTAAGACTGCTTTGTGATGGGTAACTTTTTCCTCTTTTCCTTTAGGTGGTCCGTATTAAATGTCATATACTCTTTTGTCCTTTACTTCATAATCAAATATGATTACCCATATAATGCACATGAAGTTTGAGAGTAGAGTGAAAAATGGGTGGGGTGCTGTAAATACACAACATTGCTCTGTAAATGTGCACCGAATTCCTTAGTACTAGATTATTTTCACGTGTTCGGGTAACTTTGCCCAAAAAGTCAAGTAGTCTGTGCTTTATGTGGTCCATATATCCTTTTTTTCTTCGGTTCTTTAGGTTTTGCCTATACTTGTCCCATCTACTGTGGCTCTATGTAATTATTTCCTCTGGCCTTGCCCAACTACTCATTGTGGCTCTCTGTAATTATTTCCTCTTATATACTATATTGCTTTACTTAAAAAAATAAAAAAATAAAAAAATTGTCTATTGACCAGTATATCACATAGTGTTATAGACTTACATCATACACTTACCATTTTCAAATAATATATATTCCCTCCGTCTCATGAAAAGTGTGACTTTTAGAGAATCGTAACTTTCACAAATTGAACTATCATGATTTTTAATTAAGTACACTTTTTTTTAGACGAAGGTAGTGTAAATGTTATCCAATATCTCACATGTTAAATACGCACTATTTTTTCGCTAGGATCTAGCACTGTAAGTTCAAACATGTATTTTGAGATTTCTGCACTTTAAATAGTGAATTTGGTGATCATGAATGTTACCATTGAAAAAAGGTTTACAAGAACGATTTGGGTTTTAAAGAAAACAAATTGCCCACAAATGGGGGTATGTTATCATCTTATTTAGGATGTTCGGATTTTTTGCTATAATCTGTACTCACATACCCATGTCTTAATGGAAGTTTAAATCCTTAAGAAAGTATGAGTTTGGTACCGTTAAGTCATTTACGATTAGTGTTGTACCCTTTTTAACTGATTTTTAACATACTAAGCTTATTTTCAACATATTAAATTTGCCAAAAATTAATATATGTAAAATGTTGAAAATGAATGTAATAATGCTGAAAAACTATAGAACACCATTATAGAACTACGAATTAAAGCAGAGGATCCAGGCGCCTTTTTAGCTAAACAGGTTGATGTCACCATTTAATTGTTGGTCCTAATAGCAATTTGTTGAATTATATGGTTCTGGAATATGGAATATGGAATATGTATTTCTTTTTTCTTTTTTCTTTTTTTTAAAAAAATATGTAATTCTTTTCAATCTAAACTTTCCTAGTAAGAATTGAATCCATAAAATTTAATAAAATATTTTATAAATAGGAATTTTGATTGAACTAAATTACCTAGTTATTTATGATTTGAGATATTTTTTTCTTAAAAAGTACTAATATCACTTTTAGAGCGGTCGGGGATTTAATTCGACAGTTAGAAAGGGGTGTGAAATTTTATGGGTGATGGAACTCTTGTTTTAAGAGGTAAGATTAAAATTTTGTAATAATTTTAAAGGGAGCATTAGTAATATTTTAAAGATATATATTGAAAAAAAAAAAAAGAACATGATATATTAATAAAAAAATTAAAATTCAGGGGGCAATTGCCCCCATCACTTGCAAATACGTCCATCCCTGTATATATAGGCATTGAGAGAGAGAGTAGAGACGTGCACTTCGATCACGTGTTCATGTTTAAAGTAGTAAGACTTTTGTCCATTTTTTCATGATTGTGTATGAACATATGATCATCTATATCACCCACTTCAGAAAATTTTCAATTTTGTTTAGATCTCTAACAAAATTTTGAAAAATAAATCCAAACGTCCTTCTATAGAACTGAAAAACGCAATTTATGTGTCCTAATTATTATGAAATTGGCCCAAGGAAAATTATTTCTTGGCCGAAAAAATATTTAATTATCTATGTTGGGGGAGAAATTCTCCCCCAACAATCTATATGATGGGTGTGTAATGAAGTTAAAACGAACTTAATAGCAATTTCAAATTTGATACATATAATTTTTGTCAAAGAAACTATTTTCATGTGTTTTTCTAGGCAAAGTTTGTAGGAAGTTAGGTAACTATAAAAAAAAAAAAGAAAAAAAAAGAAGATATTTTATTTATTTATTCTGCTATCAAAACTCTTAATATCTGTAATCCACGTCTTGTACTTTTACTATTTTTCACTAATCAAACCAAGCTTTATATCTGCCTCTTGAAATCTTTTAATTAGTTTTCCACAATACTTTTATGTAAATAAACATTTTCCTTGTAAAGTGTTGCTTGATTAGTCTATCTTTTAAACACTCAATCTATAGCTCTTTCAAGGTGAACAAGTATTACTATGAGTCCTGCATTCCTTGAATAAAAATATTTAGTGCCAAATGATGACCCAATATGTTATGAAAAATGCTATATATATATATATATATATAAACCAATTGTGTAGTGAATGATTGAGATTCATGTTTATGGGAGAAATAATGGAAGACCGCAAGTAATTCGGCGAGAAAGGAAATGTGTAGGACAACAGTAATTGTGATTAATTAGCGAAAATTATTGTCAAACTATATTTATTACTCCGCTTTAAAGAAAAAATATTCAAACAAAACACATTTTAGCAGAGTAACAACCATTGTAACAACAATAACCACACAACAGCTGCATTAATTTATTGGAGAAAGGAAGAATACGCTTAATTTATTACAACATTAAATCTCTATATGTAGGCATCATTATATATATATATATATATATATATATATATATGTCGAATAACATCAAGCAATTCCATATAATGATGCTAAATATATAGAGCAAGAGAAGACAACGAAAGAAAGCAGACTTTGGCAGCTGCACACTCATACATGCACATATATATATGATTTAATGACGCAAGTCACGCAACACAGCATCGAAGAAAGTAGGCAGTCCAGAAACAAAGCCAAAGCCGCATTCTTGGAGACAAATAAGTGGACAATCAAAAGAAGGATCACAACTTGCCATGCATTCCTGAAAGCAATCGTTAACAGATTTTGTAGTAAACTTGCCAACACCACCGAGCCTTGCTGCAGAAGCCATCACCACCATCATCAGCATGAAGGCAACCAAGAGCAAGGCACTCAGAATCTTGTTATTGGCGGCCATCTCTATCTTTCTCTCTCTAGGATAGATATATATATATGCTTCCAAGATAAAAATTATACGAGTGTTAATGCTTGGTAATGGGTTATATATATAGAGGTGCAGGATGGTACCCCTTATATACGTAGCTGATGTGGATCCACTTATAATATATATATATATTTTTTGTTGTTGTTGTATCATGTAAAACATGTTATAATATTTGTGTGAAAAATTAGACAGAAAACATAATTATAAGAAATTATAATTTTATTATTGCGTATCTATAATGTATAAATAAATATAAATATTTCGATTTATGATAATAAATCTTGTACCGATCAAGTTATAAGTCGAGATGTGCTATGCGAAATAAACAACGTACATGACTGCAATTTCGAACAACTGTGAAATGCATATATTAATTTTTTTATGAAGTAGTAATTGACATATTTCAATATAAAAAAATGTGTCTGATCGAGTTGTAATTTTTTGTTTCCTTTAAGTCTCGATGTTGGAAGTAGAAATGTGTGGGAACTCACTTAATAAAAGATAAATGATAATACACTTAGACATATAAGAGAGTGAGGACACACATTTTGCATTTTAAGGTTTATGTTTTCATTGAGAGTTGTAAGCTTTTGGTTAAAACAGTTGTATTTTTATTCTCTATAAAAATACGACCCATGCACTTTTCTCAGGTGAAAAGTAACTCTCAATAACTGCTTACGTTTTATGATTATTCTATAATGATATTTAGTGATTGGTTATTGATATAGTAAAGAGAATGTGTGCTCGAAACATATTGGACTTTACTTCAGTTATAGTCGATATTTTCACTCTCGAAACTGCATGACAGACTCCAAAATTTATTCCCGTAATCTGCTTTTAAGTGGTTCATAATCCCATATAGTAAATAAATACTATTTTTTACCTTTAATCACATATTATCTTTTGAACACATAATATACACATCGCTGGGCCCACTTCACCCAACAAAATCTCATCCAATATACACCCACCCACCATACATAACGCAACAAAATCTTCATACAATATACACCATACATGGAAGACGTACTGTCAGCAGGCCAATCACATCCCACCGACAGTTTGTCAATAATTTGCAGTTTTATAATCACACTTGCCCTTCACCCAACCACCTTCTTCTTAAACTCAATTATTGATGTGTACAATTTTGTGACCACGATATCGTGGCTTACAACTTTGTGACTAAAAGTCAGGCATCTTCTAAAAATTTGTGAATTTTTTGTCAATTAAAAGAAATAATAAAAAGGACAATTTTGTCTTATCAACTGGGCTAGTTGCGTTAAATAAATAAATAAATAAAAATAAATATAAAAACCGAGCTAGTTGCGTTAATCAACACACGGGCTTTCAAATTTGCCATGATACCCCTTCCATGACCCTCCCTCCTATTAAACCCAAGTCTGAGGCACAGTTTGGTGCAATGGAAATGAAAGGAAAAAAAAAATAAAGATAATGAAGGGTGACAAAGAAAATTGTATTTAGTATAAATAATTAGAAGAAAAGGAAAGAGAAACACAGATTTAGAAGGATTGAGAGAATGTTTAAATAGTAAATTTTGTTACCCTCCTAAAAATGAAAGATGAAAGAGAAGAGAATGATAGACTAATGTGATATTTCTAATACCAAATTCATTCTCAGGACAAAATTAAAATTACACTAAATCCAAGGGCATGTTTTACTCATATATACTTACATAGTCACTTTAAACATAAGTAGCAGATAGTAGTAACTATTAACTTTCAAAAAAAAAAAATAGCTGTAAGTATCAAACCCCTCAACCTCGGATTATACCAGGTAGGGAGATGCATATGAAAAATTATGTAACAAGTGGTTAAGACCCTTGGTCTGCAACCGTTCCAGCAAAGGGAAATTATGTGAGTCTAGGATTGTGAGATCTTATTCACTCCCTAACAGACTTGAATCTACATGAACAATCCTTACATCTAATGAATTCCCATACCAGTTTACACGTAATTGATATTAGTCATGCTTGCATTTAGCTGTTTTGGATTTGGGACTGGATTGACAACGAATCGGTATATTGCATTTAACTAAATTTATCATTTCTTTTTCACTTACCAAACATAAGTGGTCAGTTTGGTTGCCCAATTGAATGAGTTACCTGACTTTAACTCCATCCCCTGTGTTTCTTGGAATCAAATTTAAGGAGTAGTGCTTATGAAAAAATTAGAAAAAGAAAAAAAAAGGAGAAATATCAAGTGGCCTTGACCGATTTGTCTCACCTCTTTCTTCATTTTCCATCACGCCCTGAGTTCAAATTTGGATTTTTTTTCTTCTGTTTTGAGTCTCTCTCTTTGATTGACTAAGGGACAAAACAAAAAATGGTTTAAAAATCAAAATACATATACTGGAAGAGAAAAAAACATAGACTGAGTATGTCCGATCGCGTTACACAATGACCGCGATTGATAAACCATGATTTGTGTTGGATGGTGTTAATGTATAGACTGTAGAGAGGGGGAAAATCAAGTCCTTACAAAATCGAGTCAGCACAACTAACAACATTTATCAAGAAATTAATCATGCTAAACTTTAAGCAATAAATATGAGAGATAGAGATAGAGATTGCAAACAAGTACTCAGCGATTTTAGCGAGGTTCGGAAACTCCTACTCCTCGGCTCAAGACCCCTCTTAAGACTTCCCAATCCACTATGACTTCTCCTTACGGGTGGAGAGCAAACTTTTTACAAGAAGCACCTCTGTACTTCAAAGTGCTAAGAGAAACACCTTCTCTTAGTCTTCTTTAGACCACACCAGTCCTTACAAGATTTGAAGAAGATAAATGAAGTACAAGATGATCTCTCTCAGATCTGAAGTACAAATTTCAGCTCACTCTAGAGTATGTATGAATAGATTGAAGCTTAATACTCTTTGAAGACTATGAAGTGTGTGAATGATGATTCAAGGACTTTATGATTGCATGGATATGATTCAAATTGTTGCAATACCTTTTTATGAAGACCACAAGTCATTATATAGAGTTTCAGATGAATCTGATATGTATTATAGCTGTTGGACACATAGTTCAAGGTAAAATAGCGTTCAAAATTTGAATCTGCGCTGGTTCGGTCGTTCGAAATGAAACACCATTGTGTTTCGGTCGTTCGAAATGGTTTAAGGTTGGCCATCATTCTTTGTTTCAATAGACCGAAATAATTTATCTTTTGTTTCGGTCGTTCGAAACACCTTCCTCCTTTGTTCCAAAACATTCTGTTAGAATCTGTTCGTCCGATTCATTTGAGCCTTCTGTTTCTGTCATCCGAAATAACTAGAGGTTGGATTACATTAGTTCATTTTGGTAGGCCGAAATGATTTGGACTTTTATTTCGGTAGGCCGAAATAACTTGAAGCTTAGTTCCAAAATATCTGTTTATATCGGTGGACTGTTTCAGTTTGTCATTCCATTTCGGTCGACCGAAATGGAACTTCAGTTTCAGGAACATGTTTTGATGAGATTTAAATTTAGTCTTATGATCCTTAAATTTGATGAATGAGGTTCTATGCATGATTATGGATATATGAGCTTCAAAATGTTCATACATGCTTTAACAAAGGGTCATATTCACTCACTAACTTAGCTACCCCTTTTTCATTGGTATTTTCATGAACGTTTGACTGCTTGACTAATCTTGATAGTTTCCTTTTAGATCTTCATTTCTTGGCGACTTTTTCACGTATTTTTTATGATGCTCCTTTTCTTTTGAGTTTTCCATGTAATGTCTTGACTTGATGAACGTTTAGATCTGTAATATGCTCAAGGTAGACATTAGAACACATAGAACAACATTAATGAATTATGATCATCAAAAGCCTTGGATTCAAGGTCAACAATCTCCCCCTTTTTGATGATGGCAATTCATTGATGTGTACGATAAATACGAATATAGAATATCAACAGTTCTCCCCTTATCAATGTGCGTAGTTTTGAAAATGAAGTCATACATATAAGAGATTACAAATCTCCCGCTTTCCTTATGCATCTATTTTAACATTATAAGCAAGATCATATTCAAAACATGTATTTTAATATTTTAAGCAAGATCAAGACAACATATTTAAAACATGTATTTCATTTAGTCAATGGAGTCAAAATACAACATTGTCATTAAGAGAGGTAACTAGACTCACTATTACATTATATCCCAAAAATTACCACATCTACCACATTCATAGACACAATATCCCACAACATCCTAACTGCATTAACTTCATCAACACATCATTTCTCCCCTTTTGTCATGCATCAAAAAGGTAGGGGGCAAATCAAGTGATAGGTCAGAAATGAGGAAGTCCCGTAATGCGGAGGTCAGCAAGGTCGTGCTTCACAAGATCGACTTCATTGGCTACTTCTTCAAGTTGTTCGCGCAATGCGAGAATGTGTTCCCAATTTTCTTTGCCAAGATTGATTTGCTCTTTAGAAAGAGCAATATTTTCTAGTAGTAGCTCACGGAGGGATCTTTCTTCGGATGGAGGGACATCAGTGGCTTCTTGTTGTTCTTCCTCTTCTCCTTCCTCTTCTTCTTCATTACCACCTACTGGAGCATCTTCTTGTTGTTGCTCTCTCATTGCAATTTCTTGGCCCACATTTGCCTCATCACCAAATTTGGGGTCATACCAAATGTTATCTTCAGATTTTTTGAGACCCATTTGGCCGAGCAAATCTTTGTCAATCTGATAGAGATTTGTCAATTCTTACATATCCTCTCCTGCTAATCGTACTTTGTAGGCTCTGAATATTATGGTAAGAGGCATAGCATAGAACAGGTTAGTTTTTTGCTTCTTCGCGCAATCTTGCATGTGGTGAAAGATATAATACCCCTAATTTTAGAAAGGATAGTCTGGGTATTTTAATTAATGATTTTTGAATTCTATTGCATTTTTATTTAATTATGTGACTAATGCGCTTATTTGCTTAATTGATTATTTGTATGTATTTAAATTAATTGTTTAATTATAATTGTTTATCTGTTTTACTTTAATTGTTTAATTGTGAGTTGATTTTATTATTTTATTAATTGGTGGTTTAAATGACGTGTATGTTATATGACTTATCCGGTATATATTTTATATAGTCGTATATTTTATATTTTATAGAACAGAATAAGTCTGCTAGGGCTAGAAAACCCTATGCACGTAATAGTTCTTGAAGAGGGAAAACAGAGGGAGCTTGAGAGGAAACTGTGAGAACCACCAGTTAGGATTTCAGTCGTGGACTGAAGGTTGTGTCAAGGGGGAATGAATGGATGGCTTGTGGGATGGAATGGAACCGACCAGTAGGAAGTTTACCAGTGGCCGATTGTCGTCGGAGAATTTAGAGATGATGTTGAAAGGTTTCAAACTGAAACCTAAAGGCAAGTTTTATTCTATCTCCTTCTTGTAAACTTGTGTTCTGTGCATTCTATATGGTCTCCAGGAAGTTAATTAAACTTTAAAACAGATGTTTATACATAAAGAATCAAGCTGTAAACTGTTTTTTCATTTTGTGTAACTGTAATTGTTTTCTTGCATAAACTGTTGCTATTCTGTTTTAATTTTTGTCAATCAATTTATAATGGAATTTGAGAAGTTTCTATGACTGTTAAGACTTGAATTGAACCCTAGAATCTTAAAAAAAATTAGAACAGACAATTGGAACTTCGCCGGAAGCGAAGAAGAAGACCAGAGGTGGAGAAGTTGAGCTCTCAGGGAGAGAGCTGGCTCCCTAAGTAAGGGAGCCGGCTCCCTAGATGAGGGAGAGCCGGCTCTGGGAGCTTAAGAGCCGGCTCCCACGGTAGGGGAACTGGCTCCCTTGTTGAAACACCCCAACGGGGTGTTTTTCGCTATTTTTGTGATTTCAGGTGCTGAAAAAAACTTTTGAAATTAAACTGGGGGGGGGGGGGTTTAAATGATGTTTTGAACCTATTTAAGACCCAGGGATGTTGGTTTAGGCAGTGGTAAAAGACATCATGAATTATAAAATATTAATGCGCATGTTGTCCAGAAGGAAGGAAGACTGAATTGCTAATTGTTTTAGCAAATTAAATGAACTGATATAAAAGGTATTTTTAGGACTTTGTATCAATGATTTATATCACATATTTAAGTCCCAGGAGTGTTGGTTGGGTTGCGGTTATGGACGTCATGTAATTTTATATGTTTATTTACATGCTGTCAGGTGTTGAGGAGGTTTTACTTGCTGGTTTTGTTTTAACCAGTTTAAATGGATTAGTATAAAATACCGCTGGGGTTTTACATAATGTGCAGTATAGACTTCTGAGTGTCATTATATTATGCACAGGTTTTAAGATGGAGGATTAAATGGACGTCATGTGATGTAAACATTAATTTGCATGCCGTTAAGGATTGATGAGGATTTAATTACTAGTCTTTATTTAGTATTTTAAATGAACTGGTATGAAAGTATCATTTGTAAATTTTAGTATAATGTGCTCAGTTTATAATTCTGATAACCATTATACCATGCTAAGGATGTTAATTGATGAACTGTTTTAATTTCTGTTCTGTCAATTATACGAATATGGATAGTTTGAATTGTGTATTATTACGTAGCAATTTAAACAGAGGTTCTATGATCATAATCATATACTGGACACATAATAGGATCTTATCTATAACTGATTTCTATTATGTTAGTTTTTGAATATACTTGATGTTCATTTGAGTGTGCATCATTTATGAATCATGTACATTATATGCACCGGTATGAGACGGTGGCATATCAAGGGCGGATTAGATCAAAACGCTAAATCCTACATGTTCATACATACGGAATGGATTAACTAAAATAGTTAAATCCTACATGGATGCATGTCCTGTTAACTAAAACAATTGAACGACATAACGAATATTTGCTTTACTTTTCTGTATTAGGAAAGATTTATATATATCATTATAGTACCGTGATATGAGCTTGAGTCTCCTGATCATGGTTCGGGTGCGTATATTGCCTTGAATGGATAACAGGACCTAATGACGTTCCCTGGTAGGTCTAGGTGTGCATGACTACACTACGTGCGTTTTGCGTGTTACCTTCTACTCAGGTGTGATGACTATAGGTTAGTGAGCGTCCTATAGTGTGTATCTATATCTATATGGATTATTTTAGATATTGCCGAGCTATCTAGGATGTATCTGCGTATCGAATTTATGTATGGATTGTAGTAGGATAGAACTTGCATGTGGGCCTAACCCACTCTTATTTTTCAGGTGTTTGTCAATACCAGACTTAGAGCTTGATCGTGATGATGCAGATACAGACACTCATTCTTCCGACTACATATAATTTTCTTTTTAATTTTAGTTTTGGATTTTGATTCTGTAAATTTATTTATCGTTTGAGATTATTAGGGGTCCACTAGATGAATTCCCGAGTTTTACGGATTTAAAGGTTTAAATTTTACTAAACTTTTCATTTGGAGGATTTTTACATTTAGAATTCCTTTCAGCTTTTTATTTTATTTTATTTTAATTCTTTTATAATCTGCTTGTTTAAATATTAATTGTCTGGTATCCCTTGGATCTATGCTCGGACTTGATCACCCGTGGCTCTAGAATCGAGGGGTATCACAAAAGATGAGTAAAGCGAGGTCAAACTTCTTTCCATTTAGAACACACCAGATTAAAAAAGCTTCCATAAATGACACATTCGAGCGACCGTCGGATTTTGGAAGAATGGTACGGATGATAATATGATAACTAAGACGAGCTTTCACGGTTAACTGACTTGCAACTATCTTGTTAGTGTTTTCAGTAGAAAGGTGGCTCATTTGTTGAACTACTTGTAAAGGGTCAAACTCTTCCCCGTGATACCAGTTATAGGCAGTAAAGCAGGTGATATCGCCGTGGGGAATTTTGATAATGCGGCGAATACTAGATAAGGTAAGGTGAATGTGAAACCCTACGACGAAGGAATCGAAAGTATTTTGTCCTAGTTCTTTCTCAAGATGAGTGTAAAACAGTCTAACAAGCTTGGGGTAATAGGGAACTTTGAGAGAGACAAAACCACCCAAGCCGATGGTATTAAATAGAGAGAAGGTGTGTTGAATCAACTCTTCAGTTTCACTACTATAAAAAAAATTTCCATTCTCAACTATCTTATGAATGAATTTGGTTTCATAGATTTCTTTGAACTCGGGTTCTCGAAAAAAACGCATTGTTGGGGCAGGATAGGGGTCGGGATGGTCAGGGTTGGGTGTGGCAGACCCTCCGGCATCATGATTATGAAAACTCTTATGGCGTTTTTCTAAATCTCTGGCCGACCTAGATGGATTCTTCCTAGAGGCCATGAAAAGGAATTTAAGAGTTGTTTCTAGAGTTGAGGGAATAGATATGGCATACAATAACTCTCTAAGATAATAAAAAATAAGCACAGAAAGACAATAATCTAAGATGTCAACATAGGATGAAAAATGAGTCGATTTTGAGTGAATAAGATGAGACTTACCTTGAATGCGAAGAGGGGGGAGAGAGGAAGCTTCGTAATCGCCTTTTGAGAGTGAGAGAGAGATTTGAGAAAAAAAAATAGGATTCACGGGCCATTTAAAATCAAATTTGGGCCTTTACATGTTTGGGCCCCGAAACATCGGTCGACCGAAATGCCTTCATCGGTAGGCCGAAATGCATTCTGATGAAATTTTAATTTCTTATTTCGGTCCGCCGAAATAGGATTTTGGTCTGCCGAAGTGTTTATTTCGGTCGACCGAAGTAGAGTTTCGGTCTGCCGAAATGAATGCAGAAGCAAATCTTTGAAGGATTCATCAGCTGTCATTGAATCTCTCTTTCCATTGCTATTCCGATTTCTCGACAAAATGTGCAAAATCTATCTTCTTGAAGTGGCTTTGTGAGAATATCGGCCAATTGATTCTCAGTACTAATGAACAACAATTCGATATCACCTTTTGATACGTGATCCCATAAGAAATGATACCTAATCTCAATATGTTTTGTTTTTTAGTGCTAAATGGGATTTTTTTATATACAAACGGCACTCGTATTGTCACATTTGATAGGAATTTTGTCGAAAAATAACCCAAAGTCCTCTAGTTGTTATTTGATATACAGAGTTTGTGCACAGCAGCTGCCAGCAGCTACATATTCAGCTTCAATAGTGGATAATGCGACTGAATTTTGTTTCTTGCACGACCAAGACACAAGGGACTGACCTATAAAATGACATGCACCGCTTGTACTTTTTCTATCAACTTTACACCCAGCGAAATCTGCATCAGTATATCTTACAAGCTCAAAGGATGTATGTCTAGGATACCATAATCCTAAGTTAATAGTACCATTTAAATATTTGAAAATATGTTTGACAGAATTCAAGTGAGACTTTTTGGAACAAGATTGAAACCTAGCATATAGACATATACTAAACATAATGTCCGGCCTACTAGCCGTTAAATATAAAAGACTTCCAATCATCCCTCTAAATTTCTTAATATCAACATCCTTACCTTTCTCATCCTTATCAAGTTTTAAGGATGGACTCATAGGAGTTTTGGCATGCTTGGAATCCTCGGAGCCAAATTTCTTTAGCAAATCTTTAGTATACTTTAATTGGGAAACAAAGATTCCATTAAGAGTTTGTTTGATTTGCAGCCCTAAAAAGATGTTGAGTTCATCCATCATGCTTATTTCAAACTCGTTTTGCATGGAGGTGGCAAACTCTTTGCTTAGCAAGTCATTAGTTAATCCAAAAATAATATTACCAACGTAAATTTGAATGATCAACAAATTGCCATCAATAATTTGGTAAAAAGTGTATTGTCAATTTTACCTCTACCAAAATCATTTGAAAGTAGAAACCCACTAAGTCTTTCATACCAAGCTCAATGAGCTTATTTCAAACCATATAATGCTTTAGATAATTTATAAACATGGTTTGGACTTTCATAACTTTTAAAGCCCGGTGGTTGTTTCACATATACTTCTTCATCTATAAAACCATTTAAGAAAGCGTTATTTACATCCATTTGAAATAATTTAAAATTTTTGTGAGATGCAAATGCAAGCAATATTCTTATAGCCTAAAGTTTAGCAACGGGAGCAAAAGTCTCTTCATAATCTGTACCTTCTTCTTGGTTATAGCCTTTTGCAACAAGTTTAACCTTGTTCCAAACAATAATTCCTGATTCATCCTTTTTGTTTCTAAAAACCCATTTTGTGCCGATGACTGTTTTATGTTGAGGTCTAGGGACAAGATGCCAAACCTTGTTTCTTTTGAATTGAATGAGCTCTTCTTGCATTGCCAATAGCTAAGATTCATCATTTTCAGCCTCATGTATATTTTTATGTTCGAATTGAGAAACAAATGCCACAAAATTACATACATTTCTTAATTGTAAGCTTGTAACAACAACTTTGGATGGATCACCAATCACTTGATCTATTGGATGATTATGAACTAATTTCCATTCATTTGGAGTAGTTTTATTTTGAGAAATGTCATCACTTGAATTGGTGTTTTGAGAGATATCAATAGGAGACTCATTTACATTGAGTTCATTGATACTTTTATCAAACTCAATAAGGGACTCATTTACATTGAGTTTATTGGTACCCTTTTCAAGTTCAATTTCTTCATCATTGTCCATCACTCTTTTTATAGGAGAAGTTGGGGATTCATCAAATACAACATGTATGGATTCAACCATAACCAAAGTCCTTTTATTATAGACTCTAAATGCTTCTAGAAGAATAACCAAGAAAAATGCCTTCATCGGATTTAGCATCAAATTTTTCTAAATTGTCTTTGTGGTTAAGAACGAAACATTTATACCCAAAAACTTTGAAATAACCTATATTAGGTTTCCTTTTGTTCCATAGCTCATATGGTGTTTTGTTGAGAATTTTTCTAATGACAACTCTATTTATGACATAACATGAAGTATTACGGCTTCGGCCCATAGAGATTTAGGTGATTTATGCTCATTTAGCATGGTTCTAGCCATCTCTTGAAGAGACCTATTTTTCCTTTCAATAACTCCATTTTGTTGGGGAGTCCTAGGTGCCGAAAGATTATGATTATAGCCATTTTCGTTGCAAAATCTTTCAACGTCTTGATTATCGAACTCTCTACTCCTATCACTTCTAATAGTTTTAATCTTACATTCCTTTTCATTTTCGACTCTTTTTCAAAATTTAGAAAGAATTAAGTGAGCCTCATTTTTGCGTGCAAGAAAGAATACTCGAGTGAATCTAAAGTAGTCACCAACAATCACAAAAGCATAAAGTTTACCACCAAGACTAGCAATTTTCTCTGACCCAAATAGATCCATGTGAATCAATTCAAGTGGTTTTAAAGTGGTTATGTCATTTTTCCTTTTGAAAGAAGACTTGACTTGCTTACCTATTTGACAAGCACAACTAGGTTTGTCTTTTGAAAAATTTGTCTTTGTGAGACATTTGACTAATTCATTTTTAGACAATCTTGAGATTAAATCCATGCTAGCATGGCCCAACCTTTTATGCCACAACCAATTATGTTCATTTGATGACATGAAACATTTAACATCTTGATCATGAAGTTCACCTAAGAGCAAGGTATATACATTACTATTTCTAGGAGCACAAAATATTTGAGTTTCATTTCTTTTAACGATACACTTATCCAATTTAAAAATCACATCAAATCCATTGTCACAAATTTGACTAACACTAAATAGATTATGCTTTAATCCTTCAACAAGTAAGACATTTTCAATAGATAAGGAAGAAGAAATACCTATGATTCCAATGCTAATTACCTTGCCTTTGGAATTGTCTCCAAATGTGACGCTTCCACCGTTGTATGCTTTTAGATAAGAGAATTTTGAGTGATCACCCGTCATGTGTCTTGAACATCCACTATCTAGAAACCATTTGTCCTTGGAGGATGTGGAGGCACATAAAAGTTTAAAGTCTTCACTTGGTACCCAAATTTTGTTAGGTCCGTAAGAGTTAGCTAGAGGCACGTATGTTCCTTTAAGAACCTACTTCTTTATGATTTCGGCCTTTTCTTTGAGCAATCTTGAATAAGATGACCCATTCTTTTACAATAGTTGCATCTAGAATTTTTGTTCTTACTTTTAACAAAGTAGTTAGCCAAAGGCTCTCTTTTTTTTAATAGGCAAGCTTTTTTGTCAAAATGATCATATCCTAATCCATTTTTATTAAAGACACTTCTTTGAGCACCTAACATGAGTTCTAAATTCTTTTTACCTTTAGTAAACTTTGCAAGACCATCAATTTGGTCTTCAATGATTAGTTTTCAGAAGTAAGATCATGTGATGCTGATTCTTTAAGTAGAGTGCATTCCTTTTTCAAGCAATCATTTTTATTTTGAAGAATTTGAAGTTTGTTTTCAATGATAAGTTTTTCTCTTATTTGAGTAGCACATTTTTGACCATTTTACCTAGTTCATCATGCAATTCTTTAAAATCATCAAGTAGACCATTATAAGTATCAACCAAATCATCATAAGAAATTTCACATTCAGATGAAGAGTCGAGATTAGAGTTTACCTCATCCCTGTTTGCCATGAGACAAAGAATAGCCTTTTCTTCATCGTTTTCGGAACCGTTTGAGTCATCATCTTCCCAAATGGCTTGCATGGCTCTTCTTTTTTTTCTTTTCCTCTTTATAAACAAGACAATCAGCTTTGAAATGTCCCGATTTTTCATAATAAAAACAGGTAGCGATGTGTGATACCCCTCGATTCTAGAGCCACGGGTGATCAAGTCCAAGCACAGATCCGAGAGATACCAAACAATTAATATGTAAACAAACAAGAGTACAAAAGAATTAAGAATAAAATAATACGCTGAATAGAATTCTAAATATAAAAAAAAATTCTCCAAAAATAATAGATTAATATAATTTAATCTTTCCAATTCATATAACTTGGGAATCCATCCAGTGGACCCCTAATAATCCCAAATGAAAATAAATTACAGAACTACCATCCAAACTATCATATGAAATGAAATTCTACGTAGTCGGAAGAGTGAGTGACTGTATCTGCCCCATCACGATCAAGCTCTAAGCCTGATACTGACGAATACTTGAAAAATAAGAGTGGATCAGGCCCATATATAAGTTTCATCTTACTACAATCCAAACATAAACACGATACGCAAATACATCCTAGACAGCTCGACAATAACTAAAATAGTCCATATAGATATAGATACACACTATAGGATGTGCACTAGTCTATAGTGTAGTTCAGTCTGAATAGCAGGTAACATGTAAATCACACTTTCCAACGGCCATGTACACCTACCTACCAGGGAACATCAGCTATAACTAGTTACCCAAAGTAGTTAGCCAACCATGATCTTGAGACTCAAGCTCATATCACAGTACCATATGTATATATAGATATATAACTCCTTCCTAATACAGAAAAGTAAAACAAACATCCGTTATGTCGTTCAACTGTTTTAGTTGACAGGGCATGCATCTATGTAGGATTTAACTGTTTTAGTTAATCCATTCCATATGTATGAAGAGGTAGGACTTAGCGTTTTGATCTAATCCATCCCCAATATGCCACCGTCACATACCAGTGCATACAATGCATATGATCCACAAATGATGCACACTCAAATAAGTATCAAATACATCCAGAGACAAACATAATAGAAATTAGATATAGATAAGATCCTATCATACATCCAGTATATGATTATAATCATAAAACCTCCGTTTAAATTGCTAGAGTAAAGATACACAAGTTAAACTATCCATCCAATTGACAAAACAAATATTATAATCGTTCATCAATTTAAAATCCATAGCATGTTATAATGATAATCAGAAGTATTAACTGAGCACATTATACAAAAATCCCATAAATCCTTTCATACTAGTCTATTAAATTTACTAAACAATACTAGCAATTTAAACCTTCCAGAATCCTTAACAGCATACGAATTATTATATAAATTTCATGATGTCCACTTAATCCTCATTATGAATCCAAGGCATGATACAATCATACTCAAATCCTATAATTTCATTCATATTAGTCCGTTTACTTTACTAAACCCACCACTAGCAATAAAGCTTCCTTATTCCGTGACAACATGCAAATTACTATTTAAATTTCATGGAGTCCCTGAACACAATATAAACCAACACTCTGGCCTTCATTAAATTATATATATATCAATTATGTAAAAACCAAACCACAACTCTCATACCAGTCCAATTAGTTTGCTCAACAAACTAGAAATTAAATCTTCCGCCTTACTTGACAGCACCCATATTTATCTTTAAAAATTCATGATGTCCCTTAATATTAGCGCACTGGCATATACTAACTATTTTAAGGCTTTAACAAGTTAATTTTAAACATTTAAAACCCCACAACATTTTCCAAAAATTACCTCTAAGCCCCTCGAATCCGAAAAACATCATAAAACACCCCGCAGGGGTATTTTGGCAAGGGAGCCGGCTCCCCCTTCATGGGAGCAGGCTCTGGCACCCTTGGAGCCGGCTCTCCCTCATAAAGAGCTGGCTCTCCCACCTAGGGAGCCGGCTCCCTCCCTTAGGGAGCCGGCTTTCTCCCTGAGAGCCCCTCTCTGCTTTGTCCATTCGTCTTCTTCACTTCCGACGAAATTTTCAATCTCTGTCCCAATGGTTTTTAAACTTCTTAGGGTCTAATTCAAATCCAAACAGTCCTAGAAACTCCTCACATTCCATTAAGAATTAATTTACCAAAGTTTACAACCTAATCAAAATAGTTTATGCGAAACAGTTACAGTTTAAACAAAGGCATACAACGGATTACAGTTTAATTTATCATGCATAACACATCCATTTTAAATGTTTAATTAACTTCCTGGAGACCATATAGAATGCACAGAATACAAGTTTACAGGAAAGAGATAGAATGAAACTTGTCTTTAGGTTTCGGTTTGAAACCTTTCAACATCATCTCTAAGTTTCGGCAACCCCAAGACTATCCATTCCTCCTCTGATCACTGTTCTCTTCCTTTGTTGCTTCTTGGCTCAACCCATGAGCAACTCCCTTAATTAATCTCTCAAGACCTCCTTTGTTTATCTCTTAAGACCCTCTCTGTTTATCTCTCAAATCACTACTACGTGAATAGGGTTTTCCAACCCTAGCCGACGTATACTGTTCTATATATATATATATATGCTGTTATTAACCCTACTTCTAACTCCAACCAAACTATATGTCGGCTTAACATCGTCTCTAGCATAAAAACCTAAACCTAAATTATATACGACTCATACAAATATAATCAATTAAGTCATACAAGCCATCAAATAATACCCGTCAATTAAAAATACCAATTAAATCAACTGAGAAAATTAAATAACAATTAAACAATTAATTTAGAATAATTACAATTAAACACATAGCCAGATAATCACATTTAAATGCAAATAAAACAAATAATCAATTAAAATGCACATAAAACAAATAATTAAATTCCAATTATATCCTTTTGAGAAATAGGAGTATTACAGGGTGTCTCATTTGCTTTGTTCATTTGATGATTCACCCTTTTGAATCTTCCCTTATTGAATTTCTTCCTATGAAGAAATCTTTTGAAGGATTAAATAATGAGAGCAAGATCATCATTTTCACTTTTGTTGCCAGCAGTTTCCTTTTCTATTTAAGAGGATTTGAGAGCAATTTCTTTCTTTCGATGATGTTCTCCTTCTCTATCTTTTAGGGTGATTTCCCATGTAATAAGAGAGCCTAGAAGTTCATCCAACTCAAGTGTGTTGAGGTTGTGGGCTTCCTTAATTGCCGTAACTTTTGTATCCCATTTTTCAGGTAAGCTTCTTAGAATTTTCCTTGCAAGATCATAATTAATAATAGTTCTACAAAAATGCTTTAAGCCATTTATAATGTCAGTAAATCTCACAAACATTTCACTAATGGACTCATTTTAATTCATACGAAATAATTCATATTGATGCATAAGAACATCAATTTTGGATTCCTTCACTTCTGATGTCCCTTCATAGGTAATCTAAAGTTTATCCCAGATTTCTTTAGTTGTGGTACATGTAGAGACTCTATTGTACTCACTATGACTTATGGCACAATTCAAATTTACCTTGGTTTTAGCATTTAGGGAAATAAGTTTATAATCTTCGGTGTCCCATTCTTCTTCAATTTTAGGGGGCTTTTCTTGTGTCAACAACTTTCATTGGAACGAATGGACCATTGACTATAACTAACCAAATTTGATAATTAATAGATTGAAGAAAATCTATCATTCTATTTTTCCAATAACCATAGTTTGTTCCATCGAACTAAGGAGGTCTAGAATTAGATTGACCTTCTTGATAAAAGTGACTATTTGTGTTTGCCATGATTGTTCTTTAATGCACTTAAGCCTTTTCAATAGAGATTAGACTCTAATACCAATTATTGCCCAAGTAATGACTCTAGAGGGGGTGAATAGAGTCTTAACAAACAATGGTCAATTTTTAATTTAGATTAACATGCAAGTACTAAGCTTAACTTTCTTGACAATTGTTAAATAAAACAATCTGAATTTTAAACCTCAACTAACAACATTTATCAAGAAATTAATCATGCTAAAATTTAAGCAATAAATATGAGAGATAGAGATAAAGATTGCAAACAAGTACTCAGCGATTTTAGCGAGGTTCGAAAACTTCTACTCCTCGGCTCAAGACCCCCCTTGAGACTTCCCAATTCACTATGGCTTCTCCTTACTGGTGGAGAGAAAACCTTTTACAAGACGTACCTCTTTACTTCAAAGTGTTAAGAGAAACACCTTCTCTTAGTCTTTCTTAGACCACACCAGTCCTTACAAGATTTGAAGAAGATAAATGAAGTACAAGATGATCTCTCTTAGATCTGAAGTACAAATTTCAGCTCACTCTAGAGTATGTATGAATAGATTGAAGCTCAATAGACTATGAAGTGTGTGAATGATGATTCAAGGACTTTATGATTGCAAGGATATGATTCAAATTGTTGCAATACCTTTTTATGAAGACCACAAGTCATTATATAGAGTTTCAGATGAATCTGATATGTATTATAGCTGTTGGATACACAGTTCGAGGTAAAATAGCCGTTCAAAATTTGAATCTGCGTCGATTCGGTCGTCCGAAATGAAACACCATTGTGTTTCAGTCGTCCAAAATGGTTTAAAGTTGGCCATCATTCTTTATTTCGATAGATCGAAATAATCTACCTTTTGTTTTGGTCGTCCGAAACACCTTCCTCCTTTGTTCTAAAACATTCTGTTAGAATCGGTTCGTCTGATTCATTTGGCCCTTTTGTTTCTGTCGTCCAAAATAACTAGAGGTGGGATTACATCAGTTCATTTGGGTAAGCCGAAATGATTTGGACTTTTATTTTGGTAGGCCGAAATAACTTGAAGCTTAGTTCCAAAATATCTGTTTATATCGGTCGATTGTTTCAGTTTGTCATTCCATTTCGGTCGACAGAAATGGAACTTCAGTTTCAGGAACATGCTTTGATGAGATTTAAATTTAGTCTTATGTTCCTTAAGTTTGATGAATGAGGTTCTATGCTTGATTATAAATATATGAGTTTCAAAATGTTCATACATGTTTTAACAAAAGGTCTTATTCACTCACTAACTTAGCTACCCCTTTTTCATTGGTATTTGTATGATCGTTTGACTGCTTGACTAATCTCGATAGCTTACTTTTAGATCTTGATTTCTTGGCAACTTTTTCATGTATTTTTTATGATGCTCCTTTTCTTTTGAATTTTTCATCTAATGTCTTGACTTGATGAACACTTAGATCTGTAATATGCTCAAAGTAAACATTAGAACACATACAAACAACATTAATGAATTATGATCATCAAAAGCCTTGGATTCAAGGTCAACAAGCCTAGCCAACCAGAAATGTTCGGGGTCGGATTGACAATGAATCGGTATCGGGCCAACCCGATGCCGCCTAAATCCTGGTTTAGGTAGGGTTTTGCTGGGCACGCACTTCCACCCGTACCTACGGATCCACTAACACATAGTAGCTTCCATTGTATAGTCTAGTCTACACATACAATCTGTGTTACATATGTGCCTTTTTCACAGGCAATTAATCGAACAACCGGTGGCGGGAAGTCGTATTTGTGCCCTAAATTTGCATTTCTGGACTCTCTCTCTACAATGGCGACTAAGGAAGAAGAAACCCCAAAGATGGATGAATCTATGGTAGAGAAAGAAGTAGACTACAAGCACGATTCGAAGGGAAGAGTTCTTCAAGCATGCTTCCTTCAAGAATGGAAACTGGTGAAGTCTGTCCTTGACGGCATCGTTTCCAGTGGCCATGTCTCTGATCTCTCTTCCACTTACAAGATCCTGTCTATCGTAATCCCTCTCTTCTGCTTCTCTGAATCTATACAAAATTTCAATTTTACTATATTTGCTAAAATGAATAATTTGTTTACGCTGACATTTTACATGTTTGCGTATATGTATATAAATTTGAATTAGATTTTTAGGATTGGGTTTAGTTTGGTGCTTGATTTGGAACTACTTGTATTATTTTAGTATTATAGGATGATATTACTTCATTTCTCCTATGAATCTCTTCAGTTTATAGGGCAATACTGAAATCAATCAATGTGAACATGTTACCTACTAAGGAAGTGGTTAGTCTATACAGAGAAGGAAACTGGAAGCAAGAAACTTCTGTAGAACGAAATATTCTGTTGATGAGCAACTTGGCCCCTTCCATGGGTCTTTTTCAATGAGATTGTTGCTTCTGAATTTACTGTCCACTGACCCGGTAAGTTTCAATGCAAGAAGGTTCAAACTCAACAATTGGGAAACCTTATATTCGGCTTGAGTGCAATCTGCTTTTAGGAACTTGATTATTGGGAACCTCAATTGTATGCCAACTGTGTAATCTGCCTTTTATGTCACTACAATCTGAAATTGCATGTATACATCGCATGTGCATCAGTTTGGTTTCTTATCGAGGAAAAAAAAAAAGAAAAGAAAAGAAAAGAAAAGAATCTTTACCTTTTGTAAGGAATATGGTGAAGGAAATACCATTAAGGTAGAAGTGAGAGCCCTTGTGATGTGCTTGATCTCAAGCACCTCCATTGAAAGTTTTTAACTGTACTCGAGGTTCGAGGATGATATTTTTTGTAATGTTAATGATTGGATCAAAGAAGTTGAAGGTGTTCCTTACAGGCTTTGAAATGCCGCAAAGGAAACAATTGGCTTGCTTAGGGAGATGTATTGTTCAATATTTTGGGTGCTATGAAGTGCAAACATGGGCACAGATTCCTTTTGAGGAAGTCTTTGAAATGCCACAAAATAAAGCAATTGGCTTTATTTTATTTTATTTATTCCTCTTTCAAAAAAAGGAAGTCTCTGCTGCTCCTCTATGATCTTCTTTGGTTGCAATGGAGTTTTCTTGTCAACAAAAGGGACAAAGCATGATGAGGCGATGCCCCATTATAGTGTATTTAACTTGCCACTCACTGCAACCAGGAATGGCTAAACCTATACCAGCTTTAAGTTATTAGTAACTATAATTTTAACATTTGCCTGGTTTCTCCATATGCTACCGTTTTTCACATATTTTATTGTGAAAGAAACCATTTGATTGAATCTGCACTTTTTTTTTCTTTTTTCTTTTTTCTTTTTTTTTTTCCCAATTATACAGATGGACAAATACCAGTAACAGGGTCAACTACTAGAACCTTACCTGGAGAGCATAGTTTCTCCTCTGATGTTCATCGTCCGCTCTAAAACAATTGAACTTGGGTTAGCCTACAATGAAGTTCTTGCAATAATCAATCCCTTATGCATCATAATTTATTCTATGGTTACAGTTTGTGGATACAAGGCTGTTATTATGTTCTTTCCCCATCAGGTTTCTGACTTAGAACTTGCAGTATCTCTCTTGGGGAAATGCCGTGACACAGTTGCCGTGGCATCACTGCGGCAAGAAAGTACGGGAGAGATGGAGGCACAATGTGTGATGCTTTTGTGGCTTTCCATCCATGTGCTGGTTCCTTTTGATATCTCATTCGTGGATACAAGTATTGCTAATAGTAATTACCTCGGTGGAGATGAGCCGCCTCCTTTGGTACTGAGGATATTAGGATTCTCTAAGGATTACCTTTCAAGTGCTGGTCCAATGCGCACCGTAGCTGGATTGCTGCTCTCAAGGCTTTTAACACGCCCAGATATGTTGAAGGCTTTTATCAGGTTTTTCTCATAAATGAAGGCATTTTCTGGTATTTACAACACAATGAAATATTATGGCATTATGTATTGTGACTCTTCATAAGGTTGGTCTAACTCTTAAGTGATCAATGCAAGTGGAGTGAGTTTGGGGTTGTTGACCAAAGAGTCTCCAGAGTGCTTATGTAACCTAAATATACTTGCTGCTATACTATCAGTATTACTGTAGAAGAAAATATGAATACTGGTATATGAACAACTATATTGTTAATATCTATAGGGGTACATAATTCAATTATGTTGAAAATATTTTATCTACTAGAAAAATTATTTAGTATTTTTAAAAAAATATATAAAGCAAGAATGTTAGCATGAAGTAGTAACACTATGACTAGCATGTTAATAATCACAACTGAGGCTATGAGTTCCACACTAAATCTTACCCGTATTCAAGAGCTGATCAGGTGTTGTCTATGTTAAAGAATAAGTGAACGCACACAGAATCATGCTGTCATGATAGGTAATTCACTGACTGGCTGTGGATCCTTGCTGAAGTGCCAATCTATGGATTGAAAGTGCGAGCACTTGCAAGGCAGATAGATTTAGAGTGCCAAACTTTGTGTTATTATGCTGAACATATTAGTTATTCTATGGCCGCTTGAGCTGACATAGAGTATTGTTATTTCTTCTTTAGCTTCTTTGATTGGAGACACGAAGTTCTGTCTTCTGTCGAAGATGATGTCATGGATCACTTTCGATTACTTGGTGCCGTGGAAGCAATGGCTGCCATTTTCAAGGTTTGCTTTTGTTTCTATAATGGCTTTATTTTATCATAATCATGTAACGATGTATGGTGGTTTCTTTTAATACGTTTGATTAACAAGATGGTAAAATAGGTATTCAAATGTCGCTATCAAATGAAAAGAAAAATTGTAATTTAAAGCTCCTCGCAAATGACTGCCAATTGTTCAAAAGTTTTGTAAGCTAAACTACGTCTCCATTGTTAAAAAAATTTGTAAGTGACTTAACGAGTGTTCTTTTTGTTTTCTTTTCTGAAAATAGTGGATAACATCCTGCAGTCTTACTACTGATGCAGGCTGGCAGCAGAAAATTGCTACTTGATATGGTTACTGTTGTTTTGAATGATACATGAGATTTGATCAAGTCCAATAGGGCTGCTAGGAGTACCTTACTTCGTAAATATTTGGGTAAACTAACTCAGCGGATTGGGCTTATTTGCCTCCCTCATCGTTCACCATCCTGGCGCTACGTGGTTAGAACTGCTGAATTATGAGTACTGTATGATTTGAATGTCCTTGAATTCTTTTTTATATGTCATTTTATATAATTTCACCCTTCTCCTGTTAAGAAAGCAGAAAAAATTATTGAAACCAAGAGAGAACACAAACACCATCAGGAAAGATGACTGATCCTTTTGATGGAAGGCAAAAAAAACAAAAAACATCAACATGACCTATAGACTAGAACAAATCAAAGCCGGACAAATTCAACACCAATCAAATGGCATTAAAATGGCCACCTGACCTTAAGGGGCTAATGACCTTTCAGAAAAAAAACCAACAAATAAGCCTCATGGTTCTACTTGTCTCAAAAATATGAGATAATCAAACGTATGTTTTATAGTTAACATATTTGGTATATGTTTCGTTTTCTTACAGTCTCTGTTTCAACGTTTGTCGTTACTTTTCAAGTTGCCTTGCAACTAGTCTCTACTTTTTACACTACTGTTCAAAAATTTGAGTTTAATTTTGAAGCGTTGGCTGACCGTCTTTATAAATAGGAAGATAAACATATTGTTGGAGTCCCTAAAACTGCATATTTAAGAAATTTGTTGAATAAGACTGTTGGCTAAGAAGTTTTTCTTTCTATCTACTTTTTTTCAGTGCTGAGCATGTCTTGTTTTTATAGAATGTGGAACAGATGTGTTGCATGATTAGTTTTCTCATCTGATCTTTCCTCCATAACATGTAACATTCTTTGAGCAATTTTGTCAATAGTGTTATGGAAGAGACATTTCAATTGAAGTGTTCATGCACGATCTTCATATAATTCATTTTTACATTCTGAAGATACTTATCTAAATATTGGCATATGTGCTTTATATAGCACAAGGGCACAATGAAGCTGCCTACTAGAGAATGGTGGCACTTCGAATGAAACCATGTAAGAGCCACAAATTGTGCAAGCTCATTTTGTCATAAAAAACTCTTCATTTCTCTTACCTAAGATTTCAAGATGGCAAGACCATGATTTTTCATAGGAGATTATCTTTAGGTCCTCTAGCCTTGACCATGGGGTATACATCATTGCAAGGTCCAGACCGTGCTAACTTTTTTGGAGAAAGGAGGGTCGTAAAGTGTGTGACATGGGGTGGTGGTCAAGAAGACGATGCACTTAAACCACCTCAAAAAATAAAATTTCCCTCCTTCCACCAGCAATTTAACGTTTAATAACTAATAACTGGGGTGAAAATTTCCGATTTAGAGAAAAACCATGATCTGTATCATCTTCAAACAAATAGTCTAAAACTTTATTAATTTGCCCAGAGAGCATCTCATAACGGACTGAACCAATGTGGCGACCAATAAGGTTAGATCCATCAATGGAATTGTTCCTGCTTGTTGACTCCTGGAAGATCATGGAACCACTTATAGAGCCAGTCACCACACAGGTGATCGTTTGAAAATCTCACCTTTCTGAGTGCCAGTTCGAAGGTAGATGCCCTTGCGAAAAACAATGCTTTCTAGTCTATGGCTTCAGGGTGGCCTCTTGTACTTACTTTTTCCATCACTCAATAGATTCCCTTATATTTTAATTATCCATATAGATGACTGGCGTCACAACCGCATAGAGGATGGGTTCAGAGTTTTGTCTTGGTTAGATCATTCAGCAATTTATCTTGGTTAGATCATTCGGCAAGAAATTGTTCTTCACTTATTTGGTTAAAAGTTATGACTTCCATCAATCTTGCAAACATGCGCTATCCGTTAAATAAATATTTAGTGCCAAATCGTGAGATTATCCTGGATGTTGAGACTCAGCTTTCGAACAAATTAAATAAAGTGGGAGTGCAAGTTATTTGTCAATATATATATATAGAGAGAGAGAGACATATAAAATAATATATATTGTCAAATGTCCAATGATAATTATAATTAAAGAAATACATTGAAACAGAACACATATTTATAGAGTAGGAGCAATTGTAGCAACAATCACCACTTAACAGCTTTATTTATCCAACAAAGGGAGGATCACACTCTCACAACATGACAACTTCTCTTTCCCTATACATGCAGGCATCATTATATATATATATATGGAACCACATCAAGCAATTCCTGCCATATAATGATGCTAAGCAGGGCAAGAGAGCACAGAAAGTAGACTCTGGTGCGCGCGCGCACTCACACCACACGCGCACACACATTTATTCATTAATACATAACGCAGCATCGATAAATGCTACTCTACTTGAAGAAAATAGGATTTGTGAGGTCAGTGCATGTCTTGGGACAAGGTGCACAATTTCCCTCGGGGGTAATAATGCAAATAAGTAGACAAATATCAATGCATTCCTTGTAGTCCATTTTGAGTTTAGTAGTAAACACGCCTGCTCTTTCTGGCCTTGCAGAGGCCATCACGAGCATGAGCGTGAAGGTGAGCAAGAGCAAGGCAATCAGAGTCTTGGTGTTGGTGGCCATCTCTCTCTCTCTCTCTCTCTCTCTCTTTCTTTCTCTCTCTAAGCTGCTTTCAATATAGACAATATTACTAGAAGAGTGGATGCTTTCTAATGGGTAGAGGGTACCCCATATTTATAGAGGCACTGAGGCAGAGAAAGGGCTAGAGATGCATGCATTTCATGTGTTGGTACGTACTACGTGTTAAAGACTTTTGTAGTCCATTACTGTTTATTTCCAAAGAAAATAACATATGATATGCATGCCACTTTATTTTCACTCTTAACATTTCATTTTATTCTGTAATAAAAGAAATGACACAACAATGACGAAGCCAAAGCTAAATTTGTTGAATTCTTCAAGAAAAAGGTCAACACAAGTTACTGAGAAAAACAGGTTAGTATATATTATTGATGAATGAAAAAAAAAAATTTATGAAAAAAATAGAGAGTGATCGAAGCAGTTATGCAGGCATATACTATAAAAAGGATCAACCATATTTGCCTGACTCATTTTCCTCACTTTTCAGGGCAATTCACTTTACAACACCTGTTGTAAATACACGACATTGTTGTGTAAATGGCACCTAATTAAATAATTAACTAGTACTTAAGTAGTCTGTGCTTTATGTGGTCCCTATATTCCTTTTTTTCTTGGGTTCCTAGGTTGTCCATATCATAGATCATTACTCTTTTGTCCAAATGTGATTATGGTACACAGTACCACATAAATTACATGTAGGATTCAACCATATTTATGAACGCATTGTTCACACTCCTATGGCCACAATTCATATATAGCAGAAATACTCCTTCACGTCTAGCTCTGGCTAGAATAATAAGTTATTCGGCAGCGCTAAAACCGAACTGGTGTATATTTAATTAATTTTTCATATTTGATGTGGGACAACACCTTTTGTAATATCTTTTTCGGTTCGAATTTGTAATGCTTTTGTTGCAATTGGCCACTCGGCCCACCCGTACCACCTAGATTGGCTAGTCTAGGTGAGTGCTTAACTTGACAAAGAACCAAGCATTGAATCTGGTCCTGATATTAAATATAACAGACTGAGTATTTCATTATCTGATCCAAAAATTTAACCTATTAGAGGGTGCTAACACAAACATTTATAACCTCCCCTTATAACACATATATATCAAAAGTTGATGTTATAAATTGGTTGAGCAGATGCAGATGCATATACATTTAATATATAGAATGCATGCATCATCCATAACAAGGCTAGAAAGGTACGTCTTTTGTTTGAATTGCAGGTTTTTGGTATGGCCGGCGGATCCACATGGTTGGTGTTGACAATTTTGTCATATTCACGGGACAATTTTATCTAATAGCTTAATCATAATGGAGCACATGATAGATGTGTGAAAAACAGGGTTAATTGTTGGCAATCATAACATATAAAATATCCCTCATCAAAAGGGCAAAAAAAAAAAAAAAAATTTACCCTTCACATTTAACTTTTTCTTTTAATAACAGAATTTGACACAATATTGAAAAGGTCCAATTTATATGAGTTTGATGCCTAAACCAAGAGACAGATACAATTTGCTTGAGAAATTTGATATAATATTTGATGAATACATATTTTATTGTGCAATACATGCACATATATAATAGAGAACTGAATTTTAAAATAAGCCCCAAAAAATAAAAATAAAAAACTAAAATTTACCCAAAAAAAATATTGAATGAAATTTAATGACTAAATACAAATGAAAATCAAAAATCAAAAGAATCCTAATTGGTTAGGATTCCTAGAAAACTAGTTTAAACATATCTAATTGTTTAAACATAATGACTAAATATATTTTAAAGAAAACTAGTTTAAACATATCTAATAGCTTTAACATAATGGAGAACATAATAGATGTGTGAAAATCAGGGTTAATTAAGGGATATCATCAACATATAAAATGTCCCTCATCAAAAGAGGAAAAAAAAAAAAAAAATGAAAAATCTTAACACTTAACTTTATCTTTTAATAAAATAATTTGACACAACATTGAAAAACCCCCTATTTTTATTCGTTGAATGCACTAAAGAATTAAATGTAATTGGTGGTTGTTTTGTTGTAGCTTTTGTGGCAAGTATTTTGGTACTGTGGGAGTGGTGAAGACATATTCTGCATCCGTGATGTTCATTTCCTTGTGGGCAGCTTTGTACAAGACAACCGACATTTTCATTTAGAATTTTTTTGTTAGTCTTTATTGCCTTTTGTCACATGTTTCAACCTATGAAGCACGGACACTCTTTCTAGGAGCCTCGTACCAGTGTCGTATACTTTTCGAACACCGACACCCGTGTCCGAGGCTCGGACACGTGTCCGACACTTTTGTAAAGTGTCCAAATATTATTTTTTATTAGACACACGTGTCCGAAGCTCGAACACATGGTCCGACACTTTTGTGAGACAAAATTTATTTTCCCTCACTTCTCTCTCAGTCTCTCCTCTTCTTCAATTATCTCTCTTCATAAACAAGAGATATATATATATATATATATATATATATATATATATATAAGTTACATGAACAAAACTTTGTAAAAGACTAAAAGTGTATATGTTTATTCATATACATATTTAGTTCATTATAGCTATGTCTCTTCTGCACATCTTCGTTTGGAATTTGGATTAACTTTATTTTTCATTTATTTTCTATTTTGTCTTGTCTATATTTTTCTTATAACAGAGATGAAATTATTGAAATTGATTCTGTTCTTTGTTATTATTTTATTTATCTGTACAAGATTCTAGTAATTATATTTTGAATATATAATTATATATATATATAATTTTATAAGCGTATCCCCACGGTGTCCGTATCCTATTTTTTTGAAATTTGTCGTGTCGCCATATCCGTGTCGTGTCGTACCCGTATCCCGTATCCGTGTCCGTGCTTCATAGGTTTCAACGTTTAAGTTTGAAATCTTAACCCAGACGGTACACATAACTTTATAATATATATATATAGTGTAGGTGTATTTACTTAAACTTTGAAAAAAAAAAAAAAAAAAAAAAAAACTTTATTTCAAATAAAATAAAATAAAAAGTAAATTACAACACCACCTTAAGGTTTGTTAAAAGAACACTCAAATAAAAGTTACTCATTTTTGGGACAATGACTCTCCCTTGAAGAAATTCCATCTAAACAAGGCTTTAAATTATATGAAAAAATAAAATTGCCCCTTAATATTAAATTCAGATTTATTACAAAATAACAGACCTGCCAAAATGACGCAATTGCCCCTGAAAGTTTAGCGCCACAAATTAACGCCATTTGGCGCCAAATTAACAACCAGTGTAGCCATTTGGCACCAGATTAACAACCAGTGAATTGCCCAGGATGAAATTAATTTTTTTTTTTAACAAATTGGGGTTATCAATTTTGTTATTACCATAAAAACAAAATGAAAAATAACTAAATAACTAAAATAGCGAATTTAGTGTGGGCTACGCAGTGAAGTAACACCAAGTAGCATCAATTAGCTCTTAAAAGACAACATTCAGAGATTGGATAATCCATTCATAATCTCTCACAATTTTTTTAAAACAAAATTGAACAACATTGACATATATGAGTAGCACCCATAAACACCCTTTTATATTGGCCAAACTTTCTTCTTTTTGTAAGAAATTGAAAATTTATTATATCAAAATAAATATGCAATTTTGTTATCAATTTTGTTATTTTGAGAAATTGTGGGTTATCAATTTTGTTGTTTTCAGAAATTGTGGAAGAATGAAAACAAATAATTTTTTTTTTTTTGTTATTAATTCACAAATGGGTACTTTCGTCCCATTAATTAATATGTTTTAGGGATGTATATATATATATGTAGTCTATATTCCTAACATTGCGGTTGTTTGTTCATAAGGGGTAATTTCATTCAATTCATTAACTTGTAAAGTTAAAATGGTCAACTAAACAGTTAAAGGGTAATTTGGTCAATTTTTCACACCAGTTGGCTTCAAGGGGTGCCTTTGTCCACTTTTCAATCTTTAAGGGGTGTTATTGTCACAATAACAAATAACTTTCATCTCAACGTCCTTTTAGCAAACCTCAGGAAATGTCGTTGTACTTACTCGATAAAAAATTCTACTGCCACATAAGTAATCTGTTTTTGCGGGTCATTTTATATCATCAATTATTACTCATTTGTCCTTACTCATTTCTCCTCAAAACTATTATTTCTTGTGTATTAAGTAGAATGAGAGTTTTAATAACTATTTATTGACGGAAATACCACGGGCAAGTACACGGTTATTATAAATCAAATTATATAATAGAGAACTGAATTTTAAAATAAGCCCCAAAAAATTAAAACTAACCCTAAAATTTACCCAATAAAATATTGAATAATTAATGAAAACCAAAAATCAAAAGAATCCATGTTTGTTTAGAACTTTACAAAAATTTCAAGATTTTCAACAATCTTCCCAAATGATTGAAAAATACAATTTCAGGGTCCTCCTAACAATGAAATGTGAAGAAAGAAAATACTTTTTGGCCAAATAACATAATTTTCCATATTATGTGGATTTGATAAAAAAAGAAAATGGATTGTAAGTTAACTTTATGCGAAAGAAATAATCTATTACCACATAAACATAAATAAAAACCAAAAAAACAAAAAACGTGGTTGGTTTAGGTGGTCCATTATTATTATTTTTTTCCATTAAATAAGATGGTCCTTATTTTGTATTCTTTCGGTGGTCCATAATCGTAACACTTTTGTCCTTTACTTCACCCCATATTGCACCATGCACTGACGTGGATCAACTATATTTATGAACACATGTTTCTCACTTCTCATGGCAATTCGTACTAATGCTCTTAAGCGTGTGACACTGAAATTTACTCCTCCCAATATTGCATTCTTAATCCACCTTTTGAAAAACCATTGCTGAATTTTCCAGCACATATTTATGCCCCCCTCCTCCCCCGGCCAAAGATATTGCTATGTATCTATTATATCGGATTTTTGTAAAGTAATTCTATCAAGAAAGTTACCATGAACTTTTTGTTAGAAAGGTGTATGAATGTAACTTGTCTGCAACGTGTCTATTTAGAGTACAACATGTGAATATCAACTATATGTTGGTTGTAACAAGAATATTTTGGTGTGAAAGGTTGTGTCGATTCGGGTAAGGTGATGTTTTAGAAGTGGTTATAACCAATAGATGCAACTACTCTAAGCCATTGTATCTCAAATAAACAAACGCATCTAATAACGATGGGACACCACTTTGATTATAACCAACCATTGCAACCTATTGGAAGTGGTAGTGCCTATTAACAAAGAGACACCACCTTATCTATAAATACCCACCATTGGTTGCCATTTATGTGTACAATTTTCTATTCTTCTCTCCCTCTCTCAACATGAACCCAACCCAAGTAGGTGTGGGTTCAAGCCATGGTCAAGTGGTCTGAGCCACTTAGGCCCAAAATCGTTTTCATTGAGCCATATTAAATTTGGTCCGAGCCATTTGGTTCAGATTACACCTAATTCATTATTTATATAGTATAGATGCATTTTTGAGTCAGAGAGAGTATTACACGAAAGAGATTCGCCATATCCACGAGTTTGTAGTGCTGCTACTGGTAGATATAGACCGTTGTATCCTGGGAGATAGACGCCACTGAATCCGTTAGCACCATAGCGGAGCGAATTTGTCTTAAAGACAAAGTATCCAATACTAGCCTCGGTCCAAGTTCTATATTTATTATTATTATTTTATTGCTTTATTTTGCATATTTAATTAAATATAGAGTTGCATATTTAATTAATGATTTCTTAGCATATTGTTAATTATCTCATGATATATTAGTATAAGGTTTGTTATATCTTAAATGTCACAAGAAGCATATATTTACCAACAATCTTAAGACAGATTCTTCCCTACGTAGAATTTATTATATACTTCTATTTGAGATATAAAAAAGTAAAGATTATACTAATAAATGAGATATAATAAAATAATGTTATATAGATTATTATATGATAATATGCTAAATATGGATGTATTCAATATTATGTGAAATTGAAGCATGTTATATTAGTAAATTATTGAATTATTTATATAATTCAATATTGGTTGAATTATTTTAATTTTGTAATATAATATTATGTAGTATATTATATTATCTTAAATTTGTGCCAACTAGAGATAGAAGAAGGTATTTCATTCTTTTTATCAATGATTGCACAAGATGATGTTATCTATATCTGTTACGAAGTAAAGATAAAGCTTTAGAAATGTTTAAACAATACAAAAATGAGGTTAAGAATCAACTTGACAATGTGTTAAGAAATGATAGAGTTCATGAATACGAATCATCATTTGTTGATATTTATTCAGAACAAGGTATCATTCACGAAGAAATGATGAATGTTATGTTGACAAGTTCTGGTTTAACTCAGAATTTGTGGGGGGAAGTTTTACTTTCCGCAAATTATGTTATCAATAAAATACCTCAAAAGAAATTAATGTGACACCATATGAATTATGGAAAGATTTTATAAATTTTTAAAAGTGTGGGGGTGTCTATTTAAGGTTGCAATTCCTACTCCTAAGAAAGTTAAAATGGGACCTATAATGTGGCAACCTTGTGGGTTGGTGTGCCGTAAGCGGGTGCAAGAGGCACTGACATGCTATCACACTGAGCAAGTTACAGGTGTACAGTCCCACACCACCTACGTAAGGGAAAGGCAAAGTGATTTTATGTAGTGGTGTTATCTCCAATTGGTATGAGGTCTTTTGAGATAAAACCCAATAACAAAATCGTGCGGGCTCAATCCCAAAGCAGACAATATCATACTATGTGGTGAAGTGGATCGTTGCATAAAACCTTTGACAGGTTATGCTCATAACATCAGTGCATATCATTTTCTTGTGGGCTAGAACGTCTACATCTTTTGGTCCTGATTTTCTAGCATGTTTATTGGAGAATGAGGCACAAAGCTTTGAGAAAGCAAAGTCTTCTCCTGCATATTATTATTTCTTAGATTAGTTATGTGATATAATTAATCATGTGATATAATATTATTTATGTGAGTTCAATATTATTTATGTAAGTATTTACTTTTAATTGAGATTATAATATTACTTAATGTGCATAGTAATTTAATTTTACAATATAGATGATTTAATGTGTGATATTATTAATTTTGTATGAGTGACTGGTTTGTGTATTTAATACAACAGACAAAAAGTGACTAGTCTAGTTATGTCAATTCTCCCGATAGTCAAGAGAAAAAAAAGATCTATACTAGTGTTTAAAAACACGCATGGCTGTGAATGGGCTGAATAAGATAAGATTTTCCTATAACTTTAAAGTGTTTAATGGAAAATGTTATGGATACAGTAAGCAAGTACACTGAGACAAGCTAAATCAAGCTAATTAGCTATAATGTACAATTTAGCTAAAAGCTAAAATGTTACTGAGTTGCAAACTAGTTAGCTTAGTCATAAGTTAAAATGATTAATAAGGTGCACAGAACCTAAGAGGAAGATGAAAATCTGTTAGTTAGTTCTTGCTCTCTACTTGGTAGTAAAAAACACAAGGGTGATGAGTAGCCATTTTAGCCATAAGTTATTTGAGTTATACATTATATCTGCTCATGTAGGAGTGAATAATACTACTTGTAAAGTAGTAGTTTTTGAAGAATATTTTTCAAAACAAATTACTCTACTACCAAGGTAAACTCCTTAGTTAAGTGTGTACTAAAGTTAAGAGCTACTAGAATTGATAACTGAGCAAAATTAACTTCAAGCTAGTGGTAATAGCAGAGAAGTGGGTGCTCATTATAAACTAGTAGTAATTAATGAGAAGAGTGTGCTTAATCTAAGCTAGTAATGAGAGCTTAAAAACTCACTTTTAACTAGTAATGATAGTTGAGAAGTGAGTGCTCACTTTGTGGTGATGTATCCAAACCTTAAACAATAAGTGAGTTATTTGCTTAAATGGTTGAGTTATATGACGTGTGACACATGAAAGGTTATGACATGTTAAGATGACTGACTTAACATGAACCTAAACATGAATAACTCAATTCATAAATACAAGAGATGTAGAAGCAAATATTAATTAAAGCCCATTGTAATTAATATCTCTAGTATTAATTCATTGTAACGTCTGTGACATATTATAAGAACAAACTAGAGATAAAGTGAATACATATGCACTAAAGACTGTTATGCATGTTTGTTGAAAAACGAATATAGAACCTTGGAAAGGTAAATGAGGTGAAATATTTAATATATGGTATTTCAAGAGTTGAAAAACCATAAGAAATATATCATATATAAAATTTCAGGATTATCCCAAAGTTGTGGGGGGATATTATCCATAGATGAAATTTGCTATGACTTTTCTCACCAGATAAGAAATACTTATAAATGTAGGATTCTTAATCCTAAGAAATTTTGGATAGAACCAAAAATCATTTATAGTATTATAAGAATAGTGCATGTTGTTTCCTATGAGAAAAATATTATGGAACAACTAGAAGAATTATTTTCCCAGCGGAAGAGCAGAGTTATTTGTTCTAGTTGAAGAGGAAAGTGTGCAAGCTTATAAGTCCTTGAGTGGATTAAAGCTGGTACCAAGACAATGACATAAATATGATGTATAAGTCATTGTATGCCTTACAAAAATTAATGATATACTAATTAATATATTTGATATGAAAGATTTAACATCTGATAACTTAGTATAATCTCAATAGAGTAAGATTGAGATAATACTAGTTATGATAACAAAAGCCTAGCTAACTTTTGTAGATGTAAATCTCAAATGTAAATACTAGTCAAAGTATATCATTGGTTAAGATTGTAAGGTATCTTAATAACTGTGTTTAATTATACATTTTCAATCCAGGATCGGATCACTGAAAAACAATAAATTGGGTAGTTCAGATACACCCTAAATCCAATATTACATAGATCAAGGTATCTAACTAAATTGGAGGTGTAACAGTGATGCAATCTGGATATGGGATATTAAAGACTTCAAATCCAAGAGTGGATATGTCTTTTATATTAAAGGTGAAGTTGTATGTCCTTAACATAACTCAAAATTAGAAACTTTAAATAAATCAAATAGGAAAGTCAATAAACTTCACCTAGAGGACATTTCAAAGTAAGTCCATACCTGTGCCACTAAAAAAAATAATTTTAGGGCACAAAGTATACAGTTGCTCTCACTTGGAGAAATCTCTGCAGAGTGTAATATTTCTAAACACAACCTTGTGGCCACATATAAAATTGAGGGTTGTACTAGAGAGCAATTGTACAGATCATCGAGGGGAATGGGATTAAAAGCCGAAAGCTAACGAGTCACCTTAATGGAAACCCAACCTAGTTGACTGGAGATCCCAAGATCTAGGTTCAAAGGGACAACAGAAATTCTGAGTGACTCACTAAACAACTGGGAAGATATAAATCTTCTGCCCATTTCTATGATGAGACAGTGCTACCTACAGCGAGGATTATGATAAGCTACGCTTTTAATGACTCTTATACCTTGAAAATTCAAGTGGGGTATGGTAGGATACTCTTAATAAGAAGTCACCTATATGAGTGTGAAGTGGGGCCGCTTCTATGAGAACTAAAAAAGCTAAGTTTTCTAAAGCATTCATTGAATACCAGGAGTTGTTCAGGGCCAAAATGAACACAACAATGAGAACCAACTTTGTGAGGAAGGGTACTGTGTGTTTTTTATTGTCTTGGTTTACATAAATGGCTAAACAATTCAAGACATCGCGTTCACTGGTTAGCCAGTAAATTCGATAGCAATACACTAGGGAAGGTTCAAAGACAAAAGCTACCTATCCTGATGCAGTAACTTTTCGACTATACTCTCTCTAGTGTCTACATTATCATTTGCATTTAAGCAGCCAATTTCCATTCATGTGGGGGATTGTTAGAAAGGTGTGTGAATGTAACTTGTTTGCAGCGTGTCTATTTAGAGTATAACATGTGAATATCAATTATATGTTGGTTGTAACAAGAATATTTTGGTGTGAAAGGTTATGTCGATTCGGGTAAGGTGATGTTTTAGAAGTGGTTATAACCAATAGATGCAACTACTCTAAACCATTGTATCTCAAATAAACAAACGCATCTAATAACGATGGGACACCACTTTGATTATAACCAACCATTGCAACTTATTGGAAGTGGTAGTGCCTATTAACAAAGAGACACCACCTTATCTATAAATACCGACCATTGGTTGCCATTTATGTGTACAATTTTCTATTCTTCTCTCCCTCTCTCAACATTAACCCAACCCAAGTAGGTGTGGGTTCAAGCCATGGTCAAGTGGTCTGAGCCACTTAGGCCCAAAACCGATTTCATTGAGCCATATTAAATTTGGTCCGAGCCATTTGGTTTAGATTACACCTAATTCATTATTTATATAGTATAGATGCATTTTTGAGTCAGAGAGAGTATTACACGGAGGAGGTTCGCCGTATCCACGAGTTTGTAGTGCTGCTACTGGTAGATGTAGACCGTTGTATCCTGGGAGATAGACGCCACTGAATCCGTTAGCACCATAGCGGAGCGAATCTGTCTTAAAGACATAGTATCTAATACTAGCCTCGGTCCAGGTTCTATATTTATTATTATTATTTTATTGCTTTATTTTGCATATTTAATTAAATATAGAGTTGCATATTTAATTAATGATTTCTTAGCATATTGTTAATTATCTCATGATATACTAGTATAAGGTTTGTTATATCTTAAATGTCACATGAAGTATATATTTACCAACACTTTTTATATTTAGCTGCAGAAATGAGACAGTGTTTTGAAAAAATTAAATGAATTATTCAATTAACCTTTTGAATAACTTTTGCGGATTTTTCCACAACATTTTTAGTCAAATACATATTTTTACGTAATTGAAAGAAGGTGCTAGGTTAGAGAGAGAAAGAGATGAGTAAGAAGATGTTTAATGGCGCTATTACCATTTCTCTACCATATAGACATATATTTGTATATTAGGTGCTAAGGTTCGACAATGGGGATGGGTTGGAGATACATACAAAGATAACATAAAAATAAGTACATGTATACATATAATAAAACTGGATGGATGGTTGTGTTGGGAGAGAGGAGGTGATATATATATATATATATATATAATGAGCTGGGTTAGAAGGATTTAGACAATTAATGACCAAAGTGTGTTAGGGAAATTTGCAATTATTCTCCTCTTCAAGAGTAATTAGGGAATTTTTACAATTTCATGTTTTTTTAAAAAATGTTAATTATAAAGGTGTATTTATGTAAATGCACATTCAAGTCAGACAGAAAAAGAAGATTCTGGCAGCAAAAAGGAGTACTATGAGTGAATTGTTCCTTTTTAAATTCAGTGAGATATTTTGCTCATTTGCTAAAAGCTCATGGGGTATTTCGCACTTTTGTCTTTTTTTTTTTTTTTTTAGAGTCGCCATGAACTTTTTTTTTGTCTATCATTTAGATTTGTTTTTTGTAATGCTATTAAGAGAGTCGCCATGAACTTTTCATATGTGGTTAGAGGAGTGCTAATTACAGTCGCACCCCTAATCGGTCAGGATTCCTAAAATTACACGCTAATTAATTAAATATCTCCTAAATACACTTAAAATTAAATTTATAAGACAAAAATGCTCTTTTAATTATTTCTTCTCTCTCCTCACTTAGATGAGGTTTATTATTATTGTTATTATTATTATTATTATAGATTGAGTAAAAATATATACAAACAACATTTTTCCTTTTTATGAGTATCTATATATACAAATTGCAGCTTTTCTTTTTGTGTGTGTGTGTGTGTGTATATATATATATATTGAATATCTATATATACAAACAGCCGCTTTTGTATATATAAATTTATATATATGTAGTATATATGAATTCATAATAAAGAGATATTGATCAGCAAAGATTAGATGATGATGATGATGATGATGATAATAATAATAATAATAATAATAATAATAATGTAATGTTTTCGATTTTTATCATTTTCTATTTTTTGGAAATTTTTTGATTTTTGTGGGTATTTTTGTCCTTTCTCGTTTTGCATGTCAGACACCGTGGGGTATGCTGAGTGTGTCTTAGAGTTGGTTGGAGCATTTCATTGAGTTAAGAACTTTTTGAAATGCAATGGTTACCATTTCGGCATTTTTTCGATCCGCCACCGGATTTGTTGTGTATGGGAGTTGTGTCATGGGTCCATCGCATATCAGGTATTATTATTTTTTGCATAATTTTATTTGGTTGTGTGTTTAATTATATGGTTGTTAATTAAATGGAATATATATATGTATAATTAAAAGGTTGGATTTTCATAATTGGGGGACCCACCACTAGATTTTTAATGGCCAAGAGGCCAATTTTGGCCTCATTTTTCTCTCTCACTCCCGACAGTCTCTCCCTCCCCCTTGGTTTCTTTTTCTTTTTCTTTCAATTAAGCTTTCAAAGCTTGATTTCTTCCACACCAATTGGAATTTGATAGCACTTCCTTCTGCAAAGTTGTAGAGCTCATCGGGGCCGTCAATTTGATAGGAGCCAAGTACCATTTGGCTAAGCTTGGGATTTCGAAATTAGGGTTTGAATTTGGGGATTTTGGGACTTTTGTACAATTAAGAGGTAGGGGCGTTCTAATTCACAATTTCTTTGATTCTTTGTGAATTTTCCTTTCTAAAGTTGGTTATAAGCATGCTTAGTTTTAGTTATTTTGAATATGGTGATTGTATTTAGTTGTGTTCATGATGATAAGTGATGTGGTGTGTTAATTGAACCTATGAACTTAATTAATTTGTTGTGATGAAAAGCATACTTAATAATAAGAAGTTATATGTAAAATGTTTGTCAATTGCTATGTAAATTTGAGATTATTAGTTATGAAAATAAATGTTTAGAATTTCTTCTCAAAATGTGAATATGACGTTGATGGAATGTGTAGAATTTAATTGTTGGATTTACAATTTGAAAGTATGTAAAATGCCATGATTTAGAAATATGAAAATGCGATATTGTGTGAAAATTCATGTTTTAAACATGCTTAATTGATGTGGATGATATATATGAAATTTCTATATTGTCATGGCATTGAAGAAATTGCATAATTCATGCATTGCCATTGGGAAAGTAAAAAGAAAAGTTTGTTTTTTTTAAATAAAAAAAAAACAAATGAAATTATTTTTAGGAAAAGTTTTTGAAAAGTGTTTGCGAAAACCAGACGCCTAGGAAGTGCCTAGTGGTCCGTAGTGTTAGTATGGTCTAAAGGAGACTAGGGAGAGACCCTATCGTGGTTGAGCTAACTAGGCCGGATACGACGCCTTGGAGGTGCCTTGTGGTTGTGGATGGTTAACCAATCCTCCTTTCGTGACGCCTTGAAAGTGCATTGGGTCAGATTACATTAACGGTTTGGAAGGTGAAACGGTAGTGTTTCAGAAACAAGGAGCGACATTGCATGGTATGGCATTTCTTTGACATACATTGCACACTTGGTGATTGGACGATTTGCGTATGTATCTATTGATATTATTGTTGTTTTACTTGTTTTTTCCGAGATATGATCTCGTTCTTTCGTATCTTATTCATTGTATAGATTCACGGGGTTGTAAGAGGTGTGTCTTAGACGCTTCCTACTGAGTTTTATGCTCACCCCATCATTTTAACATTTTTCAGCTCACGGGAAAGAAGTGGCGGACGACGTTCCTCAATAGGTTTGAATGGGTTAGTGGATTATTTTATCATTTTTTATATTTGTGATCTCACTTGTTTTGTATAAGTTTTGGGATGGCACGCACATTATGTATCGACCTTAGAACTTACCATAATGCCCTTAGACGATCTTGGGTTCGGATCGTTACAAATAATATACACACTCCCTATATGGCTAAAAGATAATTAAAAAATATATATAAATAAAAGTATCCATTAAAAAAAAATAATAATAAATAAATAAAAAAAAAAAATAAACAAAGATCAAAAGAAAATAATCAAATCATAATTCATAATGAGAATGTTATGAATATAGACACACACACACAAACAATATGTATACGGATCAGGAGAGAAAAAATAATTAAAAGTTCACTTTTGTCTTATAAACTTATATTTTAAATGTCCCATTATGGCAGGAGACATTTAATTAAATAGTGGTGAAATTCTAAGAATCCTAACCAATTAGGAGTGTGACTGTGCAAGGATAACGACATGTACTATTACAATAAGCACTTCTCATTTAGTTATACTAATAAGACCGCGTTTTGAGATAAATAAAATTAAATGAATTAATTAATTAAGTCTTAAAATAATGTGATTTAGGTGCTGTTTGATAAAATTAAAAATTAAGTATTAAAAATTTCAAATAATGAATTTTAAGTGCTAAATATATTACTCTGTAAACTTGTTTGATATTATATTAATTTTAAATGCTGAATTCATTAAGATTATTTGTTAAATACAAAAACTGACATATGAATGTTGTATATATTACATTTTTGCCTTGAATATCTTCTACACATAATATTATTATAAAAGATACTACATTAAAACATAAACATATATATATATAATAATGAATTTCACCAAAGAATATATCAATTTAACAATAGATTTTAATGTCAAAACGGATTATAAAAATTTCAAAATCAACATATAAAATGAATAACTTATGAAAATGAAATATTTATGAGAAGGAGATTAGAATTCATGCACGAATCATTCGATTTTTATTTATATAGTAGATTTGCATTAGAACAATGGAGTGAAGGTTTCATTGCATAATTGTTAATTATAAACTTTAGTGAACCATACCGTATATATATATTTATTTATATTTTGTTGAATATTACTTATATTTACATTAAAAATACAATGAAACATTTGAGAAATTAGAGTAAATTAAAAGTAAAAATCCATCGAAAGGGAATAGAAATGCAAATGGAAATAGAAAGTCTATCAATACATTTAATTTCAAAAGTAGAACAAGTGATAGAGAATCTAAAAATATAATATTTAAGGGTAACATTGTTATTAATAAAATATTTTAAAACCTAAAATCACTTACAGTCTTCTACGGTGAGCGTTAAGCAAGTTTTATGTCCTATTTTAAGTTACTACGTAATATTTTAAGTGATAACCTAAATGTTATCAAACATGTTAATTTTAAAAATTAACTTATCGTGTTTTGTGTTAAGCGCTGAATAACAATATCAAACGTGCCCTTAATCTAGAGAGTTTATTGCTCCGGCATGAGATAATTTAATTGGTGGTTGTAACTGTTAGGAGTCTGAAAAATAATGAAATTGTGGCAATGGTGAAGACATATTATGCATCCGTGAGTGGGGGTACATGGATGAGTTGTGGGCCGCTTTGTGGGCTTTACAAGGCCATCACATTTTCTTTTAGTAAATATGATAAAGTTGTATTTTGTTATTAGTCTTTATTGCCTTTTGTCACTATTTATTAATGTTTAAATTTGAAATCTTAATCCAAACAGGACACCTAATTTATTTATTTATTTATTAATGAATACTAATTCAGACAGTATAAGTTATCCTCAAATGAGAAGATTAGTAGGGGGAGTTAGGATTTTAATTTAGGGAGCATACTTTTAAAAAAATAATAATAATAATAAATAAAAGAAGAAGAAGAATTATTTTAGATAGTAGAAGAAGAAGAAGAAGAAAGAAAAAGGAAAAATGGCATAACTTTAGAAAGACAAAGAATTAAAGCTTGAAGAATAAATTTTTGAAGAAAATTAAAGGAATTTAAAGAGAGGACCAAGAGCTGGCTCCGCCCCCAAAGGTTAGGTGTTCAAGTATTGATGGTGGCACAAAAAATATTGTATTTGTATATATAGCGAGTATGTGTGCGTATCTAGTTAAATTTTGGAGGGAAAAAAATAAAAAAAACTTTATTCACAAAAGAAAAATTTATGTTGGCACATAATAAATATTAATCAGGATACCATGTGAAAGTAAGTATTGTAAACTTACATTATACAACTATCTCTGTCAAATATATAACCAACTAAAATATGCTTAGAGTTATAAATTTTGTCTAGTATGATCACATGTTAAATACTTTTTTATTTTTTTTTATTTTTTATTTTTTTATTTTTTTATTTTTTTGTGGCTAACATCTAGCTGTGACACACACATGTATTTTGAAATTTCACCACTGAATTTCATCAACATGAATATTACTATTTTGAACTTTACCGTTTTAAATGATAAATTTTATCATTTTTATTAGTGATTAAAAATTAGTGAATTTTGACCATTGCAATGATGAAATCTCAAATAAAAATAGTGAATTGCATGTAGAGATGAAAATCATGAAAAAAGGTTTACAAGGATTTGAGTTCTAAAGAAAACAATTGCCCCAAATATATGTATAGTGTGTTATCATCTTATTAGGAAGTTCAGATAAATGTTAGTGTTGTACAGTTTTTAACACATCACATATGATTTTTAACATATTATATATTCTTTTCGTCCCATAAAAAGTGTCATATTTGGGGAATCGTTACTCATTGACACTTTTTATGGAACGGGGGAGTATATTTTAATATAGTGATTTTTAACATATTCAATTTGCCAAAAAATAGTAATGTGAAGTGTTATATTTAGGTTAGTTTTAGGCCTCAAAACACCCTTTTATCACCAATTTATCTTGGTTAGTTATTTGGTCAGAAATTGTTTTGTGGTAAAAAGTAATGAGGGGAGCAAACACTATTCATTATATAAAATTATAATTATAATTAAAGAAATACATCTGAACTGAACACAAATTGTAGCAACAATCACCACTCAACAGATTTAATTATTTATTGGACAAAGGGAGGATCACACTTACACAGTATATATGGAACTGCATCAATCAATTCCGGCCATTCTATCTTAGTGTAATTTGGAATTACTGAATTCATACTATAAATTTGAAATTGGAGAAAGTTTAGTTCAAAATTTAAAATAATTTTTTTCTAATTCCAAATTCAAAGCGCTAATTCGATACCGCAAAACATAACATTAATTAGATTGTTTGATCAGAAATTGTTATGCTCTTATTTGGAAAAAGTTATGTCAATAATATAAGTTGGACAAGTTCGATTAGTCTTGCAAACATGACTGTTCATTAATTTAAATATTTTGTGCCAAATTATGAAATTATGGCGCACTCGTTATATTATGAAATGATATATACCCTGTAGTGGATGGTTGAGATTCAAGTTTATGGATGGTTGAGATTCAGGAAAAAAAATAAAAAATAAAAATAAAAAAATCATAAAACAGTTTTGATTAGGCGAACTTTTTGTAAATATTAAAGAAATGCAGCCAAAGAGAAGACACTTAGACATTTTTGCAGAGTAGTAACTGTTGTAGCAACAATCACCACTCAACAACAATATTTTATTTATGGAACAGAGAATCACACGATACATCACACACACACACAACATATATGACACATTCTCTTTCTTTATCTACATGTGTGTATAGCATCATTATATATGGAACCGCATCAAGCAATTCCGGCCACATAACGATGCTAATACATCACACACACACACAACATATGTGACATTCTCTTTCTCTATCCACATATATGTATAGCATCATTATATATGGAACCGCATCAAGCAATTCCGGCCACATAACGATGCTAATTAAGTACAGCAAGAGAATAAGATTAGAAAAAGAAAGCACTTGTGCGTACTCGCACATGCATATTTATTCCTTAATTTGAAACCACATCAAGCAATTCCAGCCACATAACGATTCTATGTAGAGCAAGACAATTACATTAGAAAAAGAAAGCAGACTCTGGCACGTGCGTAGTCGCACATGCATATTTATTCCTTAATATACTATTAAAAGACGCAACGCAGCATCCTTGAATGTTGCACTAGCTAGCTAGTTGAAGAGAGTTTGAATTCCGGCGCATCCTTGGCCACAAGAACACGCACACGCCCAGTGGACCATTCTACAACGTAGCATACAGCCATCGAAGCATTCCATGTAGCTGTCATTGGATTCTGTAATAAACTTGGCAGCACTAGCGGGTATTGCAGAAGCCATCACCAGCATCAGCGCCAAGGAGACCAAGAGCAAGGCAATCAGAGTCTTGTTGTTGGTGGCCATCGATCTCGAACTCGAACTCGAACTCGAAGCTGCTTTCAAAATAAATTACAGAAAAGTGAGATGAGCTTGCTAATGGTTATGGAGGGACAGGAGGGTGCCCATTTATATAGAAGCACCAAGTGGGAGAGCGAAAGGGAGAGAGAAATTCACTTTTCGTGTTCATATTAAGACTTTTGTTCATTTCTTCTTGAATGTGAAAACCACATATGATCCACATGCTCTTTATTTTTTAAATAATTGTTGAACCTCAAAAGCCAGGGACGGATTGAGAGAATTGCACAATGGGGCCGCCTTGAATGACACTAATATATATAAGTCGGGTATCATTAGAAAATGAGTGAGGATATTTTTAAAAAATTTAGGGAAAAAAAAAATTTAAAAATTTTTTACAAAATTGATACTTGAACTTTGTAAATAATAATAACTCAGTGGGTGATTGTGCCAACTCAGCCCTTACGAGTCCATGCCTACTTAAAGCAAAAGGTATTATTGATAAATGAATATTATACCCTGCAATACATACATACATACATACATTCATACATATAGGTTATGGAACATCATGGGTTGTCCATATCATATAGGTTGTCTGTGCTTTGGGTATCTTTATGTGGTCCCTGTTAATTCACATATGTTATAAACTTCAAATTTAGTTCAATAATTGGCTAAGATATTAAATTATTAGGTGGTGAACATTCGATAAATAGATAGATATTCAATTACTTTTTCATTTAGATTCTAATTTCAAATTTAGTTTAATAATTAGTCAAAAGATTAATTTATTAGATTCAATTCATGTATAATCAATTAATTTTTTCATCCCGATCTGATGTGAGATAACACGCGCTTATAACACCCTTTTCCACACGAACTCATAATACGCTCGTCCAGGCGAACGCTTGGCTTGACATTGGACTAAGGCTGGGTCTGATGCTTGACTTGATATCGGACTAAGGCTGGGTCTGACTTTAATAATTGTAACAGACCGAATGCTTCATGATCAGACTAAAAAATTTAAGTTATTATGTGCTACTAACTCACAACTACTATATATACCCAATCATCTTTCCTTCCCGATTCGATGTGCAGCAAGACCTTCCCTTATAACAATGTACATTAAAGGTTTATATTGTAAAGTACTCTCCCGTCCTAAATTAAGTATTGTCATTAAGAATTGTGACTAACAAATTTGGGACGGAAGGAGTGGTTAGAGAAGATGCATATACATTAAATATAAAGTATGCATGCATCATCCACAACAAGGCTAAAAAAGGTACTTTTGTTTGAATTGCAAAAATGTCCCTCATCAAAAGGGCAAAAAAAAAAAATTACCCTTCACATTTAACTTTAATTTTCAATAAAAGAATTTGACACAATATTGAAAATGCCCATTTTATATGAGCTTAATGCTTAAAGCAAGAGACAAACACAATTTGCAGAGAAATTTGATATAATATTTGATGAATACGTATTTTATTGTGCAATACATGCACATATAATAGAGAACTGAATTTTAAAATAAGCCAAAAAAAAAAAAAATCCTAACCCTAAAATTTACCCAAAAAAAATTATTGAATGAGACTTAATGACTAAATACTAATGAAAAACAAAAATAAAAATAAAAAAATCCATTTTTGTTTAGACCTCTAACAAAAATTTCAACAGTCTTCCCAAATGATTGAAAAATATAATTTCAGAGTCCTTCTAACAATGGAATGTGAAGAAAGAAAATATTTTTTAGACAAACAACATAATTATCCATATTATGCGGATTTGATAAAAGAAGAAAATGGATTGTAAGTTTAAATATGATATACATAACATAAACATACAATGCGGGTTTGGTAAAAATATATATATATAATGGATTGTAAACATGCTTTTTTTCTTAATTTTTACTTAACTCTATTCAAAAGAAATAAACATAAATAAAAAAAATAAAAAATAAAAAAAGACGTGGTTGGATTAGGTGGTCCATTATTAGATAAGATGGTCCATATTTTTTATTATTTAGGTGGTCCATAATCATAACTCTTTTGTCCTTTACTTCATAAAATCAAGTATGATAACACTATATAGTACCATGCACTGACGTGGATTAACTATATTATGAACACATTTTTCACACTAGTGCCCTCAGGCGTATGACATTTGAAATTTACTCCACCCAATATTGCATTCTTAAATCTACATTTTGAAAAACCATTGCTGAATTTTCCAGCACATTTTTATGCAAATACATTTTTTTTTCCCCTAAGGTATTGCTATGTATCTGTTATATCTGATTTCTATAAAGTAATTCTATCAAGAAAGTCGCAATGAGCTCTTCATATTTGGCTAAAGAAATCAGACAAAAATCTCTAAAAGTCAAATGAATCATTCAATTAACTTTTTAAATAATCTTTGCCGATTTTTCTACTACATTATTATTCAATTACATATTTTTTCTTTTAGGTGTTGCTCTGTCTATCTTTCGGATATGTTTTCTTCAAAGTAATGATGTTATTAAGAGAGTCATCACGAACTTTTCATATTTAGTAACCGTAATGAGACGGTGTTTTGAGATAAGTAAAAGTCAAATGAATCAATCAATTAAGGCCCCAACATGATCACTGTGCAAGTTAAATACATACCCCTTTTTTTTTTTTTTTTTTTCTAAGATCTAGTTGTGAAACTTCCACACATATATTTTGAGACTTCACCACTTTAGATAGTGAATTTCATCATCATGAATCTTACTACTTTGAACTTTACCAATTTAAATGATAAATTTTATCCATTTTATTAGTGATTAAAAATTAGTTATATTTGACCATTGTAATGATGAAATCTCAAATAAAAATAGTGAATTGCATGTAGATATGGATATCATGAAAAAAAAGGTTTACAAGCAGGATTTGGGATTGGAGAACTGCATTAACCAAATCTGGCCATTCTATCTTAATTTGGAATCATTGAATTCGTACCATAGATTTGGGATTAAAAAAAGTTTAGTTCAAAGTTTAAAATAAATTTTCTCCAATCTCAAATTCAAGACGCTGATTCGATACGGCCAAATATAACATTAATTAGATTGTTTGATCAGAAATTCTTATGCACTTATTTGAAAAAAGTTATGTGAAGAATATAAATTGACAAGTTTTATTTGTCTTGCGAACATGACTGTCCGTTAAATTAAATAATTTGGGCCAAATTATGAAATTATGGCGCACTCATTATATAATGAGTATGTGAAATTATGCCAAATTATCAATATACCATCAATGTAGTGGATGGTTGGATGGTTGAGAATCAAATTTATGGAGAGTTGTTCTTCAAGAAAGAAAAAAATTACATAATAACAGTTGTGATTAGACGAACTTATTGTCAAATTATACTTACTATTAAAAAAAAATGCATCCAAAGAGAAGACATATTTGAAGAATAGTAACTGTTGTAGCAACAATCACCCTCAACGACTATATTATATTTATCGAAGAGAGAATCACACGATACATCACACACACGCGCGACACATTCTCTCTCTCTATCTACATATATGCAAAGCATCATTTTATATATATGTGTGTGTATGGAAGCACAACAGGCAATTCCGGCCGATGCTAAGTCGAGCAAGAGAAAAGACTAGAAAAAGAAAGCAGACTCTGGCACGTGCGTACTCGCACATACATTTATTCCTTAATATACTATTAAAAGACGCAACGCAGCATCGATGAATGCTGCTGCGGCCGGTAACTACTTGAAGAAAGTAGAAATTCCGGCGCATCCTTTGCCACAAGAACAGGCACACGCCCAGTGGGCCATTCTACAACGTAGCATACAGCCATCGTAGCATTCCATGTAGCTGTCATTGGATTCTGCAATAAACTTTCCGCCACCAATATCAGCTTTTGCATAAACCATCACCTGCATCAGCGCGAAGGAGAGCAAGAGCAAGGCAATCAGAGTCTTATTGTTAGTGGCCATCTTGATCTCTCCAACTCGAACTCGAACTCGAACCTAAACCTGCTTTGAAAATAAATTACAGAAGTACTAAGATGAGCTTGCTAATGGGTATGGAGTGACAGGAGGGTGCCCATTTATACAGAAGCACCAAGTGGGAGAGAGAGAGAGAGATTCACTTCCCGTGTTCATATTAAGCCTTTTGTTCATTTCTTCATGAATGTGAAAAAAACATCATATGATCCACATGCTCTTTATTATTCACTCTTATCACTTCACTTTATTTTTTAAATAATTGTTGAACCTTAAAAGCTTGAGAGAATTGCACGAGAGAGGCAGCCTTGAATAACGCTAATATATAGTCCGTATCATTAGAAAAATAAATGAGGGTATTTTAAAGATTTTCACAAAATTGATACTTAACTTTGTAAATAATAATAACTCAGCAAGGGTGGTTGCTCCAACTGAGCCCTTAGCCTACTTAAAGCAAAAGGCATTATTGATAAATGAATATTATATACTGCTTGTAACGTCTTTCTCTACACACACTCGTTATAAGCGCGTCCACACGAGTGGTTAGTTTAACATTGGTCTAAGGCCAGGTCAAACTCAAAAATTTAAGCTATTATGTGATACTATCACAAAACAATCATATATACCCAATCTTCTTTCCTTCCGGATTCAATACGCGGCAAGACCTTTCCTTGTAAGAGTGTGCACAAAGGTTGATATTATAAAGTAGTTGAGCAGATGCATATACATTAAATATAAAGTATGCATGCATCTTCCATAACAAGGCTAGAAAGGTACTTCTTTTGTTTGAATTGCAGGTTTTTGTTATGGCAGGCCGATCCACATGGTAGTTGAGCAGATGCATATACATTTAATGATTGAAAATACAATTTCTGGGTCCTAACAATGGAATGTGAAGAAAGAAAATATTTTTTTGGCCAAACAACATAATTATCCATATTATGCGCGGTTTATAAAAAAGAAAATGGATTGTAAGTTCAAATATGATATATATAACATAAACATAGAATGTGGGTTTGATAAATAAAAATAAAAAAAAAAATTGGATTGTGAACACGTATTTTTTCTTATTTTTTACTTAACTTTATTCAAAAGAAATAATCTGTTGTCACATAAACATAAATAAAAACTACCATGTGGATCGGCTGTCAATAAGTTCGCTGTGGGTATTTTTCACACCGTTTTTATTTTTATTCAGTTAGATCTGTTCATATTTGGCTTGTTTCCGACTAGTATAAGTTGATTTGTTGTTTTCTCTCCGGTTACATCTTTGATATATATATCGGTTTTGGTTGTCCCTGACTTAATCTAATCTTTTCCACTTGATTTGATCTTGTGCGAGTTTGGATGGTTTTCCTCCGACAACAACAACGTGATTTAGGTTGTCCTTTATTTTTTCCCATTAGAAAAGATGGTCCTTAGCTTTTATTCTTTAGGTGGTTCATATTATGTAACAACTACATTTATGTACACATTTTTCTCACTTCTCGGGATAATTCATACATAACAAGTAGTTTGCTTTAACTGGTCCACGTTATACTTCAACTATTACTCCTTTGTCCTTGCCTGAACCTTAATAAACAAAATATACGAGCTATTACAAACGAAGATGTTAATGGTATCGAATAGGAGTTTTCAACTTCATTCGATGTGGAACAAATTTTTCCTTACTATATTTTCTCTCACCCGAATTTGAAACACTCTCGGACCACCCTATCTATTCGGGATGCAGACCCGGAAGCCTTCCGAGTTACAAGGGCGGAGCTCGTATATGTCTAGGGAACACATGTCCCTTTATATTATATATATGATTTTTTAAAATTATTTTTACACATATATAGACATTTGTATATTCTTCCCCCCTAAATTTTCAAAATTCTCCTAACTTTTTCCCCTTTTTTTCTCATTTATTTTTTAAATTAGTTACAAACCAACTAAATTCATAATTTTAGAAATCGAGAAGTTGGATTATCGGTAATTTCGGTAAAAATGTATGTTTAAAATTTTGAAGGTAGTCGAGATGCATGTAATAAATGTGCACTTTAGGGAGTCCGTATTAAATGTCATTTACTATTTTGTCCTTTAGTTCATAATCAAATATGATTATCCTATATAGTGCACATAAAGTTTGAGTGTACAGTGAATAATGGGTGGGGTGTGTAAATACACAACATTGCACTGTAAATGTGCACCGAATTAACTAGTACTAGATTAATTTCACGTGTTCCATGTCTTTGCCCAGAAAGTCAAGTAGTCTGTGCTTTATGTGGTCCCTAATTTCTTTTTTCTTCGGTTATTTAGGTTGTCCATATCACATGGACCATCATTCTTTTGTCCAAAGATGATTCAGGTAGACAGTACCCCCATATTAAGGAGGTTATTCGAACACTCAATTTTCAATAATTCATCAAAAGATTTAAGTTCCGTTTTTATTTATTATTTATTATTTAAATTTAAATATAATTAGTGTTTATGTGTAATTTTTGTATATTGATAAATAGTTACATTGTTTAATAACGTAAAATTATTTATCTTATTTTATAAATAATAAACAAAAAAGCATATTTATTAATCTTAAAATTTTTTTAAAAAATGCAACATCAGTTTCAAAATAATAATAAAAGTTTTATGAGTGCTCAATTATTTCTCACTTATAATGGCTTGAGGTAACAAACTGTTACTCCATTAATTTTTTTTTTTTAATTTTTTATCTAAAAGATACTCATTACTTAAATAATATTTGAAGATATCCATTATGAAGAATTACCAAAAACAAATGTAAGAATGAGGTTTTGAATTTATTCTTGTTTTTTGGCTTGATATACAAAGATGAGTTTACAATTTGACTCACTTCTTTTCCAACAAATATAGACACTTTTTATATATATATTTATTGTTAGTATTTTGTCTCTTTCTTTAACCCACTTTCATTGGGACTATTGTCACTAATATATAAAGTATGACCTAGCTCACAATAAATAAATATATATATATATAAGTATTTGAAACTTACATATGGAGCTTTGACTATGTTGATTAGAGTTCTTTAGTAGCCCTTCTTTTTATACTTGATGTCCAGCACCTCTCTCTCTCTCTATATATACATAGAGAGAGAGCACTCGATTCTCTTTATTTTCTTTTTTTTTTCATTGGACTCTTCCCTAATAAGATTGTTCACAAACTTAGCAAATAGGATACTCCTAAAAAAAATTATTGATATTGTGTAAAATATATGACTCTCTTATTTATCTAAAGCCATAAAAGATAAAATTTGCTTTGTTTCTTAGCTATCTATCGTCGAACAAAAAACAAAAAAATATATATATCATAAGCATAAAAACGAAAAAGTCGTTTTGACGTTTGTAAAATTGGCCATGCACGCGTAGAGGGTCCACATCAAATATATATAATTACGCTATATAATATAATATAGTATCATGCACGCCGTAAAGAATCAACCCACTTCTCCTTCAATTTTAAAGTCGTGAAGAATGGGATACATAGATGATGAGTTGTGGACAGCTTTGTGACTATACAAGGCCGCCCACATTTTCCTTTTAGTAAATATGATAAATGTAGATATTTTGTTTTTATCTATCGATCGTAAAAGTATTCAAGACGTAGATATAAGGCTTGATTAGCGAAAGGCATATATTTTCCTTTTAGTCGTGTCTGTCTCTATAAAACTTTTCAAATTAAGTGTTCAGGTTTTGGTATAAACATAATATCTTAAAATAAGTGTTTATATTTTAAATTTAATTTTTTAAAAGAATAATTTTATTATTTTTTATTATATTAGTAGTGAATATATTATCAAATTTATCTCTAATGAATTTATAGTAATGTGATAGTTTCACGTTGAATGTTAAATGGACAGGGTATGTACCAAAAAGGCCTCATGGTCCAATATGTTCTCTATGTCTCGAAATGAAACGAGTAGCAAAGTAATTGGCATGTGAGTGTGAAATGGACGAAGTATATATACACACATACAGTGAGTGTGTGAATCTTTTTCAATATCTACCGACCACACAGAGCCTCTTGAGGCATGTCTGTGTCAAATTTAATTTAGAAACATCATTGCACAGAAATGATACAAGATCAACCATATTTGTGGACACGAGACGAGATCAATTCACCTTAATAAATATGATTTTTACCGAGAATTTTATTACAGTAGAAATATTAGTGTAAGCATCATCACATGTTAATACAGAAAATTTACATTATCTTGAGAGTATTTATTATGTGTCCCTTACCCAATTGACAACCATTTTTTTTAATTAAAAAAAAACTACTCATTTCTCGTGTTGGAAGTAAAATGAGAGTTTATGTTTGGTCTAGGTTGGGGCCACCTATCTTTTGGTTTAAAAATTTTTCTAGTCTTGTTTTGTCTAAGGTTTTGCCTATACTTGTCTGGCTTTGCCCATCCACTTATTGTGGCTGAGTGGCTCTATGTAATTATTTCCTCTTATATACTATATTGCTTTACTTTAAATTAAAAAAAAAATAAATAAATAAATAAAATAATAAAATAAAAAATAAAAAAATTGTCTATTGACCAGTGTATATGTAAACACCTCGAGTACTGACTTAAAAAAAAATGTCTATCGAATGGAATACCACTTATAGGTATTGGAGTATTGTAAACTTATATCATACAATTGCCTCTTTTAAATAATATATATAATCAGGCAAAAATATGCTTAGAGTTATAAATGTTATTCAGTATCTCACATGTTAACTACGTATTATTTTTTCACTAAGATCTAGCGGTGAAAGTTCAAACATGTACTTTGACATTTCCGCACCTTAAACAGTGATCGAATTTGGTGTTCATGTTACCATTGAAAAATGGTTTACAAGAAGGATTTGGGTTCTAAGGAAAACAAATTGCCCCCAAATGGGGTATGTTAGCATCTTGTGGGCAGAGTATATGTTAGATATATAACATATACTTAAGAATATAGTCTGAGAAGAAAGGAGTTTTGGTGTCTATATCTATTTTATATACCTTTGTGTGATGGATGTGACGATGATATTACTGTATAATAGAGAGAAATTTAATTATTAACAACAGCGAATCGGATTGTAAAGCTGGTTGAAGTGTGTGTGTGAATGAGGTGGTGTATTTGACGGCAACACTGTTACCACATAAGTAGTCTTCAATAGTGGCCTAATAGCACTGTGTCGTCATGTTTGGTGGATAAGATTCTGCTGTCAGCTCAATTCACACAACATAATCTTACCCTCCATACATGACGACACAGTGTGGACCTACTTGACAACACAGACTACGCAGTCCAATTTTTTACACTATTTTTTTTCTCTTTCTTAATAGTTCTTGTTTTAAACAATTTTAAATTTTAATTTAAATCTAGAGTTCTGAATTTCTTTATTAAAAAATAACTTTAATTATATACCATACCTTGAAAAAATGATAACTTTTTGTAATGTAATTTTTAAAAGGCATCAACAGTTAAAGATACAGTTAAGATATCTTTCTACTCTTATATTCAGAAGAGACGTCTCTTTTATTAGAGACGTCTATTGTGAAGAGTTTTCTGTCACTTATACATACATACGAGTCATATGATCTTAAAAAAAAAAAAAATCTTTCATATTAACTTCTTATTTGCAAAGGCCAACATCGTAGGTGCACTATACTTCTTACATAAATATATAAATATATATATATATTTAGGTTACAATTCTCCTCTCTAAAAACTTTTTATATATGTCTCCCTATATTTTTTTTTTATATTTACTTCTATATCACATTATTTTTTAAAAATATTTTATAGTTCCTTTTACAAATAACTTTTATTTATAATTATTACATGAAAAAGTTTCTTTGCAAAACTATCTCTATCTTTCTATGTATATATATTTTCGTCCAAGTGATTGTTTAGCTTCTTTGCAATAAGTTGACAACACTATGCGGCTGTTTAATAAAAATGAAGCAGATTAAGACTTTCACGGACAGAGCTATTTAGTTAAAGTTATTATATATAGGAGTTAGTATTATTTTCTACAATGATATTCATATTTTAATTAAGAATTAGAGTTAGAATCAAACATTAACACTTCTTTAAATTTTTGAAAATCAAACATTAACACTTCTTTAAATTTGGTGATTTGGTGGTATAATACTGGTTGATATTCAGTAAATTGGTTACAATTTGGTGGAACAGTTAAAGGAGTACATTGTATTAACGGGGACCTTCATGTATTTAATTCAAAATAATACAATATAATATTTTCTCTAAGAATTTTAGATTATTAATGCTCTGGTTCATGATTTAGAGCATCACTCTTCTGTGCTGTGGAGGATGATTGATACACAGATGTATTTTGGTTGGTCGTTGACTCTGTTTGGGCCTGACCTAGAGAGTGTTTGTTTGTTGTTTTGGTCCAACTTTATATTGGGCCCTATCCATTGTATATTTTCCAACCAATAAATTTGCTTTGCCTTTATTTAAAAAATAAATAAATAAATATAGTTCAACAAGTAAAAATCCACTGCTGTGAATTTCCATCACCATCTATATATATATATATATATATATATTTTACCCAATAGAATGGATTACATGGAAATATATTAAATAAAAGACAAGAAAAGAGACAGAGACAATTTGATAAAGAAAAGAGACACAGAGACAATTTGATAATTAATATTCTCACCATTAAAATAAATAAATATATATATATATATATATATCATGACAAAACTAATGCGAAATCAAGGGAAAACTTGGAAGCGGTACTACTCGGTTTGCCAAGGGGCTTCTTTCTTCCAACTAGATTGATTCCAGCTGCGAAACAATCCATCCTTGTTCAGAATCCAAAAGATTGTCGGATGACCTGCATCTCTTTCATGATCATACGCATCCACAGTTTGGAACCACCGACCCCATTGAGCCGTACACTCAAAGGTAGTATCATTTTTCTCAACATTCCATTGAATTTTCTCACCTACATTCAGCCTGTACATGTGATTGCTAGCATAGGTGCCCTTAACCTGCTGACAAAAAATGTTCAAGTGTTCTGAGTGTTTGGGCATGCGACTGATGAAGTGAACAGTTGGTAGGAGGCCATCACTTTGCTGTGGGAATGCCACTGTGATCAGGGCAACAAGGATGAGGAGAGGAGAGAGAAAACAAGAAATCTCGCTAGCCATTTTCTTAGAATATGCTGTTTGAAATCAACTTAATTGTCTTCTAACATATATTTATAGGTCAAGGGAGAGAAATTTAAGGACGGATTAGTTTTAGCCTATTTCTCAAAGTGAATTAATTAAGATAATAAAATTCAATTTATAATTAAGATGAAATTATTTATATAAATAATTCATTAGTGTCATTGTTTATTATTATTATTATTATTATTATTATTATTATTATTATTATTTTATCAATTACTTGAAGGCTTTTTAAATTAATATTAAAAAATTTAGTTATTTAGTTCAAATATAATTCTTAGTATTATAATAGTAGTAGTTGATAGAGAATGGAATACAATGGGAAAACAATTTTATTTTATTAGTAAAAATACATTTTAAATAAAAAAATAAAATGATAGTATAGATATTTAAAATATGATTAATAAAATTGAATTTTAATTATTATTGTCAATTAAGTATCTTTTAAAATTAGTTCTTTCTATTATTTGAAGAATTTGTGTTTAAGATTATATTTATCACTAAAAAGTAAAGTTGGTGTTTGATGAGAACTCTTTGTTCATCTTGTTAAAATAAATTATACCATGTAAGAGTTTGTGTTTAATGAAAATTATTTTACACCTTTTAAGGAGGTTATTATTGAAATTTTCTATCTTTAATGGTTTATAAATCTAATATAATCTATAGAGGAAAAGTAATTTAAAGACGGATTAGTTTTAGCATATTTGTGAAAGTAAATTAATTAAGACAATAAAATTCAATTTTTAATTTAAATGAAATTATTTATATAAATAATTCATTAGTGTCATTGTTTTTTTTATTTATTATTATTTTATCAATTAGTTAAAGGCTTATTAAATTAATATTAAAAAAAATTAGTTATTTAGTTCAAATATAATTCTTAGTATTATAATAGTAGTAGTTGATAGAGAATGAAATACAATGGGAAAACAATTTTATTTTATTAGTAAAAATACATTTTAAATAAAAAAAATAAAATGATAGTATAGATATATAAAATACGATTAATAAAATATGATTTTAATTATTATTGTCAATTAAGTATCTTTTTAAATTAGTTCTTTCTATTATTTGAAGAATTTGTGTTTAAGATTGTATTTATCACTAAAAAGTAAAGTTGGTGTTTGACGAGAACTCTTTGTTCATCTTGTTAAAATAAATTAGATTGTATTTATCACTAAAAAGTAAAGTTGGTGTTTGACGAGAACTCTTTGTTCATCTTGTTAAAATAAATTATACTACGTAAGAGTTTGTGTTTAACGAAAACTATTTTACACTTTTTCTAATAAAATAATACTAATAAGGTGTGGCAGTGTTATACTTACCGAAAAAAAAAGGTGTGGCAGTGTTAATGTCGGAGTGGTAAAGGGTCATACCTTAAGTGACCCAACAGTATAGATTATTATTATTATAATGAAAAAAATGATCTAATTAAGTTTTATTTTATTGAATTAAATAAATAAATTTTTAATATTATATATTTCTTTCTCTAATTAGATTTCTTTTATTGAATATCAAAATACTAAAATTCAATAATATACTGAAATACAATAATGTATTAAAATTATGTACTTTTAATAAAAATATATATATAGATATGATTTTGATTATAATTTAGCATTTCCAATATAGAAATTTATTACAGTACTTCTAGCTAGTATATATATACAGGCATTGAGAGAGAGACATGCACTTCACGTGTTCGTTATTTCATGATTGTGCATGAACATATGATCATCTATATCACCCACTTTAGAAAAATTTCAGTTTTATTTAGATCTCTAACAAAATTTTGAAAAATAAATTCAAACGTCCTTCTATAGAATTGAAAAACGCGATTTATGTGTCCTAATTACTATGAAATTGGCCCAAGGAAAATTATTTCTTGGCCGAAAAATATTTAACTATCTATATGATGGGTGTTTGATAAAGTTAAAAAGAACTGAATTGCAAGTTCAGATTTGATATATATAATTTTTGTCAAAGAAACTATTTCCATGTGTTTTTTTAGGCAAAGTTTGTAGGAAGTTGGGTAACTATAAACAAAGATATTTTATTTATTTATTCTGCTATCAAAACTCTTAATATATGTAATCCACTTCTTGTACTTTTACTATTTTCACTAATCATGCCAAGCCTTATATCTGCCTCTTGAAATATTTTAATTAGTTTTCCACAATATTTTTATGTAAATAAACATTTTCCTTTTAAAGGGTTTTATAATCATATTCCGTTCCATCGTGGAACAATGCTCAGAAATGGAATCAAGCACTCTAAGGATCTCCTACATAAATTCTCAAAAGTACGTATTCTAAGTTTTATTTATCAATCAACTCCATTGTTTAATCCCTAGTTCATTAAGTACATTCTAAATGTAAATTATTATCTAACATAATCTACCTCTTGAAAACATATTTTACGCATAACTATTTGGTGGGACTAAATTTTTGAAAATATGTCTTACTCAGTGAAAGACTCCATTATTTTTTTATAAATTTAGTCCCACTCAACTGATCACGGATATTTGTATGAACGAGTTCTAATTGTGTTATGTTGGTGTTTGATATTAACACTGGTTAGTGGTCGCATATCGATATAGTCCCACTCAACAGAGTCCGGACGTATCGATATTTTTTTAAGACGTATTTGATATTTTATATACGTTTTGATAAATAAAAAAATAATTGAATAGAAAAAAGATACTTGGTTGGTACTTTCTAACATTTTTAACACAAATTTATTCGATAATCTTAAAAAATATATATATGAATATGTAAATTCTAAAATGTTGGAAATTTTTTTCTTTAAGAAAATTGGCATTATAGTTCTTGGGCTTTCATTTGGCTGACAATGAAGGGAAAGGATATAGCGACTTCCCAGGAGTTTCACGCGCGGATATACAAGTCGATCTACAACCACTATATGATTTGATCTTCCAAAAACATCTTTCCCTCATGTCTCTAATCTATATATCTATATATATGTCAATGTAGACATGTTCATGCAAGCACAACTGTATTTTCATATTATGAAACTCTAGTTATAATTAAGTTTTTTCTTTTCTTTTTTTACTCAAAAGACCCTTCCATCAACAATTTATCTTAGGAAATTGTTGATGGAATTTTTCAAAAAAAAAAATAAATAAATAAATTTGAATATATAGTCATTTTTTTATTTTTAAATTTGAATAATAAATTAAACACACACTCGAACACTTCGATCTCTAGCTCTTTCCAGAAATGAGAGCTTATATCATCAAGAGCATAAGGTGAATAAGTATAATTATGAGTATTGCATTCCTTGAATAAAAATATTTAGTGCCAAATGATGACCCAATATGTTATGAAAAATGCTAGATATATACATATATAGACCAATTGTCAAACTATATTTATTACTCCGTTTTAAAGAAATATATTCAAACAAAACACATTAGCAACCATTGTAACAACGACCACACAACAGCTGCATTAATTTATTGGAGAAAGGAAGAATAGGCACAATATATTACAACATTAAATCTCCTCTCTCTATATATATAGGCATCATACTATTTTGGGTAAAGTACAGAGACACCTCTTGAAGTTTGGAGTAAATACAACCAGATGAAAATTTTCTTATTTTTGGACAACCACACCTTCTGGTGAAATTTGTCATCCAAACATAGCCTTAAAATATGTAAATAGTCCATTTTACCCTTTACTATTTTATTAGTTTTAATTATAAAATATCAAAATACTTAAAAGACCAAATTACCCTTTTCATCTCAGAGTTTTTCAGATTGTTCTTGGTGTTCTTTGAAGATTTTATGATTGATGATGACGGATTGGGTGATGAAAAGCTATCATAGATTCATAGAGATACAATTCATAAATCATGTGTGTATACCAAACCAAAGCAGTTGAAGGGCTGTATACCAATTACCAAATCACAAATATACAAATCTATACACACACGCACACACACACACACACACATATATATATAGATTGTTCGAAACCGAAACCCAGTATTTTCTACCTCTAATTGACCCTTTATTCCATCCTAAATGAAAGTCAAACTATGGGGTTTTCATTCCAATCTTTTCAACAAAAATCTTGAGGTCGTCGCCGTCAATTCCGTGTTTGAATTGCATCAAATGTTGGTCCCGAAGCGGTGTAATAGAGAAGGTGTTGTTGGCGATGAAGGAGATGAAGCCGAAAATAGTGATGAACGTCAAACAAGCAGCGACACCACCTCCATACCTTCCAACCACCGGCCTACGAGCGGTTCACCATCTCCAACTGGTGAAACACAGTCCTAACTCCCGCGAGCTTCACCGTTCTACCTTGCAAGCTTCATCGACCTTAAACAAAGAGAAGAACTTCATCTTCATTCAAGACCCAGAAGTTTCAATGTCAAACCCAAACGGCGGCGAATAGCGAACAACCTAAAAGGCTTCATCAATCTAACTTGAGTGCAGGTCAATAAACATGAAAAAGATACAGTGATCTTAAGTGTCTCCATCAGTGCAAACACAAGGCCGGAACTCTATTGATTCCGACGAACTTTGAGCAGCTAAGCTCCATTGATTCCGGCCAAGCTTCATTCACACCATATACATCCGGCGAGCTTTGGCAATTATGAACACCGATGAGTTTCCTTTAGGTAGAGACGTACTGTTGAGTTGCAGTCCTATGTGCCTCTGTCCGGTGACAAACAGTTCCGGCACTACAGTCTGCAAACGGTAATAAGATCTTCCCCCCCGCGGTTCCGGCAAGCTTCCCGTTTCAAACTTGTATGCTACGGTTCAGTTCGATCTACTATAGTCTGCGAGCTTCATCTCTGGTGTACTCTATCCATGTAAACAAGCTTCATCTGGGCAAGAGGAGGAAGATAGAGAACGGAGAGAGGAAAGAGAAAAAGGTTGTGCATATGGAGGAGAGAGACAAAGGGGCATTTGATTCAAGGGTATTTGAGTCAATTGTTTTTGTTAATTTTATATCAAAGGGTAATGAAGTCAATTCACCATTGTCGGGGTGTCTTTGTCTATTTTATCAAACTTAAGGGGGTGTGATTGTCCAAAAATTGGACAACTTTCCTCTACCTGTCCTTATACCAAACTTGGAGGGGTGTTAGTGTACTTTACCCTTTTATTTTTATATATATGGAATAACATCAAGCAATTCCATATAATGATGATGCTAAATATATACAGCAACAGAAGACAACGAAAGAAAACAGACTTTAGCAGGTGCACACTCATACATGCGTGCGCGCACACAGATACATATATATATTGAGATTTTACCTATGGTAATCCATGATTATATAGCTGTAAATTGAATTATTTACTCCTTAATTTAGGGCTAATTGGTAGGTAATTAGTTTTCCGATTATTGTATAATTAGTTACCTATTTTAGCTAGGTATTATTCTATAAATTGAACGTAAAGCGAATAATATTGAATTGAGTTTCAATTCTCATTCTTTCTCTGAATTTCAATATGGTATCAGAGCCATCATTGAACCGTATTTTTTGATTTCTTTGAATTTTTTGATCTCTTTGAATTTTTTGTTCTCTTTGAATTTAGCCTTGAAATACCCAGACCCATACACAGTTGGATCAAAGTGGTGATGAACGCCAGAAATGGAAAGTATGGTGCCAATCCCACTATCGTCTGAGTTTGAATCCCTCGCAACTGATATATCAAACCAATCGTCTGCTGAGGATGTTCCTGAATTAGTGCCTGAGCCACTCCAAAAACAATTACCACAGCATCACACTAGAGGTATTTCTAAACCCGCATATGAACTTGAACTTTTTAGTAAAGTTAAGTATCCCATGAGTCATTATGTGTCGAACCATCATTTGTCAAAATCAAAATTTTCATTTGTACATCAATTATCTACTATATCTATTCCTAACAGTGTGCATAAAGCCTTAGCTGATCTTAAGTGGAAAGCAGCTATGAAAGAGAAAATGCAATCCTTACAGAAAAATAAAACTTGGGAACTCATTAATCCTCCACCAGGAAAGAAACCAGTAGGATGTCGATGGATTTACTCTGTGAAGTATAAAGTTGATGGCACAGTTGAACGCTTTAAAGCAATGTTGGTGGCAAAAGGTTACACCCAAACCTATGGAATCGATTACACAGAGACGTTCGCACATGTAGCTAAAATCAACACAGTTCGGGTCTTGTTGTCTTTAGCTGCGAACTTGGATTGGCCATTGCAACAATTCGATGTGAAGATGCCTTTCTGCATGGTGAATTATCTGAAGAAGTCTACATGGATCTCCCACCAGGATGCATGATACCCGAAAAGTATAGTCGAAAGGTCTGCAAGTTAAAGAAATCGTTATATGGGTTGAAACAATCTCCGAGAGCATGGTTTGGAAGATTCACAAAGTCAATGATAGCCTTTGGCTACTATCAGAGCAATTCAGACCACACATTATTCCTAAAGAAATAATAGGGTAAGATCACTGCACTCATTGTATATGTAGATGACATGGTGGTTACAGGGAATGATCTTGAAGAAATGAAGACTCTCAAGAAGTACTTGTTCAGAGAATTCGAAATGAAAGATCTAGGTCCTTTGAGATATTTTCTTGGGATCGAAGTATCTTGATCTAATAATCGAATCTTTCTATCTCAAAGAAAATATGCCTTAAATCTATTGCAAAAGACTGGCATGACAACTTGTCAACCAGCTAAAACACCAATGGAAAAAGGACTGAAGTTATGTGTTGAGTCCAACCGAGTACCTGCTAATAAAGGAAAATACCAAAGACTTGTAGAGAGATTGATGTACTTAACACACATGAGACCGGATCTGGCTTATGCATTGAACATTGTTAGCCAGTTTATACATGATCCTGGAGAGCAACATATGAATGTAGTTATGCGCTTTTTGAGGTATCTGAAATCTGCTCCTGGAAAAGGAATTTTGTTCACTAAAAATGCTAGTTATCAAAACATAGATGCATATACCGATGCTAACTGGGCTGGAGCTATAGATGATAAGTGATCTACTTCTGGTTACTTCACTTTTATAGGCGGTAATCTTGTTAAATGGAGAAGCAAGAAACAAAATGTTATTGCTCGCTCAAGTGCAAAAGCTGAATTCAGAGGTATGGCGCTTGGACTTTATGAAACTTTATGGTTAAGACTTCTCTTGCGGGATTTGGATTATCTACCAAGGCAACCGATTCGAGTATATTGTGACAATAAAGCAGCACGTGATATTGCCCATAATCCAGTTCAATATGATCGTACGAAGCATGTCGAAATAGACAGATTCTTCATTAAAGAGAAGTAGGATGGAAAAATTGTAGAGTTACCTAAGATTCGATCTGAGAATCAACTAGTCGACATTCTCACCAAAGCAGTCTCAACTCAAGTGTTTTCAAAAATTTTAGACAAGTTGTTCATATGTAACATCTATGCACCAACTTGAGAGGGAGTGTTGAGATTTTACCTCTGGTAATTCAGGATTGTATAGTTGTAAATTGAATTATTTACTCCTTAATTTAGGACTAATTGGTAGGTAATTAGTTTTCCAATTATTGTATAATTAGTTACCTATTTTAGCTACGTATTATTCTATAAATTGAATGTAAAGTCATTGTGAATAATATTGAATTGAGTTTTGATTCTCATTCTTTCTCTGAATTTCAAGAATATATATATGATTTAATAACGCAAGTCACGCAACACAACATCAAAGAAAGTAGGCAGTCCAGAAACTAAGCCAAAGCCACATTCTTCGGCACAAATAAGTGGACAATCAAGATCAGGATGACAACTTGCCATGCATTCCTGAAAGCAATCGTAAATAGATTTTATAGTAAACTTGGCAACACTACCAGGCCTTGCTGCAGAAGCCATCACCATCATCAGTATGAAGGCAACCAAGAGCAAGGCACTCAGAGTCTTGTTATTGGCGGCCATCTCTGTCTCTCTCTCTCTAGGGTATATATATGCTTCCAAGATACAAATTATACAAGTGTTAATGCTTGGTAATGGGTTATATATATAAAGGTGCAGGAGGGTACCCCTTATATACGTAGCTGATATAGGTCCACTTATGTCTGCTGCTGGATCGAGTGGCACATGCACAGGCTGTCACATTAGCTACGAAATAAAGTGAATAAATGTTGACATAAAATTAATGTGTCAACTGTGATCGATTCATGTTATAATATTTGTGTGAAACATTAGACACAAAACATAATCATAAGAAATTATAATTTTATTATTACGTATTTATAATGCATAAATAAATATAAATATCTCGATTTATGATAGTAAATCTCATACAAATCAAGCCATAAGTCGAGATGTGCTATGCGAAATAAACAACGCACATGACTGCGATTTCAAACAATTGTGAAATGCATAAATTATTTTTTTTATGAAGTATAAAATGTAATTGACATATTTCAATATAAAAAAATGTGTCGAGTTGTAATTTTTTGTTTCCTTTGAGTCTCGATGTTGGAAGTGGAAACGTGTGAGAACACACATTTTGCATTTTAAGGTTTATGTTTTCATTGAGAGTTGTAAACTTTTGGTTAAAACAGTTGTGTTTTTACTCTCTATAAAAATACAACCCGATACACTTTTCTCAAGTGAAAAGTAACTCTCAGTAAAAACATAACCGGTTGCGTTCTATTTCTAGGTTTATCTAAACACCTATATATTCTCATAATGATCTCAAAGTCATTACGCCTATTGCAATTAATCTAAGAAAGCCATTGAGTAATTTTGAGAGATTTTTTTAAATTTTAGAACACACACACACACACGAGTGACTTAGTATGTGTTTCTCTTGTTAATGGAAATTCATTTGCATCGAAAATCTATTACTAACTGTTATCAAAGTAGATTTGTCTTTTAACTTCAAAACCATTCATCCAGTGCTTATTGATTTACAAACAATCCTTCAATAAGAATCAAGGAAGTAAGTCAAGAGTGTTTGGATTGAGAAGCCCCAAAGTAAAAGATATTCATGATTCTTGGTATAATAAAGAGGTGTGGGCTTGAGACTGAAGCCTATTGTATTTTAAGTGAAATATGTAATCTGCTTTTAAGTGGTCCATAATTCCATACAGTAAATAAATACTCTGTTTTTCCTTTGCTCACACATTATCTTTTGTCTTGTATATATAAAAGTGTGTAGGGTCCACAATGGATTATGTAATCCATGAGATCACAATGAAGCTTGTAAGGGAAGATTGCAGAGGCGTACGGTGAAAGCATTATAAAGGCTTATTTGGGAAGCTTCGTGTAAATAGCCTATAAAAAGGCTATATGCATCTTTGTTTGAGATATATGAATGAAAGCTTTTCATCTCTCTTTTCATTCTCTGTATCTCCGTTTCTCTCTCTATCTCTATCTCTCTAAGATATCTCACTTAATATTATTCTATATATATATATACACACACACATATTTATTATACGTTATCAGTACGAACCACATCCATCTGAAGAAAAGTTTTATCTCCCTCTTTCTATCCTAACTCTTTATCTATTTTGTGATATTAGTTTTGATAGATTGTTGGGTTGGTTTGCTTTATCAAAGAAAATTGTATTTCTGACTCCAAAGGGTAAGGAAATTTTAATTATGGATTATTGTTCATAAAATAAAGTTGTTCACTTAAATGATATATGTGCTTACACTATGGTTGGTTCTACCACCTTTATTATTTACTGATCCACTAATTATGGTCAGTCTTACCACCTTTATTATTTAATGTTTTATGGCTGGTTTTACCGCCTTTATTGTTTCATAATTTATTTACTATGGCTGGATTTACCATCTTTGTTATTTAAATAATTTATATTATGTTATTATTTCATTTAATGCCAGTTTATTTATATACTATGCTAAATTATATTTTTATATTGTTATATCTAGTTATTCTAAAAATGTTAAACTTGACAAAACTGAAATTCGTGGCCCTGGATATTTCTGGCAAAAATTATTTATCATGGATTCTGGATGCTCAGATCCATTTGGATGCCATGAACCTTGGAGACACAATTAAAGAAGACAATGATGCATCATTGCAAGATAAAGCAAATGCCATGATTTTCCTCCGGCGCCATATTAGTGAGGAACTGAAAACTGAATACCTCACTGAAAGAGATCCACTTTGTTTGTGGAATAATTTGAAAGAAATATATAATCATCAAAAAACAATCATCCTCCCAAAGGCCAGGGCTGATTGGCTGCAACTAAGGTTGCAAGATTTTAAAACTGTGGCTGAATATAACTCTGCTCTATTCAAAATCAACTCTACATTGAAATTATGTGGTGATACTGTTACTGATGAACTTTTGCTTAAAAAAACATTCACCGCATTTCACGCCTCGAATGTACTCTTGCAACAACAATATCGAGAGCGTAGATTTAAAAAATATTCAGAGCTGATATCATGTTTGCTTATGGCAGAGCAAAATAATGAGCTTTTGTTTAGAAACCACCAGTCCCGTCCAACTGGATCGACACCGATCCCTGAAACATATGTTGCCTCATCCTGTGGTCGTAGACGCGGACGCGGACGTGGTCGTGGTGGTAGAAATGAATATGGTCGTGGCAAAAATAACTACCACAATAATGAATATGGTCATGCTAGAAATCATTCTTATTATTGTGAAGGATATCAATCCTCACATTTTCGCAATCAGAGATCCACACCATATCCTCAAAGGAGAGATCATCATGAAATGAAATAGGGAAAAGGGAAGGATGTGGCTCAACCTTCCAAGGCACACGATAATACTTGTTATTGGTGTGGCATGATAGGGCATTGGCAAAGTATTTGTCGTACACCTAAGCATCTGGCTGAATTTTACTAACCCTCAATGAAAGAAAAAGGAAAACAAAAGGAAATGAATTTCCTTGAGCATGATGAGCCAGTTGACACCACAAATCTGGAAATAAATTTCATTAATCATGATGAGCCAGTTAACATCACAAATCTGGATGTATCAGATTTTTTTGAGGACCGTGATGAAAGGATAAACTTCCTGATTGGTGATGAAAATGTTCACACCAATTAATCTTATTTTCTTTTCATATTCTGTCTACTATGTTCTTATTTTCTTTGTACTAAAGTTTTTATACTCTAATTTGTATTAAAGTTTATTTTGTTATAAAAGTTTCTTTTCTGATAAAGAAATTTGAATGAATAGGAATGGATTTGACTAGTTGTAATATAAATGGAGAAGACATATGTCTTGTGGTGGTCTCGTCGTCCTACCATCAAGTTTGAGAGTATTAATTTTAGGCGAGGGCCAAGAGTTTTACATTTATAAAAGCCACTACTACCTTTCACTATAAATATAGCTAGGGTGAGTAGGGATCGTCCCAAGGGATTGTGAGGGTTGAATAAGGTTGTGGAATCGCTATTAGGGCTAGTAGGTCGAGTGATCAAACAATTGGTTGGTTGGTTGATTAGACTAGAGAGCAACTAAATTAAAGTAAGTGATAACAAAAGAATGTAATTAAGAGTAAATAAGATAGAAAAGAGTCTTGGGGTTTAGAGATCACCACCAAGCAATGCGTTTCTATACTATTAACAAGTGACTAATGAGGGCAAATGGTGTGTTGCAATATTGGTGTGTGTTGTGTGTGTGTGTGTTTGGTTGATTCAACAAGTAAGGATGACTAGTTAAACATGTATTGTCTAAACATCATGTGAAAGGCACAATATATCTAAGCAATGAAGAATATATTGTCTAAACAACATGTGAAAGGCACAATAGATCAAAACAAGTTATTAATCCTTTCATTAAGCTCACAATCCAAATACAACATAAGGTTAGAGACATATGCTACTTAAATTCAAAAGCATGGATCATCAAACAACAAGTATGGATTGTCCTCCCATTTAACACTACACTACAACTACACTACTAACATGAAAATAAACTAAGGGAGAGGCATAATCCATCAAGGAATGAGTATGAACCATCAAGAAAATCACAAGAGCATTCCATTAAGCACTATGTTTTGACAATCTCTAAATCTAAAGTATCAATACACATAGACATGCATCAATAACACAAAAAATAGAGACAAGCACATGAACATCTATTCTAACATACATAGACATATGGATAGAATGAAATGATCAATTGAAAGCATTTAACCACATAAATCATTGAACAATCAAGATCTATATATATCAAAGTGTCAAAACATTAATTACAACACTAATCCCTCAATAATACACAAGATTAAGATATAGAAAGCATGTTTGGGGCTAACTCTAGCCCCAAGAGGATGTCTAGCCACTCGTGGTGATGTTGCTCCAACCCTCAAGGGCTAACTCTATAGAAGAAATCTGCTCCTTGTTAATGAAGAACTCCAATGGTGTCTCTAGCCTCCTCCTTCTCTAAGCTTGCCTCCTTTGAGAATAATCCCTAGAATTGTCTGTATCTCAAAAAGTGCATCATATTCCTTTTATAGGTAGGTCAAGTGACACACCAAATGAGCTGGGGTCGTGCAAAGAATATTCTTTAATGATTGGATAAAGGACGGATTGAACAAGCTGGCTTTTTGATTTTTTCGCACTCGAGAAAGTTCGATCGATCGAACCTTGGACTTGGATCAATCGAACTTGGCTGAGATCTATCAAACTGAGGCTAGATCGATCCAACTGGTTGAGCTTTTTGGGAAAAGACAAATCCGAGATATTTTGGGAGATATTTTTGGACAAAAGTGGTTGGTAGGGTGGTACAGCTGTGGATAAGATCAATCATTTGAATAAGGACAAACGTGTTCGATCGATCGAAGGGTGGTGTTGGATCGATCGAACTTTGGACTTCCTGCTTTAGGTCAAGGTTTGTATCTATCCTGAAGTACTGAGATCGATCAGTGTTCGATCGATCGAACCTTGGACTTGGATCGATCGAACTTTACTGCTTCCCACCTTTAGCTTCATTTGCTTCTTTTTTTCTCCACTTTGCTCCTTTTTCTGTTTAATCCCAGAATTGCTTCAATTAAGCTCTTATTTGGCTGAATTAGCTTATTTTCGGGATAAGTGCCTGAAAATGGAAATAATTTGAAATCAATCTAAAACGGTAAAGTAAGATAGATAAAGGTACTAGAATACCTAAGCTTAAGGGGTTTAAATACGCACTTTTCAGCGCTCATCTCACTGCCAAACTTAAATATTGCTAATCCCTAGCGATGAACTAGAAAGTAAATGAATGAAATGAATAACTATACAAGTATGAATCTAGAAAACAATAAATTGATAACGCCACTTTCGTAGGGAACACGATTGCACTTAGCATATGCAACAAGCTTTTTAAACCCCTAGGTTACCCCTAGTGGACGAGTGAAGTCTTGTGAGGGTTTCCAGAAATGGTACCCACAAACATTAAGCTCATTCTTTCAAAAGAGGTACCAATATTGCAAACAAGCATTGGGAGAAAACTACCTCAAATATGCAATTTTTCAAACATTTTCGAGCAATCTCCCAAAATCTCAACATCAAGCAAGCAAGTATGGTCCTCCACACATCAAGAAAATGATCATGCAAATCAAAACAACTCTAGAATCCTTTTGAGTGGACCGGCATCGAAAATGTTACTATCTTAGCCAACTAAAGAATTAATCACATCCTTACCCTCAAACTAGCACACAAATCTAGTACCGATCATCAAGACAAAAAGTATACCTTTTATTAAAACTTTATTCATTTAGATTCGCTTATTCTTTTCACTCGATTTTTTTTTTATACGATCAAAGATGGAAGCATGGTGCAATGTGTTGATCTATTAAGCTTTCTAGCAATTCATGATATCGAGCGTTAGGTCAATGACTCCCAAACCAGATGGCTTTAGGGTATTAGGCATTCAAATACCCCTACGGACTTACAAGCTCAAATCAACTAGGCTACAAATCAAGATAACAACCATATAATTATTTCTCACTTCTCACCTTTTGGGAGAAGTACTCACTTTTTTATTGCTTTTGAACTTCTTCTTTTTTTTTTTTTTTTTTTTTTTTTTTTTTTTTTTTTTTTTTTATATTCACTTTTTTTTATTTTCAATTACTAACCTAGAGTTTGGGGTCTCCACCTTTCGGCGCGAGAAGTTCAGTGTTTGATGAGGCTAGAATCCCGGCTACTTAGTGAAAAGGGGTTGTTATCCACCTTTATCAAGAATGAAAGTTTTCAATGCACAACTAGCTCAATTGGAATATAACCAATTCAATAATCAATAAAACATATACCCCACAAATGAATGCTTGTGTGCGCCTGTGCTAGTGTAGAATACTAGAGTGAACCTCAAAACAATCATAAAATCAAGACGATGTGGACCACAAGTGCAAACAAGATATCAATTTTTCAAAAAAAATTACTCCTGAATGGCATCCATAACCACAAGGCATACAAGGAGTATTGAACTCTCAAGTCAAGCAATTTTTAAATTCTAAGCAATATAGTTCTTAAAAGATCAAAATCATAACTAGATATGGACCAATCATAGAAAAATCCCTCAAATACACAAGTCATGCTCAAAATCTTGAAATTTAAAGCTATCACTACAAAGCACCATTCCCCCCAAACTTAAATGACACAATGTCCTCAATATGCAAGAGAATAAGGGAAAGAGTATACCAGTGCAACTAAGCAAGAATGATCGGGACTGAAGTATCCAAAGTGGGTGGCATGACCCCCCCAAACTTGGGATAAACTGTGGTCCTGAAAATTGGCACTTGGATAAACTCATCATATAACAACATGAGATAATTAGTGCACAGTGGACATGCAAGTGTAAATTGGATAAACAAATAAAGAGATGAGAGAGGTATAAGGGTGGTCCTGAAAATTGGGTAGCACTCTCTCACTGAAGTCACTGTGATGCACCTGATGGAGTCAAACATACAGATATGAGAATATAATCATATGACATCCATAGCAAAAACAGATATATAAAATAGATAAAGTGCAGGTACAACAGAAATATCAAAGCCGGCAGACCGGCTGCAAAAATAATAGTACTGTACAGTGACAAAAATAGAGATCAGAGAGCAGAGATGGATCAAAAGATAGAAGGAACTGGGAACTCAGGACGATGAGGTAGGATGGGCAGGTCGGGCTCCGTGGATATCTCTGGATAGATCTCGGAACATAGTCGCGACATCTGTGGGCCGTAAGATCAGCTCATATAGCAACAACAGCATCCTTAAGAGTCTGCAGGCGTACTCCAAAACCGGGGGTCAGATCTGGAGCCTCATAGATGAATCAGAAGAAAACTCATGAGTCTGCTCCTGCTCGTGAATGGGCGACCCAGCTAGAGAGTGCTGCTCTGTAGCGTCTGCAGGGCACTTTAAATCGATGTCTATATGCTCGGTAGCTGGATCTGCTGGTGCGTCATCCGCTGCGGGATCTGCTGCTGCTGCCTGAGCTGCTGCTTCTGCCTCCTCCTTCTCTAGCTTCTCTGCAGCCACTACCGCGTGGTCCTGCAGTCTAGTAATGATGGCATTGTAGCTCTTATTCTAGTCCTTCTTCAAGAAGTGACAGGATCCTCTCTCAGGGTGCTCCCGAGGAGGAATAGGGTAGCGCTGGTCGATAAAAATCTGGGTGATGAGGTGGCTGAATGGGAGAGACTTAGCCCGTCCGGGCGTTTCCTTGCTAATATACTCGTCAAATAGCTTCCTCATCACACTCAAGATGAGCACGGGAATAGATACCCAGTAGCCCGTGTAGAAAGCGTAGAGGGCTGTCAGATAGTCGCCTCTCCGCTGGATCTTGTGCCCGGCCATATATATATTCCGAAAGAGAACGGAATAGAAGAACCATAGGTTATCTTGAAGGAATGTGCGGGTGGCGAAAGTCTCGCCATCGGCATGGTGACCTATAAAAAATACCGCCATGTCGGCATAAGAAGGCCTGTATAGCCTCGAATATAGCTCCTGGAGCTCCAGAGGGCATCTGTGTGGACAATGGCGGCAAGAGTGGGCTAGCGAGTCCACAGTGATAGTGATCTGATGGCCATCTATAGTAGTGACCAGCTCTCCTGTGGTACGCGGGGATGGTCGAAGGTTCTGGAATAACAACCGTACCAGCCGCGAGTACACTAGCTCTGTAACTGGGGCAAGAATAGCTGCAAGGCCCCTCTAAATGATGTCGTGGTAAGCTGAGCGGGTCAGCACTGATTTGGAGAAAAAGGCTGTGTTGGACACCAACTTATGGTCGATTGCCATATGCGCATATCTAGGCGCGAACCTATTACGCTCCTGAGCTGGTTGAGCTGGCTGGTAAGGTAGAGATGGTATTGGTGAATACTCAACTCTAGCATGTGGTGGAGATGGTGATGGTGTAAATGTAGGCGGAGCTGCAAAGGTGGATGGAATATGGTCATCCTCAGCCTCATGAGCAGGTGACTGGGGTGGAGTAGGCTGTACTGGCTCCTCCTGTGCATGAGAGGGCTCTGCTGGCTTGTAATATCCCTAGTTTTTAAAAGGATAGTCTCGGTATTTTGATTATTATTTTATGGGATTTTATTTGTTTAATTGTTAATTATTTGTTTAATTGGTTTTTCTGGTTGTTTAATTTATTACTTGCCTTTGTTTATTAATTTGGTGTGTTTAATTGATTAATTGATTGATTAGGTTATTAAATGGTATTTGAATTTAATTGTTAATGATATTATATTTTTGTTTCATTCACTGTTTTATTTTATTTCTTGTAATATATTTCTGGTAATGATAATATTAAGTTGTTAACTTAAGGACGTCGTCTAGTGTAGCCGACATAGAATTTAATCGTAGGTTTTGTTGTGGGCCGACTAGGATTAAGTTTAGGGCTCTATCTCTTTTATGACAAGGATTAGGGTTTTAATATTAAGCCTATAAATACACCATTATGCTTTAAGCCTAGGGTTTACATTATATCACATAGCACATACACGTAGAATTGTTCTGTAAAAACAGAGGGTAGAAGAACAGAGCGTTGTAAAGATTGGCAAGGAGGAAATCAGAGAGGACCAAGGAAGGATTGTGGTGAATTATCTCGGAGTACTAGGAGGCTTAACAGTAGTTCGGTGTTGCCGGAACAGTGGACACGACGCCGGGATTTCATAACTGAAATCACAGGCAAGTTCTCTTCTTCCTCTCTCCCATTGGCCTGTGTTCTGTGCATCTACATAATCTCTAGGGTTTAATCAATCAGTAACTGGAATTTACCTGTTTAACATATGCTATATTGATGATCTGTGGTGTTGAAAACAAATCTGTTACAGTGCATGCAAGTCTTGTTCCAGTTTTTTGTCCTTTAAGCATGTTGTTTTTGTTGTAACTTTAGTCTCTGTATTTGATTGCAACTACTGTAAACAAATTATAGGAACACCACTGGGGTTATATAAAACTCATAGGGTTGTTATTATTCTGTTTTAAATATGTGTTGCAACTTGTTCCGTTTCAATTCGTGCATGTGGTTTCAGTTGGTACTAACGCATGTTAAGTTCAGTAGCAAGTTTAATCTTTGTAATTGATTCAAGTTGCTGTAATCAAACCTTGGGGATGCTATTAGAGTGGTATTAAACCCTTAAGATCAGTTTAAGAAACCTACAGAGGGGTAGGAATTGATCAAAGAATGAGCAGACAGATTGAAACGGAGCAGAGACTGAACTGGAGGCTCTCAAGGGGGATAGAGCCGGCTCTGGAAAGCAAGGGCTGGCTCACCTTCAGCAAGAGCCGGCTCCAAGGGAGTTTGGAGCAGGCTCCAAGTGAGAAAGAGCCTGCTCTTTCATTTTTAGAGCAGGTTCCAACCTTTTGAACGTTCTGAAATTGGTTTCTACGGCACTGTTTGATACTTTTGACACTGTTTGAGCATTTGGATGGTTCTGATGGGTTGTAGGGACTTTACAGAGGGTTTAAAGGGTTAACTTTAAGTAATATTAAACCTCTTGTTGCATGGTTTAAGTCTCTGTGATAAAGGGAGAAGCATTGTAAAAATATGCAACCGTGCATGCTATTAACAGAAGAAAGAAACTGAATGGCTTGATTAAATTTCAGAAATTTAATGGAACTTCACAGAGGGATTAAATAGCTAATTTAGGGTGTGATTAAATCCTTGAATTGATTTAAGTTGATCCATGGGACAACAGTATAAAATTGATAAATTTTCTACGCTGATAACGGATGGAGGACGGATTAATTGCTTAATTAAATTTTAGCAATTTAAGGAGATCCAGTATGCTAATAAAACTTACTTTAAATACATGATAGGGTCATTATTATATTAAATTTGAACTATGCATGTTTTGGATGTTAATTGTTATAATATTAAATTCTTTGATGCAATTACATGGATTAATACTGGATTTTAATTGTTAGATTGTTAATCTTCTTTTTGCAATTATTTGGATATTAGTTTTGGATTGTAAATTACTAAACTGTTATATATATGATGTAATTTATAAGGATATGGAGGATTGTATGCACCGGTATGGGACGGTGACATACTAAGGACGGTTTAACTCAAAATGCCTAAATCTAACCTAATGGATTAAAGGAATGGATTTATAAATATTGAATCCTATTGTGTTTAAGTCAAATCAACTGCAACTAAGTTAAGTGGCTTCCTGGATTAATGGATGATGGTTAAGTCATATCAACTGAATAAGTTGAGTGACTAACTAATTTGTTTTTGTATGTCAGTTTGATAAATAATTGAACTACATACCTTGGTTTTGGACGGACATTATATATATGTTTATGATACCACGAGATGAGCTTGAGTCTCAGACTTGTTGGTTAGGGTGCGTATATGTAGTAGATACGTAGCTGGTTATAATAGGTTGAGGTATATCCTGTTAGGTCTAGGTACTCATGCCCACCTTTGGGTGCGTTTTCGCATGTTGCCTTCTATTCAGGTTAAAACCCCTATTATAGGCCAGTGAATGTCCCTTTGTGTGGATATATTTATATGTATGGACTAGATAGATATTGTGAGGTGTCTACGGTGTATCTGCGTATCGGGTCACTGTATGGATTGCAGTTAGATTAGAATTTTCTTGGGGGCTTGGCCCACTCCTTTATTATTCTTTTCAGGTATCGGATGGTTCCAGTCTCGAGCTTGATCGTGCTAAGCAGGGACTCTCATTCATTCTACCGACGATGTAGGATTTCACTTCATGATTTAGTTTTGGAAAATCTTTACTTTTAGTTACTCAGTTTTAGTTGGAGTTTGGTTTAGGGGTCCACTGGTTGGATTCCCAAGTTGTAACCTTGAAGGTTTTTGGTGAATTAATTTATTATTTAACATTGGAGGATTTTATATTTAAATTCTTTGTTTTTCTATTCTGTGTTCGCTTTAAAATATTATTAATTGTTTGATATTCCTTCGGGTTTGGGCCTGGGCCTGATCAGCCCACGTCTCGGATCCGAGGGGTATCGCATGGCTCCTCTATCCGTGGTCTAATATGTCTCTGAGGTCCGTGTTGCCTCTTGGCAACGGTCTTGCGCTTAGTCATAGCCTGAAAAATAATTTAAAAACTTGCAAAAGGAGTTAATACCAGAATTAAGAATTGAAAGCACAAAATAGAAACATGCATGTCAAATAAGATAGACAAAACATATATGACATGAATCTATGCAAGTGATAAGATATGAAACATGCTAAACAATGTAAGTATAAAATGCATCCAATGTGGAATATCACATGCATTGGGCATATATGAGATAGCATGAACATAATGCATGATGAATGAAGTGTGTGTGTGAGATCTGTGAAGTTCGATCGATCACAAAAAGGTTTGAGATCGATCTCAAAACTTCGATCGATCTGAGGTATGAGTTCGATCGATCTCTCCAGATCGATCTGAGATACAAGTTCGATCGATCGAACTGTGCGATGAATGTAAACAATCACAGATCTGTGACTTTGGAAGCGCGGGGCCCACACGAACGTGTTCGTGGGCCCATCAACACAACAAATCAACAATAATCATCACCCAATCATGGCCCATCCTCCCAAAGATAGATCAAACACATATATATACATACGAAGCATATACACATATATATAAACATGTAAACTCAGTGCTTCGAAGCTCAATAATGGCGAATTTATCATGAAAATGGCATGGATTGAACATGTAAAACATGAAAACATGAGATCTAAGCCAAAATCAAGCATGGTGCTTTGGATATTACCTCAACCGAAAGAGAGAAGTGGATGCGAAGAGGGAAACATGAAATCCGAGATGCGATGAAGAGAGAAAGATTCGAGGTGAGCTTGACGTCGCCGGAAGTTCACCGGAGATGAGGAAGATGGAAAGTGCACAGTGGCGATGAGGGAAGCAAGGGTTTAGAGGGTTGGATCGATCTTGAGACCCTCCAAATCTATTTTAATAACATTTCCCGATTAGTTCGATCGATCGAACTTTGATGAACTCTCCTCAAAGTATTTTTTTAAAATTTTTGAAAAATGAAAAACTAAAATTAAAAATTAGAATTAAAATTAAAAATTGTAAAATAAAATAAAATAAAATAGAATAAAATATTTTTGGATTTTTGTTCAGTTTTTTTTTTTTTTTTTAATTGAATAAACAATAATAATTAAAAACTAAATAAACTAAAATATTTTTGTATTTTTGAAAACTTTTTAAAAAATAAAATAAGATGAAATGAAATGAAAATAGAATAAAATAAAAATAAAAATGAAAATATTTTTTTGGATTTTTGAAATTTGAAAAGTCAAAACAAAGTCAAACAATGAAATGGAGAACTGAGATCGATCAGAACAAGAGTTCGATCGATCAGACAGAGAGCAAAAATATGCAGGTTTTTGGTTTAAAATTTTGGCTAAGTGTTGGAACTTGAAGATCGATCGAACTTAGAAGTTGGATCGAAAGAAAAACTTCAGATCGATCTTGAAATGTTTTCGATCAATCAGACAGAGAGCTGAAATATGCAGGTTTATACAGGCTCAAAATTTTTCCTAAGTGTTGGATCATGAGATCGATCAAACTTTGAAGTTGGATCGATCGAAGGTCTCCTGATCGATCTAAGAATTAGTTCGAACGATAGGACAGAGAGGTGATTTGGATACAGGTGGATGCAGGTCGAAATTTTTTTTAAGTGTTGGATGCAGGTGGAAGTTCGATCGATCGAACTCTCATTTGAAATCGATCGAACTTATGTAAAATGCTCAATTACAATACAAAAATTCATGCAATCCTAATCACAGTTCATATCAATGCATATGAACCAAAAACAAGTATCTAGACTTCACAAGAAATGAAATTTAAGATAGAAATGAAGGAGGAATAGGGTTTTGACACCCTACGAAATGTTTTTGCTAGTCTTTAATGTCTCTGTGATACCCCTCGGATCCAAGATACGGGTTGATCAGGCCCAGGCCCAAACCCAAGGGATATTAAACAATTAATATGTTATAAGGAACACAGATTACTAAATGAAATAAGAAATAAAAATTTTAATAGCTGAAAGAAAACTAAAAGACAATCCTTAAAAGTTAAATTCGAATAAACCAATTCCAAAACCTTCAAGGGTACAACTCGGGAATCCATCTCTAGTGGACCCCTAATAATAATCCAAATAGTAATAAAAATAACTGATAAGACGTCCAGAAGTAAGCTACGAAGAGAAGTCCTACATCGTCGGTAGAGTGAATAGAAATCTTTGCTCAGCACGAACACGTCTAAGTCTGGAACTGTTGTGTGCCTGAAAAATAGAAGTGGGTCAGGCCCATGCGCAAGTTCTATACTACTACAACCCAAACAGAGGCCCGATACGCATGTACATCCTAACCAGTCCAACAATAACTAAATAGTCCGCATATATATATATATATATATATATATATATATATATATATATATATATAATCACATTAAAGGACTCTCACTGGCCTACAGGCCGGTCTCAACCTAAGTAGAGGTAATATGCTAAAACGCACACAAAGTGGGCATGTGTACCTAACCTAAACAGGGTGCACCTCCAACCATCGTAGCCAGCTATACATCCTAATGCATATACGCTCCCTAACCAACGACTCTGAGACTCAGGCTCACATCGTGGCACCATAAAATATATAATTAAATTCCATTCCAAAATCCATAGTAGTGCCGCTCAACTATATGTTGCATTGACACTACAAATAAAATAGGATTAACTTTTAGTTAATCCATTCCTTAATCCAGAGTAGGTAGGACTTAGCATTTTTTTGAGTTAATCCCCCTAGTATGACACCGTCCCATACCGGTGCATACAATCCATCCATCCAGTGTTGATAATATATATGACAGTAAACATTTCAATATCAACTAATCAACCAATCCATAACAAGTTTACACCATCCATCCAATTGTTGGTAATATCATTGACATTAACACATATCAATATCAACCTATCCAAACATAGGCATAACAAGAATCTATAATTAGCATGCTTGTTTCAATACATCCAGTACTTAATTCCCTAACAAATATAAATATCTAAGAATAAATGTAACCATTCTGTAATCCACAATAAGCATAGAAATAATTAGAACAGAATTAACATGCTTACTAATAACCACTCCGCAACATCCCATAAATTGATATAAATAATTCTTTGAAAAATATCAACTAGTTTAACCTTAAGCATTAACCGAATTTATATTAATTGACATGTTAATCTCAGATCATTGTTACATGATTTAAACATAAAAATTCCAAGTTAAAATTGCTAATTCAAAACTAAGCAATTCTGATCATCCCCATCAAAATAAACCTGAAAACTTCCCTAATGAATTTCAGACTGTATTCCTGTTTCAACCTCTTATGATAATTTATGAATTTTCATGCCTTCTGCCAATTTACCAAGAGTTTAAACATCACTAATTTCCCCTAGAACCACTTCCAATACATTCTGGAAATTTCAAACATCCATGTACAGTAGCCTAGGTTCGCAGAAAACAAAACGAAATAAAAAAAAAAAAACTGAAAAACTTGGAGGAGCTGGCTCCACACAAAGTGAAGCAGCCTCCACTTAATCCTAGAGCCGGCTCCACTCATGGTGGAGCCTGCTCTGCGTTTTGGTGACCCAGTTCCTTCTCTGTGCGTCGCCTCCTTCCCATCCGGCAGTATTAGGCTACTTTGGTCCTCTAAACCAACTTCACTACTGATTAAAACTAAGCCCCAAGGTGCTCTAAAGTTATTTAAATTCATTCTTTGTTAATCAAAATTCACCTAAAACAAGAACAAGCAAAAACAGTTTACAGACGGAAGAAAAACACAGGCTTGAAAACATACTGTTTTGAAACACTAATTGTGCAACCATATTAATTTAACGTTATTACTTCCTGGAACTGAATTAGTGATACAAAGAACACGAAACCTAAGGGATTGAGTTAGATATAAAACTTACCATACATCGACGGTTCTTCCCAAGTTCTCCGGTGAACCTCTGTGTGCTCTCTCCCTCTCTGTTTCCTCTATGCCTCCACAGAAAACCCACGGTTTTACTTTATTTTTCCTTCAACCCTAAACCACCGTATAAGCCTATTTATAACCTTAAACTTTAAACCCTAATCCATGTATAATACGGCCCATAGGCAAACCTAGGTTATACACTGTCGGCTGTCTATGAAAACTATAAACCCCATAAACTATAGTCACGTTGCAACCTACTGAAACCAATTAAATATAATTTAACTAATCCAATTAAATTTAATTTCACCTAAAATAATTAAATCCTTAAATAAGACAATTAATTAAAACAAATCAATGAAAAAAATTAACTCAATTAAATTCAAGTAAATTAAACAAGTAACCAAATTAATTTAAAACAATTACAATAATTAAAACAAATAAGTAAACAAATGCAACTTAAAATAATTAAAATAAGTAAATCAAACCAAAGAAATAAACAAAAGCAATTTTAAACAATAATTTAAATACCAGGACTATCCTTTTAAAATTAGGGGTATTACAGTCTCTAGCAAGACATTGGACTCTTTTAGCCCGGATCAAAGATCTTGTAATGCATCCCCTCCTTATTGGGGTGATAGATGCTTTGAACTCCACCTAACAAATGGTTCTTTGAAGAACTTGTTGGATTAAGCTCAAAAAAAACTTTTGATCCTTTGTCTATGCAATCCCAACCTTTGGGCTTCCATGCCCTTTCAAAGCAAGAATTTGAAACAACACTTTGAGAATGCAAGGTTGAAGATGATCCCTTTGAAGTTTTGGTCTTACACAAAAGCTCACTTCCTTAACATTGAAGATCATGACATTTATCTACAATATTAACCTCTCCTTCATATTTGTCAAATGAATTGGGTGTGGGATTAAAGATATTTAACTTCACCTTCATGTGACCAAATGAGATCTTCATTATCCCCGTCCTACAATTGATGTTGGCATTAGCGGTTGCCATGAAAGGACGGCCAAGGATAACGGGAATTTGGCTCTTAGGATTGGGGACCGGTTCCGTGTCTATGACAACGAAATCAACGGAAAAGAAGAATTTGTTAATCTTTATCAATACATCCTCAATTATACCCCTAGGCTTCTTGATAGATCTGTCGGCAAGTTGCAAAACTACCGACGTCAGTTTTAATTCACCTAGGCCTAATTTGACATAAACCAAGTATGGAAGAAGGTTAACACTTGCTCTTAAGTCAAGAAGCGCCCAATTAATGATATGATCACCAATAATGCATGATGTAGTGGGTGAACCGGGGTCCTTAAACTTTAGCAAAGTGTTATGTTGCAAAATTGAGCTTACTTGCTCGGTCAAAATCACTTTTCTTGGTGCTTGGCTCTTGTTCTTTCGCTTTTTGGTGCAAAGTCTTTCAAGAATTTGGCATAAGCCGGAATTTGCTTGATTGCATCCAAAAGTGGAAGATTAACTTTTACTTGCCTAAACATTTCCATAATTTCATTGGTTTTTGTCTTTTGCTTGTCTTTTGAAATGAATCCTTTTAAGGCATCCGGAAATGGAACTTTTGGTTCAAACACTTTTTCAGAATTTTCTTTTGAACTCTCTTCAACACAAGAAGTTCTTAAATCATTTTATTTCAAATCATTTTTCAACAAAACTTTTTCAACGTCATTTTTCAAAACTTTCTCATTCACAAGATCATGTATATGCAATGAATGAGGAATGGGATGTGAAACGGGACGGGTGACAACTTGAGGTTGCACCGGTTCACTCTCTTCATTGGACATTTCAACTTGATTGTCCACAATCCTACCACTCCGCAAGGTAGTCACCGCATTAACATGTTCAATGGTGTGGCCTTCCAGTGAGGAATGGGTTTCCACAACACATTGTTGCTTAAGTGGGGCATTAATAAGCATATTTCCCTTCTCTCTTGCATTAAGAGTGCTTGCTATTTGCCCTACTTGGGTTTCTAACTTCGCAATAGATTGAGAGTGAGAATGGAGCAATTGTGTGTTAGCCTTTAAAGTGCCCAAAGCATTCAAAACTTTTTCTTCTAAGACGAGACTTCTAGTATTTCCTTGGGAATAAGATTGGTTGGGAAAATGAGAATTAGCAAATTGATTCCCTTGTAATTGATAAGGTCTATAACCTTGGGATCCTTGGTTTTGAAGTGGAGGTGGAATGTACTTCCCTTGAAAACCGCCTTGGGAAGGATTTGAGCCCTCTCCTTGGTTTCTCTAAGAGAAATTCGGATGATTCCTCCAATTTGGATTATAATGAGTACCATAAGGATTGTTCCATTGATTCACAAAAGCTGCATTGACTTGTTCATTAGGTTCATTTTGCATTTGTCCGTAAGGACAATGAAAAGTAGAATGAAGAACACTAGAACAAGTCATACATGTTTCATTTGATGCACGATGAGAATGGTTAGGGAAGAAAGATACTTGGTTCGCCAAGTTTTGGTTAATAAAAAATTGATCAAACCTTTGAGATAAAGACTTCATTTCGGCGGCTATTTCATTTAAATGGTCGACTTGATGTAAGCCAACACTCTTCCTACCTTGTGAATTTCTACCATTCTTGGATGAAAATGTTCTATGTAAAGAATTTTCACTCATGCTCTCATAAAGACGCCACACGTCATCCTCATGCCTATCAATGTATGAGCCATCCATGGAAGCATCAACCATACCCTTATAATTGTCCGATAAGCTCTCAAAGAAATATTGAACTAATTGCCATTTGGGCATGTCATGATGTGGACACTTCCTAAGCAATTCATTGAAGCGTTCCCATGCCTCATGAAACGTTTCTCCATCCCTATGTGAAAATTCTCAAATTGAGGTTCTCATGGCATTGGTCTTAGAAACTGAATAGTACTTCTTCAAGAACTCTTGTTGCATTTCTGCCCAAGAAGTGATTGAAAAAGGCCTAAGATTGTTAAACCAATACTTTGCCTTGTCTTTTAAGGTGAATGGAAAAAGTTTGAATCTTAAGACCTCTTCCGGCATGTCTGTATATTTTACGGTGGAACATACTTCAATAAACTCATCCAAATGCTTGTAAGGTTCTTCACTTGGAAGTCCATGATAGTTAGGAAGCATTTGAATGGTTTGTGGCTTAATTTCATAATGATGTGCTCTAAATGGAGGCAATTGGATACATGTAGGTGCATTATACTCATTAGGCACATAATGGTCTCTTAAAGCAAGAGGTGGATTAGCTACTTGAAGTGCAACATGAACACCTTGGTTTTGAATTCCTTGATTAATGATGGGAGGTTGTCGAGCATACAGTGGCCTTGGCATTCTATATGGAGCTTGGCCTTGTTGTTGTGGTGGTTAGTGAATGAATGGCCTAGGCATGCCTAATAATACTTGTATGTTCTCATTATGCACATTTGGATGAAGGATACCTTGTTGGTCTATGTGACCAAGATCCTTAACATGATCATTATTATGGTCATCCATTGACAGATTGGTTCTATTTGAACTTCCTCTTCCCCTAGGATTTCTAACGATGGATTCAAGATGCAAATCAAGAGGGACAAGAGTGGGTCTCAATGAACGACCACCATGCATGCACAATGCAAAACACAACGAGCACAAAGAATGACAAACATTATGCCTTCACAACAATGCAATTAGACTTCTTCCACAAACACTTAATTCATACTTCCATGCTTTAACAATAATGATGCAAATAACAAATAAAAACAAGCCTCCACGCGGGCCAACGATTTAACTAAGGGATTGAGTAAAGAAAGTCTCACAAAGGTCCTTTAGCACTTCAACTCCAAATTTAAAGCTTAGTTTAGCAATTTTTTTAAATTTTTAGCACTTTTCCTTGCTTACTTAGCTCCTTTGCTTGGATGTTCCTTTGTTTGGCTCCTAGCTCAATGTTCCTTGTCAAAGATGAACAAACACAATAAGTAATCTAAAGAAAAATAAAAACAAAGTAAAGACATGATCAAAAGAATACTAATCCTAATTGATTCCACAATTCCGACGTTGCCTAATCAAATCAATCCCCGGCAATGGCGCCAAAAACTATGGTGGTCTCGTCGTCATACCATCAAGTTTGAGAATGTTAATTTTAGGTGAGGGCCAAGAGTTTTACATTTATAAAAGCCACTACTACCTTTCACTATAAATATAGTTAGGGCCAGTGGGGATCATCCCAAGGGATTGTGAGGGTCGAACAAAGTTGTGGAATTGCTATTAGGGCTAGTAGGTCGAGTGATCAAACAATTGGTTGGTTGGTTGGTTGATTAGACTAGAGATCAACTAAATTAAACTAAGTGATAACAAAATAATGTAATTAAGAGCAAATAAGAGAGAGAAAAGTCTTGGGGTTTAGAGATCACCACCAAGCAATGCATTTCTATACCATTGACAAGTGACTAATGAGGGCAAATGGTGTGTTGCAATATTGGTGTGTGTGTGTGTGTGTTTGGTTGATTCAACAAGTAAGGATGACTAGTTAAGCATGTATTGTCTAAACATCATGTAAAAGGCATAATATATCTAAGCAATGAAGCATATATTGTCTAAACAACATGTGAAAGGCACAATAGATCAAAACAAGTCATTAATCCTTTCACTAAGCTCACAATCCAAATACAACACAAGGTTAGAGACATGCTACTTGCATTTAAAAACATGGATCATCAAACAACAAGCATGGATTGTCCTCCCATTTAACACTACACTACAACTACACTACATCTACACTACTAACATGAAAATAAAATAAGGGAGAGGCACAATCCATCAAGGAATAAGTATGAACCATCAAGAAAATCACAAGAACATTCCATTAAGCACTATGTTTTGACAATCTCTAGATCTATAGCATCAATACACATAGACATGCATCAATAACACAAAAAATAGAGACAAGCACATGAACATCTATTCTAACATACAAAGACATATGGATAGAATGAAATGATCAATTGAAAGCATTTAACCACATAAATCATTGAACAATCAAGATTTATATATATCAAAATTTCAAAACATTAATTACAACACTAATCCCTTAATAATACACAAGATTAAGATATAGAAAACATGTTTGGGGCTAACTCTAACCCCAAGAGGATGTCTAGCCACTCATGGTAATGTTGCTCCAACCCTCAAGGGCCAACTCCATGGAAGAAATTTGCTCCTTGTTGATGAAGAACTCCAATGGTGTTTCTAGCCTCCTCCTCCTCTAAGCTTGCCTCCTTTGAGAATAATCCTTAGAATTGTCTCTATCTCAAAAAGTGCATCATATTCCTTTTATTGGTAGGTCAAGTGACACACCAAATGAGCTGAGGTAGTGCAAAAAATATTCTCTAATGATTGGATAGAGGACAGATTGAACAAGCTGGCTTTTTAACTTTTTCGCACTGGAGAAAGTTCGATCGATCGAACCTTGGACTTGGATCGATCGAACTTGGCTGAGATCTATCGAACTGAGGCTGGATCGATCCAACTGGTTGAGCTTTTTGGGAAAAGACAAATCCGAGATATTTTGGGAGATATTTTTGGGAAAAGGACAAAAGTGGTTGGTAGGGTGGTACAGCTGTGGATAAGATCAATCATTTGAATAAGGACAAAAGTGTTCGATCGATCGAAGGGTGGTGTTGGATTGATTGAACATTGGACTTTCTGCTTTGGGTCAAGGTTTGGATCTATCTTGAAGCACTGAGATCGATCAGTGTTCGATCGATCGAACCTTGGACTTAGATCGATCGAACTTTGTTGCTTCCCACCTTTGGCTTCATTTGTTTATTTCTTTTTCCACTTTGCTCCGTTTTTTGTTTAATCCCAGAATTGCTTCAATTAAGCTCTTATTTGGCTGAGTTAGCTTATTTTCGGAATAAGTGCCTGAAAATGGAAATAATTCGAAATTAATCTAAAATGGTAAAGTAAGATAGATAAAGGTAATAGAATGCCTAAGCTTAAGGGGTTTAAATACGCACTTTTTAGCGCTCATCATCTTGCAAATAGTGGAACAACACATACAATCCTTTGAGATCAAAAATATTTTTCCCACTTAATTCTGTCAGACGCCAGTGTCAGTACCATATCAGGTCCCACCGACTTGATTGAAGGCTCTGGATGAGCCAACATCATTTTATCACATGGAACAAGATTACAAATCAATGATGCCTTATATTCTATAAGATCTCGGAGAAATCTGTTGAGTTTTAAAGACTTGCGTCGTAATGGGTATTATATTGAGACCGCAAATGCAAGAAATGTGGAATATCTCTACATTACTTCCATTACCTCAGGCAAGAGCTGATATTAGAAAAACTCCATGTTTTCTCTTCTGAGTTATACTATACAACCATTAGAACAATTGAGTCAAATGCTGTGATCCATAAAAAATCTTGTGACCTAAAACTTTTTATACTTTGGCATGATCGACTTGGTCACCCAGGGAGTACAATGATGCGTCGAATTATTGAAAATTCACATGGTCACCCACTAAAGGATCAAAAAATCATCTTACCAAATAATCATCTATGCACCGCCTGCTCACAAGGTAAGTTGATTATTAGACCATTTCCTTCAAAAGTCATTGTTGAGTCTCCCCCATTTTTGCAACAAATTCACGGGGATATATGTGGGCCAATTCATCCACCCTCTGGACCATTTTGTTATTTTATGGTCTTAATTGATGCCTCAACAAGATGGTCACATGTTTGTCTGCTTTCTACTCGTAATGTTGCATTTGCTAAACTTTTTGCTCAAATCATCAAATTACGGGCACATTTTCCTGATTACCCAATTAAGACAATCAATCTTGGTAATGCCGCTGAATTTTCTTCTCAAACTTTTGATAATTATTGCATGTCAGTTGGAATTAATGTTGAACACCCTGTTGTACACACTCATACTCAAAATGGTATGGCTGAATCTTTTATTAAAAGATTTCAGTTAATTGGTCGTCCTTTGCTTATGCGAACAAAATTACCTGTTTCTACCTGGGGTCATGTCATATTGCATGCTGCATCATTAGTTCGTATACGACCAACTGTTTATCATAAGTACTCACCATTGCAACTTGTTATTGGTCAACAACCAAATATCTCTCACATACGAGTTTTTGGTTGTGCTGTATATGTTCCAATTGCACCACCCCAACGTACTAAAATGGGTCCTCAACGTAGACTTGGAATTTATGTTGGTTTTGATTCTCCATCTATTATTAGATATCTTGAACTCCTGACAGGTGATATCTTTAAAGCACGATTTGCTGACTGTCATTTTGATGAGACTGTTTTCCCACCATCAGGGGGAGAAAAGGCACAGCAGCAACGTGATCTTACTTGGAATGCCCTGGAATTGTCTCATTTTGATTCTCGTACAAACCAATGTGAACGAGAAGTTCAGAGGACCATTCACTTGCAAAATGTTGCAAATCAATTACTTGATGCATTTACTGATACAAAGAAAGTTATAAAATCACATATACCAGCTGCAAATGTGCCAGCACGAATTGCTATCCCTGAGGGACCTTCTGTCAGTAATGCAGCAAATGCATCTAAAACACGCCTGAAGCGTGGTAAACCAGTTGGTGCAAAAGATATAGTTCCTCGTAACAGGAAATCACAAAGAAAAGCTGGCACTCCTGAAGAGGCCACAAAAGAGCAACAGATATAATTAATCAATCTGAGATAATAGTTTTTGATAAAGCAGATGCTCTTGATGAGTCTCAGGTACCTAAAAATGATGAAATAATAAATATTGATGAGGCAAATGCAACAGATGATGATGTGGCACTTGATGAGGCACATGCCCTTGATGAGGCAAAGGTACTTGAAAATGATGAGATCTCATTAAATTATGAAATGAGATAGAATAGAAATGAAATTGTTGTCGACAACATATTCTTATATTTCGTTGCTCTTGATCTTGATAATGAGGATTCGGAACCTCAAAAAGTCGAAGAATGTCGACGAATAAATAATTGGCCAAAATGGAAAGAAGCAATACAAGCAGAACTAAATTCATTAGCTAAACGTGAAGTATTTGGACCAGTAGTCCAGACACCTGAGGTTGTTAATCCTATTGGGTACAAATACGAAAATGTAATGAGAAAAATGAAATTGTGAGATACAAAGCTCAACTAGTAGCTCAAGGTTTCTCACAGAGACCTGGTATTGATTATGAGGAAACATACTCCCCTGTAATTGATGCACTTACCTTTGGATTCATAATACATTTGGCAGTCATAGAAAGATTGCATATGCATCTAATGGACGTGGTTACAACATATTTATATGGATCACTAGATAGTGATATTTATATAAAAATCCCAGAAGGATTTAAAATGCCTGAAACAAAACCACGTAATATGTACTCAATAAAATTACAACGATCCTTATATGGATTGAAGCAATCTGGACAAATGTGGTATAATCGCCTTAACGATTACTTGCTCAAAGAAATGTATGTGAATAGTCATATTTGTCCATGTATTTTTATTAACAAATCAGAATCTGGTTTTGTTATTGTTGCAGTATATGTTGATGATTTGAATCTTGTGGGAACATTGAACGAGATCGAAAAGACGGCCATTTATTTAAAGAAAGAATTCGAAATGAAAGATCTCGGCAAAACAAAATTCTACCTTAGGCTGCAAGTTGAACATTTTTCGAACGATATTCTCATCCATCAATTAACATATACAGAAAAGATTCTGAGACGTTTTCATATGGATAAAGCATATCCATTGAGCTCTCTAATGGTTGTCCGATGACTCGACATCAAGAAAGATCATTTTCGTCCTCGAGAGGATGATAAAGAACTCCTTGGTCCTGAAGTGCCCTATCTCAGTGCGATTGGTGCTCTTTTGTATCTTGCAAATTGCACAAGACCTGACATAATTTTTCCAGTCAATTTATTAGCAAGGTACAGTTCTGCACCAATCCACAGACATTGGAATGGAATCAAACACATATTGCAATATCTTCGTGACACAACTGATATGGGATTGTTTTATTCAAAAGCATCAAGTCCTCAATTAGTTGGATATGCAGATGCCGGCTATCTCTCTGACCCACATAAGGCTTATTCACAAACAGGATATGTGTTTACCTGTGGCGGCACAGCTATATCATGGAGATCTATGAAACAGACAATGATTGCCATTTCTTGAAATCATTCTGAGATACTCGCAATTTATGAAGCAACCAGGGAATGCATTTGGTTGAGGTCAATGATCCAACATATTCGAACAACATGTGGTCTTTCATTAATAAAAGATAGCCCAACAGTATTATATGAAGATAATGCGGCATGCATTGCACAGATGAAAGAAGGGTATATTAAAAGTGACAGGATCAAGCACATCTCACCAAATTCTTTTATGCACATGAACTCTAGGAAATAGGTGATATTGATATTCAGAAGATACGTTCATGTGAAAATCTAGCAAATCTATTCACAAAACGCTTCCAACTACAACATTTAAAGAGCTGGTGTACAACATTGGAATGCGTTAACTAAAGGATCTTCAGGGTTAAACTAATGAAGGGGAGCAATTAGTTAAAGAGGTATTGGCATGCCGTACTCTTTTTCCTTCGTCCAGATTTTGTCCCACTGGATTTTCCTGGCAAGGTTTTAATGAGACAGTTTTTTCTCTATGCAATACCATTTTCTGATGCACAAGAATATTGTATTCTTTTTCCTTCACTAGGGTTTTGTCCACTGAATTTTCCTTAATAAGATTTTAACGAGGCATATTCCTAATATAATATTGTGGACTTCAAGGAAAGTGTTATATATATAAGGGTGTGTAAGGTCCACAATGAATTATGTAATCCATGGGATCACAATGAAGTTTGTAAGGGAAAATTGCAGAGGCCTACGGTAAAAGCATTATAAAGGCTTATTTGGGAAGCTTTGTGTAAATAGCCTATAAAAAGGCTATGCATCTTTGTTTGAGATATATGAATGAAAGCTTTTCATCTCTCTCTTTTCGTTCTCCGTATCTCCGTCTCTATCTCTATCTCTATTTCTTTAAGCTCTCTCACTTAATATTATTCTCTCTCTCTATATATATATATATAGACATATACACACACACATATTTATTATATTTTGAACACATAATCATGCACATCGCTGGGCCACTTCACGCAACAAAATCTCATCCAATTTATACATGACGCAACCAAATCTTATACAATATACATACACACCATGGACGGAAGACTGTCAGCCGGCCAATCACATCCCACCTAAAGTTTGTCAATATTTTACAGTTTTATAATCAGACTTGCCTTCACCCAACTACCTTCTTCTTAAACTCAATTATTGATGACTACAATTTTGTTACCAACAATTTTGGCTTACAATTTTGTGACCAAAGAGTCTTCTAATTTAGTAGTATAATGGATAATAAAAGTCGATAATAACGAATAAAGTGTATGAATTTTTTGTTAATTTAAAAAAAAAAAAAAGAAACAATTTTGTCTTATCAATTGGACTACTTGCACACACGGGCTTTCAAATTTGTCCTGATGCCCATTCCATGACCCTCCCTCCGATTAAACCCAACTCTGAGGCCCAATTTGGTACAATGGAAATGGGACGAAAAGAAAACAAAAGAAAGATAACAGAGGGTGATAAAAAAATTGTTTTTGGTATAAATGATTAGAATGAAAGAAAAGGGAAAGATGATTTTGGAAGGAAAGAGAATGATAGGCTAATGTGATATTCCTAATACCAAATTTACCCTCAAGACAAAATTAAAATTACACTAAAAAAAAAGATAGCAGTAATTATCAAACCTCTCAACCTCGGATTATACAAGGTAGGGAGATGCTTATGAAAAATTATGTAACAAGTGGTTAAGACTTAAGACCCTTGGTCTGCAACCGTTCCAACAAAGGGGAAACTATGTGACTCTAGGATTGTGAGATCTTATTCACTCCCAAACTGACTTGAATCTACAAAAACAATCCTTAGAACTAATTCCCATACCAATTTACACGTAATTGATATTAGTCATGCTCGCATTTAGCTGTTTTGGACTTGGGACTGGATTGAATTTAATTATCCACTTCTTGTTTTTTTTTTTTTTTGGAAATTAAAAGTTTAACATTTAAAAAGGCCCAACCGGATTCGAACCGGTGACCTCTTTGATCTTATCCACTTCTTGTTTGCTAATATGAACTATGCATGCTGGAGGACTCGGTCCACCCAAAATTATTTTTTTCACTGATAAAAGTGGATTTAATTTATCCAATTCTAGTTCGTGCTGATATCTTTAATTGATTTAAACTTGAAATAACTAATCAAATACTAGTATAAGCATGTTTAATTGTCAGTGGATGTCATGTTCAAGAACTACATACTTAACCTATAAATTTGTCTAATTTTTTTTTTTTTTTCCTTTTATTAATCAATAAAAAATAGATAGTAGATTAAAACTATCATTTAATTTCCTTTCTTTTTTCTTAGTAACTAAAGTTATCATTTCTTTTTTAACTTAGCAAACCTAATGGTCAGTTTGGTTAGCCAATTGAATGAACCTGTAAAGACTTGACTTTAACTCTATCCCCGGTGTTTCTTAGACTCAAATTTAAGTTAAGTGGTAGTGATTACGAAATAAAGAAGAAAGGAAAAACTTTGTCGTTCATAGAAGTTGTGGTTCATTTTTATTGTTCATCGTCGTCGCTTTGGAGTTTTTTTGTATGAGATTGTTAAAAGTTTTGGTGAAATATCAAGTAGCCTTGATCGATTTGCCTCACCTCTTTCTTTATTTTCTATCACGCCTAGAGATTGAATTTGGATTCTTTTTTCTTCTGTTTTGAGTCTCTCTCTTTGATTTAAGACTCAGGGACAAAACAAAAAATGGTTCAAAAATCAAAATATATGTACTGAAAGAGAAAAAAATACAAATTATGTTCGATTTTATTACACAACAACCGCGACTGATATTGCGGACTATAGAAAGGGAAAATCGAGTCGGCACAGTTAGCCCGGCCAACAAGAAATGTTCGGGGTTTGGATTGACAATGAATCGGTATAGGGCCAACCCGATACCACAAAAATCTGGGTTTAGGTAGGGTTTTGCTGGGCCCGCACTTTCACCCGTACACACGGATCCACCAACGCACAGTAGCTTCCATTGTACTGTCTAGTGTACACATACAATCTGAGTTACATAGGTGCCTTTTTCACCGGCAATTAATCGAACAACCGGTGGCGGGAAGACGTATTTGTGCCCTAAATTCGCATCTCTAGACTTTCTCTCTCTACAATGGCGACTAAGGAAGAAGAAACCCCAAAGATGGATGAATCTATGGTAGAGAAAGAAGTAGACTACGAGCACGATTCGAAGGAGACAGTTCTTCAAGCATGCTTCCTTCAAGAATGGAAACTGGTGAAGTCTGTCCTTGACGGCATCGTTTCCAGTGGCCGTGTCTCTGATCTCTCTTCCGCTTACAAGATCCGGTCTATCGTAATCCATCTCTTCTGCTTCTCTGAATCTATACACTTCTCAATTTTACTATATTTGCTAAAATGAATAATTTGATTACGCTGACATTTTTACATGTTTGTGTATATGTATATAAATTTGAATTAGATTTTTAGGATTGGGTTTCGTTTGGTGCTTGATTTGGAACTACTTGTATTTTTTTAGTGTTATAGGTTGATATTACTTCATTTCTCCTATGAATCTCTTTAGTTTATAGGGCAATACTGAAATGAATCAAAGTGAACATGTTTCCTAGTAAGGAAGTGGGTTAGTCTATAGAGAGAAGGAAACTGGAAGCAAGAAACTTCTGTAGAACGAAATATTCTGTTGATGAGCAACTTGGCCATTTCCATGGGTCTTTTTCAATGAGATTGTTGCTTCTGAATTTACAATCCACTGACCCGGTAATTTTCAATGCAAGAAGGTTCAAACTCAACAATTGGGATACCTTATATTCGGCTTGAGTGCAGTCTGCTTTTAGGAACTTGATTATTGGGAACCTCAATTGTATGTCAACTGTGTAATCTGCCTTTTATGTCACTACAATCTGAAATTGCATGTATACATCGCATGTGCATCAGTTTGGTTTCTTATCGAAACCAAAAAAAAAAAAAAAAGAAAAAAAAAGAGAAAAGAATTTTTACCTTTTTGTAAAGAATATGGTGAAGGAAATACCATTAAGGTAGAAGTGAGAGCCCTTGTGATGTGCTTGATCTCAAGCACCTCCATTGAAAGTTTTTAACTGTACTCGAGGTTCGAGGATGATATTTTTTGTAATGTTAATGATTGGATCAAAGAATTCCTTACAGGCTTTGAAATGCCGCAAAGGAAACAATTGGCTTGCTTAGGGAGATGTATTGTTCAATCCTTTGGGTGCTATGAAGTGCAAACATGGGCACAGATTCCTTTTGAGGAAGTCTTTGAAATGCCACAAAATAAAGCAGTTGGCTTTTCTTATTTTTTATTTTTTTATTTATTCCTCTTTCGAAAAAGAAAGTCTCTGCTGCTCTTTGACGATCTTCTTTGCTTGCAATGGAGTTTTATTGTCAACAAAAGGACAAAGCATGATGAGGCGATGCCCCATTATAGTGTATTTAACTTGCCACTCACTGCAACCAGGAATGGCTAAGCCTAAACCTATACCAGCTTTAAGTTATTAGTAACTATAATTTTATTTGGTCTTTTTTTCTTTAACATTTGCCTGGTTTCTCCATATGCTACCGTTTTTCACATATTTTATTGTGAAAGAAACCATTTGATTGAATCTGGACTTTTTTTTTTTTTTTCCCAATTATACAGATGGACAAGTACCAGGAACAGGGTCAACTACTAGAACCTTACCTGGAGAGCATAGTTTCTCCTCTGATGTTCATTGTCCGCTCTAAAACAATTGAACTTGGGGTAGCCTCCAATGAAGTTCTTGAAATAATCAATCCCTTATGCATCATAATTTATTCTATGGTTACAGTTTGTGGATACAAGGCTGTTATTAAGTTCTTTCCCCATCAGGTTTCTGACTTAGAACTTGCAGTATCTCTCTTGGAGAAATGCCATGACACAGTTGCTGTGACATCACTGCGGCAAGAAAGTACGGGAGAGATGGAGGCACAGTGTGTGATGCTTTTGTGGCTTTCCATCCTTGTGCTGGTTCCTTTTGATATCTCCTCTGTGGATACAAGTATTGCTAATAGTAATTACCTCGGTGGAGATGAGCCGCCTCCTTTGGTACTGAGAATATTAGGATTCTCTAAGGATTACCTTTCAAGTGCTGGTCCAATGCGCACCATAGCTGGATTGCTGCTCTCAAGGCTTTTAACACGCCCAGATATGTTGAAGGCTTTTATCAGGTTTTTCTCATAAAATGAAGGCATTTTCTGGTATTTACAACACAATGAAATATTATGGCATTATGTATTGTGACTCTTTATAAGGTTGGTCTAACTCTTAAGTGATCAATGCAAGTGGAGTGAGTTTGGGGTTGTTGACCAAAGAGTCTCCAGAGTGCTTATGTAACCTAAATATACTTGCTGCTATACTATCAGTATTACTGCAGAAGCAAATATGAATACTGGTATATGAACAACTATATTGTTAATATCTATAGGTGTACATTATTCAATTATGTTGAAAATATTTTATCTACTAGAAAAATTATTTAGTATTTTTAAAGTAATATATAAAGCAAGAATGTTAGCATGAAGTAGTAACACTATGACTAGCATGTTAATAATCACAACGGAGGCTATGTGTTCCACACTAAATCTTACCTGTATTCAAAAGCTGATCAGGTGTTGTCTATGTTAAAGAATAAGTGAAAGCACACAGAATCATGCTGTCATGATAGGTAATTCACTGACTGGCTGTGGATCCTTGCTGAAGTGCCAATCTATGATTGAAAGTGCGAGCACTTGCAAGGCAGATAGATTTAGAGTGCCAAACTTTGTGTTATTATGCTGAACATATTAGTTATTCTATTTCTGCTTGAGCTGACATAGAGTATTATTATTTCTTCTTTAGCTTCTTTGACTGGACACATGAAGTTCTATCTTCTGTCGAAGATGATGTCATGGATCACTTTCGATTACTTGGTGCCGTGGAAGCAATGGCTGCCATTTTCAAGGTTTGCTTTTGTTTTTCTAATGGCTTTATTTTATCATAATCATGTTACAATGTATGGTGGTTTCAGTTAATACGTTTGATTAACAAGATGGTAAAATAGGTATTCAAATGTCGCTATCAAATGAAAAGAAATTTTTTAATTTAAAGCTCTTCGCAAATCACTGCCAACTGTTCAAAAGTTTTGTAAGCTAAACTACGTCTCCAATGTTAAAAATTTTTGTAAGCGACTTAACGAGTATTCTTTTTGTTTTCTTTTCTGAAAATAGTGGATAACATCCTGCAGTCTTACTACTGATGCAGGCTGGCAGCAGAAAATTGCTACTTGATATGGTTACTGTTGTTTGGAATGATACATCAGATTTGATCAAGTCCAATAGGGCAGCTAGGAGTTCCTTACTTCGTAAATATTTGGTAAAACTAACTCAGCGGATTGGGCTTATTTGCCTCCCTCATCGTTCACCATCCTGGCGCTACGTGGTTAGAACTGCTGAATTATGAGTACTGTATGATTTGAATGTCTTTGAATTCTTTTTTATATGTCATTTTATATAATTTCACCCTTCTCCTGTTAAGAAAGCAGAAAAAATTATTGAAACCAAGAGAGAACACAAACACAATCAGGAAAGATGACTGATCCTTTTGATGGAAGGAAAAAAAAAAAAATAACATGACCTATAGACTAGAACAAATCAAAGCCGGACAAATTCAACACCAATCAAATGGCAATCAAATGGCCACCTGACCTTAAGGGGCTAATGACCTTTCAGAAAAAAACTAAGCCTCATGTTTCTACTTGTCTCAAAAATATGAGATAATTAAACGTATGCTTTATAGTTAACATATTTGGTATACGTTTTGTTTTCTTACAGTCTCTGTTTCAACGTTTGTCGTTACTTTGCAAGTTGCCTTGCAACTAGTCTCCACTTTTTACACTACTGTTGAAAAATTTGAGTTTAATTTTAAGGTGTTGGCTGACTGTCTTTATAAATAGGAAGATAAACATATTGTTGGAGTCCCTAAAACTGCATATTTAAGAAATTTGTTGAATAAGACTGTTGGCTAAGAAGTTTTTCTTTCTATCTACTTTTTTTCAGTGCTGAGCATGTCTTGTTTTTATAGAATGTGGAACAGATGTGTTGCATGATTAGTTTTCTAATCTGATCTTTCCTCCATAACATGTAACATTCTTTAAGCAATTTTGTCATAGTGTTATGGAAGAGACATTTCAATTGAAGTGTTCATGCACGATCTTCATATAATTCATTTTTACATTCTGAAGATACTTATCTAAATATTGGCATGTGTGATTTATATAGCACAAGGGCACAATGAAGCTGCCTACTAGAATGGTGGCACTTTGAATGAAACCATGCAAGAGCCACAAAATGTGGCATGCTCATTTTGTCATAAAAAACTCTTCATTTCTCTTACCTAAGATTTCAAGATGGCAAGACCGTGATTTTTCATAGGAGATTATCTTTAGGTCCTCTAGCCTTGACCATGGGGTATACATCATTGCAAGGTCCAGAACGTGCTAACTTTTTTGGAGAAAGGAGGGTTGTAAAGTGTTTGACATGGGGTGGTGGTCAAGAAGATGATGCACTTAAACCACCTCAAAAAATAAAATTTCCCTCCTTCCACCAGCAATTTAAAGTTTAATAACTAATAACTTGGGTGAATATTTCCGATTTAGAGAAAACCATGATCTGTATCATCTTCAAACAAATAGTCTAAAACTGTATTAATTTGCCCAGAGAGCATCTCATAACAGACTGAACCAATGTGGCGACCAATAAGGTTACATTCATCAATGGAATTGTTCCTGCTTGTTGACTCCTGGAAGATCATGGAACCACTTTTAGAGCCAGTCACCACACAGGTGATTGTTTGAAAATCTCACCTTTCTGAGTGCCAGTTCGAAGGTGGATGCCCTTGCGAAAAACAATGCTTTCAAGTCTATGGCTTCAGTGTGGCCTCTTGTACTTACTTTTTCCATCACTCAATAGATTCCCTTATTTTAATTATCTATATAGATGACTGGTGTCACAACCACATAGAGGATGGGTTCCGAGTTTTGCCGATTGTCTCGCTTCTGGTGAAAAACTTCCCAAGGCTTCCCCTCTTTTTTTAAAATTTTTACTTGGGGTTAGCTACATAAATTTCATTTTTTCATTCTGGTTTATCTAATGCTGTAGCCTCAGCCAAATGACATGTTACAATATCTATCTTTCCTAACTCTGTTCAAGTTAATTTTGGTCTTCCCTTTCCCTTAGTATTACCCTCATGTGGACCATGTCAATCTTTCTAACTGGTGCAGTCAATGGTCTTCTTTGCAGATGTTAAACGTAAACGTATCTTAATCGATTTTCTCTATCCTTAAAATATATATCAAAAGCTTTTCCATTGACTGGAGGTGAATTTGTAACCAACTTCTTCCTTTTTATTGGTCTTCATTTTTGCTTCTCCTTAGCTATATGGGATTATCACTATTCATATACCTAGAGTTTTAGTAGCTTCTGTCCTTGTAATGATCACAAAAGTGTTGGAGGAGCCACTGGAATGATTAACTCCGTATTCTGTAGATTTTATCTCTTTTTATCTCCTATACGTGTGTTTGCCTACATGTTTTTGTGTGCCTGCTTGTGTGCTGGGATGAAATGTTTATATTTTGTTTGTTTGTATATTTCTACTTTCTCGCTTATACCAAGGCTTCTGGAGCTTGATGCTATCTGGAAAGTTTATCAATTCTTAAACTTGCTAGAGTTTTATCTTGTACTTTTTGCCTTACTCATTTGCCTTCTGTGTAGGGTAGAAACAACACACTTGGACAGAATATTTCAGTAAATGTGTCCTGCGGAATTGATCAATGCAATAGTGATACAGGTGTGGACTCCTCCAGTTCAGAACAAAATTCAAGCTGCCTACAAGAGGAAGATATGGAGGTTCCGGAAATTGTAGAAGAGATTATTGAGTTGTTGCTGTCTGGTTTAAGAGATACGGTATGTCAAAAGGGTGAGATTCTATCGTGATCTGACTGTGTTCTCATGTATATCTAAGTAATGTTTTACCCAGGAAGATATTAAATTGATGCTGGTATGACCTCTAGGCTCTTTATATATATATATATATATATATATATATATATATATATATATATATGTATGTATATATTTTTAGAACTGAAGAAAGAATGACATTTTCTCATTCATTTCGTGACCATGCACAAGAGTGATTTTTTGTGATGTGGTGAGATGGTATGACTTCGATACACAGGAAAGAGCTTTTAAAAATTGTTTAATTGTTGAAAGATTTAAAGCACTTCTGAATACTTATGCATGAGTAATTTTTAAGATTTTTCAAAAAAGATGTAGTAATATCTGCCACTAAAATTATGGATTTGACAACCATATAGTTCTCTGAAGCCCTGAAAATTTTCCTACTATGTAACTCTTCTATGATCTTGCAACACATGTTAGGATATGATGGGAATATGGATTCAAAAGAACCTTCCATGCATTTAGTTTTCTTTCTGAGCTTGAGCACTACCCCAGGAATGGAGCCACATGGGGCTCATTGGAGGGAGCTGCCTCCAATGAAAAAATTTATTTTAGTTTTGCATACATGTTTACAGTAATTATCACGATGCTGCTTCCATAAACCTTTTTTATCCTCAAAATTCCCCTACAACTTTATCCTGAATCAGTCCCTTCCCTTTCCTTTCTTTCTCTCAAACTCCCTCTCTGATTTTACTCTTTCTCAACTAAGGCTAAATGGGTCCTCCTCTAGAGTAAATTCCTAGCTCTGTCACTGAGCAACCCTATGGTTTTGAGACACTTGTCAGGGAGCCTAAAAGCCTTGATGTGTACTTTTAAATTCCTTCTGAAACATAGTGGACTGCTTAATGTGTGTTTGTGGATTTCTTACTAAAAAGATGACTTGCGTCGATATGTGATGCTTTATCCTAGTTTTATTTATTTATTTTCCAAATTGGTACTTGGTACTCTCTCCCCCCACCCCCCCACACACGCACACGTGCGCGCGCACACCTCTAAGGTATTGTTTGCACCCAAGAGGAGTCGAACCTTAGACCTAATGGTTACTTACCCACTTGAACCAACCCCTTGGGGTCCTCTTCGTATAGTTTGCTTGTGTATAATATTCTCTGTTGATTTTCTGTTCTGATTTTTGTTACTTCAGGATACTGTTGTGCGTTGGTCTGCTGCAAAAGGTATTGGCCGTATAACTTCACGTCTAACATATGCCCTCTCAGATGAAGTCCTTTCATCTGTACTTGAGCTGTTTTCACCTGGTGAGGTATGCTGTTTCAGTTTTTCTCAGTCTTTTTTTTTTTTTTTCACTATTTTGTTGTTAATATGGTAATTCTTAATAATCTATGGCTTACACATACCTGCGGATGCCACAATCAGTGATACAGACATTTATTCATGTGCTTCATTACATGTTCCTGTACCAATTTCCTGGATTAAAGTTACGATGGCTGGTCATTATTTTCTAGGGAGATGGTTCATGGCATGGAGGTTGCTTAGCATTAGCTGAACTGGCACGTCGAGGATTGCTCTTACCTGTCAGTCTTCCCAAAGTTGTACCTGTTGTTGTAAAGGTTGTTCTTTTTATCATGCTTAGTGATACATGAATGAGAAAGTTATACATGAATGAGAGAGTCCTTAATTTAAGCTAATTCATTTTGTTTAGTTATATATTTCTTTTTCACTTTTATAGACCTGCATATGCTGTATCAATCAACGATTTATTTTTCCTCAAAAAAGACTCATTTTACTTGTGTTTATTTTCTCTCTCTGCCTTTTTCTAACAATTAATTTCATTTAATTTTTTATACAAATTTCTAGCAGCCATGTATATCATATGTTTCGCCTTACTACCCAATGACATTATTCTAGGTCTGGCATAAAATGGTCTATACCATTTCTTTGCTTAAAAGCTATATGGTATATCAATCAAAATTTTTGATTGGTTTGGCTAAGTTAACAAATTAAAGGGACAACGACGTACGATCCATGTTTCCCTACTTCTTTCAGGATCGATGTATTGCTCTCCTGTACTGCTTGCTATTTTTAATTGTGTTCTGTGCTAGTTATATCATACATGCATCATATCGCAACTCCAAAGCAAATTTTCATTTAGGGTTTATTATTATTATTTTGTAATTACCTGGGGGCATGCTTTTCCATGTTACTTCCCGATTGACTGTTCTCCTTTTGAGTGGTGAATATTGGTGTAAATTGCAACTCTCATTCATTCTACACTTTGACGTGCCTTTCCTCCTTCCTTGATCACTTTGTTGTTTGTTGATTAATGTTTTCAATAGGAGTTAATGTATTCTACAACATTGAGAATTTAACATCAGAAACACTTGTCCCATTGCAATATAAGTTTACATCATGGGCACTGATGATGGATAGAACTTTTTGGCAGGCGCTACATTATGATGTTCGTAGAGGTCCTCACAGCGTTGGGTCTCATGTCCGGGATGCTGCTGCTTATGTTTGTTGGGCATTTGGTCGTGCATATTCTCACACAGATATGAAAAGCATACTGGAACAGCTTGCTCCACATCTTTTAACAGTAGCCTGCTATGACCGTGAGGTGCTAACATTGTACTGTTGCTTTGTTTAATTTGTTTTGTATGATTAAATTTTCAACAGGATTTCTTTTACCCACCAAGCTTTTGCAATGCTTAGGTTAACTGTAGAAGAGCCGCCGCAGCTGCTTTCCAAGAGAATGTTGGGAGACAAGGGAATTATCTTCATGGCATTGACATAGTGAATGCAGCTGATTACTTTTCTCTATCCTCGCGTGTAAACTCTTATCTTCATGTTGCTGTCTACATTGCTCAATATGATGGATATCTTTACCCATTTGTGGATGAACTGCTATATAACAAGATCTGTCACTGGGTAGGTTCTAATATTGCACTAGTGTTTTTTTTCCCCCTCAAGTTTCTCTGACATAACTTACAACTGGGCTGTTTTCCTTTTTGTGTTTTACTTGTTGATTTCATGTGAAAACTAAAGAGATGTTTATTTACTCAAAAAGGATGCTCCAGCAACTTGTCAAGAAAAATATTGATAATTGGAATGCTACATCTACTTTCTGTTACTTCTGTCACCGTAACAATTATACAGAATGATGCTAACTTCTTGTGATATGATTACTTGCATGTTACAATTTATTATAGGGATAAATACTACAAAGTACTTAATTGGAACAACAGATTTTTTAAAATTTTAAATAGCACAGGAAGATGATTTTTTCCAGTGAAATACACAAGCATCAGGGGAAAAATGAAAGAAAGAAATACACAAACGTCACTAAAGCAAGAGCTACAGTCCAAGAGAACTGGAATTTGGACGACTCTCTGTCTCTTTCACACACACACAACGACGTCACTCCCATTGCCAAACTATCATTGCTTATGTAGAGTTCCCAGACGACTACATCAAGAACAATAAGGGTGAAATGGTGAACCCATTTAGATTCCTCCCTCTTCTTCCAGTATAATCTATATCATCACATCTTTCTACTTCAAATACTAGCTATCCAAGGCTTAAGTTGAAATTATGGAAACACTAGATGACCAGGCAGAAGAACATCATATAAAACAGAGATTTTTTGTCAGTTTTTGGCATGTTTCATTTTTGCAACTTGTCACTCTTATTTTCAATTAACTACTTTATTTTTTTCTATTCCACCATTTATGATTACTACATGTAACACCTGCATCAAAGATCTATGCTTCTGGTCTTGTTTTTTTTCTAATAAGACTTTGATACTTTTTCCCTGTTACTTTAATTATTATTATTATTGGCTGTTCAATGTGTAACCTATTTCATGGTTGGCGTCTTTAGGATAAAGGCTTGAGAGAACTTGCTTGCAACGCACTTTCCGCTCTTGTAAAGTATGATCCTGAATATTTTGCCAATTCTGTTCTGGAGAGATTAGTTCCTTGCACTCTCTCATCAGATTTGTGCATGCGTCATGGTGCAACATTAGCAACTGGGGAACTTGTTTTCGCTCTATATCAGTGTGATTGTGCTCTTTCCACTGGTTGGTAATTTTACCTGCTCTTTTGCATTTATTATTAGCTGATTGAAAATGCTCTTGAAGCTGTTCTATTGTGTGATTAGAGATTAATGGTCCATTGAAAAGAAATGGGGAATTGAAAGGAATTGAATAGGAAGATAGTAGGATTAATTTATGGTAAAAAAATTATTAACTTCCTTTGCTTGGTTGAGTGACAAGGAGAAATTGGAAGGGACAACAGGACAAGTGTACTCATAACAGGACAAGTGTGGTGTGCTCAATGACTATGTGCTTTGAGGATGTCCTGTGATGTGTTTATATTTTAAAATAAACATACTGTTGTTTTTTCTGAGGTTTTCACAAGTCACCTCACATGTTGAGGCTGTAATGTGTGATTGCTGTGCTAATAAAAGTTGGATACTTTGCATGCTCTAACATAATGTAAATGGATAATTAAGAATTGATGTACCCATTAGTTGTATAGTGGAAAGTGTTAGATTCTCGAGGAAAAGTAAGGAAAACCTCATTTATTAGTTTTTCCTGTTAAATAACTTTATGTAGCCTAGACAATTTTATCATTTGTATTTCTCAACTTGTTATACGATTTACTTTTGAGCTTGTTTGTGCATGTTAGAATAACTATATTAGGGCACACTTGTAATTAGTTTACGCCATAGGGGTATTTTGGTTTTTCTATTATTTTTGTACTCTTGTGTATGCATATATATAGAATAGATATTGGAGTGAGGAGGTCAGAGTTTTTTTTTCCTTCATACAGAATTTCCAAGCAGTGTCTCCGTGTTCTTCTCTTTTCCTTGAACCCTAATTTTAACTGTGCATAAATAGAGTAATGTTCCTCTCTGAATTTTCTACTACAGATAAGCAGAAAAATGTTGCTGGTATAGTTCCTGCAATTGAGAAAGCACGGTTGTATCGTGGGAAGGGTGGAGAGATAATGCGTTCGGCTGTATCCCGCTTCATTGAATGTATCTCTTTTGGTCATGTATGTTTGCCAGAAAAGATAAAAAGGAGTTTGCTGGACACCCTCAATGAAAATCTTAAACATCCTAATTCTAATATACAGGTCTTACGTCTTTAACTCATTTACGCTTTTGCTTGTTTTTGCTTTTCCTTTGTAATGCCCTAATTTCATTAATTAGTTTTCCCCATGATATACAGAATGCTGCAGTTAAAGCCTTGAAGCAATTTGTTTCAGCATACCTTGTTTCCACCAATGATAAAGGTGCTAAGGATATCACGTCAAAGTACCTGGAACAGTTGACTGATTCAAATGTGGCAGCAAGAAGAGGATCAGCAGTGGCATTAGGTGTTTTGCCCTTTGAATTTCTGGCCAAAAGATGGAAAGATGTTCTACTAAAGCTTTGTAGTTCTTGTGAAATTGAGGTATACTTGATGGAAGAATCTTGATTTCAATTATTACTGAATTTTGCCACTTGTAAGAGAGAATTGGATGAATGAGGTACATGACTAGACACTTTTTCATGTGCAGGATAACCCTGCGGATAGGGATGCTGAAGCACGGGTAAATGCTGTTAATGGACTTGTATCAGTGTGTGAAACATTAACTGAGACAAGAGAATCTTCTGATTATCATTCTGAGGAGGACTTGTCTCTGTTTCTTTTGATCAAGAATGAAGTAATGCAGAGTTTATTTAAAGCTCTAGATGATTACTCTGTCGATAACAGAGGTGATGTAGGTTCCTGGGTTCGTGAGGCTGCTATGTATGGCCTTGAGAGATGTACATATATCCTCTGCAAGAGAGATTCCATGGGCTTTCTGGGTAAACCACACGGAGTCGAATCTGTTTCAGAGCAGCATAAGAGTGGCATGGTTGATACCAACCAGAGGCATTCATGTTTTGATGATAATCTTGCAACCAGATTAGTTGGAGGCATTGCTAAGCAAGCAGTAGAAAAAATGGATAAAATAAGAGAAGTTGCTGCAAATGTTCTTCAAAGGATTTTGTACAACAAAACAACCTTTGTACCCTTCATACCTTATAGGGAAAAACTAGAAGAAATTGTTTCCAATGAAGCAGATTTAAAGTGGGGGGTAAGTATAGATATAGATCAATTCCCTAATTTTGTTGGTGAGTGATTTGGTTTATATGCCATAAAGACCTATATGTATTTGCTTGCAGGTTCCCAGTTTCTTGTATCCTCGTTTTGTTCAGTTGCTTCAGCTTAGTTGTTACAGCAAGTCGGTAGTGTCTGGATTAGTTATTTCTATTGGTGGATTACAAGACTTTTTAAGAAAGGCATCACTCAGTGCACTGTTGAAGTATCTTCAAGAGAGTGAAATGGAAGCTTACAATGAAAGAAACTCCAGGGAGTTCATTTTATGCACTGACATCCTCTGGGTTCTCCAACAGTACAAAAGATGTGATAGAGTCATTATACCCACTTTGAAGGTATTTCAATATAGAAATTCCGTCTCTAAAATTTCGAATGAGTAAAGCTTTACTTCAATGGTAAAATGGCAATGAATATTTGTCCATCTTCATGTTGATGGCATTTCCTTGCCTGCCAATTGTATTCTAATTTCTTCAAATAAGTATTATTGCCAATTTTTTGTTTGATGAGCTGTACATTTTTTTTTTCCTGACTACTACTAAAAGTAGTGTAATGTTTTCAATCACACACTCACAGCTCTCAGTATATACTCATTTGTTATGGGAGAATATCCACCTTTTTAAAGATCTCTTAGCCTTGTTTTTGAAGTTCTATAATATTGATGAATCTACTTTTACTTTCAGACCATTGAGATTCTCTTCAGCAAAAAGGTCTTCTTGAATATGGAGGTCAGCCGACTTCTACTTTAGTTCTTTCTGTGCCTGTTTCTATGGTACTTGATAGAGTTTTAATCAATTGACTTTACACTTGCTTATCCCCTAATTTTTTTTTTTTCCTAAATACTTATCCCCTAAATTATTTTGTTCCTTCCCGTCTCTGCAAATAAAGCCTGAGGTTAGCTCTTTACAATGTATGATGGGCCACAAGGTCAAAATGTATTTGGGTATTTGTTAGTAATTGTTAAATTCATGATGAGTATTTAATAACTTTAATCTTTTTATGGTTATTGTATATTTTAATTGCTTGACAAACAAATCACTGGCTTTCCAATGCTTGCTGTGTTGTGAGGGCTATGTTCTGCTGTTGGCAGCCTTGTTCCTCTGTTTTTTGGTTTAGGTTCCCTTTTGCTTCTTTTTTTCTTTTGGGGTTTTTGGTGTTCTGTTGTAGTTTGGAAGTGGTTCTTCCAAAGCTTTGTTGCTTGTGGAGGGTTTGTTGATTTCTCCCCGTTGTTGTAATGGTTGTTTGTTGTTAATAAAGTGCACTCAGGAAAAAAAAAATAAATAAAAAATAAAAAACTCACTGCTTCAGTTAGTGACTTAGTTTTGTCTTAGTGGCCCAAGAAGATGTACCAATTTTGTTTTGAACTCTCTTTCTCTCTCGTCTTTTTATTCTTTTGTTCTTCCGTGTTAGCATTCTTTCTCCAAATCATATGGGCATCTTGAGTTAGTTTCTACTTTTTAATACTTGTTTCCCTGTTGGTGCCTTATCTTCACACACCTGCCCCCAAGCCTGGAAAAAGGAGGAAGGTTATAGGTTAGCTTGGCAGCCAACTTAAAACTTTTGTCAGGATCATTATGAACATGAATCCTAAGAATTGATTGAGGCTATGACATTTAGATAGATTGGAACAAAAAAATAAGATCATTGTAGCCAACCATAAGTAGGGAATAGGCTTTGTTGAATTTAGAACAGTTTTCATTTTGTTCAGTTTTGTGTAGCCATTTAAAAGCATGGTTCTCGATGCCTTACGATCTTTGTGATAACCTAAGGTCTGAAATTTTATATATTTCTTCTCTAATATGGTTCTCAATCTTAAATTGTAGGCCCAGACTACAGTCTTTTGCGCTGGTGTTCTGGATTCTCTTACTGTTGAGTTGAAGGCATCAAAGGATTTTTCCAAGTTATATGCAGGAATCGCGATTCTTGGTTATATTGCTTCAATTTCAGAGCCCATCAACATCCAGGCCTTCTCTCATCTTCTGACTTTCCTTGGCCATCGATACCCCAAGGTAAGTGGTCGAAGTAAATTTTATTCCAAATGAGCTTGCCTTGTAGATTAGTAATTTTATACCAAATGCAGTAAATTACTTGACAAATTGTGGAAAATATGCAAGATTAATGGAACATTGCTTATTGATTCTTTATAATTTCTCTCAAACAGATAAGAAAGGCTTCTGCTGAACAAGTATACCTGGTCCTCCTGCAAAATGACAATCTTGTGGCAGAGAATAAAGTAGAGAAAGCACTTGAAATTATTTCTGAAACTTGCTGGGAAGATGACGTGGAAGAAGCAAAGCAACGAAGATTACAGTTGTTTGATGTGGCTGGTTTAGAAACTGGGCAACTTCTCAGAAATAGCAATGGAAAATCAAACAAGGATTCTGAGAAGCCAATCGCCACAGATGAAAATGCATTATATTCTTCACTAGTCGGGTCATCTGGGTTCTGACTAATCATTTTTGTTGTACATTATAACGCGTTAATTTTCTTTCCCTCTGATCTCCGAGAAGAAATGGGGAGGGAATGGAAATTTGGAGACCTAATTTGGTTGAAGATAAAGTTATGATTGTCCCACTTATGGACTGAGCCCGGGTGATCTATATCGATGACCAGCATGGAGCTTGGGAGAAAAAAAAAACTTTTTTTTTTTTTTGTTTGGTTCTGGGTGAAAGAGACCAAGTGGAGTAAATGCATGCTGAAGAATGAGCAGCAGATGAGTTGTGCAAACTTTTTTTTTTTTTTGTTTGGTTCTGGGTGAAAGAGACCAAGTGGAGTAAATGCATGCTGAAGAATGAGCAGCAGATGAGTTGTGCTAAGGGCTAAAAATGTTTGTATTATTTTGTATACTATTACCATGTGTAAACTTGATTTGGTTATTTAACGATGTGATTTGGACATGGCTTAAAATGTGATTGAATGAGACTCGACTGTTGTATTAAAAGATGGGTGGGTATTAAGAGGCTAGAATGGCCAGTCTATGCTACAAACTTTCAGGTTCAGCAGAATATATATATATATATATATATCATATGCTAGACAACATCATAGTTGAAGAAAAAAGTGTCACAATTCTTGGTCATGTGTTTTACTATTCACTCCACTTTATAATCAAAAGAACAGCGGAATCCAAATTCTAGAAGGATTTTCTTCCTAATGTCTATCATCCTTGTGTCTATATGTCAACCTAAAGTCGTTTTTATATATATATACAACAAGCGCACACTTGGTTACACGTTTCGTGTTATTAACTCCAGAGTTATAATTTGAATGAATTTATCTTCAATTCTTGGATCATTTGTTTTTGGAAAAAGTCATGACAATAATATAAGATGGACAAGTGGATCGATCAGTCTTGCAAATTAATTTAACTGTGCATTGAATAAAAATATTTAGTGCAAATTAATATTACTGTGCATTGAATAAAAATATTTAGTGCCAGATGATGAGATTGTGATGCATTCAGTATATTATGGAAAATATGCAATAAATATATAAATTAACTTGCTAGTGGATGGTTGAGATTCAAGTTTTTAGGAGAAATATAATAATACTCTGAAGTAACGATTACAGAATTTTCAGTCAATCAAAATATTAGGAAATTGAGTGTTTTGATTGACTGGGGTATTTAATAATCACTATCTAATAATTTTTAATTTTTAAGAGATATAGTGTGAACAGTTGCGATCAACCAAGTTTATTACAGTATAAAATTATAATTATTTATAAAGAAATACATCCAAACGTAACACACACATATTTGTAGAGTAAGTAGCAGCAGTAGTTGTAGTAAACGTGAACACTCAATCAAACATATTTATTTATTGGAAAAAGGGAGGATCTTACACTTTCACAACAACATTTTTTTTTTATAAGTAAAATTTATAGAAAGCCCTCAAAAGGGGAGTGAAGTCCAAATATACAAAAGGCTAAAAAAAAGCCTCAAGCCTTCAAAGTGGCTAAAAAGAAAATAATCTCCTTAATAGAACGATAATCTCTCACTGAAATCCAACAAAAAAAGTAAAAACAATGGAGAACTTAAGCATAGAAAAAGGTTTCTCCTTTTCTTTAAAATATCTCCTATTTCTTTCGAGCCAGATATACCACCAAATACAGAGAGGCGTAACCCTCCAAACATCCTGAATGGGAACCCCAATTGAGAATCCACAACAACATGACACCTTCTCTCTCAATATATATAACATCGAGCAATTACATATAACAATGACGGGTAGAGCAAGAGAACCAACACAAGGAATGAAAATAGACTCGAGCAAACACAGGCGCGCACACACATACATACATATATATATATATATAATTATATATACACACACACATACATACATTCTTATTCCTTACTTCATTGATATGATATGTGATTAAAGCATGAAACACAGCAACGCAACATTAATCAATGGTGAGCTACTTGAAGAATATTGTGGGTGCCCACATTACGTGTGAAGGGAATAATGCATATAGCCCAACACCTGCGACTACATTCGGAGCGGCGTTTTGTACATTGTGACATGCATTGATCCACGCAATCCTTGATGAAGTTATCGGGTTGATTTGTAGTGATCAACTCCCTGGCGCCGCTATCGGCCATCGCAGAAGCCATGATCACAAGCATCACTGTGAAGGCAATCACACTAGTCTTCTTGTTGTTGGTGGTGGCCATTTCTCTCTCTCTCTAAGATGCTAGCTTTCAAAATGAATTATACAAGTGTACGTGAATATATGCTTGATAATATGTTATGGATTAGCTAGGGTACCCCATATATGTATATATATAGAGAGAGAGAGGCAGTGAGGGAGAAAGATATATACACAGAGAGACATGCACTTCACATTTCATGTTTCAAGTAGAACTTGTGCCCATTGCTTCATGATTGTTTATAAACATGTGTAACACATGCACTTTATTTTTCACTCTTAATAAACATCACTTTAATTTTCAATAATAAAAGAAATAAAACATCATTGAAAGAGTCTCCATTTGCCACACACATCACTTCATATGTTCAAAGTAGATGACTTCTTTTTATGGTAAAAAAGAAAGAGTAATGCTTGGGTCCTGCCCTTATTGAATTGTCCTCCAAATTGACATGGCCAATAAGAATTTGCCACATTTTTTTTTATTAAAAAATATAAAACATGGGTCATACCCATTTAACCGACCCATTTTAGTTTGTCTCCTTGTTTCTCTCTTATCCCGCGTGCGTACCCTTCGTTTCTCCCTCTCCTTGTTTCACTCCTCCTTGTTTGCTCATGACTCAGAAAAGTAAAGCATGGAGATGATAAAAAAATTGTTTTCTTTGAGTCTTTGGGTGTCAAGGGATTGGGTTGATTGGTGGATGTGGGTTTTGATGAATTGGGGATCGGAGATCATAGATTGCCATGATTTGCAGACACATCTGTATTGCAGTAGATTTAGAACGGGGAGTCCAGAGAGTATGTTTAAGATTTTGTCTGTAACTATAAGGCTATGCGATTCAGCCGTTTGTGAGGGTTTTGTTTCGGTTTCCATGACTGATTTCTTCAATTCTAAAATATTGGGAATGATTCCAAGCATCATTCCAAGTTACAAAATCTATTGTTCATTTGATTCTGTTTGAGCCTTTTTTTTTTCAAGAAAAAGCATGTGTGAAGAAAGTAGACCGTCTCCTCTTAGCAACTCATTCTTGACATAAATGAAATGTCCAACCCCAAATACCCATATATCCAATGATCTCCTTTTCTAGATTCACTTTTGTGCCAAAATCAAAGACTTTCTTTTTATATATATATATAGATATTGGTAATGATTCCAAGCATCATTCCAAGTTACAAAATCTATTGTTCATTTGATTCTGTTTGAGCCTTTTTTCAAGAAAAAACATGTTTGAAGAAAGTGGTTGTCCTATTTTCTGTACTCATGTCAATGATAGAAATTTTACTGTAAACATATCTTTTCTTTGCTCCCAACCAAGATATCTCATGTAAACAACCATTCTTCTCAAGAGTTATCACAGTACCAGGGCAGTACTGGATCGAAAATTGACCACCTTTTTTATATTCATCATCTCTATATTTATCACAACTAACTTTGTGATCTCTCAGACTTCTGATTGCATCACAGATATTCAGCTTTATTTATCTTGGAGTGACTCAAATTGCACAGAAGGCAATTGGGATGGGTTTTTGAGCCACAGCTGCTGTGGATAAGCTTTTGATGGATATCTCTATGCGTGAGCCTCCGTATGTGGTGAAGGCAATACATTGGGAGATGGGAGATTGATCTGTGATAAAGAAAAGGAAACAAGCGGGATGAGAGAGAAACAAGGAGAGAGAAACAAAAATGGGTCGGTTAAATAGGTATGATCCATGTTTTATATTTTTTAATAGAAGGGAGATGTGGCAAATTCTTATTGAGCCACGTCAGCTTGGAGGACAATTCTTGTCCTGGCAGGACCCAAACATTACTCAAAAAGAAAAGTAGAAGACTTTTTTGTCCATTAGTTTATGATTGTGTATAAACATATTGTCCCCATTCCACTTGATTAAAATTTCCACTCTCAAGCTTTAACAAACCACTTTATTTTTTAATAATAAAAGAAATGACGTGTCATAGAGAAAAGGAAAGGTATTTTATTGTATTTATTTTTTGATAATTAAATAGTATAGTATAAAAGAGAAAAATGATTACAAGAAACATGAGGCATTAATACCCCATGGCCTAACAAAAGTACATATGGGCAAACAGAACATAAACAAACATTACGTTGGGGTAAAGGGTTTATGTGGAGGGTTGAGGAGAAGGCAATTAAGTGGTTTGTATAGGTCAGTTCAAAGAAATTCTAGTGCAATTTCTTTGGTAAAGGGGCAGTTTCATTTCTTGACAGAAAATAATTTCCATCGAACTGCATTGATCACCGCATTCATCATTTGTTGTGGAGGTAAAGATTTGTTCCGGAAGATTCTGTTGTTTCTTTCCTTTTGTAGATGTTGTTGAGCAACATCACCAAAGGTTAAGTCAAGATAACCCCACCATAGTACCATCTTCGAGCAAGAAGACAAAAGTGCAACACTTCGACGAGACAATCCACCTCAACAAGAAAGCAATAATCGACCAGTGGGCCTTGAACCCTGGCCTAACTAAACAGTCGATCAATGAGCCTTAAAACTCGATCTGACCTGACCATCAATAGTTGATCGATGGGCCTTAAATCTCGATCCGACCTGGCCACCAACAGTTGATTGATGGGCCTTGAACTTCGATCCGACCGGACCACCAACTGTCGATCGACGGACCTTGAACCTCAACCGACCTGGTCACCAATTGTCGATCGACGGGCCTTGAACCTCGATCTGACCCGATCACAAACTGTCGATCAACGGGTCTTGAACCTCAATCTGACTTCGCCACAAATTGTCGATCGACGGGCCTTGAACCTTGATCCGACTTCGCCACTGTCAATCGGTGAGCCTTGAACCTCAATTTGGCTTCGCCACATTGTCAATTGGCGTTCCCTGAACCTTGATCCGACTTTGCCACGAACTGTCGATCGACGGGCCTTAAATCTCAATTCGACTTTGCCACGAACTGTCGATCGACGGGCCTTAAACCTCGATCCGAACCTCGAGCGACAGTCTCAACCTTATGCCAAAACAATGAAGGGTATGGTGGGACTCTTCAAGGTCGATGGGACATAGAAGAGATTTTGGAATGGAGGATGGAAAATTAGTAATGTCTTGCTCACTAAGGCAAGACCCAATTTGAGGATAAGAGCAAAAGACTGGAATAATACAATTGCCTTTACGGTTTGCCATTTTTGGGTCACTCAATAGGAAAGGTACGCTTGGCAGCAATTCCAGAAATATAGGGATTATGGCAACATGACCCAAAGGAGACATGACCCTGATCCATTTTCAAGCTGGAGGCCCAACAATATATCACCTAAGTTACCTAGGGCTATAAAAGGAGAGCAGTGACAAAAAGGCAAAGGATAAGAGAACTGGCGGCAGCTTCTTCCCTACCATTGCTCCAATCGTCTCACTGGACTAGTTTTCTCTCCCTTCTTCCACCTTTCTGCATTTCTCATACTGTTTAGTGATATATTCCCGGACCCTTTTGACTATTCCACGACTGACAAGAAATAGGTATCTACACCTTCCACACACATGATACTCAAAGCTAGCCGGTTCCAAATCACGAACTTTGCTCCTTTTCAATTTATGCGATGAAGCCTGAATTAAGAAATCCTTCCAAGAATTAAGGTTAGTGTAAAACCCACACTCATGCTACAAGACATTCCATATGATTTTTGTCTACCCACATTGATGGAACAAATATATGTTCATCGTTTTCTGCAGCATTGAGGCATACTATGCATACATTTGGTTGCATTGTGGAGTGAAGTGCAGCCGATTTGTCTTGTGTAAGTAGTTTCTCTTAGACAGCCAATCATATATCTAGACAAAATGTAAAGTAGTTTATCTTGGATAGCTAACCATTGACAGAATATGTGCTTTGTATTGATGGTCAACATGGTGAACATAACAAATATAAAAATTATATACCATAACAAGTCGTATGACGAGCAGCATGAAAATTATATAACATAACAAGTTGGATCTGAAATTATAGAGACATGCCCGTTACTTCATGATTGTTTATAAACATATGATCCCATGGTCCCATGCACGTACTTTATTAATAATATAATTAATTCTCCTTGTTCTCCCTTCAAGTGTTCATCATTTCATGTTTAAAGTAGAAGAAGACTATTTAAGAAAAACAGAAAAAGAAATTAAAGTAGAAGACTTTTTTGTCCATTTGTTTCTGATTGTGTATGTATAAGCATATTGTCCCCATGCAGGCATGCACCTTATTTTTCATTGAGAAAGGGAAGGTAAATTCGTTGGCACAATATTGATGCGGATGCACTTCATCCATACAATTATTATTTCTCTTCTTATCTCTTTAATTTTTACCAAACCATGAAAATTTATTCCTTCCATTCTATCATTCCGCCACCCAAAATACTCCAATTGTCCAAAGAATTGATTCTTTGAACACTTGATGAGTTGGGATGAAGCTGTCCATATCAAATGAACAAGGTCTGAGAATTAATTACTATTCCTTCCATCCATGCTATGAAAATAATTTTCTTTTGCCTAATGCTTCAAAGATTATGTGGTAATTACCAATCTCGTATCAACATTGAAAGGCCTTTCACAATAGTTATTTTCTAAATTTTCTTGAGTGATGGAATTATTTAATTCAATAAGTGATCATTTGATATTTTGTAATTATTTTGCTTAATTTAATTAAAGTAAAAAACTAAACTTTTAAATTTTGTCATATACTAGACAAAACCTGTTCTGTAATACACAGTAGCTAATCATATACCAGACAAGATGTGAACAGCATAGTTGAAGAGGATTAAATTTCAGGCAAAAATGGCACACCAGACACTGGAATCCATAAATGGCCTTGGATGAAGTTCCTCACTGTAAAAGGGCTAGCTTCATGTGGATCTTTGAGCACATGAAAACCAGGCCATCTCACTCTTCCTGCAGTGGAAGCTCCACTCCCGGAGTTCATATACTCTCCGTAGTACAACGTTGAAAGACCAAAATTGCCTCTCCATTCTGTCCATCCCTTGGGATCAATCAAACCATCCATGTCCGTCTTTAGAAACACTGTCCTCGAGTACCTCCTCCATGGCCGGCCTAAGTAACTCTTGAACCGGCCTTTAACAGCACCAAACTCAGGTGCCGGTGCGATAATTGAATTCAGGATCGAAATCCCAGTAGTCTCATCTGGATCGTCCCTTGCCTGCGCAGTTATCATGTTGGATTGGTGATCCAGAGGCCTCCTCACATAAATGTCACAGTTTTGGAGGACCGCGGTGGCATCGCCAAATATGAAGTCCACAGTGCCATAGATGTGACAATCGCGATAGAATTGTCTCTGAGAGTGTACATACAGTGTGTCTTGGTAGCCTTTGAAGCTGCAGCGATAGAAAATCGAGAGGTCTGAGCTCACCCTCAATGCCACTGCCTGGTGTTTCTGTGGTCCTCCCGTGTTCTCAAATGTCATGTCCCTTGCCCAAAACCCATCACCAGACACCCCTGCACCAAAGCCAAATTGTGCTAATTAACAAATTAGACTTCAATTATTTTAGCCTTTCTGGCTCTGTATTAGCACAGGACACATAAGATCACAGAGTTGGGAGAAATTATTACATGGTCTTGACCACGTAGTCCCGGTCAATCACTAGGTGATATGTAAACAAATGAGTTGTCTTTATTTAGCTTTTGCTTGTGTGTCAACTAGCCATTGACCGAGACTAATATTAGTCTTAGGACCATGTAAGCCATTGACCGAGATCAATATTAGTCTTAGGACCGTGTAACCATTTTTTCGTTAATCCAGTACACAAGCCTCCTATCACCGTCCGGAGTGAGCTGGGAGGATCAGAACACAACTTCCCTGTATTAATACAGGGTACAAAAGTGCAAAATATTGTCATTTTATAAAGGATAATGCTTAACTACTTACCGGTGAGTAACTTCACCAAACTCACCACTTGTGTATTCCAATAACAAAATATATACCACATCAGCTTTAATAAACAAGGGGTGAGTAGGGTGAAGCTACTCACCGGTAAGTAGTTAAGTATCATTTAAAAAAAATTGAATTAATTCAATGCACGAACCTCTTGCCACCATTAGGTGGGAGTAGAAGTAATGGTGGCAGTAGAAGGATGATAATGCAGTCTACTTCTACATGCGGAGAGTATATTTTTCAGTTTTTTTTGTCTGTTTAGATCATGTCTATAACAACAATACACAACTATACGAAACGTTTCTTTCCATCACTAATAATCTTACCAAATGTGGCAGAGTTCAAAGTGCTTGCACCATCTTGGACACTTTGATTACCAGTGACGATTGTTTTGTCCATGCCATCGCCTACGAACATTACATTTTTCATGTTTTTTCTGATCTTCACTTTCTCATTGTAAACTCCAGATTTCACATAGATAATCACTCTCTCCCGCCTCCTACCGGCCATTCTTGCAAGTGCAGCGACGGCCTCGTTTATTGTTCTGAAATTTCCAGAGCCATCTTTGGCCACTACAAAGTCTGCATTAATGGAGGTTGCTGCATTCCATGATGCTAAGAGACCCTCATTTTGGCTAGATATTGGTTTCTTTTGGCCTCCTAAGTAAACAACAAATGGGGTAAAAAATAAAAATCAGTTTCAGACATGGACTCGTAACACTAAGTACACATCTGTAAAGTTTGCATGCATGACTCTGCCGTTTGGATTGATTGAATTATAACACTTAGAGCCAAATCTAGTCGAGTAATGCTACCCGACACTTGTTATGAACTTTGTCCTTTTGTTGCGATAATATACAAATATTAAGGTGAGAGATGAAGGTAAAAAAATTATAAATTCAAGGTTTGGTACCAAAATTCATTTAATTAATCTTGTAATCATGGGTCTCGCGGCTATTGAATCATTCATCGGGTGAGACCCACCAACACATTCCACGGTTGAGAGTCTTTTGGGGGACGGTACCCAGGGTGTTTTAGGATTTTTCGCCAAACCATAGAACAACTTATCATTATTCATAGACTTATCGAAGGGACTCATTTATATATATATTATGGGTTCAATTAAAGTTGTGCAACCAAGTCTAATCGGGGTGAGCCGGGTAGCCTAGTTGGTAGAGGCACTTCTCTAAATAGTATTTGAGTACAAGTTCGACTCACCCCATCCTCTTCCTCGCCAGGTAAAATATATATTTATACATGCATGTATAAATATATATTAGCAAATCATTCTCATATGTCATTCTTAGTAACAATACTTGGGCTTGGTGGCCTAGTTTTGGGCAGTACAACATTTAGACCATATGTTACACCACACATTGAAAAGATCATGAGGCTAACGAAACACTTACCGTTGCTTTTAGCCCTCCAAATTGTTTTGGGCCCATAAAAGGCCAGAGCATTTCTAAGCAACACAGTCAGGTTTTGAGCCACTTGATGGTGAGTCTCAGACAACCACCCCTTTTCTTCCAAGCCATCCAAACAAGTCCTATGGCTTGCCAGCGCGCCGCTGAGCCACGCTAGTGCGTCCTCTCTGCTGTAGCTCTCACCGGAGAGCAAGCGCGCAAGCCGTGGCTTGGTCTCCTCATAGAGCTCAACACAGTCACTTAGAGCCACACCAAGGTGACTCAAACCATGGTCCGGCCCATGTAGGCTGGAATTGGCTCGAGCCCAGTTCATAGCTTCCAAGACCCCGGCTCGGGCCATTTGGACCACCTCAAGTTGTTGGTTGCATGATAAAAGATTAGCCATGGCTAACAAAAGAAGAAGAAGAAAGGTGGTGAGCCAAACAGACATTTTGCTTTCAGTGGTGATATCATAACTTGAAACAGTGTTGAATTGCAATATATATATATATATGAAGCTGTTTGAGGAAGCAAACACATGGACCATTTATGGTCCTAGCCATGTGTCATGGGAGTCTAGTACAGAGTGAGAGAAGGTCATGGGTTCACTAATTGTGGCCTCACGGGAGTTGCATCCTACCGTTCTTAACTGTTGACATGTGTATCCAGTATTGAATTTGTTTTGAGAGAATTGAAAGGAACATATACATCTGATACCTATTGAACAATTAAATGAAGAATACTACTTGAAATAAAAGGTAAGGAATAGAGATGACAACAAAAATAATGTTGGATGAAGTTATTAAAAATAATTTTAAAAAATTAAATATAATAGGTGAATTTACATGTAACAAATTCTTGTTACTAATCCTATTCAAGACAAATATGACTATGATGATGGTTGCAACCATTCTCTTCCTTCCATTTCTATTATAATTTACAATATTTTCTCTTTTTTTCTTTCTACTTTTTCAAACGCAAGTGTTATTTGTTCAACTTCTGCACAGCAAAAGTTCACAAATCAACAACTTTAAGCTGCTACAAAATTGAGAGAAAAATGAACTCTCAAACTCTCTCTGTCCCATTTTAATTCTATTTTTTTCTTTTTCGGAGTCTAATTATTTAAGATACTGATTTTTATTATTATTTTTATTATATTAGTAGTGAATTAATTATCAAATTTACTAATCATTCCTACTGCCTGTTGATGTGGTCCAATCACAAATGCACAAACAATTTGTAATTACAAAATTTGGAAAGTGATGAATAAGAAAATTAGAGAGAGTGACTGAATATATTCCCCTAAAAAAAAAAAGGTTATTATATTTATTTATAACTTTCTTGATTTTGTAATTCCGAATTATTTGTGCATTTGTGATTGGACAACATCTCAGTAACAATGACCAACTCATCCGTGAGTAGACAAGTCTTTTCCTATTACATGAAAGTTAAATTAATAATATTATAAAAAATAGTATATTGACTTTTCAAATAATACATTTATTTTAAGACAGAAAGGATATGTTATTAATGAATATCAAAAATGTAAAAACGAAGACCAAAATGATTAAATTTTGCCAAAGAAGGCGTATATCATGAGCTGAACCCGTTAGTATTGATTTTTGAACCATTTTAGATCGAAAATGAATTCAGATAAATTAAAACATGCTATTAAAAATAAAATATAAAAAATGTTATGTTTGGTCAAAAGGACTGATTATATCCTGATTAGGTCTCATGTCCTGTCGTGAGAAAACGTTAGCATGGAAAATTGGTGAGACTGGTTGTTACATGCAAAAATTGAGTAACGCTCACCTTTTTGGCGTGGTCGAAGACTTAACTGCTTGAGACAGCTAAGGTGAACAAAATGTCGCAAAAATAATGACAACATATATAAAAAAAAACAAATTTCATTTATTTGTCTTCTTCTATGGATAAACTCTTATTTATGAAATTAAAGACAAAAAATAATAATAAATAAATAAATATATCAGCAAACCATGAAATATCAAATCCCTGTTTTTAAAACGTTTTCACTTAATTAGCAAATTTAACATAAAAGTTAATGTTATTTTGGCCCTTTTGGCATGATCTGGTTACATTGACATTTTATATAGGAAGAAATTATTATTTAGAAAACAAATAAACTTATCAATCAATTATTGTTTTGATGGAGTGAAAGAATTTTTTTTTTAATTTTTGGTTGCCAGGTCTTCTTGTTTCGAAAGAAGTGCAAAAAATACTCTTAAAGTATATTCTTTATAGTATTTTTATCCCTATTTTAAAAAGTGTACAAAAAACATCCCTAATCTTTTCACATTGTCCAAAAATACCATTCTTGACATAAATTAGTAATGTAATATTCATTTTGCCTTTTACTCTTCCGTAAATGCCCAAGAGAGTATATATGCCACTAATCTCATAATATATGAATGTTATGTGCACATTACTTTTTTTTTTTTTTTTTTTTGAAACTTTTTGCTCTATGCATATCTCTAAACTTTTTTTTTTTAAAAAAAATATCAAGAATTTGTAGAACAAGAATTTAAATTTATTGAGATTTCATTTTACTATTTACTTTTCTTTTTTTCTTTATTTTATTTTATTTCGTACCAACACTGTTAAAAAATAATAATAATTCCACTATCAGTGTATACTGATTTTCGGAGTTTGGAGCATATTTGTTTTATTTAGTTTGCACTTTATTTTCGTTTTTTATTTTTTATTTTTATCTTTACCTTTTTATCTTTTTTTTTTTCTATTTTTATCTTTACTTGTCTATAGTCGGTGTCCTCCAATAATGTCTTTTTTAGTCATTTTATAAATTAAATTTTTTTTATAAAATAGTTCAACAAGGTTAATTTAGTCAACTAAGGATTTAAATTTGTCAGATGGGTTTATTTGCACCAAATTGAAATTTTAGGAGTGTTTTTTGCATGTAAGGGACGTCCTCCAATAATGTTCTTTTTGGTCATTTTACAAAATTATGTATTTTTATATATTTTATAAAATAGTGTAGTAAGGGTAGTTTAGTCAACTTAAGATTTAAATTTTTCAGAGGAACTTATTTGTACCAAATTAAAACTTTATTAGTGTTTTTTGCGCTGTAAGCATATTTTAGAAGTATTTTATGCACTTGACCCAATTAAATATTACAGACAACAAGAACATAAATATTTTTAGTTAATTCATCCAAAATTAGGCCACGCTCAAGAGTTGCGGGGATTTCGATCAAAAGACCACCTATATAGAGAGTTTAGAATAAATAAATAATACCTTCACATTGACGGCATACAAAATTGAACTTTCGTGTAAAGTATTTATCAGGTTCCATACTGCCAATCATTTTTTCTTTTTAATTTTAGAGTTAATTATATGTACGGAACGTTTTTTTTTTTTTTGAAAGTAATCAAAATTTCACACGTACTCAATGCTTTTTTTTTTTTTTTTTTTTTTTTTGAATGGTAAAGCAAATGTATTAATATATAAAGAATTTACAGCATGATCCATAAGGCAAGTAGCCCACAAGTTAGAGTCCAACTAGCCCAACATCTAGAGACATATATAGAACAACAAGCTCCGCGAACAAGAAAAGACCCAAGAACAGCCATTGATAACAAATTCGAATCCGTTAGCAGTGGATGTACATAGCAATTCCGGTAACAACCTGCAGCGATGTACAGGGAACTTCCATCCTTCCTCTTTTTCCTAACCCAAAGACTTTACAAAACCAATTCAATGTCATATTTCCACTAAATACTTTGACACTCAAGGTTAAAACAAACGTGTCCAAATTTGCTGTATTCTTGCTTGAATGAATTGAAGACCCTTTTGTGGTCAATTTACTGTGGTCTTTCTTAATCACACACAGTACGTGTGTGTTTGTTAAACAGCTTAAACCTAATAATGAGACAGTCAATATTGATGTAATGAGTTCTTTCTGCATCTGCAGGTACGTTGCTTGTACCATTTTGCCATTTCACAAACGTTCGTGGAGGAATAAAGTTGATCTCATCGTCATCGGTCCAATTTGAGAGTTTGAATTTTGTATCAAAGAGTCAGAACCCAAGTGCTTGAATTTATGTTCCCAATTAAACGCCTCCATACTTGTTTTCAGCGATCGAACAAGAATTTGACAGTTACAATATAATCCTCGTTAGAGTCGAAAGCTAGTAACCACGTATTACAATTTCTAAAATCTCTACAAAGTTTACGTTCAGTCAATATCATCTAGATAGACATTATTTTTATTTTATTTTTTTCCTTTTTTTTTTGGGGTGAGGTATCTACATTTTTTCAGCTCCCTCGATTGAAACTTTTAAAAACTAGTAAATGTATGGAGGAGTATTTGGTTCGAATATCTTAGGGCCGTTCTTGTAATTATCTTTTTTATATATTCAGTTGCTTAAAATTTCAAAATATATATATATCTTAGGGGCCATACCTAAAAGAGGCATATGATATGGTGTTTGATAGTGAACTAAGGATTCTAAGAGACACGACACCATCATCGTCAAAATAAATTAAAGAAAAAAAAATATGACCTTGAAATGTTGATGAGTTAAATCCTTAAAATTTATATCAAAAGAAAAACATATAATTTGATCATTTAATACATTTGATTATATATATATATCATTAGAAAAAATAATAAATAAGATACAAATTTATTTAAATCTCATTTTTATCAAACTGACTTTTCATATTTTTTTTTAAATGCAGTTAAAAAAAAATTATTATTGATAAGTGAGATTGACATATAGTTAGTGACGTAGGTCTATTAAAAAAAAAAAAAAAAAGAAAAAAAAAAAAACTTTGAGGATTTATAAAACAAGGATTTGAATTTGTTGAGATTTCAATTAACTGTTTTCTACTAAAAAAAAAAATTTCTTTATTTTATTTTATTTTTTTCTTACCAAACACTGTTAAACAAAAAAAAAAAGTTAAATAAGTAAATAAATTCCAATATTAGTGTACACTTGGTTTTCGGAGTTTAAAGCAGATTTATTTTCTTTAGTTTTCACTTTATTTTTGTTTTTTATTTTTTATTTTTATCTTTACTTTTCTTTAATTTTAATTTTAATTTTTATCGGTACTTGTCAATTGCCGGCATCCTCCAATGATGTCATTTTCAGTCATTTTATAAAATTGTTCAATAAGGGTCACTTAGTCAACTTAGGGCTTGTCAGAGGAGCTTATTTGAACCAAATTAAACTTTATGGGTGTTTTTTGTACGTGAGGGACGTCCTCCAATAATGTTATTTTCGGTCATTTTACAAAATTATGTATTTTTATATATTTTATAAAATGGTTTAGTAAGGGTAATTTAGTCAACTTAAGATTTAAATTTTTCAGAGGGATCTATTTGCACTAAATTGAAACTTTAGAAGTGTTTTTTGCACGTAAGGGGTGTAATATGCACTGTACACATACTTTAGGTATGTTTTCTGTACTTGACCCAATTAAATATTACACACAACAAGAACATATATATTTTTACTTAATTCATCCAAAAATTAGGCTGCGCTCAAGAGTTACAGGGATTTGGATCAAAAGTGCACCAATAAAGAGAGTTTTAAATGAATAAATAATACCTTCACATTGACAGCACAACAAATGCAAAAATTACCAAAATACTCTCAAAAAAATTCAGATGAATTTACAAAATTGAACTTTGGTGTAGAGTATTTATCAAGCTCCATATTGTCTGTTATTTTTCCTTTTAATTTTAGAGTTAATACGTTCTTGATTTTTTATTTTTTATTATTATTATTTTTTTGGTAATCAAAATTTCACTTTTCTTAAATATATATATATATATAAAGGTCTTTTGGTTAGGAAAAAGAAGAAATCCAATTCGATCAATGTCATATTCCACTAAATACTTTTGACACTTAGGTTCTGTTTGGTTAGGTAGAATCAATTAGAAAAGAAAGGGAAGTGAAAATTTTGTAACATTTTTAGAATTTGAATAGAATGAAAATGAAACGTTCTGCAAAATTTGAATTCTCGCAACCCGTTATTTTCACAAAATGTTTCCTGCCCAAAACAGGCAAAAATAAAAAAAATTCGTGAAAGCTATCTTTTTATTTTGCATTCCTATTTTATTCACCAACTATATCGATAATTGTAAACCACCAATAATTATTTTATTTTATTTTTTACTGGATTTTAAAGAATTACAAACCAATAATAACTTTATTGGTGGTAGAGTTTGAATTAACTTAGACTTCTATAAATTGTAATTTGTAAGTGTCAATTAATTGAAAACTATATCATTTTTTTTTTAGATATATATTACTACTAATTAATTCTTTATTATTCTACTATTTATTTTATTATTTTACTATTTTTGTAAAATAAGAAAAATACTCCATATAACATAAAGACAATATAGGTAAGTACAAATATTTTTAGTAACTTTTATGCTCTTCAATACAATTTTTTTGAATAATTTCTACCTTAACCAAATGCATGCTAGAAAATAAATTTTTTTTTCATTCACTTCACTTTTCATTTCTTTTATTTTCTTCTTAATTTTATCTAACCAAACATAGCCTTAAGGTTACAGCAAACGTGTGCTTCTAGCTTGAATGAATTGAAAAGTCCCTTTTGTGGTCAATTTACTGTGGTCTTTCTTAATCACACACAGTACGTTTGTCTTTGTTAAACAACTTAAACCTAATAATGAGACAGTCAATATTGATGTAATGAGGTCTTTCTTCATCTGCTGCTTGCTTGTACCATTTTGCCATTTCACAAACGCGGAGGAATAAAGTTGATCTCATCCTCATCCATCCAATTTGAGAGTTAGAATTTTTTATCAAAGAGTCAGAACCCAAGTGCTTGAATTTCTGTTCCCAATTAAACGCCTTAGAACAAGAAATTGGTTATTGCTCCTTTACATACTTGTTTTCAGTGATCAAATAAGAATTTGACAGTTACAATAATCCTCATTAGAGTCAAAAGCTAGTAAGGACGTATTACAATTACTAAAATCTCAACAAAGATTACATTCAGTCAATATCATCTAGAGACTCTTTTTTTTTTTTTTCTTATTTGTTTGGGGTGAGGTATCTAGATTTTTTCAGCTTCCTCGATTAAAATTTTTAAAAACTAGTAAACTAATGCAGTATCTGGTTCGAATATTTTAGGGGCCATTCCTAAAAGAGGTATATGATATGGCCAAATTGCATCTCTTCGATATTGAATTAAGAACTGCTCTAAGAGACACGACACCATCATCGTCAAAATAAATTATATAAAAAAAAAATTTAAGCTTGAAATGTTGAAATTCCCATATGAGTTACGTAAGCTATTATCTTAAATCCTTAAAATTTATATCAAAAGAAAAACATATAATTTGATCATTTAATACGTTTGATTCATAATATATATATATATATATATATATATATATATATATATATATATATTTGTTTATCTATCATTGTTAAAAATAATAAAGAAGATACAAATTTATTTAAATCCCATTTTTATCAAACTGACTTTTCATTTTTTTTTCTATGACTTTTCCTAGTTGGTTTACCGTTAACTTTTCAAGCACAATTTCTCATAAATCATTAATAAGTGGGATAAAATGCACTTAAAAAATTATTATTGATAAGTGAGATTGACGTGTAGTTAGTGACGTCTATAAATTTTTTATTTTTAGCAACTATATATATATATATTAGAAGGACAATTGTTGAATTTAGTAAAAGATAATTAGACACCCCCATTCCAATTTTATTTTAAATATTGGGACATTGATTTAGAATCCTTAAACTGCTATGTTATGACTTTAAGGGTAATTTTGATATTTTGTCTTTTGCCCCCTTTTTTAAATTTTTTTTTTTTTGCTAATGGTAAAGTAAGGTTTTTGAATAATATGGGAGTAATTGTACATTTTGCATATTATTAGGGGTTTTTTTTGCACTAAAATTATATATATACATATATTTATTTATCTATCATTGGGAAAAATAATAAAAAAGATACAAATTTATTTAAATCTCATTTTTATCAAACTAAATTTTCATTTTTTTTTTTTCCATGACGTACTTTTTATATTGGACAATACGGCCCTTGCTCCGGATTTTCGTCCCAACTAATTTTTAAGAAAATTATTTGCATTTAGTGAAAGTCGGACCTCAAACGTAATACTTTACGAGACACTAGGGTCAAGTGATCGACATTGCCACTTAAGCAACCCCTTGGGCACAGTTAGTGAATTGGAAAGAGTAAATAACATAAACCTTAGTTTCGATTAATAAAATGGATTACACACATGCATTTAAGCCTTAATTTCTATTCCTCATCCCCCTCACACGGTTTGTGACATCTAATTTTCTTTCAAAAACCATGTTCCTTAAGTGGCAGTTGCCAAGTCAGAAACATTACCATGCACGACTAATTTAAAATTCAACGAGGAAATTAAATTGTCAATTATTTCTCCCAAGGATGTATTAGTTGTGTAACAGCTAGCCAACTATATCTGTATCATCCAATTTAGATTTGGTAGTTGATATGCGATATACTTAATCAAGCAATTAAATACACATACAAAGCACACATACATAATGTGTGTGTGTGTGCGTATATAGTGACGTCTCTATCTTTGCTAGTGTTTTGTAATGCTAATTTATACGTACGTGTAAGGAAATATATACGAAGTCATATCTTAATTTTATACATGTAAGTCATGTTTACATACACCCTCTTCCACCTTAGCTTATCCGAATATTGTTTGTTTTGTTAGTAAACTAACTACGGAGTAATTGCTAGTCTGCAGTACTAATTATTTTTATTAATTAAGGCTCCGTTTGTTTTGATCTAAAAAATATTTTTTCAGATAAAATATTTTTTTAATTTTTACTTTTTCAGTGTTTGGTAAAAGTCTACCTCTAGGTCAAATCAATCGGGCGGGATATGTAAAATAACTAGTCAAAAATTGATGGATAAATTATTTTATTAAATTTTAATTTTTTTTATAAATATTTTACGACAATCAAATTCTAAAAAATAAAAAAATATTTTACGTCCAAACAAACGGAACTTAAGTGCTCCTTCACATGGGATCAGCCAGCAAACTTGCTTTGAATGGATTTGAGGATGCAATTCCCAAATTCTCTTCTGCTCATGATGAGCAGATATCTTTATGACGTCTCAATTCTCAACTCTATAATTCACACACAAACACACACCCACGCACACATATAATTTATATGCAATTTTTTTTTTTTTTTTTTTGGTAACTTAATGCATCGGGAGTACAGATGACATGATATCATTTATTAATTAAACACTAATACGTAATAATATGACTTACTAAAATAAATTCATTCTTGTAGATATTAATAGACATGATACTCCCTAAGTCACACAATTCTTTATATTTTTATTATGTATGACATAATTTTATTGTTCTCACGTTTTCGTTCTTAAATTCGCTCACTTCAGCCTCGCTTTATCTAAGGTATTCCTACTGTAACATGTGCTCCTATTCTTTGCACGAACAAAGGTGCCTAGTGGACCCACCAAAGAGATGAGGTCCCCTATCCTTTGCTTGCTCATCTTGGTAACTTCATTCAACAAAACATTTATTTGAATATATATAAAAGGATTGATCAATAATATAGTGTACAGGAGGACCTAAATACTAAACCATGTACTTAGAAATGTTGTGTTCTTTTTTTAATTTGTTAGGTAGTGTGTCGCCTGTTCTCAGGTTCTATCCATTTACTTTTGGTATAGCATTTAATTTAATTTAATTTAATTTAATAACAAAGGTGTGAATGTATTGGAACAGTGGACAGGACCAGAATAGAAGATATGAATGAAATGACATCTACGTACTCTTAGAAGTGGTCAAGCTATATTAGTAGGCAACATTTTTTAATCATTAACTTTTTATTTATTTTTATTTTTTTAGTGAATTCTCATAATTAATATCTGTAAGAGTTAAGATTTAGTCAACTCTTCTTTATCCAATAAGAATGTCAACCTTGTAAGAGTTGCAATGAGATCCACTTGTACTACTACTATCAATTTGAAATATATATATATATATATATATATATATATATATATTTCAAATTCGTTATTAGAATGAATCAACAATGCTATTAATCATACAATGATTAAAAATTACATCACTTAGACAGAGAATATATTTGTTAATATGAATAATGGAATAATCTACAATTCTGTTGCCGGCACTCCTCCATCCCAAGCCAACATCATATGTGCAAGGGCCACTCAGAAATTTATATTTAGGAGGACGAAAAATAAATATAAATAAAAATAACATAAGGAGAAGATAAAAAAATATAGTTTATATTGGCATTTTTTTTAATATAAACATGGATTTCTAAAAGTAAAGCATAAAGGTCGGCCCTGATATTTAATTTCAACTATTTTAGAGCTTTATAAATAGGATTTTTAAAAAAGGTTTGAGACGGCCATGGTCCCAGAACATATATATATATATATATATATATATATATATATGTCAGGCCCTGCATATATACACAAATATTTATGCATATATACGTAGCATCACTTTAGAACCAGGGCCGGTGATCAACTTAATTGCTGTTTAATAAATCATTTCAGTATTATCTCAATAATTTAAGTTATTATTCAATTAAGTACATTTAATAACACAATTTATATATTCTTACAAGAATGAATTTCACTTAAAATGAAATAAAATTTAAGTGATTTATACGTCACTTGTTACTAAAATTCATATTTTTTAAAAAAAAAATTCTTAAATTAAATTAACACATAAAACTTAATACTTAAAAAATGAATTCTTATAAATTTAGGCACTTAAAAAATTAATTTTTATTTTTACTTTACAAAGTCACACCATAGAACCTCCTTAAGTTCATATAATTGAAGTAATTAAATTGAGAAGCCTATACATCCTTTATCCAATTTTTCAGAGCAAGGATTTATACAAATAATAATAATAATAATAATTTCCTAGGTGTATTAATTTTGACAAGTCATAATGCATGGAAGAGTTTACACAATTAATTTAATTCTGCGCTAATAATTTCAACAAGAGTTAGGCAGTCAAATATATATACGTTTCCAACCTGTTTACATATATTCTCCAACTGTCATTAATTCAAAGACATTCATCTTTCTAATTAAATGTCTCTCTCAAACTAAATTAGTCCAACTTAATTTTATATAATATTCACCAAATTAATGCTTCAACTTCTTATGTGCATCTAGAAAAGGTAAATTGACTACAACCGACTTGAACAGATGAAACTTTATTCACATGCATAAACATAAAAATAAAAATAAAAATAAAAAGTAATGCTACTTAAGCACCTCTATATTTTGTTGACAGTGGTAGTGCCGGTTCTTTTAGAACATTCTATAATTTACTGTCGGACAAATGCAATCATTCGCAACACATTTATTAAAAAAAAATTTAAATAACCTCTCAACAAGTAATACCTACCCACGATATCATCTCATCGGTGTCTATTGATCATTTTATTTTCGTGTCCATATATCAACTAAGCATTGATCATTATATTTTCGCATCCATGTATCAACTACTCGTAAGTTTTTCTATGTACAGTGATATTTCATATATATATATATATATATATATATATATATATCAACCTAACAGTCATTTTGTTTAGCTATACTTTAGAGTAAATGTTTGAACATTCTTATCTCTTCCTTATTTAATGAAACAGTAGTCATACGCAGCATGCATGTGATCAATATAAAGCAGGCCGAAAAGGTCAACGTAGGCCTCAATTTTTAAAAGAAATATATGTTACTCTGCAGTTATTTACAATAATTAATCTAACAATCACTATATATATATATATATACACACACACATCATATGAAGCGTGTTGATCGATGAGCACTCTCTGACGAGGACAATTAACAACATGCAGTTAATTTGTATTTTTGTTTCCATCACAAAATTAACAAGCCTTTCTAATTCAAAATTCAAGACATCAATTATACATATTGCATACTAGTTAATTAAGTGGTTGTTTTAGCTTGTTTGTGATGGGTTGTTGCTTTGTAGATGCTGTAAGGCTGCTCTTTGCCAGGAAAAAGAAAAAGAAAAAAAAAATTCAATTTAATTGATTCTAGTATTTTAAAAAATTCTAGTATCTAATAAAGTTTTTTTTTCCCCCTTAAAGTAGTATTTAAGAAAGTTCATTCCAAGTAGCTTTTTATTATTTTGGACTAAATCCCAGTAGTCTATAATTGAATTTTTCAAGACAGTAACATGCAGGAAATTAACACGACTTTTAATTATTCCTTTATTATTTTTAAAGACTCCGCTATTCTGAATATATAAGTAAATGTTATTTATTAATTTGGATCATCAGTCCCATCATGAATATGAGTTCAGCCCAAAGAATAAATTAAAATAATAAAAATTAATCGTTGGTATATGCAAAATCAAATTGCTGGAATATTTTGCGGGAAAAAAATAGTATCAATTATTTCAAATTTCAATGTAATATATTAGCACGGTTCATGACTGATTCATTGAATAATATTGCACCAGTATATTAAGAATGGTTATAAAAACTCAGGCAATAACGGTGCAACCTTCTTATAATACGTACTGACCAAAAAAACCTAGCTTGCTTCATGTAATGCATGATTCATTCATTAAGTATATGTCATTAACCATGCTAATATATTCATGTGTGTATTTATGTATGTATGAATATGTCATGAACGCGTTTCGTGACTCTTCCGATCGATTTCCTCAAATCTGAAGTCAACACACAACAAATTATTAAAAGAAATAAATATAACCTGTTATTCCTCATAGGAATTTATTCGTCTAGAATATAAAATAAAATAAAATAAAAACCTAGATATTGCCTATTTACTATTTTCGTTATGAACCCTTAATTAAATAATCAAATTATAATAAAAAAGGAAGGTGGTGCATCACCATCACTAGTACTTTTTATTAGTCACCCCTTGGTTTCATTGCTTCTATATAAAGTCATGAAATGAACACATAAACAACACATAACCCTCACGAAACCTAGCTTATTACTCTTATAGCAAGCTTGTGATCATTAATTCCCTTCATAAGGTCCAAAATTCGACGCGATCGTCACGCCAAAAATGACATTTCGATTGTTTGAAATCCTTGGATTGTTGCTTCTTTTTCTTTCTCCGATTGTATCTGGCTACACAGCCACTGAAATAAAGTCATGGTGTAGCCAAACACCATATCCCAAACCCTGTGAGTACTTCTTGAGCCATAACCCCAATTATGGCCCTGTCACAAAAAGGTCTGATTTTTTTAAGGTGTCACTACACCTTGCCCTAGACCGTGCCCTAAATGCCCATAATAATGCATACAAGCTCGGCTCAAAGTGTCGTAACGAGCTCGAAAAAGCTGCATGGTCTGATTGTCTTGAGCTCTATGATTACACTATTTCGAGGCTCAACAAAACCTATGATCCTAACACTAAGTGCTCCCAAGTTGATCAACAAACATGGCTCAGCACGGCTCTAACCGACCTCGAGACGTGCCGGGCCGGGTTTCTGGAGCTAGGGGTTTCGGACTATGTGTTACCCATGATGTCAAATAATGTGACCCAGCTAATTAGCAACAGTTTGTCCATGAATAAGGTCGCGTATGGTGTGCCAAGCTATAAAGAGGGGTTCCCCACTTGGGTTGGGGGCCATGACCGGAAACTGTTGCAGTCATCGTCTCCGGCCTCTCAGGCGAACGTCGTGGTGGCTTCGGATGGGTCGGGGGATTACAAGACAGTGAAGGAGGCAGTCGCTGCAGCTTCGAAGCGATCGGGAAGTGGAAGGTATGTGATATACGTGAAGGCAGGGACATATAAGGAGAATGTTGAAATTGGAACAGGTTTGAAAAATATCATGTTGTTGGGTGATGGTATTGGGAAGACTATCATCACTGGAAGCAAAAGTGTTGGAGGAGGCACTACCACATTTAAATCAGCCACAGTTGGTAAGTTCAAATTAATCTTAATTATTTGTTATTTATAATCCTAGAACTCAAGATATTAAATTACAACCAAAAAAAAAAAAAAATACCTACAAAATAAAATAATGAGCTCGTCCAAACGGACAGGCTCCCAACGAGACTGTTTTATATTTTGAACTCGTGACTTTCAAATCTAAGTCCGCCTTCAAATTACTAAAAATTATTTAAATAAGTAAATCATCATATAGATGACTTGGGCTATGAAATAATTTCTCAATAAATAAATAAATATTAGACAAAAACTTATAAAAGTATACAAATAAATTAGAATCAGCTAGACTTCTACAAATACTATTGATGAATTTATTTAGGATACAAAGAAACCCATTACTGTTCAATAATTTACTAATTTATAATTTTTAAGAACGTCGTGCATTCATTTTTTAATTTGCAAAACAAATCTAGTAGGCACTTGTCTCCTCTTTTTAATTGGATGGTTGACATTTTACTATTTTAGGCAGCAGGCAAAATTAAATAAATAAATTTATATATTTGAAATATTATATATATTCAGTTCAATTGATATTTTTGACTTCTGTATTAAAATGACCATGAAGAAGACATTTCTGATTTTGAATGTCATGAAGAACAATATTTTAACTACAAAGAATATGTCTCTCATTTATGGGACCATTTCTGAAATTACCAAGTGTGGATGGTCTTTGGCTTCAAAGGGTGGCCAATAAGCTTTATAGATTGCTTTAGAAGCAAATTGACCAATTAACCAAAACTAACACATCATGATGTCTATGTTTGAGACTTTTTAAAACTAGACAACAAAGATAGATAGCTTATCCATTGACAAAATATTCAGTTTTGATGACTTTTTTGGCTTATAAGTACTACATTAATTTATTGCTGCTTTGAATTAATAATACTAATTCCGACCTTGACAAAATCTTGTTTTAAATTTAATGAATTTCAGCTGCGGTTGGAGATGGATTCATTGCCCGCGGCATCACATTCCGAAACACCGCCGGAGCGGCAAACCACCAGGCGGTGGCTTTCCGGTCAGGCTCCGATCTCTCGGTCCTTTACCAGTGCAGCTTCGAGGGGTACCAAGACACCCTCTATGTCCACTCTGAGAGGCAATTTTATAGAGAGTGTGACATTTATGGCACGGTCGATTTCATTTTTGGAAATGCTGCAGTTGTGCTTCAAAATTGTAACATTTATCCACGAAAACCACCTAACAAGACCAATACCATAACAGCCCAAGCTAGGACTGACCCTAACCAAAACACTGGAATTTCCATCCACAATTGTAAGGTCACGGCGGCTTCGGATTTAAAACCGGTTCAGAGTTCGGTAAAAACATACCTAGGGAGGCCATGGCAAAAATATTCGCGCACAGTCTACCTTAAGACGAGTCTGGATAGCTTAATTGACCCGGCTGGTTGGTACCCTTGGGATGGCAATTTCGCTCTTGATACATTGTATTATGGAGAGTATATGAACACGGGTCCGGGTTCATCCACGGCTAATAGGGTAAAATGGAAGGGCTACCATGTCATTACTAGTGCAGCCGTGGCGGGTAAGTTCACCGTCGGGAGCTTTATTGCCGGAGGTTCGTGGCTGCCGGCCACCAAAGTGCCTTATACATCCGGACTTTGATTGTTTTAGTGTTGCATTTTTAATTGTATATGCATGTTTGATTAATGTCTTGGCAACGAAGGTACTAATTTGAGTTCCTTGTTGCACAAAAATAAAATTAATTGTGTGTGCCCAATTATCAGTTCTGTAATAGAATTGTAATTCTTTTTTCTAATAATGATGAATGTCATTTGTTGTCATCCTAATCTAGTGGTTTTCTCATTTAATTAAATAGTTGTGATGATCATGCCTTGGATGTCATGGATGAAAAATTCCAACTTTTATGCGGGTCCACCTGCAATTTGTCACAATTAATTAAGATAAAGATGGTGACATCATTGGCAATTACTTGTTCTTCTTTCTATGTATCTCGGTCAAATTTCTTTTTTTTTCCAACTAAATTAGTTAAATTAAGTGACAATTCATTGAAGATAATTCAATGTGTGTATATATATATATATATATATATATATAAGATTGAAAACTGAAAGGGATATTATATATCAAATGCCTGCTAAACCAAACTTCACAATTTTCTTTATCTGGCCAGAAACATCTAATTGATACTGTGAAATTTGATGCTGATGTATATGACAACATTCACGTTATCCGATTATAGATATGAAGATCTAAATTTTATATCCAAGTGTTATTATATATTAGAAGTGATTATACATAAATATCTAAAAGATTTACTAATTATTTTCCTTTTAAAAATATATAATATGAACGTTATAGTAATAAATTCAAGTAGACTTAAAATTGAACCAAGTGGAATTTTTATGTAATTGAGTGCATCAGATTAATTATAATGGTTTTCTCATTTAATTAAATAGTTGTGATGATCATGCCTTGGATGTCATGGATGAAAAATTCCAACTTTTATGAGGGTCCACCTGCAATTTGTCACAATTAATTAAGATAAAAGATAGTGACATCATTGCCAATTACTTGTTCTTCTTTCTATGTATCTCGGTCAACTAAATTAGTTAAATTAAGTGACAATTCATAGAAGATAATTCTATATATATATATATATATATATATATATATATATATATGGATAAATAAATAAATCAAAGTAGGCTTAAAATTGAACCAGTGGAATTTATATATAATTGAGTGCATCAGATTAATTATAATGTCAGATTATTATTAATTATATTCGAACTCATGGATCAAATAATGCATCTTAATCTGGCCTTATGTTGGTGAAATTCAGATTTTGATCCACTTGGTTTTTTTATAAAGACATTAGAAAATTTGAGAGACTATAAAGGTTACTCTAACTTCTTAAGTTCTGTTTGTGTCTCTGTATTTTGAAGTGTCCTAGGACCAATCCACTCCCTTCTATGTGTGTGTGTGTGTGTGACCCTAATGTGTAGTAATTTAAATAAATAAATAAATTACTAATAAATAAACAAAAACATGAGGCCTGAAGCTCAACCAGAGTCCACCAAGTGTTGGCCCGGCTTGAGCCCGTTACGAGCTAGCCCAGCCCAGTCCAATAAGAGGTGTGGAAAAAAGGCCAGTGGTAGCCCAGTAGGTTGTACTATACATGGTCAAATAGCCCACGCTTCCTTAGCCCATTTTCGAACACCAATGACCCAAGGCTACCAACATCATAGACCAAATTTATAAGGGCCAGACTCAACCCATACGGTCATTTTGTAGACAAACACAACGGTCAGAATCTCCTTCCAAACCTGTAGCCAGAAACCTTCAAGAGTTCCGTCAAGGCCCGCAGGGCTGGGCCTGGGTTTCTTAAAATTTTAAAACCCACACCGGGCCGTTAACCAGTCATGGTCCAGCAGGTTAGGGCCTGGACTCCAAATTGGTGGCCAGCCCGGCATGAGCATGGCCTGTACTTACTTTATTGGAGACAAGTGATATCTCCCATTACTGTATTGTAATTTTGGTATTTCTAGGATCAAAAAAAAAAAAAAACAATTTTTTTGAAGTTGCTTTTATAAGAATCGGTAACTGTAAGTAGAGTTAGGTTAGTGCACAAGATTTTTGTCACTACAAGATTTACAAAGGTTTAATGTAAGTAACCTTCCCTCCATCCATATGCCGAGAGAGCATTTTCTGCTCCGAACTCATTATTTGTACTCCCTCCGTCCCATAAAAAGTATCACTCTTAAGGAACCGTGACTCTCACAAATTGAACTGACACGATTCCCTAAACATGACACTATTTTTGGAACGGAGATAGTATGTTATAATGAAATAATTCAACTGTAAAATCAATAAAAGATAAAATTTAAATGAAAAAACTAAAAGCACAACTTTAATTCGATAGATATTGAACATATATATATTGGACAATACTTGCTTATTCACTAATAAATAGGAAGTTCATACTTAAGCTGATATGTCCCTACAATATAAAATAATACTATATAAAAATTAAAAGATTTGAGAGGTTATTTAGATTAAACCCAATATGATCCAAATTTTACATTTTGTCCATGGAGAAGGGGATCTTGTCGAAAAAAACCATTTTAAGTTAAAATTCTGAAATAAAATAATATTACAAAATACAAATAAAACTTTAGATGATTAATAGAAAGAATAACTATAAATTTAATCATACATAAATATTTGTCTTCTGCCAAAAGAAAAAGAAAACAAGAAATAAGTAATAATAATATGGAAAATGATAGGGTGGAAAATGATAGGGTCGCCGAATGATTTTGTTGAATAAGTCCCGAATCTGACGTGTTTTTGTCCACCTCATCAACTTAAAGAGTTTTCAAAAAATAATTGTTTAACACGTGATAAGTATAGCCAATTACATCAAATTCGGTATTAATTCGAAGATATCTTTTCGGTTCCCTTATCATTACTTTAATATTATATCCTACAATCAACAAATAATGTGAATCAGATTTTATGTAATCGGGTGTACTTTAGATAAAAAAAAAAAAAAAAAAAAAAAAAAAAAAAAAAAAAAAAAAAAAAATGATAAAGATATATAAGGATTACATGTTAAACATGAAAGATAAAAGTCAAAACTTCCCTTATTAACCGATTAAGGTTTAGCAGAATAGTTTGAGAGAAAGAAAAAGAAGGAGAGTTAAATTAGGATTTGATTTGCATCTATTTAGATTGACCCATTAAACAATCAAAAATTTTTATTTTTATTATTTTTTAATTTTAGACGCACTTGTCACGTTACTTTTGGACCAGGGATAAGTATAGGGATGGCAACGGGGCGGGTTTGGAGCGGGTTTCCCTAAATCCCGCCCTGCCCTTTTACTTTTTGTCAAGTCCATACCCGCCCCGAGACCCGCGACGGGTTAGATTTTCATGTCCAGCCCCGCCCGTTAAGAAATACTGTGCCCCCGTGCCCGCCTCGCTAACAAATTTTTTTCTCCCACTTTTTCGAACTTAAACTCCTGCTATTTAAATATGCAAAGCCTAGGAATGGCACAACATAAATAAATTATGTATCCCAACAAAAATAAAAAAATAACATGCACATCACATAATTGAGAACATAATAAACAAAAATAAAAGTTTAATACAACCAAATCACAAGAAGTTCTAAGCTCTAACTTCCACCATAACCAAAATAAAAGCATATTTAATACCAAGTTTACATCCCAAATTAGGATTATAAGAGATGGGTAATTGGGTAAGCCGCTAAAATAACTTATTAATATATATATATATATATATATATATATATATATATAGTTATATGCGGGGCGGGGCGGGGCGGGGCGGGGCCCATAGGATATGTATATTGAACCCTTACCGGCCCCGTGACTCTCGACGGGTACAAAATTTGTATCCATATCCGCCCTAACGGTATAAAAAGTGTTCCCATATCCGTTATTAACGGGGCGGGGCCCCGGCAGGGCGGTAAAAATTGACATCCCTAGATAAGCATGTACTGAGTAGGCAAGTATTAAAAATATCTTCTTGTACATTGCGTGACACTAGGAGAATGAATAATTAAGCTAGAAATTGTAGCTTAAGATGGTTGAGCCCATGACCCACTTCAAGAGTTCAACATCACACAACGAGTGACCTTCCCTTTCATCTGACATTTTCCACTTGCCCCTAATCGTTGAACCTTCATTGTTCCATAAATGTATAATCTTAAATACAGCATGTTAGATTTATTTCATTATCATCGTCATTATCATCATCACTGTCACGTATTAATCTCGAATGAATGAGTCTATCAATAACACAATAGCTCTATTTGTAAGAATTACTTTTTCCCTTTTCGATAGGTAATCAACACAGACAAACATTGATTAGACTATAATATGTGAGGGTCGTGAAGCTCGAACGGCTGACCTTTTTTTCTTTTCTTTTCTTTTTTCTCGAAAAGAGAGTTCATATCACTCAAACCAATAATTCAATTATTTTTGTAAGACTACCATCTAATTTCTATCTAAATAATAAAAATAACAATGTGATGGATTCTGCTGCTACAGTTTTTCACCTTCATTATTGATGTTCTCGCGGAAATAGAAGAACAAAAATAGAGAGAGGCTGATAAACCGATCAACATGTCACTAGATTCAACATTGTCATTTTTTTTTCCCAAGTTTCCTATGACCATGTCTAACTTTTTAGTTCTTAAAAAAATTAGTGTATGACATTACGATTCCAAATTTGAAATTTCATTAATTTATTGCTAATTGTGCTTCTAAGTAGAATGTCATAGAAAATTTGGTTTAATTTTATAAAAATTTAATGTGCAAATTGCATTTTTTTTTTAATTTTTTAATTTTTAAATTTGCAAGTCTATTGTTCTCAACCTTCTTAATTTGACTTTTGAAATTTCTCATTTGCAGCTCGAGTTTGACTCTTTTTTTTCTTTTTTTTAATTTGACTTTTTTTCATTTCCAAGCTGGAGATTGATTCTATCCGTTTCATATACATTTATATATATTTTATGTTTAGAATTTTCAAAACACGTCTACATGATTAGGAGATGCCCAAACATAGAATGCCTAAAATCACTTCCTTTGTGATGTGGGGGCATCATAACACAGGATTCAATAGGGTTGTAATATCATAATTGTGAAGTATAAATTTATAATTGACATATTTCGATGTCAAAATAAGTTCGATCGAGTTGTAATTTTTATGTTACTTTTGAATGTCAAGGTTGAATTTGGAACAACAAGTGCTACCTTACTCCATGATCATCGAGAGAATATAAGTGAAGGATACACTTAGGTTATGTTTTAACATATAGAGCTAGATGGTTTTGGTTAAAAAATTGTTTATTTTTATTCTAAGGAAAAACAAAACCGGTAACGATTGAAAATATTACCGATTGTGTTTTTCTCCGGTGAAAAATAGGTCTCAGTAAAAACGCAACCGGTGTTGTTTCAAAACAAAATCGGTTGTGTATACTCGAACCAAAAAGGAATATTGTTTTAAAGTCCAACCCAATTACATTTTTTTTTTATCATGTTTTAGGGATAAGATTTTACATGAAATTGCTAACTTTTTCAATGATTTCTAGCTCTCTATAAACACTTATAAATATATTTTATGATCTCAAAATCATTACGACTTTCAATATTCAAGTTTTCAAACGTTAAGAAAGCCTTTGAAAGATTCTTTATTTTTCAATTTGAGAACACGCATACTACACACACAGGTGATTTAGGATGTGTTTTCTGCGATTGGAGCTCGTTCTCATATAAGATCTTTTGCTAGCATTATCAAAATAGTTTTGGTTTTCTATTTCAAAAAGTTAGATTTGAAGAAAAGGAGTAAGAAATCACACTTTAAAGGGATCAAAATATTTATAGAGTATTGTTAATCCACTAGCAATCCTTCTACAGAGATCAAGGGAGTAAGCCTGAAGTCAAGTTTTTGCTATTGAATAAGAGAGTCACAGAATCAAAAAAGTTAAGCAATTGTTTCTTTGAAGAGTTAAAGGGTGCAAGTCTGAGTCGAAGTTCATTATATATAATTTACTTCATCTCTAGTGGATCTTTTGCTCGAGACTGTGTGACAGTTTTCAAAGTTTTTCTAATGTTTAGATGATTTTTTCCGACTAGGTTTCCTTACTAAAATTCCGGTGATCACTCTAAATTCTTACATTTATTTTTGCTTTATGGATTGATTGATTTACATTTAATTTAAGCAAAACTTTGGATAAAGGAGTAAGTTACACTTACTCATTGTTAGGAATTATGTCTCAAATTCCCATTATTATTAGTTTCTATTTTAGAGTGTAATTTTATGGTAATTTCTTATAGAGACGTGAATTGGGCTCTAAAAAATTGTAATCCTTGTCCATAAAAGAATTGGGTATGCGACTCTATAAATAGACACTTAGGCTATTGTTGAGAGTGATGAGTTGAGGGAGATCTAACCTCATGAGGGAGTACGATGATGGTAAGGGTGAGTTACGGGTTTGGTAGAGTGAATACTGATGGCGAGATGGAGTCTCGTGGCGTACACAGAGAACTCGGTCAAGAGTTTGTGTGCTTGGTCCGGTGTTGAAATTCTCTACTATTGTAATATCTCTACATATATAATAAATCTCTTCTCATTCGTGGATGTAACCTTGATTTTGGGTGAACCATGTATATATCTTGTGTTGTGGTTTAAAGTGTTGTTTTCTTTCTTTCTTTTGCTTCCGTTGTGCTCCAACAACTGGTATCAGAGCCAAAGGTGAAAGAGATCCAAAAAACACAAGAAGTCTCAACATGTGCTACAACGGGCTTCAGCTGTAGGTGGAGTCAATCGGCTTGAGAACTCGATCAAGAGTTTGTATGCATGGTCCGGTGTTGAAATTCTCTACTATTGTAATATCTCTACATATATAATAAATCTCTTCTCCTCCGTGGATGTAACCTTAATTTTGGGTGAACCACGTATATATCTTGTATTATGGTTTGAAGTGTTATTTTCGTTCTTTTTTTGGCTTTCGCTGTGCCCCAACACTCATCTCTTTTTAAATGTTTGTTAATATTTCGCAACTATTTTGCTTAGTGCAACCCACAACAATACATTTTAATCTCAAATCCAAATTCAAGTATGTCTCCCTTCCTTAAAGTTGACACCCATACTCACTTTTTCAAACTTATCATTCACATCATGTACTTAAAAAGAGGTTAGTTCTATACTTGTGTCTTAATTATTAAGGGTGGTTCAAATTCCTAATCCTACCCAAACATGCTTAAACATGCTACCCGCCAAACACGCCCTATATGTGTATATATTTGACATTTCAACGCTCCATTTGATCACGCTTGAATGCCCAAAGATGCAGGTATTTATGATGCGACTTGAATTGAATGGAGAGAGGGTCACCTCTCTATATATATACATATATCAAGTGCCCAAAATTCCACACATTCGATGGACCACGGTCTAAGAAGTCCTAAGAAAGTGGGTGGCCGTACTTTATGTGCCATTTGCCTAAATAATGGACCATTTGGGTTTTGGGGTCCTCCTAATGTGGCTCTGTCCTTTGACAGATCAAGTTCATAGTTTATACCCCCATCAAAGGCAAGTGGGGATGAACCATGTAGATTCTCCACTACCATGTTCACCAATACTCAAGAAAATGACATCTGTGGTGATGAATAATTTGACGGCAAATTATCTAATTTCTATTGGTCGAAAGTAAAATTGAAGAAAATTCAAGGAAAAATGTCGCAACCCGCCGAACCCGTATGGGCTTGTACATATCTTCTATTTTTTAAAGAAAATTAGCTTTGGTATCATCTATTACGACTCATAATTTGTTATATCATTCAATACGCAACCCTTTTTCAAGTTCGATATATCATCAGTATTGATCAATTTATACTGATTTTATCCGAAACCGTTACACTGCCACCGCAAAAGTGACCGATACTGTCAACTATGATTACATGTCCCAACTTGTATAAATATTATTCGTTTTGCAAACTCTTATCATGATTTTTTTTTAAAAAAAAGGTTGCAACAGTTAAAAAGTGTTCACACATATAAATATCAAAAATCGTGGGACGTCACCTTTAGATAACACTTTAAAATAACTCCATGTATCATAAGCTAAAATAAATATATATATATATACAAACATGCCTGTCAGTACATTCTGAAAACTTATAATCAAAATTGTTCATTTATTTGAATAAATATTTAAAATAATATTTTTCATTTCTAAACATTAGAAAATGAAAATGAGAGCGAAAAATTACTTTGAATAATATATCATCGTCCAAACATAATTTTCTAAAAGCAATATGGAAAAGGCTATATCCGATATGTTAAGATTGTAATGGGGTTGAGTTGTTTATGAAAAAGTTGAGCTTAACTTGACTTGGAAGTTATTCATGTTCATTTATTTATCTGACAATCTAGATAGTTTATTAAATTAGTTAAGTTTTAAAAACTTCTTATTAAAGATTCATTAGGTGCTTGACAACCAGCTGCACTTGTTAAGATTCGTAATCAGTAAACTTTTTTATTTTTCAATTATATTGACTTAAGCCATAGAAAGAAAGAAAGAAAAGAAGAAAAAAAAATGGGAGACAAAGTTGTTTTCATGCCGTATTTGTCACGATTAAGTAAGTATTAATTGTTATATTTATTATTTTATTATATTGCATTTCATCAAATAACTGTTAATTGTTATATTTATTATTTTATTATATTGCATTTCATCAAATAACTGCTGCATTTTATTAAATAATCAAATTATTAAGGCTATGTTTTGTTTGGACATAAAAATTTTTTTTGAGGGAAATTTTTTTTTTTAAGTAAAATATATATATATATATATATATATATATTTTATTTTTTGATATTTGATAAATGTCTAAATTGAGGTTGTGGCCAAGCCCAAACTAGTGAGACATATTTATAAAATAACTTGTTTAAAATTGATAAATAAATTATTTTTATTTAATTTTAATATTTTTTTCTACAACCAAATTTCAAAAAACACAAAAAAATATTTTACGCCTAAATTGAAACTTTGAAACTGAATTGAATCCAACAGATCAAATTTAACAACAATTCAATTGAATTTGTATCGATTTAAAGATTCCACGTCAACGACCAAATTCTACCAATTTGTTTGTGTACCTACAATTTCTAACTCTCACTTATAAATACTGAATTCTACCTTGATTAAAGGTTTAGAAACAAATTCCCACGTGCTTAATGTAACCGTGACACGTGCCAAGTGAATAGACTAGTTCAATCACAATTCACACACGTTGAGAAAAAGAAAAAGAAAAAGAAAAAAATTTCCTCCACAGAATTCTCACAAACAAAAATACCCAAGAGCATAAATGATGAAAAAATAGATCTTCTATAAATTTACAACTAAAATTGTATGACATCTATGAAGTAAATAAATATATATATATATAAAAGACTATCTAAATAAAATGCTAAACACGATTGGTTCACCAACACTAATCATAATTTTTTTTTCGTCATCATCATAATCAACCATCAGACTCAGTAATGCCTCTTCCTCGTCAGCAACTTCCGGCCACCGTGACCGGCGGCGATCTGGGTCTGAACGCTCTCGAACTCGGAGATCCGACAAGGGATAGTAATCCCACCCGGGTGGTTAAACCCATACTCATCCTCAGCCTCCCTCAACAGCTCCCCAAAAAGTGGGTGATTGAAGTAAATCACCGGGACCAAAAACCTATGAAAGTCGCCGTCTTTCTGACCCACATACACCGCCAAATGACCCTTCGGCACCGCCACAGCCTTCTCTCGATCAATCGGGTCCTGACCCAGATGAGCATAACCCGGATTCGTTAACCGACACGATTTCATGGAACAGAGAGACCTGGCTTTGGTTTTAATACAGCTGAAAAGTCTCGATATGGGTTTGAAGCTGCAAGGTGGGTCTAGCCGGATGTACCCCGCCGGCGACCTGTTTCGCCGGAAAAACTTGAAGACCCGTTTCTTGATATTGAATCCCCGGAACTTTCTCATTTTGGGTTTGATTTATGAGAGAGAAAGGAGAGAGAGAAAAGAGAGTGAAATTTGCTGAATCTGGTTGTTTCAGAAAGGTGGGTTTCAAGAGAAAGGCCAAGGATCGGCGGTGGACATGGCTAAGCGAAACAGAGTGAGACAGACTTCAGAGAGAGAAGTGGGTATGTTGGACATGTTCAGTTGTGATGTTACAGAATGAGAATTTCATCCGAAACTAGGGTTTTGAACCGTTTCTGAGGGTTGGTTGTGATGTAGTAGAAGATAGGTGGATATACGAGGGGGTGTGAAACAGATGAGAAGGCTATTTGGGTTGTTTTATACTCGAAATGGGTAATACGGGTCAAAGCAAGAACGGGGAGCGAAATAGGGCAGGGCTTGAAAAAGTCGGCACGCGATTGAATGGGTTGAAGAAAATGGAGCTATATAGAGAGAGAAAGTAGAGAGATGGTGTGAAGGACCAATAGTTGAAGTTGCAACAAAAATGGCAATTGAATAGTACTATAGTATTTGAAGAGTTGGTGATGCAGATGCAGATGCAGATTCTCAATCTGCCGTTGGATCATTTTTTATTGTTTGATAGTGCCCACGTGTTAGCTTGTTATTGGCTAGTCAGAATTATGTTTTGTTTTGTTTCAAAGAGAAGTATGCCACGTATATTGTAGTCATCTAGACTAACAAAGTCTACTGATTTTTTTTTTTTTTTTTTTTTTTTTTTTTCATGTTCAATCTTTTAAAATAATTTTATAATTTATTATCAGACACGTATAATTTGTCACCAAATAAATACCGAGATAATTCTCTAAGCACGGCCGCCTCAACAAAAATGTGAGATTTTTTTTTGAAATGTGAATTACAAAGTACTTCAAGTTGTAGGTAGTGATTCAAATAAACGTGAGCAGGTTTTTTCTGTTTTCTTGCATAAGGTAATAAGAAGCACCATCTAATGACCTATACATGTGGTGTTCTGTTGCATTAACTTTCACTTTCAGATTTTTTACTTGAAAATAATTGGTTGTTTGACCTAGTCTTATTGGGAAATTTTGATATATATTGTCAATTCAATTTTATTTACAATGCATCTAAATTTGAGATGATAAGATACTCTAATTTTAATTTTGCTCTTTATTTTATTCAGCATTCGGTTATAATCAATCATTTTATATCATTAAAAATTATAATAAACATGTCATGTAGTATTTTAAAAATAAAAAATAAATAACAAATATGACTTCTAGATTTCTTTGACTACGAAGGACAAAATTATAAGATTCATTCTCAAATATTGAAGGATGCGGATTCTAATGAAGGTGTTATGTGAGACGGGTTGTTTATTTAATGAAATAGGACCCAAGATAGATTAATTAAAGGGGGAGCTTCCTTTGTATTTCTTCCCATTTGCAATATTTAATTGAATTCAAGCTTGAATTAGCATTGCACACCCTCTTGAATTCAATATTGCATATAAGTACAAAAATCCGTACACAACGGAATTGTAGTTCGCGGACTACCGGTACTTTTTGGTTAGAGATACGGAACCGTGCGATGCAAATTGATCAGGCCATGACAAAATTGGTGGGCCCAGAAGTGCCACGTTTGCAGAAAATAACGTGTAATTTTTTTAAAAAAATTCTAAATTAGTGAGCCGGCTGATTAAAATATTGACAAGAAGGATAGACCATAGAGTGGCTTTAGCCATCACATTGTCGACCCACTCCTTTTCAACACAAAATTCAAAAGCAAAACCACTAAAGCAAAGAAAGATCAAACAAGAATCAAATCTAAAAAAGAAACTTTTATCTAAAGGTTAATTTATAGAAATTGCATTTCGAGAATACACATCACTTTTAATTTATTTATTTAACCTGTTCTTTTTGTATTTTACACCTATTCTCTGCATCTCAAATTAAATATTTTTTTAAAAAATTTAACTTTTTAAAAAGATAAATTTTAATATTTTTTTACTGTATTAATAGTGAATGAATTATCAAATATGTTTATAGTAAGTCCACAAAAAGTAAGAAGGTTAAATGGGTAATATTACAAACAAAATGTACTTTGACTTTTTGAATAAAAACATTATTTTAATGCAGTCAAAAATAGGAAAAGTGGACGTTTAATTTGAGACGAAATGAGTAATAAATAAGAGTAATCTCTTTCTCCAATACTTTCTAATTATGGCGATGAGACATTTTAAAAAAGAGATTGTGTATTTTCTTTTTCTTTTTGTTCGATTAGATTGAAGAGAATAAAATAAACTTATAATTTTTTATTTTCGGTAAGAGAGAGAAATAAATAGTTTATTATTTGTACCATTATATCCAACAATATTTATAATATTGTAATTGATAGAGGAAAATTTGTACAAGTTATGATAATATTTAATTAAAAACTTCTATAAAAGTTCATTTGTCTTTCCTCCTCTCTTTTACTCAATTTTGAATGAATGAATGAAATTTATAAATGATGAATAATGTGTGTCATTTTTCTCCACACTTTTCATTTTTTTAAAACCAAACACAAAAAAACTCAAAACTAAATAGTTTAGCATAAATATCTTGAAGTGAAAATTGAGTGGCAAGCATCCTCCAACCAAAACAAAATTCGGGCCACAAACATAACGGCTTGTGAGAGGCTTGAAGAGTCCGAATTGGACCCGGTCACCACTCAAAGGCTGCGTGTAGTCCAAGGAAGCAGCGACAAAACTTACAGAAATCTTGTGGACTTTCTTCTCCGGTTTTTATTTTATGCGAGACATAAAGCAAAGTTACATTTGCTTTGGACAAAATCTGTAACGATATAAGACGTTAACCCCTAATAATTAATTAACTTTGTTAATTGATATATATATATACTAATCTAACTCATAATAGTTCTTGTCTTGAATATATATATATACTTTCCCATTATCTATCCAAATATATTTGTTAATTGATAATTTAATGTTGTCAAAGGCATATGTTGGATTTGAATTTCCCATAAATCTCTTGTACCCTAAGTTACAACCATGTGAAAAAATTTATCAATTGGCCCACAAACTTAATTTGTGAAGTAGTTTTATGATGTATAATTCATGTTAAATTTATAGTTTGTTCATATTTGGAGAGAAATATTTCATGTGGCCGATTTCGTTATTATACAGATTTGTGACCATTATAACAATTTGAGTAGTTATTACACATTAAAAAAATCAATTATGATTATATAAATTACAATAATTTATTTTTTTTTGCACTTTAACCGATATTCAATCCTTATAGCAAGTGAGTCAAAATAAAGAACTAAAGAAGTATTGGGTCCAATTTTTTAGGCAGTTGTGTTTTGTGTATTATTCAATTTCACATTAGATAGTTCAACCATGGTGGAAATATGAAACAAGTCTAACTAGTTTATTGTTTGCATTCAACATATTTTTAATATTTTCTTAGTAAATAATATGATTTTTTAACGTCACTTTTAGTTTTTAGTTTTATTATGGTTGAATAACGTGGCTTTTTAGTTGTTATATACCTTGACATCTTCTTCAATCCACAATTTGTTCAACTGTATATTTCCAACTTCGACAACAAACAAGCACTTTGAAAATTATATTCTGACCATATATCATGCACTCGAGTCTTTAATTATATATATATGTCTGTGTGTGTGTGTATAGTTACTGTCATCTATATATATATGTTTATAGTATTGGTACGGACATATGTACCTGCCATGCAACATTTAGAACACTGTTAGAGATATGTGGAGTGGGTTTATCAACATTGACGGCAAAATATAGAAAAATAATTAGATAAGCTGCAATTCAGATTCTGACTCAGCATGAAATTAGAGATAATTCCTATGTCCACATAAGCATGTGACCATCAAATCCCCTCATACAATTAATAAGTTAATTTATTATTATTTTTTATTTTATTTTTACAGTATAAAATAAACAAAGAAAAATATTTGTAGCCCATCTCAATTTAATAATGTCCTATTTTAAGGTTGGTTATACAAATTTTTGTTTTGCTTTTCTACTCAATCGAAGATCATAATAACTTAAACCACACCTTATCAGAATTTTCTTCGGATGCAAACTTTGACTGTTAAAGAGTGTATATACTATATGCATATATGTTTAACTTGTATTTGTGCTTATCTTAGTTTTGATAATGAATTTTTTATTTTTTTAGTTTGATGATGACGGTGTTGAGTCTCTTAGAACACTTCATAATCTATCATAAATAGTTGTGGCCTCTTAATAATGCAGTGTCCAACTGCTCATGATAATATATAGTGTTAGCTTGTTATTGGTTACTCAGAATCATGTTTTGTTTTGTTTCAAAGAGCCTGAACAAGTATGCCATGTATATTGTAGTCTTCAGACTGACAAAGTCTATTGAACTTTTTTTTTTTTTTTTTTTCCTTTTTTCATTGTCCAATTTTTTAAAATAATTTAATAATTTACGATCGAACCCATACAAATTATTTTCGTACCAAATAAATACCCAGATAATTCTCAAAGCACGGCCGCCTCAACAAAAATGTGAGAATTTTTTTGAAATGTGAATTATAAAGTACTTCCAAGTTGTAGGTAGTGATTCAAATAAACGTGAGCAGGTTTTTTCTGTTTTCTTGCAGTAGGTAATAAGAATGACCTATACATGTCGTGTCCTGTTGCATTAACTTTCACTTTCAGATTTTTTACTTGAAAATAATTGGTTGTTTTACCAAGTCTTATTGGGAAATTTTGATATATATAATGTCAATTCAATTTATTTACAATGCATTTAAATTTGAGATGATAGATACTCTAATTTTAATTTTGCTTTTTATTTTATTCAGCAGTTGGTTACAATCAATCATTTTATATCATTAAAAATTATAGTAAACATGTCACATAACATTTAAAAAATAAATAATAAATAATAAATATGATTTTTAGATGTCTTTGACTACGTAGAACAAAATTATAAAATTCATTCTCAAATATTGAATGATGCGGATTCTAATGACGGTGTTATGTGAGATGGGTTGTTAATTTAATGAAATATGACCCAAGATAGACATTAATTAAAGGGGGAGCTTCCTTTGTATTTCTTCCCATTTGCACTATTTAATTGAATTCAAGCTTGAGCTAGCACTGCACACCTCTTGAATTCAATATTGCAGACAAGTACAAAAATCCGTACACCACGGAATTGTAGTTCGCGGACTACCGGTCCTTTTTGGCTAGAGATACGGAACCGTGCGATGCAAATTGATCGGGCCATGACAAAATTGGTGGGCCCCGAAGTGCCACGTTTGCAGAAAATGACGTGTAATTTTTTTAAAAAATTCTAAATTGGTGAGCCGGCTGATTAAAATATTGACGAGAAGGATAGAGTGGCTTTAGCCATCACATTGTCGACCCACTCCTTTTCAACACATAAATTCAAAAGCAAAACCACTAAAGCAAAGAAAGATCAAACGGGAATCAAATCTGAAAAAGAAATTTTTATCCAAAGGTTAATTCTAGAAATTGCATTTTGAGAATACACATCACTTTTAATTTATTTATTTAATCTTTTCTTTTGGTATTTTACACATACTCCCTCCTTCTCAAATTATTATTATTATTATTTTTTTTTTAAATCTAACTTTTAAGAGAGTGAGTTTTTATGTTTTCTTATTATATTGATAGTGAATGAATTATCATTCATAGTGAGTTTACAAGATGTGTTGGTTTATTTTTTATAAGAAGGTTAAATTGGTGATGTTACAAACGAAAAATACTTTGATTTTTCAAATGAAACATTATTTTAAGGGAGGCAGTCAAAAATTAAAAGGTAGATATTTAATTTGAGACGAAGTGAGTAATAAATAAGAGCAATCCCTTTTTCCAATACTTTTTAATTGTGGGTCTCTTATCACCCCTTATGATATGTTAGGTAAGGGAAAAAAAAGAAAAAAGTAATGATAGAATAATCGAAAAGAAATCTCTGAATTAACACCGAATTTGACGTGGTTGGTTATACTTATCAGGCGTTAAATAATTATTTTTTAGAAACTGTTTAAGTAGATGAGGTGGACAAAAACACGACACATTCGAAACTTATTTAGGAAAATCATTTGGTGCCCCTATTATTTTCCAAAAGAAAAAGAAAAAGTAAATGGAATGGAAAAAAGAAGGGATGGATGAGATTACTTAAGGAAGAGATTGTGTATTTTTTTTTTTTTTGTTACGTTGGATAAAAAAAATTAATAATAAATTAATAATTTTCTATTTTCATTAAAAGAGAAAGAAATATAAAGTTTTAATTATTCCTAACATTATATCCAACAATATTATAGAGGAAAACTTATATAATTTATGATATTATTTTATTTAAAACTTCTATAATAGTCCACTTGTCTTCTCTTTTTGAGCTGATTAAAATTTGTAAATAATGAATACTATGTCATTCTTTATATATATATATAGAGAGAGAGAGAAATGATAGGTCTTTCGACTCCAATTATCGATTCTTACAACGTGGTTGGATTACGTTGGAATTCTTAAAAAATATCCCGTAAACATTTCTTTCTTTTTGACTCATTCCTAATCACGTCGGGAGAAGTCACAATTGAAATCGAAAGACCTATCACTTATCATATATATATATATATATATATATATATATATATATTCTTTTATCTTTTTTACAGGACAAAAAAAAGTCTGTTTCTTTTTTTTTATTTTTATTTTTATTTTTTGTGTCTCCGCATCTCTTATTTCCTTTATACGAGTCAAATCGCTAAATATTTTCGAATCAAAATTGAGTGGCAATGCACCCTCCAACCAAAACCAAATTCCGGCCACAAACATAACGTATTGTGAGAGGTTGGAAGAGTCCGAAATCCGAATTGGGCTCTCCCACCCGGTCACCACTCAAAGGCTGCATGTAGTCCAGGGAAGCGACAAAACTTACAGAAATCTTGTGGACTTTCTTCCCTGGTTTTTATTTTTATGCGAGACATAAAGCAAAGTTACATTTGCTTTGGACAAAATCTGTAACGATATTAGACGTTAACACCTAATTATTAATTATCTCCAAGACATGAATGATTAGACTTTTAATATTATTTTATTTTGTCAATTAAAGATGATTAGCATACTTTATTATTCTCCATATATGAAGAGAAGGTTTTGTTGTTTTGATAAGACATGAGGTTTATCTATATATAATTCTATCTCCATCTGGATGTGTTTTTGTGCGCACGGTTGTAACTGGGACCAATATTTTTTTATTTTATTTTATTTTATTATTATTTTTTTTTCCTGAACAAGGATACAAGGAGGACAGAGAAGCCCAAAACAGAGCAAAGCAAAAAGGAACAAACACCTCACCCAGGAAGAGGATGAATGTCCTTATCAATTACACAGAGGAGCGAATTAGGCCAAATATCCCAAAACAAATCCGAGGAGCGAGGGAGTGTCGGCTGATGGCATGAGCCACTGCATTACAAGAGCGAGGAACCCACGTCAAAAAGCAATCCACCAAGGAGCCCAAAAGGAAGCTAATATCATCAATCATAGTTAAAAGGGAAGAAGACTGAATGATAAGCTTGTATTTTATTAAATAAATTTACTACAATATAATAATTATGTTTTTCTTTATTCTTTTATTATATTTTTTTTTGGATTTTTTTATTTATTAATAATTTAAGTAAATTATAATTACCTTTCTCGAGGTTTGGACGAATCATGCACTTTTTGAATAAGACATGTAAATTATACCGTGTGTGTGTGTATATATAATATTGCAATATAAGGTATATATAAATTCTTTCCCATTATCTAGCCAAATATAATTTTGTTAATTGATAATTTGATTCAAGCATGAATTTTGTCAAAGGAATATGTTGGATTTGAATTTACCAAAATCTCTTGTACACCTAACTTACAGCCATGTGAAAAAATTTATCAATTGGTCCACAAACTTAATTTGTGAAGTAGTTTTATAGACGTATAATATATGTTAAATCTATAGTTTGTTTTACACTTGGCGAGAAAATTTTCATGTGGCCCATATAGTTGTTAGACAGATTTGTGACCATTATAACAATTTGAGTAGTTATATATATATATACACACACACACACACATTAAAAAAAAAAATTATTAAAATAAACAACAATAAATTGTTGATGTAGGTAAAAAGAAATAATATATTCAAGGGTAAAGTACAAAAAAACACTCCTAAATTGTGTTTGAATTTGTAAATAACCCCCTATACTATATTTTGTGTTTAAAACTTCCTTAACTATCACATTTTGTTACAAAATATTCCAATGCCTAGATTATATTTCATTAAATGAACATAATGCTCTTTTTTATTATTTATTATTGAATTACACTTAAGCTATTTTTCTTATTGAAATAAAGTATGAAAAAATTCATACTAATTTGAGGACATATTCTCCATTAAATTTGCATAAATTTACTTTTAATTTTTGAAATTAATTGTTTAAATAAAAATCTTAAGTAGAAAATTTTAAAATAATTTAATTAATTTTTAAAATTTTCAGGAATATATTACATGAAAAATAAGGTATTTTTATTATTAATTTATTAATTTTTTATCATTATATTTTATGAAGAAAAAAAAGTATTTTTCTACTGTAAAAAAATTTAAATTGTGTATAATTAGTTTTATTATAAATAATAAAATTTTAATAATAATTTACTCATTTAAAAAAATGGTAGTAACAAATCTATTTATTTTTTTTATTTTTATGATATATTGATAACAATAATAAAATTAAGGCAAATAATATAATTAATATTTAGATAAGAGAAAAGATAATAAAAATAATTTAATATGAAATGACAAAGAGTAAAATAGTATTATGCAGTAAATTTGTCCTTAATTATAACAAATTAATATTTTAAAGGGATAATTTTTAGTTCAAGGAGGTTATTTACAAAACAAAAATACTCTCTCTCTCTTTTTTTTTTTTTTTGAAAAAATAAAAATAAAATAGCATGGGCCCAAAATAGTCGGGCTTCCTTATTAGTAATAAATACTGTTAGCCCGAATGGCTTAAAAATAAAAACAGCAAAATAAGTCTAGTTTGTGGGACCGATTCTCTCGTAATCCTACTCAGAAACGATTTCTGGACGATTAGGTATCCTAAGTCTGTTTATGGAAATTATGGATTTAGGGTAGGTTTCTAATACTATTGGGTTTAGGATTTGTTTATATAGGTTTCCTTAATACTCGTTTCCGGATGCAATTAGTTTCCTTAAGGTGGTAGGGTTCCTTATTATAAATACATGTAGTGCCATATGTAATTTTCTCTGTAATTTTCTCACTCTGTGGTTTCAATAGCTTTCACACAACTCTCTCTTTCACGAAGGTTGGACATTCATCATGTCGACTTCAAAGCCAATTGTGTTGAGAAGCTCAGATGGAGAGACTTTCGAAGTGGAAGAGGCCGTGGCGTTGGAGTCACAGACCATCAAGTACATGATTGAAGATGATTGTGCCGATTCCATCATTCCTCTTCCGAATGTAACCGGCAATATCTTGTCCAAGATCATCGAGTACTGCAAGAAGCATGTTGAGACCCCCAAGTCCGAAGACAATACTTCCAACGATGTTATCAAAACCTTTGACGCCAACTTTGTCGAAGTCGACCAGGCCATCCTCTTCGATCTCATTTTGGCTGCAAACTATTTGGACATCAAGAGTTTGTTAGATCTGTTATGTCAAAAAGTGGCGGACATGATCAAAGGAAAGACTCCAGAGGAAATTCGCAAGACTTTTAACATTAAGAATGATTTCACTCCTGAAGAAGAAGAGGAGGTCCATAGGGAGAATGCATGGGCGTTTGAGTGAAACTTGTAGTTACAATTTCTTGAAGACTTGATATTCAATCCCTGTAGCGAGTCAAAATGAAGAACTAATGAAGTATTGGGTCCAATTTTTTAGGCAGTCGTTTTTGTGTATTATTCAATTTCACATTAGATAGTTCAACCATGGTGGAAATATGAAACAAGTGTAACTAGCTTATTGTTAGCATTCAACTTTACCAATTGCCAACTACAACATATTTTAAATATTGTCTTAGTAAATAATATGATTTTTTAACGTCACTTTTAGTTTTTAGTTTTATTATGGTTGAATAACGTGGCTTTTTAGTTTAGTTTTTATATATCTCGACATCTTGTTCAATCCACAATTTGTTCAACTGTATATTTCCAACTTCGACAACAATCAAGGACTTTGAAAATTATATTATAACCATATGTCATGCCACTAGAGTCTTCAATTACATATATGTGTATATATAATTATATATATATATATATACACACAGTTACTGTCATCTATATATAATATAGTTGCGTAGCTCAGATTGGTACGGACATATGCACCTGCCGTGCAACTTTTAGAACACTGTCAGATATGTGGGTTTATCAACATTGACGGCAAAATATTGAGCAATACTACTTAGTAGATAGATGAGATGCAATTCAGATTCTGACTCAGCATGAAATTAGAGATAGCCACATAAGCATGTAACCATCAAATTCCCTCATACAATTAATGAGTGAATTTATTATTATTTTTTATTTTTATTGATATTATTATTTTTTATTTTATTATTACTGTATAAAATAAACAAAGAAAAAAGATTTGTAGCCCATCTCAATTTCATAATGTCCTATCCAACTTTTTAAGTTTCGTTGTTTTGCTTTTCTACTCAATTCAAGATCATAACTTAAACCACACCTTATCATTATTTTCTTCAGATCTAAACTTTGTCTGTTAAGAGTGTGTATAATTTATATGCATATATGTATAACTTGTATTTGTGCTTATCTTAGTTTTGATAATGAATTTTTATTTTTATTTTGTGTGTGTTGATGATGGGAGTGTCGGACCTCTTAAAACACTCCATAATCTACCACCAAAAAATTCTTCTAAGGTGACCTAGTTCAAGAGGCTCGAACCAGTAAATCTTTACTTATCATATATCTTCATTAAGAAGAGACCGTATATAGTTTTCAAATGCTCCTAATGAGCAAAAAATTATATAGGCATTTTTAATTGTAGCCATACTGTCTAATCTTACAATTAATAAAAAGAATAAGTGTTTTTTAAAATTCTTATTTTTTTTAATTAGATATTAATTGTGAAATTATTATAAGGGATACTTTCTTAAAATAAAAAATTAATATTCTTAATTTGATTAACCTTACATGCCACAATCTTCGCCGCCTTCTTCCTCCTCCTCCACCACCTCTAACATCCATCACGTAAGACTCGATTAACCATTTTTTTTTGCGTGCACGTATTGATGAATTAAATCATCAAAGAAAATCAATTCATGTAAAACTTGCATAGACACTAATTTGTGCCGTATGTGCAAAGATGATATTAAAAATATGAAAATGAAAGTTAAAGGACCACCTACACCGTCACAATTAATGGGTGATTGTGGCAATTCAAAATTAATGAGATTGAAGAGATTAATTTTTTTTGAAAAAATTATCAATTTTAGGCATTTCATAATTAATGAAAAGAGGATTAGTTTCTTAAAATATTTATTCATTTATTAACCTTTAAATTAGATCTTAAAGTTATGATTAAAAGTGAATAAATTGTGTCCTACTCATAGAGTGTTTATATATATATATATATATATATATATATATTATCTTAACAAACTAAGGATAATAGACTCCACGCTTTACTAAATTACTAGATAATGCGCATGACATGGCATTGATCATTGTTTCGGTAAAGCTATTATAGCCTTTTACTTCATCAACTAACAAAGATTTCCTCCCTTCTTGAAATTAAGAATTTTCTTCTTTGGCTTGAAAGGGGTTAGTAGATAGATAGAATCAACAAAAACAACTACTACATAAAAATAGGGGTTAGTAGATAGATAGAATCAACAAAAACAACTACTACATAAAAATAGTATTATAACCATATTAATTCATATATATATATATAGTTGCTCCTAAACTTTGGAACATTTTGCTTTGAAATTGTACGGTACTTTCTTAAAATAACACATAAAAATAGTAGTCCAACTGCTACTAATTGTATTAGATTTGGCTTGTTTCAATAATTGATAAGATCTTGATCAATGATGTTACATATCGACAATAATCAATGAGAGGAGATGTTGAAAATTAATAAAGTAGGAAAATCCTGCTTTCTAAAACTAAATGAATATTATATTATTTTAAAAAAGTACCGTATATTTTATTTGTGTGTAAATATGATGATTCATAATAGATTTACACAAAAAATTTAGATTATTTATTTTTAGTTCGAGATGTTGTTTTATACCTTTTGCATAAAAATATATCCCCAATAATAACCAACTAGTGTCATGTCTCGACTCCACATAATTTTTACAAACCTACTTAATATAGGATTAATTCTAATTTTTACAAACCTACTTAATATAGGATTAATTCCTTAATGAGAAATAGGAAGGAGAAAAGAAATAATATATAATAATTTTACACATTGGTGACGTGACATTGTATCTTAATATACTGGTGGAGATAAAAAAATTTACGCATCACACGTGACAATGTATATTTTACACAAAAGAGAATTTCTGTCATCTTTCTAATGTGTACACTAATGTCGTATATATTTGGTTCAGTTTTTTTAGAATAATCTTTTATTTTTTTATAAATGAAACTTCAAAATTTTTACAAAATCATACTTGGTTAATCATCTTGAGAACTATTTTTTGAAAATTTAATTAAAAAATATATGTTTTCAAAATATTATCTTTCATAATTCTTTAACTAACCTTGAGAAATGTCTTTTTTTTTTTTTTTTTTTTTTTTTTTTTTTTTTTTTTTTTTTTTTTTAAGTAACAAACTAAACAGATATAAAGCTTTCCCCTCTCTCTCTCTCTCTCTCACGCGCACTAAAATGGTCCATCATCAAGGTGGATTTTTCTTTCGGGTACCACTTGCTTTAGCTATTTCTAATATTTTATTTCCTATCAGAATAAGCATATAGATAAGGTCACTAGATTATTAACAGATAAGAAATGTGAGTATTAAAATAACTTATTCTCTTTTATGGCAATACAATGTTAGGCTTTGCTTAGATATGAATAAGATGGAACTCCTATTTCAATTATAAATATTAAAAGTTTCTTTCCCCTATGTTGTGTTAAATTTGCATTGAAAAGGAAAAAAAGAAAAAAGAAAAGAAATTAGCATTATATTAAACAAAATATTTGGAACTAATATAATGGAATTCAAATTTTAAAAAGGGCAAAATACAGAAAATCCCCCTCGACTTATAGCCTTTTCCAGTAAACCTCTTTTGTCTATTTTTTTTTTATTACCAAAGTACCTCCCTCGACTTGTAACCTTTTCTAATAAATTCTTCTTGTTTAATTTTTTTACCAAATAATCCCCCTCAACTACGTGAAGGGAGTAAAAGAGTTGATATTTGGACCAAAATATCCTTTTATTTAAATCTTAATTATTCCGAAATTAAAAAATTCATATTTCACAAACCGTATATTTAAAAATTGAAAATAATAAGTGCATGAAAAGCTTATGAAATAAGGATTCCAGAAATATAAAATTTGTACAACAAGTCTTCATAACCAGAAAGAAATATGCAATCTAAAAATCTATTCCAACAATTTTATTTTATTTTAAAAAAATAAAATATTGAAAATATTTGTAAGAAATTTTTTAGAATTATTCATTTACATATGGAGCCGAATATATAAAAAAATAGCTCCAACAGAGTCGATATCACGAGATATCATATTTTGCGTTGAAGTATTTTCATTCTTTTATTGACTCACCATTTAAAAAATAAATAAAAATGAATATTTGGTCTTTATTAGGGCTAATTTTATTTTATTTTATTTATTTTTTTATTATTTTTTTTTATGTGTTATGCACCATATGAAAATAAATAGTTCTGAAAATTTTCTTGCAAATAACCCGAGTATTTTATAAAAAATAAAATAAAATAAGATTATTCTAGTAGATGTTTAGATAGTCTATTTCTCTCTGGTTATGAGGTTTTGTTAAATAAATCTTATATTTCTGTAATCCTTGTTTTATAAGATTTTCGTGCATATATTATTTGCAATATTTGGATGTACAGTTTATAAAATATGAGTTTTTGAAGTTTGAAAAAATTAAAATTTAACTAAAATGACATTTTGGTCCAAATATCAACTATTTTACCTTCCTTAGATAGTTGAGGGGGGTTCTTTAGTAAAAAATTATACAAAGAGGATTTATTGTGAATGGCTACAAGTCGAGGGAATTTTTTGGTAAAAAATTAGACGGAAGGGTTATACTGAAAAATATTACAAGTATGGGGATTTATTTTTTTTTGTACTTTGTCCTTTAAAAAATAAAAATTCAGTACATGTGTTTTGAATCTGAAAAAAGATTACGATTTTTTTTTTTTTTTTCTTTTTTGCATGAAATACTTTTGGGATGAGTGTTAAAATGTTAATAGAAAATTTGGAAAACAATTGCATCAAATTTATTTATTTTTAATAAAAAAAACAAGAAATGGAGTTCAAGTGTAAAAAATTAAAAAATATGGTGCAAATATCATTTTCTGTTGAAATTTAAGTAATCTTCCTCCCACGAAAGCAGTAAATAATGGAGTAATAAGTATTGGTTTATGATTTCAACTGCAAAAAACAGAAAAAAATAGTAACCGTCCGATCACAGTACAGTGAGGAACAAAGGCGAAGAAGAAGCAGAAGGCTTGGATCCATCGAGGTCCGGTTGAGAATGACGGATTCGAATATGGATCTGTTGCAGGAGTCGGGTTGGGAAGAACTGAGGAAGGATGCTCGCAAGATCGAGGGCGATCTCGATGTCAAGCTCTCTTCTTACGCTAAGCTCGGCTCTAGTTTCACCCAAGAAGGTCTTTTATCTCTCTCTATAATTGACTCTGTAATATTGCTCTGTCACATTTCCAATTGCTAGCCCTAGAATTGATACTAATCTTGATTTTGGAAGTTTTAGTTAATATTTGCAATTCAATTATTTTATTGGGGAATTTTTATTTTTTATTATTTTTTTATATGTGTGTGTGTGTGTGTGTGTGTATTTTTCCTGTTTTGTCATTGTTTATTTTTTATTTGATATTATGAACTACTATGGGCATTGAAACTTCAAATGGTTCATTAAATAATAATTGCTTGTTAGTCAATTGTGATTATAATGTGTTTTGGTGGTGGTGTGAAGAAATGCCATCAAAGGTTTGACTAGCTGGAAAAAAAAATTAGGATTTGGGAAAGGGATGGTTTAACAATGTGAAGCATCAGCTAAGATTTGATATTTAAAATGACTTTACAACAACTGGAATTTTCAAAATTTCAAAATTGAATCTTTAGTCTGAAGGGATGGAAAGTATTTTCTAGGCACATCAATGAATTGAAGAGCTGTCATAAGACTTTTTTTTGTCATGGTTTTATTTTTACCCAAAATGAGGCTTAGTGTGAACTGCAAATGTGTTGGTTAAATGTTCTAAAGAAGTCACTAGTAAATACAAGTTGATAGATTTGAGAATAATTCGGAATGCACTTGTAATTTGACCTTCTACACTTCTGTATACAACTGATTTTCCATAGAAATGTTCCCAACTCTGAAGTTCGTAAGTCATTCTTCAATACCCATTTGACGAATTGCCTATCTGCTTCACCTGCAAAATTACTTGCAATTGAGAAAGTGTAAAACTAATGAAGTTTATGGCATGTTCTCATAACATTTAGTCTATGTTGGAGAAGGCCGGGGAGTTTCAATTCTTTCCATCATAAGTTGCCGATGAAGTGTGAAACCATATTTTTCATTTTCTAAAGACTTAATCTGCCTACCAAGGGCATTCGTTATTTAGGTTCATATTTTTAAGTACAACCAGTTGTTAGCTTAAGTGCTTTCCCCTGCCATTCTGAGGAGGGGGTGTAGGATTTAGGTATCAAGCTGGACACCAGTGCGCCTTGTTCTACTTGAAAAAGGTTCCTAAAATTGCAAGTAATTTTGCAGGTAAAGCAGATATGCAATAGCTCAAGTGAGTATTAAAGAATAACTTATGAACTTAATAGTTGGGAACATTTCAAAGCACCTTCTAGGGCAAATCAGTTGTGTACTGAAGTGCCGAAGGTAAAATTACAAGTGCAATCTGTATTATTCTCAGATCTATTAACTTGGATTTACTAGTTGCTTCTTTAGAATGTTTCGCCAACACATTTGCAGTTCACACTAAGCCTCATTTTGGGTAAAGCTGAAATCTTAACTAAAAGTCTTATAACAACGCTTCATTTCATTAATGTGCCTAGAAAATACTTTCCATTCCTTCAGACTAAAGATTCTATTTTGAAAAATTGAAAATTCCAGTTGTTGTATAGTCTTTTTAAATATCAAAACTTAGCTGATGTTTCACATTCTAAAACCATCCCTTTCCAAATTCTTAATTTTTTTTTCCCAGTAGTCAAACTTTTGATGCATAAAACTAATGAAGTTTTTGGCATGTTCTCATAACATTTACTTTATGCCGGAGAAGGTGGGGGGTTTTCAATAGTTTTACATCTGAAGTTGCCAATGTAGCATGAAATCATATTTTCATATCGTTAAGAATTAGTTAACCTGCTTTCCAAGGGCATTCCTTATTTAAGTTCATATTCTCAAGTACAACCAGTTGTTAGCTTTAGTGCTTTCTCCTGCCATTCTGAGAAGGGGGTGCAGGATTTAGGTATCAAACTGGACACAGGTGCGCCTTATTCTACTTGAAAAAGGTTCATAAAATTGCAGAGTAATTTTGCAGGTGAAGCAGATATGCAATAGCTCAAGTGAGTAAAAGAATAGCTTATGAACTTAATAGTTGGGAACATTTCAAAGCACCTTCTAGGGCAAATCAGTTGCATACTGTAGTGTAGAAGGTAAAATTACAAGTGCATTGTATTATTCTCAAGGGTTAAATTAAAATGCTAATAATAATTTTTTTAATTGTTTTTGTAATTTTAAAATAGCAAGGTCAATTTTGTAATTTAATATTAAATAATAATTTTGTAATTTAACATTATCTAATGGTCCTTTATTAATTTTGTAATTTTAAAATAATAATTTTCAGCATTTTAATTTAACATTGAATAACAAGGTCAATTTTGTCATTTCACAACCAAGTTAATGGGTCGGTCATGGATATGGGGGCAATTTGATAACTTTCTTCAGTTCAGTTTATTTATTTATTTTATTTATTTTATTTTTACTAGTTGCTTCTTTAGAACATTTCGCCAACACATTTGCAGTTCACACTAAGCCTCATTTTGGGTATAGCTGAAACTTTGACTAAAAGTCTTATGACAGCTCTTCATTTCATTAATGTGCCTAGAAAATACTTTCCATCCCTTCAGACTAAAGATTCTATTTTAAAAAATTGAAAATTCCAGTTGTTGTATAGTGATTTTAAATATCAAATCTCAGCTGATGTTTCACATTGTAAATCATCCCTTTCCCAAATCTTAATTTTGTCCCCAGTAGTCAAACTTTTGATGCAATAAAACTAATAACATTTGATGCATGTTCTCATAACATTTACTTTATGCTGGAGAAGGCAGGGAATTTTTCATTAGTTTTACATCTGAAGTTGCCGATATAGTGTGAAATCATATTTTCATTTTGTAAAGAATTAGTTAAATCTATGTACCAAGGGCATTCCTTATTTAAGTTCTTGTTTTTAAGTACAACCAGTTATTAGCTTAAGTGCTTTCTCCTGCCATTCTGAGGAGAGGGTGTAGGATTTAGGTATCAAACTAGACACAGGTGCGCCATATTCTACTTAAAACAGGTTCATATTCTCTATTGTTCTGTAAGCAACTGGCAAATGCTTTTGAAAATTATGACTTACTTTTAGCATATTACATGGGTTAAACGAATTCTTGAATAAACAATGTACTTGTAATTTGGGTCTGGTCATTGCTGCTATCCATTTGTAAGGGTATTCATTTCCTTTTATTACTAGATTTGAAGGTCTTACTTCCTTATAGATGGCATCCTCTTAACGATCCTACTTGTTGATTATATTTTCTGTTTAATTTTGATTGTTTATATTGGGCCAATTGGAAATTGATATCTTATTAGGGACTGCTTAACCTTTTGTTCAGTTACTTCTTTAAGCCTTTTGGGGTGCCCAAGGGCCAAGCTGGAAGTGCTCTTCATGGTTGTGAATGAAGGACACTGGGGAGAAGTTCTTTAAGTTGCTTTCAAAAATTCAAAGTTTGAATGCTGAATAGTTTGGCTGGAGTGTCTGCTTTTCTGATCATGTATTTACTTCCAGGTCATGTGGATATTGAATCCCCTGCTGTTGGGTCCAGCAGGTCATGTAAATCTATGGAAATGGAAATCCAATCCTTACTCGAGAAGTTACTTGATATAAATGATGCTATGAGTCGATGTGCTGCATCTGCTGCACCTACTACTTCAGTGGCCCAAAAGCTTGCAAGGCATAGAGACATACTGCATGAGTTTACCCAGGTTTATCTTCAATTTCAATAATAATGCTTTTGCAAGTATTTCATCATAGTGATATCTGCTCTGTGCAAAGAATCTCTTCGGCTGCATTATGTACTAGGTATTTCTATAAACAGCAGGTACATTATGAATGGTTCATGATGTAATGCACACTGTTTCGTGTGCAGTTATTCATTTTGATTTTATAATTTAACTTTACATCAATAGCTATTTATTCCTAATTTAAATTATTAAGGACTCAATTAAATTGACATCTAAGCTTCAGGCTTTCCTAAATGGTAACATACAGAATTAAGCAATGGTCATCAATCATTATTTATAGAACTCTTAACTAAACAAATATTAGGTGAACATTGTAGTTTTATTTGTACAAATTAAGAAATTCGAGGAAATCATGTACTACATAGGCTAACTGGGCAATAGCTTTTTGGCAATAGTATATTAGACCATCTACCTTGTGACCTGGTGGGGCTGGTTTCAGCACATGCTAGTGTCAAACCCCACTCCTTTTCTAAAACAATAATAATAGAATAAAATAAAATAAAAAGAAAATCTGTCTTGTATTGCCATAGAAATTCAGTCAAGAAGAGAACCAACATTCTTAATTGGATGTAATTTCGGGATGAAAGACCAGAAATTCTAAATCTACAATTCTACAAGGCATCACAGTCTGAAAGAACCATCTATGTTTCTTATGGTGTTGATTGATATGTTGAACTGGGGACCTGACACTATTCAGTCAGTTCAGGGTTTATGCTAGATTGCCTTAAGGAAAACAAATTCTCAAAAGTTGTCTAAACTGGGCAGACTGAACCAAATCCGAAACTGAGTTTGACTTGAAAATTTCACCATTTGTAATCCAATTCCGATTATTTAAGTGCACAACCAGTCTCACTAGCAATGGGACAGATTTCCTGGTTGACCTACATTTATGCCGTTTTGACCTTGAACTGAGCCAGAGTTACCTCAAGCTCAGTCAGAAGTTTATTTTGGCCTTGACAACCTGGTCCTAACCCGATTTTAGTCCTACTATTTGTTTCCCTAGCTGCCCTTTTTTTTTTTTTTTTCTTTTTTTTTTTTCTTTCCTGAGTTTGCAACTTCTGTGCATTCTGGCATTTGCTTCCTAGACTGTTTTGCTCCTACTTTTTTTTTCCCCCTTTTTGCCTGTGTCTTGTTTAGTGCTTTATTTTACTTAACCAGGCCCAAGTCCTGAAAAAGGAAGAGGGTTGCATTAGGTAGCTTGATAATCAATGTAAAACATTTGTCAGGACTATAATACTCTGTAAAATTTTGGACGATAATATGTGGTTTCACTGAGACTATGGCCTTAAATAGAACTGAATGGTGAAGCATAATTTTATGCAGTCGACAACAAATAGTTGGGAAAATTTATTGAGTTGAGTTGTGTTGTAATTACCCTCTCTTTTGAAAAACGGAAATATTTCGTGATGGCTGTTGATGGAAAAGCTTCTGCAATGACCTTGATTTTTAGGCTTAGATCATGATCCCCATAATTGATCTTAAACTCTCATGGTTGCTAAAGCTAGGTCAATGAATTGAGGCAATCTTGATGTGGACTGCAAACTAAGTTTGTGGAAGACATTTGATATGGTGATTCCTGTGTTGCACTTGCTATACATCTTGCTGGAAGTGTGTCAAAAATTCTGTAAATTATCTCTTTGATATTAATATGAATCATCATATTAGTTGGGTTGCTGGTCCCATCCCCCTAGAAAGGAGTAAAAATTTGCATCAGTAATATATTTTTAGATCTTCTAATGCTCAGCACAATTCTTTGTCTTTGCTTACTTATCACCATGAATAATCTTACTATTACTATCTATTTGCAAAACTCATCTAAGCATAATAAACTGCAAAAATAATTCTGATATATGGCAGTACACAAGCCGATGAAATATTATTTTATTAATTTGGAGAGATTAAAACTCATGTACTTCACCCATAAATGGTCAACAGATCTGATGGGTCTCACCATCTTCGGTTATTAAATTCAGCTCTTCTCCAACGAACATGGTCTTTTCAGTTTGCTGTGAAGTACATGAAGAATCTAGACTTATGCACTGAACCATGTGACGGGACGAAGCTTTCAGGCTGAATCATGAAACCCGAACGTTCTAGAATTCTACACTTGTCCCTTTTTTGAGTCATGAAAGAAGTATTAAAAGATATATATAGAAGTTAAAAGGCTGTTGCTTCTCTCTTCATTATAACCCCTGATGATTCAGTATCTTTCTGTTTCATAAATCTAATTTTGTGTCCCAGCTGCATTTCGGTCTATTTTCCATGTCTAACCTGGGATTCTGGGTTACATTTGACTTTCTACATTAGTTGACACCTGTAGATTATCTTATACTCTTTGATCTAGCATGTTTTGAATGCTACTATGTTGGTATCTTAGAGCCTATCTTGTTAGTTCCATGTTAGTGTATTTACCCAAATGGTTTTCAGCTGCGCTTGTCTGAAATCCTCAGCTATACTAGCTTCCCGTGAATCTGTCACTTCTTTAGTGGGCACTGCATCATTTGGTTAAATAAGTTGTGCTTTCTGTGAACGAATGTGATGTATTCCTTCTAGGAATTTAGACGAATCAAGGGAAACATAAACTCAATGAGAGAACATGCGGAACTTCTCAGCTCTGTAAGAGATGATATCAGTGAGTACAAGGTAAGCAGGATTAAAGTTGTAAATTTTTATTGTTACTGCTACTTCTGTTGTTTCTTAGAGCTAAGATCTGCTTTTTATGCAGGCATCTGGGAGTACGTCACCTAGAATGCAATTACTACGGGAGAGAGCTACCATACATGGAAGCATAGCTCATGTAAGACTGCACTTCTCTTTGATTGTCATATCTTTTTTCATATACTTTTAACAAAGAATTATTTCAACAGATAAATGTTAGTGTATTATCTAATCCAATATAACTTTACACATAAACGGTAAAACGGTCAAGCTTCTGGAATCCCGTCGTGTTTCTTTTGTGCTTATTAAAATTTATGCCAGTAAAAATGAAATAAAAAGAAAAGTCAATTGCACCTCTAAAGTTTCTTTCAGAGTGTTATTTTATTGGTTGAGTTCTTGACAGTAAGACCTTTGCAAATCTTAATGAGAAGTTGCTTTGATCACAATTCACGTTATATTGTTTGGTTTAATTTTAAGCAGATAGATGATGTGATTAATCAAGCTCAATCAACGAGGGCAGTCCTCGGGTCACAAAGGACTATGTTCGGAGATGTTCAAGGGAAAGTGAAGCTATTAAGTGATAAGTTCCCCATTATTCGGGGTCTACTTGGTACATCCTTGAATCCAGCTCTCCTCCAAGTTCCTTTTCTTTATGATTAATCTTTATTAATCTTGTTGCTAATCTTGCAGGCTCAATTAGAAGGAGGCGATCGAGAGACACTATCATCCTGTCTGCCATTATTGCAGCTTGTACGTTGTTTCTTACTATCTATTGGCTTTCAAAGTAATTATATATGCAATTTAATGATGAGAAAAAAGGGAAAGATGGTGTTTCTTTTTTCTAACAAATTTTATATATGTATTTTGTTAGAACAACTCAGATTCAATGTTTAAAAGCCTCGACACCTTTTAGTGGTGCCATTATCCCCAAAAACTTTTTAACTTTGCTTCCTTCCAAATATCTGCCAAAATTGGTACTCTTCATTGCACACAGAGATTAAAGCAAGAAAATAAAAAGCAAACAGTAAGTGATTCGCATGAAAACTGCCCCAATTGAGGTTGTGGTTCATTGTTTCTAAGCCTACCATCCGTTTAGATTCGAATCTGAACGAGGTAGGATCAGTACAGCGTAACTGTTGTACTGCATCTAAAGGTCCACAAGTGTCACACGTGATTAAGTACACGTGTGAGGATTGTGGACCCTCAGATGCAGTTCAACACTTGTGCTCCGGACTCGTCTGAAACACCTCATTCCTGACCTAGCCTGCCAAGCATCGGGGCTTTGTAGGAAGGTCTTTGATGAGCCCACATAGATTTGCATCCAAGCTAGGTTGTGCTTTGCTTTTGCTATGGTCAAAATTATTATTCCTATGTTGTAATGCATAAACAATACCATTACTAGTCATACCCATTATTGTCCTTTAAAAGTGTATTCTATCTTTTGATCAAAGGAGGATTGGGAAACATAGCCATTTATGCTCCCTTTTACAGACTTTAACAATAGCAATGTCAGGCCCACTGGTCCGCGTGCAAACAAGAAGAAGGTGACAATGATTGTTGCAACAAAGATAACGAATCTCTCTTGCGTATGAAAACACACACACACACACATATTGATTATATATACAACAATGTCAACCACGATTCAATATTTAAACAAGATAAGCGAGTTTATAATACTGTCATCACAGTAACTCAGTAAGTTACACAAATGTTTGGCTAGCTGAAAATAAGTTAGACAAATATATTTGCTAATCCCTCTCTTTCTTTCTAATTTTATCATTTTCCCACCTGCCAATCAAGTGGAAAACAAACATGAACTAAGAAGTTGCCAGCAAAATAAATTAAAGAAATAAAAGGGACTCGTTAATGGTGTACTTATAATAGCTTGGATGGTATTAGTTTTTTCTTTGCATCCTTTCAAGTTCTCATCTTCTGACTCCTGCGTATAGAGTTTCATTGAACAACCCTGACCTACCCTCACCCTCCCGGGAAAAAAAAAGGAAGAAAAAACCCGACCTACCCTCCTAGTAGTGCCTCGAATGTTTGCCTAAAGAATCTCTCTCTCTCTCTAATTATATATATATATATATATATAAATGTATGTATGTATTAGAGATAGCACACAAGTCAATTGGACCAAGATTCTTTATACTAACCTTTGATTTCTGCTGGTGCATTTGATATATAATAGTAAATCTTCATTTTGTATTTATTACATCCTCACCGTCATTATTCTTGTCTTTATATGTAAAAATAAGTTAACACGAGTTAACACGTGAATTCTCTTTTGCAGATTCTTCCTACTACATGCCATTTGACATGTTATATTTAACTTTTAGAAATTATTTTTAATAATCTTGTTTCATGTTATTTTTGATAGCCCTCCCTGTCTCCTACATCTAACCCGTCTGATTTATTAAACGGGTTAATTACCTGTTTATCAAAATTAGAAATTTAATATTCAATCAAATAATAAATACTATAAAAAATTTGTCACAATTAACCCAAATATTCAAAATAAGAAAAAAAATCATAAGACGTAGTCAATGTTAATATAGAAATGACTTAACTATCCATAGTAATTGGATTTAAATAGGTAACATAATACATACATATGTCATATTTACGATTATGACATGTTGAGTTAAACGGGTATAAACGAGTTAAATTTCTCAATCCTAATTCGACAGGGTTAAATAAACGGGTTAATCGTATCAACATGTTTATAATTCAAACATTTAAACCTAATTCAAACCCATTTATGTCATGTCGTGTTAGCGGATCGTGCCAATCCTCCTGAGAAACAAGTGTCCAAACTTTTAAGTATACTTTAAATCTCTATCTAATTTTTCTCCCTAAGGTGGGCCACTGTTAATTTTTCTCACACTTTCATTAATCTATTACTCCCCCATTACTCTACATCATCATGATGTGTTTATTACATGACGTAATATTATCAAGTGGAGCACTGTACCTTTTAATTTTCACATGGCACAATAATGTCCATTGAATTATCAGTAAAAATCAGGTACTAGTGGAGAGGATGGTTAATTTCTTATTGAATCTGACCACCACTTTCTTGTTTCCTTTTCAAAAGATAAATATCTTCAACAGTTGCAGTATACTTACCGGCACATTTTCAACCACCAGATTGAAGAACCGTTCAAAATTTTCTTTCATGGTTCTTCAATCATCATCATTTTATTATTATTATTATTATTATTATTATTATTATTATTAATAATTTTTCCCATCAATGATGCCGGGCCTCATATACAGGATAATTATGAAAAAAAAATCTTTGGAGCGACTCCAAAATATTTAAATTTCTATCGATGTGAACTCGTTACTTCCTGATATATTTATTTTAATTCTTAAGATTTTGTTGTTTTGTGAAAAGAAGTATTTTTTCCTTTAATATTGTGGATTTATTAGTTTTAAAATGAATGAAGTCATAAATGTAAGGAATTTAATTCAATTGCACGTGTTTCATTTTCCTTTCAAATAAATCAAAATTTTTTTTTCTGAGTTTCTCGTTGATTGGCTTATTTTTTTTATCATTAAGTTGGAGAATTACCTCTCATTTTCTCATATATGTCACTGATAAAAAAAATATTAATATTATAATAAAAGTAAAAAAAAGAAAAGAAGAAAGAATAATTTTAGAAAATAAATTTGTCAAATAGTTTTATGTTTTTTTTTTTTTTTTTAATAATGTCATTACTAAAATCATATCTAGTCTGAATATTTGTAATATTATCCTTTAACTTCAATTACATAATCATTACACTTCAAATATTTTCATAGAAAGTGCTATAATCCCATGAGTCCATTCTCTTACTAAATTAGTGTAAAAAGAAAATTACATATAAGTCCATTCTCTAACTAAATTAGTGTAAAAGAGAAATTACATATAGATATGGATAGATACATAATAAAGAAACAAAAAAACAAGGTTGGATATCACATCAATTCCGCTTATTCAATTGCTCTAAAATATTTGTGCCAGGAAAAAAAAAAAAACCAAAAAAAAAGACCAAAAAAATTGCTCTAAAATATATATTTTATATACACATATATGTATAATTAAAAATAAACAAAACCCTATTTGAATCCTTTGCGTATTCATTTTTTATCAATAAACTTTTAAATGATGTGTTATAACAAAATTTTACATAGCTGAAATTTCACTATCTTTGAATTCGAGCTAATAACAGGATGGAGTTTAGAATTCAAGACGTGAATTGATGCCAATGAAACAATTTTTATTTTATTTTATTTTTATGAACATTTTGTTGTGAAACATTTATTCTATGACTTTTTAGGTTTATATTATTTGACCGTTAATCAAAAGTCCCTCGAGAAGTCCAACGGGCCTAACAAATTGAAAAGTTAAAGCCCCAATATTATTCTGATTGTATATATATGTAATAGAGTAATATAAAGAAGTAAACAAGTCAGAAAATGAAAGAAAGAAAAGTCTCGCAGGCCACAGCACACATTACACATACCTTCCTTCTAAGACATCCAAAGCACCCCCCACCTCACTACTTCTATACCTCTCCCTCTCTCTCTCTCTCTCTCTCTCTAAGCTAAGAATTTGGAAGTTGCTCTCAGTTTCTCTCTCTAGATACCAAGAGTGAAGAGTACCTCCATCCCACTCTCTCTCTCTAAAGAAACTTCTTTGAGCAGAGAGAAACAAAGTGGAAAAAGGAATTCAGAGATGCTAGAAATGGATGGATCGGCAAAACCTCCGCAGATCTCCGAAATGTTCCAGAAGTTCGCTCTCGCTTTCAAGACCAAGACTTTCGAATTCTTCGCCGAGGATGACGAAACCGCCACCGCTGCCGCTGCCGCCGTCACCGAAGACGCCGACGGCTTCGCCCTCCTGGACTCCGCCGAAGAATTCATCACCGACCAGAAAGTCGTCGTCATCAAACCGGACCAAACCCACAATCTCTCTCCCACAAAATCAGCTTCTCCGATTGAACTCACCAACACCCAATTCACCGAAACCCTCATGTCGTCGCTATTCGCCACAATTTCGTCGTTTGAAGCTTCGTATCTTCAGTTACAGACAGCCCACGTTCCCTTAGACGAGGACGCCATTAAAACCGCCGATCGAGCTTTGGTATCGCATCTCCAGAGAGTGTCTGATTTGAGGCAATGTTACAGAAACTTTCGGAAAAACCCTAATTCCAAATTTGATTTTTCAACTGGGTCTTGCTTCGAAGCTCAGGTGCAAGAGAATCAGAGCAAGCTTCGAACGCTAGACACCGCCATCAATCGATTACAGGCGGATATCGACGTTAAAGACGACCAAGTTTTGATTCTCAGGCAACAGTTGAACAGTATCCAACACACCAATTCGAAGTTGACAAAGAGATTATCGATTAATTCGACCGGCGAGGTCTCGGTAACCATCCGGGTTTTTGATTCGATGTTGCGTGAAGCTTGTAGAGCATTGCATAGTTTCACTAAGCTCTTGATTGAATTGATGAAGAAAGCAGGGTGGGATTTGGAATTGGCTGCAAATTCGGTTCATCCCAATATCGATTACGCGAAAAAAGGCCATAATCGCTATGCTTTCCTGTCTTATGTTAGCCTGGTGATGTTTCGAGGTTTTGATTCAGAAAGTTTTGGCTTGGGCGAGAACAGAGTTGTGTGCAATGGTAATGGATCAAACTCAGACATGAACAGTTCATTGAAGCAATTGATCGAGCATGTATCGGGCAATCCAATAGAGGTTCTAAGTAAGCATCCAAATTATGATTTTTCGAAATTTAGCGAGAGAAAGTATCAGCAACTCATACACCCTACCATGGAATCATCAATTTTTAGTGATTTGGACAGAAAGGAAGTGGTACTGGATTCATGGAGATCACTGGGTGTATTCTATGAGTCGTTTGTTCAAATGTCAAGCTCAATTTGGTTGCTTCATAAGCTGGCCTATTCTTTCAATCCCAAAGTTGAGATTTTTCAGGTGGAGAGAGGCGTAGATTTTTCGATGGTATACATGGAAGATGTCACGCGGAAAGATATAGTTCCCAGTAAGAGTAGGCCGAAGGTGGGATTCACAGTAGTCCCCGGTTTCAAACTCGGGAAGACGGTGGTTCAGTCTCAGGTTTATCTAACTGGCTTGAAGTGTACATAGTAGTAATGGTTACACAATGGGAAAATAAAGAATCATAAACAATAGAGGCTACTTCAAATGGGGATCGAAAGACATTGGTGGAATGGGTTTTGGATTGTTTGTTGAGAATCTTGATATAAGAACACTAAGAATTCGATTGGAGTTTCTCGATCAAAAGATGCCTCAGTGAATGTGCTCAAAGAAAGGAACTTGGGAAATGGTACAATTACTAAATGCTATCTTCTTAGTATGTGGCATGGAAGCATTTTTAGAATTATCTTGTGATACTTGTGACTCACTTCGGTTTATGAAGTTGCTTACATTGTTTCCCTTTTCTTTTCTGGGGTTTTCTGTTGAGCCCATGTAGAGATGGCTGTAAAGCAATGTTTACTTGTTTTTTTCTTTTGTTTTATAGGTTTGTGGTGGGAGATGGGGTTGGTGTGGGTGTGGGGTTGGGGGTAGGGTGTCTTGACACTAATATACATTACCAAATTGTATGTAACTTTGCATTTTGAGAAATTAAAAGTGTTTGAATTTGTCAACATAAATTGGTGAATGGAATTTTACAGTTGTCCATGTGATCTCTGTTCATCTTGATTGCTATCTTAAAGATTTTTAGCATCTCTGTTAAATTTTTTTTTTGACTAGTTCATAAGAGGAGTGTCATTTGCCAAAAACTCTGTGGATTAGATGATGGCTGCTATTTGCATTAACATGATTCTATTGCATTTTTACCACCCATACTGCTGAGTAAAAAATCGAACTCGTTTGTTTCTGTTTATGCTTGCTCTGTATTGCTATGATTCAATTTTTACAGTGAACATGAGCTGATTAGAAGAGAAATCAGCAGAGCTGGGCTGATTATGAAGACATAAGAGCTGCAGTATGAGCAATCTGCCATTTATTGTCTGGACACCAACATCAAAATTTTGCGGTGTTCTGCTGTAAGAAAATTTCTGTGACATTTTTACTCTAGTGTAAAAATTTTGTGCATCATGTATTATTGACATTTGAATGATTAATTTCGTCAACTTTGAACAGGAACCATTTAGGAACAATTTCACTGTGCTATTAAATGTACTAGTGGTCAGTCTGGTTAACAGAAACATCTGCTCAAGTTCATTTTGCTGTGTGTATGTGTGTGTAATATGTATGTCTTTGTCTTCTTCCTGTGTGTGTGTGTGTGTGTGTGTGTGTGTGATATGTATGCCTCCTCTTCAAAATTAAAATTTTCTCGCATCTGGGTGACGACATTTTCTCACCTCCTATTTGATTCAGTTCCTATCATTCTTTTCACCATTTTTTGTGTGTAAATGCATGGAATCAACAGCGTGAGGCAACTTGTAGAAGCAATTTTCGGGGATATTGAGAACAGGATGGTTAACTAAGATGGGGACCATAATAAAGTCAATTGATCTTTATTCTTTAATTCTGTTTGCGATTTGTACTCGGAGCAACTTCTCCGGAGGGAGGCATTCAAAAAGTGAAGAAAGTGTGGAGAATTTTTTGTTAGGCAGTGCGTTAGTTTAGCGCTTGAATAAATGTCTGCTAACAAAAACATAAGGTCAGTATATGCTCTGATGCAAGCAAAAATGCTCTTCTACAGCCGGCCTTAACATGTGGTTCTGAGTAGTTGACACTGTTTGGCTTATGGGTTGGATGATATAAGAGGTGGTTGACACTTATATTTGTGGATGTCTTTGAATTGTGCAGGCGTGTTTTACGTTTTACAGCAGAACAGGTCGTGACAATTTGAAAAAAGAGCCATTCTCTAGCAAAAGTGGAGCTGAGACTAGTGAAGACATTGGGTCCGAAGAGGGAGCGATTGTGACGATTGTGACTCTACAGGGAGGAGATGTTGTTGACACTTGACACTTATATGTGTGAATATCTTCAAACTGTGTAGATGCGTTTTAAAAACCGTAGACAAGAAGAAAGTGTAAAGCGAACAATATCTACGGAGTGGAGCAGTTCGTGATAATTAAAGTCCTCAAAACCACATATTTGGTCCTGTATGTACGTTTGATTGAGAAAGAGAGGTCATCTGATCACATCTTTGGCATGTTGCACTTTTTGTAAATTGCATAATGTAAACCTTATTGTTCAACAACTAGGAAAGTGACATTTCCAAGGACACGCATTTCTTTGGCTAAGCTTATTGTGGTAAAAATTCCATACAAACACTTGTTTGCAAACAAATGAAAATGCAGTAAAAATGTGTACAGCAATTAAAAATCTTGGCTGCTTATCCAGTTATCGATATCCCATTCGTCCCTGGCTCCCTCCAATTGAGAACTAAAAACAATCTTCCAATGCTGTGTAAATATCCTTTTTACCTTCTCCAGAGGAGGTATTCCCACTTGAGCAGCCAGCCAGTCCATGTACTCAAACTGCCATCAAACCATAAAATCAAAGAAATTATATATATATATATATATGTTCATTGCTTCATGCATGTGTATATATAGGCATCAATGTCTATAATAAATTTTCTATACTTGTATTTATATAAAATGAAAAATGAATAGTACAAGAAGAATGACAACTGGGGAATGAAAACCTCATTTTTACGAAATTGATGGGTATGGTGCTTGGGGATCCTGGATTCCTCCTTATGCCGGTAAAATTGTTCAACTTCAGCCAGCATCTCCTCCTTGGAAGGCAGAGATAGTTTACCGGCTAAAACATGCGCTATCCACTTGGATTGTAACTCCATCATAGGAATTATAACGACCTATTTGTAAAATAAAATTCGAGTTATCATACTAAGAAATTAATACATTAATTGCAATGACACATATTTTTTTTCTCTGGTAAGGTAAGTGAGAATTAAGTTAATAACAACAATATCAAGAGATTCAAGAGTAACAACTGACCCTAAAAGGTATTCCAACATAGGAGAGCCAAGGACCAAGCTGGGGTGGGAAGACATGCTTGTAAAGTGGTCCTACTCGGTTGTCATCAATGGTCACAATTCCATTTGTGTTAAGAAATGGGAAATGGTAATTGTACCTATATACAAACATATATGAATCATGCATGTACAAGTTTATGTTCAAGAAAACACAAGAAAACAAAAAAACTAATTTAGAATCGATAAATACCCAATACAGTGAAAAATGACATCTGCTTTAACAGAATATCCGTCTTCAAAGGCTATTGTACCATCTTCAAAAACATAATTAATCTGTAACATGATTAAAATTCATTATGTTATATCTTGAAATGCTTTTATTGAGAAAAACAAGATACACATGATTTTGCAACATGATGTTATTGTAGATTTTTAAGTATTTGTTATCTGCGAAGTGTGTTCTATAAACATGATCCCGAATCCTCTGTTGTGGTACCTCGGTGTTGTAGCATTTTTCAACGCACTTACACCGATTTTCAACATATTTATTCTACATTTCAACGCACTTGCATGTGTTGAAAACAGATGTAAGTGCGTTGAAAAATGCTTAGGCGCTACAACAGAGGATCCACCGGGCACTATAAACATGGATAAGGATCCTCTCCAAGAAAGGAGAGGTCCTGCACACCGGTATGCATAGAAATGTAAGGAGTAAATACGATATAAAAATGTTTTATTTATATGGAGAGGATAAAACATATGTATGTACATATTAAATACATATACCTTTGAATGTTGCCATATGTTGTCATAACGGTCTAATTTTGAGATTTTAACATCTGGATGTCTTGAAGAAAGATGAACTTCTTTGGCAACTTTAGCAATATCTCTGGATATTTCAAACGCACTAGGCCCAGCTCCAACCATAACCACAATCTGCAAGATGGAATTGTTCAACAAGTAGTTAAATCAAGATATACTGTTCAATGACCAAATTGCCCTCCATATACCTTCATATTTTCTTTCCATGTCAAAACTAAAAAGTAATGTACTTATTTTGAGTTGGCAGTTACTTCCATTATTTCATAGTTGAAGGTAATTTAATTTTCCTAGAATATTCAAACCACAATGCATGGGAATAGCAGAGTAACATACCTGATTCCGAAATGGTTCAGAAACACGGTAATTGTGACCATGTACTTGCTTTCCTGACCATTTCTCAATGCCTGCATACATTTGAAAATCATATTCCCCAGATAACTTAAATTATTTATAAGCATTTTATACTAAATGGAAAATTTATCTATTCATACTAATATATTGAATATAAAAAATAAAAATGTCTCTCTTAGATTTCTCACCTTAATTTTCTATCTGCATTACTAACTAATACATCTTCAAATACCATCTCGGAGCTCAAACCACTTTTTCTTGACTCAATGACTCACTCTAGTTCCCTCGAGTCAACCCTTGAAACTCAGGCGACTTCATTGTTGTCCAATTCCTTTTTTGAAAGGAAAATGCTTTAAAAGTCCCAACACTCAAAACATCCCAACCTTGAAAATATGAAATGCTTTCACGTGGTGGAAAATGCTATTTAAGCATATCTTGCTTGCCGTACAAAGGCTCCTTAGCTATGAGATGCATTCACGCGTGCGGGACCCACGCCACGTATGAATGCATCTCATAGTTGAGAAGCCTTCCATCTCTGATTTCGGCCGAGAAGATCGGTTCACTTATGTTGATATACGTGCCACGACGTCTGCTTGAGTGGCACCATCTCTGAAAATAAGTACACCTGGCCAGTACTTATCTGGCGTGCTCTTAAAAGGACTAAGGGCTAGTTTGGTGTGGTGGAATGGAATAAAAGAAAGTGGAATGGAATGATTTTTTTTTTCCATTATCGTGTTTGGTGCCAATTTTAAAGTTGGAATTATCATTCCCCACTATTTTTGGAGAATGGTCATTGCATCAAAATCATTACACCTTTAAACAAAAGGAATAACTATTCCATTCCATTTCCACCTCCATTCTCATTCCATTCCAATTCATTCCACCACACCAAACTAGCCAATTATTTTTTTCAAGTTCTAGGGGTTTCAACTTCATTAAGATCTATCAAATGGGCAATTTCCATAACTTGAGCAGAATGTAATTCATCAGTTCGTTTGCAAGAAGCTCCGATGTTATTGATAATGAAGTTCAAGTTTGAAAAGAATTGATGGACAGCGATTACTTTTCTAAATGCGGCAACTAATGCTAGTTGTAGTCGGTGAGTTAAGCAATGCACATAATATGTATAAGGACAATCATTAAGAAATAATGCTTGCAAACCATTCCATTCACCACGCATATTGCTAGCACCATCATAACCTTGACCTTGGAGATTGTGAACATCAAGATTATAGTGAGAAAGAGCCACACAAAGTTCCTCTTTTAAATTCAATGAAGTTGTATCTTTGACATGCACAAGATCAAAGAAACATTCTTGTAAAAAACCATCCTTATCAACATATCTTAAAATGAGAGCCATTTGCTCTTTATTAGATTCATCACGAGCTTTATCAACAAGAATACAAAACTTGGCATCGCCGATATCTTCACGAATCTTATTTCTCACTTTTCCAGAAAGAATATGCAAAATCTCCTTTTGAATTTGTGGTGAGGTATATTTGGCATTTTTTGGAGCATTTTCAGGAACAATTTTAGCAACATCATCATTGTATGACGCAAAAGCCTTTACCATTTCAATGAAATTGCCTTGATTATTTGATTGAAGGGATTCATCATGCCTTCTAAAAGCACAAGCTTGATAAGTAAGCCATCGCACCACATCAATTGTGACCTTCAATCTCAATCGATTATTTGAAACTTGTTCGGAAGTTTGTCTAACCATCACTGTATCAATATGACAAGGTTGACTCATTAAGTCCTTACATGCTCTCTCAGCAATGTTATGAGCAGAACATAGACTTCCTCCCATATGATTTAAGAAAGCACACCTATTGCCATCATTAACTTTCTTCCAACTTCGAAATCCTTCATTAGAAAAAACATTGATTCCAGGATGCCCCGTTGGTTTCGCTCCAAAAAGAAAGCAAGGTAAGCAATATGCAGCATCCTTTGAAGGAGAATACTTTAACCAGGTAAGAAATAATTTAAACCAAGATGATTGAAATCGACGACGATGGTTTTCCGATCCAGAAAGCGGATATACTGAAAGCACAATTTGGTATGCTTTCGCTTTGATATAAGCTTGTCGAACTTCATCATGTTTGTCAACAGGATAATCCCATGTTTGACGATGTAATCCTCGATCACATTTTAAAAAGGTAGGATCAACTTTTGTATGTTCAACTCTTGGAGATTTTGGAGGATATTGGTTATCATGAACCGAAACATCAACATTAGAGGCGGAAGCCGCAGAAGGCGCATCATTTTTTTGAAAAAAAACGTCAATAGTTCTTTTTGACTTCACCATCGTATAACACTGTACCTAAAGAGGGTAATTCAAATATAAATTTTTAATACCTAGTGTTTTACATTGTAATTTAAACCATCGATCCTAAATTCCTAATAAGTATAATTGAGTAAAAATAATATTGCACCCTCATTGTATATATAGTTGGATGCTCAAGAATATGTTCCCCTACTAATATGCTTTAATGGCAGAAAAAAAAAAACATTATAATAAAATGATTCTTATATTATCTTATATGAAGATATTCTTTAATTTAATTTAATTTTATTTAATTTTATTTTTTTTTAACTATGCTAAACTCCTAAAGGTCAAAGTAACAAAATCCAAGATTAATTTTCAATGTAATCAAGTAGATGCAGCATAGTCAATCAAAGAAAAGATGATTCTTATATTATCTTATATGAAGATATTCTTCAATTTTTTTTATTTATTGTGCGAAACTCCTAAAGGTCAAAGTAACAAAATCTAAGATTAATTTTCAATGTATTCAAGTAGATGCAGCACAGTCAATCAAAGAAAAGAGAGAAACTGAATTTACCGAAATGAACATTTATTCCATGTGAACAGATCAAGAACATGAGCACCAAACTTTACTAAATCTTTTTTAAAAAAGAGGGCAAAAGATAGGTGAGAGTCGAGACCTTGAGTTGAGCTTCGGCAGCCTTGATCCTTTGAGATCTCTGAGCAGACTGAGCAGCTTCAGCCTTTAGTGGTTGCCTGGCCTTCTATTTCCTCTCACGAGCCTCCCTTGTATTTTTTTCCAACTTCTCTCTAGACTCTCGCATCTCTCGCTCTTCTCAACTCAAAAAAGAGGGCAAACTGATTGGTGCCCTAATGCTGGGGGCCAGTATACTAATTTATTATTATTATTATTATTATTTGTATATACTAATAAATTTTTTTTTTTGGGCCGGGGGGGGGGGGGGGGGGGGCAGGCCCTTGATGGCCCACCCCTCCCTCTGCCCTGCATCTCGGAGCTCAAACCACTTTTTCTTGACTCAATGACTCACTCTAGCTCCCTCGAGTCAACCCTTGAAACTCAAGCGACTTCATTGTTATCCAATTCCTTTTTTGAAAAGAAAATGGTTTAAAAGCCCAACACTCAAAACATCCCAACCTTGAAAATATGAAATGCTTTCACGTGGTGGAAAATGTTATTTAAGCATATCTTGCTTGCCGTACAAAGGCTCCTTAGCCATGAGATGCATTCACGCGTGTGGGACCTGTACACACAAATTTTGTAAGTCTGCAATAGGAACAAAATATGGAGCAAATAATATAATTTTATTAATTTGAGAAATTGAGGTACAATCCTCTGTAATATTCTTTACAAAAGAAAGAACTGATCCTCTGATTAAATCTCCTTTTTCTGTTGGTTGGTTGGATCCAAGGGCTGCACAGGCTTGATTTTGAATCACCGTGGAATTTGATTAAGAATGGCACGTCTTTGGCTGCGCTTATTGTTGAGCACCGTGGAATTTGATGAAAAACGGCACGATTTGATGTGCTTGGTGTTCTTCGCTTTTGGGTTTGAATATTGGAGATGAGAGTTTTTGTATTTCTCTTTGGAATTCTAAATTTCTGAATTTTGACTTTGTGTCCCTTTCTCCCTTCCTCCAAGCATCTATTTATAGGCTTCTTGGATACATAGGATGATGACACGTGTCCTTTCTAATAAGAAAATATCATAACTGGGCCGGGCCGGTTATATTATGATAATTATTCTTAAAAATAATTATTCCAAATATATTTTATTAGGAATAATAAAATATATTCTTTTTTTATTTAATCATCTGGACCGGGCTTAATTAAATAATTTAAGTGGATCAAACTTGGGCCAATTAGATAACTTAATTAAACATTAGGCCCATATTTAAAGAGTCCATTTATCCAAATCAAAGTCCACTAAAATTTTAGTGTCTACAAATTGCCCCCACTTCAAGTCCCGAGCTTAACAAGACTTGTCTCCTCTTTCAAGTGGGACTTGAAGTATCTAACTTTCCTTTCCTTTTTTTTTTTTTTTTTTTTTTTTTACCTTTCCAATCCCACTTTGGATTGGAATTTTACTTTCCAATTTATACAAATCCCTTGCCTATATATATCACCCAAGTTATAGGTTTGACATCAATTTCAATCAGCTCTGAAGGACTTGTAAGATTGTAACCTCTGAAGATTGTGTTGGATTGCGGCATCTGTTTGAACACATAGGTATGACTGTTTTTTTTTTTTTTTTTTTTTCCTCCTCCTCCTTCACGCTTCCTGGAAGATTTTTTTTTTTCCTCCTCTACGCTTCTTGAAGGAATTTTTTTTTTTCCCTCCTCCACGCTTCCTGGAAGAGATTTTTTTTTTCCCTCTCCTCCACGCTTCCTGGAAGAGATTATTTATTTATTTATTTATTTATTTTCTCTCTCTCTCCCACACTTGCTGGAGAGACAAAAAATTTTATTTTTATTTTTTATTTTTTTCATAGCAGAACTTGAAATCTTCCTTCTAGACAACACCGATCAAGCTTTATTATTCCATCATGGTGGTGTTCAAATATTTCGCAAAACAAACGATGACTATCTTAGAGAGCGAAAATAGCCAACGTGTCCAAGGAACGACATTAAGTGTATATGACTCACTTTTTGGTCGCAATGCTATTCAAGTGCCTGATCATGACAATAAACTTTGTTCATCTCATTGGACATGCATGGCCACATGCGAACTCACCAACGTTGGTCTTGATCAGATTAATGAAGAATTTATTGTCTCTAAAGCCTTGATACTAAATTCTTCACTTCATGAAAGAGTTGTTGAGGAAAACCAGTTTTCACTCTTAGGTCTTAATGTTCAGGTGAAGGAAATATCATGGAGTATTCCCTATAAACTTTTCGCTGAATTGCCATACACCGAACTATATTGGGAGTGATTAGAAGATGTCTTGGCGTGTTTCCATGACTTTCTATCAAAACAGCAACTATATGGTGCTCTATTCGCCTTTCTATTTTTCTATGATCGTTATGAAGATGTATTCAAAGCATTCCTTGAATGTTGGTGCCCAACCACTAATATTCTTCATTATTCTATTGGCGAACTGTCAATTTCTCTTCGAGATTTGTATATGCTAGGTGGTCTCCCTTATCAAGAAACAATTTATGATGAAGTTATTCCTTGCGCAGATGAACTCTCAAGAGCCGGCAACAACAAAAATTCTCTCCCCTTGAGTTGTCAACACCTATTTTTGGCCTTCCACAAACTTTCCAAGAAGTATAAAGGATTTCATAACGTAAAGATATCTGACTGGATTAATTTCTGGTTTAAAGGTGCATCAAGACATGTCAAACCTTCAAAGAGAACAACAAAAAATAAAGTTCATTGCCCTACGAGGACTCAAACCCATCCGGTGTGATCCCTCCTGTCCGGTCGATGTCCACCAAAGAGAAGAAGTATTTATTAACCTTGGTGTAGATGAAGCATCGAGAGACACCACTTATCTAGCTGTTTTTTTAGCATGTTGGCTCTGTAAATTTGCCTTGCCTGCACACCCTGGCAACATGATTTGTCCTGGGACTTTTAAGGTTGCGAGCATGTTAGCAGATGGCTACAATATTTGTCTTTCCATCCCAGTTTTGGCCAGTATTTATTGAGGCTTAAATGAGATTGTTTCCTCACCAGATCCTGTAAGCTGCTCTGTAATATTTCCTATACACTATGTATTTGGCTGGTTAAGTGAATATTTCAGAACTAATTTCACCGTTCCTAATATCAACTATTGGCCTAGAATGACATTATATGCAGGCGAAGGAGGAGCAAGATACTTTATTCAAATTATGTAAAGGAATAAACTTAACTCGTATGGCTAAAAGATCTTCAAAACAGCGACTTATTGTGGATAATGGTGAGATGATAAGGTTGACTCTGACACTCTAATCAGTCTTCGATCATGTTATTTGACATTGCATCAAAATGACTGTCTCATCATTGAGCCGTATAGTCCACATAGATTTAGCCAACAATTTGGGTACCACCAAGATATTCCTGGAAAATTAAAGAATGACTTTCGTAGTCGCACCTTAGAGGAGTTTTTAAAGCATTGGAAATCATCTGTTCATTATTCTTCTGGTTGTGATGCGTTGCTTCCCTCAACCTTCAGCCACTAGAAGTCCTCAGTTACCAAAGCATATGCCAAATGGTGGTTCAGCGTATATATTGATCCATTTACATAGGAAGAAACTACCTCAAAACAACCTAAACGCACGATTTCCCCACCAGAAAAACCAACTAAAATCAGGAAGGTTTTAATTAAGGGGCTGAAGTCAAACCTCTCATCAAAGCCAGTGCCAGGGTCACTCCCCAAATCTCGTAATACTTGTGGTGTTGTTGGGGGGTCTAATAGTCATCACCAAACAGCAAAAGATGTTTCACCATTAATCAATGACCGTCGCCATCGTCGGTCAGCAATGGATTCAGATGAGGATGTGAAAGCTTGCGATGAGGATCGTAACTGGAAGCATGTTACTGATAAGATAAGACTTGATCCAGTACAGGAATGTATTGCCACTTCTCTTGATCGATTTTTTACTAGGGTACCTAGCAGTTCACAACCTATACAGGTACTACATTTTTTTTTTTAACTGCGAATTACCATTATGTTTTTTTTTTTTTTTTTAAATAGTCACAAGGCAATGAGGGATTTCTCGGGGAAGATGTCGTCTTTGTTGCTAATCCAACATGTAGTGAAGAATCTATTTATGGAACGTCTGCCTTAGCGTTGGCCACTGCGATAGGAAAAGATGCAGACGTTTCACTACAAAGAAGCAGAGCTATTCAACAGTCGGATGTTTTGGGGATTGCTGAAGTGACTAGTCAAACTATGGAGGTGGTTGAAAATGTTAGTACAGATCATGTAGCTATTCCTTCTTTGCCTATAAGAGAACCGAGTCCATCCTTGCATCGTATTGCCCCTTCCGAAATGTCAATTTTCAATGCAGAAGAAATCGTTCTTGATGTTCATCGTCATGCCGCTTTATGCTTTATTGATTTCATAAAGAGTATTATACGGGATACTCCTACCGACAAAATATCGTCTCGAGCACCTAAACTTCAAACACTTTATGAAGGACTCGTAAAACTCCCTGGAGACCATTCAGCTTTGAAGAGGCGAATTGATTCGTATATGACTAATGTGGCTAATTATGTTACTACATCTTCTTCCTATGCTTGTATGATGACTTCAGACTCTCAATCCCAACGATTGGCTAATATTGATACACAGCTCACCAACGCTAGGTCTTTGGAGGATGATGGTGCTAAGCGTATACAATCACTTCGGTCTAGTTTGAGTGAAGCCGAAGTTAAAGAAGCCAGGTTAGTGAAGGAGTTGCAACAAGCTAGGGAAGAAACTTAGGGGCTTAAAGTCCTCATATCAACGACGGATGCACAGTTATCTCAGAAGAAGGAAGTTGTCACCAAACTTTGGGAAGATTGAAAATCAGTGGAAGAAGCTAATGTCATCTCTAATAATGATCTTGAAGTAGTGAAGCAACTAGAAGAGATATTACGGCAAGAACGTGAAGAAATCATAGCTATGGAATTTTAATATTGATCATCATCTTTCTTCTTCCTTTTTATTTTTTATTTTTTATTTTTTATTTTTACAAAATACCCAAAAGTTGTAACTTTGAATCTCAGCAATAAGACAACTTGATTTATTATCTCTATTTGTTTAACAAAGATATTGTCATTGTTTATTGGTTTTGCCGTTCATAGTTTATACTCTTGCGGGCCAAGAGTATGCGGAATTTTTTTTTTTAGGGGCCGTGCACAGTTTTAGCTCATGCGGGCTAAGAGTATAGTGCAATTTAAGCTCATACGATCAGAAGCATTGCCTTCATGGGTAATAGCGCTTCAGGAACTTGCCATTAATGGGCTCCACTCTTACTCCGTCTTTATCAATAATGAGATATGCGCCGTTAGTATAAACTTTATGAACAACATATGGTCCATCCCATTTGGATACAAATTTATTTCCCTTGCGATTCATGACAATTGGTCTACGAATATCTAATACTAAGTCTCGAACTCGAAATGACCGAGGTCGAACTTTCTTATTGAAGGCTTTAGAAAGTCGAGCTTGATAACACTCTAGCTATTGTTGGGCTTCTAATCTCTTCTCATCCAATGCTTCCAGTTTTTGAAGACGTAAGATGACATTTTCTTCACTTGTAAGACCTTCTTGTATGGCAATCCTTAACGAAGGGATCTGTTGTTCCAATGGAAGAACCGCTTCTACGCCATAGACCAGAGAATACAGAGTTGCTTGAGTAGGTGTACGATGCTTAGTGCGGTATGCCCACAATGCTTCTTCCATTCGCTCATGCCAATCTCTCTTTGTCTGGTTGACTACTTTCTTCAATAACTCATAAAGAGTTTTATTGAATGCTTCCGCGAGACCATTGGCAGGGGCATTGTACATGGAGGACTTACGTTGTTTGAAACCAAACTTCTCACAAAGGTCAGTTACCCAACTATTTTTGAAATTCGTCCCATTATCAGTGATAATGTATCGAGGGACACCATATCGATAGATAATGTTCGATTTGATGAAATCAACCACTGTTTCATTTTTCACATGTTTATAGGGTGTAGCTTCTGCCCATTTGGAAAAATAATCAGTGGCAGCCAAGATATACAAGTGGCCCTTTGAAGACTTGTCTAAAGGACCAACTACATCTAATCCGCATGCATCAAATGGCTATGACGTCACAGCATGGTGCAATGGTTCCGGTGGTTGGTGTATGAAGTTAACATAGAATTGACAGGCTTGACACCTTTTCGCATACTCCATGCAGTCCTTAACCATGGTGGGCCAATAATAACCCATTCTTTTGACACGAAAGTGAAGTTTTGGTCCAGACTGATGGGCTCCACAAATCCTAGAATGTGCTTCCTTCATTGCATGGGTCCTCATATGAACGCCTATACAACGTATCATTGTAATAGATAAATCGAGGTGCTCGTCTTCGTATTTCAGTCTTGTGGCATTGATCTTCGGGAAGCTTTCTATGTTCCAGATAATCAATGATAGAGAGTCTCCTGTCTTCTTCCTCTTGTGTCCAACAAGAAACCAAATTACTTTCTTCAAATTTATCTTCCAAGACTTGTGGCAAGACCCATCTTTGACATACAGGAACATCAACCAAGTCCTCAGCAGTTGACGCCAATGTTGTAGCTAAATTTGCCAAAGCATCAGCTATCCGATTTTCTTTCCTTGGAATGTGTTCTAGCATGACGCTATCAAATCGTTCCAACAAATAAGAGGCATAACGATGGCACGGCACTAGATCATCTTTCTTAACCTCATATTCTTAAAGAAGTTGGTTAATCACCAACTTAGAGTCTCCATATATTTCGAGATCTATGATCTTCATCTCATTTGCCATTTGAAGGCCAATAATCAAGGCTTGATATTCAGCTACATTATTTGAGCAGTTTTTAGCGAGTGCAAAAGAGTACGGAATAACATGTCTCTTTGGAGAGACAAACACTACTTTTGCTCCGGCCTCGTCTGCTCGTGCTGCCCCATCGAAAAACATTATCCATGGAGGAAGGATGTCCACAAGGAAGACTTCTTTATCAGGAAAATCTTTAGAAATTTCCCAATCGGCCGGAATAAGATGGTCAGCCAAGAAATCTACCAGGACTTGTCCTTTTACTGTTTTTCGTGGCACATAAACAATTTCAAATTCGTTGAACAAAATTGACCACCTCGCCAAGTGTCCGGAAAGGACCGGTTTAGACATGACATATTTGAGAGGATCAGCTCTTGCAATAAGATGTATCGTATGAGCCAAGAAATAATGCCTCAATTTCTTAGAGGCGAAGACAAGTGCGAGGCATGTTTTTTCAATTGGAGGATAATTTCACTCCATTGGGGTGAGTCTGCGACTTAAGTAATACAATATCTTTTCTTTATGTTCTTTATTATTCTGAGCAAGTAAGGCACCCAACGATTCTTCTTGCGCAGCAATGTAAAGTATGAGCGGCTTTCCAAGTACGGGTGCTCCCAATACCGGAGAATTGAGAAGGTACTTTTTGATACTATTAAAAGCATTTTGGCAAGATTGGTCCCAGATGAATGGGGCGTCTTTCTTCATGAGTTGGTTAAAAGGCTGACAACGGCCAGCCAAATTTGAGATGAACCTACGAATGAACGCAAGTTAACCTTGTAAACTTCGAAGCTCGTGTAAATTCTTTGGTGGCGGCATCTTTTAAATGGCCTCCACTTTATTAGGATCAATCTCAATACCATGATGACGTACAACGTATCCCAGGAATTTCCCTGAAATCACACCAAATGCACATTTAAGAGGATTCATCTTGAGTTGAAATTTTCGGAGGCGATTAAAAACTGTATGTAGATCTTGTAAATGATTCCTTCATTCTTTTATCTTAACCACCAAGTCATTAACATAACACTCAACAATCTTGTGGAGTATGTCGTCGAAGATCCTTTGCATGGCGCGCTGGTATGTTGCTCCAGCTTTTTTGAGTCCGAAGGGCATAACTTTGTAGCAATATATGCCTTTAGGAGTGCAAAAGACAGTTAGGTCCTTATCTTTCGGAGTCATTCTTAGCTGATTGTACCCAAAGTAACAATCCATGAACGAGAGAGCTTCATGCCCTGTGGTTGCATCTACAGTGAGTTCGGGGATGGGAAGAGGAAAATCATCTTTTGGGCATGCCTCATTTAAATCATGAAAATTCACACAAATTCGAATCTGTCCATTTTTCTTCTTCATTGGAACAATCCTCGAAATCCATGTTAAAATATTTGACCTCACGAATGAACTCTACTTCAATCAATTTGTTGAGTTCTTCCTCTATCCTCGGAACTAGCTCTGGACGGAAGAAACGTTGAGACTGCTTAATCGGACGTGTCCCATGTTTAATAGCAAGATTGTGCACTGCAATTTTAAGATCAAGACCGGGCATCTCTTTGTATGTTCAAGCAAAGACATCCTTGTACTCAGACGACAATTGAAAGTAATCATTTTCTTTTGAGGGGCTTAGGAATGCACTAATGAAAACTGGTCTGGGTTGATCATCAGTTCCTAAGTTGATTTCTTTGAGTTGATCAATGGTAACCTACCCCCCGTCTTCTAGTGTTGGTGGAGCTTTCTCGATGTCATCAGGTTGTTCAGAGTCAAGTTCCTCTTCAATAGTGATGTGGTATGAAGTAACACAAGATGATTCGCCAATGTCTTCTATTTTATCCACTTCTTTTGCTTGATTAGTGAATACAACGGTTCACCTTTTAGCTTTTAATGTAACATCATTGGTGACATCTACCTCTGTTTTACGTTTCATTCGCGAGGGCACTAGGCTCCGAACTTCACTATTGTTCACCACGTCGATGTTAGTTTTCTTTGACTTTCCACTCTTGCTGCTTCTTAGTGATGTATCATTAATAGTACCAATCCGATAAAATACTGTCTTTCGAGATTGAGGTTGTGGAGATTTTCTTCTTTGGTCATGAAAGCTCATTCTGTTAAAAACAGAGGTACGAGGCAAATTGTTGACATGAGAATTTGAAACATTTGACTTTTGGCTTGACAACCTGTTGAATACAGATATTCGATCACATAGAGCTCCTATACGATCGAAGACTGATTTTTGATGCATAGTCTGTTGGTCTTGTTCATCTACAACTTCTTCAAACCCAATGTAAAAAGTGTTTAACTTCTTATCCTTTTTTGTGATGTGAATTCGAAGTGGCCCAGAAGGTACGAAACCGATACCAGACTTAGGTGGAATGATCTTATGCCCTTGATCTTTCAACTTCTTCTGTGTCTCATTGAGGCCATGCATTTTCTCACCGGTGACCTCTAAATTCAGTTTTCTAAGGTTTGCAGGATTTGTAAAATCATACCCCGACTTAGCCATGAGTTGGTATGCTTTAGGATCGAATCCTTCATCACTCCTTTGTTTTGGAAGTGATCCATGATTGATCAGAGATTGAGAAGGCCGCATGAACCCTTTTAACGGAGGCTTAGAAGGCGAAGACTTTTGATCTTGGTGAGGGGAAGAGTTAACTCTCCTTTTAACTTTTGCACATCTTCTTTTTCTTTGGTTTGTGACATCTTCCATCTAAATTATTTGGTTTTAAGTATTTCAATGACAGGTGATTGCCCTTCTTGTCGTTGAGATTTTGGAACATACTTTAAAATAGGTTTCATCCGATGTGCTTTTATCAAGACCCTTCTCGTTTTAGCTACCTTTACAATGTCTGTCACTGAAACATCTAATGGATCACTTAACGCTTCTTTTGTTTTTGTAGATTGAACCTCTTGTGTAAATGGATGGCTTGGGATGGACACTTCCGAAGGTGTATCAGGATCGATATAGAACTTGGCATCGGCAAAATGAGATTTTGCTTCTGTAAATGGTTTATGGTCCGCCATAACTGTTTGTTCGCCATTCTTGTAGAATTTAAAGCACTGATGAAGAGTCGATGGAATGACACCATTACTATGTATCCAAGGCCTTCCTAACAACAAATTGTAGGACGTCTTTGCATCAATAACATGGAATAAGGTTTCAGCTTGGAGCTCGCCAATAATTAGTTTTGCTCGAATCATGCCAATAGCTCTCTGTCCTCCTTAGTTAAAACCTCGAATAATAAGACGGCTACGAGATAACTCGTCGACTGTGATGCCAAGATTTTTCATCATAAATTTTGGTATGAGATTCACCGCTGATCCACCATCAACAAGAATTCGAGTAACTCTTTGTTCCTTTATGTAACCGGAAACGAAAAGAGGACAATTGTGCGGCTTCGAACCCAATTGAAGATCTTCGTCAGTGAAAATAATTGGTGCATAACATGAATCCAGCGTACCTCCAACTACTTCATCATCATCGAACTTTTCAATGATGGCAACGTCTTTTGCATGATTCTCCACAGTCTGGGCTTCATCTTGATCCTTGTTATTCTCACCATCAGGGCTCGTTTTAGTTGAAACTATGTAAGCTGCCACAACTTCGTCATCTAGATATCCTTCTGGAAAGAACTCTTACAAAGTAATGGGCTTCTGGATCCTTTTGCTTATTGAGGCGTGTTTGGTTGACTGTGTCTTCTTGACCCATTTTCTGTTATGGCCAGACTGCTTATAGTGATATTGAGGTTTCTTCTTCCTTTGCCCCATGTCAGAATAACTAGTCTGAAAAATGTCAGCTCGTTGCTTCCGTGGTTTCTTTCTTATCACTAGAGTTCATCATTTTTCATCATCCTGAGGAAAAACCCTTCCAAAGGTTGAAACGTCAAGTGCACTCCCTTTGCCAAGAGAGATGGGGATTGGTTTCAATGAGCCAAACTGGATGGTTGTGCAATATATCTCAGAAGTTAAAGGTTAAGAACGAGCACTCTTCACAACAGAGGTTGTCACAGTAGCAGTAGTATGATTTGAAGTTACAATTTCGTCCGTGTCCAACAAGATTTTCCCTTATTTTGCCAGATTCATCACCACCTCTGTGATACCCCCTAATTTCGGAACACGGGTTGATCAAGTCCGCACACAAAATAAGAGGATATCAAAACAATTAAAGTATTTCAAACAAGCACAGAGTACAAAATGAAATAAAAAGAATAAATAATACGCTGATGAAAACTAATAAATAAAAATTTCCATTAATAACTTGTCAATGGTTACAACTCGGGAATCTGTAACTCAAGGACCCCTTAACCAAAATTCATTATCCATAAATTCATTAATAATTGTTGAAGTAATACTATCCTCCTTTGAAATAAAATAGAAAGAATAGATAAGTCCTCCACCTGCGGATCCTCAACTTTGAGACTTGAACTTCTAATAATCTGAAAAATAAATCGTGGGTTAAACCCTACGAGCAAGTTCACTCTACCAGACCTCTGAAAACTAATAAGTAGATTATCTTTGATCAAAACCAAACCTAATAAAGTTTTAAGTTTAATAAACAATGATACGCATATACATAAATAATTGTATACGGTATAACCTTCACATCCATTAATAGTTTCATTAATTTTTAAAATCATTAAATCATAATTAAAATATAATCATACCTAAACCAATTCAAAACTCGTTCTCTTTTGAAGAGAAACTCCTTAAACCTTAACTCCATTTTAAATAATTATTTAATCATTTAAATAATAAAATATAATTCAAAGAAAATTATATTTAATCCAAAATCCAATAATGAATTTAATTATTTAAACCATACAGCGAATACCTAGGCTTTGATAAATCATCCATGTCTCTTCTGATATTATTTTATTAATATATATAAAATAATATACTAACATGTAACTACTAGATTATTCTAATTTAAGAATATCTAATCCTAATCTAACTTATACCTACAATAACCATATATGTAATTTAAACACCTCATACCCATAGCCATTAACTTATGCTTTGACAAATAAACCATACCATTGTAAATATATTTATTTATACATTGACAACTCAACCATACCTCCTTAAGTATATATATTTGTACTTTGACAATTCAACCATTCCTCCATAAGTATATTTATTTATATATTGGCAATTCAACCATGCCTCCACAAGTATATATTTTATACATTGGCAATTCAACCATGCTTCCACAAGTATATATTTTATACATTTAAATTAGCAACTCATCCATACTTTCTATGTATGTATTTTATTTATACAAATACTTATGCACTATATTTACACCTATGACAACTCATCCATGCCTACAACCTAACTATGTATCAACTTTAAACTTAATAGTAAGCTAATTCATACGTAAACATCTCCTGCAGATTATAAGCATCTCGCAAATTTGCTAACCAGGCTCTCCAGATATATCAAATAAGAATAATAATAATAATCATCCTAATTGATATATATATATACATACACATATATTATATAATATATAAATATGTATAATACCATCCATAATAATCTTTAATTATTTAAATCATATATATACATATATATCAATATATATATATACACATCCCTCCATACTTATCCTAAACAATTAAACCATATATACACATATATAAATAATTATATATATATATATATACACACACACTTCCTTCCATAACAATATATTAATTTAATTATATTTACGTAATTTAAATGCTACTAAATATCGTCAGAAATAGTTTCCCATAAATACTCCATATCAGTTTAAATAATTTTCCAACATCATTTCACTAAAATGTAAATATCTCTTAGTATGATAGGAATCTGATAATGAAATTTGTACCATTGGAAAGAGCACGAAAAATCCTTGAATTTGAGCTCAAGAATGACCCAATTTCGATTTAAGATGACTAAGTTATGACCGTTTTAATTTTACGTCACAAACAGGCAAAACTAATTGGCTGAGCTCAAACGCTACTGTAAGCGCGCCCACACTGGATTAGCTCACTTGAGCTCACACAAATGCACCCAGACCAGATTAATTTTTTGTTGACCAAACCTAATCCATGATCCAGATTCACATGCGCACCATACTTCAATGCACCGCGATGCACTAGATCAATCCACTTATATTAAACTTTTTCAACAGCCTAGATTAGCATTCACACCATCATTCCATTTGCCATCCCACACTGGATTACAACCTTATTGTTGCGCCAACTATAGACGTCGCATCCAGTGTGAATATATGTATAAATAATATATATATATATATATAAATATATATATATTTTCAATAAATATATAAAAATAAATTCTAATAAATTACCAAAAATACCAGAAAAATATCAAAAAATTCCAGAAAATTTAAGAAAAATTCCAGAAATTTTAAAAACACTAATTAACCCCTCTTGGGTCCAGATCTAGCCTATCTGTTGATGTAAACAAAATATGCAACACATTTATACAACAATAAAAATCTAAAATTTTAAAAATAAAAATAATAATTCATATTTTAAATATTCCGTTCTAACCATCATTTAATCAATAAATTTAACTTTAGATTTTGATACTCAAGGTGAAATCCTTATGAGTTCTAAGAGGAAAGTTAGAGAGAACTTGCCTGAAGGTTTCGAAACGAAACCGACGCTTTAAGCCTTGATTTCCTCTTCCAAATCCAACATCCTCTTTTTCAGATCCGGCCTCCTCCTTGTTAGCCTTCTTTTCTTCTCTCTCTCTACCTCTCTTATTTTCTAACGTAGAAAACTTTTAACCCTAAAGCCTTATGTGTATATTTATACACCCATTAAAATCCAAATTCTATTCAAAGTAGGACTACTAAATAAAAGGAAACTAATAATCATTAACTAATATATATATCTAAACACACATATTATATAATATATATATATGCATATTACCTTCCATAATTAATTATTAATTAATTAAATCATATATACCTATATATATCCATAAATATATGTATCTATATATATATTCTTTCATAACACTTATTAATTAATTATATTTATATATAATTAAATATATATTTATAATTATACAAAATGATTATTTAAATAATCACAAAACCATGGGCTTTATTAATTAACCCAATAAGGCTTCATTCAAGCCCAAGACCATATCCTTTGGTCCAACTTTCCTTAAGCCCACTCCAATTAATTTAAATAAATAAAATAATTAAATAAACGCTTAAATTAAAACTAATTACATGAAGCAAATAAACAAAACAAGAAATTACAATCAAGTCACACCATACCAATAAAATCAACATATCAATAATTCAATCAATAATTAAATACACACATAACAATCATCATATTAATCACGAAGTATAATTTAATTAAAACAAGACAATTAGTTTAAGCACTCAACTAGATAAAAACAAATCATATAAAATAAAATTAATTAAACCCAATTAAATCAACTAAATCATTTAAAAAAATAAAATAAAAATAAAATTAATTAATCCCAATTAATAAATCTTTTAAAATATCGGGGTGTTACAACCTCCTTGAAGATAAAACACTTCTCAATTGGATGACTGACAATACGATGGTATTTGCAATATTTTGGATCGTTGACACGTCCCATCTCTTGAGGGCGTTTGCATTCAGAGAGTTCTATAACTTTACTTTCGAGTAAACATTCCAAGATGCCAGAGACATCAGAATCGGGGAAAGGGTATTCCTTCTTTTCTAACTCCTTTAGCGTAGGACGCTGTCTTTCCCCATTTTGAAACTGGCGAGACTTTTTATCATCCTTCTTATCATCTTTAATAGATATCTTGATTGGGGTGGTTGAGATAGCCATGGAATCTTTAGCAGCGGTCTTTGACAACTTATCGCTCTTCTTCCATTCTTTCTTATCCTTGCGTGGTTCTATGGCCACGGGACTTTTGCCTTCATGGGATTTCATACTGATCTCCATGTCATGGGCACGTGTTGCCAATTCTTCAAATGTGCGAGGTTTTATACCTTGCAGAATGTAAAGAAGGCCCCAATTCATTCCCTGCATACACATCTCCACAGCAGAGATTTATGACAATCGGTCCTTGCAGTCAAGACTGAGTGCTCTCCACCGATTAATGTAGTCGATTACAGGCTCATCCTTCCATTGCTTCGTGTTAGTCGACTCTATCATACTAACAGTACGACGAGTGTTATAGAACCTGTTCAAGAATTCTCGTTCCATTTGGTCCCAATTATCAATTGACTCTGACTTTCGGTCGGTGTACCACTTTAACGCATTTCCTTTAAGGGAGCGGACAAACTGTTTAACTGGTAAGTCCCCCTCTGTTCCGGCATCGTTACAAGTCTCGACAAAATGGGCAATGTGTTGCTTGGGGTTACCTTTTCCATCAAATTGCTGAATCTTTGGAGGTTGGTATCCTACATGCATCCTCATACTGTCGATTCTCCTCGTATAGGGCTTTGAGTACATGAGAATGCTCTGTGAGATGCCTCCATATTGGGCTTAGATTGTATTCGTTATCATATCTTGCAATTGTGCGATAGATAATGAAGAGACTGAAGAAACATGATTGGTTTGACTAATTGCCTGTTCTGTCACCGGCATCTGGTTTTGACTAGCCACCTGTTCTGTCACCGGCGTCTGTTTGGGGTCCTCCATGCGAGTACCTTGTGCGGTAGAATTAAGATTCTCCGTCGGCATTACTGTGGAAGATGTAGGATTCCCAGACAGTGGTGGTGTGAAAGTTGCACGATTCCCAGTTGGCGGTGCTGTGGAAGATGTAGGATTCCCAGATTATACTGGTGATTCACCGAAGGTCTGAAATTCCAATTTGTTCATCAGCGTAGTGATTTGTAAGTACTTCTCTTCAACAGTCTTTGTGAGGTTCTCAATGGCACGAGACATAGTTGCTAGTTGTTCCTCCACCGTGGCAGCTCCAGTCATCATAGCAGCGACCACATCTGAGTATGATAGGCCTTGAGAGTCAATGTTTCTTGAAGTGATTGAATACTCCGAAGTCTGACGTGGTGACTCTAGGGGTGAACCGACACTAAAGCGAGCATCATGGATGGAATGAGGTGAATCTGGTCGCGGAATCTCCTCTGGAACACGTCAGGGTTCTTGATATGTTGGGTTTTCACGTTTGCCAGCTTTGCAGGATTGGTTTTCACCAAGTCTTGCTGATGTTTGGATGAAGCCATCGCCTGGGACTTGCTACGTGTCACAGGGCCCGCCAAGGTACTTTCATCACTTGATTTGGCTTTCGTGCCGCTTTTCATGGTGGCTTTGGCGTCGACCTTTGTGGTAGCGATGTTCTTTTGGGCTTTCTTCTCTGTCGGAGTCTTAGGGGGAGCCATAGAATCTGATAGAAAAATAAACTTGATGGTAGGAGAAAAAGATGAGAGGCAAAGGATGTCCCACCGGGCGTGCCACAAATTTATACACACAAATTTTGTTAGTCTACAATAGAAACAAAATATGGAGCAAATAATATAATTTTATTAATTTGAGAAATTGAGGTACAATCCTCTGTAATATCCTTTACAAAAGAAAGAACTGATCATCTGATTAAATCTCCTTTTTTCTGTTGATTGGTTGGATCCAAGGGCTGCACAGGCTTGATCTTGAATCACCGTGTAATTTGATGAAGAATGTCACGTCTTTGGCTGCGCTTGTTGTTGATCACCGTGGAATTTGATGAAGAACGGCACGATTTGATGTGCTTAGTGTTCTTCGTTTTTGGGTTTGGATGTTAAAGATGAGAATTTCTGTATTTCTCTCTGGAATTCTAGATTTCTAATTCTGACTTTGTGTCCCATTCTCCCTTCCTCCAGGCCTATATTTATAGGCTTCTTGGATCCACAAGATGATGACACATGTCCTTTCTGATAAGGAAAATATCATAACTGGGCCGGGCCGGTTATATTATGATAATTATTCTTAAAAATAATTATTCTAAATATATTTTATTAGGAATAATAAAATATATTCTTTTTTTTATTTAACCATCTGGACCGAACTTAATTAAATAATTTAAGTGGATCAAACTTGGACCGATTAAATAACTTAATTAAACATTAGGCCCATATTTAAAGGGTCCATTTGTCCAAATCAAAGTCCACTAAAATTTAAGTGTCTACAGGACCCACATCACGTATGAATGCATCTCATAACTGAGAAGCCTTCCGTCTCTGATTTCGGCCGAGAAGATTGGTTCACTTATGTTGATATATGTGCTACCACGTCTGCTTGAGTGGCACCATCTATGAAAATAAGCACACCTGGCTAGTACTTATCTGGCGTGTTCCTAAAAGGACTAAGGGCTAGTTTGGCGTGGTGGAATGAAATAAAAGAAAGTAGAATGAAATGATTTTTTTTCCATTCTCGTGTTTGGTGCCAATTTTAAAGTTGGAATCATCATTCCCCATTATTATTGGAGAATGGTCATTCCATCAATATCGTTTCACTTTTAAACAAAAGGAATGACCATTCCATTCCATTTTCATCCATTCCCACCTCCATTCTCATTCCATTCCAATTCATTCCACCACACCAAACTAGCCCTAAGTATCCTCGAGCTACTCATCCTATAACTGAATTTACTGACCGAGGAAAGGGTCGCTACCCTTCATTTCTTATGGCGCGCCCCTCTCCAGTCGGATGGACCCCTCCTCCTTTCCTTTCTGAGGTTCCTTCCTGCAGGGGGAACCTCGAGCATTTCTTTTGGCCCTCGACTCGAGCCTCCTTTTTTATGGTGGGAATTTCGGGGCATAGAGCCAGGATAGAGCTTTGCGGGGCCAAGAAGGCGAAAACCCGAGGAAGGCTCTTTGCCTTATCTTCAGTTGCGGGAATCTGAGTATTAATGATTAGGTGACTGAGTTTCAAGGAATTGCCTCACCTTGAAGTCTACACAAGGGGGAGAGAATGTTTAATACCCAATAGTTGAGCTCGAGTAATATAGACCACATAATACATTCAATATATCTCACAGAATTACCATTGGATAAAGACTAAGCTACTCTCATTACCAAGGGTCCTTACCTAGGTAAAGCGACCATCGGATAAAAAGGGAGTTGGCTTTTATGGCCAAGGGTCCTTACCCAAATGAAAATAATATAAATAGGGCTTAAGTCTCACCATTTACAGAGGTTGAAAAATACATATGCACAACCATAACCATAGAGAATGGTCCTCTAGGGTTCGAGCTACCATAGGGTGTTAAACAAATCTGCCTTCTCTCTCCCAATCTCCTCTAGGGAGAATCCCTTGTGTTAGTTTGGAGCTCCACTCAACCTTTGATCTTAACATTCCCGACAGACGTGGAATGATCTCCTTACATCATCACGAACTATCATCAACAACTTATTATTTTTCATACAAATATGAAATTTTATTTTAGATCTAGTCGACTTGGCTGAAAAATAATTTTGCATCAGGGCTTGTGTCTATGTCCGTAAAGCCAATGTCTACACAATGGATGAAACGAGCGAGCGATGCGGCCACTAAAGTGAAGACATGATGAGATCCATCTGGCTAACTTTTAGAATTTAGTAGGTAAATTAATTGTCAAAAAAATTAATTAGGTAAATTCAATAAAGATCGAGATGATAAACAAGTTAGAAAAAGAAGTGTTATAATAATAAACACGAATAATGATATTTTAATTGATTTTTCAAGTCGTAGTATTTAGTCGAAGAAATTTTTGTCAATTTGATGCAGTGGATGAGATTCACACTTAGTCCCATCCCGAGCATCAATAGAGTCTACTAGTCTATGCTTTATAGGTAACAGTATTGATTGAGCTTCTTAATATCAAAAGTCATAAGGAATTTTGTTGAAATGACTTCATGAGGAACAAAAAAAAAAAAAAAACATCCAGGGAGTGCATTCCTTACATTTACAGATTATTTTTTTCTTAATAATAGTATACCTTATCCTTGACAATTATTGCAAACCTCTAACTAAAAGTATGAAGGTGAAGTGGCGAAACGCAATCACGATTATGGAAGTTGGTTGTGGCGGTGGTGGGAGTGGAAAGTGACAGTGGCAATGGCAAAACGCCAGTGGTGGAAAATCATTGTGGTGGAGGAACGAGGATCAAGAGAGAACATAAGACAATTTTGTCAATCTATCAAAAATAAATTGACAATTTAGTAAAATAACAAATTTCCCTTTTAAAAATTTTGACTTCCTAAAAAGATATTTTAAAAACAACATTTTCTTACTTTTCTAAATGGACTTCCTAACGATTCATGCTTTTCAAAAAGGGTAAATTACACCGACACTTCTTGAGGTTAGGTCATATTTCAGATAGATAAAAATTTTAGTTTTAACTTTCACTTACACCCCAACTTTCTTTTACACTTCTGATACATGTAAATTGACCATCTTACCCTCAATTGTTTAATACAAAATATCTGTAATCTTAAATGACAAAAAAGCCCCTATATAAATACATATCCCGTCCCCTGCTATTACAGCGACCGCTACACCTCCTGCATCGGCCACCACCGCCCCTTCATCGCTGCCGGCGCCGCTCTTGTCTGTTCTGCCATCTTCATCATCAGCTATTCTGCCGACCTGGGAAAGTGAAAATATATACTATATATATATATATATAATTATATAAAAAAAAGAAGATAGAGTAACAGACACACCTTCTTCCCTTTCCTTCCCTTACGACTGCAAAATCTTGAGGAGGATATAGAGAGACAGAGTTTTAGAGAGAGAAATACGAGTTTTAGAGATGGCAGCGGACGCACCGTGCTGTGGGACTATGTTCGCGCTGTTTGTGCTGATAATCATAGGACTTGTGATCTTCGCTGGTCTCATGGCTGGTCTCACTCTTGGCCTCATGTCTCTCGGCCTCGTCGACCTCGAAGTCCTCATCAAGTCAGGCCATCCCCAAGATCGCTTACATGCTTGTACACTCTCTCTCTCTATATATATACTTATATGCATATATATAATAAATCTACCCACTACACTACTATTGCTCTCAAATTTCTGATAATTATACAAGAATTATGCAATTTTGTTTCTCGGCAAATGGGGATTATGCTGTTTTCAATTTGGGTTTTGTATTATTTTTCATTAGATGCTAATATTGGTTGAGAATTTCAAATATTGTTGGTCGGTGATAAATTTAAGAGCTAGCTATAGCCCATTGAAGTAGCTATGATGTATTAGGAAATTTCGCAAACTTTTTGTGGACCATAATCTCCTTATTTTCACTCTCTGAGTTCGGAATCAATTCCGGCTCACACGGTTGTTGTATGAATTGGGTAATTAATATTCATGGGTTGGAAGTTGAATTCAACCAGACTAAGTGGGAAGAGAAATGTGTGTTTGTGTGTGTGGTGTTGTCTCAGTAGTTTTAATTGGCAAAGAGGCCCTTAATTGTGTTTAAAATTATCTATTTTTTGGCAGCTAAAATATTTCTGGTGGTAAAGAATCAACATCTTTTGCTATGCACATTCTTGATTGGCAACGCTTTAGCAATTGAGGTGTGTGGAATGCATTTAAATGATTAATGATTGTTGCTGTTCATGTTACTCTTATTTAATTAATTCTGATTTTTTTTTTTTTACTCTCTTTTCTTCGTGCCTGTAGTCTCTTCCCATATTCTTGGACAAGCTTGTGACTCCATGGACGGAATAGAGATAGAGTAACAGACACACCTTCGTTTCGAACTGCCGTCCATCATCACTAGACCCATTTCGCCACTGTGCACTCCATGCTCACCGGCGAAGACATTTCCGTAGCCCGCCGGTAAGTTTTTCAGGCTGCAAGATGGTTGTGACGATGGAGAGAGTTTGGACGGAGTGTTCCCACTGCCATTCCGTACCGTCGTCCATGTTGAGCTGCTCAATCCGTCGCCGTCAAGACTCAAAACCATGCCATCATCTTCACCATCGCCGGCCCATCAACCACCAGCCATCTCCATCGCTTCGAACCTGCCGTCCATCATCACCATAGACCCACTTCGCCGGCGTGCACTCCATGCTAACCTGTGAAGACAATTCTGCCGGTAAGTTTGCCGGACACGTTAACCGTCCACTCATGGTCATAGCCTCCTGTTCTCGCCGTTCCATGCCGCCTTGCAATCACGTCATCCATCATCACTAACGCCGGAACAAACCTACCCCAATTCGGCGATTGCCAGCAGCCACCCATCACCGCTCGCCTCTGCGGACAAACCCACCTCTTACTGGTGTATTCCTTGGCTGCTGTTCCTTAAATTTCAGCGTCATCAGTGCCGACATTTCTAGCTTCCCGCCGAGCAGCTCATTCCACCAATAAACTCTGCCAATAGGATTCAGTTAGTGTTTTGGGGACATTTTGGTCATTTCAGATGGGTCTGTTGGGATAGTTAAGTAATTTTTATATATGAAATAAAATAAGTACAAAATCAAAAGAGTTTTATAGCCATTTTACACCTAAAAGTAATTCTGACATTACTCAAAATGTCAATTTGGAGTGTAAGTGAAATATTAAATCACTTTTTCAAATATAACTGAAAATTGAAATCAAAATTTTCATATAGGTGTAAAATAACCTAACCTTAAAAGAGTTTGAGAAAAGGCCCTTTACACACTTGTAACCGAAGTATCACAACTTTTAAAACAAGGAATGACTTTTTAAGGTGTTTTGAGGTTTCAGTAAGTTCCCAAAATAGGGCCAATATCTATAGAGCCCATACCCAATTGGAAAAACGCATTTCAAAGTGGAGTAATTGTAGTAAAACTGGGCCTATTGACCCCCTTGGCTTATGTAAGATGATAAAGAAAACACAATTTTTTTGTATTTCTTGTAGACCAACGAGTTGAATTGGTAGGATATTTATCTTAATCTTGCTACAATTTAATATTATTATTATTATACAAATAAAGAAAAAATTATAATAACAAATCTTAAAAATTATCTCGGGTGAATAAAAACTCGTTCTTGGTGTCTCGAAAAATAAAAATTTAACCTTTGTGTCATATACATGCACCTGACCACCTAAAGAGAATAGTTGTAAGAGACAAATAAGATGGTAGAGTACCTGGAAGATTCGCTAACCGTGGTTCAGTGTTGTGGCCAATACACACTACTACTGCCTCGAACATATCCACTGAACTCAACCCATTCGTCCTCGACTCAACCACCCATTCATCATACCTTGACTCAACTCGGACGACTTCAGTATCAAACCGAATCAACTCAGTGAGTCCAAACTCCATCGCAAAATCATTCAAGAACCCCAGAACCTCCTCATGCCCCGGATAATTCCTGGGGTCCCCATTTTTCCTAGCAGTAAACGGAGAGTCCGAGAAACCCATTACGTGGCGAGGGAGATTGGTCCGGAGTGAATGCTACGCACTGCTGTGAATGATCTCTCTGTTCGGGTCGAGACCGAGTGGGTCGGACTCGACTCGAGGGTCGTAGACCCATGTTCCACCCAGTTGGCCTCCTTTTTCATAGACGACTATTTGGTGGCCTTCTCTTTGTAATTCACGGGCCGAGATCAGACGGGCAGTACCGGCTCCGATCACCGGCACTTTCACAGACCGTGCCATCTCTGTTACTCTCTGTCTATGTGTTTGTCTTTGTTTTTATAAAGTGGGTCGTTAGTTGTCTCTATATATACGCACAGACAAAGACAAACCATTTTCTAAAAAGTAGTAGTTTGGCGAACCTTTTTCCAAAAATAATAATTCAACCGTCTCAAATTAAATATTCATATTTTTATTTTTGTCTGTTTCAAAGTAAATATTTCATTTAAGAATTAAAATAATATATATATTTTTGATAACATAATTTATTTAATCTCCCTTACATTAAATTTATAAAAAATAAATTATCACATTATATAAACCTATTGTAAATATATTTGATAATTCAATTATTTACTATCAATATAATAAATAAAAAAATTAAGATTCACCATCTTAAAAAAAAATATTCACATAAATTACTTGTGATTCAATTCAATTAAAACAAGTGATCAGATTTTCTTTTTTTAAACTCCTTTGACCAATGGTATCAGATGAATATTGTCCATAAATTACTCATATATTTGGTGGTGTGGTGACTTTTACAAGTGTTGTAGTGCAGTTCAATGGCTACAGTGCATTAGCCAAGGGACTCTCATCATAACTTTGTCCTATTCATAATATACCTAAACAATGAAGAACGTGCAACCTTAAACACACACACACACACACACACACACACACAAACATACATTGAAAAAGCAACACCTTAAATAAATAAGGGTGTGTTTAGTAACCCAAAATATTTTTTTTTTTTTTTTTTTGTCACTTTTTAAAAAGGAGAAACAAATACAAAAATTATGCTTAGTAATTTGTTTTTATTTCCTCTTAATGAAAAACATTTCTTATTTTTATGAAAGAAAGAGAAAACATCAAAATGATGTTTTCTTGTTTTTTCACTGTAGCAGAGGAAACGTTTTCATCACTGTTTCTCTTGTTTTTTAAGTAACAACTGACATTACTTTTCAATTAATACACAACCATTGACATTACTCCATTAGTACTTTTATATTCTATATATATACATTATACAAAATCTATTTTTATATTCTATATATATACATTATACAACTGTATGCCCTGTAATTTTATTTTTTATTTTTCTAATTGTTATACATGTATTGGTTGTGATTTGTTTTCAGATTTTTTTGTTAATATATATGTATATATAAAATCTATTTTTATATTCTATATATATATATTATACAATTGTACGTTTATCTTGCCCTATATATATATATATTCCTTTTTAGATTATGTCTTTTATTGTGATTGAAAGTTGGATTTTGATAGATGGATGAAAAAATAAATTAAAAAAGTTTTCCAAAAATTTTTTTTTTTTGTAACAAATGTTTTAGTAAACACTGTTTTTTGTTTTTTGTTATTAAAATTGTGGCAACAATAAAGGTTACTAAAAGTTATTTTTGTTTTTTATTTTTACTTTGAAAAATAAAATTATGTTTCTGTTTCTTTGCGACTGCAAAAATAAAAAATGAAAACGTTACTAAATGCATCCTAAGCCATACGAACAAAGACAAACATAAAGAAAGAGAGGGGAAGAAGTTGTAATTTGATAAATGAGAATGTCTGTGTCAAATATCTAAAACGATGTCAAAGAACTTTGGACGGATCACATGGTAATTTGTTTAAACTTAATATTAAAAATTATTAAAGGCCCATAAACAAGAATTTAAAAAATTTTAGGGGGTGCAATGTAAGTAGTTCTTTTTAGGATTAAATGCATTAAACCCCCTTAATTATGGACTGAGTGCAATAAACCCTCCTAAATTAAAAATAACCCCCTAGACTAATAATTCGTTGCATTCAAGTACTCAATGTAAACAATCGTTAACAGAAAAATCAAATTACTATTTAGCCCTTGTTTGGCAATAAAAAATTCTACAGAACTGAGAAGTGACACCTAGCCTATATATATATATATATATATGCATTTGGGTCAAACCAATATAAGCCAGGCTTCTTCAACTTTTTCCTTCTCTCGGCTTTTCTCTCTCTACAATTGCTACTTTGTCCATCCCTTCAGACAGGTAGAAAAAAATATGATAACAAAATTGTTTGTTTAATTGGGACAAAACAGGGACATGATTGATGAATCAAACACAGACAAAAAGAAAAGTTTCATGAAACCCAACAGCAGTACCAAACCACTCAAAAATGAAGAGCCGGTGATTTTCTTCACTACCATTCTCTTCTCACTCCTCTTCATTCTCACCGGAAAATCAAACCTCGTCGCAAACAAAACGGTGCTTCTCGCTCTCCACGTCACCGTCGATGGTCGACCCCTCCTAAGCGACGCTACTGGCCGGTGTGAGCTGCCAGTCCAGCATCATCACCGAGCTCGTTCTCCCTAGCATGGGATTCTCCGGCCAAATCTCGCCATACCCCCTCGAAAATCTGACCCTTTTGTGAAATCAAAATTTTGAAACTCGAATCTTAGTTTCTAGGCCTTGAATCACTTTAAACCATTAATCTTTGGGTGATCACCTAATCGTTTTCATGGTCGGTGCCATGACACCGATGAATTTTTCTAGATATGGGTTGGCGTTTTTGGGTGTTGCTATATTATAATCATTAGAAGTTGCAGGCTTCGATGAGAAAGGATGGAAGAAGCCGGCTCAGCAGGTTGAGGTCATAAGGGTATATTTGAGATTACAAATTTTCCCCTGTGCACATGGGTCACGTGTCCGGCGTTGAATATTGGATGAACAACTAACGGAATTTTATTTTTTGCAACGAACTAGTTCAAGGGGTTAAGTGTCTTTCCCAAAGTCTAGGGGGATTTTTTGAGAAAGAGAAAAAAACTCGAGGGATTTAGTGTACTTAACCCTACTTTTTAAAACACACTATTAATTATTATTATTAGGGACATATAATTAAAAATATATATATAAGAAATCAACAGCTAGCGTGAAGAGTGTGCAATGTCCCTAATTATTATTATTAGGGACATATCATATTTTATTTTTTAATGGAATGTGTTTCAGGTACATGTAATTGTTATTTTTTATTTTATTTTATATTTTATCAATTTTAATTCCAAAGTTCTAATTATATGCAACCAAACATATACTTTATTTTTTTTATTCCGTTTGCAGTTTATAAAGATTGCATTCTTTTTGCAACTTGCATAATGGAAACCTTATTGTTCAACAACTATGAAAGTGACATTTCCAAGGAAACGCATTTATTTGGCAAAAGCTTATTGTGGTAAAAATTCCATACAAAAACATGTTTGCAAACGAATGAAAATGCAGTAAAAATGTGTTATGCTGTGCACAGCAATTAAAAATCTTGGCTGCTTATCCAGTTATCGATATCCCATTCGTCCCTGAATACCTCCAATTGAGAACTACAAACAAACTTCATATGCTGCGTGTATATCCTTTTTACCTTCTCCGGAGGAGGTATTCCCACTTGAGCAGCCAGCCAGTCCGTGTACTCAAACTGCCATCAAACCATGAAATCAAAGAAATTATATATATATATATATATATATAGGCATCAATGTCTATAATAAATTTTCTGTACTTGTATGTATATAAAATGAAAAATGAGATGAAAACCTGATTTGGATAAATTTGATGGGTATAGTGCTTGGGGATCCCGGATTCTTCCATATGCCGGTAAAATTTTTCAACATCAGCGAGCATCTCCTCTTTGGATGGCAGAGACACCTTACCGGATAAAACATGCGCTATCCACTTGGATTGTAACTCCATCATATGAATTGTACCGATCTAATTGTAAAATAAAATTCCGGTACATAATTCACCATGAATTTCATAGTAGGTTGGCTAATAACAACAATAACAAGAGTAACAACTGACCATAAAAGGTATTCCAACAAAGGAGAGCCAGGGACCAAGCTGGGGTGGGAAGATATGCTTGTAAAGAGGTCCTACTCGGTTGTCATCATCAATGGTCACAATTCCATTTGTGTTAAGAAATGGGAAATGGTACTTGTACCTATATACAAACATATACGAATCATGCATGTACAAGTTTATGTTCAAGAAAACACAAGAAAACAAAAAAAACTAATTTAGAATCGATAAATACCCAGTACAGTGAAAAATGACATCTGCTTTAACAGAACATCCGTCTTCAAAGGCTACTGTACCATCTTCATTAACATAATTAATCTGTAACACGATTAAAATTCATTATGTTATATCTTGAAATGCTTTTATTGAAAAAAAAAAAACAAGATACGCATGATTTTATAACATGATGTTATTATAGATTTCAAGTACTTGTTATCTGCGAAGGGTATTCTATAAACATGATCCTTAATCCTCTGTTGTGGTATCTTAGTGTTGTAGCATTTTTTAAAACACTTACACCTATTTTCAACAAATTTATTCTACATTTTAACGCACTTACATGTGCTGAAAACAGAAGGAAGTGCGTTGAAAAACGCAAAGGCGTTATCCGGGCACTATAAACATATGTATGTACATATTAAATACATACCTTTGAATGTTGCCATATGTTGTCATAACCGTCTAATTTTGAAAATTTAACATCTGGATGTCTCGAAGAAAGATGAACTTCTTTGGCAACTGTAGCAATATCTCTGGATATACCAAACGCACTAGGCCCAGCTCCAACCAGAACCACAATCTGTAAGTTGGAATTTTTTAGAAAGTACTTGCATCAATTAAATAGAATTACAAGTCTAAGAAATCTATTTGGAGTGCTTGCTAATTCCATTTACATCATCATCAATGGGGTCAGCTATGTGAATAATCTCTCTCCAACCAGGCACAAACTTATGTGGTGTTCAATTTGGAAAACTTAATTGTATCGGTTGTATTAGTGGTTTGGTATCACCTAACTGAAATCATGGATTTGATGGAGAGAGATATTTTTACTTATGTAACATTATACAATTGGTTGATGGCACAGTTAACGAAGTATTCAAGGTGCAGGGAAGTATTGAATATTCAAGTTTGAAATTTTAAACTCTAAGAATATATAGAGAAAGATGTGAAATATATTGTTTGAAAAAAAAAAAAAAAAAAATTTATTTTGGAACAGTCCAAAAAAGAAAGATGGACACTTTCTTTTGGAACGAAAGGAGTACTATTCACTTAACAAATTGCGGTCCATCAAATTTCATATTTTCTATTCATATCATGCTTGGTTAAAATTTAAAATGTACCTATACAACTCTCCTGTGATGTGCAACAAAAATGGTATATCTTTGAAGTAAACCATCTTTGGGGGTATCAAAGACACTCAAAAGGTTCTGCTTTTTGAGTGGTAGTTACCATGGCCTCACATCTCCTTTGCACATCTTCCCCATAGAAGCAACTTATTCAGCTGCCTTACAAAGTCGAAAGTCGAGATTTCAAATTTCGACAAAGTGTGGATGTGTATTTCTTGTCCAAATATTAAAAAATAAAAAATAAAAAATTGGGCTGCATTTTTAATTTCCAAAAGCTCCACTTCCACGTCATACGTCATAGTACATTACCAAATTTATGAAAAAACCCGATTTGAAGTCACCATTTCATAGTTAAAGGTTCTTATTGGGGCAAATTTCTGAAAAAATAACTACAAAATTTGCTACAAGCTAAAAGTAATTAACAATGAATCAAAATATACTGTTGAATGACCAAATTGCCCTCCATATACCTTCATATTTTCTTTCCATATCAAAACTAAAAAGTGCTCTGTATTTTGAGTTGGCAGTTACTTCCATTATTTCATAGTTGAAGGTAATTTAATTTTTCCACGAATATTGAAACCACAAAGCATGGGAATAGCAGAGTAACATACCTGATTCCGAAATGGTTCAGGAACACGGTAATTGTGACTATGTACTTGCTTTCCTGACCATTTCTCAATGCCTGCATACATATTAAAATCATATTGCTCATACAACTTAAATTATATATAAGCATTTTAAACTAAATGGAAAATTTATCTATTCATACTAATATAATGAATATAAAATAAAAAAATAAATTTTTTTTTTTGTCTCTCTTAGATTTCTCACCTTAATTTTCTATCTGCATTACTAACTAATACATCTTCAAATACCATCTCGGAGCTCAAACCACTTTTTCTTGGCTCGATGACTCACTCTAGTTCCCTCGAGTCAACCCTCGAAACCCAGGCGACTTCATTGTTGTCCATTTCCATTTTTGAAACGAAAACGCTTTAAAAGCCCAACACTCCAAACATCCCAACCATGAAAATATGAAATGCTTTCGCGTGGTGGACAATGCTATTTAAGCATATCTTGCTTGCCGTACAAAGTCTTCTCAGCTACAAGATGCACGTTCATCTCGTAGCTGAGAAGCCTTCCGTCTCTGATTTCGACCAAGAAGATCAGTTCACTTATTATTTTTCATACAAATATGAAATTTTATTTTAGATGAAGTCGACTTGGTCACTTGGCTGAAAAATAATTTTGCATCAGGGCTTGTGTCTATGCCTGCAAAGCCAATGACTACACAATGGATGAAACGAGCGAGCTATGCAACCACTAAAGTGAAGACATGATGAGATCCATCCGGCCTTTTAGAATTTATTAGATAATTTTTTATTTTTTATTTTTATTTTTTTTGATAAGTAATTTATTAGATAAATTAATTACCGAAAAAAATTATTAGATTGAGATGATAAACAAGTTAGAAAAAGAAGTGTTATAATAATAAACACGAATAAATATATTTTAACTAATATTTCAAGTCGTAGTGTTTAGTGGAAGAAATTTTTATCCGTTTGATGTTGTGGATGAGATTCACACTTAGTACCATCCGTGGCATCAAATAGAGTTTAGTAGTCTATGCTTTATAAATATACATATATATACAGTATCGATTGAGCTTCTTAACATCAAAAGTCTTTCATATAAGGAATTTTGTTGAAAGGACTTCACGAGAAAAAATACGTCTAGGGAGTGCATTTCTTACATTTACTTTAGGTTTTTTTTTTCTTGATAATAATATACCTTATCCTTGACAATTATTGCAAACCTCTAACTAAAAGTGTGAAGGTGACAATGGTGAAAGGCAATAGTGATTATGGAAGAGACAATTAAGATGATGAGTAGAGTACCTGGAGGATTTGCTAACCGTGGTTCAGTGTGTTTACCATTACACACTACTACTGCCTCGAACATATCCACTGAACTCAATCCACTTGTCCTCGACTCAACCACCCATTCATCATTCCTTGACTCAACTCGGACGACTTCAGTATCAAACCGAATCAACTCAGTGAGTCCAAACTCCATCGCAAAATCATTCAAGAACCCCAGAACCTCCTCATGCCCCGGATAATTCCTGGGATCCCCATTTTTCCTAGCAGTAAACGGATAGTCCGAGAAACCCATTACGTGGCGAGGGAGATTGGTCCGGAGTGAATGGTACGCACTGCTGTGAATGATCTCTCTCTTCGGGTCGAGACTGAGTGGGTCGGACTCCACTCGAGGGTCGTAGGCCCATGTTCCACCGAGTCTGCTTCCTTTTTCATAGACGACAACTTGGTGGCCTTCTCTTTGAAATTCACGGGCCGAGATCAGACCGCCAGCACCGGCCCCGATCACCGCCACTTTCACAGACCGTGCCATCTCTGTTACTCTCTATCTATATGTTTGTCTTTGTTTTTTCAAGTGGGTAGTTGTCTCTATATACACACAGACAAACCATTTTCTAATAAGTAGTAGTTGGCAAACAACTTTGGACGGATCACATGTAAGTTGTTTAATATAACCTAAATAATGAAGAACATGCAACGTTACAAATATATATACACACATACATAGAAAAAACTGCTACTTAAATAAATAAGCTATATGAACAGAGACAAACATAAAGAAAGAGAGGGGAACAAGTTGTAATTTGATAAATGAGAATGTCAGTGTCAAATAGCTAAAACGATGTCAAAGAACTTTGGACGGATCACATGTAATTTGTTTAAACTTAATATAGATCGATCCGGATCACGATCCATCCGATCCGAATCGGATAAGCAAAATAAGCAGTCCAATCCGATCCGAGAATCGGACGGATTCATACATAGTCAATCCGAATCCGATACTCACTCTATCGGATATCCGATCCTATAAATCGGATCCGATTGTAAATTATATACCCTCTTGCAATTTACATAAACATAAACAAGCAAAATGGGTTCTGTAATCCCAGATTTGTCAAACAAGTTTCATGTTTTAGAAGTAAAGCCACAACTTTGACACAAAGAACTAAAATCATTATCATAAACAGAAAGAGAGAGGAAAGATGCAAAATTAGGGTTTGTAATAGATAAAAGAATAGGAAAAATAGAAGAAAAATGAGAGAGAATAAGTATTAAGAAATTACTCTGAAAGGTTTCACCAGTGGATCGTTGTGTTCCCCTTCCCTTTCTTGCTGTCGGTTCCCCTTCTTGCCGTCGATCAAAGTCTCCCCCTTCGATTACTTGCGTTTTCCGAAGTATACAGGAGTATTAACACATAGGTTGTGGAGATTTATTACCATGCGGATGAGAACACTGGCCTTATTGTACAATAAGGTTGTGATTACAGCGGTACAAATCTGCGGGTGTATTTATGATATATATATATATATATAATATAATATAATTTTAATCGAATTGGATCAACATAAATTCATATTCGATTTGTTAAGGTATTGAATTATTGGATTTGGATCGTAATCAGGTTATCGAATTTTTTGTTCAATCCAAATATGAATAATCGGATTGGATTCGAATCAGAATCCGATCAATTGACAAATCTACCTATAAATATTACTTTTTAAAACAATTGTGTACCTTTAAAAATTTAAGAGGTGCAATGTAAGTAGTACTTTTTAAAACACACCATTAATTATTATTATTACGGACATATAATTAAAAATATACATATCGGAAATCAACAGCTAGCGTGAGGGGGTGCAGTGTCCCTAATTATTATTATTAGGGACATACCATAATTTATGTATTTGTCTTTGTTTTTTCAAGTGGGTAGTTGTCTCTATATACACACAGACAAACAATTTTCTAATAAGTAAAGCAATGTTTCACGTGGGAAGAGCTGGAAGGCATTGAAGTTGTCCACAATAATGTACCTCGAGAGACGTAAGACTTGAGGGAAGAGCTGGAAGGCATTGAAGTTGTAAAGCAATTTTTACTTGTGTTTTTTCTTTTGTTTTATAGGTTTGTGGTAGGAGATGGTGTGGGTGTGGGGTGTCTTGACACTAATATACGTTACCAAATCGTATGTAACTTTGCAATTTGAGAAATTAAAAGTGTTTGAATTTGTCAACATAAATTGGTGAATGGAGTTATACAGTTGTCCATGTGATCTCTGTTTATCTTGATTGCTATCTTAAAGATTTTTAGCATCTCTGTTAAATTTTTATTTATTTATTTATTTATTTTGGCTAGTTCAAAAGAGGAGTGTCATTTGCCACAAACTCTGTGGATTAGATGATGGCTGCTACTTGCATTAGCATGATTCTATTGCATTTTTACCACCCAGGCTGCTGAGTAAATACTCGAACTTGTTTGTTTTTGTTTATGCTTGCTCTGGATTGCTATGACTCAAATTTTACAGTGAATGAGCTGATTAGAAGAGAGATAAGCAGAGCTGGGCTGGTTATGAAGACATAAGAGCTGCAGTACGAGCAATCTGCCATTTATTGTCTGGACACCAACGTCAAAATTTTGCGGTGTTCTGCTGTAAGAAAATTTCTGTGACATTTTTACTCTAGTGTAAAAAATTTGTGCACCATGTATTATTGACATTTGAATGATTAATTTTGTCAACTTTGAACAGAAACCATTTAGGAACAGTTTCACTGTGCTATTAAATGTACTAGTGGTCAGTCTGGTTAACAGAAACATCTGCTCAAGTTCATTTTGCTGTGTGTATGTGTGTGTAATTTGTATGTCTTTGTCTTCTTCCTCTGTGTGTGTGTGATATGTATGCCTCCTCTTCAAAATTAAAATTTCCTCGCATCTGGGTGACGACATTTTCTCACCTCCTATTTGATTCAGCTCCTATCATTCTTTTCACCATTTTTTGTGTGTAGATGCATGGAATCAACAGCGTGAGGCAACTTGTAGAAGCAATTTTCGGTGATATTGAGAACAGGATGGTTAACTAAGATGGGGACCATAATAAAGTCAATTGATCTTTATTCTTTAATTCTGTTTGCAGTTTGTACTCGGAGCAACTTCTCCGGAGGGAGGCATTCAAAAAGTGAAGAAAGTGTGGAGAATTTTTTGTTAGGCAGTGCATTAGTTTAGCGCTTGAATAAATGTCTGCTAACAATAACATAAGGTCAGTATATGCTCTGATGCAAGCAAAAATGCTCTTCTGCAGCCGGCCTTAACATGTGGTTCTGAGAAGTTGACACTGTTTGGCTTATGGGTTGGATGACATAAGAGGTGGTTGACACTTATATTTGTGGATGTCTTTGAATTGTGTTTACGTTTTACAGTAGAATGGGTCGTGACAAATTTGAAAAAAGAGCCACTCTCTAGCAAAAGTGGAGCTGAGAAAGCCCATGAGGGTTAGGCTAGTGAAGACATTGGGTTCCAAGAGGGACCGATGAGGGTTAGGCTAGTGAAGACATTGGGTCCCAAGAGGGACCGATAGTGACTCTACAGGGAGGAGATGTTGTTGACACTAATATGTGTGAATACCTTTGAACTGTGTAGACACGTTTTGAAAACCGTAGGTACGAAGAGAGTGCAAAGCGAACAATATCTACGGAACGGAACTGTTCGTGATAATTAAAGTCCTCAAAACCATATATTTGGTCCAGTATGTACGTTTGATTGAGAAAGAGAGGTCATCTGATCACATCTTTGGCATGTTGCACTTTTTGCGAATTGCATAACGTAAACCTTATTGTTCAACAACCATGAAAGTGACATTTCCAAGGACACGCATTTCTTTGGCTAAGCTTATTGTCACGATCCGATTCCTAACGACGCCATGAGCATAAAAGATACGCATGCTGGTTGGCTAAGAACATTCATTGACTGGGAATGGTTCCAGGGAAGGGGCGTGCAGGACCACAGGATGGTACCTCTTCAGAGTTCAGGCAGGTCGACTCGGTTCAGTTCGAGGTGCTTGTCGCTGGTCTTGGACTTGACTATGAAGAAGGGAGTTGGCCATCCCTGCACAAACTGGTCGGGAGCTGGAGCCGTTCCCCTGACGAGGCCATGGCAGGCCGAAACCAGTCAGCATGTATCCTTGGGAGGGCAGGTCGTGGTGGCTGACCAGGGCGCTTGCGCGAGCTGAAGCAACGCCTTGGTGCCGCACGGGCCGTGCCGCTGCGCCAAATCTCTAGGCCCGTGACAAATGGTATCAGAGCAGGACTTGGGGAAAAGCACAGAGGTGTGCCCCCTTGTCGATCCGGGGGTCTTGAGAATGAAGACGGTGCACTAAAGCGTCGGTGGGCAATCAATGCTGTTGGAGGAGAGCCTCCATCTCCCCATGAAGACGCGTCCGTTAAGCCGGAGGGCAGCGCGCATCGGATGGCCGGAGGGCCGCGCGCACCAAAGTTCTTGCAAGTTCAAGAGGCGTGCAAACCGTTGTGAAGGGCGGGTATCAAGTTAGCCGGAGGGCGCTTGTTTGCTCGGGGTGTCGCGGAGGCGGCATAACGTGGGGTTGCGTCCCGAAGAAGTGGGCGTCCCTTTAGCCCGAAACCCTATCATTGGGCGAGTGCAGCCAGGGGTTGTACAAGGAAGCGATGGTGGGCAGGCGAGCATACCACTTGGAGGAGACAGGCTTTGGAATGTTGGACGCAGCGGAGTCAGCGCCGCACTGCGACGAGGGCGTCGCAGGATTTGGGTGGGGGAGAATGTCACGATCCGATTCCTAACGACGCCATGAGCATAAAAGATACGCATGCTGGTTGGCTAAGAACATTCATTGACTGGGAATGGTTCCAGGGAAGGGGCGTGCAGGACCACAGGATGGTACCTCTTCAGAGTTCAGGCAGGTCGACTCGGTTCAGTTCGAGGTGCTTGTCGCTGGTCTTGGACTTGACTATGAAGAAGGGAGTTGGCCATCCCTGCACAAACTGGTCGGGAGCTGGAGCCGTTCCCCTGACGAGGCCATGGCAGGCCGAAACCAGTCAGCATGTATCCTTGGGAGGGCAGGTCGTGGTGGCTGACCAGGGCGCTTGCGCGAGCTGAAGCAACGCCTTGGTGCCGCACGGGCCGTGCCGCTGCGCCAAATCTCTAGGCCCGTGACATTATTCTGGTAAAACTTCCATACAAAAACTTGTTTGCAAACAAATGAAAATGAAGTAAAAATGTGTACAGCAATTAAAAATCTTGGTTGCTTATCCAGTTATCGATATCCCATTCGTCCCTGACTCCCTCCAATTGAGAACTAAAAACAAGCTTCCAATGCTGTGCGAATATCCTTTTTACCTTCTCCAGAGGAGGTATTCCCACTTGAGCAGCCAGCCAGTCCATGTACTCAAACTGCCATCAAACCATAAAATCAAAGAAATTATATATATATATATATATATATATATATATATATATATATATATGTTCATGGCTTCATGCATGTGTATATATAGGCATCAATGTCTATAATAAATTTTTTATACTTGTATGTATATAAAATGAAAAATGAGATGAAAACCTGATTTGGATAAATTCGATGGGTATAGTGCTTGGGGATCCCGGATTCTTCCATATGCCGGTAAAGTTTTTCAACATCAGCCAGCATCTCCTCCTTGGATGGCAGAGACACCTTACCGGATAAAACATGCGCTATCCACTTGGATTGTAACTCCATCGTATGAATTATACCGACCTAATTGTAAAATAAAATTCCGGTACATAATTCACCATGAATTTCATAGTAGGTTGGTTAATAGCAACAATAACAAGAGTAACAACTGACCCTAAAAGGTATTCCAACAAAGGAGAGCCAAGGACCAAGCTGGGGTGGGAAGACATGCTTGTAAAGAGGTCCTACTCGGTTGTCATCATCAATGGTCACTATTCCATTTGTGTTAAGAAATGGGAAATGGTAATTGTACCTATATACCAACATATACGAATCATGCATGTACAAGTTTACGTTCAAGAAAACACAAGAAAACAAAAAAACTAATTTAGAATTGATAAATACCCAGTACAGTGAAAAATGACATCTGCTTTAATAGAATATCCGTCTTCAAAGGCTACTGTACTATCTTCATTAACATAATTAATCTGTAACACGATTAAAATTCATTATGTTATATCTTGAAATGCTTTTATTGAAAAAAAAAACAAGATACGCATGATTTTGCATCATGATGTTATTGTAGATTTTAAGAACTTGTTATCTGCAAAGGGTATTCTATAAACATGATCCTGAATCCTCTGTTGTGGTACCTTAGTGTTGTAGCATTTTTCAAAACACTTATTACACCTATTTTCAACACATTTATTTTACATTTTAACGCACTTGCATGTGTTGAAAACAGAGGTAAGTGAGTGTGTTGAAAAACGCAAAGGGTACTATAAACATATGTATGTACGTATTAAATACGTACCTTTGAATGTTGCCATATGTTGTCATAAAGGTCTAATTTTGAAATTTTAACATCTGGATGTCTTGAAGAAAGATGAACTTCTTTGGCAACTTTAGCCATATCTCTGGATATATCAAACGCACTAGGCCCAGCTCCAACCATAACCACAATCTGTTCGTTGGAATTTTTAAGAAAGTACTTACATCAATTAAATAGAATTACAAGTCTAAGAAATCTATTTGGAGTGCTTGCTAATTCCATTTACATCATCATTAATGGGGTCAGCCATGTGAATAATCTCTTTCCAACCAAGCAAAAACTTGTGTTTTGTTCAATTTGAAAAACTTAATTGTGTCGGTTGTATTAGTGGCGTGGTATCAGCCAACTGATTAGATATTGACACGTAATGATATGATTCATTAGAATAAAATATTTTTACTTATATAACATTATAAATTAGTTGATGGTACAGTTAACGAAGTATTAAAGGTGCATGGAAGTCTTTCTAGTGTCTAATGGGGATAGCTGCCCCCACTGATTTTTTTTATTTACATTATGTACCTCTAAATTTTGTAAAATTTTGAAAATGCCCCCATTAAAGCTATGAAAAAATTTCAATAGTGCCCTCTTTCAACAAAATTTTTGGGTTCATTACAATTTCCAACCTTTTCTATTACATGTCATTTCATTTATTAGATTTTAAACGTTTTAAAGTCGTTTTTAAGAACTAGATACTATGTTATTTTTTGTTATCGTCTTTTTCTTTTACCTTCTATTACAACTAATCTTCGTGTTACTGGCGTGTCTCTAGGCCTCCAATATATGTACCCAAACCGTCTAATTCTTCTCCCTCTAAAATCTAGGAGGGTAACTTACATGGTCAACTGTGTCAACAAAGACATAATAATTACAAAATTTACCAAATGCTCAAAGTAAATAAATAATTAATAAAAAATACTCCCTGTCCCAAAAAGAGTATATCTCTTGGGGAGTATAAATTTTTAAGACCGGAGATACGTGGGACATGCATTGTTCACCTAAAAAATTACTAATTTGCTTTTTTCAGTTTTGAATATTTAAGTTTAAAATTTTAAACTCCAAAAACATATACGAAAAAATGTGAAATATATTGTTTGAAAAAAAAAAAATGAACAATTATTTTGGAACAATCCAAAAAAAAAGATGGACACTTTCTTTTGAGACGGAGGGAGTATTATTTAACAAATTGCTGTCCATCAAATTTCATATTTTCTCTTCATATCATTCATGGTGCAAATTTAAAATGTACCCATACAACTCTCCTGTGATGCGCAACAAAAATGGTATATCTTTGAAGTAAACCATATTTGGGGGTATCGAAGACACTCAAAAGTTTATGCTTTTTGAGTCGTAGCTACCTTGGCCTCACATCTCCTTTGCACATCTTTACCATAGAAGCAACTTATTCAGCTGTCTTACAAAATCGAAGGTTGAGGTTTCAAATCTCTATAAAGTGTAGAAGTGTTTTTCTTGCCCAGATATAAAAAAAAAAAAAAAAAAAAAAAAAAAAGTGGGCTGCATTTTTACTTTCCAAAAGCTCCACTTCCACGTCATACGTCATAGTACATTACCAAAATCTTAAAAAAAAACCCAATTTGAAGTCACCATTTCATAGTTAAAGGTTCTTATTGGGGCAAATTTCCAAAAAAATAATTACAGAATTTGCCACAAGCTCAAAAGTAATTAACAATGAATCAAGATATACTGTTCAATGACCAAATTGCCCTCCATGTATTTACCTTCATATTTTCTTTCCATATCAAAACTAAAAAGTGCTCTGTATTTTGAGTTGGCAGTTACTTCCATTATTTCATAGTTGAAGGTAATTTAATTTTTCCTAGAATTTTCAAACCAAAAGGAAGTCATGGGAATAGCAGAGTAACATACCTGATTCCGAAATGGTTCAGGAACACGGTAATTGTGACTATGTACTTGCTTTCCTGACCATTTCTCAATGCCTGCGTACATATGAAAATCATATTCCCCAGACAACTTAAATTATTTATAAGCATTTTAAACTAAATGGAAAATTATCTATTCATACTAATATATTGAATATAAAAATAATAAATAAAAAATTGTCTCTCTTAGATTTCTCACCTTAAATTTCTATCTGCATTACTAACTAACACATCTTCAAATACTATCTCGGAGCTCAAACCACTTTTTCTTGACTCCATGACTCACTCTAGTTCCCTCGAGTCAACCCTCGAAACTCAGGCGACTTCATTGTTGTCCAATTCCTTTTTTTGAAAGGAAAAGGCTTTAAAAGCCCAACACTCCAAACATCCCAACCATGAAAATATGAAATGCTTTCACGTGGTGGACAATGCTATTTAAGCAAATCTTGCTTGCCCTACGAAGGCTCCTCAGTTAAATGCATTCACGCATGCGGGACCCACACCATGTATGAATGCATCTCATTGCTAAGAAGCCTTCCTATTTCGGCCCAGAAGATCGGTTCACTTATTATTTTTCATTCAAATATGAAATCTTATTTTAGATGTAGTCGACTTGGTCACTTGGCTGAAAAATAATTTTGCATCAGTGCTTGTGTCTATGCCCGCAAAGCCAATGACTACACAATGGATGAAACGAGCGAGCTATGCAACCACTAAAGTGACGACATGATGAGATCCATCCGGCCTTTTAGAATTTATTAGGTAAATTAATTACCAAAAAAAATTATTAGATTGAGACGATAAACAAGTTAGAAAAAGAAGTGTTATAATAATAAACAAGAATATATATATTTTAATATATTTCAAGTCGCAGGGATTAGTGGAAGAAATTTTTATCCATTTGATACTATGAATGGGATTCACACTTAAGTCTGATAGCTGGCATCAAATAGAGTTTAGTAGTCTATGCTTTATGGATATATATATATATATATATATACAGTATTGATTGAGCTTCTTAATATCAAAAGTCTTTCATATGGCTTTTATATAAGGAATTTTGTTGAAAGGACTTCATGAGAAAAAAAAAAAAGACCTCGGTGCATTTCTTACATTTACTTTAACTTTTTGGATTATTATTTTTATATATATATATAATAATATACCTTATCTTGACAATTATTGCAAATCTCTAACTAAAAGTGTGAAGGTGACAGTGCTGAATGGCGATCGCGATTATGAAAGATGATTGCGGCAGTGGTGGGGGACTGGGAGTGGAAGGTGGCAGCGGTAGAAGATGTGGTGGAGAAACGAAGGATCAGGAGAGAATATATGATAATTTTGTCAATCTATCAAAAATACATTGACAATTTAGTAAAATAACAAATTTACATTTAAATTTTTTTTAAATTTCTAAAAAGATATTTTAAAAACAATATTTTCTTACTTTTCTGAATGAACTTCCTAACAATTCATGCTTTTCCAAAAAGCCCTTTACACACTTGTAACCAAGTATCACAACTTTTAAAACATGGAATGACTTTTTGAGGTGTTTTGAGGTTGCAGTGAGTTCCCAAAATAGGGCCAATATCTATAGAGCCCTACCCAATTGGAAAAACGCATTTCAAAGTGGAGTAATTGTAGTAAAACTGGGCCTATTGCCCCCCTTGGCTTTTAAGTAATTGTCGTATGTAAGATGTTATCAATGTTATGTTGAAAAACAAATCCTCTGCTACCTCAGATTAAGTGTTTCATCAGGGAACAATGAGAAAACACAATTTTTTTTTGTTTTTCTTGTAGACCAACGAGTTGAATTGGTAGGATATATATCTTAATCTTGCTACAATTTGATATTATTATTATTTTTTTTTTACAAATTAAGAAAAAATTATAATAACAAATCTTAAGAATTGTCTCAAGTGAATAAAAACTCGTTCTTGGTGTCTCGAAAAAAAAAAAAATTAACCTTTGTGTCATATATATACATGCACCTGACCACCTAAAGACAACAGTTTTAAGGGACAAATAAGATGAGTAGAGTACCTGGAAGATTCGCTAACCGTGGTTCAGTGTTGTGACCAATACACACTACTACTGCCTCGAACATATCCACTGAACTCAAGCTTTGCTGCCTTTGACAAAAACACCCCTCAATGACATGTGATAAAATAACCTAAGTGCCATTTAACTTATAAAATGACACTTTTGAATAGCAAAATTACTAAATTACCTATTTTAATAAATTTAATATGTCCAAAATAACCTCTCTCACATCTCTCTGTAGACATAACCTGACATATATATATATATATAGACTATAGAACTCACTTTGCACGATTTGTATGGAGATATATTATATGCATATATATATATAGAAGTTACAGACCAGTTACGCAATTTGGGTTTCTGCCAATATGGAGATATTATATGTATATAGAAGTTACAGACCATATATATATATATATGGACTCACATATATTGATTTATGGCAGAACAAAGTGCTCTGAGCCTTTTGCTTCCCGGAGTAGATTTAAGCGAGATTTCAAATCGCGCAAAGGAATTAAATGAATCTGATTCAGTTGATTCTAGTGATACCACCACCACCTCCGTCGTAACCTCCGACCACGGTCTCATGATGCAAATGGATTTGGATTGATCTGTGGGTTGCTCTGTTTGTTTTTGCACAGTTCAAGCATGGTGGTGGTGATAAGAGATGTGATATTGTGCAATCACCGTGCGTGGAGAAAGACGGCGGCGGCGGATGTGGTTGAAGAGAAGTGGCGGCGGGATGTGGTTGAGGAGATGGTGGCAGCGGGATGTGGTTGAAGGTAAAGTGGTGGTGGCTGTGGTTAAGGGGTTTGTGGTTGATGAGATGATGGCAGTGGGTGAAGAGAGAAAGGGCCAGATCGATGGGTTAGAAGAGATAGGTAAAAGGGCAAAAGTGTTATTTTAAAGATATAATATTTTACAATTAAAATTAGTTAAATATTGATGGGCAATTTTGTTTTTCCAAATCTTTTAAAGGTCTGTTTGGTTCTAAATTTTGTCAGGGAATGTCATTGTTCAAAAAATGTCTAACTTGTATATGAATGTCATTATAACAAACCTTAAGAGGTGTCGTTGTAATTAACCCTAAAAATTATTAGAGGCCCATAAACAAGGCTTTTAAAAAATTTAGGGGATGCAATGTAAGTAGTCCTTTTTAAAACACTTCATTAATTATTATTTTTAGGGATATATAATTATAATTATATATATATATATATATATATCGGAGATCAACAGGCGTGAGAGGTACAATTAGCAATATATATATATTGTTCACCACTTTATGACACTGACATTTCTTTGGCTAAGCTTATTCCGGTGACAAGTGTTGGGATTTATATGCCCTGGCATAGCAAATTCCTATTTGGCTTAAAATGACATATATTCCTGACATATCTGAAATATTTATAATTTATATAATTGGTGAATTTAATGTATTGTGTTTCGATTCATTATAGAATTGATAGTGTCCTCTTGATTACAAGAAATATTTATATATATATGAGATGGCGATCAATACATTAATATAAATAGTAATCATAAATTGTTTATAGTCGGTAATTATGGATGGAATCATAATTAATTAAGACTTGGACTGAATCCGCTTTAGGTTGAGATATATTGCGAGAGCCGTCGTATGCAATTGCTCCCTATTACCGTCATGGCATTTGACTCTTAAGCATGAGAAATGTATAGACTCTTTTGTTAATTAATAATTACTTTGATTTGTTCGGCGGATTCTTCGGGATCCTTAGACCGACACTTTGGGTAGTTATGTAATTAATAGTTAGATAGTTATATTTTTAATATTTGCATCATTACTACTTGTATTTATTTTGTATTGATTATGGTTGATCACAAAGTAAATTCGAAGGCATTCGTGTGTTTTTAGACAAAATGATTTATTATATATTTATTTATTTAAATTATTATTTTTGTCAAACAAATATTTTATTGTGATCGAGTCAGAAATAATCAAAGGTACCAAAATAAATATATTAATTAAGTAGTCGGATTGATGGCTTTATTTATCCGATAACTAATTATGCATAGAGGAGTCAAAGTGCAATATTGACTTAGAGGTTATTTATTATTTAATTGAAGTTCAATTAATTTCTTTTAGTGGAGTAGAAATTAATTTATGAATTAATTGAATTGGATTTATGGACCGGACCAATTATTAATTCATTGTAGCCAATAAAATAATAGGCCCAATGGATTCTCACTCATAGCCCAACTTGATATTGGAATCATATTAGATTTGAGACATATGAATTAGAGATTGAGAATGATTTGTTATTTCCTTTTCTTTATTTTTATGTTGCCTATAAATATACATGGTCTATGTATATTTTGGTGGTGATTTTTGGAAGAAGGAAAAAGGAATAAATTTTCTCTCTCTAAAAAAATTAGGGTTAGTGTTTTCATCTAATGGAGGCTCCCACAAGCCTAGTTTTCTAAGGTCATTCATGGAGGCTTATGAGTGATTCCTAAAGGCAAAACAATTATCAAGAAAATGGAGATTCATGGAAAACGTGTCTAGCAAAAGGGATCTACAATAAGTGAGAACATTCACTTTAGAGGAGAGATCTAAAATTTACTCAAACCTTGATGTAAGTATTCAATCTCTTAATTGAATGATACATCATGTTTTATTTTTGCATAAAACTTGTCTCTATGTGATGAATCAACATTTATGAATTTAAATCCCTAAAAAAGTTTTTAAAATTAACACGTTTCCCAACAACAAGAACAACAATTGAATGGTAGAATGGATTTTCGGTGTTTACGTGTATCGAGTGTATAGAGTGTGAGTTTGAATCCTTCCACTACTTAAGTTCGTGACTTAAATCTCACCCGGACTGGCTGGTACGGGTGTAGTTCTCCTGTTAGAAGACCTTTTAACAACATAAAAGTAAATAACTTATTATGGTAAATTTTATTCCATACAAGAACATGTTTGCAAACAAACGAAAATGCAGTAAAAACATGCATGCATCTTATATATGCTGTTTCCAGCAACTAAAAAGCTTGGCTGCTTATCCAGTCATCGACATCCCATCTGTCCTTGTATCCCTCCACTTGAGAACTATGAACAATCTCCCAATGCTGTGCGTATATCTTTTTTATCTTCTCCTCCACAGGTGGTATACCCACTTGAGCAGCCAACCAGTCCATGTATTCATTCTGTCATAAAACCATGAAATCCAATGAAATCATATATATATATATATATTCATGCATGTATATAAGCATCAATGTCTATAATAAAATTTCTATACTTGTATGTATATAAAATGACAAACATCGAATAATACAACAATAATGGCAGCTGGGGAATGAAAACCTGATTTGGATGAATTTGATGAGTAAAGTGCTTGGGGATCCTGGATTCCTCCATATGCCGGTAAAGTTGTTCAACATCAGCGAGCATCTCCTCCTTGGATGGCAGAGACACCTTACCGGATAAAACATGGGCTATCCACTTGGATTGTAACTCCACCATACCAAATATAATGATCTAATTGCAGAGAAAAATATTTCAATTCACCGTGAATCTCACAATAGAATCCACAGTGACAACAAAAATAGCAAGAGTAACAACTGACCCTAAAAGGTAATCCAACAAAGGAGAGAAAAGGACCAAGCTGGGGTGGGAAGACATGCTTGTAAAGTGGTCCTACACGGTTGTCATCAATGGTCACAATTCCATTTGTTTTCAGAAATGGAACATGATATTTGTACCTATATACAAACATATAAGAATCATGCATCCGCAAGTTTATATATATATGTTCAAGAAAATAAAAGGAAAAATTAGTTTGGAATCGATTCGTACCCGGTACAATGAAAAATGATATCTGCTTTAACAGAACACCCGTCTTCAAAGGCTACTGTTCCATCTTCATAAGCATAATCAATCTAAAGCAAGATTAAAATTCATTATGGTACATCTTGGAATGCTTTTATTAAAAAAAAAAAACAAAGAACAGATAAACATGATTTTGCAACACGTACTATTTTATTGTAGATGTTAAGTAATTGATATATGTGAAGGGTGTTGTATAAAAATATACCTTTGAATGCTGCCATATATTGTCATAGCTGTCTAATTTTGAGATTTTAACATCTGAGGCTCTTGATGAAAGATGAACTTCTTTGGCAACTTCAGCAATTTCTCTGGAGATATCGTTCGCACTATACCCAGCTCCAATCATTACCACAACCTTGTAAGTTGGAATTGTTCAATAAGTACTTGAATCAATTAGCTCGGAATACGTCTCCTCCCTCGAAGAGGAGGTGAGAGGTGAGAGGTTCGAGCCCCTTAACAATTCTAACACTACTAGAATTAATAAAATTGAATGCTTGACATATATAATCCTTGGATACATTAACGAAACAAGTTTGCTAAGAACTTTGGGTCATGATCCAATTTTGATACTGACATTACCAAATTATAAAAGTAAACAGATTTGAAGCCACAATTTCATGTTGTTATGGGGCAATTGTCCCAAGAATTTTCAAAGCAAAAGGCATGGGAATAGTGAGTAACATACTTGATTCCGAAATGGTTCAGCAACACGGTAATTGTGACTATGCACTTGCTTTCCAGGCCATTTCTCAATGCCTGCACACATATGGAAAATATATACAAGATTATATATTGCCAAACAACTTATAATTATTTATAAGAATTCCATACTAAATGGAAAATAAATCTATTTATACTAATATATTGAATATATAAAAATATATATATGTCTCTCTTCGATTTTTCGTCTTAATTTTCAATTTGCATACAGCCTCAGATACTACCTCGTAGTTCAAATCATTTTTTCCTGACTCAATGGCTCACTCAAGGTTTGTCGAGTCAACCCTCACAACTCAGGTAACGTCATTACAACCAACTTAGTGGGTCCAAATTCTTTTTATATGAAAATACATGATGATGACATCAACATTCATATACATAAATCAATAAGTGTCCAACTTTTGAACTCAAAATCATTATTCATATGAAAATTTATTTAAGTTATGCTACTATTTCAACTGCAAGTGAATGAATTTGGCCCACTATTTCAGATGAAATGGAGCTTGTAAATTATTTTTCAATTTTTTTTTTGACAAGATTAGGGTTGCAGATGAGTTCAATTCGATACACTTCCCAGGCTAAATGGAATCGAAAATGGAACCATTCCCAACGATTTCAAAATTTTAAAACCGGAATCGGAAAAGTTAGGAATTGAAACAGATGCACAGGTGGATTCTTTGTACACCCCTCGTCAAGGTGGTCTTCTCTTTGTCTATCCTAATGTATTCAATGATTAAAACAAGCAACCTGCCCAACCACTAATTAAAGTGAAGACGAGATGTGGTCCACCAGGCCAACTTTTAGGTAAATTCAAGAGACGATCGAACTAGATGATAAACAAGATAGAAAAAGACGTGTTATAGAATAAACGAACACTACAAATACATATACATATATATATATACCTGGAAAATTCGCTATCCGTGGTTCAGTGTGGTGACCATTACACACTACTACCGCTTCGAAAATATCCACTGAACTCAACCCACTCGTCCTCGACTCAACGATCCATTCATCAATCCTCAACTCAACCAGCTCAACTCGGACGACTTCAGTATGAAACCGAATCAACTCAGTGAGTCCAAAGTCCCTCCCAAAATCATTCAAGAACCCGAGCATCTCCTCACGCCCGGGAAAATTCCTCGGATCCCCATTTTTCCTAACTGTACACGGATAGTCCGAGAAACCCATTATGTGCCGAGGGAAATTGGTCCGGAGCGAATGGTACGTACTACTGTGAACGATCTCTCTGTTCGGGTCGAGGCTGAGTAGGTCGGACTCAACTCGTGGGTCGTAGACCCATGTTCCACCAAGTCGGTCTCCTTTTTCGTAGACGACGACTCGGTGGCCTTCTCTTTGAAGTTCACGGGCGGCGACCAGACCGGAGACACCGGCTCCGATCACCGCCACTTTCAAAGAACGTGCCATCTCTGTATCTATTAGTATGTGTTTTTGTCTTTGTTTATTCAGGTGGGTGGGTGCATATGTACTTACTGTTATTTATAGAGGGACAACATTTTTCTTACAAGTGACCTTCTCCCAAAAAAACAAAACATTTTTCTAATAAGTCGGGCAAGGTTGGCGAGAAATAATAATTTCCCTCCATTTTTTATTAGTAATTTATTTTTCTTTTTTTACGTATTTTAAATTAATTATCCTTTTTAAAAATTCAAGTATTTTATTTTTATATTTCTATCATTATTCTTTATTTTTTTAAAAAAATTTTAAACTTTATAATTATATATATTTAAATTTAAAAGAATAATTTGATAATTTTAAAAAGAGTCAATGCATTAATTACATGTCTTCTCAAAAAGTTATAAAACTAAAATTGGACAACTAATATGGGAGGTAATATTATAATAAGGGCAAGTTATGATCCTATTGCTCGAAATAAACAAAAGGAAAAAATAATAATAATACTAATAAATAGAAATCTGAAGGCCTTTTATGTACAAGGTCACATTAAAAAAAGTTGACAATACAGTCTTATTTATTTATTTAACCTTTACAAACACTTGCAAACTTGAACATTTTCATCATAGAAGTATCTAGTCTTTTTATAAAAGAAAATGACAAAGATTTAGTGGCGGCTTTTCCCAATGGCGTTCGCATCCAATTACAACTTGACCACCTGTCCCATCCCCCACCCATTCTCCTACAGCAATGATGAAATAAATACTCATTCGAAAATGATTCTTATAACGAAATATCTAAGCTAGGCTTAAAAATTTCTATCCGTTTAAAATAGTAAATGGAATTCATGTTTGAGTTTGTCCAAAATATCTGATAAATAAAAATTATTCGGTCAGAAAAATAAATTTAAAGCAATCGTTGCAAATATCATTATTCATATTCATTCGTCAATGCAACTCAAATCAGTTAACTTCAGTACTCCTTACAACTTATGACAAAATGCTTTGGCAATGTCTTCACAAAAAGTTGGGTTGGTTCAATAAGGGGATTAATTGGAAGGTTTTGTCGAATTTCAATCACAATAACATTAATATGGTTGTTTGTTAATAGCGGGTGATGGTAAATAGTGGATGATCAGTTTAATGGGTTTTGTCGCCATTGGGAGGAGTTTGTAGTAAAATTGAAGACTTTGTACCTTCATTCATTTTTTTTTTTTTAAAATTATTTTGTAGGAAGGGGATTCATCAATAATGGATGATTTTAGGCTCCATAATATAATTTTACTGATTGATTGATGAATCCTCTTTTACAAAATAATTTAAAAAAAAATAAAATAAACGAGGGTACAAAGTCTTCAATTTTAATATGGTTGTCGAATTTCAATCACAATAACATTAATATGGTTGTTTGTTAATAGCTGGTGATGGTAAAATTGAAGACTTTGTACCTTCATTTATTTTTAAAAATTATTTTGTAGAAGAGGATTCATCAATCAATCAGTAAAATTATTATATTTTAGTCTTTAACGTGAATTTCTATTGCTGGCAACATTGGAGGGAGGTTGGTATAATTTTTGAAATATTAGGGGTGATGTATGTAATTAGGCCTAACCTCAAGGAAAATAAGTGATATTTTTAAGCAAATAGCTTCATTGCCTATTACTCAAACATAAATCCATATTGATTTTTCCCACATTGTTGTAAAAACAATACGATTTTAGGTTCTGTTTGTTTAGATGTAAATTATTTTATTTTATTTTCTATAGACAGAAAATATTTTTCAGAAAATAATTTTTTTATTTTTTGGCGTTTAATTGTCATAAAATATTTACGAAGAAAAAAATATTAAAATCTAACAACAATAACTTATCCATTAATTTTTGACAAATTATTTTATACATGTGCCTGATGAACTTGACCTAGACCTTTGCTAAACACACCAAAACAATATTATACACAATCTCAAATATTTTACATCGAAACAAACAGAGTAAATTATATTTATTAAGTAAATAGCTTCTGAGAAATATACGATGATGATCAAGGGATTAAACTCAAGGGCTAAATGCAATAAAAAAAAGCCAGTGGCTAGTGACTTTACCACAGAGCAGAGAAGGCCTGATGAAGTGAGATGAACATGCAGCCAAAATGAAATAATATGTTGTTCTAGGATTAAATTCTAGCGAAAAAACCTTGGCAGGATGGAAAGGAACTGAAAGATACAAATTTAACAGAACTTAGAAAGTGGAATGACAATATTTTGTTCCTCTTTCTTTGAAAAAACAATTGACAGAGAACTGAGAAGAACGTACACGAGAAGATGGCGAAGCAACACTTGCACCACCAGAATCACCAACTACTTTCAAACGCTCATCCAGTCTCGGTAAAGGCTCTTGTCGTGCTATCGGTACCAAAATTTTTGCTTCCCAGTTCAATGTCCCTTATTTTTGACACCGGATTCTTACTTAGAATAGCTCCTTATGCCACAACGGGAACTACTCTAAGTAAGAAACCATTGACAAAAGTAGGGTTTCGGAACTCAACAAGAGAACTTCAATCAGACCCTGAACCTGCAGATATAAAAAGCACATATATCAACATACTTGACAACCCGATTTTACCATTGTACCAAACAACGAGTCTTGAAGTCAGGGAGTCATTGCAAGTGATGCAACTGATGAGAAGAAATGAGATCGTGAAGGATGTCTAATGGCTTCGATTTTGTTTTTTCTTCTCCTTCCTACAATAAATTATTATTATTTTTAGATAAGAGCAATAGAACTGCAGGAACTAACATCATTATTTGCATAGGGAAAAAAGATGAAGTAAAAAATAGAAGTGTCACCATTTTGTATCTAAATAAGTGATGGTGATTTTGAGTCTATTTTAGTTCCTTGTCATACATGGACTTTTAGTTCGCAAGTGTTCTTTTGCTGTATGCATTCTCTATTCTTATTAGAAATACTTACTTCTACTTAATTTGTCTTATCCATCTTACTCATGATCACTTTTTACGTAACAGCTTTCTATTTGGTCATTGTATTAATGCTAGGAAGCTATTAAGAGAAGGAATTAAATCCCAATAAAATCCATAATTATTGGCATCAACAGAAGGAAAAAGTATAGTGTAGGAATACAAGATAAGCATACAAAACATTATTCACTGATCAGCTTTTTGTTGCATATAATTTTCGTGAAATTTCCGGCTATGAAAGGCAGCAGCCAGCAATATCAAGTAGACAGTATTAGATTTGGTGCATATATACAATTAAACAAATGCCACACTGAAGGTTTATATCAGCATGTTTGCAAAACAATAATCAAGGATATGAAATATCTGTTAACCGCATATATTCATCTGAGCCCTGATCCAAAAAATACAACTCTCTCTGCTTGAGCTAAAAGACAGCAAAACAGTCAATTTCTGGATCATTTAAATTCCTCCCGGAAGCAAATAGGTAGTAAACATCTTACATGTCCTAACCAAAGACTAAAACTAAACTGTTACAGGTAAACAAACAATGGAGTCAGCTATAACATTGATAATAAATGGTTTAGAAACCTTAGAGGATGGAATGACACGTGTTGAAGAGGAGGATAATCTTGCATATTGTGGTGCTTTGGAAGTTCCAATCTCATTATGAACCTATGACAATTAAACAATTTAACACTCTAACTAAAACCTTTTAAATAGACAATAAAAATGATGTTACCTGTTGGGAATCCAAATAGTTAGAAGGTTGAGGATATGATTTAGTAGGAGCTTGTTGGTCTGAGTTATTAGTGTTCTTTTCCCCCTCCAATTGTGCAATCTTCATAACTATCTACATATGCTCTTTTAACACACGCACCTCTTCATTGGATTCCCTTCTAATCTGAATGCCAACAAATCTGATGGAGTCAGAACCTACCATGTCTTTCTTCTCCCATAACTTGAGAGAATAAGTCATCCCTAGCTACAGCAGATTGTGTTGGTTGCTGGCTTGCTCGTTCTTTGAACTGATTCTGCACAATCATAGATCATAGCCCATAAATATTGTGCATTAAGTTGCAGCATTTTCTTCATTAAAGGCTATGTAGCTTGTAAACAAAATTATCCATTTTATTTCAGATTCAAAGACTAAAAAATAAAGGCATCAAAAATCAGGATAGCTGCAGATGTATGCGTAAAAATGGAAAAGATTAGCACACAAGGGAAGCCAAAAACAAGTACTTGGACATATAATTATCATTATTATTCAAAGAAATATGTTTCATGTTACAAATAAGCAGGGCATAAATTGTTTTCAAAAGTACTACTGCATGATACAAGTAATTGATTTATGCAATAGTGATTATCACAGGACTCGATGAATAATTTTATACATCTCTTGACAGGGTCTATATGAACATGCTAAAACCAATATTTATGATCTTAATTATGATTACCATTGCAAATAATTGGAGTCTATTGTTAGAAGTATAATATTCGCTTTCATGTTTCCTGTAAATGCATCTGTATCCGCTGTCACAGGCAATATGTTTGTTCTGATTCCAGGGAACCACAGGAATTCAAACTATAATCAACAATTTTTGCACTGGAAATGGAGAGCTTCAGCTACTGCAACTTTGAATCTCTTGTTGTCAGATTCGGATGGCGAGTAAGGAACATTTTTGTTTCATTTGCAAAACCAATATATATAAACTTTAATTAATTTCCATGTGGAATTTGGAAGATTTGTAAACAAATAAGAACTCAGTATCACTTCTAGTGTGAAAATTTTTGAAGGACATGTGAGATCTAAGGCCCATTTCTGCAAGCAACAATTGACATCTAGAGCAAATATTTACATTTCCCTTTTCTTGAAGGCAACACATTAATAGCTAAAGGACTTGACTTGCAAAACTTTTACTATACTTTTTGGGCTGAATTTGTTAGAGGATAACATTAAGCATGGAAGGAGAAGAGACTATGAGCAGATCTGTGCTATTCAGGAATCCATAATTTTTAAAAAGAGTACATAAGAAATCAAATACAAGAGAATCAGACAATAATATACCATGCAAAAAACAAGAAACAAAGCAACTAACAATCTAAGGCAATAAGCAAAAACAGATTCACAACTCATGCATGAAAATTCAGCAACCTGAGCAAAACAAAGCCACCACACAACTGCAGCCAGTAGAGAACACTAACCAGATCATGCCACAAACTCCAAAGTGAAGGCAACCAAAGCTCATAAGAAATCGGCCAACAGAATCTAGACACAAGAAAGGTACAACCAAATGTTTGACAAGAACATACCTGTCCCTCGACAGAGTTCCAAAAGTAACCGCCATTGATCTGGAAGGACTGGATCATCCCAATCTGCTAGACGTTCTTCGTCAATCTCATGTGTCATGTAACGCTTCCTCATCAGCTCTGCCTTCCAATCCTTCCACTTGTTAGCAATAGATAGTACCACCCAATCTCTAGCATATGGTGGAAGATCAAACTTCTCACACACCATAGAAGTAAACAATTTAATATCAATTTTAACATTAATATTATCATTTGCAAAGAGAAAAATAGTCTGTTTATCATATCAAAACTATTTTCCCAACGACCTCCAAAGATGCATTTGGTATTTTGCTCTAACAGAGCAAGTGAGTGGCAACAAGTCACCTTTCCATGCTACAGTACCAAGAAACTGGGCCAAAGTCCCACCTTCTTTCCCAATGGGCTGGCTGACCTCTTGCATGCTCCATATATCGAGGCAAATTGTGCCCCCAAGAGTCTTTTGCATCCTCAATGATCTAATTAAGACCCAAAAAACGTACAATTCTTATATTAATATTCTGGTCTCAGTTGCAACAAGGTTATTAATTAATTACATAATATAATAACAAATCTAGTAAGGGGCAGAAAATTTGTAATAATAATTTTCAATATCCAGCTCTCATATAATGGTATATATGATCCTGTGAATGCCAGAATCATGGAAACAAATAACAGTATGTAAAATTAAGATGATCTACCAAGTGTAGGTGTGGGATAATAGTCACGTGATTAGCACATATATCATTGACTGGAAATGCTACCTACCAGTCTAGCAAAACAAAAAATTCAATTAATAGTAACAAAAAATAAATAAAAAATAAAAGAGCATTTTCCACGCTTGATGCTGCCACTGTTTTATCAAATTTGATGTGAATTTAGGGAGAAACTACCTAAATAACATTAATATAATGTGAAGAAGGCGGTCACAGCTCCATTTTCCACCGGACTTTTTCAAAGAAATACGTCCGATGTAGATGACAACTAAAAGAATCTAAGTTCTTTACTGAAAAATAATATATATATATATATATATATATATATATAAACTAAGTTCTTTACTGGGAAAAAAATCAAATAAAGTAACTATCGTGGAGAATGTGAAACTAACCAGCAGTAGCTAAACATGATACAATCAATATATAAGCTTGAAATATAAGCTTCATACCCACATCACCATGGCCAGGATGTTGAGATGGGCTAGGCTGTTGGTGAATGCCATGTTAAGGAAGCTATCCTTAACCACTTCACAGCCCTTCTTGGTACAAACCCTCATCTCTATCCAGGTAGAAATTGTTTGATTCAATATATTACTAAGTCTGTACCAGATTACCTCACTGAGCAGCTTACTGCTTTGCCTACACATGCTGAAATCCAACACTGTTCCTCTCTCTCAACAAAGAGAAAGCCCCAGGCCCAGATGGTTTTAATGCCTTCTTTTTTCACAAAGCTTGGGCTATTATTGATGATGATATCATCAAAGCCATTCAAGAGTTCTTTACTAATGGCAAATTACTTCAAGAGTTAAATTGTTCATACATCTCACTGGTTCCAAAGACCCCAAACCCTTCCTCACTTCATGAGTTCAGACCTATTTCATCTTGTAACACAATCTACAAATGCATTTCTAGACTCCTAGTTCTCAAATTTAAGCCAGTTCTTCCCCTCTTAATTGATCCTAGTCAATCAACCTATGTTCAAGGGAGAGCTATCAGTGATAATGTACTTCTTGCTCAGGAGCTAATGCATGGATATCACTTAGCCTCATCCACTACCTCACCTAGATGTGCTATCAAGATTGACCTTCAGAAGGCATTTGACTCAGTGAACTGGGAGTTTCTGCTTGACACGCTCACCATTTTTAACTTCCCACAACAACTTATTCATTGGATCAAGGCCTGCATTACATCTCCATCTTTTACTGTCTCTGTCAATGGATAATTTACTGGTTTTTTCAAAGAAGCTAGGGGTTGAGACAAGGGGATCCTCTGTCCCCCTTCTTGTTCACAACTGTTATGGAGGTTCTATCATTAATCATTTCCTCAATCACTTCACAGTCTCAATCATTCAAGTTCCATTGGAGGTGTAAAAAGAGAGCCATCACCCATCTTATTTTTGCAGATGACCTCCTACTTTTTTCTCATGGAAGCTTACAGTCAGTGAGTATACTACACAATGCACTACTCATCTTCTCAACTATCTCTGGTCTCAACATCAACAAGTCTAAGAGCTCCATCTTTTTTTGTGGTGTGGATCAAGCCACCCAAAATTCAATTTCTAACTTAATTGGGATAGGAATTGGATCTCTCCAAATTAGGTACCTTGGTGTACCCCTCATTACCACAAGACTTAAAGCCCATGACTGTAGAGCACTGGTTGATAAGATATCAAGCAGAATGAATCACTGGACAAGCAAGGCAATTTCTTATGCAGGTAGAATTCAACTAATACAATCCATCATTGCTAGCATTCAGATGTATTGGGCTAGTATGTTTATACTGCCCAAGGCGATCCATAAAATTAATAGGTTATGCAGGAACTACCTATGGTCTGGCAATGGTCTTAACAACAAAAAAGCAAAGGTGGCCTGGCTCCATGTTTGTAGACCTAAAGGGTTGGGTGGCCTTGGCATCCCAAATGTTGAACTCATCAATAGGGCTTCCATGATGAGACGTGGAAAATCATCACTGATTGCAAAGATAGCTCTTGGGCTCAGTGGATAATTGATCACCAACTGAAGGACAAATGCTTTTGGGAACTGAATATTCCACAAAAATGCTCCTACAATTGGAGATCCCTACTGCAACTTAGGCCTGCATTTATGAGATTGATCAAAGTAAATATTGGGAATGGGGAGAGAATTACCTTCTGGCATCACAATTGGTTAGAGGACAGCCCTCTTTGCAACAGATTCTCCCATGCTCAAATTGACACTTCTGGAATCCCTCTCAATGCTAGACTGAATGGTTATATGTCAGCACATACATGGAACTTCCCAAGAAACATAATCTCACTTCTACCAAGCCTGCAACACATTCCCTTTGCTGGTTCAGGTATTGATTCATTCATCTGGAGGCCATCATCAACAGGCAAGTACTCTCTCAAGCACACAATTGAAGCACTAGCTCTACCTGCTCCCCCTGCCCCATGGTATCAGCTAGTATGGAATTCACTGTTAATCCCAAGACATAGAGTCATCCTGTGGCTAGCAGTTCTAAACAAACTTCCCACACTTGATAGCCATACCATGGCATACAAGCTCATACCGAACCACTGCACTATGCCTATCCTCTGGAGAATCCCTGAATCACATCTTCTTCTCATGCTCATTCACTGCTCCAATTTGGTCCCACTTACAAAACATATGTGGATTTTACACAAGATCTCAGTGGAATGATTTCATTTTTTGGGCTTCACATCACTGGTCATCAAAGAGCATTGCAAATGCTATTAACAAACTGGCACTTTCAGCATCCATTTATCACATCTGGGTAGAGAGGAATTCAAGAATCTTCAAGGACATATCAAGCAATCAAAACTCTGTCCTGTTGAATATCACTAATTCCATCAGAGAAAGACTCTTGCCCTTGTCACTCAAGCATGGGGTGGCTGCTCGACGTGCCCGTCAGGTCTGGGATCTTCCCTCTTCCTTCATCCGTCCGCCTCCTCGTCCTCCGGATGAGCCACCATTGCAGCAGTGAGGTTGCTTGATGCCAGACATGGCTTGTCTTGCCGGAGTTGGTGATTGCTGAGCAACTTACAGTTACAACTTAAAGTTGTTTGGCTTCAGGGTTTTTGGGCCTCTTGGTCTCTTGGACTTGTTGGGGTTGGTTAGGTTGAATTTGTGTTGGACCTTTTCATGGTCTTGTATCTTTTACATTTTCCCTTTTTGGGCCTTGTCTCAATGCATCATTTTCATTATATAAATTGCTTAACTTTTCGGAAAAAAAAAAAATATATATATATATATATATAGAGAGAGAGAGAGAGAGAGAGAGGTGTGTGGTAAGTTCCAGGATACGTTTTAGGGCTCTAATCATATGAGAACGTGGAATTCACAGGGAAGTGACAATCAACACAGTAGCCCCAAAAAACTCATGAAGCCCCTATAACGTAGCAATTTGGGGGTGGTAAGGTAATGGGGCTTCAATATGAAACCCTCTGTTCAAAGACCAAACTTCAAGAAAACCAAGACATCATTGGAACAGCAATTTATACATGCTAGCCCAACAGTAGATAAATCAGAAGAAATTTACGTAACCTAAACACATCATAAAGTTCTGAACCTAATCATTGACTTAGTGTACTGAATTGACGAAGCAATAAAGAAGTTATGAAGTTCCTTAAACACAGATCTCCAAAGCGACAAATCGCTATTAGCAGGGGCAGTTGCAGAAAACTGCACCAAGTATATCTCTTAATTTTCTATTGTTCTCATTCAACCAAACAGATTGTAGAAAAACCAGAAAAAAAAAAAAAAAACCCTAGAAAATTATTGATCCAGATAGAGAGAGCAAAACACACAGATTAAAATTGAGAGACATTTACCTGTAACTTGCGAACAATCAATCGGCCAACAATTTTCAGAGGCTGCTTTGTTATAGCTCTGCTTCCTTGTTTGAAATCATAAATGTTAGAGAGATACAATTAAAAAGTGATGGATAGAACTTTTCTGTCAGATACATTATTTAGGCCACTAGTTGATGAACAGGTATATCCGGTTCAAATCTCCCCTCTCCCTAATTTAAATATATGTGTATATATATATATATATTAAACAAATAAAGTTTCCAGGTATGCTCTCGACTAGTTTGGAACCTCTAGTTGTAAATTTGTAATACAGTTTTTGGAGTTTAATTTTGTTTGATGCTAGTTTGATTCAGTTTTAAGGAATTCATGATTTTTTTAATATTTTTTTTGTCACTTGAGTTGGGTTTATAATTCTCGTAACCATTTATTTATTTTTGTTTACTACTCTTAAGTGATATCAACTTTATTGATTGTTCCTCACGGCAGTCTATCATTAGTAGTACTGGCTAACAATGTGTATGTGACTTGTTAGGCACATCAACAATTGTTGATGTGACTAATAATAGTGCATTGCTACCAATTTTTCACGTTATGAATAATCATTATTTTTTTTGTTTCTCATGTAATTTATTTATTTATTTATTTTTTTTCTTCTCGTATATTTGTTAACACATTTTAAAGAAAAAAAAAAATTCTAAAGGCAAACAAATAAAAATCATATATATATTTTCAAAAATAAAGTAATCAAAATTGTAAATATTTTTTTTCACATTTTGTAGCCCATGAAACATTATAATTTATTTTTGTTAATTTACATAGCAGTTGATAGCTAAAAGAAGAAGAAGAAACAGAGCTTTTGTAAAGTTAAAAATAGAGCTACTAGAATTGTTGACAATTAGTTACAAGTGGGACCCGTTCGTGGCTAGCAACATGCATGTTACCTGCTGCGAGTGGTTTTCCTAGCCTTGCCATGGAATCGGTCTTTTGCTATCCTCACACCATTACAAATCCTAACAATTTTGCTAGTTTTAAATTAATAATCTATGGTATTATATGATTGCTTCCAATTTTGCTAGTTTTAAATTAATAAGTAATATTTACAAGTTAAAAATCTTGCTTGAATGGGGATCACAACTATGAAAATTTCATTTCCAAGGAAAAGATTTCTTTGGCTAAACTTATTCTGGTTATTTCCATACAATCATCTTACTTGAATAACCTTTCAATAAACTATTTATAAATAAATTAAAATGCAGTAAGACTCAGTTTGGCGGTATGAAATTGGAACCTTGAAATTGTAAAAAGATTTGGTTCAATTTTCTGAACGGTTTTTCTCCAATTCCATACCTCCAAACATAGCTTAATGTTATTTCATTATGATTTAGAGATCACCATACGAAACAGAAACAAGAAAACAGTACTTAAAACTCCGTACATCTGATCCCTATGATCAAAGTGAGGTTTGCACCTTTTCAGCAACTAAATAGCCTGGTTTATCCAGTTATCAAAATCCCATTCGTCCCTTAATTCCTCAGCTTGAGAATTAGTAGCCATCTTCCAAATTTGTATGTATAACCTTTTTCTCTTCTCCTCCAGAGGTGGTATTCCCACTTGAGCAGCCATCCAGTCAAAGAACTCAATCTGCCATCAAACCATGAAATGAAAGAAATTATACATGTCCATACATGTAATGTCTAACGAATTTTCTTTACTTGTCTGTATATATATAAAATTAATAGTGTAGAGTAGAAGAAGAATGGCAACTTGGGGATGAAAACCTCATGTGGATAAATTTGATGAGTCAATTTCTTGGGGATCCCGGATTCCTCCATATGCCGGTAATGTTGCTCGACATCAGCCAGCATCTCCTCTTTGGACGGAAGAGACACCTTACTGGATAAAACATGCGCTATCCACTTGCATTGTAGCTCCAGCATGGGAAATACAATGACCTAATTGTAAATAAAAAAAACTCCGGTACATAATATTGGAAAATATTCTGTCTCATGTTACATTTAGGGTTAATTACAATGACACCCCTTGAGGTTTGCTATAATGACAGCTATATACAAGTTGAACCATTTTTGAACGATGACACCCCTTAAGTTTTATAAAGTAAATAAAGACACCCCAATGGTCCTTACATATGGGTGAATTGACATTATTGTCCTTTGATACATTCAATTACCAATTTATCCAATAATTTTTTTTTATTGACCAAAATACCCTAAGTAAAGTAACCGTACCACACCCACCATGACCGGTTCACAGCCCTATCGCCCCTTCTGTAGAAAAGCTCAAATCTCACTGAAAGCTTGCTTCCTTCAATTGGGTTCACTCTATACCATTCATCTTATCTCATCTCATCTCCTCCTCTGTTAACAAACCCATAATCCAAACAACCCCCAAACCCCAATCCAATTTCAGAATTTTTGCCACCTATGCCACCGGCGAGGGCAAAAAGATTGCGGTTGAGACACCCACAACCTTTGCTTTCAAAATTTTGATGGAAACATTCACAGTTGATGAGATCCGTCCGGATCAGAGAAGATTGGTTCGCTTTGAACTTCTACAAGTCTTTCTCTTGGGCTCCGGCGACGACCAAAGTGATGAGATTGGACTTTGGCGATGGTGGCTAGCAGCGGCGATGTGATTCCGGTGTCAGCTGGGGTTATGTGTGTATGTGTGTTGTAAATGTCACGGGGAGAGAAGAAGGTGAAGGCAACGGCGTCAGGGATCTGTACCAGAGGTCGAAGTTGTCGACGGCTGTGGTGGAGGAAAAGTGGCAGCGGCTGTGGTTGAGAAATGGTGGCGGTACAAGGAGGGACATGTTGGCGGCGATTGTGGTTGAAGGGAGATGGCGGCGACGGTTCTGGTTGGGGAGATGGCGGCGGCGGATGTGGTTGGGGAAAGGCGGTGACGGCGGATCAAGATGGCGGCAGCGGATGTGGATGGGGTGGTGGCAGAGGTGGAGGAAGGAGGCGGTGAGATTGTGGAAGTGGAGAGGTGGTGGACGTTGCAGTGGAGAGAGAGGGTGGAAGTTGCAACGGTGCTGGACCGTAGGTGGGTGGAGACGGTGTTGTACCGTAGGTGGGTTGAGACGGTGGGTATATATATATATATATATATATATATATATGAGGGTGCTGATGTAATACTGTGTATGTATAAGGGCAAATTTGACTTTTCACAAATTCTGATATTTTACCATTAAAATGAATTAAACACTGATGGGCAAAGTAGTATTTTCAAACATTTTAAGGGCTTATTTGGATCAAAATTTTCACAAGGGGTGTCATTGTCCAAAATGTAGCTAAGTTATATATGGCTGTCAATATGTCAAACCTCAGAGGGTGTCGTTGTAATTAACCTTTACATTTAATAAGATATAACAAATTTTATACTAATATGTTACGAGATAAATGATAATATGCTAAGAAATAATTAATTAAATAAGTAACTTAAAATTTAATTAAACATGCAAAATAAAGTAATAAAATAATAATAATAATAAATAAAGAATTTAGACCGGGGTTAGTATTGAATGCTATGTTCTTAAGACAATTTACGCACCGCGTGGTGCTAGTGGACTCCAGGACGATTGTCTCCCATGATACAATGGTCTCCATTATTTACTAGCAATACTTCAAATTCGTGCATACGATAAGCCTCCTCTATATAATACTCTTTTTGACTCAATAATACATCTACTCTAGATAAATAATGAATTGGGTTCGATTCGAACCAAATGACTCAGAACAATTGCAATATGGCTCATTCTTATAAATGTTTCTTTTTTGAAAATTTATAAAGTAAATAGTGTCTATTGGGAATGGTTGTCTCTTTAATTACAACATTTCTTATCGGTTCAACCCACACAACCATTCAAGTACTGTTAAAATCCAAATGCATCATTTGGGTATTAATTGTTTGTTCACCAACAGTCCAACATACAGTCACTAACAGTTACCAATGTAATGGATGCGTTTGTGTTCTAGAACACTTGTAACCCTAACTCACTGAAAATACCATTAGACACAATGGCTACATCATACATCACATTGCAAAAGTTTAGGCATTCATGTTCATAACGAAATGGTAGGTTCACGTAGTGGAATCCTATAATCAACCCACCATTATTATAACAGTAGGATTTACCTTGCGAAACGTCACAGTCTCCTTCCTAAATAGAATCTAGGTAATCAGACTAACAAATTCATATATCAATTGCAATTAGTAGATGATTTGCAGGGAAAAAAAAAAAACTGAGTTAGCGCAAAAAATATCTGACCTTCGTAGGTATTCCAACGAAGGAGAGCCAAGGAGCAAGTTGGGGTGGGAAGACATGCTTGTAAAGTGGTCCGACACGTTTGTCATCGATTGTCACAATTCCATTTGTTTTCAGAAATGGAACACGATATTTGTACCTATATACAAACATATAAGAATAATGCATGTGCACGTCTATGTTCAGGAAAACACAAAAGAAACAAAAAAAAAAAAGGATAAATTGAAAAAAATATCCCTAAGTGTACTCTGTATGACACTTTCACCCCCAATTTTTAAAAGTGTATTATAAAGTTATTAACAGGACGGAAACATTTTTTAAATTACTTTTTGCAGAGACCTGACATAAAATAATGTTGTAATGTCTGTTTTGCTCTTTTACTCTTTCAAAAATGTCTAAGAAGGTGTGCAGGCACGCATCAGCATAGGACTAGTGGGGGCGGATATCCCCACTGAATTTTATATTTTTATTTTGTATCTCAAATTTTTTAGAATTTATGAAGATGTCCCCACTAAAATTACAATTCACCCCATTGGGAATTTTTTTTTTTTTTTAACTCAAATTTTTAAGAATTTATGAAGATACCCCCATTAAAATTTCAATTTGCTCCTACTAAACTTTTTATTTTTTACATTTTATACTTTAAATTTATAAAAATTTATGAAGAAAACTATATTAAAATTACAAAAATGAACCCACTATATAAGTTTGCCCTCACAAAAATTTCTGAGTCCGTCACTCGAGGTGTGTATGCTAACAATTTTATAGTAAAAGGGTGATATATATACTTCAACTATATTTAACCCACTTTTAAAGATTTTCTCTCACCTTTCAAAAAAAAAAAAAAAAAAAAAAAATATCTATATATATTTCCCTAACAGTGTGTTATTGGTCATTGAGTTTACTGTTTGACATTTCCTAACACTAAATGACACTCATAAATTAAAAAATTCTAATATATATACATATATATATATATTACTGGTCAAATGGAGATAAAAATATATAATATATCTCAAAAAAAAAAAATATTATGTGATCTCACCGTTGTCATATTAAAACCTCAGTTCTTTCTACAATTATAAAAAAGAAAAAATTATTCCCAATTGAAATTTAGTATAGTTGTCATTTTTCATTAAATATATAATTAAAAAATTAAATTAAAGATACTTATTCATTATATATATATATATATGTAATATACATTTAATTTTTTAAACTTCATAATTTGCAATAAATTTTTACAAATGACAACTATATATATATCTATATATATATATATATAATTCTTTAAATAACAACAAATGGGTGTTCAATCTTTATTATAAAAATTAAAAAAAAAAATGCATCACTACATTCTAATCCTTAATTTTTCACACACACACACACACATATAATTCATTACATAACAAAAAATGGATGTTCAATTTCTTTCCTTGAAAAAAAAAAATGGTTTTCAATCACCCACACCTTATGGGTGTTTTTCGCACTTTAATCTATCTTAAGATGTTGTCCTTTTTCATCATTTCACAAAAATGACTTTTTTTTTTCTTTATATATATATATATATATATATATATATAATGTGTATATTGCCTCCATAAGGGTAATTTGGTCAAAGTTTATCTTAAATATGTTAGGTGGAACTTATTTGCATAAATTGATACTTTAAGAATGTTTTCCGCACATGAGGAGTGTGATACGCACTCTAAGCATATTATAGAGGTATTTTCTGCAGTTTACTTAAAGAAAAATTAGTTCGGAATCTGTAAGTACCCAGTACAATGAAAAATGACATCTGCTTTAACAGGACATCCGTCTTCAAAGGCCACTGTTCCATCTTCGTAAACACATTCAATCTGTAACAAGATTAAAATTCATTATGTCATATCTTGAAATGTCTTTATTGAGAGAGAAAAAAAAAAAAAAAAAAAAAAAAAAAAAGATTTTGCAACATGATGTTATTGAAGATTTTAAGTAATTGATATCGTTGAAGTGTGTTGTATATATATATAAATATACTTATTGCATGGGATGTCCAAGGGAACATATATATATATACACACACACCTTTGAATGCTGCCATATATTGTCATATTTGTTTGATTTTGAGACTATAACATTTGAGGATCTTGATGAAAGATGAACTTCTTTGGCAACTTTAGCAATATCTCTCGATATATCAACCGCACTAGGCCCAGCTCCAACCATAACCACTACCTGTAAGAACTTTTGTGTAAGTACTTACATCAATTAAACAGAAATAGAAGTATGAGAACTCTTTTTGGAGTGCTTGGCAATTCCAATGAATGGGGTCGTCCTCGTCCTCGTCCTCCTCATCATTCTTGCCTAAATATATTAATTCCATATGAAAGGGTCAAACACCTCAATTCTTTTTCTCTCCAAATTTTTTTTTTTTCTATATGTTTTTTCACATACTATATTTAACGTTACTTTAATTTAAGAAGTAGATCCCATGTTATTTTTTGTCAACGTCTATGCCTCTTACCTTCTATTAGAGTTAGTCTTGCTAGTATGATTAGCGCAACTCTAGGTCTTTGATATGTGTCCAAACCATCTAAGTCTATTATCTCTAAAATCTACCACATTAATGTTTGTAAGGAAAGCTACAAAAAGAGAGTGACAAAGAGGGTAAATCACCTTGTTGGAACTTGAATTACCAATGTACCAACAAAGCATACTCCTTTGGTCCCAAAATAAGTGTCCATTTTTTAAAATCTAACATTTTAAGAGAATATATATATATATATATATATATATATATATATATATATATATATTATATTAATAGTAAAAGAATTATCAAATTTATCCTTAGTGAATCCACATGGTTTACTTTTTATAGGTTAAAAAAAAAAAAAAAAAGTACATTGACTTTTCAGAAAAATGAAAAGATGCTCTCCATCAAACTTCATATTTTCATTTCATAGCGTTCTCCGTGCAAATTTAAAATGTACCTGCAACTCTTATGTGGTGTGCAACAAAAATGGTATATCTTTGCAGTAAAATTGGTACAACAAAAATGGTATATCATTGCAGTAAAATTGGTACATTTTTGGGGTGTCAGAGACGCTCAGGAAGTTCTGCATTTTGAGTCATTGGTTACTTCCATGGCCTCATATCTCCATCGCACAACTTCACCATGGAAGCAACCAATTGGGCTACATTCCAAAGTTGATGGTGGGAGGTTTCAAATTTGGACATAGTGTGGATGTATATTTCTTGTCAAGATAAAAAATTGGGCTATTTTTTAAATTGCCAAAAGCTTAATCTAGTACCTCCTAATCTTATTACGTTAACATATTACAAAAGTAACCTAATTTGAAGCCAGCATTCCATAGTTAAAGTTTTTTAGGCTATGTTTGGCTGGCATGGAATGGAATTGGAGTTTTGAAATTGAGATTTGTGAAATTAGATAAAAGGAAATTTGAACCAAAAAAAATTTTCAATTCCACTAATTCCAATTTCATGCTACCGAAATTTCCCAAAACACGAATTCGTGCAAATTTCCCAAGAATTTTCAAGCTAGAAGGAAGTCATAGAAATAGCAGGGTAACATACCTGATGCCGAAATGGTTCAGGAACACGGTAATTGTGACTATGTACTTGCTTTCTTGGCCATTTCTCAATGCCTACATAATATTAATATAACGCAAAATTATATATTAAGAATAAGTTTCCATTGAAAACTAATATTCAATTATTTTCTTGAATGGTTTTTTCTTTTGAAAACTAATATTTATTGCTACAAAGTTCTATATTATTCTATATATCCAGACAGTTGTTAGGACACAACAACGATTAGAAAACTAAAATTCTTTAAATGTTCATTGGTTTTTTTTTTAATCACCCAAATGTTCATTGTTGTTGGATAACGCATAAATCACATTCAATTCATATATTTGTTGACTTTCTTTTCTTTTCTTTTCTTTTGTTATTATTATTATTATTTATTTATTTATTCAATTCATATATTTGTTGCATTATAAGTAGTATATAAAATTTAGTTATGCGATGCAGACTAAAAGTATTAAGATTCATAATGCGCGTGTAACATATATGAGCTATGTTACACAAACTATGCCAATGTAATTTATCGGAAATTAAACTTGCATTATAAGGTCAACTCTATTTTATTTTAAACGCATTAACATTTTATAAAATTAGTTGTTTAATTCGTTGGGCTTCTCTGCATGTGTTATATATTTTGGTAGATCACCCTCGTGTTCCACCCTGGTCAAAAATCAATATGGCCTTCTACATTGTTTCAACTAGGTCCGGTTTGTCCGTCACAATAATTTTTTGCAATGCCAAAATAACCATTCAAATAAACTAGATTACTTTTTTTTATCCTAAATTAATATATCATGTGTCAAAACTAATTCCAAATATATGATCGAAATATCCTCAAATACACTTCATTTTTTTAAACAGAAAATACTCGACTCCAAACACACTTGGAATTAATTTTGTCACATCCTAAAAAAATTAACTTCATCCATTTGAAAAGGTAATTTTGACATTGTAAAAAAAAAAAAAAAAAATTGTTCTCACGAAGTATACAGTCCTACTCGACCTACTTATGATGTGAGGGCAATTTATGATATATATATATATACACACACGCACACATAGGAGTATATAATACATGCATATAGAATTTAAATTTTTATTTATTTATTTTTTTTTCACACAACAAAAGACATGCATATAGAATTGAGTCATAGTTGTTGTAAGAGAGATAAGAGAACCCTAATCGAAAAAAGAAAAAGAAAAACCAGAGGATTGGAGTACCTGGAAGATTTGCTAACTGTGGTTCAGTGTAGTGACCATTACACACTACTACTGCCTGGAAGATATCCACTGAACTCAGCCCACTCGTCCTCGACTCAACCATCCATTCGTTATTTCTCAACTCGTCAAGCAGCTCAACTCGGACAACTTCAGAATCAAACCGAATCAACTCAGCGAGTCCAAAGTCCCTCGCAAAATCATTCAAGAACCTGAGCACCTCCTCATGCCCAGGAAAAGTCCTCGGATCCCCATTTTCCCTAACAACAAACGGATAGTCCGAGAAACCCATTAAGTGCCGAGGGAGATTGGCCCGGAGTGACTGGTACGCACTGCTATGAACGATCTCTCGGTTTGGGTCGCGTCCGAGTGGGTCGGACTCGACTCGAGGGTCGTAGATCCATGTTCCACCTAGTCGGTCTCCTTTTTCGTAAACGACGACTCGGTGGCCTTCTCTTTGAAGTTCACGGGCGGCGACCAGACCGGAGACACCGGCTCCGACCACCGCCACTTTCAAAGACCGTGCCATCTCTGTATGTATGTATGTATCTATCTGTCTTTGTTTTATTGAAATGGGCAGTTTTATAATCTGTCCAATATTATTATAGAGAGAGAGAACATTTTTCTAACAAGTCGTGCTAGGTTGGCGAACCTTTATTAAAAACAACATTGTAATAAGCCACATGCAATTTTTGGTAGGTGGCCCAATAATATAAGTTCATATTTAGAAATTAGATTTTTTAAGGAATTATGTAATTAATGCATTATTTTTTTTTAAAATAATTAAATTATCTTTTTTAATTTAAGTATATATAATTATAAAATTTGAAATTTTTTAAAAAGATAAAAGAACAATGATGCAAATATAATGAATAAATGTTTTAACTTTTTAAAAAGGACAACTAATTTAGGATATGTAAAAAGAGAAAAATTGATTCCTAATATAAAAAGACTGAGAGAGTATAATTTAAAGATGGATAAATTACTCTATAAGCATAAGATACAATTTCAACTTTTAGAATACCTTCTCAAATGGGGTAGTCCCACTCAAATATGTGGAAATCCCAACTCAACCTAAAAAATCTCCTAAGCTTGACTGTTCGAGACCAACGGTCACTTTTGTAGCTATGGACGACTCCTATTTAAGTTGCGTTCGAGCTACAGCTTGTTGAACCATTATTATGTTTTTTTAGATCTCCTATTTTATTTTTATTTTTTTGTTTAGAAGTTCTCGGATTATTCTTTGTTTGCTACTAGTTTGATTCAGTTTAGGAAGTTCAACCTGAAAAAAAATCAAGGATATGCTTTGTTTATAATTCAAAAAACAATTCACAAGAATTCTAAAGACATAAAACAATTTTTAAATAATTATAAAAATAACTCTGTAAACATTTTTTTTTTATACAATTTCAATCTACAGAAAAAACGTTTTTCAAGTGATAAACCCAAGAGACCCTAAGGTTGGTTGGTTGGTGGGATTTTTATTTTATTTTATTTATTTATTTATTTTTCACTCCAGTTTGGTGTTTTGGAGATTGCAAAAAGGACTTGGCATCCTTGTCAATAATTTTTTGGGTAGTTTCACTTACACCCTTTAGGTTTAGTCAAATATCACCCTCAAATATCTTTCGAAAATAATTATTACTTACATTACAAACGTTTGTTCTGTTTTTCACTCATGCCTCAAAAGTTAATTGACATATGTGTCAGACCACCTTTTACATGTAGAAAGACATTGACTTTGATTTGACCTACTAAATTGTTTCTTTAATGATTCAAATGACATATTAACCCTCATTCGACTTTTGACTAACTATATTATTTCTTTAAGTATTAAAATGATAATTTCTTTGTTGGGACCACATCTTCTTGATAATTTCTGTAGTATTTTCTTCACAATCTACTTATTTGTTTGACCAATTTGTACACAGTTTAAATGTATTTGTATGCTTTTCACCCATAATATTTCTTACTTGGCATACTCGTAATTATTTCATGATAAGTACAATCAGAATTTTTTTTTTTTTTTCAAATTACCGTACAACCTCTTAAATTGATTTATTATTATTATTAATTAAAAAATTTTATTTGAAAAATATTCTTTGAAAATTTCTCATGAAAAAAGACACCATGTCTTAAATTGCTAATCCACGTCCTCGTGGGTTTTGAATTGCTAATCCATCCCGTCCTACTGGGTTTTGAATTTTTCCGAAATTATTTTAATCGGCCAGGGAGTTTGAAAAAGAGAGTTCAAAACTCTAATTATTAATTAATATATAAATATATATATTTTATTTATTATAATTTTCCTTTATTTCTCTTATATTTTTAAATTTTCGTAACAGACTTGTTTATCAATCAAATATACACAAAGCCTACTTAGAAAATTGGGAGTATCTTTGAAAGAAAAAATATTCACGTTAATAATATTTTAATTAGGGGTATAATGGTCATTTAGGTTATCTGATATTTTGAAATAAATGTGATTAAAAAATTATGGGCAAAATTGTCTTTTTTCAAGTTTTTAATGGACGGGTGATATTTGGCCAAACCTAAAAAGGTGTCAATGAAGTTATCCTTAATTTTTTAACACTAGGATATTTCAATGGTATCATAAGTTTGCCTCCAATTTTGTTAGTTTTAAATTAATATTTACAAGTTAAAAATCTTGAATGGGCAATTATAAAAAATAAGATTAGCGTATGCAGGCTGGCCTTACTACATGTTTCTGAGAAAAATCATGATTGTTAGATGACCTCAACACCAAATTTTTGGTCATCCATGTGTGTGCGTGTGTGTGTGTGTGTGTGTGAGAGAGAGAGAGAGATGTTCCACATTTTTGCACAATGTAAACCTTACTGTTCATAACTACGAAATGACATTACCAAGAAACAGATTTCTTTGGCTAATCTTATTCTGGTAATTTCCATACAATCATCTTGCTTGAATGAGCTTTCAATAAAATGTTTTATACAGATTTAAACACGATAAAATTATTTCATTGTGGTTTGAAGATTACGATACGAAATAAAAAAATAATCTCTTAAAAGTTAAGACACACGTTAAGATTCTATATAACTGACCCACCCCAGATCTGGGTACGGTTTGCTCTTTTTAAGTAATTAAATAGCCTGGCTTATCCAGTTATCAATATCCCAATCGTCCCTGGATAACGCCAGTTGAGAAGCAGCAGCAAGCTTCCAAATTTGTATGTATAACCTTTTTCTCTTCTCCTCCAGAGGTGGTATTCCCACTTGAGCAGCCAAACAGTCCACGTACTCAAACTGCCATCAAACCATGAAATATATATATATATATATGTCCATGCATATATGTTTATAGGCATCAATGTCAATAACAAATTTTCAATACTTGTCAACTGGGGAACGCAATTTAAAAGTGAAGAGTACAACAAGAATGGCAACTGGGGAACGAAAACCTCATGTGGATACATTTGATGGGTATACTGTTTGGGGATCCCGGATTCCTCCATATGCCGGTAATGTTGTTCAACATCAGCCAGCATCTCCTCCTTGGATGGCAGAGACACCTTACCGGATAAAACGTGCGCTATCCACTTGGATTGTAGCTCCAGCAAAGAAAATACATTGGCCTAATAATTATTGTAAATAAAAAATTCGGCTACACAATTTACCATAAATTTCATAGTTGCTTGTATGAATTGACTCGAAAAAATCAACAATTTGAAATGGAACAACTGATCTTAAAAGGTATTCCAACAAAGGAGAGCCAAGGACCAAGCTGGGGTGGGAAGACATGCTTATAAAGTGGCCCGCTACGGTTGTCATCGATTGTCACAGTTCCATTTATTTTCAGAAATGGAACATGGTATTTGTACCTTTATACAAACATATAAGAATCATCCATGTACAAGCCAATGAAAAGATAAACTAGTTTGGAATCGATATATACCCTGTACAGTAAAAAATGACATCAGCTTTAACAGAACATCCCTCTTCAAAAGTTATCGTACCGTCTTTCATAAACATAATCAATCTGTAACAAGATCAATATAATTCATCATTTCACATCTTGAAACGTTTTTATTGAAAATAAATAAATAACAGATACATATGATTTTGCAACATGATGTTATTGATGATTTTAAGTAATTGATGTCCAAGGGAACATATATATTAGTACCTTTGAATGCTGCCATATATTGTCATAGTTTTCTAATTTTGAGACTTTAACACTATGGGATCTTGAAGAAAGATGAACTTCTTTGGCAACTTTAGCAATATCTCTGGATATATCAAACGCATTAGGCCCAGCTCCAACCATAATCACAATCTGTAAGTTGGAATTTTTCAGAAAGTACTTAATCAATTAAATAGAATTACAAGTCTAAATTCAGGAAAAAAAAAAAAAAAATGAAAAAAAAAAAGAAAAAAAGAAAAAAAAGAATTAAAAGTCTAAGAACTCTATTGGGAGTGTTTGCCAATTCCATTTACATCATCATCATCCTTGCCCTAACATATTGATCTCACATCAGTGGCATCGTTGGCCATTTAAATTATCTCTCTCCAATCAAACAGAGTCTTTTGTGGTGTTCAATTTGAAAAAACTTAGTTGTGTCAATTGTATTAGTGACGTGGTATCACCAACTGATTAGATACTGACACGTAATGATAGAATCCGCTAAAATAAAAATCTTTTACTTATGTCAAATTATACAATCGGTTGATGGCTTCACCATAGAAGCAACTTATTTAGCTATATTACAAAATCGAAGGTCGAGGTTTTAAATTTCGACAAAGTGTGAATGTGTATTTTTTGCCAAGATATAAAAAAATAAAAAAATTGGGCTGCATTTTTAATTCCCAAAAGCACCACTTCAACGTCATAGTACATTAATTCCCAAAAGCTCCACTTCCACCTCATATTACATTACCAAAATAAAAAAGTAACCCGATTTGAAATTTTGAAGTCACCATTTCATAAAAGAACCATCATTCTCAAAGTTACTACTATTCTCTCTCTCTAGTTGACAAATGCAAGCCAACCACTTTTGCTGCCCTATGCATACAAAAAACAATGGGAAGAAATAGTTCCTTGCGCTGTCAAGGGTTTCTCTGTTTATCAGAGGGTTCTCGTTCATCAAGAGTTTGATCAGTGGTCTTTTTGTCTTTCCTTAAGGCGTTAGGAGTGCTCATTGTGGCTAGGTGACGTTCTGCCTGGATCGACGTGTTCAGTTGCTAGGAGTTTTTGTTTTCAGGGCGATCACTGAATCGGAGGGTGTTGGAGTGTTTTGGGGGACGCCTCACCGGATCTGTGTATCTAGGGGTTTTGTCTTTTGGGAGTGATCTGATCTGTTTAGGGTTCGATTTGTTGTGGTTTGTGTGTGCCTTTTTGAGTTTTGTTTTGATCTGGGTTTGGGCTGAGTTTATTTGTTGGTTATGTCTTTGATTCATAACTTTACTCGTTTCCGTTTTACCATTCATTGCTTGGTGTTTTGGTGGTGTACCAGTCTGGATCCGCTTTTGTCTCCGTCTTTTTGGAAGGGGACTTTGCTTTTTCTATGTAAACTGCTGTTTGTTGATGCTGCTATGTCCATTGAGGGGGGGGAGGAAAATGGACCGGGGGGGGACTGCTGGGGCTCTGGTTAGAGGGCAATAGCAAAGGTTGGGGGGGTCTCTCATGGGCTTCCATCTCTTTTGGGATCTGCGTTGACCCGATTTTTGCAGTCTGGGGTGGCGGGTGTGGTGTTGTTGGGCCACTATTTCAGGGTGGTTACAGCTTACGGGAGGTCTACAGGCGGCAAACGGGCTGAACCTTTAGAGTCGGCTTTTGCTGTCAGTCTGGGTGTTGGGGCAAGGAATGGTGCGCTCATTGCTGACATCAGGGCAAGTTCTAGAGTTGGGATCTAAGATGGGCCTTATTTTGAGGCCCAAGTTTTTGACTCGGGTGACCCTTAGGCTTTCATCGTTATCGGGTATATATATTTTTTTTATCATAACTAGGGCTGTCCTGTTTGGGTATATGGTTGGAATTCTTTGCCGCCTGAAATACGATTTGAGGTTTGATGACTCTAAGCATTTCTTGCCTCAAGCTATGCACAAGGGTCACTTCCCCCAGTCTCCGAGGCTCTGCCATGGCAGTGGTACTATGGTGGAGCTTATCTATTGTTCGACTTTGGGCGCTCTCAGAGCTATTTATGGGATGTTCTCTTGTTATACCGTTTGTGTGTGGCTTATTTCCTTTTTTTATATTTCTTTGTTGCCTTTGTGCACACTCTTTGGTCCTTTTTTTCTTCTCAATGGTGCTGTATTCTCTGAGGCTTTCATGGAGCATGGCATTCTTGATTAGCTTGGAGGCTTGACATTAACATCGGCTGAGAAAATACCAATTTAACTATCACATGAGGATATGGCTCAAGGCGTTCAGGTTTGTAATGAGAGTTTATTTGCTAAAGTCTGGACCTCTAAATCTATTACTCTTGCAGGTGCAAAATTTACCTTTGGCAAACTTTTCTCTAAGCTGTGGCCTAAAGATCAACATAAGCAACCCATGTTCCAGAAGCTTCAAGTCTATAAGGTTGGCCACAACTTATTCCAATTAATTATTCTAGATCCGTGGCTCGGTCAGGGTGTGATTCTCTGTTGTTTCGTGGCTTTTTGATGGCCATCGAGGTTTGAGATGAGGGAATTTCATCATCGGTAGGTCCATCCAAGTTGCCCCATTCTGGATTCAGCTCTCGTAGGTTAAGGCGGATCTTTTATCTGAAAAGGTAGGCCAACGGATTACTAACTCCTTTGGCCGATGTCGACTCAAAGTTGAACTGCGGGACAAGAGTATTGCTGAAAAAACTAAGAAAGGGATGGTTAATAGTAGGGTGCTACGTATTAATGTAGAGTTGGATGTTTTACAACCTCTTTGACGTCATGTGGTGTCCCACAGCCCGATGGGAGAGGCTTCAATGGCCCAAATCAGGTATGAAAAATTGCCTTCTTTTCGTTTCTGATGTGGAGTGATTGGGCATCACTAGAAGGTATGTCAGGTGAAGGATGGTTCTAATCTTATGGGTTTTAAGGAGTATGGGGGTTGGCTTGGAGTAGAAGGCTTTATTGGTAGGGATTTATGGCAGACTGAGAAGGATGGGGGGGATAATAGAAGCGATATTCACACAAAAAAATGGCTTTATGTGGAGGATGCTGACTCTAAAGGGGCGGATGATGTTGGTCATTCTCCCTCATCCTCTCTAGCTCGGCCTTTTCCAGAGTGGCCTGGTGACTCTCCTGGTCTGTTTGGGAGTCATTTGGGTCCAAATTCATTTGTTCCTCGGCCTCCTGTACAACCGTCGGTGGTAGCTTTGTCTTGTGTTGGGGATCAAAACCGAACGCCTGGTGGTGAGGGTCAAGGGGAAGGCTCCACTGGGGTTGTTGATGTGATAACTCGGCCGTGCTAGAGCATCATGGTACGTGAGTGGTGGTGGATTTTAACCCTGGGGGTGACCATTTGCTTGTTCCTGAAGGGGGCTAATGATTGGGTCCTCCTTACAGAGTTATGTTGCTTCAATGCAGGTGGATGATGTTGTTAACTTTGTTCTGGTCACATCTCCTATTAAAGGTCGGATCTTTCCTTTTGGACTGTTGGGATAGGATGATCAAGGAGAGGCCAAAAGAAAAGGCAAAGTCCTCAGTGGGCAAAGGCTCATACTCTGACTCATCTGCCACTTCTAATAATCAGGGTTCCTCACCAGCTAAGAGGGGTCGTAAAAGACATCAAATAACTTTCGGGGGATCTACAGGGGCTCAGTTACAAGGAGATAAGAGGTAGAAGGGTATGGTGGGTGCTGCTATGAGCAAGATGGTGTCGTTGAGATGGTGTTAATTCCACTTCCTCAAGGGTTTTGGGACTGCAATTGACAGACTCCTTCAATTCTGATTCCTCCCAGTCGTTCTCTACCAAGATTGCCATGTTGATGGGTACGGGACAGTCTCCTACTTCAGAAACTGCTTAAGCTTCGGTTCTTATGACGATGGTCATGTCGTAGCTTTTGCTTAGGTTTCATTGGAATCGTCTTGGTTGTTCTTCTTTTGTGGTTCCTTTGATGTTGTTATGTTTGTTTGCCCTGTTGATGGCTGTTCATTTAATGGCCTTTTGGCTTTTCTTGTCAAGACACCAAAAAAAAAAAAAAAAAGTCACCATTTTATAGTGAAAGGTTCTTATTGGGGCAAATTTCCAAAAAAATAATTACAAAATTTTCCACAAGCTATAAGTAATTAACAATGAATCAAAATATACTGTTGAATGACCAAATTGCCCTCCATATACCTTTATATTTTATTTCCATATCAAAATTAAAAAGTGTTCTGTATTTTGAGTTGGCAATTACTTCCATTATTTCATAGTTGAAGGTAACTAAGATGGGGACCATAATAAAGTCAGATGATCTTTATTCTTCAATTCTGTTTGCAGTTTGTACTCGGAGCAACTTCTCTAGAGAGAGGCATTCAAAAAGTGAAGAAAGTGTGGAGAATTTTTTGTTAGGCAGTGCATTAAGTTTAGCGCTTGAATAAATGTCTGCTAACAAAAACATAAGGTCAGTATATGCTCTGATGCAAGCAAAAATGCTCTTCTACTAGTCCGCCTTAACATATGGTTATAAAAAGTTGACACTGTTTGGCTTATGGGTTGGATGATATAAGAGGTGGTTGACACTTATATTTGTGGATATCTTTGAATTATTCAAGCGTGTTTTATAGCAGAATGAGTCATGAAAATTTGAAAAAAGAGCTAATCTCTAGCAAAAATGGAGTTGACACTACATAAGCCCACGAGGGTTAGGCTAGTAAAGACATTGGGTCCTAAGAGGGAGCGATTGTGACTTTCTCCATTGTTAGGAAATAGATGTTGTTAACACTTATAGAAGATAGTACAAAGCAAACAATATTTATAGAGGAGCAATTCGTGATAATTAAAGTCCTAAAAACCACATATTTGGTCCTGTCGTACATTTGATTGAGAAAGAGAGGTCATCTGATCATATCTTTGGCATGTTACACTTTTTGCAACTTGCATAATGTAAAACCTTATTGTTCAACAACTATGAAAGTGACATTTCCAAGGAAACACATTTCTTTGGCTAAGCTTAGTGTGGTAAAAATTCCATACAAAAACTTGTTTGCAAACAGATGAAAATGCAGTAAAAATGTGTTATGCTGTGTACAACAATTAAAAATCTTGGTTGCTTATCTAGTTATCGATATCCCATTCGTCCCTAAATCCCTCCAATTGAGAACTACAGACAATCTTCCAATGTTGATTAGAAAAATAAATTTAAAGTAATCGGTGCAAATATCATTACTCATATTCATTAGTCAATGAACCTCGAATCAGTTAACTTCAGTACTCCTTACAACTTATGACAAAATGATTTGACAAAGTCTTCACAAAAAGTTGGGTTGGTTCAATAAGGGGATTAATCGGAAGGTTTTGTTGAATTTTAATCCCAATAACATTAATATGGTTGTTTGTTAATTGCTGGTGATGGTAAATAGTAGATGATCACTTTAATGGTTAGGGGTGCACAAAAGAACCGTGGAACCAGAACCGTGAGAAGTTCCGGTTCTCAAGGTTCCGGTTCCGATTCCGGTTCCGGTTCCTAAAATGAGGAACTGTTGAGTTTCGGTTCGGTTCCGATTCCGGTCTCACGGTTCAGTTCTGGAACCAGAACCGTAATATATGTATTATATATTTGATTATATTATCAGTAATATAATATATAATATTATATATAATGTTATATATTATATTTTATTATTTGATTATATTTTATTTTTAGGGCAAATCAATAAGGCTCAGCCTCCCCAATCGCCTCCATCTCTATTCTCTCGACTCTGAATTTTCCCTCTCTCTCTCTCTGCAACTACAAAATCTACAAAAATCAAAAGTTCAAAACCCATATATTTCAAATCTGTCTGCAAGAATCAAAAGTTCAAAACCCATATCGGCATATCATTTCAGATTGTTCAAAAAATCAAAACCAATATCTTTCAGTTTCCTTCGCCCACTGTTTCAGTTCGGGTTCGCCGTTCGCAAGCTTCAGCCGAACTGGAACAGCCGAACTATTCATCAGATCTGAGTTAGTATAGATCTTTCTCTTTGTCTCTATGTTTTCTCTCTTTGGTTAGATTTTTATGTTAATTTATTTTTTAGTTACTATTTTTGTTGTTGATGTTATTAGCACCTAAGGTTTGTGTGTTATTTTGTTTTTTTTCCTTTTCTTCTTTTTTAATCTAAAATTATGGAAATGGTGTGTTTTTTAAATCTGAAATTATGGAAATGGTGTGTTCAAAAAATCAAAACCCATAACTTTCAGTTTCCATTGCCTACTGTTCCAGTTTGGGTTTGCAAGCTTTAATTGACAACCGCTGTCTCTCAAGAACGATTCTCATGGAACCGAACTGGTTTTACTGTTCGGTTCCGGTTCGGTTCTAATCCATACGGTTCCGATTCTGGTTCCCTTTTTTAGGAACCGTTGTGAACGGTTCCGATTCTGGTTCCGACCAGAACCGTAAGGAATCGAACCATGTGCACCCCTATTAATGGGTTATGCCTCCGTTGGAAGGAATTTGTAGTAAAATTGAAGACTTTGTACCTTCATTCATTTTTTTTTTTTAATTATTTTGTAGAAGAGGATTCATCAATCAATCAGTAAAATTAATCTAATAATGGAGCCTAAAATCAATAGTAAAATTGAAGACTTTGTACCTTCATTCATTTTTTTTTTTTAAATTATTTTGTAGGAGAGAATTCATCAATCAATCAGTAAAATTAATATAATAATGGAGCCTAAAATCAATAGTAAAATTGAAGGCTTCGTACCTTCATTCATTTTTTTAAAAAATTATTTTGTAGAAGAGGTGTGGAAGGAAAAATCCCCCTCCAATGAGAATCATCCACGTCATTTAAATAAGGTATAATCTCATCGGATCTCTAACAGCCCATCAGAACCCAATTTCGATCAAGCCCATACAAAGTCGATATCGATCCAAGGTTGCTAGTGTTAACCTCTCGGCTCGCTAAAGATCCATCCGGCCCATTTACATCATAACCCAAGTCCATTCAGATTAACCGAGTCCTCCTTAACAAAAGATTCTTCATATAAGGAAGTTCTACATGGGAAAAGTCTTGCATAGAAAGAATTATAGAAGGAAAGAACTTCATAGGTAAAGAATTATATATGGAATGAATTAGAAGACAAGCAGGGCGAATCCTTGTAAGAAATTTTGAATACAAATAAACTCATGGATCCAATGCATAAATTTAATAAGAAAACGTACCCGATATGAAATTCAGTATGAAAATCTATTTAAGAGAATTACAATGGAAACAATTTTCAACCTTCTCCTATATCTGCAAAATCGGATGATGGACTCTAAGGCCTTTTACGCATATATATAATGAGGGTTAGGACCGTTTCGTTCATACGTGAAGAGATATGTGGTTCCATCAACCTACACAACTCTTCACATGTGACTATTAATTCTAAGGGTGCAACCTCTCTTATATGTATATATAAACAATATATTTAAATAATTATTGATAGACTACTAATTTTCTTACATTCTTCCACTTAGTTTAACAATAATTAATTTTGATCACTTCAAGATAAAAAAATAAAAAATAAAAATAAAAAGAAAAAGAAAAAGAAAAAAATTGATCATGAGTGCACTCCAGAAATTAATCCATATATTTACAAGCAGCACCTCTATAATTCAATTTTGGAGTCCCTTCGAGTCTACAAATATGGGACCAAGGGCGTCATTATTTCATTAATGATATAAGACACCAATGGTCACTGATACTAATAAACTCAACTCCATAGTCACATATATACAGCATGTGAAAATATTTTAATAAAATATTCATTCCATGCATCGGTCCTACCGTGTTTTAATAAAGACACACTGTGTCTCAAAACTAGACACTTGAGTCATAAATTTTCCATAAACATGCGCACTAATATGGAAAATCTAGTATATGAGGATAATAAATGTGATCACAAAATAAAATGGTCTTTACCTGAGCCAAATACAACCTTCCACTAACTAAGTAAATTAATGTTGTCTAAGGAAATATGCATGTTTGTTGTACAACATTAACGGCAAACCCTTAATCATGGGATCAACAATCTTTTGTTATGTACTAATGTGCTCAATTAATATTAACTGGTTCTAAATCCTTTATTTCACAATAAGGTATTAACGGTCGTATTTTAGACCAACTTGAACTCTTGTTGTTTCTTTAATACAAAACTGTAGCGGAATTATTGACCAGAAGTCCAAAACTAATATTTTATAATGCATGAAACATGGCCTTATAACATGCAAATAAAATCCGCTTCTATCAATTATAATAAAAGTAAAATAATACTTGAGGTGGATTTGTATATTATTCTGACAACCAGCAAAGTCAGTTTTTTCTTCTACCCCAAACCTGTCGGTCTTATTATAAAACATATGGTTCTTAATCATTTGCAGATACTTTATAAATTTCTTTGCCGCTCACTATAGATCCTAACCAGGATCACTGTAATATCTGTCTAACTTTATAATAGCAAATGCTATATTATAGTTAACCATATGCAAAACCTGAGCATACATTAGGTTTCCAAATGCGTAGAAAATGTCTTTTACCTAATACTGCTATAGATATTTTCTTGGCAATTGAATTACCAAATTTCTCAACCTTTTACAATGGGTGCAATTCTACATCTACAGTGTTATATGTCAAATACTTTCAGAACTTTATCTTAGTAGGTTCTTTGTGACAATCCAAAAATTTCACAAGATTCATTTAGGTGAAACTTAATGCCAATAAAGAGGCTTCACCAACACCTTCATCTCAAATATTTGAGACAAATTGTTTAATCTCATTTAAAATAATGTTATAACTATCATTTACATTTAACGCAAAGATGAATTTTACTCCCACTAACTTTGAGAATAACTAAAGCCACACATTTACAGTTTAATTGATGGAAATGTCAACTAAACTTTCCAGAGTTAATTAAATAATGCCTCAAAATAATTAACTCTAACTGGAATCAATATAGCATATAATAATCTTTCCTTTGGGCCAAAATTATCATATGTTAGTCTCCCACGGGTGAAATAATTTTCACTTTTGAAGCCAATTAATTATAGAAAACACAATAACAACTTATACTCCTTTGGGCGTAGTGAGTTATCAATTGTGTCTTCTACATTAATTACCTCAATCCACTTAGTTGGACAAACTCAATGACCCACCTTTGGGCTTGATCATTGCTCGTCTTTACTAAACGCCAACACAATCATTTAACTTTAATAAAATAATAATTTTACAACTAATTACAAATATCATTTAAATTTTCACGAGTGTGCCACTTTGATGACTAAATACTCAATCAAACTTAACGACACTTGTGCTTAAAATTGCAAAATATGATTCAATTTCCCCGAATGAATCAAACATATACGTATACATATTATGCAACAATTTATAACATAAGACACATGCATAATTATGTATATAATTTCAATAACATGTATAATTTCATAAACTTATATACTATGAAACTTTAAATAAATCATTGATTATGCCATGTATATCATCAAAGATATAAAACATTCAACTAGTGATAATAACAGATATAGAAATGACATATTTACGAAAATTATTAAAGCACTAAATCAAATCTCAAGCCTTAAAATTTATGCATGCTACAAAATAAAGAATCTTATGTGTCATCTAATGTAAGAAATTTCTAGTAGAATCGTGTATGCCCTCTAATTGAGTTTGCTATGAGTCTATAGCAAAACACCCCTAGAATACCACATGTATAACTCTTGGTGCATAGACGCAAATACAAGTGCATGCAACACGCATAATCAGCAGCTGCATAGACATGCCTATTGGTTAAAATCCAAAAGACACGCCTATTGGTTTAAACCCAAAAGACATGACTATTGGTTTAAACTCAAAAGACATGATTATTAATATCATAAGACATGATTATTGATAGAAAATCAAAGAAATGACATCCATACATATAAATAAATAAATAAATATATATATATATATATATATATATATATATATATATATATATGTCGAATGGATATTTGTGACCCAAACTAAAACATGCCATGGTACGATGCTGTTTGAGCGGTACTATTTCACTTATAACTGTCATAAACAGTCGTGACCTGTTAATATTATTGACAGTACATAACACTGGTACATGAATGTTATAAATTCATATTGCCGTCTAATATGTATGACACCCAAATAAGCGACATTCATTGCATTTGTCACATTGCATGTGATTAAATTTATTTACTTCTAAAGAGGATTCTCTTTAGAATGAGTTATTCATTCTAAAGAAATTAGAGAGATGTTATAATAAATAACTGTTGTGTAGGAAAATATTCATCAGCATGTTAACAGTGCATGAAAAATATTCACGTCAAAGCAACTGGGTGATGACACTCGTATAGAGACTAATTCATATATTTCATATTTCAGTATTAGCAGAAATTTTGAAGACCTTGTACATACATGTTTGTAATAAAATATAAGCATACTAAATATGCTTTCCACACACATGAAATTTATGTATATACATATTTTATCACGATATATATACATGAAATACAAAATATATATATACATATATATCTTTATCCTTATCCATCTCAAATATGTATTATATATAAGTATTATACTATACTATTAATAATATAATGTTAACAAATAAATCAAATTTATCCATTAGAGTCCATGTTGGCTCTGATACCACATGTAAGTAATTACAACCCAAATAGGATTCATGGCTCCAATACATAAATTTATATAGAGGAAGACATACCTGGTATAGAAACTATGTTTCAAGAGAACACTAAAGCAGAAACGCTCTTCAACCCTCTATTCTTCTCTCTGCATACAAGACAATGGATTCCAGACTTTTTACACATATATATAGTGAGGGTTAGGACCGTTTCATTCATATATGAAGAGATGTGTGGTTCCATCAACCGACACAACTCTTTACATGTGACTATTAATTCTAAGGGTGCAACCTCTTTTATATGTATATATAAATAATATATTTAATTAATTATTGATAAACTACTAATTTGCTTAAAATTCTACCATAATTCTACCATCTTTTTGTATATAAATAGAGGCATAGACCTCTAATAAAAATCATCAAACATTACAAGCTTCTCTCTGAATTATTCTTGTTATTAGTTGTTCTTTATTTGAGTGAGTTGTATTTATTTTTTTAACTTTTTAGTTAAACGAATTATTTGCACCTACACTTTGGCGCCGTCCGTATAGAAATATATTCCCACAAGTGAATTGAAATCTTTTATGCTCCTACGATCCAGAATGTTAATTGGAGGAGCTGTAGCTGCAGCCAATCAACAGACGGAACTAATGCAAAATATGCGAGAAGAGTTCTTGCAACAGTTCGAAACCCTCCGTCAAGCAAATGAGGCCAGTACGACTTAGATTACGTTGCTTCAGCAAAAGAACGATGCTCTCCAAAAAGCCATGGCGTAGATAGCACCACAACAACCACCAAGCAATGTAGTAGGAGCTCCCCCCAACCACAATATTCCTCCTGTTGACGAAGCTTAAGCCAACGAGAGTCGGCAGGAGCATAGGACAAGAACCGAGGCAGTGGCTTCAGACAACCACCCTTATCGTGCCTAAGACGAACAGGCCGAATCCAGCCACAAACTCACAGTGTGGACAAATGGCATTCAAGATAGTGTCCAGGAGGTTTTTGATGAGAAAAAGCTCCTGTAGATTCAGACACCCGCCGAGATGGCCAGAGAGCATAAAGCCTCTCTAGTGAAGACTCCATTCAATGATCAAATATACTACGTCGACAGGCCTAAAAAATTCACCATGCCTGCCTTCACTCAGTTCGATGGCACAAGAGATCCTTCCCGTCACCTCGATCACTACTCTCAGAAGATGGCTCTAGATAACAATAATGACGCATTCATGTGCAAAGTTTTCCCAACTAGTCTGATGGGAGCTGCATTGGAATGGTTCAAGAATAGGTCACATAAGTCCATTCCGAACTATGAAACTTTATGCGCTATGGTCTTAGCACAATACTGCAGTAATAAGAAGCAGAAAAATACTGTCGCTAGTCTTTTCACCATCAGGTAGAAAAGAAGAGATACAACATGGAGGCTTCGGAGATAGCAAATTGTCACCCTGAGACTGTTGTAGAAGCATTCAAGATCGGCATGATCCAAGGTACTAAGTTTCATACCTCTTTAGTTAAATACTCTCCTCCAGATATGCAAACTCTAAATGCCAGGGCACAAATTTACATTCGGCTTGAGGAGAATGTAGCCCACCGAACACAACATGTCACCCTCGTCACGGTAGAAAATAAGCTTCAGGAAAAAACTTCGAGTTCAAAAAGTCAAAGAAATTAGTATGCCTCAGGACCAATTACCCAAATACCTGAGAAAAGACAGAAGACTGAGGAGAAAGTAACACATTTTCGTACCACATTGGCTCGGTTATTCCAGGAGAATAAAGCAAGATTCATAATCCCTCAGCCAATGCGACAACCCATGGAGCAAAAGGACAAAAGTAAACACTGCGCCTACCACAGGGATTATAGGCATACAACTAATGACTATAGATCCCTTCAGCAACAAGTAGAAAACATGATAGCCAGAGGAGACCTAGCAGATTATCTCGGGCCAAAAGAACATACTAGACCGAGGAAAGTTAATCTTTGGAAAGTATAAGGTAATCAAGTAAAGGTCATTCATGCAATACATGAAAAATCGGATAAAGACCAAGAGTCAGAAGAGGTGTACCGCTCTCGGTTGAGAGCTGTCCACAAGCTAAGAAAATTATCCTCAATAAATACTATCACTTCGGGCAGTATCAATATCGGCTTCAGAGATGGAGATTTATCCAGAGTACAGCTTCCCCACGAAGATTCATTCGTTATTAGTCTTCTGGTAGCAAACTGCATGATTAAAAAAGTCCTGGTAGATCCTGGCGGCAGTGCCAATATTATAACTAAGACAGTTTTTGAGCAGTTAGAGATCCTATCGTCGTTAATTCGAGCTACATCCAGCCCCTTGATAGGGTTCGATGGAACGAAAATGGACCCTATTAGGATAATCGATTTGTCAGTCATTACTGCAAAAAAGACACTGAAAGAAAACTTTGTTTTGACAGAAATTCATCCTTCCTATAATCTCATTATGGGAAGAGGTTGGATTCACCGAATGAATGAAGTGTCGTCTACCCTACATCAAGTGATGCGATGCTTATCTCCAGATGGAAAAGAAGTCATTAACCTTTAGGGAGATCAAATTGATGCAAAAGAGTGTTACATGTTGACATTGAAGCAAACAAAGAAAGGAGTTAAGCTATCCAAATCAGATACAACCCCTGAAGGTGTTGCTAAATAGCAATTACAGAGCCCTCTACCCAAGTATTCAGAAGCCAAAGTAGAGGCAGAAATAGCAAAGCCCACCGAGGAATCTCTTGAAGCTGTAGAAGTTAACCTCAATAATTCATAGAAAGTCACTTACATGGGTTCTTCTCCCTCAGCCGAAGAGAGGGGGGTGTTAATTGATGTCATTCGAAAAAATGCAGATACGTTCGCCTAGACCCATTCAGACATGCCAGGGATCAACCCTTCGGTATCATGCCATAACCTGAAGGTGGATCTTTTATACAGACCAGTCAAACAAAAACATAGGAGGTTTGCTCTTGAAAGAAATCGAATCATTGCTGAAGAAGTAGACAAGTTGCTTCAAGCGGACTTTATCAGGGAAGTACATTATCCACAATGACTTTCGAATGTGGTGGTGGTCCAAAAAAAGAACGGAAAGTGGAGGGTATGCATAGATTTCACCAATCTCAATAAGGCTTGTCCCAAAGATAGTTTTCCGCTACCGAAGATAGATCAGATGATGGACGCTACCACATGCTATGAGAGACTAACATTCCTCGATACGTACTCCGGATACAATTAGATTCCCATGAATCCAGAGGATGAAGAAAAAACATCCTTCATCACAGAGAAAGGAACTTATTATTACAAAGTTATGTCCTTTGGACTTAAAAACACAGGGGCAACTTACCAGCGCCTCGTCAACAAGATCTTCGATAAGATGCTGGGCAAAACAGCTGAGCTTTATATCGATGACATGGTGGTCAAAAGTGAAAAGAAAGAAGATCACCCTAAGCACCTTCAAGAAGTCTTCGATACTCTGAGAAAATATAATATGAGGTTGAATCCCTCTAAATGTTCCCTTACAGTTTCTTCAGGACAGTTCATCGGCCATATTGTTAACAAAAGAGGAATAAAGGTAATCCCGGCTCAGGCCCAGGCCCTAGTACAGAATCAGGAGCTGAAAACTCGCAGAGAAGTACAAATCCTAACCGGTAGAATAGCAGCTCTCAGTCGCTTCATATCCCAATTGTCTGATAAGTACAAACCTTTCTTTGATGCTATACGCTCGAAGAACAGAGACATATGGGGACCTCAGCAGCAAGAAGCTCTTGCTAGACTTAAGTACTACATGACTAAACCCCCTCTTTTGTGTGCCTCAAAGCCTGAAGAAGTCCTCACCATGTATTTAGCAATTTTCGACACAGCCACAACTGCAATTTTGATCCGAGAGGAAGGGGGGAATCAACATCCAGTCTACAAGCAAGACAACGATTGATGCCAAAACAAGATATAGCAAGGCAAAAAAGATCATAATAGCCTTAGTATATGCAAAAAAAATGTTTCGGCATTACTTTGAATCTCATCGCATAGTGGTCCTTACAAATTATCCTATGTGAGCTATCCTTTCCAAGCCAGATCTGTTAGGAAGAATTACACAATGGGCAATCAAGCTTAGTTCTTTCAACATAGCCTACGAGCCGAAAGTGTCACACAAAGGACAAACCATGGCCGATTTCCTCCTGAAGTATAAAAACAAGCCTGAAGAGCTAGAACTCCCAGAACCACAGTGGGAATTCCATGTTGATGGTTCCTCAAACTTGACTAATGCAGGGGAAGGGATCATCATCACAACTCTAGAAGGAACAAAGTTGCAACAATCAATCCATTTGGATTTTCCCGCCACCAACAATGAGGCCGAATATGAAGCCTTGCTAGCTGGGCTTCGGCTGGCACGCCAACTCGAGGTGAAGTGTCTAAAATTTTGTAGTGACTCACAACTCATTGTGAATCAAGTAACAAAAAAGTATTAACCAAAGGAAGAAAGAATGAAGGCTTACAAGGATGCTATCGAAAGTGTTACGCATGGATTCGATCAAATCGAATTTCACCAAGTACTAAGAGCAAAGAATTCTGAAGCAAACAGACTAGCTACCACGACTTCCTCCTCGGATGAAGATTTGATCCGAGTCGTGCCTATCGACACCTTGGAAGAACCTAGTTTAGGTCCTCAGTTGCCAGTAATGGTAATCCCAAAAATTCCAAGGGAGTCAAGCTGGATGGATCCACTGGAAAGCTATCTCAAAAATGGAATCCTTCCGAATCAAAAGGATGAGGCCAGAAAAGTAAGGTTTGCAGCAGTCAAATACTCCATCATTAATAACCGATTATTAAGGTTTGCAGCAGCCAAATACTCCATCATTAATAACTGATTATACCGAAAGTCATTCTCAGGCTCGTATTTGAAGTGCTTAACTCCCACGGAGTCCCTTAAGGTATTAAAGCAGGTACATGATGGGGACTGCGGCAACCACTCCGGCGGAAGAGCCTTCGCCCATAAAATTTTAACTCAAAGTTATTTCTGGTCGTACTTGGCTAGAAACACCGAGGAATATGCCAGGAGGTGCGACAAATGTCAACGCTATGGCAAATCCATGGCCATTCATTCACTGAGGAATAGATATAGTAGGTCATTTACCCAAAACTCATGAGCAAAAGGAATACGTGTTATTCGCCACGGATTATTTTACAAAATGGGTGGAAACAGAGGCCTATTCAAGTGTGACTCACGAGCAAGTGAAAAGCTTTCTGTGGAACAATATAATCTGCCGATTTGGAGTACCGAAGGTCATCATGATGGATAACTGAAAGAACCTGGACAACAGGAGCACAATGAGGTTCTTTGCCGAGCATGGAATCAAACAGAAGTTGGCAGTAGTAAGCCATCCACAGGGGAATGGACATGCTGAGATAACTAATCGGACCATCTTCGACTGTCTGAAAAAGAAACTGGAAAAACTCAAGTCTAAATGGTACGAGAATCTTTCCAATGTGCTCTGGGCTTATCAAACCACTCGACGAAGGCCAACAGGGGATAGTCCTTTTGTAATGGCTTATAGGTCCGAAGATGTCATCCCAACAGAAATAGCAATCCCAACTCTTCGGACACACTTGCTACTCGAATGGAATAATGATCAGCAGCTTAAACACAGCCTTGACCTCTTGGAAGAAAAGAGTGATGCTGCAGCAATTCGACTCGCTTCATATCAACAGCAGTTGCGAAACAGTTACAACAAGCGAGTTAGGTTCAGAAGCTTTGTAGTAGGAGATTAGGTGCTGAAGTAGGAGACAGCACACGTAAAGAAATTGCAACCCAATTGGACTGGACCCTACTGAGTTACGAAAGTAATGGGGAATGGCTCTTACAGGCTAACTGAAGCTGATGGGCGAGTGATTGCACGCCCATGGAATGCAATACACCTCAAAAGGTACTACCATTAGAAAACTTCGTCAATTTTTCTATGTTTCCTTTTACGAATAAGGCTTTTATGGCCCACATAATAAAATTTCTTATTTACTACATCTTTTTACATCCTCTTTTGTAAATTTATGATGTAGTGCTACTCAAAAAGATAGAGAGCATTGGATACACGAGCAATCAATAGTTCCGTGTATCCAACGATCTTCATTACCATATGAGGTCATTCCCACCCACACAAATATATTGATATTTTTGCTATTTTCTATTCGATGTGGGATATTTGTTTCTTAATTCACCAAAAAAAAATTTGTAATCGGGGGCAAAACCAATACCCTAAATAGATATTACGACAAGGAAATTTTCTCTCTTAAAAAAATATATATATATATATGAATGTTGTCCCACATCGATAAAAAATAACTTTAAACATTATGTAAGGAAAAATTAAAGTATGCAAGCATGTTGCAAAGTGGGCCTACTGGTAACAAAAGCGGCCCAACACGAATTGTGTTTAAGCCCTAGTACCAGCGGACATTCTTTGCCAATAATTCTCTATTTTTAAGCCAACACGAATTGTGTTTAAGCCTTTGTACCAGCGGGCACTCTTTACAATAATTCTCTATTTTTTAAGCCTAAAATATTTGACCTAAAACTTAACTCTATTTTTTGTCCACATTAACTAAAAATAAAAAGAGTGTATAATTAATATAACCATATCGTACTGTAAATAAATGCCATAAAACGAGTCTTCGAGACAAATAGATTCCCAATCACATGTATGGAAGGTTACATAGTCTCGGTGACTCTTTTTCATGGTCTCATCCTCTTTTAAAGTTTCGGACCTCAAGAGTTCATAAGCATATCCCATTGCCCATCAATTTCAAGCTTCAAATATCAATGATCTGAAGATATTAAACAATTCCTCTAAGGCATACACTATTGCTGAGGAACTCCATGCTTCGGACCTTAAGAGCCCGAAGGTATCAATAAAATTTCTCTAAGACATGCACTATTGCTGAGGAACTCCATGCTTCGGAACTCAAGAGTCCGAAGGCATCAATAAAATTCATCTAAGGCAAACACTATTGTCGAGGAACTCCATGCTTCGGACCCCAAGAGTCCGAAGGCATCAATAAAATTCCTCTAAGGCATACACTATTGCCGAGGAACTCCATGATTCGGACCTCAAGTGTCCGAAGGCATCAATAAAATTCCTCTAAAGCGTACACTATTGCCAAGGAACTCCATGCTTCGAACCTCAAGAGTCCGAAGGCATCAATGAAATTTCTCTAAGGCATACACTATTACTGAGGAACTACATGCTTCGAGCCCCAAGAGTCCGAAGGTATCAATAAATTCCTTTAAGACACGAGGAATTACGTACTTTGGCCCCAAGAGTCCGAAGGTGTTAATAAATAGTCCTGAATGGGGACAAGTACTCTTCATAGATATCTTCCTCTCAAGCCCATGAAGTTGGTCGAACTTGGCTAAATCCCTTGTACAAGTTGTCCCACATCGAAAAAATACAAGAGCAAGAAAGGCATTGATATACTCATACCTTAAGCCAACACATAACAAGAAGGGTTCCCTTGATAGGTAAATCACCGAGTGATACAACAATCTCCAGTTCGTGACTCGGTTATCATGGGAACTCTCTTCTTATTACTTATCATTTTTTATGTCCTCGGACCATAACAAGTCCAAGGGCCCCAAAGAAAACGAATTCTTCTCAAAGGCATGGAAAACTGCTCAAAATATATATATATAACTTGGAAATACTCAAAGATATGGAAATCCTCCAAAAGATATGTCAAATAAGAAAATTAAAACAACCATTGTTCACAAACAAAAGTATACTAGTTCAAGACAAATATTACATTAATTCACTTCCTTTTGGGATCAAAAGAAGTAGAATCAAAAGTATCAACCACATTTGGGCTTGAAGCTGGAAGAATTGAGGAGCTTGGAGCTGGAGTGTCCCCTTGGTGAGACTTCACCATCTCAGCGAATAAAACCTCAGCTTCTTGGGCCTTCGGACCCTCAGCATAAGGAAAGGACACCTCCATATCTGCATCAAAAGCATCCGAGTCCTTTAATTTATCGCTTGAACCTTGGGCAAAGCCGAATCGGAAGGCCTTTGCACTAGACAAGCGCACTAAGGAGGAATAACGCTCCTGCATCTGCTTCCTAGCGGTGGTACAGGTGTTAACCGCATCCCTCCAGCGAAGATTCTCAGCCTCCAGTTCATTCATTTTGGCTTTAGCAGATGCAAGGTGACCATTGTATACATCCCTCGCGTCATAAGCCATTTTTACATCCATATGCGCATGGGAGAGCTTCTTCTCAGCCGTAGCTAGGTCCTTTTCCAGTTTCTGGATGGAAATTGACTAAGTTTCTACAGTCGCACACAAGGCCATGGTGTGATACAGATTCTACATAATCAATAATGAAATGAGTAAAATGAAAAGGTAAACAAAAGAATAATGAAGGGAAGAAAGAGGACAAACCTCCATGGTGCGAATAGGGGCAGAAGGAAGCAGCTGCTCTAACCCTATGTTACCTATAATTTCCTCAACCTTGGGTAGCCATATCCCTCGGGCAATTGTTAATGCAGCAGAAGGATTTGTGACTATTGAGTCCCCATAATGAAGAACTGACTTGTCAGCCCTAGAGAAAGTGGGCCTCCATGGTTCTCCTGCTTCTCTGCCAGGACAAAAGCCCTAACCTCTTCCTCAGGATCGGCTTCATCAGTTTTTTTCCCTCTACTCTTTGAGAAGGTAATGCCCTTGTTCTTGGTTGTTGAAGAAGGGTTTAATTTGAGTTTTTTCTTCAGAGGAAGTTCTTCAACTTCCTTTTCTTGCTCAGTAGAGTGTATAACTACAAGGGGCTCTCCCTCTACTGCTTTCTTCTTGAGAGCTTCAGCCCTCTTCTTTTCCTCGTCGGTGAAAGGAAAATTATCGAAAGAAGGGAATAACAAATCCATGAGGTCAGCAGATGAAGCACTAGAAGCAAGTTCCTTTAAATTGGATGAAGAAATGAGGTCCTCAGCAGAAGGAGGGTTATTCCAAACTTGTTCTTCTAGAAAAACGAGCCTTTTCCTAGCTACAGAAGATGGGAACGTTGCTGAAAAAACATCAAGAAATTCGTAAATATGACAAAAAGTAAAACTTGATATGTGAAGCAGCCAGAACATTTTTTATGAAGAAAAAGTAAATCTTCTATACCTAATATCTCAAATTTACGGGGAATAGGAAGTTTACTTGATTGAGATAGAGACCAGTTCCCCTTAACAATAACCATCATCTCTTTCCATCTCTTCTCGGAAGTGGGGAGGTCGGTACATATCCTCGGTTGAAGAGAGGAAGTAAAATAATAACGGCCAAGCTCGGTCTAATGTCTGGAAATAGTGTAGATGATCAATAAGTTAGCGACAGTCAAATCAAGACTCTCCAGTCTTTGACATATAAAAAGTGCCGACACTATTCGAAGAAAGTTAGGGTTTACTTGAAGAGAAGCAATACCTAACTTGTTGAAGATTAAATGATAAAAGGGATGGAGGGGAAAGCGAAGGGCATTCAGATGGCTAACAGATAGAAGCAACTCATTCTCACCAACCCCTTCACCAGAACTGAAATCGGCGTTATTAGGGTATTTAGCAATTTCTCCCCCCTGGAGAATCTCAAATTCTTCCATTACGAAATCAATAGTGAACTTGATACACCGGACTGACAAAATCATCTCTCTCTCTCTTTGTAAAAATATCATCTGATCCAGAAGTGGATACCACTGCTTGAGGCATAGAATCATCTATTCGCACAATAGAATCGTTCGTATACTCAAGAGGGTTGGAAACCTTAGGAGAAGGAACTCTAAGAAAAACAAGAGATGACGACGGTGTGGTTTCAGAATCCATAATTTCTATGTGACCGTGAGTAGATGAAGTACTCATGATACAAAATCAGAAAAAGATAAATGAAGAACTAACCTAATATCACGACAAAGCAATTGGTGCAGTGAAGGCAAGAGTAAGCTTTCAAGGAGTCCTTTGGTCAGAATGTCAATGGTCACTTCTCGAACAGTCTCTTGCAAAATTGGCAACCGTGCAACTTTAATTCCCTTCTAATTAGGAGCCGTAGTTCAATTTAAGAGAGAATTGGAGGCAAAGTGTGGAGGGAAAAATCTCCCTCCAATAAGAATCATCCACATCATTTAAATGAGGTATATCTCATTGGATCTCTAACAGCCCATCAGAACCCAATTTCGATCAAGCCTAAACAAAGTTGATATCGATCCAAGGTTGCTAGTGTTAACCTCTCAGCCTGCTAAAGATCCATCCGGCCCATTTACATCATAACCGAGTCCTCTTTATCAAAGGATTCTTCGTATAAGGAAGTTCTGCATGGGAAAAGTCTTGTATGGATAGAATTATAGAAGGAAAGAACTTCATAAATAAAGAATTATATATGGAATGAATTAGGGGACAAACAAGGCGAATCCTACCATAATTCCACTATCTTTTTGTATATAAAAAGAGGCATAAACCTCCAAGCATTACAAGCTTCTCTCTGAATTATTCTTATTATTAGTTGTTATTTATTTGAGTGAATTGTAATTATTCTTTTAGCTTTTTAGATAAACGAATTATTTGTGCCTACAAGAGAATTCCTCAATCAATCAGTAAAATTATAATAACAATGGAGGGTATTTTACTCTTTAACATGAATTTCCATTGTCGGCAACATTGGAGGGAGGTTGGTATAGTTTTTGAAATGTTAGGAATCGTGTCTGTAATTAGGCCCAACCTCAAGGGAGGTAAGTGATATTTTCCCCATTAAGTAAATAACTTCATTGTCGATTACTCAAACATAAATTCATATTGATTTTAGGCTCCGTTTGTTTGGATATAAAATATATTTTTTTATTTTTTTTCTGTATACAAAAAATATTTTTCAAAAAACAATTTTTTTATTTTATGGTGTTTGGTTGCCGTAAAATATTTAGGAAAAAAATAGATATTAAAATCTAACAAAAATAGCTTATTCATCAATTTTTGGCAAATTATTTTACACATGGGCCTATCATGGACTTGACCTACACCTTTGCTAAACACACAGAAACAATAAATAAATAAATATATATATATATATATATATATATATATATATATATATATATATTAACTGAAAAAGGACAATCTTTACTTAGGAAAATATTTTACGTTCGGAGTAAATTATATTTATTCAGCAAATAGCTTCTGAGAAATATATGATGATGATCATGGGATTAAACTCAAGGGCTAAATGCAATAAAAAAAGCCAGTGGCTAGTGACTTTACCACAGAGCAGAGAAGGCTTGATGAAGTAAGATGAACATGCAGCGAAAATGAAATAATATGGTGTTCTAGGATTAAATTCTAGTGAAAAAACCTTGGCAGGATGGAAAGGAACTGAAGGATACAAATTTAACAGAACATGGAAGGTGGAATGACAATATTTTGTTCCCCTTTCTTTGAAAAAACAATTGACAGAGAAGTACATACACGAGAAGATGCCGAAGCAACACTTGCTCCACCAGAATCACCAACTACTTTCAAACAGCTTATCCGGTCTCGGTAAAGGCTCTTGTCGTGCTATCGGTACCAAAATTTTTGCTTCCCAATGGTCAGGTCCCAGTTCAATGTCACTTATTTTTGACACTAGATTCTTGCTTAGAATAGTTCCTATTGTGGCAATAGGAACTATTCTAAGTAAGAATCCATTGACAAAAGTAGGGTTTCAGAACTCAACAAGAGAACTTCAATCAGACCCTGAACCTGCAGATATAAAAAGAACATATATCAACATACTTGACAACCTGATTTTACCATTGTACCAAACAACGAGTCTTAAAGTCAGGGTGTCATTGCAAGTGATACAACTGATGAGAAGAAATGAGATCGTGAAGGATGTCTAATGGCTACGATTTTGTTTTTTCTTCTCCTTCCTACAATAAATTATTATAATTTTTAGATAAGAGCAATAGAATTGCAGGAACTAACATCATTATTTGCATAAGGAAAAAAGATGAAGTAAAAATAGAAGTGTCACCATTTTGTATCTAAATAGGTGATGGTGATTTTGAGTCTATTTAATTTCCTTCCCATACATGGACTTTTAGTTCACAAGTCTTCTTTTGTTGTATGCATTCTCTACTCGTATTAGAAATACTACTACTTTAATTTATCTTACCCATCTCTCTCATGATCACTTTTTTACATGGCAGCTTTCTTTTTGGTCATTGTACTAATGCTAGGAAGCAATTAAGAGAAGGAATTAAGTCCCAATTAATAATAGAAAATCCGAGAATTATTCGCACCAACAGAAGGAAAAAGGAAAGTGTAGGAATACAAGATAAGCATACAAAAGATTATTTATTTGATCAGCTTTTTGTTGCATATAATTTCCGTGAAATTTCCGGCTAAGAAAGGCAGCAGCCGGCTATATCAAGTAGACTTGGATTTATCAATTCTAAAATTAAACCTGGAAAATTTGGTCCCGCACCTGTAAATTATTTTGACAAACTTGCTCAACGGTATTAGATTTGGTGCATATATATAATTAACAAATACCACAATGAAGTTTTATAACAGCATGTTAACAAAACAATAAGCAAGGCTATGAAATATCTGTAAACAGCATATATTCATTGAAGCCATGATCTAAAAAATACAATTCTCTCTTCTTGAGGTAAAAGACCAGCAAAACAGTCAATTTCCAGATCATTTAAATTCTTCCTGAAAGCAAATAGGTAGTAAACACCTTATATATCCTAACCAAAGTCTAAAACTAAACAGTTACAGGTAAACACACGTTGGAGTCAGCCATAACATTGAAAATAAATGATGTAAAATATACCTTAGAGGATGGAACAACACGTTTATTTGAAGAGGACGATGATCTTGCATGTTGTGGTGCTTGAGAAGTTCCGATCTCGTTATGAACCTATGAAAATTAAACAATTTAACAAACTAAAACCTTTTACAAATAGACAATATAAATGATGTTACTTGTTGGGAATCCAAAGAGTTTAGAAGGATGAGGATATGATTTAGTAGAACCTTGTCGGTCTGAGTTATTAGTGTGCTTTTCCCCTTCCAGTCGTGCAATCTTCTTCATCACTATCTGCATCTGCTCTTCATTGGATTCCCTTCTCGCCTCGGAAGCAGTCCTCATAATTTGAATGTGACTAGGTCTTCTGCCCCACAAATACATGTCTTTTTTCTCCCATAACTCAAGAGAATAAGTCATCCCTAGCTACAGCAGATTGTGTTGGTTGCTGGCTTGCTCATTCTTTGAACTGATTCTGCAGAACCATAGATCATAGCCCCATAAATATTGTCGCATTTCCTTCATTAAGGCTATGTAGCTTGTAAACAAAATTATCCATTTTATTTCAGATTCAAGGACTAAAACATAAAGGCATCAAAAGTCAGGGTAGCTGCAGATTGACGAGTAAAAATGGAAAAGATTAGCTGCAAATGAGTTCTATATCGCTAAGATTCAACTTACAATGATAGCTGCAGATGCATCATCCATAGGCTGCCCATTCTTCTGCTTATGGGTAATTACATACATATCTGCCCAGCTTAAATCATCTCCATGAGACCTCTTTTAGACCATCCTCAAATAAAATAGAAAACATTCCAGATCTCCTTCAAACTTGAATCCACAACAACATATAGTACTGAAGTATGCTACATAGGAAATAAAATATTACCTCTTCATCATGCAACCGTGCAAAGCTTTTTGATCCAGCGGTATGTGTAGTGGGTTGCTTGGCACGATTTACCTTGTTTGTAGAATTACGCTTCTGTAAAACAACATAAAATTCAAATTAAAGCACAAGTGACTAGAAGAAGAAGAATATCAATCATACTATTATTCAAAGCCTATGCAGCCTAAAACCAATGCAAAAACAGAATCAGGTAAGTGCCATAGAGCAAGGAGAAACAAAAAATATAGTTTTTTATAGAGTAAGGTAAAATGAAGTTTACTGGAAAAGAGAAGGAGAACCACAAGAGAATCCCAACAACCCACACCAGGGAAGACACTTTTTTATACGTTAATTATGCATCTTAATACCTCCAGCTCACAATAAATAAATAAATAAAAGGAGAAAAAATGCTACCCATGAAGAGAGTGCCTCTAAGAGTAGTTCAATCTGTTATTTGTAATGCTAAGTCATAGTCTACCTTATTATTCTTGACACAACACAACCTGAAGAAATCCAGATTCTTGTGCTTTTACACAAAGCAAATTGCATTCTGGAACTTTAATTTTAGCTAGAGTACTTTTACTCTTATTGTAAAAGGGGTTAACATAGGGGCTATTCAAATAAGAAGAAGAAAGACACTTTTTTATACGTTAATTATGCATCTTACTACCTCCAGCTCACAATAAATAAATAAATAAAAGGAGAAAAAATGCTACCCATGAAGAGAGTGCCTCTAAGAGTAGTTCAATCTGTTATTTGTAATGCTAAGTCATAGTCTACCTTATTATTCTTGACACAACACAACCTGAAGAAATCCAGATTGTTGTGCTTTTACACAAAGCAAATTGCATTCTGGAACTTTAATTTTAGCTAGAGTACTTTTACTCTTATTGTAAAAGGGGTTAACATAGGGGCTAATCACATATTTCAGTTAATGCATATGATTGAATGGTATATATTTTACAAATTACAACTTTTAATACAGTAGATAATACGATAATTCTGCATTTCTTCAGTTCAATCTAAACATGCATCAAACAGCATGTATCAATTCTCCCTTAAAGTCCAATTAGGTTTTCCTTGGATCCTTGGGTATGTGGCTAACTGCAGAGCAGTAGTTCTCAAGTTCCATGTCCAAGGGCAAAGGGGAAAAAATATAAGATTGCAAACTAATGCCAATTTGCTCTGAAGCTGACCATGTCTGGTATCAAATTTACAGCTAACCACTACTTAACTCGCTTCAATTTCATCTCCTTGTGATATTCAAAAGAGGGAAATTTTTAATAGTCTTAGGATAGATATAAACAAATCTTCCAGTAAATTAATATTTACCACAAATATTTACAACTGAACAGGAGACAAAAACTCCATGACAGAACAGTAGATACTTGAGGGTAAGATGAAAAGAACAAAATACAACCAAAGGCTGTAGCCTAGTGGTACTTCCTCACCTTCCAAAGTAGAAGGTTGAGTGTTCAAGTCCCCATAGGGGCATGTGAGTGTGTGAGTATATTTCTTAACAATGAAAAAATATAGATATATAGATATGAAGATATATACCTTCTGGAGAGGTTATAGCTCATGAAGTTTAGGAGTAATTAGCAGTGAACAGTTCAGATTCTTCTCCAATTCACTAATTCTTCTCTCCTCATCTGCAATAGGGAATTAAAAATTATAAGTAAAAAAAAAAAGGCCAATGCCTCAAAAAAATTAGTTAAACAGAAGAAAACAAACGGTTGCTACATTAATCAAGCAGATTAAATTATCTCAAATCAAGGTTAGTATTCGAAATAACAAGATCGCATTATAGTTGATGTACAGTAAATTAACATAGGTGTTAGAAATAAAAATATCATAACAAGATTAGCAACTATATTAATCCTTTTTTTCCAGGTGTGCCTATTGTGATCCCATTACTCTACCCTTTTTTCCAGCTAGAGTGCTTTTATTTGGGAGTTGTAAAATAAAACTCGAACAATGCTGAAACATGAAAACAGAATAGTAAATAGTAGTGCAAGATGGTCTACCAAAATTTCTGACACACACTAATGTACAAACATACACACATGTGGATGTATTATAGAGAGAGACTCACCAGTCACCACTTCAGTGGCAGTGTAAGTTATTTTTAAGTTACGTATAATACTAGTCAAAATCATTAACAAGCACAAACATATACATGTATACATATATTATATATACAAGTGTATATACACACAAACGGTTCGATTTCTGCTAAATCCACTCAACTCAATCAATTTTTATAAGCATCGAGTCCTCACACACTCAGATCTGTACACACTTCCAAAACAAAAAACAAACCAAAAACGAGAAAAAACTGTTAACAGTTCGATTGCTGCTAAATCATCGGAAGCGAACTTGAAAAATCCGAGCCTTAATTTGGGGCTAAAAATTGGTGTTTAACATCCCAATTTTCTCTTACTTTCCTATGGTTCTCATTCAACCAAACAGATCGTAGAAGAATTAGAAGAAACCTATAAAATTATTGATCCACAGAGAGAGCGATACAGACAGAGATTAAAGTTGAGAGACATTTACCTGGGAACAGTCAGAGTCTCAGTGATCGGCCAACAATTTCGAGAGGATGCGTGTTTCCTTGTTAGAAATCAGTAATGTTAGAGAGAGAGAGACAGTATTTTAGAGAGAGAGTAGCTGTTAAATGTGTGTTTGGATGGATTTGAAGGACGAAAGAGAGCTGTATTGAACCCAGCTCAATTGAGAGGGAGAGAGAGCGAAATCAGACATGAAAGGAGAAGAAACCAGAAAAATTTGTACATGGTGTCGACTAATTACAACCCCACACGTAATTAAAAAATTAAATAAAATTAACACATTATCCATTTATCTAGTTATTAATTGGTCGGAATATGTAAAAATCTCTAAAGAAAAAAATTGAGACTTTTGGTTGATTAATAAAAGAATAGAAAGAAAATGATAGTAATAATGGGAAAAGGGATGAAAGGAAACTAATGTAATAATATTATTTTTCATAAAATATTTCTATTACAGATATAAAGGCAAATTTGGTATTAAAAATATTAACTTTATTTCTTTTCCTTCCATTTTTTGAATTTGAAAGATAACAAAAGTTGCTGTTTATACTTTTGTTTTTCATTTCAAACACCTCCATTCCCTTCCCTTTCCAACCAATATTTTGTACCAAACATAATCTTTTATTTTCTTCTATTTTCTTTCTTTCCTTTTCTGTTCCTCCCATATTCATTGTACCAAACTGAGCCCTAAGACAATGGGCACAGCAATGAGAGAGGGAGGGAGAGTTGAAAGAAAAAGTTGATAATATAATCGGATAAAAAGTAATAAAAATTAAAAATGGTGTGCTGTGTTCTCTAAACAGTAAATAGTAAGTTGCTTGAAATTACACGCAAATAAAATTAATACATTAGTTTGTATATCGAATTGTAATTAATTAAAATAATATAATTTCGTAGCTTATGATAATTTTTTTATTTGAGACTCACTAAATTTTTGTCACCATCGACAAATTTTCTTGTACTGTGCCTTGCAGCTAAATTGAAAGTCGCATTTGTGATCCGCGGATTGACTTTTCCAGACTAACGGTCACTTTTGTAGCTATGGACTCCTGTTTAAGTTGCGTTGGAGCTTTAGCTCGTTGAACCATTATATGTGTTTTTTTTAGGGCTCCTATTTTATTTATTTATTTATTTTTAAAGTTCTCAAATTTTATTCTTTGTTTGATACTAGTTTGATTCAATTTAAGGAGTTCAAGCTAAGGAAAAATCAAGAGTATGTTCGGTTTGTAATTCAAAGAATAATTTATTAAAATTCAAAAGACAGAAAATTATTTCCGAATAATTATAAAAATAACTCTCAAAACATGTCATTTTATAACGAAATTTTCAATCAAATTGAATTTTTGTACTTTTTTTTAATTTTCAGTTCTTTGAGAATAAAAAATATAAACCCAAGAGGCCCTAAGTTCTTTTATTTTTTCACTCGAGTTTGGTGTTTCAGAGAATGCAAGGACTTGGCATTCTTGTCAATAATTTTTATAAAGATAAATTACACTGATATCCTTAAAGTTAAATTATATTTCAACTAAATAAAGATTTTGATTTCAACTTGCACTTACATCCCAATATGCTTTTTGACATCTAACACATGCGAATTAATCATTTTATTCTTAATTTTTTAATACAAAATATATATAATTTTAAAAGACAAAAAAGCCCCTATTCTCTCTCCATATGGATTTTGAACTCGTTGATGCATAAAAAAGTTTCGCTAGATTTTGAACACTTTTTTCATATCTGTTTGGGATTAAGCCATATCTGTCAAATTCTGGATTTGACATTTCAAAGTCTCCCTCAAATGTCTGATTCCATATATTGGGTGTCTTATGAGTGCGTTAGGTGCATCTCACACCAGTGGAAAGTAATGATGTTTTGCAATAATACTAATCACCTGGCCGGAAAGGAAAATTATTTTCAGATCCGTGAAAGCTTAACCCTCCTAAGGAGTCCAGAATACAATAAGGAAAATAATACATTGCATAAACTATGAGGTCAAAGGATTACTTAGTCATTTAACACCTAAAAAATATTCTGACTCTTCAAAATTTGATATTTGGGGTGTAAGTAAAATGTTAAATCATTGATTCAAATATACGTGAAATCTAAAACAAAAATCTTCATCCGGTTGAAAAATGACCTAATTTCAATTTGCCTTTTTTTTCTTATATAGCAGCATATGCTTTCAATGGTATCATATGTTTGCCTCCAATTTTGTTAGTTTTAAATTAATATTTAAAAGTTAAAAATCTTGAATGGGCAATTATCAAAAATAAGATCAGCATATGCAGGCCTGCCTTAATATATGTTTCTGAGAAAAATCATGATTGTGAGATGAAGACTAAAAAACCAAATTTTTGGTCATCCATTTGTGTGCGTGAGAGAGGGATGTTCCACTTTTTGCACAATGTAAACCTTACTGTTCATAACTACGAAATGGACATTACCAAGAAACAGATTTCTTTGGCGAATCTTATTCCAGTAATTTTCATACAATCATTTTGCTTGAATGAGCTTTCAATAAAATGTTTGTATACAGATTAAAACACGATAAAGTTGGTTCATTGTTATTTGAAGATTATGGTACGAAACACGAAAACAATCTTTTAAAAGTTAAAGACTGTATATATCTTACCCTTTTCAGACCCCGGCAGAGTATGCTGTTTTTAAGTAATTAAATAGTTTGGCTTATCCAGTTATCAATATCCCATTCGTCCCTATATCCTTCCGGTTGAGAACTAGTAGCAAGCTTCCAAATTTGTACGTATAACCTTTTTCTCTTCTCCTCCAGAGGTGGTATTCCCACTTGAGCAGCCAACCAGTCCATGTACTCAAACTGCCATCAAACCATGAAATATATTTATATATATATAAATATATATCCATGCATATATGTCTAGAGCCATCAATGTCTATAACAACTTTTCAATACTTGTCAACTGGGGAATGAAATTTAAAAGTGAAGAGTACAACAAGAATGGCAACTGGGGAATGAAAACCTCATGTGGATAAATTTGATGGGTATAGTGCTTGGGGATCCCGGATTCCTCCATATGCCGGTAAAGTTTTTCAACATCAGCCAGCATCTCCTCCTTGGATGGCAGAGACACCTTACCGGATAAAACTGGCGCTATCCACTTGGATTGTAGCTCCAGCAAAGGAAATACAATGGCCTAATAATTATTGTAAAGAAAAAATTCCGCTACATAATTTACCATAAATTTCATAGTTGCTTGCTTGAATCGACACGAAAAAATCAACAATTTGAAATGGAACAACTGACCTTAAAAGGTATTCCAACAAAGGAGAGCCAAGGACCAAGCTGGGGTGGGAAGACATGCTTATAAAGTGGTCCGATACGGTTGTCATCGATTGTCACAGTTCCATTTGTTTTCAGAAATGGAACATGGTATTTGTACCTTTATACAAACATATAAGAGTCATCCATGAACAAGCCAATGAAAAGATAAACTAGTTCGGAATTGATATATACCCAGTACAATGAAAAATGACATCAGCTTTAACAGAATATCCCTCTTCAAAAGTTATCGTACTATCTTCATAGACATAATCAATCTATAACAAGATTAAAATTCATCATTTCACATCTTGAAATGCTTTTATTGAAAATAAATAAATAAATAACAGATATATACATATGATTTTGCAACATGATGTTATTGATGATTTTAAGTAATTGACGTCTTTGAAGAGTGTTGTATAAATATACAAATTTCATGGGATGTCCAAGGGAACATATATATTAGTACCTTTGAATGCTGCCATATATTGTCGCAGTTGTCTAATTTTGAGACTTTAACACTAGGGGATCTTGATGAAAGATGAACTTCTTTGGCAACTTTAGCAATATCTCTGGATATATCAATCGCACTAGGCCCAGCTCCAACCATAACCACAATCTGTAAGTTGGAATTTTTCAGGGAGTACTTGCAACAATTAAATAGATCGAATTACAAGTATAAGAACTCTATTTGGTGTGTGTGCTAATTCCACTAACGTCATTATCATCCTCGTCTTAATATATTAATCTCACGTCAATAGGATCCGCCATGTGAATTATCTCTCTCCAACCAAGCACGGTCTTATGTGGTGTTCAATTTGAAAAACTTAATTGTGTGGGTTGTATTAGTGGCTTAGCTATCACCAACTGATTAGATACTGACACGTACTGATAGGATCCACTAAAATAAAATATTTTTACTTATGTAACATTATATAATTAGTTGATGGCACAAATAACTAATTATTAAAGGTGCAGGAAAGTCTTTCTCGTGTCCCACTGATTTTTTTTTTATTTGCATTATGTACCTTTACATTTTGTAAAATTTTAAAAATGCGCCCATTGAAACTATGAAAAAACTTCAATAGCACCCTCTTTTAACAAAATTTTTGGGTTCATCAAGGTCTCCAACCTTTTCTAGTACATGTCATTTCATCTATTATATTTTAAACATTTTAAGATTGCTTTTAAGAACCAGATACTATCTTGTTTTGAAGGTAATTTAATTTTCCTAGAATTTTCAAACCACAAAACGTGGAAATAGCAGAGTAACATACCTGATTCCGAAATGGTTCGGGAACACGGTAATTGTGACTATGTACTTGGTTTCCTGACCATTTCTCAATGCCTGCATACATATGAAAATCATTTTTATTTAATTTTTTTTTAATGGGTTTTTTTAATTAAAAAAAGACTACTCCTTAAACATTCTATATATACAGGAATGTATTCTATCCGGACAGTTGTTATTGCACAACAAAGAAGTAGAATTCTTTAACGCATAAATCACATTCAATTTCAACTTGGGTGGCATATTTTTGGTTTTTTTTTTTGAAAGGTGGAGTCAATTTATTAAAATAAATAAGGATAGTAGGCCTAGAGATTAGACCAAGATACAACGGACATTACAATGAGAACTGGCTTTATTTTGTTGACTAGCTTTATTTTGTTGTTTTGACAGTTGGGTGCGTCCAATAAACCTTCAAGCCTTAACCTTCAACGACAAGATATATAATATATTAATTTTTGTCAACTTCAATGCAGTGTGTTATGCATTACCTCTTATCTGTGTGTGTAATTATTATTATATATATATATATATATATATAATTGAGTTATTAGATGCAGACTGAAAGTATAAGATCACATATGAGCTATGTTACAGAAACTATGCCAATGTAACTTATTGGAAATTAAAATGGCATTATAAGGTCAACTTATTATTTTAAATGCATTAAGATTTTTTTAAATTAGTTGGTTAATTCATTGGCTTCACTACTTCATATTTTATATATATACACACACTTATCCTATATATATACAGTACATACATGCATATAGATTGAGTCATAGTAGTTGTATGAGATAAGAAACCTTATCGGAAAAAAAATAATAAAAAAAAAAAAAACAGAGCATAGAGTACCTGGAAGATTTGCTAACCGTGGTTCAGTGAAGTGACCATTACACACTACTACTGCCTCGAAGGTATCCGCTGAACTCAACCCACTCGTCCTCGACTCAACGATCCATTCGTCATTTCTTAAGTCAAGCTGCTCAACTTTGACCACTTCAGAATCAAACCGAATCAACTCAGTGAGTCCAAAGTCCCTGGCAAAATCATTCAAGAACCGGAGCACCTCCTCATGCCCAGGAAAATTCCTCGAATCCCCATTTTTCCCAACAGTAAACGGATAGTCCGAGAAACCCATCACGTGCCGAGGAAGATTGGTTCGGAGCGACTGGTATGCACTGCTGTGAACGATCTCTCTGTTCGGGTCGAGTCCGAGTGGATCGGACTCGACTCGAGAGTCGTAGACCCATGTTCCACCGAGTCGGTCTCCTTTTTCGTAGACGACGACTCGGTGGCCTTCACTTTGAAGTTCACGGGCGGCGATAAGACCGGCGGCACCGGCTCCGATCACCGCCACTTTCAAAGATCGTGCCATCTCTGTCTCTTGCCTTTGTTTTCAAAGAAAGTGGGTGGAGAAATTACTAGATGACTTAAACTTTATATCATAATATAGATTTTTATTCAGTGGAATATGATTAGTATACATGTGGCTTCACAGGCCATACCATCTCTATTATTTTATAAGGTAAAGGACAGCCACATTTCTTAAATTTGACAAAAGAATACTAAAAAGAAACTTATCTATTTTTTAGATAAAGATATTCCTTAAAAATTCAAAAATGAACAAAGACATCCCTTTATATAAAAAATTGACCAAATTACTCTTTAACCGTTTAGAAGGCTTTTTAACTTTACAATTTAATAAATTGAATCAATCTACCCTCGTGAATAATTTATGCATAAAAAAAAAGTAAAAAACAAAAAACAAAAAAACTTTATATTGTTCACTTTTTTATTTTATTTATTTTTGTTATTTACTTTATAAATGTCCTAACTTCTTATAAATGTAGAAGTCTATAATGATTTTTTAATTCAATATATATATTTCAAATAAATTATATTTTGTTATTACTTTTTTTCTTTTTTTTATTTTTAAATTAAGATGCGTAATCCTTTTATCTAAAAAAAAATTAAACCAATCTCTTTTCTTTAAAAATAAAAAATACAGTAGCAGCACAATAGTATGCATCTTAAATTATATATCAAATATTATGCATTTCTCAACATAAAAGAAAATAGGTACCATCTTAACTTTATGCATCTTAACTTTATGTATGCCTTTGTTTTTTTTTTTTTTTCTTTTGTTTTATTATTATTATTTTTTTCCCTTTTATGTTGGGAAATGCATAATATTTGATATATAATTTAATATATAATTTAAGATGTGTTGAGGATAAAATTAGCGCAATCCGATACGATACCGTTTTCCTGCAAGGAAGAGATGATAAGATCGATGAACCTTGACGACACTGATGTAGTGCCTGCCAAGTGTTCTCCGACGATCAAATTAGTCACGGAGGTCTAAAAAGAAGGCAGAGATTAATAATAGTTTTTACATCGTACCTTCTTTAATGGCTTAGTGCCCTATTTATGACTGTTGATTGGAATCAAAATCGTTCCGCCGATGTCGATGGTTGATCTTATCTTCTGCTTGTGCGAAATCATAAGAGATTTGTTGCCAGATTTGTCGGGGATATGATTTAATCCTTTTGACCTCCTCCATTATTCTTACCTGTTGAACCACGTCAGATTTCATTATCCTTGATAATGAAATCTAATTAATCTTATCGAGGGTAGGGTGGGTTTATATTTTTCCTTATCAAGATGAATAAAGTTATACTGGTACCATATTTTTTATTTTTAAAGAAAAGAGATTGGTTTAATTTTTTAAGATGAAAAAATTAAGCATCTTAATTTAAAAATAAAAAAGAAAAAGAAAATAAGTAATAATAAAATATAATTTATTGAAATATATGTATTGAATCAAAAAATCATTTTAGACGTCTACATTTTTAAAACTTTGGGATATTTATTTAAATTAAAAAAAAAAAAGTGAACAATATAAAGTTTTTTTTTTTTTTTTTTTTTACTTTCTTTTTATGCATAAATTGTTCATGAGGGTAGATTGGTCCAATTTATTAAATTGTAAAGTTAAAAAAGTCTCCTAAACAGTCAAAGGGTAATTCGGTTAATTTCTCATGTAAATGGGTGTCTTTATCCATTTTTGAAATTTCAAGGGGTGTCTTTGTCCAAAAAACAGATAAATTTCCTCTGAATGTCCTTTTACTAAACCTCATGAAGGGTGGTTGTACTTTACCTTATTTTATAATTAAAAAGAAGGGTTAATTACACTCACACCCCCTGAGGTTTGCCTTATTGACAGTCAGATGAAAGTTGACTCCTTTTTGAACAATAATCACCCCTCAGGTTTGATAAAGTTGACAAAGATACCCCTCCCACATCTAATACATAGTGAATTAACATTATTGCCCCTTGACTTGATAATTAACTTATTTTGACCTTGGAATTACATTTTTAACCTTTACTACTCATTTTATTGGACCAAACCACCCTTACCCTTACCTTCATATCACAGACGCCGCCGCCGCCACTCCACAGCTGCCGCCGCCACCCATATACATCCATCACGAAATCCCAGCTTAATCAAGTCCAAATCCACATACAACATACAAAAATAAATTCCATAGGCAATATATATATATATATATATATATATATATCCCATATTCAGAGAGAATCAGACACACACACACACATATATATATATACACAACAAATTATACCAAGTCAGAGGTCTCTGAAATTTTGGTGGAATTGGGTGCGTGTGTTTTTCTGTATATGTAGATTAGCAATTGGTGATGGTAGTGGCAGTGTGTTGTGGGGGTTTGTTTGGCTTTGACGGCATGGTTGAGTATAAATTATTTGAGTTTTTGTGTTGTGGTGGAAATGGAGAAGGGCGGTGGCAATTGACTATGCCCGGGAATAACGTCGACTACGAATCACACTGCTTACGCTGCAACCATATTGTGACGACGCCCGTAAAGAAGATGACGACGTGGGCTGGTGGTTGCGTTCTGGGTTTGTTGGGAAGAAGATGAAGGTACATAGGTGGTGCAACTCCACGCGCATTGATGGTGAGTGGGGGTGCGTGATGCCCCTTCCGGCAAAGGTTGGGCCGGAAAAAGGGTGATCCAACCCAACAGTTCCATCCCCTTCCCTTAGATGACGACGAAGTTCTGAAACCTCCGACGCCGAAATTTAACTCAATCTGAATTGACTGATCTGGCTCACATCATACACATTTGTTGCTTGTCTTCAACACAGATAAGAACGACGATTTGTTACGATTAAGGCAGCGGTTTCACAAGGTGGCCATGGCGGGAGGAGGTGGCAGTGGCCATTGTGGTGAAGGCGTATAGGAGTTTTAAGAAGTGGCGTTAGTAGTGGTGGCCGAGTTTTGGGAGGCGGTAGTGGTAGGTGAGGGTGAGGACTTGTTTGGCTGTAATTTAATACTGCTGAGGGGTATTTTGGTCATTTAAATACTCTGATATTTTAGATTAAGAATTATTATTTTATTGAAGGGCAATAGTGTCATTTTACATCTTTTTAGGGGTTGTTTGGCTGCAATTTCTGATATGGGGTGTGAGTGTTCAAAAAGAGACTAACTTTCATCTGGCTGTCAATAGTATAAACCTCAAGGGTGTGAGTGTAATTAATCCTAAAAAGAAATACATTTTGAAGGATTAAAATATTCAAAATAATAAAAAAGAAAGTACAATCAATCAATCAATCAAAGTCCTCCATTGCATAATTTAAAAATAATAATAATAATAATAAAATAAAAAATAAATAAAAAATAAAAAATATCATCGGCCTACAGAGAGTTCACAATCGATCAAGTTCATTTAAGATCGTGCGATCTCTGTCTCTAACTTTGCTTGTTTCAGATTAATATTACAAAGTTAAAAATCTTGAATGGGCACTCACCAAAAATAATTTTCTTTCCCTTGGAGATGAGCAGTTCCGGCCGACCAGATGGGGCATCCTTTTGTGGCCACTGTGGTCCACCTCAGACCATTTCTAGACTCACATCTCTTCACCTATTTGAGATGAATACACATGACTGGTATATGAGATGTGTCACAAGCTTTAGGACCACTCCAATTTTAGTGGTCATGGACAAACGTTAAGATTTTCAGGCAATGTCAATCACCAGTTCATAGATATGCATCAATGTATGCTCAATTTCACATATGTTTCCTATATATGATGAGTAGTGCCTGGACTTTGTTGCGTGAAAAAAAAAAAAAAAAAAAAAATGGCTGGCCCTAAGCTACTTGCTCTTCTCATTTCACTTAACATCATCTTTTTCGCTTGCTGCGTCTCGTGCCATAATGTCCCCTGCCCTCCTCCAAGCACCACCACTCCCTCGGCACCCTCCGTCCCTAAAACGCCAGCCAAGTGCCCGAAAGACACCCTTAAGTTTGGTGTTTGTGGTGAATGGCTGGGGCTTGTTAAAGAGATTATTGGGGCTAAACCTAGCAAACAGTGCTGTGCCCTAATTAAAGGTCTAGCTGATCTTGAAGCTGCATTGTGTTTGTGTACTGCTATTAAAGCCAATGTGTTGGGTGTCATCAAGCTCAAGATACCCATTGCCCTCAGTTTGCTTGTTAATGGATGTGGAAAGAAGGTGCCAGAGGGCTTTGTATGTGAATGAAATTTGTGCATCTATCCATGTATGATGTGGTTGTGTGTGTTCTGTGGTGGTGTTTATGTCATTAATTTGTATTGGTGTCTCATGTACCTATTGATGTTTGTTCATCAAATAAATAAAGCAATATTAATGTCTAGGAGCAGATTTTACTTCTTTAATTGAAAGTGATGTCGCTTGAGTCTAGCTCACTGAAAAATGGTCAAGTGAAAAATATGTTGTTTTCTTATTTACACATACTTCTATAGACTCTTTTGATGTTAGCCAGCAATGTGGATGGGAACGGGTATATCTCAACCGTCCGTGTAACACACGCGTGGGCGCTTGGTCAGAGTGTAGGGAAATGTAGGGCACACAAAGACTAACCCAGCCTGTGAATTACACGATAATGATAGATCAAATGCGTCAGTTGCACGGTGCAACGGGTGCAACTAAATTTCACAGAATTAACAATTCTGCCCAATTTATCACCCAAATAGACAGACAAAGTCCTCAAAAAAAAAAAAAAAAAAAAGACTTAAAACTTCAAAATATAATGAAAATAGAATAGTTATTGGCTACAATGACCACGTACACTCAATCAATATATAGAATTCCTTTAACAACGAGTCCGAAATATATACGATCAATGTAATGGTTAATATCATAATATTACAACACTAAAGCTGACTTGTTCAAGTCTAGCTGGAAAATTGAACGGATCTACCTGGTTCAAAATAGGGTAATCCTTCTAAAACTTAGGACTGAACCATTAAAAACTATATCATGATGCAAGAAATTATATGAAAACGCATAAAAATTGATCTTCCACAAGGAAAATACGTTTGTCTCATCAACAATGCGAATTTTATTGTTTCCCAAAGCGTGACATATACCATCAAAATGGAGGTTGTCATCGTTGATGAGATGTGTGAATAAACCATTCCAAAAATCAAATCAATATGGGTTTGTAATTACCCTAAACAAATCAAGAATGTAATTAAAGAAATGGGTAAAAAATAAAAAATAAAAAAATAAATGAAGAGAGAATGAGAGATAAAACACTACTATTTGCATTTGTAGTCCGGGGGGGTCTTTTTTCCGCAGAAATCCAGGATCAAGGTCATGGCGAAGGGGATGTTCATGTTGAAGCCCATGATATTGGCTTTCATGGCCATGCAAAGGCAAACAGCAGCTTCGAACTCAAACATGCCATTCATGAGTTTGCAGCAATTCATCGGCGGTTTACCGACCTCAAAGTGCATCAGATAATTCATCAAACCTCCACATACCCCGAACTTCAGTACATTCTCTGGACATGTCTTCTTCGCCTGAGGGCGTGCCCGATGGTGTTCGGAAGTTTTCGGTGACAGGAAGCCGGTAACTTTGATGGAAGTGATCAGACAGAAGAAGATAATGTTGAGAGAGAGGAGAAGCACAGTGGATGCAAGAGACTTTGAAGCCATTTCATCCAACACAGTTGTCCCTAATGCTTGTGAGCTTCATTATTCCATTTAAGTCCTATATGCATGAGTTATAAGTACTTAAATGAGTCACATGGAATGATTTTTGGTTAGTGTATAGGACAGAAAAATGCGGAGTTTGGTCCCTTTCAGATCCGATTTATTATGATGAGATGTGTCAAGACTTGCATCAATATAGAAGTTGACCAGAATGAGTAATTGTTTTAACATGGACAACAATAATGTTAGCTACCTATTTAAAATTCACTTTAAATTTTTTTCAATACTTATAGTATATCATGACTAATGAGTAATTAGGTGATGAAAATGATAATAGTAAAACAAAAAACAACAATAATAATAATAATAACTTTCAATTTTACTTTGTAATTTGGTTTCATTGCAACAAACAGCTTCTTAGACCAGACTAGCATATCATCAGGACAAATAAAGCCAATTCTACAATGTATATTCAGCAAAGAGAAGACTAGGAATTAAGGGTTAAAATCAAAGAAACAACGGCCATCCGTGAAATAAACTGAAAAATACAATCTCATCTGTGCAGAGTGGATGAAACAGAGATCTAAATCGTATGACAATTCTCTTACAACTTTCAAAAGTCTACTATTCCATCATGTCCTACTTCATGAGTTGCATCTTTTACTTTTCTGCTCCTGCAAGTTCAGGAAATATGCGCTAGTACCAAGTCATAACTTGCAATTTTAGAGGGAAAAAAAGAAACTGGAAGGTAAAACAAAAATAAGCTTACATTGTTTCGTGAATTATTTGTGGAAACGGAGCCATTCATTGAGGTTTTAAAAGGATGATAACACGGTGATGCTCAATCCGAGTCTCACTTATCCGACCAAGGTGCCGAAGGACCTGTGAATCACCACATTGCAAGGATGAACTCATAATGATTGAAGTAACTGAGCTACTTTAAACAAACATAAAAAGCTCTTGTAGTTTCTGTTTACAGACTATATCAAGGTTAAAATAATAAAAAAAATCGTATAGCATGGAACTTCTATTCTAGTTCTACCACTCTTAAGTAAGGATTCGCACAGAATCATATGAATGAGAGCTGCCTAAATAGCAATTCCCAAGAAGTGGTTTGTTTCTGAGAATTCCACTTCCCTCCAATTTTGGAGGATATAATTTTATCCATAATATATCTTCTTGTCAACCAATTAATTCCCAAAAAAAAGGAACAAAAAGAAAAAGGTGAATACTTTGTGGATCATTTAAAATAAAAAGCAATTGTTATTGTTCACGTTATGCCACACAATACTGTATTCCCTTTGGTTTTGCATGCAGTTGATTGATTTCTAATCACCTAGCTAACAAGAAAAACACTCACAGTCAGTATTGCTTTTCCAGTGTTGTCAAGCTTCAAGGTGGGCCCTTTTACATCCATTTCAAGAAAAAAGTGTTTGCCTTTTACTGCTTCTGTCATTGCAATATCTCTTAGTTGCTGCAAGTTTGATCACAATTTTGAAAATTAGTCGCACATCAACACTGAACCAATACATTTATGAACATGACGAAGCAATCAGAGCCCACAAAACCACAAGCCAAATTCTTGAAAATGGCAGGAAAATTTTCAATCTTAAATCCTAGTGCTAGAAATATAGTCTGTGTTAGCACCACCCAAGCACAATTTGGGAAGGACTAAGGTGTTGAAATCCAGAAAAATACTGGTATCTTATGGAGAAGAATTAAGCATCTGATGAAACCAGTCCTTAAAAGGAATTCCAAGACCTAGATTAAGTTCACTTACCAGGGCTCTTTCCAAGGTATCCTCTGCCAACTTCACAAATAAAGGTACCATGATCAGGACAGTAAAACAAAATTAGTAACAATTGAATAGAATGAGAGAGAGAGAGAGAGAGAGAGAGAGAGTAAAATACACCTTCTTTCTTGGGGCAGCAATAAGCTGAGCATTTGCCTCAGCATATGCTGCCATGTCATTGATAGCCGCATTGACCTTGTCTAGCGTGAGCCTTCCTCTCATGTACCTGTGATTGGCAAGAATCAGGGATAGTAAATGTACGAGATACGATCATCTAAAATGTCCTAAAACCCTCCCCTTCTTCCAAAAATAAAAAAGAAAAATAATAATAATGGAATAAGGAATATAAGGAGATAACCATGTAGCATAACTTCTTTTTTTTTTTTTTTTTTTTTTTTTTGATAAGTGACAACCATGTAGCATAACTATCCTGCAAGTAAGAAATATCTATATATACACACACACAAGTATGTGATCAAGACACTTCTTAAAGGTCAAAATGTACTCACGATGACAAGGAAGCCAGCTCATCAGCAGTAATGTGCCATAATGGTGGGGAGGCACGACCCTTTTTCTCCTGAAATTTATGAATGACAGACTACATAAAAAAGTGATCAAAGATAAATTTCCTTATTCTGTATCTTCAGCAAATCTTTATAACATCCAATATCCTGAAACAATGTCACCTAGGGACAGATATGCTTCTTTTTTTCCTCACATTGTTTTCCATGTTAAGCAAACAACTTGGTTTAATATAATCACTACGATGGTCAGTATCTTTAAACCAACAGTACAATAAAAAGGAGTCATTGTTTAGCAAGTGTGACATTGTTATCAAAAGCAACTTCCAATCCGATGGTGATAAACAAATCACTTTTTTATTATATTACAGTAAAATTTTCACATCTGGTAGATCATTTTTTGTGCAAAATGTGGTTAGTGTCAATTTGATATTTTCGGATGAGCCATTTCAGTTTTGATACATTCCCAATCTGATGTTTCCAAAAGGCAAGTTGGTATATTTTATATATCGTCAAGACTAAGTTGATCTCTAATATGTCCCGTTCCTACACAAATTTTTCCAAAATTTGGTAACTTATCTATGTTGACACTTATCTATGTTAACTTATCTACGTTGACCGAGTGTTTGACCACCACAGGGCATGTTTAGAGAATGTTGCATGGCAAAGAGCTAGAATGCCTTATGGCGCAGACACCCTTCTCGGTATTCATCTCTTCATCAGGGAGGAAGGAGTTATGCAGAAAGAATGTGAGATTGGTTTATTAACCTTAACTATTATGTGTTTGAAGTGCAAATGTGAAGTGCAAATAGAGTGCAAGAAATAAAATTTAGCTTATCCATTCAAAAGAAGTTCAAGTTGTTCCAAGTCTCACATTGATTATGAGCTGAAATTGAGAGTGTGTATTTATCTAAATCCTATGACTATCAACAAATAAACGCTAAATATAAATACAAAAACAGATATATGGTTCGATAGTTAGATTCATAAATTTGTGCACACAAACACACACACATAGAGAGAGAGTCCAATACTTTGGGTACCACCACCGACTCCTCTTCAAGCTTCATAGATCCAAAACCAAAATCTTGTTGCAAGGTTTCTGGCAGCAAACTGAAACCAATAAATAATAAATAAATAAATTCAATAAAACTAAATAAATGGGGAAAAAAAAAAAAATGGAGAATTAGCTCTGCATATCTACCCTAAGAAAATGATATTAAAACAATCCAAATATGGAGCAAATAATTAAAATTACCGTTTACTATGATCCTGATTTATGACCGCCACTCTTTCAGGCAAATGCAAGGGAACATAAACCGACATACTCTCCAATTTCTTCTGCTGCCGCAACGAAGCCTCAATGAGTTTCTACAATCAGAACAAGAAAACCAATTCAGTTTTAATCACAGCTTTTAATTTCACTAATTAAAGATATAGTATTGACCAATATCCAAATTTGTCTCACTTTATAAAATTACAACCATCAACCCGAAATTTTCAACTTCTTCTTTTTCCCAATTATTCAGAAACTATAATTAATTACTTAATCTTTTCGCCAAATCAACAAATATTTAAAAAAAAAAAAAAAAAAAAAAAAAAAAAAAAAAAAAAGAAGAAGAAATCATTAGAATTCCTGAATCAAATGCCAAACATTGCCATCCAAAAAAACCCTAATTAAAATTAGGGCACTTAATTGTAAGTAATACAGAAGAAAATAGTGAAGAATGAGTGAAGGGAATGGTACTTTAGCTTTGGGGATAGCTTCGGTCTCTTCTCGCAATCGGTCTTTGATCTGCTGTACCTGAAGCTCCATGGCCTTCAGTGTGTCATCGACGGCCGACAAATCGGTGACGCTGCTCGCAGCGTACACTGTAAAAACAACGATTGGAGATATGCGAGTTTGTTTCGATGGAATTTGAAGATGAATGAGAGAATGCGAAGGTTATGAGACTTACTGTTTCGAGCGATGACGAGTTCTTGAAGTTCTGCTATGCGTGTGTTGAATGAAGAGATCAGAGAGTCGAGTGAAGAGCCTGCTTCTTTCACATCCATCTCTACTTTCTCTCACTAGCTTCTTCTTCTCTGTAATTGTCTGAGTCAGGTTTTGGAGAAATCGGAAGTGAGCAGAGTTGAAATTTGAATCCCTAAAACCCCAAATGTCGTATTGGCGGGAAAGCATGACAATGGAAGATATTGCCAGTCCACATACCACGTCATTTGGTTACCAACTTACCAATAATATGCATCAGTAATTATTACACATTTCCAAGACCTTGGTTCCAAGCCAATCAAATGTGTAAATAATACTGTATATTTTACCTTTATAAAAAGTGTGTGAATAATATAAGTTTTATTCGGATTTTTGTAATCATTGATCCCAATCAATAGCTATTTCACACGAATCACACGGAAACAAAAAATTGAGGGCCCGTTTACTAACGCTTTCACTTTCTTATTTTTACTTTCTTCAAAAATAAAATCATAATTTTTATTCCTAAAGTTGAAATATAAAGTAAAATTATGTTTATTAATTTGTTATGCTTTTAATATTTTTAAAGTAAAAAATTAGGAAGCAAGTTTAATAATTATAATTATAATTTTACTTTTTTATTATATATATATATATATATATATATATATATATATATATCATCATCATCATCATCATTGCTGTATTGATCAAGACCGACCCATTCTTGATCGGCAAGTTGAAGAGAAGGAAAAGCTGTAAATTCGCTTCCAAGAGAAGAAAGAAGAAAGTTCGATGACAGCGTTGCCAAGAAATCGTTGTTCCCGCGAGACTTTCACTGCCGCCAGCTCCGGTGGAATAGGGGCAAGGCGCATCGGATCTCAGGGAAGGGGGCAAGCTCTAGCCGAGGTAGGGGATACATCATATCCATACGAACGTTCTTTTTTCAATTCTCTATATTCCTCTCAATTCTAGAAACTTGAAAGTTCATGAAGAATTGTTTTTCAATCCTAAGGTTCCACAAATTAAGCGTCTTCATTCTGGACTGAACCAGCAACAACCCTTCCTCATAGCCGCAAATCACCCTTGCGACGAATCCTCTCTGCACCTCCCACAGCGTTTCCAACATTATTGAGTTGGTGGTTTCAGTATCCACCACCACAAAGTGGTCGTTCTCGGAAATTACGATCTTCTGCGAATGGAGCTTTCTGTTCACCTCCGATCTGAGAAACCTCTGGGCAAATTCTCCACTACAGATCAGCGCACACCATCACTATCCTGATCTTCTTCTTCCTTTTCCTCAAAAGTGTGTTTCAATTAAGACTAAATCCAAATAAATATGTCAACAAAGGGAGGAGGTGGGTGGAGGTGATGGCGGCAGCGATAGGCCGGTAGCCATGGTCGAGGGAGGCAACGTGGAGATTGGTGATAATAATTTTTAAGTTTTTTTTTTTTTGGAAAATAAAGCTACAGTAGAGAAAATACTTCTCATAAACAGTGCAGAAAGTAGAGAAAGTAACAAATCTTCACTTTCTCTTTCCTTCATTAAATCTGAAAGTACTTTCTAATAGGTAAAAAGTAAAAATATATTACTAAACATAATTTTCACTTTTACTTCACAATTTTAGGAATTGACAGTAAAAATCAGAAAGTAAAAGTGTTACTAAACAGGCCCTGAAAAAGCTAATATCTTTCGGACACAATTGTTTATATGTTAAATACTGATTCGTCAGGAGCATTAAATAACTTCTCTGGACTAATAACAACTTTTCTGTATAAGTTGCACCAGCTCAATTAAACAGTTTTTATGTATAGATGATATCAATTTGATTAAATTTTGCATGTTCATTGGTTAGGCGTATCATTGGCATTGCATACCAGGTTCACTCAACATCGACTCGATAATGAGAGTAAAATTTATCTGTCCAAATAAATAAATAAATAAGTTGTTTGGTCTATTGGTCATCGCCATCATTGAAGCTCACCCAATCTTGCTGTCAACAGGTGACATATATATATGTATATATATTGTGTTGGAACCAAAATATTGAAAACGGTGAGTATCGAAGCTTAGAGGTGTGTAATCGCTTCTTGAAAATAGTTGAAGTCTCTTCCACGTGCAATGGAAGACAAATGGCAGCACTATCTCCGGGATTCAACTAAGCCCAGATATCAAAACTGTATGTTCATGAAGGTTGCACTTCTTCTACATAAACCTATGCATTTATCTCCGTCCGATCAACAGAAAATATGAAACTCACACACTCAAAATCAATAATTTGAAAACACCTTTTCAAATCCTTTTTTATATATCTAACTAGTTTATAGAGTGTGTATCGTAGGCTTCATATGTCATATTATTTATACTAATATATTTAGAAGACATTAATTAAGTATTTTATGTAACTTTAAACTTAACTCATAAATAACATATTAATATAGTAAATTAAATGCATCAGGTGAAGAACTTAAAGTTTAAAGTTTAAAGTTTATAATATCTGTAATATCAATATTTTGTCTTCATAAATACAGAGTTACTATATTAATTTGAAATATAACTCCAACAATCCCCCACTTGTTTCAAATTCATTTTGTTGATCGATACAGTCATGTGCATCAATAATGGTGTCTTTTGGACTTGAACCATTACCTAGTGTAAGCACCCTTGATTTCATCTAGGAACTTAGTGAACGATGTCTTGAACTAAGAACCATGTTGATGAATAAGAAATACTACATGCACACTTCTGTTCGGAGATAAAGTACTAAAGCTCGACACGTTTCGGCCATGTGTCCGAAATCTATACTTCTGAGTGTCGTTAAGGATCAAGCCTGTCTGGATCCTATAGAAGCGGCCCTACTTCCACACTCAGATAGGTGTGTCCATCAAGAGTGACCTTACACACTCCAACCGAATACCAGTTATGGACTCATTGAGAGAATTTAATCTCATCATCCTCATTGCAAGATAAGTCGGTGAATCTATCAAGAGTGGTTGTGTACATCCTAATCGGAAATCCGATCTATAGAATTCATTAAGAGACTCATGTCTTAACCTCCTCATTGATTATACGGTGAATCTATCAAGAGTGATCATGTACACTTCAATTGAAAATTGATCTACAGATTCATTAAGAGATCTAAAATCTTAACCTCCTCAGTTACAAGATTGAGCACCCACATCACATCATAAGGAAAGGAACATTAATGTGCTCACACAAGTTATTATGTTACTTGTTTTTCCCATTGAACCCAGGAGAAATATCACTGGGTTGGGTTCCCATAACATCATAACATCGATTACAGGCTCTTTCCAATCTCTTTAGATATCTTGGACACAAGGTCCCTTCACATGTCGTTCAATAGTGGATATGCCAAATGAGATATGGCTTTAGACATTAAGTCATTTCACATGTCTTTCGACATTAGATATGCCAAATTAGATTCGGCCTTGGACACTAGGTCCATTCACATGTCTTTCGACAGTGGATCTGCCAAATGAGATTTGGCCTTGGGCACTGAGTCCCTTCACATGTCTTTCGATAGTGGATCTGCCAAATTAGATTTGGCCTTCACACAGTAAATTATGATAATCCATTTACCAGGATCTCTTCCAGATGATTGTGCTTCAACTACACATGTATAGACTTTTCATTGTAACACTCGTTATGAGCTTGAAGCATCGCAACCTTATTGTCATGAAAATATTTCAAGAGCGGTATAGGCTTACTTCGTATTGGAATAATACTCTCCAGTAAGATTCTTACCCAGTCAACTTCCTCTCCAGCAAAGAAAGTGCAATAACATTCAGATTCCATCGAGGAATAAGTTATACAAGTCCACTCTTTTGATTTCAATAAATCATAACTCTGCCCACGGTGAAGATCCAAGTTGGTACGAACTTTAAGCATCCATAGCAAAAACAACTAGGTATTTGCAATAATCCAACCCATGATCCATAGTACACTGCAAGTACCTCTATATTCTCATAAGAGAAATTCAATGATCTCTTCCCAGATTATTTCTGTACTTGATAACAAGTTGTATTTACCCTGGTGCAATTCATTGGATCATAATGACCACCAATAATTTGAGAATTCAAGTTGATTCAGTGCACTACCTTGATTGCAAATTGACTCTGATCTAGGATCAATAAGAACAAAGACTGTAGCATCTGATAAGATTTTGAACCTTTTAAGATTAATTGATAAAATTGGATTGCGTGAGAGTAAATCCATATTGAGGCCCCACATTTTGATTTACACAATCACACTAGCTTCCCTAAGATCCATCATGTCAAAAGTTCAAATTAAGAACTAATACGCAAATAATAATTGCTAGAATTCCCTTGGAATCTCCTTTCATCAATATGAAATTCAGCTGCAATCATTGCTTTCCTAAACTTTCATTCCTCTATTTAGGAGCTTTCAAAAATGAGTTTTTAAGAATAAAAATTAGTATCATCAATAAAATGATAACATATCACTTTCTTTCATGAAAATAATTAGCTCATTTCAAACATGTCAATATGGATCAAATTTTCAGTATTAGTGTCTTTTCAACACATCAATAAAAGTTTACATGCTACATGTAATGCTTTGATCCACATGAACCTTACCAATGGTTATCCTTTGATTAATGAATTTAAACTCATGTAATCAAATATATGACATGCCATAAATTAAGAAATTTATAGTAACCAAAAATCAGTTTTATAACTGGAAAGCATACCGTTAATCGACAATCATACCAATTTTGGATGAAAAATTGATGAATTTAGAACTCACCTCGAAGCCATTATTTACAAATCTAAAGACATCTTTCAGATGCATCACTTACCAGAAATTATGCTTATGCATGTCACTTTAGAAGTTGAAGAGTTCTCCTCTTATATTATCATCTGATCCCCCTCACAAGTCATAGATCTTGCATGATTTTAACTAATTGTAATGTGCAGAGATTATCTAGTTTCAATCAACTGATGGCATGCGTCCCGAAAGGTAATAAACTTCTTTTGTGATCTTCTCTTTCATCACAAAATATGATATAATCATACGAAAAGTGACCTACTAGAGCTTTTAAAATTCAAGGAATAAACATAAGTATATTCAAAATGAGCATCAATAATGTGACCGATGGGGATTAGTTCAAAGGTACCATATTTCTTTCAACATCTATGAAAGACCACTAAATTTTCAAATGTTATCTATAATGCATAGACCCATATAGGTTTTACCATAACCTTTCGATCAATTCCTGACAAATCCTTTGATAAAAGATTCAGTTCATTAACCATGTTTATAACACGTTATTAATCAATGACTTTGGCAATATAAATATAAATTATTGCACAAATTTAGACATACCTTTAATGAAAAGATTATTTCAAGGAACATACCATATTCAAAGATAACATTGAAGCCACACTCGAAAGGAAATGAATTATAAACCATATTCATATGAATATTAGGAATATGGTGTTCATCCTTTAGAATGACCAGTTTACTAGAATTGCAATTTCATCCAATTGCCCTTGTGCCCACCAACATATGATATTGGGTTACATGATTCCCCCATTAGGTATGGAAGAATTCTGGTAACCTTTAGTAAGATGAGATGCCAATTCAATCCACCTTGTGATCTTCTCATTAATCAAATTAAAATTTGATCAAATGGTGTTTTGTCACCCAGAACAGCTGGACATGGCTTAATCATGACATAAGCGATTTTTAATTATCGAAGGAAAAATAAAATTTTCTTTTCCACCGTTGGGGTGTATATATATATATACACACGCCATCAAAGCCTCGATATTCGGTTGAGAAACCGAAAAATCAGTGATGGACAACAACGAAAATGAATCCATTCAAGAGAAAACTATTTTCAAATTGTTGGAACCAAAATATTGAAAACGGTGAGTATCGAGGCTTAGAGGCGCGTAATCGCTTCTTGAAGATAGTTGAAGTCTCTCCCACGTGCAACGGAAGACAAATGGCAGCACTATCTCTGGGATTCAACTAAGCCCATATATCAAAACTGTATGTTCATGAAGGTTGCATTTCTTCTTCATGAACCTATGTATTTATCTCTATCCGATCAACAGAAAATATGAAACTCACACACTCAAAATCAATAGTTTGAAAACACCTTTTCAAATCCCTTTTGATTAACTCTAACTAGCTTAGAGATTGTGTATCGTAGGCTTCATATGCCATATTATTTATACTAATATATTTAGAAGACATTAATTAAGTATTTAATGTAACTTTAAACTTAACTCATAAATAACATATTAATATAGTAAATTAAATGCATCAGGTGAAAAACTTAAAGTTTAAAGTTTAAAGTTTGTAATATCTGTAATATCAATACTTTGTCTTCATAAATATAGAGTTACTATATTAATTTGAAAGATAACTCCAACATATTGTTGAGAACATGTAGTTGTAGGAATATGGAGGGTTATATTGGTTTATTCACACTTCTTTGCCTTTGTTGACAAGTTAAATGGTTAAAAGGTCATTTTGTTGTACATCAGAGATCCGAAGGGGTGTGTATGTAAAATTTTCAAACCTCTGGGACTACACTCACGCTGGCGAGCAGCTGAGTGAACTTGACCAAAACCTCCAAGTGTGACACTGCAATTAACCCATAATACAAATTCAAAACTATGTTGTTGCTAAAGGCATTTCTTGCAATGTTTTTGAATTAAAAGGATTTGACAATAACAATTTTATTTAAAACTATATGTGAATATAATATTCTCATTTTATTTTAGAAAATTTTGAATTGGATGGATTTAACTCAGATTTTAAAACTCTGCAGCATTCTTCGTGGTTAAAAATGGATACGTTGTTAATTAAGAAGACTTTAATTTAACATTTTAAACTACATGAAGCAAAAAATTTCAATAATAGAATATGTTTGTAAGTTTTAAATTTGAATTGGAATTTTAACTCTCTACTAAACCTTTTTTTTTTTTTTTGGAAACTAAAGCAACTGAATATATATATGAATAGAATGGCCTTTGGTCAGAGACCAGCCCCAATGAAGGGGAAAACAAAGCCCAAATAGGCAAGCCCAATCCAGAGTGCTGAAAAGCCTAACCTAGCCCAACCTAAATAGATATAACAAACAAGTATTAACGGATCAGACCGTTAATGGTGGTTCCAGTGAAGCAATTCCAGTGAAGTAATGATGATGAGTTGCATCTGCAACTCAAGAAGCAAGATCAGGTGGACGAGGTGGCGGACGGCAACAAGATGGAGACAGGTTCCACTCATAGAGGATTTTTCGAGAGCTTGAACAATCATGAAGGAATCCCAGCTTCAGATCGATTTTATGGTGTAGCAAATTTTGTTTGAGACCACTCTAGTGGAAGACTTTTTCCCTTTGAAGATTCTTTCGTTCTTCTCTTCCCATGTGTGGTATATCAAAGCTGAGAGACATACCTTCCGCAGAAAGTTCTGTGCTGAATTCCTCTTCCACTGTGAGGAGAGCCATCTAATTAGGTTTTCCCAATTCACATTCGGCATAATTAGGTTGCATTTGTCACGGATGAATCGCCAGATAGGAGTAACAAAAGAACACTTGAAGAAAAGATGATCATGGGATTCTTGGTTGCTGTTGCATAGAACACACATGTTGTGATATAGTGCCATTGCTTTGGAGTCCAAGGTAAGTAATCTTGATTGCACAGCTAACCACATATTGAATTTCATGCGAGGAATTATAGGAGCTTTTCATACCAAGTTGAACCAATGAACTACTGAGGATTGACCTGCAAGAAATAAGGTGGTTTCCTTCAAGTTGTACTTACTAGAATTGGAAGCTATCCAGGAGAGCTTGTCATTTCTTGTGGAGCATGGTGGAGGCAGGGAGAGTAGCTCAAGGATTATAGTTGATAGACATTCAGGAAATAACCAAGTAAAATTGACAATGAAGATTGACTTTGATATTGACATTAAATCCAGCTTCTGTAAGTGTGGATAGTGGAAACCTTGTGCATAGTGGACCACCAATGCTCCAGTTATCCCACTAAAAGGGTGTGTCATTGCCATTACCAACTCTGTGCTTGATCAGCTGCCTTGCATAGTGCCTTAGCTGCAATATTTTCCTCCAATTCCAAGAACATGATTATGGAATATTGGTGGACCAAATATTACTGGACTTGATTAAGTGTGTGTTGCACCATGATATCCAAAGCCGATCCCTGTCTCCAGTTTTCAAATCCCAAATGTGGTGAAGAATGCCAGCTTTGTTAGCCAATTCAAGGTTAGGGATGCCCAGACCACCACTTTCCTTCGGTCTACAAACTTTGTCCCAAGAAACCTTAGCTCCAGATGACTTCATTTCAGGCCCTGACTATAAAAATGATCTAAGTATCTTGTTCAATTCATTGATAACTGCCTTTGGGAGAAGGAAGATGCTGGACCAGTAAATTTGGGATGATACAAGGACATATTTGATGAGATCCAACCTCCCAGCATAAGAAATGCTTCTAGAGGTCCAGTGGAATACTCTACTTGTCAACTTTTCAATGAGTAAACTGCAGTGGATAGACTTTAGGTTTGTAGATATCAATGGAACCCTGAGATACTTCACTGGAAGAGCCCCAACTCCAATACCAAGTAGCTCAGAAATTGCAGCTTCTGTGTGATAGTCCACACCAGAACAGAAAAGGTTGCTTTTTGAAAGATTAATTTGCAGACCTAACATTGTGCAAAAATGGTCAAGGGCACACTCCAGGACTGAAATAGAAGAGATATCCCCATGGCAAAGCAGCAACAAATCGTCAGCATAAGATAGATGAGTGATCTTAAGGGCATCACATCTCCAATAATATTTGAAGGTATGGACCCTTGCCACATACTCTTTGATTATGGATGATAAAACATCAATTGCAATGATAAAGAGGAAGGGTGAGGTGGGGTCTCCTTGTCTCAACCCTCTCTTCCCTTTGAAGTAACCTTGAAATTCCCCATTGAGGGCAATTGTAAATGAAGGAGTGGAGATACAAGCATGAATTAGGTTAATGAATTTTTCTGGAAAATTGAACAGCTTGAGGCTATCGAGGATGAAATCCCATTTAACAGAGTCAAAAGTTTTCTTCAAATCAATTTTGATGACACACCTTGCAGGTTTTGAATCCTTGTGGTAACCCCTTAGTAACTCATGTGCTAGAAGGATAGGATCAGTTATTTTTCTCCCTTTGATGAATGCTGCTTGTGATTGGTGTATGAAATGAGGTAGGGTAGATTGCAGCTTGAGGTCAGTAGCTTTGCTATGCATTTGTAAACAGTGTTGCAGCAAGAGATTCGCCTGTAGTCATGCATTTGTAAACAGTATTTCACCTTTTAGAATTTTGTAATTGTTGTTATATCGGTTGGCATGTAATAGAATTGGGTCTCTATCCACATTAGCTAAGTCGTGCATTTTTTTTTTTTTTTTTTAATCTTGCACATAATTTACAAAATGCACGCTACTTTTTATAATATAATTCCAAAAAAATAGATTTTTAATGTATCTTAATGAATTTTATTGAATTTTTAGCAAAAGGAGTGACTTATAATTAATTTTTAAATTGTTACTACTAAAAAAATGCTGAGTATATTATTGAATTTTTTAGCTCAATTTGTTTTTGCATTTGTTTCAACCCAACCTTTTTTTTTTTCCATCCATTCATAATGGTTTAGAACTATTTCAAATATATTGATTAGTTCTTCCTAAACAATAGATTATTGAGAGCAATTTGATATTCAAAGAATCACAATTTCCTACCGAATTGGTAGGTTTTTAATTGAATTAGTAGACACTCAAATATTTAGTATACAATCTGATTTATCCAACGGCAAGAAATCAATCTCAAAAGCAGAAACTGTAGTTGAACGCCTTGTATATTACTGCCCAAAAAAAATAGTTAGTCTGAAGGCTATATCATGTAATTATTTTTATTAGTTTCCTCTAATACCACACTCATCTAAAATTTTTGGATTAAATTAATTACATTCACCATTTGTGTCACTACCACAAAAGTATGCTACTTTATAAATGAAAATTTCATGCAAGAATGGTATGATGATCCCTTCATACTACTTGCATTTTACAATATCTTCATAAAAATGTAAAGTCAGTTAAAATCTAAAAAATTTAACTTCTAAACAAAACCCTGTTACATATTGATGTATTACATGATTCAAATGTTGTTTTACATTTCTTGGCAAGGATCTCATTCTCTCATTGACGAAGGAAAGTAATCTTATGAGTGAAGTTGAATATAACTCGTAACTAACTTGATTCACATCATTTATCAATAATAATAATAATAATATACAATGAACATAAAATTACCCTTAATAATAATAATAATAATAATAATACCAGCATTTATGTATTGATTTTAAGAAAATAAGTATAAAATGTTTGAGGCCTTTGTTTATTTATATGAAATATATGTAAAGAAATGCTTCTACATTCACGCATTTAAATTTCATAAACTGATATAATGATAAAATAAAATAAAAATATAACATCATAACTTTGAATCCTTTGGTTTATTTGTGTGTGTTAAAAAAAAAAAAAAGTTGGATATAAAAAATAAAAAATAAATAAATAAACCAAGTTAACTACCTTAAGTTACCAAGCAATCCAAAAAAATGCTTTCAACAAATATTTTGTCAAATAAATAGAAAAACTCTTATGTGATCAAAAAAATCTTTTAAAATGCAATTTTCAAACATTAACACATAAATTAAATAAAAGTGATCGCTTTTACTTTTCCTTTTTGTCTACTAAAAACACAAGCAGTGCCAAACGGGCCTTTAAATTGATCAACCTCCTCCTAACCAAATAAATTGATCCAATTCTATCTCGTCGATTGATCCAATTCTATCGTGGAGCATGTTCGAAGCCAGATTGTCTGGAAGATAAAAGAAAATAAAATAAATTGGGCTTATTGGGCCTCATATGGGTTAAAACGTCGAGCCAGTATATTACTCTTAAATAGGAGCCAACATTCATCGAAATAGTGGGCCAATGTAGCACTGTTTTCATTTACTAATTCTTAGGCTACACAGACCTAAAAAAAAATAATAATAAGAATCATTTTGAACAATTCTGATCAGGTGTTACGTACTGAAACAAAAGTTAGTTTAAACTTTAAAGCAGCTTTTTTAAGTGAAAAGCATTAAGGTCAAAAGTCAATTATATAGGTATTAATCTCTTAAATCCCTATACGAAATTATATGATTTCATTTCCATGGGATTGTCGAACACCCGTTATATGTGTCAATTTGGCCTGTACAGAATGTGCATGTATGAATAATATGCATAAACATATACTCTTATACTAGCTACTCATCATAAAGTGACAAAAAACACTCACCTTTCGAAGCAGAAGCGTGCATCGATGATTAGTGTTTAATCTATATATATATATCTACACACACATTATACTATATTTAATTGGTTGAGGAATGGGTTAGTTTCAGGTAATCTAACTAGGAGAAACAAATAATGATGGATAATAATTTCAAATTGGTTCTTTTGGTTTATGAGGTGGAGAGATTAATCCAAACAAAGGTGGGGGATTTGGATTTGTGTTAATTAAACAATTATTATTAGCTGTAATTGTACTTTAGTAAACTTAAAATAAAGTTGGAGAGAACATGATTTAACAAAGCTGTCTGATCGATTTGGGGAATTAATTGATGGTGTGCAACTTCGTCTCCCTTTTCGATCCCATTGGGAACCACCACATTCTTTGACCTGTCACCTTGTTTTAGGTTTCTAATTCGGAATGTTTGTTTTCATTGCACCATAAACATTTTCTTTACATTTTTTTTCTTAGTTTTCTTTATTGGGATTTTAAAGTACCATTGAATTACATGCTTTTTTTAATTGTTGTGGAAACACCCTCGAGATGGTTGCACCCTATGTCCTGGTTATGTTTTAGATGCAATATACATATATGTATATATGTAATGTGTATGTGTATATATAGACACATATACATACACAAACACAACTAGACTAGGGCAGATACATTACTGTGGGATCAGTAAAAACCAGTTGAATATGAGAGTTTTAGGAGGATGGTACGAGTTATTTATAATGTTCTATCGTCAATGACCTTCAAAAGCAAAGTACATAATTTAGGGGAGATCTTAATTTTGAAATGAGCCACAAAAAAGGTGCATTACATATATTAATCAGACGGTTTATGAATGATGCGAGAATAAATAAATTCAAATTTCTTAATGATATCAATCAGCATCCAAGCACAATATATTCATATTCTCACAGAATCACGAGTCACAATTTAACATAAGATAAATAGCTTATCATTGTGAGGATATTGTAAAATTGCAGAATATTGGTAAGAGCAATGACACGTCCTCCAATCGATGCCAAATGAAGGTATGTTTTAAAAATTGCTAATTTACTACAGTACGTACTTAGTTTAGTACGATAATATATTGGACTATTCATTTTGATAGGCAGTCTTATGAATTTGTTAATTACCAACTAGCATAGAAAAAGAAAAGAAAAGAAAAGGTAAAAAAACAAGGTAGAATGAAAAATATAGTACAATCTTAGCATCATTAGGCCTAAATATGTATAGATCTATGATTGAATGTATTGTTGAGTACACTTCAAGTTAATTATGACTATGGTTGATCATGCTAGACTAATAATCCACCAGGCTTCTCAACAATAATAATAATATTTTTTTTCTTTCTTTTACCTAGCGGATAACACTCATACATCCACTTTGTTCGCTTAAACCATCAACGACATTAGCTCTCAGTCTTGTAGCATTCACTCTGGTGGTAAAAGTATTTTAATTTGTGGTCTAATTTAGCTGACCAAGAAGTTTAATTTAGGGCAAATTGACTTAATATTACTAACTGATAACCACATTCCACAATTAACTTAATTTGCCCATGCACCAATCTGCTAGCTAGTATAATTCTTGGTCACAAGTACTGTTCCCATAATGTAGATTTTCCAAACATAGTACTACTCATGAACCAATTAATTAATCTGCACCACATATATATATATATAATTAGTTGCCAATGACAAAACCATATGAAAAGTGAATGCCATATATCATTTCTTGAACTCCCCTATCATTCAGTTATATATATGGTCATGAACAAACATCTCTAGCTTGAAGGATAGTATATATATAAATTAATGCTCAAAAATTTCTAGTACATTGTCAATGTACATTAAAACGCAAGGCACGATAGATATCATCCATAAATTCATGTAACATCATCTAAGATTACTATGTCAATGCAGGCAGTAATGATCATAGGAGCATATATTAAGGTTAGAAGGCTCAACTACTTCGGATTACCAGTTTGTTCCCTCTGTGATTAAAGAGAAGACAAGAAGAAAGTGAAGAAAAAAAATACCAAAAAAAAAAAAAAAAAAAGGGAGGAGAAGACGAAGAAGAAGAAAAGCAAGGCAGCTGCTCAATTAGTTGTGGACAGGAGGGTGTGTCTTTGGAGGTGAGTAGTCCAAATTAAACCCCGGTTGGGGTTCGCCGTGTTTCTTGTGAGGCATGCGCCAAGAAACAGAAGCAAGAGATTCATGAGTTTGTACAGCCCTTGAAATTTCAACTCTTTCATCTTTTGGATTTGAACTTAATCCCTTGTTATAATCAGCTCCATCAACCTTACTTTCCTTAGGCATGCTCTCTTGGTTTGACAAGGAAGCCTTCACCTTTGATGAAGCTGATAACTCAACAGTACTTACCTTCTCATCATTCTGCAAAAAAAAAAAGAAGATGATCGATTTTAAATCTCTTCATCAATTAATTACTAGTACTGACAACAACAACAACAAAAAAAAAAAAATGATAGACAACTTGCACCAACCTTGGTAGAAAGGTAAAAGTTATTCTCAGGCATCTTAGTAGTTGCATCAAGACGCCGAGCATTACATGCATGGAAAGAGAGACATAGAAGAAACACAATAAAGGAAGATATAATGGACATATTAAGCAATTAAAGATGGATTTAAGTGCTCGAAGAGATGGAAGATTGTGATGAAAAAACTTTTGTGTTCTTAGATTGGTATAGGTATAGTGGTGGAAGTAGTAGCTAGAAGTAATAGCTGGTGATATTTGTAGTTAGGAAGAAAGTGAACACTCTTTACGATCTACCCCAGCGTTTAAAAATTGGTTAATCGGCAAAGATACATGTACTCGATGGCCCCCCCAAGAAAGAGAAGAAAAGTAGTGTTTGTTGGAGTTAAGAGGTTCTTTAATTTACAGAAGTTGCAGGTGTATGGGTGATGAGAAGTAGGATATATGGAAAAATGAAGATATGGGTGGTGTCCCTTTTGTCTCTTCCCTCTCACATATGATATGATCAATCAATTGGGACTTGAGACACAGACTCACCAAGAAAAGAGAAGCAACACAGAGACTTCTGGTGAATTTATTGAGAGAGAGAGAGAGAGAGATTTTACTTTGAATAAAGAAGCAAAGGAAGGTCAAGAGGAGGAGTGCATGAGAAAGTAAAACAAGTACAAGAAAAACAAAAAAGCAAGAGCCTGTCCAATATTTAATTTGCTCCACCAAAGAAGTAGTACTACAAATACTAATTAATTAATTGTCTTAATTTGTGTAGAGTTCTAGCTCTTTAATTTTCATGGCTTGTGGTCCTTGTTTGTTTTTACTTCTCTTGCCCACTTATTATTATTGTAGACCAAAATCAAAAAGTAAAAACCCTTTTCAAGTTGGAGCCAGCAAGATATATTAATATTTAAAATATATGACAAGGATATATGTCCCTTACCCTCCCTACAAATTAACATTGCTAGAATAATATGAATTATAAAATATTGAAAGACTTACCTTTTAAAAAAAAAAAAAAAATTTGAGACTTTGATATTACCCTAGTGATGATCAAAGGGTGATTGGTCTTTGTATGTATAAAATATTGAAAGACTTTCAATTCATATTTGATTTCCCCAAAGTGATGATCAAAGGGTGTGACTTTTATTTGTATCCATACAAGAAAATGGAAGCTAACTAGCTAGCTCAAAGACATCCAAATCACACCCTTTATAGTATGACTATAGCACATAGCAAAAATGCATGCATTCCTTTTCTTCTTATGGTATCACTTTACATTCTTAATTACCTAAAATTTATAGATAGGCTCTTGCACCTGTCATGTGGGATAGGGAAACTGTATGTGTCAAGTGATAATTTATAAAATACTCTAAGAGACTTGACATTACGATCGCCTGCAAAAACGAAATAAAGAAGTCCAAAACTTTTGGCATTCCATTTTTTTTTTTTTTTTTTTATATTATTTTTGGGTAAATGGCATTACAAAATTTATATAAGTTCATTACAATGACATTATAATTAAGAATGTAATTTGCAGTCTGAATTTGAACCAATTTAACACTCATAAGAGGCCTCTAAATCAGACATTTGAAGTAGTCCAATGAGATAGAGAGAGGTAGGTACAGGAGAGCGTGAATCGTGGGCGCGATTTTACCATGTTGGTGTTGGAAGGGACAAAGGAGAGAACCCTAACCGTCAATACCGGTCATAGAAGCCACGTGCCACCTACACGCGTGACCAGAGGAATTTGGCACGTGAACCTAGTCCCACACACGTTCTGACTCATGACCGCCAAAGACTTGGTGCGACATTGTTAATTTGTTTATTTCTGGTACATTTGTTTTGACCTCACTTACTTCCAAGTATTTCAATATATAAATATATATACACACACATTTTGACAAAAACATTTGATGCATGGGTTTGGTTTACATTCCTATGATGTGTGCATATATGTTGAGTTGGGATTAGTGAAAGAGTTTTGACAATCGACTCCACGATGTCTTCAAAAACATTAGCATTCTCGGTCTGCTCAGCACCCTTGTCTCCACGGCGTCTATTTTTCTTAAACACCGCAACATCATTCTTCCATAGATTTACTGCTAAATGTCCATGGGATGTTTAATTTAGAGTTCTGTACACATTCACGTGATAATCTCTCTCTCTAGACTAACAGTCTCCCTATTAGTTTGCTAGTGGTGAGTTCTGAAGGGTAATAAAGTCATTATCCAATATAAGTCGGGTGAATAAGAGATACCAATGGTGCAACTTAGGTTGGATAACCCGAATCCAACCCGAGCCCAGCTCGATTTTTCTCGAGCTTGGGCAATCATTTTTATAATTAGGGTTGGGTTTGGGTTAAAAAATCTCAACCCGAATTTAATTAGGGTTGAACTTTGGTTAAAGTGCTAGAAACCCAAGCTAACCCGAACCTCAATTCTAATCTTATTTATATATATATTTTTACTTTTAAATACATTATATATAATATTTAAACTATGATTACTTTTTCTTTTTTTTTTCTTTTTTTTGTAACTTCTTTTGTTAAATCTTAACTTATTGTATGTTAACAAAAAGAGAATTAATTTTCTAAAAATTTTATTATATTTATTAAAAATTTATAAAAAATAAAAAAAAAATCTTTAAACTTTTTATTGTTTAAGAGTAATTTAATCTAAAACTAATTAAAATCATATTAAATTTTCGATGTAATGATTAGCCACATGAGTAACCCGAATTAACACGAAGTTTTTATCTAAAATCTAAGCCCGAGTTGTAAGTCCGAATTTAAAAGTAGAAGGATGGGTTGGGCTTGGATTGAATAGTTAAGGTTGAAGATATAGTCAGGATTGAACTTGAATTTAGCATCTCATGTGGTGGGTTGATGTCAAGTTATATTTCAAACTCGCCCGAGTTGCAGTCCTGAGAGATACTGTCCTTAAAGTGACTATTCTCGAATTTACACTAATTGGATAAAACTAGGAAGGCTAAAGCAAAAAGGGATAATTTTTTTCAAGGTTTGGGACTATATGATTGGTTAATCACAACTCGATATGTAAAAAAATGTGTCAATTTTATTTAAATATTTCCTTATGTATTATGTTCTGATAGACCGAAACCATATAGTCCCGAACCATCACAAGACGGAATGGTAATGTGTCTGAGGGTCCCATTTAAGGATCAAGTGATGTGCTAAACTAGGGACACAAGATTAATAACCAACGTGTGTTTTTGTTTTTGTTTTTGTTTTTCATGATAAATAACACGTCTACTACTAACACATTTTGAGGGTCCCATTTAAGTATAAAGTGATGTGCTAAGCTACAGGGACACAAGATTAATAGCCAATATGTGTTTTTGTTTTCGCTTTTTATTTTTTTATTTAATGATAAATAACACATCTACTAACACATTTTGGCCCTACATAGTAGTGCTTGACCATCAAGCTCTCTCACTTTGAAAAACTAATGAGATGGCAGGGGACTACATTCATGGTGGTTGGCCCTTTTCTATGCTAAACTACTCTAATTTATGACCTTGTGACTTTGGTACTTTTGGTTAGTTTCTACTTTTCTAGTAGTTTCGAAACTTTTTTACCCAATAAATGATAGCACATGTGGCTCTGCTTTATTTATTCATCAATCGGACACATACAATCTTCTGTTCCACATAAACTGAAAGGTTCCACATAAACTGAAAGTTACTGAGACTTTTGACAGTTACGAGGAAAAGTCCGGGTGTTCCACCGCTAGGGAATTCAAGACAATGGACTTATTTTTAATGCAACAACAAAATAGATTGATTACCTTGTCAAGCCAACCCAAGGAAAAGGAAATGTCTTGCATACACAAACCATAATTTGGGAGAAACGATCAGCCATAAAGGCACACAAATTGAAGAAAATCGAACCATTTATTAATCAGAAACGAAATAGATTTTTGAAGGAAATATATATATTCACAGTGTATAGCTGTACAACTTAAGAGTTACTTATTTAACATAAGAAAATGGGGGTGATGATTAACAACACACATGATAAATAAGAGGACACTATGGTAACCTTGAGTTACTGAAGAATCTGGCATCCAAATGTGTTCTCTCCACTGTAAGTAACATAAAGAAAGCCATCTTCATCCTTCTTCTCATCATATATAGTAGACATTATTGCTCCTGCAATATCAAAAGGAAAATAAAAATTCGTGAAGACAAACAACGTCATCTAACATCCATTGCCTTAAGATTGCAAAATATAAATGGACATGAATTATGACCCAAGACGAACTTGAATGCAGTTACCTGTAGGTGGGAGGACATTGTCCACAAATATGAAGATTGCCTTTTCAGCGCTCAGTTTAATTCTCTTCCGAATTACATAAACAAACTGCCCCACTGTCAGCTCAGCTGGAACAAGGTATCTGTAATTTTCTTATTCAAGTCAATGAAAAATGCTTCACTACTTTTAATAAGAATATAAACACGAAAACTATTCCTGGCTTTTCGCCAGTAAATGTTAGCTCAGCACTCGGGTAAATTGTTGCCTAATCATTAGGACAGCCAATACAAAGAATCCGTGAAGATTTTATTAGATTCAAGGAAAGAAAAGACTTACTGCATTTAAGCATGTAAGGACTAAAATAATTACTGTCCAAGCAGCCCTGTGGTATATATACCTTTCTCATCACAGAGGGAACACTCAAGGTGGTGTCTTTATTATCAACAGTAAATCAAAAGGATGTAAAAGAAAGCCTAGGCCAAGGCTTAGAGTCATGAGCTTTACTCAAGCTAAAGAAAAGATGAATGACCCAGACACAGAAAGACTGAGAAATCAAAGGCAAATCATTAGCACGTGAGATCTTAACTTACTTTTTCTTGTCGATGTTGGGAATATCACTTCTCTCAGCTTTCTCCACAATCACCTTTAAAATAAAAGGAAATATCAGTAGAAGCAAACTCTGATCTCCAGACGATACTCATTTGATTGCTGTTATCATCCATCACAATCATAAATATTATGATCTACAAATATATAAGAGGTTACAACCAATTTCAAAATTTCTCATAGATACAGGTTTCCTTCTTTTTCTGCAAAGTTTTACCCATGTTCCATCCGGGACTGGAACCATGCACCTTTACATTCGTGGATGGCAGGAGATAGCACTCAAATTAATAGACAGTAGTCCATGAATTCAAGTTCTAATCATAAACTGCATAACAGAGCATGCTGCTGAGTAATTGGATTTGAGCTCAAAAAGTTTAATTTTGCAATTAGATTTGCAAAACTTACAATTTTGATGGTAAAATTTCAATTTCAAGAAGTTTACAGATGCTCAAATGCATTCTCAATGTGTCTGCAACCTACATGTGCCTCACTCTAGGCATATATGAATGGTATAATTGGTGTATTCATATATTAAGTACATGTTTTGGAGACAAATCTGATCTTAAGATACATTCTAATTTGGACAGTCATGCTTTTGATCTTGTTCTTGGACGACATACTAACATCAGCTTTAATAGTTCAGGTATAGCAGCTTTAATAGTTCAGATGCTATATCATGGAAAATAATTCAAGTTACAAAAACACCCAATTCACATCAGGACAACTGTATTAGTCACCATGCTATATTTTGCTCACATGTAGACAACAAATCCTTCTTCCGAATTTCATGAAACACAAATCATAATGCTATGCAGATCCTCAAATCGTGACAAGAATTTTGCTTACATTCTCACAACACAAAATGTATATCACAAAAACCAAGTTATTCACATTCTAAAAAGCTTCAAAATTCAATATCAAATGGAAATCCTTAAAACATTTGAGACTGCTAAACCATTCAGAACTTTAAACATTTTAGGAAACAGCACAACAAATTCTGCTGATGTGCAGAAATGACACCCTGTTGGATGCGAAAGAAATGATTTCCAAAGTTCTGCTGGTGCAGCTAGCAAAACCAATAAGCCAAATGATTGTATACTTTTCACGAGTCAATCTACAAGGAGTCTACAAACTTGGTTTGTTTTGCCGTCCTAACTTTAGCAGTTCAGTTTGTTCCTTTACATAATGTGATTAACTGCATTTTCTAAAACAAACCTACAAAATGGCCTCATGCCCTTGGAATTCTAAAAATAATAGAGTGAAAACATAGACATCAAAAGAATCAAGTATTTCAGAAGATCTAGGCATGGGGCTTTTGCATCTGAAGTAAAAGCCACCAAACCTTCCAATACACCTATCATTTACCAGTTCCAGAAAAAAGTCAACAGAAAGAAGCATGTCATCATTTTAAGCAATCACAATCAGCTGTAAGCTATGTGATTATTGTGATTGGTGAAACAACAGCTAAACTTAGTATGGAAATGTTGATAAGCAGTCGCTGCCACACTAGATGCATACCCAGGAATTAATTCGCATCTCAGAGCTCTAATATTGAATAAAAATTATAAAAAGGATACCATATAACAAAACTGAACAAGTTAATTGAGTGCATGAGGCGAAATTTAGACAGGAACAAATGTTAATGCCTATCCTCACCGGAATTCTGTCTGGATATTTCTCCCGAATTCTTGCTGCCTCTGCACGCCTCTTCTCTGAAGAAAAACCATATACTTAAGTAGTCAATTGAAAATCAAAATAACATTTTCCTCTTTTTTTTGTAAGTCAAAATATTGTTTTCCAACTAATTAAAGATAACAAATATATATATGCAAACAATGTCAACAAAAAGATAGGCCTATACAACAAACTCTTAAAATTTTCAAGTTCTTACCAAATTCATGCTCTTGTTTGAAGCAACTTCTAGTCATCTTTGTTGCAAACACTGCAAAAGGGGGAAAAAATCGCATAATCAAGAATCCAAGATAGTCAAACATAATATTCTCCTAATGGGATAGGGTACAATTGTACATGAATATCAAAGTCAAATCAAACTCTGCCAAAAGCCCTTGCAATTGGGGATCTTGCAATGAGAGACTCAAATGTTCACGAGTGCGATTCCATTATTACTATTAAGATATAACAAAATATATTAGATTTTGTTAAAGTTATAAGAACCCTTATTTTGGGACTGCAGACTAAGCACGTGATCAGAGCCCAATTCCAAAATTTTACAACCCTAATTAGATTCAATAGGAACAACTGAAAAGCACTAAGAACCCATCAAAAGAACACCAGAGAACAAATTAAAACTATAATGTAAATCAACAATAACTTCAAAAATAAAAAGTCAAAAACCTGAATTTGAAAAAAACAAATTGAGAATAAATCAAAATATCAATCAAAAACTATAAATTTAATGGTCGATCAAATGGGTATCAAAAGAAATCAGAAACCCTAAGATCCATACAACATACATAGATGGGATTATAAGGGTGAACGAGAACTCGGACTCTGCGAAGACTAAACACTTGAAACGATCAGTATTGCTGAAGAAACACTTAAGAACATCAGAAATACATCGAATTAACGAATTGCTGATGAAGAAACTTACAATAAACTGTGTTTATCTCTTTTTGTCTCTCTGCGAGTTCTTGAGGAATTATCGATAGCGTTTGATTCCGTGATGAAGAGGGTTGAAATATAGCGCCATTGGTTGAATTGCTAAGCCCCACTCTATTTATTTATTGAGCAAGGCTATCCTGTGGTCAACCTCATTTGATTGGCATGAACGGTATTTGATATTTTGAGTAAAAAGTTCTATAGTTACGTTATTATGTTGGCCCTTGTTAAAAGTTATCTCATTGTAAAAAAAAAAAAATCAGTTTAAAATATTTTAAAATAAATTATATCAGCTTAATTTGGTCAAATTAAGTTGGTTTAATATAATTATAAATAAATTTTGATTAAAAATTGGACGTGCAATTCATACACAATACTCTTTTAAATCTAATTATATCTATACTATATATTATTAAAAGTACAAAAATTTTTAGTACATTATTAATAATTATTTTTTTAATAATATATTTTTTTTCTCTAAATTCGATAATTAATTATTATTTTATTTGTAATAAGTTTTAATACTAAATAAGTAATTTATTTAGAATTAAATTTTGATTAAAAATTAGACGTGCAATTCATACACAATACTCTTTTAAATCTAATTATATCTATACTATATATTATTAAAAGTACAAAAAATTTTAGTACATTATTAATAATTATTTTTTTAATAATATATTTTTTTTCTCTAATTTTGATAATTAATTATTATTTTATTTGTAATAAGTTTTAATACTAAATAAGTAATTTATTTAGAATTCAATTTTGAGTTTCTTTCACTAGTAGCACTCCTCTCTCTCCCAATTTGCTTATTTCTATTTTATTATCTTTTACTCTCTTTTTTTTCAATAATTTACTTTTTTAAAAAGAGTATGAAAATACTTAATATATAAAACAAGACTTATTTAATCACCGGTAAGTATGTCATTTCTACTTAGAGTACAAATGCACATATAATCAATTACAAAATCAAAAAAACAATAAATAAAAAAATTAGAGAGGTAATATTTTATTTCCCATGTACCATACTTCATTAGTAATAAAGTTGTTGTGAATTCATTAATTAGTACTATATATGTCATTGTTCTCTAAACTAAAATGGTTGACTTTGCATATCCCTGTACACAGAGTTTGGAAATGGATGGACTGAGTTCCAATAAATTATTGATTCATATTATCAGTAAATCAAACTTGTTTGTATACAAAGGAAAAAAAAAAAAAGAAAAAAAAAAAAAAAAGAAAAAAAGAAAGAAAGAAAGACTGATTCAAAGTTGCTTGGTTCCTTGAACTATGAAGCAACCTTTTAAAAAAAACATCCATTATTGGTAGGGAACGAGAGAGAATAAAGGTTGACAGGACTTGAGTCATCCTTTTATTTTGTTAATTTTATCAGCAACGTGGACTTGAGTTTTCCTTTTATTTTGTTTAACAAAAGTTTGTGGGACCAATTGGGCACCAATAAACATAAAGAGATAGAATTGCAGTAATTTTAAGAGAAGGGATAACAGCCTAATATTTTTGTACTTTATTAAACATTAATGATCCAGTTTTGTTTTTAATTATCATTTATATACATGTCCTATAATATTGTAAATATTAAACTTCCTTGTTCTTTTCCTCTTGTTCAATGGATTAGTTCTATTTTCTTAAATATATTATATATTCAACTAATATCTTTGTTGACCTTAGTTTTGATTAAGATTAAGTAATTGTACTATTAGCCAATGAGAACTTTGGTTTGGAAATCAAATTGTAAGTAGATTATCATGTGATGAGGTATAAGTTTAAAATAGTAATAACCAAAACAAACTTTTAATTTAAGTCACATAAAGTGGGAACGAGAGCGGGAGCGAATTCGAGAGCGGGAGTGCGAAAACGACAAAATTAAATCACAAATAGTGAAAACTTGAGCAAGAACGTGCGCGAGCGTGAAAGCAGAAGCGCATGAGAGCGACGCCCGTTGCGAAGGATTTTGCGACTTAACTCTTTAACTAGTCATCCGACACAAACTCTTTACCGGGGCCAATACTAATCACACCAACAAAAAAGAGTAATAACATCTAAAACAGAAGGTTGGGTTAGGAAAAAAAGAAGTGTTCTGTGGCTCATTCATTTTCCCCTTTCTTATCCTTTGTCCATTCCACTGATTTGGGTTTGGTTTTTGCTTTTTTTTTTTTTTTGTTTTTTTTTCCTTATCTTTTCTGATCTTGTGTGATGGAGATGAATTCATCCTTCTCTCATCTCTATCTCCCCTTTGGTTTGTTCGGCTGAAAAGGTACAAGCAAGTTGTGGGATTTAAAGTCGGGGATTTCGTGCAATGGAAGTGTTGAGGCTGAAATTCGCGTACTCCGATATGATACCGTTTTCCTACAAGGAAGAGAGGAAAAGATCGATGAACCTTGACGGCACCGATGTGGTGCCTGCCAAGAGCTCCCCGACGATCAAATTAGTCACGGAGGTCTAAAAAGAAGGCAGGGATTAATCATAATTTTTACGTCGTGCCTTCTTTAATGGCTTGATGCCCTATTTATGGCTTTCGATTGGAATCAAAATCGTTCCGCTGATGTCGATGGTTGATCTTATCTTCCGCTTGTGCGAAATCATAGGAGATTTATTGCCAGATTTGTCGGGATATGATTTAATCCTTTTGACCTCCTCCAGTTATAGTAGGATTATTCTTACCTGTTGAAACACGTCAGATTTGATTTCATTATCCTTGATAATGAAATCTAATCAATCTTATCGAGGGTAGGGTAGGTTTATATTTTTCCCTATCAGTTGCCCCCCATTCCCAAATTTGCACGTCTAGCTTTGGGAATGTAATAAATAATAATAATAAATTTTTTTTTTTTCAACCCTGGTGAACAGTACCCGCGGGTACTATTCACGTAAATAGTAACTCAGGATTTTTTTTTTTTAATACCGCTGTGAACAGTACCCGTGGGTACTATTCTCGTGGGCACTATTCAATTGAATAGTAACTCAGGATTTTTTTTTTTTTTTTTTTTTTTTTTTTTTTTTTTGCACCTGAGGGAACAGTACTCTTCATTTGATAAAGGAATAAATTATATGAGTTTCACTCCTTAATAAGGGAATTGAACTTTACGAGTTTTACTCAGCTCGTCCCTTTAGTAAGAGAATTGAACTTTACGAGTTTTACTCAGCTCACCTTTTTAATAAAGGATTTTTATTTACTATCCCTTATTGTAAGGGGATATTAATTACGGGATTCATCCAACCCAGGTCCTTGTAGTACAGGACATTTATTTATTATCCCTTATATTACGGGGATATGGATTACGGGATTCATTCAGTCCGGGTCCTGATAATACAGGATACTTATCCCCTATAGTCCGGGGATATGGATGACGGGATTCATTTAGCCCGGGTCCTTGTAATACAGGACACTCATTTACTATTCCCTTATAGTACGGGGATACAGATTACGGGATTCACTCAGCCGGGGTCCTTGTAATACAGAACACTCATTTACTATCTGTGATACTCCTCGATTCTAGAGCCACGGGTGATCAAGTCCGAGCACAGAATACAAGGAATATCAAACAATTAATATTTAAACAAGCATTGGAACACAAGATGAATTAAAAAGAAACAGATAAGCTGAAAGGAAAACTAAATAATAAATTCTTATTAAAAATCCTCAAATAAATAATGATTAAAATTCCATAATAAAATCCTCCAATCTTCTGATACCAGTAATTAATTAAACTACAACTCGGGAATCCATACTGTGGACCCCTAATAATATCCTAACTGACATAACTGAATCGAAAAAATAATAAGTTACTAATGAAGAAGAGTCCTACGTAGAGTCGGAAGAATGAATAGCTGTCTCTGCTCGGCACGAACAATCTCTAAGACTGGAACTGACGAACACCTGAAAAATAATGGTGGGTCAGGCCCACATACAAGTTCTAATCTACTACATCCCAAACAGAGACCCGATACACGTACACATCCTAATTAATTCAACAATAACCAAATAGTCCATATATAGATATATACACACACTAAAGGAACCTCACTAGACTATAGAGTTGTCTCAACCTGAATAGTAGGCAACATGCAAAACGCACATATAGTGGGCATGAGTACCTAGACCTACCAGGGTACACAACTACGCTATATCTAGCTACACATCCCTGGCAATATACGCACCCTAACCACTGATCCTGAGACTCAAGCTCATATCATGGTGTATAGTTATATATTTAAAATCCGTCCTATCCAACCATCAAAAATAAACTATCCAATTATTATTTCAATATTATGTCATCCAACTATTCCGTTGACCTGACACGACTAAGTAGGACTTAACACTATGGTTAATCCGTTCCCTTATTAAAAATAGGTAGGACTTAACTCGTAAGTTAATCCGTCCCTAATATGCCCCCATCCCATAATGGTGCATTAATCCATAACATATCCAAATAACAGTTTCCAATCCAAGGATAATGTAAATATATATATATTTTGACATCTAAGAAACCAAATAAATATGATATAAATCTTATACACGTCCTTTGCATTTATTTCAGCAAAAATATCAATTCTAATTAGCATGCATTTAATTTACATCACAAGAATTTAACATGCATCTCAATTAAATTGTACATCCCCATGTACTCATTAAATTAATTTAAATCTAAACAATTGATTAAACTAATTTAATCCAACAATATTTAATTAATTTATCCTTTCTAAAATTAATTAAATTCCATACTTAGCATGTACACTTAAAACATGCATTCCAACTCTTAATGAATCTAATTAAATTAAATAAATATTTAATTCAGATTCATCAATCAAAAATATATTAATTTAATATTATAACATTAATAAATATATATATATATATATATATATATATATATATATATATTTAAAAACTGTTTAATGCATAACTAATTATTATTATTATTTTCCATGAATACAAGATTTATTCCTACCCACCTAACCAAAAATTAAATTTCAATTAAAATTAACAAGCTAATGCATTATTAAAAGAAAACGAAATTTAAATTTACAAAGCAAACTCACGCGTCATTTAGAGGAGAACGAAATTTACACTAGAAAGCACACTGATGCATCATTATAAGAGAAGGAAATTTAAATTAGAAAAGTAAACTGCTGCATCATTATTTAAAGCCTTTGACTTCATATCCCTTCCTTCTCGTTCGGCGTGCTTAGTTTATGCAAAACGAATTCTATTTGTGGTAACAAACTGATTCATTCTTTTAAGCCATTATTCATGCAAACAAATTCATGTTTAAAAAAAATACTAATAATGACACCACCAACAAACCATACCCAGTTCCGTAAAGAGTTAAATTCATCACAAATTCATTACTAAAACACACGAACTGTAGCTTCCAAAGTAATCTAATCAATTTATTTAAAGAATCTAGAATTAATCGAGCATGCATAGGGTACGAATCAAAGGAGAAGAGTTAGAAAAGAACTTGCCTTTAGGGATTAGATAAAAACCCTAACCTCCTTCTTCCTTTTCTCTTCCTTCCTCTTCCTTCTTTCTCTCTCTAAAATATAGTACGTAATATATTTTCTAACCTCTTTCACAACCCTATAATTATATATTTATAGTCAAATAAAATAACACTAATCCTTTTCCCAATCCAAGCCAAACTAATAATAAAAATAAAATAAAATCTAAATACTAAAAAGGTAACTAAAATATATGGTACGTATAATCTATGTGTAATCCTTTTTATATGTAATATATAAATATATACTAAAAAGGTAACTAAAATATATGGTACGTATAATCTATGTGTAATCCTTTTTATATGTAATATATAAATATATATGACTTTCCTTATATATATATATATATATATATATATATTTAAATTCCTAAATAAATACACATCATCACACACAATTTCATTTAAACAATTAAATCAATTAACACATTTAACAAATAATTAAATCAATTAAACAAGTAAACAATTAGCCAAGAAATCAACTAAATAATTAAATGCAATTAAAATAATTTTTTTTAAAAAAAATACCGAGACTATCCTTTTAAAATCAGGGGTATTACATTCTTCCCCCCTAACAAAAGGAATTCCGTCCTCGGAATTCGCCCTTACCTTCTTCCATTATATCTGGAAACTGTGAGCGAATGACATCCTCTTGCTCCCAAGTAGACTCAGCCTCATTATGGTGACTCCACTGGACACGCACTAACGATATGACTTTATTGCGAAGAACATGATCCTTACGGTCTATAATACGACATGGTGGCTCCACATAAGTTGCATCCGGTTGTAACTCAATCTCACCCACATCTATGTGCTGATACCTATCCTCATCGCGCAGAAATTTCCGCAACATGGAAACATGAAACACGTTGTGGATGCGATCCAAATGATCCGGAAGTGCCAACCGATAAGCTACAGCTCCCACGCGATCGGTAATCATGAATGGACCCACAAACCGTGGTGATAACTTCCCTTTCTTTCCAAAGCGCATTAAACCTTTCATAGGAGACACTTTGAGCAGAACCTGATCCCCAACCTGAAACTCCAAAACACGAGTACGACGATCCGCATAACTCTTCTGCCTACTCTGGGCAGTGCGCATGCGATCCCTAATAAGAGCAATCTTCTCAGAAGTATCCTTAATGAACTCAGGACCCAAAAAACGACTCTCGCCAACCTCCATCCAACAAACAGGAGATCTACATGGTTGTCCATATAATGCCTCAAACGGTGCCATACCAATAGTCTTCTGAAAACTATTGTTATATGCGAACTCCACAAGTGACAAATACTCCTCCCAATGGCCCTTAAAGTCAAGGACACAAGAACGAAGCATATCCTCCATTATCTGATTAACCCTCTCGGTCTGTCCATCAGTTTGAGGATGATAAGCAGTGCTAAGATGCAACTCTGTACCCAAAGCCTGCTGAAAACTCTTCCAAAACCCTGATACAAAGCTCGAATCCCTATCCGATATAATAGATAACGGAATGCCATGCAACTTCACAATCTCTGTAATGTAAAGTTTCGCCAACTGTTCCGAAGTGTAATCAGTGCGAATAGGCAAGAAATGAGCAGATTTAGTCAACCTATCAACGATGACCCAAATGGAATTGTGATTCTTAAACGAGTTAGGTAATCCCTCTACAAAATCCATAGAAATGCTCTCCCATTTCCACTCCGGTATCGGCAGTGGCTGTAGAGCTCCTGGCGGCCTCTGATGATCAATCTTGACCATCTGACAAGTACTACATCGTGAGACAAATAGAGTAATGTCCCTCTTCATACCTGCCCACCAAAACTGCCGCTTCATATCCTGATACATTTTGTCACCTCCAGGATGAACCGAAAACTCAGAGTGGTGAGTCTCAGTCATCACATCCTTCCTCAACTCATCAGCAGAAGGTACCACTAACCGTCCCTTGTACCTCAAACCTCCATCAGCCCCAACATAGTAGAATGGAACCTCTCCGGAAGTTATCTTTGCAACTTTATCAATGCACTGCTGATCCATGAGTTGTGCCTTCAAAACTTTGTGAATGATAGAAGGTGTAACTACCATGCAAGCCAAGAAAGTATCTGACAATTCATCCACCCTCTTCAACGCATTCCACTCAGTAATGAACAGAGTGGAAAGACTACTAACAGGTCGACGACTGAGTGCATCTGCCACCACATTCGCTTTCCCTGGATGATACTGGATAGAGAAATGATAGTCTTTCACAAACTCCAACCATCGGCGCTGTCTCATATTCAGCTCTCGCTGAGTGAACAAGTACTGCAGACTCTTGTGATCACTAAATAATCTGAAGGATTCACCCAACAGATAATGCCTCCAAATACGTAAGGCAAAGACCACCGCTGCCAACTCCAAATCATGTGTTGGATAATTAAGCTCATGAGGCTTAAGTTTCCGAGATCCATACGAAATTAGTCGCTCCTCCTGCATCAAGACACATCCCAGACCCTGCAAAGAAGCATCTGTGTAGACAAGATACTCAATCCCGCTCTGTGGGGTAGACAAAACCGGTGCAGAAGTCAACTTAGTCTTCAGTTCATCAAAAGCTTTTTGACAATGTTCATCCCACACGAACCGTACACCCTTCTTAGTCAGATGAGTGAGTGGTCCCGCTATCTTTGAGAACCCCTGGATGAACCTTCTATAATAACCTGCCAAACCGAGAAAACTCCGAATCTCGGTAGGTGATGTAGGCTGTCCCCACTCAACCACCGCTGAAACCTTGGCTGGATCCACCGCTATTCCCCTTTCTGACACCACGTGACCCAGAAATTTCACTTCCCGCTGCCAAAATTCATACTTCTCAAACTTGGCATACAACTGATGCTCACGAAGCGTCTGTAAGACTATCCGAAGATGTCTAGCATGATCGTCCTCTGACCTCGAGTAAATCAAAATGCCATCTATGAAGACAATGACAAATTGATCCAAGTAAGCTCTGAAGACTCTATTCATTAAATCCATGAAAACCGCTGGTGCATTAGTCAACCCGAACGGCATCACCCGAAACTCATAAGATCCATATCTAGTGAGAAACGCTGTCCTCGGGACATCCTGCTCCCGAACCCGAAGTTGATGATATCCATACCGCAGATCAATCTTAGAGAAATACGTAGCTCCCTTCAACTGATCAAACGAGTCATCAATCCTGGGCAAAGGATACTTGTTACGAATAGTAACCTTGTTCAACTCCCTGTAATCTATACACAAGCGGAGCGAACCATCCTTCTTCTTCACAAATAAAACCGGTGCTCCCCAGGGTGAAGTACTCCTGCGAATGAAACCCTGGCTGAGTAGCTGCTGAATCTGATCCCTCAGCTCGCGCATCTTCACTGGTGCCATCCTATATGGTGCCCTAGCAATAGGCGTAGTGCCTGGAGCTAAGTCTATCACAAAGTCGATCTCGCGACTAGGCGGCAACCCTGGAATCTCCTGAAATACATCCGGGTAATCCTGTACAATTGGTATGTTATCCAATAATACAGTAGTCCCCTCATCCGTTTCCTCCTCCATATGAAACAAATAGGTGCTAGTGATCCCCTTAGAACGCGGCATAGCGACGACGTACATGTCCTGACCAGGTATAGTGAAAATAACTGATCTATCATAACAATTAACTTGGGCATGGTAATGCGATAACCAATCCATCCCAAGTATCACGTCATAAGTGTGCATGTCCAGGACCAATAGATTGGCTAGAAATCTGAGTCTACCAATATCTAGTGTCACAGGCCCATCACTCTCATGTAAAATGGCTGTATCGCCCAATGGTGTAGAAATACCTTAAGGTTTAGTGCATACCCTCGTCCTCATCCCAGATAAAGCAGCAAAAGTCCTAGCTACAAATGAGTGTGTAGCACCCGTATCAAATAAAACACGTCCATGTAAACCATGAATAGGAAACTTACCCTCAATAGCCTGAGGTGCCCGAACATCCTGTGGCATGAGGTTGTACACCCTGCCATAATGTAACTGCTGCGATGCCTGTCCCTGAGGCTGCGGCGGCGCTGGTAAAGCTGGATATGTCTGTCCCTGAATCCGTGGAACCTGTGGAGCTGGTAAAGGCACTGGTGCCCTCTGCCCCTGCTGCACATGTTGTCCCTGTCTCTGTCCCTGTCTTACTGTAGGACACTGCCTGGAAGTGTGACCATACTCTCCACAAGTATAGCAACTACCCTGGAAAGTACCAAATGGCCTCCTCTGTCGGTTAGCCTGTGGCTGACCCTGTCCTGCCTGTGGTCCCCCATTCTGCTGCCTTTGAATAGGTGCCCCATTCTGCTGAGCATCTGAACCACCCTTGTGCTTCTTCCAAGGCTGATGTCCCTGGAATTTGCCCTTGTCATTCTGTCGGTGTCCGTTCCCATTCCCTTTCTCAGCTGACTGATTAGCAGAGTCTCGATCACCCCGCTTTTCACCCTTGGCCTGTCTAAAATTCACGGTCAACTGATACTGCTGTAGAGCGGCGTCTACCACCTGAGCATAAGTAGTATAGGCTGGACTACCCGTAATAGCTCTCTTGATAGACCACATCAGTCCCTTGACGAAACTGTTGCGCTTCTTCTCCTCTGTATCCACCTCCTCCGGTGCAAAGAGAGACAAGCGTGTGAACTGCTGCTCATACTCCGCTACTGTCATGTTCCCCTGCTGCAGATTAAGAAACTCAGTCTTCATGGCTGCCCTGATTGCATAAGGGAAATACTTTTCATCAAAGCGTGCACTGAACTGATCGTAAGTCAATGCCATCCTCTCCGCTGCGGTGGTAACTGACTCCCACCACTGTAGTGCATCCCTAACTAGCTTGAAAGTAGCAAGCATCTGCTTCTGAACCTCCGTGCACTGAACCAAGCGAAGATGTCGCTCGATGTCCTGTTTCCACTGATGAGCTGCTCTCGCATCGGTGGAGCCTGTGAACTCAGGTGGGCTCCCCTTTGTGAAAGAACTCCTAGCCTTCTCCCAAGTATCAATCCGAATAACCGGTGCCGGTAACGGTGCCGGCTGTACTTGAGGCTGATTCCGAAGTGCAGCGGTTACCCCTGCTTCTATAGCCCGAGCAATAAGGTCATTGATGTGAGGAGGAAACTCTGGATCTCCTCCCTGATCCCGAGTCTGCTGAACTTCCTCATGCTCCACATAGAACTGACCCTCATCCTCCTGACGCTGCCTATGAGCCGCCTCCCTTCGTTGCCTGTTTCTCTGATTGTCCCGTCTTCTTCTAGCGTTAACCATTCTGTTAACATAGAAAGACAGACATTAGTACGATTTAACCGAACCGTAAAGAATACAACGAATCCTAATCTTAGGCTCTAAATAAAAGAATACGCTACGCGGAAGTCTTAAAACGATAGATCCCTAGAGACACTTGAACCTGGAGTGCTCTGATACCAACTGTGATACCCCTCGATTCTAGAGCCACGGGTGATCAAGTCCGAGCACAGAATACAAGGGATATCAAACAATTAATATTTAAACAAGCATTGGAACACAAGATGAATTAAAAAGAAACAGATAAGCTGAAAGGAAAACTAAATAATAAATTCTTATTTAAAAATCCTCAAATAAATAATGATTAAAATTCCATAATAAAATCCTCTAATCTTCTGATACCAGTAATTAATTAAACTACAACTCGGGAATCCATACTGTGGACCCCTAATAATATCCTAACTGACATAACTGAATCGAAAAAATAATAAGTTACTAATGAAGAAGAGTCCTACGTAGAGTCGGAAGAATGAATGGCTGTCTCTGCTCGGCACGAACAATCTCTAAGACTGGAACTGACGAACACCTGAAAAATAATGGTGGGTCAGGCCCACATACAAGTTCTAATCTACTACATCCCAAACAGAGACCCGATACACGTGCACATCCTAATTAATTCAACAATAACCAAATAGTCCATATATAGATATATACACACACTAAAGGAACCTCACTAGACTATAGAGTTGTCTCAACCTGAATAGTAGGCAACATGCAAAACGCACATATAGTGGGCATGAGTACCTAGACCTACCAGGGTACACAACTACGCTATATCTAGCTACACATCCCTGGCAATATACGCACCCTAACCACTGATCCTGAGACTCAAGCTCATATCATGGTGTATAATTATATATTTAAAATCCGTCCTATCCAACCATCAAAAATAAACTATCCAATTATTATTTCAATACTATGTCATCCAACTATTCCGTTGACCTGACACGACTAAGTAGGACTTAACACTATGGTTAATTCGTTCCCTTATTAAAAATAGGTAGGACTTAACTCGTAAGTTAATCCGTCCCTAATATGCCCCCATCCCATAATGGTGCATTAATCCATAACATATCCAAATAACAGTTTCTAATCCAAGGATAATGTAAATATATATATATTTTGACATCTAAGAAACCAAATAAATATGATATAAATCTTATACACGTCCTTTGCATTTATTTCAGCAAAAATATCAATTCTAATTAGCATGCATTTAATTTACATCACAAGAATTTAACATGCATCTCAATTAAATTGTACATCCCCATGTACTCATTAAATTAATTTAAATCTAAACAATTGATTAAACTAATTTAATCCAACAATATTTAATTAATTTATCCTTTCTAAAATTAATTAAATTCCATACTTAGCATGTACACTTAAAACATGCATTCCAACTCTTAATGAATCTAATTAAATTAAATAAATATTTAATTCAGATTCATCAATCAAAAATATATTAATTTAATATTATAACATTAATAAATATATATATATATATATATATATATATATATATATATATTTAAAAACTGTTTAATGCATAACTAATTATTATTATTATTTTCCATGAATACAAGATTTATTCCTACCCACCTAACCAAAAATTAAATTTCAATTAAAATTAACAAGCTAATGCATTATTAAAAGAAAACGAAATTTAAATTTACAAAGCAAACTCACGCGTCATTTAGAGGAGAACGAAATTTACACTAGAAAGCACACTGATGCATCATTATAAGAGAAGGAAATTTAAATTAGAAAAGTAAACTGCTGCATCATTATTTAAAGCCTTTGACTTCATATCCCTTCCTTCTCGTTCGGCGTGCTTAGTTTATGCAAAACGAATTCTATTTGTGGTAACAAACTGATTCATTCTTTTAAGCCATTATTCATGCAAACAAATTCATGTTTAAAAAAAATACTAATAATGACACCACCAACAAACCATACCCAGTTCCGTAAAGAGTTAAATTCATCACAAATTCATTACTAAAACACACGAACTGTAGCTTCCAAAGTAATCTAATCAATTTATTTAAAGAATCTAGAATTAATCGAGCATGCATAGGGTACGAATCAAAGGAGAAGAGTTAGAAAAGAACTTGCCTTTAGGGATTAGATAAAAACCCTAACCTCCTTCTTCCTTTTCTCTTCCTTCCTCTTCCTTCTTTCTCTCTCTAAAATATAGTACGTAATATATTTTCTAACCTCTTTCACAACCCTATAATTATATATTTATAGTCAAATAAAATAACACTAATCCTTTTCCCAATCCAAGCCAAACTAATAATAAAAATAAAATAAAATCTAAATACTAAAAAGGTAACTAAAATATATGGTACGTATAATCTATGTGTAATCCTTTTTATATGTAATATATAAATATATATGACTTTCCTTATATATATATATATATTTAAATTCCTAAATAAATACACATCATCACACGCAATTTCATTTAAACAATTAAATCAATTAACACATTTAACAAATAATTAAATCAATTAAACAAGTAAACAATTAGCCAAGAAATCAACTAAATAATTAAATGCAATTAAAATAATTTTTTTTTAAAAAAAAAATACCGAGACTATCCTTTTAAAATCAGGGGTATTACACTATCCCTTATAGTACGGGGATACGGATTACGGGATTCACTCAGCCTGGGTCCTTGTAATACAGGACACTCATTTATTATCCTTTATAGTATGGGGATACTGCTTACGGGATTCACTCAGCCGGGGTCCTTGTAATACAGGACACTCATTTACTATCCCTTATAGTACGGGGATACGGATTATGGGATTCACTTAGCCCGGGTCCTTATAATACAGGACACTCATTTACTATCCCTTATAGTACGAGGATACTGCACGTATAAACTAAAAGGAATTTTATTAAAGACCATCATTGCCTCAAGGGTTATTAAAAACAAAATAACACGTGATGGAGCTACCCTCCATTTAAAATGATTAACTAAGATGCCCCCAGTTTTTATTGTGAATGACTTGATAAGGCTAATTCCAGCCGTGAGACAATTTCTAGTCGGTATACTCATCTGAGTCATTCTCATGATATGTGCTGCCACTCTGGCTGAAGAACGATTTCTTATATTTGGTATTATTTTCATCCCTGGCGAGAGGGGCTGGCCTTTTCTTGTCCTCTCCTTCCTTCCGTGCACTCATGGTGTCTTCAGCGTTGATGTGTTTTTGCGTTCTGACCAGCAACTTTATCATGCTGGTGGGAGGTTCTTTTGATAAGGAGAACAAGAATCTGGAGGTTTGGAGTCCTCCTATGAAAACGGTCAAAGCTACCTTGTCGTCCGCCTCTTCTACCTGCAACATCTCTGCGTTGAATCAGGTGATGTATTCCCTAATCGACTCTTCCTTTTGTTGCTCCATAGTAAACAGGTAGGTAGCTGGCCTCCTATGCCTCTGACCTGCAATGAAGTGGCTCAAAAACTGCTTACTCAATTCTTCGAAGGTGTTGATGGTTCCTGGCTTCAACTTGTTGAACCAAACTCTCGCCGATCCCTTAAGTGTAGTGGGAAAAGCTCGGCACATGATTTCATCTGGCACAGCGTGTAAATGCATAAGAGCTTGAAAAGTTTCCAATCGATCGAGGGGATCTTTGGTCCCATCGAAGCTTTCGAACGAGGGCATCTTGAACTTGCTAGGTAGTGGACATTTCATAACGGCGGGGCTGAAAGGCAAGTTGGTCCTTTGTACTAGGTCATCTACGGCTGCAGGACCTTTCCCTTTCATAGCCTGCATTACATCTTCCATTTTCCCCTTGAGATCCTTGATCTGCAAGTCGAGATGGGTAACTTTCTTTGTCTTTTCCTTAAGACATAAGGCTATGCTTTCAGGAGGTCGGGAACTCCATGGGAGAGATGGGTGAACCACCTCTCTATGTCGGGTTCCTACCTGGCTTTGTTCCACTTTAGTCTCATTTTGGGGGGAATGATTATCCCTCTCTTCAAGATTCCCATTACCTCCGTTTGGACTTGAGAGATCTTGTCTTGGAAAGTTTTGTTGAACCGGTGGAACAAGGTGTTGTAAGAGCGTTGCATTTTGCTGGATCAACTGGTTCATACCTTGACTCAGAGTTTGAACCTGTAGTTCCAACGCTGCAAGCCGTGCCTGGTCGTTTGGGACGTCTAGGTTTTCACCCGACTCTACCCTTTGACCAGATCCCTGCGACGGTGTTCCTTCGGTAACCATACCGGACTGCAAACGTATATACCCAACGAGTAATTAATTGATTCAAGGGAATTGTCATTCCCACAGACGACGCCAACTGTTGAGGCTGAAATTCGCGCAGTCTGATACGATACCGTTTTCCTGCAAGGAAGAGAGGAGAAGATCGATAAACCTTAATGGCACCAGTATGGTGTCTGCCAAGAGCTCTCCGATGATCAAATTAGTCACGGAGGTCTAAAAAGAAGGCATAGATTAATCATAATTTTTACGTCGTACCTTCTTTAATGGCTTGATGTCCTATTTATGGCTGTCGATTGGAATCAAAATCGTTCCGCTGATGTCGATGGTTAATCTTATCTTTCGCTTGTGCGAAATCATATAAGATTTATTGCCAGATTTGTCGGGATATGATTTAATCCTTTTGACCTCCTTCAGTTATAGTAGGATTATTCTTACTTGTTGAACCACGTCAGATTTGATTTCATTATTCTTGATAATGAAATCTAATCAATCTTATCGAGGGTATGGTAAGTTTATATTTTTCCCTATCAGTAAGGATTGAGACCCAATCCTTGCTGCTCTTCCCTTTTGATCTGGGTATTGGGCCTTTTTCTTTTGTTTTCCTGATTATTGTGCTGTGTTTCCTAGTGTTTATTGTTTTCAAGATTTTACTTGCTTTGCTTTTCCTCTTCCCATGGGTTTTTCGTTCATTGCAATGATCGGCGATGTTTGTCTAGGGAGGTTATTGATGATAGGGATGCAGAGTTGTCTTTGCTGTATTGGTGTCGACCACGTATACTGGCTAATTATCCACGTCTTTTTGGGCACCTCTGGCTGCCAACTTTAATCATTCTTGAGAGGGTCATGTTTATGTTTCATCAAATCTGGAGTTTCAAGGCTTATGTTCTGTTGGTTCATGGCCATGATGTGGTAGGTTATTTACCGGACTTATTTTCAGCCCCGATCAACGCTGTGCTTACTCCGGCCGCCACTGACTATGGGTCGTGGCTAGACGTTGCCAGATTGAATGGCCAGGTTAGTACATACCCGATGTGGATATTTGTTACTACTAAATATGCTTGGTGGGGGTCCTATGTTGTAGTTGGCGCTCATGATGATAGAGCCTATGAGGATGCCTGTACGCCGGCGATCTCTTACTCCATTCCGTTCCGGCAATGTGCTGCGCTGTTACGTCGACCTAGTTTGTTGCCACTTGTCAAAGAAATTACTGATGGTAATTATGGTGGGTCAGTTGTGGGCCCACCTATCAAAGATAGTACTGATGGTAATTATGATGCGTGGGAAGGACATCATTTCAGCTGTTTCTGATGTGTTCGGCCCATTACTTGTGGTTATTACTTATTACTGTTGTTGTTCAATATTTGGATGGGCTGGTGGTATTGTCCAATGGGCTTAATGATCAGTTATTTGTGCCTTTGGGTTTACAGTGTAATTGGGTCTCTTTTATGGTGGCTTTGTATGTGGGCTGTTGTTGGGTGGATTCTTTGTTTTTTTTTTTCGTTTTTTTGTTATGTTTGCAACACCTGAACTATGTAATCCTTATGTAGTCTTGTTTGCCAAAAAAAAAAAAAAAAAAAAACAAAAAAAAGGGTTAGGAAAAAAAGAAAACATAGTTAAGTACTTTTGGACAGGTCCAGTCTCACAAGTTCCTGAACAGGTAGCAATTCCTCCATTAGCTACCCAGAGAACCAACCTTTCTGGTCATGACATAATTAAGTAGTACTTTTGGACCTGGGTAATTGCAACATAGTTTGTTTGTTATTGTGATTCTCTCTGCTCAGGTTGGGATTTTACCAATTTATCACTTTCAACACAATTATTTGGGTAATTTGCAACATAGTTTGTTTAATGGTGTGATTCTCACTGCACAACCATTCTGCTCATGAGGTTGGGATTTTTACCAATTTATCACTTTAAAATTTGATTTCTGTTTTATCAATGAATGACTTCACCTTACCCTCATTGTTAACAATCTATAATTGTTTTCGTATGCAACTTTATTATGTTTTTCTGCTAAAGATATATTATACAATTAGGGAGTATGTATGTATATGTATATATATATATATATATATATATATATATATATATATATATATAGCTTGAGCGCCGCCTTCTGTGGGCATTATGTTTTTACAGTGTTGTTTCTTATTGTGCATAATAATCTGTGTGTTGATGTTTGTGCATATCCAATGTATAAATATAGTCATTTCTCTTACAAACAACTAAACGTGAACTCAGACCTAAAAAATATGAGTTTCATATATAAAACGTATAGGGATAAAACGTTTGAACATGCAACATTTGTTGCTGTGACACCATAACATGCAACTTTATGCATGCAGTGCAACATATGTTACTGGTGAGTACGCGACATGCAACTTTCTGCATGTTAATAACGTAGCGAAACTAACAGGTGTATGTTAATACAAAAAAATGTGTCATCAGGTAAACTTGAACGTGTAACGTACCTGCAGGCAAACCTGCAACCTAGAACCTTCTGCGTATTAATATTTATATAGATTCATGTCTTACAACAGAAAGTGAAAGGGGTAGCTAAGGCAACGTTTACTCCATAGAATCAACTAAACGCCGATAACACCATACTTGCAGTGTTCAAACATTGAGGTAATTCCGCTCCCCTATAATATTTTAATTAATCTCTTTCTTAATCAAAGTAACGATAATCATACTAGTGTTGTGTTGTAGTGTTAATTGTCACCTGCTCAAACAGTCTATCGGAAAGATGGAAGTCTCAAACAAGAAAGCGAGGAAGAACAAATCCGAGGAGCAAGAACAACGCCGTCTACAATCCCAGATGGAGCGAGAGGCTCTAAAAATTAAAAGGATTGAAGAAGGAAGAGTGTGGGGACCAAAGCCCGCAGATGCATTCTGGATTGAATCTCGCAGCGGAACGAATGCATATTATGTAAAGTTCAATCCTCCTGCATGGTCTATGACGAACGATATACCTGTTCCCTCAGGATGGGGAGACGAGTTCCAGGATGCCATTTCTCCCCCCAAGTTAAAAAAGAGTGCGAGAAAGAGAGAAAACAACAAGGAAAAATCTTCAAAATGAGGTTGAGCATGTCCATGCCCTTCACCACAAGCTTGGACGGGCTCTTCTAGTTGTTAGAACTTAGAAGAAACTTGGAATAAATTTTGTATTTTGTATTTTTTTTTTTTTAATTCTCTCCCTACGTACGTACAAGTTTTTATTTTTTTAAGGTTAAAACAACTGACATATATAGGATGGGAAATCGGACCGAACCTAGGCCATTTGGCCACAGGCATAGCTAGTGACGGAGCCTGAATTTCAAGTGAAGGGGGACACGCTGTCAAAAAAAAAAATAATAATACGGAGTATATATATATATATATATATATATATATAATAACTATAAAATTCAAAAGATAAAGAAGAAAAAAATTAAAATATAAAAGGAAAGAAAAATGAGAGAACTTTAAAAGGAAATAGTTGAAAAGTTTCAATTGAGGAAGAAAAATTTGAATTTTTTTAGTAAGGAAATTTAAGGAATGCGATAAAAGAGAAAATAAAGAAAAAATAAAAAAATAATTTTAGGAACTAAAAATTTAGGGGGGCACGATATAAATTTTTTCATATATATGAAATTTTTTTAAAAAAATTACCACATATATTATAGATTGTTGACTAACTCAGGAGGGGCATGTGCCCCCCTAGGCCTTCATTGGCTCGGTCCTTGGGCACAGCGCCCTTACGAGTTGAAATAATAATAATAATAATAATAATAATAATAATAATAGTGCCTTTGGTTGATTGCTAAGCCACTCTACCCAGAGAATCCAATATTCCCAGGCCGTTGGGCCGAGACATCCTTGAGTACTTTTGGATCGCACGATACTTAGCAGGCCATACCAGGCCCAGTCCGGTTGATATTAGGCGTGGCAGGTCTTTTTCTTCTTTTATTTTTTTATTTTTTTGGTTCCGATTCTTATTAAACAGTTTTGAAGAATAATGAGAATAAAAAAACAGTTTTCACATAAAAGAGAAGGAGTGTCATTTCAAATTGAATTGTTTTCTGTATTTTTTTTTTTTTATTATCTAATAAATAGTAAACAGTTATGAACAGAATCAAACAGATTCTTATTTGGCACGAATATAACAGACAAAGTAAAGTATTATTTGGTCAATATTTTTTTTTTCTTATTAAAAATGAACATTTTAATAAGAAATGCTACAGATGACTACTGCAATTAAAAATGGATATATTTTATTGTTACCAACAATGTGTCTATATACAAACCCTACACACATTCAACATTCAGAACGATAGATTCTGGAAAGAAATATATATAGAAAGGTCAAACACCAAAATATTCGAATTGCATATCTATGTGAGATTGCATGCATTGTATGTTAATCTGTATCTAATGTTTTTATTTTTTATTTTTTAATCTTTAATCTGTAGTAGTTGTGACCGACTAATCCCTGGATCTAAAGGCGGTTCCAATTGCTCTTCATCTATATATCCATTTCCTTTCATGAATTTCATTAATCATTGTGAATTACAAAGTAATAACTCAGCCTCAGATATTGGGAGATACTTCTACTTGACTTTTATATTTGTTTTTTCAATGGTAATAATTTTAAAATTAAAGAGTTTGAATAGAATGAAGAGTTATAGACTCTTCTATTAGTTAGATACACTCAATTAGGAGTACTTTGATTCAATTGAATGTATTCAAGTTGGGAGCCTTATCTCCCTTATTTTGTTCAAACTCTCCTACCTAAATAATGTTACTTGTTTTTCAACTAGAAATGCTCAATTAGAAACAAACTCAACTAGGAATGTTCAATTAGAAACAAACTATGTTGTATGATGTGTACTCACAATTAGGGTTGGACCGATTAAGGGTTCGATTGGGGTAGTCACCCTTAATTTTTTTTATTTACAAAGTTACCTATAAATTTTGTAAATTTTTAAAAATATCTTTATATTTTATACAAATCTTAAAAATACCCTCACTCAATTTCTAACTATACCTCATCACACATTATTGTTGTTCAAGATTGTCGTCTAACAAAATGGAAGACTCAACCTTCCTTCGAAAATAAGTGATTATATCATCTGATGTAATTTCCATTGGTTACCAACAAATATTTTGTTATTTCATAAAATAAAATAAAAAAAAAAATTGATTATTGACTTTAAATTGTATCTTCTAGCTTTTAGTTGTTTAGAATGGAAGTTGTAACAGTTGTTCGTGTTTGTATTACACTATTGCTCGAGTAGTAGGGTGCCTTGAGAGGAGAGAAAAGTACATGTTATCATCCCTTTTAGCCAATAAAAAAGGTGTGTGTGTGTGTGTGAGAGAGAGAGAGAGAGAGAGAAAAAAAACATAAAATTATGAATAGAAAAATAAAAACAAGGGGGAGGCAATAAAAGAGGGTTTGAGTTGTGTTCACTTTCCACTTCATATAGAAGAAAAGAGTTGTTGATGTTAGCCATCACATGGGGGAAGAGATTAAACTAATCCTTCTCCCTGACAACTCCAAAATATGGTTTCCAAAGTTAATTTCATGCCACACCCAACTGTCCTCCTTTCCTTCCACATAAATACCTAAAAATTCAAGCTTGTCTAGAAAACTAAACCACCCCCATCCCACATATTAATTCATATTCCCATAGTACCCTCAGCATTTTAAACTGTTGGGGCAAGGATAGACTATAGAGTATATAAAGTAATAATACTATTAATGTGGCCAAAGAATTGATCATTTATGAACCTAAACAAAACACTGAAAAGCAACTTTGAGAAGAAAAATGTGAATGAAGTATGATATTTGTGTAAGGTCAGAGAAATCTTCAGTGCCTACAAAGTGCTGCCCTATATATGCTCTATAGTCCCACTTTATATGATTCTTTATCTGAAATTTGTACTTATGCCATCTTTTGTAGCATAATGTCCTTTTGTTTTTATATTGCCCTAATATGTATTAGTTTTTGCATTTGATATCCTACCATAAAAGTCACCATGATTTGGTGATCATTGAGATTAATCAAAACACTTGGGAGTGAAAATGGAAGCAAGTATATCAATAAATTGGGATAGATTTGTAGCTTGGGTACTAGTGTTGGTTTTGGGATTCCTATGCTCTCTATTCCTCTTTAATTTCTTTACTTCGAATAAAATATCATATTATATAGTACCTCCTCATAAGATGTCTTCACAAACCCAAGTCTCAAAATATAAGAGCATTTATAATAACTAGTAAGATAGTTCTCTGAAACCAGTCCTTTATATATTAAGGAAAAATATATATATTTATAGGATAATTTGTTGGGTAGTGTTTCAAATTCTTAAAGATAATTAAATGTTGAAGAAATCCGACCAGTCACGCGATTACGAATTAATCACATTAATATTGAGAAGAAGTTATTTCCTTACAGCCGAAGACTTGTGTAGCAAAGCAGTAGGCTCTTACCTAAACATAAAGAAAGTAAGATCGTGCATTCATGGTTGGAAAAATGCAAGAAGGATAGCCCAAAATTGGTACATAACTCGAGTTTAGCAAAGTAAATTAAGGAATTATGACTCATTGGGTAGATAAAGGTGGTGAAAATCTAGCCTTTGCAGCAATCTTTAGCAAGCTAGTTAAGGTAGTTTGATTGTCAAAATCAACATAATTTCAAGAAGAAATCATATTACACATTGAAACAACAATTCCAATCACTCCCATCAGAATGAGTTAACTAATTGTTTCCAATAGATTTCTTATACAATATATATATTTTAAATATCAAATGAATCTCACTAGTGATATATATCATTCCATAAATCAATTAAATTTGAAGAGTTCAATAAACAAATTTCAATATTTGTGTAATAAAGTTCATAGTAGATTAAAAGGGCTTAAATTAAAGGGATTTTCTTTGTAGTATTCTATACCAAAAGTGTTGGATTGTCTTCACCTAGTTGCTGGTAGCTTAGTCCCAAACACATTATTCCATTCCCATTGCACAACACTCTTAACTTTTAGACTAATATACCCATACCAAATACACTAATGACTAGTTCAGCCTTCCTTAAATTGACAAAAGTGCCCCTGGTCCTTACAAAACGTATATACATTACTTGTGTTTCTTTTTTTTTTTTTTTTTTTTTGGAGATCTTTTCGAGTGTAAAGACACTTAATCAAACTGAAACCAAACTCATTGATCCAAAGTCTCAACCCCAAGCCCTCTTAAGAGCCTTAAGAGGTACAATGTACATAGACCTATTTACATTTTTATATATAATAAAATTACATTTTTCACTTTTTTTTTTTTTTTTTTAGTAACGGTAGTGATTTTAAAGTAGAAGAGTTTAAATTAAATAAAAAAATAATTTTTTTATAACTTATATACATTTAACTAAAGTGATGTAAAATTTAGTATAAATAACAAAATATTTCAAGGACACGAATGTAATTTTAAGGGGTGCATTATCAATTTGTACGAATATGTAACACAACTGCAATCACAGCCACACATCTCATAAAATCTCATCCGTCAAATCCTTCTCGATATTTTCAAAATCACCCCGAGAGAGAGAGCCTCTCAACATCTCGTGCCGTCAGATTCAGTTTCGAAATTCAGGACATCAGGAGCAGCTTGGCTCAATTACCATAATACCCCCTTCCGCTAATGCCTACAATGTAATAAAACGCACAATATAGTTGAAAAACATAAGGGTACTACTGAAATATGATATGTTTCACCTTTCTCTCCATATCGCGTTGGTCAGTGTAAAAAAATACATAAAAAGAGAAAAGCACTGAGGATATGTTCTACACGCGCCTTTTGGCTCGTGAAGACTAATCCAACCATTCCACCAATCATAGCATTTTAAGTGTCCTTTTTAGAGCTAATAAGGATAGTCTACTTAGAATTTGATATTATTGGAGGTGTCATAATCAAATGTTTTTCATATTAGAAGTATTCTTCTTACATTTATCAAAGCACTTTTTAACAATAGTTTGCAATGTACTCCACTCCATTGAAAATTTTGCCTTTTATTACAAGAACCAATAAGTTTTGTAAAATATTTGACCATATATCAACACGGACAAATCTATCCTCACATAAATAAAACAAATTGCATTCAATATAACATTTTATATATCAATGCTAATTTTTCAATTACAGAATTGTCACAAAAAAACTCCTCTATTAAAAATATATAAATAATAGAAAATTGCTTGATTTGTATAGTTCTAAAAAATTTACATTTTCTGAAAACTATAAACGACAGTATTCTTAATTTTTTTATTTTTTATAATTGAGTCTTTAAAATCAAACAGAATTTTTGAACAATTTTTTGATTATTAGTATTTTAAAAATAAAAAAAATTATTTTATGAGCGGCAATCCCCGCAATCATATTTGCTTTAATGTCACCCAACTAAAAAGTATAATTGTTAATATTAACTGTGACTTCTTTTTTTTTTTTTTTTTTTTTTTTTACAAATAACTTCGCCCCATTTATTTAAAAATTACACTTACATACACGTTTTGTCCTTATAAAGAGGACCTGAAATTGGACTTCTACAAAGTAAAGAGAAAGTAATTTTAGTCAATTAAAGCCAAATAGTTATTATTATTATTTTTTTGGATAAAAAAAGGCCAAATAGTTATTTATTTATATATATAATTTTTTTTAAAAAAAAAAAAAAAAAAAAAGGTAAAGAGAAGCCAAATAGTTCTATATAGCTATGTCGACATTTAACCAGAGCGTGATCTCAATCGCTTTAAGTTAGCGTGGGTATGGAGACAGTGATAGAAACCCTGGCAGGAAGATAACTACGTCTACAGACAAGCCACAAAAATTAAATAAAAAACAGAAAAAATAAAATAAAATAAAATAAACAAACAAAAGATAGAGAGAGGAGAGAGAAGGAGAGATGAAGGGCACTCCTCTACTTTTTTATGTTGCACGCATCCATGGCAGAAAACAGAAGACAGTACTACAAGGACAAGAGAAGAAGAGAAGAGAAGAAGAGTAAAACAACCACCACCACCACAACCAAGAAGACTAACCCAAGAAGGAGAACAACAACAACAAACAAGGAGATAGCAAACATGGGGTTGTGAGATATTTACACACGCATACCATGCTAAAAATACACATACGCACAGAGGAGCTGCTTCATGTGTTTGTTTGGTGAAATGGGTCTCTTCAGTTCTATGCATTTAACTAGTGTAGCTTTGAAATTTCCATTTATTGTAGTCTTTCTCTTTTTGTGATTATAGATATAGATATGTTGTTTATCTTTGTTTGAGAACTTTTGGGTAGTTTTGATTTTGGGTTTTTGGAGCTGAAGAGAGATTGTGGGTTTGTGGGTGTTTTAGATGAAGGGGATGCCCTTACCCTATGATTTTGAGGGGAAGGGGGTGTTAGAGTTGGAGCTTGTTGCAGAGAATACATCATCATCATCATCATCATCTTCTTCACCATCCTCAAATCCATTGGTTGTCCAGAAGTGGGAAAAGGAGGCTTGCTTTGTAGATTGGGAGCCTACCTCTGTCCTGGAGACTATCAGTAACCCAAGCCCTCCTACTTCCACTTCAACGCTGTCGTCTTCTTTGGGCGGCGGCGGCGGCGGCGGGGGTTCTACAGATACAGCCGGCGTGGCGGCAGTTTCAGGAAACTCCTCCCAAAAATGGCTGCCAGTGCAGCAAGAAAGCAGCAGCTCCATTATAGGAGTTGAATCAGGGTGTGGGAATTCAGAGCTCCACCCAATTCCACCCGCCCTGGAGATCGGCGGCGGCGGCGGCGCCACCGGCGGAGGGGAGAAATGTGGGATGGGAATGGAGGAATGGGAGGGGGTTCTGTCGGAATCTGCAGCGGGGTCGCCGAGCCAAGAGCAGTCTATACTGAGGTGGATCATGGGAGACGTGGAGGACCCATCTATGGGATTGAACAAGTTGCTGCAAAGTGGTGGTCCGGCGGCGGATTTTGAATTCAATGGTGGGTTTGGTATTGTAGATCAGGGTGGGGGTGGTGGTGGTGGTCTGGGGTTGGACCCAGTTATCTCTGGTGGTGGGAATTTGATGGCTCTAATGAACAACCCTACTTTGCCCACTTCAGGGTTTCCTCACAGTACCACCAACAAATTCAACAATGAAAAGGTGGGTTTGGCCCCAAACTCATCATCAACTCTTCCTAATCACAAGCTTCCTAACCCTACTCCAAATCACATGTTCTCTCCATTATCTAACAATCTTATACCCATTTCACTATCTCCATCCACATTTAATCAACACCCACCATTTGATTCTTCTGATGTCAAGCCTCAGATTTTCAATCCCCAAGTGCTAATTAACCAGCACCAAGCACAGCATACCCAAAACCCAGCTTTTTTCTTGCCATTGTCATACACCCAACAAGAGCAGCACCTTTTTTTGCCACCACAGCCCAAGAGGCACAACTCTGGAGGGTTTGAACCAAATTGTTCGATCCCAAAGGTCCCGTTTTCGGATTCTGGGCAAGAGTTACTCATTGGGAGACAGCAACAGCAGCAATCACCTCAGGGGCTTGTTCATCAGCTTCAGTTGGCTCCTCATTATCTGCAACAGAGGCCAACAATGGTGACAAGGCCGAAAATGGTAGGCGACGAAATGGGGCTTCAACACCAGCAGTACCAGCAACAGCAGCAGGCAATAATCGATCAGCTATACAACGCGGCGGAGCTGGTCCAGACAGGGAATTCAGTACTCGCGCAAGGGATATTGGCGCGGCTCAATCACCAGCTCTCTCAAATTGGTAAGCCTTTTCATAGGGCTGCTTTTTACTGTAAGGAGGCCCTGCAAATGCTCCTCCACACAAACACACCCTCCACATCCCCTTCACTTTATTCCTCACCATTCAATCTCCTTTTCAAGATCGGTGCATACAAATCTTTCTCTGAAGTCTCACCTTCCCTTCAATTCGCTAATTTTACTTGCAATCAAGCTCTGCTTGAAGTCTTAGAAGGATTTGATAGAATTCATATTATAGATTTTGATATTGGCTTTGGAGGGCAATGGGCTTCCTTTATGCAGGAGCTTGCTTTAAGAAGTGGTGGCGCTCCATCCCTTAAAATCACTGCGTTTGCCTCTCCATCAACCCATGACCAGTTCGAGCTCGGTCTCACTAATGAAAATTTGAACCACTTTGCTACTGAAATTAATATGTCATTTGAGTTCGAAATTGTAAGCCTTGATTGCTTGAACACTGCTTCATGGTCTCTGCCTCTTCATGTCTCTGAGAATGAGGCTATTGCGGTTAATCTCCCAATTGGTTCAATTTCCAATTACCAATTGTCTCTCCCTTTGGTCCTCCGCTTTGTTAAACAACTCTCGCCAAAAATTGTGGTCTGTGTGGACAGAGTTTGCGACCGGACTGATCTCATTTTCCCAAACCATGTAATTCATGTCCTTCAATCTTATTCAAACCTACTCGAGTCTCTTGATGCTGTTAATGTGAATATGGATGCTCGGCAAAAGATTGAGAGGTTCTTGCTCCAACCAGAAATTGAGAAAAATGTAATGGGTCGCTACCGTTCCCCTGAGAAGACAACACATTGGAGGACCCTTTTTTTGTCATCAGGGTTCTCTCCGATAACTTTCAGTAATTTTGCAGAATCCCAAGCTGAGTGTGTAGTGAAGAGGACTCCAGTTCAGGGATTCCATATTGAGAAGAAACAGTCTTCACTTGTTCTCTGCTGGCAGCGAAAAGAGCTCATTTCAGCTTCAGCTTGGAGGTGCTGAGTAGCGGTATTGTGATATCAAGTTCATCAACATGTCCCGTGTGAAGGTGCCTCATGAATCATAACTTACTGCTATAATAGCTGATCTTTTTCAGTTATCTTGCCTGTGATTTTCTTTTGCTAATTGTCTTTGTGGTTTAGGTCGATTGTTTCCAAGTAAAAAGAACCAGATGTTTTAGTAACTGGATGGTCTTAGTATAGTTATCTTTCTTTCAGTCTCTTGTGTTGGATATGGATATAACTGTTATGGTGTTTCGTGCTACCATGCAAAAAACAACAGTTCGTGCTAATTATGTTGGGGCCTGGTGGCTATTTGTTGTACACTTGATGACAAGGCAAAACAAGAAATGGAAAAAATAAGAATTCAACCCTTTAAATTGATGTCTTTGTGTTGCATGTTTCGATGTATTTTCTCAGTTACATGTTGTTATAGAATCTGAACCCATATATGTGGAGAATTTGACAATGTCGCACTATTTCAATTTAGCATACATAACCAATGTTAAAAATGTGTTGTTGAAACCCAAATTGTTTGTGAAATTGTTTGTAAAATCTTTAAGTTCTAAAAATATTCACGCAATCCTGTTATTTTCTAACATGCATGGATTTTCCTATTCTGATTTATTACTAGATATCTTTGTATGCATAACCATATTCTTGCTAAATTCTGTAAAACCTCTAGTATCTTCTTTCAAGATTGTTTTATGTGTATGCTAATTCTCCCCTTTCATTATTTTCCATGAATTGATTATTTCATGAATCCTAAATTTGTCAGCTTCAGAATGTGTATAGATTCTATTCCGCTGAAGCTCTCTGATTTTTAGAATCTCAACCTGTTCCGACTGGGACTAATATTTCTATTTCTTAACTAACTGCTGCTCAAATAAGAGCTTTACAAAACTTCATTTGATATTTAATTTAGTTGCTACTTTATTTTGCCAGTATAGATTCTGGTATACTTTTTGATTTTCAGTTTAGTGCTAACCTAGGATGAGTATTGAACCATCTTTTTAGAGTGAGTTGATTCGAGTCTGATACTTGATCGAAAAACTTAGTTCTGGTCACCCTCTCTTTTGCTTCTCTGTTAGGTGGTACGATTAGCATATGTATATGGCAAACACAAGCACAAAAAAAGGCACAATTTAGCTAGATTTGAGTCCGAGAATTCGCAAATCTTGTTCTTCCCAAATATGTTTCAGTATGTTCGGCTATTGTTTGGAATAATGAATTAGTATATATTGTTCATCCAAGCAAGACCATTGGGAAGGTCGATGTTTAAACATTAGGCTATAGATTATAAAAATAGGATGGTTATCGTGACGGTGTGATGTCAACAGATTTTGAGCAATGCAGGTCTCAATCATAGGATGTTGGCTTAAATTCCTCTTAGTTACATGCACCTGTTGAAGAACTTCACAATTGCTTGTATTTTCTGCTAATTGTCTATTATGGTTGGTGCATTATACTATTGTTCTTATTATTGTTTTTATTGTATGTTTATATTTTATATTAGTGTATCAACTAATTTATGCATGCCAACACTGGTATTATCATACATTGAATTTGCTGATGTTTTGTTTAACCATTTTTATGTCTCTCCTGATCCAAATCACATGGGACTACTTGTACTATTGGACCACTACATGATTAGTTTAAACTCTTTCTTCTTTTTTTTTCCCCTCCTTGGGAGCTCATCATTTTATAATTTATTATGCCTTTCATAAGCACAATCATTATATTAAACCATTGGAACCATGTTGCATATGAGATTGATTTTTGGCTTTTATTATTATTATTACTAAACCAAATAGTTTGGCTCCTATTGACAATGAAAGTACTCTTGGCCCTGCAAACAACCCCATTATTATAATCATAATTATAATTTATATATAATTCACTTATTATAATCATTTTTACTTGTTTAATGAGCTCACCCACCCCTTTCAAATGAGGTCCCCTATCTTTGGCTCTTTACACACACACACACACATATTTTTTCTCTAACTTTTTTCTGCTAAATAAATGCATATCTATTTGCATGTAACTATGTTCAAAAGATTGTGTTGTGAATGGTGGTGATACCTTCATTTTAAGGGCATATGTAGGAAGGATATTTTTGTGCCTTCAATTGCTATGGGAAACAGAGTCATCTAGCTTTGATTATATTTGGATATCCAATCAAGTCGTTAAAGAGTTGTAATTCTGAAAATGCTTTCAATTGGCTTTTGTTTAGTTGGTGTTTAAACTCTTTAAAGTTGTTGATTAAAAAAAAAAGGGTGATTTGTTAAAGAATTGTAGGGTCATGAAAACAGAGGGTGACAGGCTGACATTTAGGTCTTCTTGTAACTTTACCTTGAGCTCACTCAAAGGGCTTCTTACAGATATATAGGTTGTTAACTTTCGTGTACAGACACTTATACATAAAAGGATTATGTGTGCAAGTACTTGGGACCAGCGTAGGTCACACTTTGTTGTATATATATATATATATATATATATTTTTGTTTTTACACTTTGTTGTATATGGGTAGTTTGGTCTTGTATTTGATTCATATCATGTTACAATGCGATTATAAAAAAGCCACCTAAATATATATATTTATAATTTTTTTTATTCTTTCTATAATTTTCTCCAATGTACCAATTTTTACCAACTCTTATCTCAACATTTCATACTTTTTTATATATATTAATTTTAGCCTTTTATATTTTTAAATACAAATATAAGAGAGAAAAAAATGTATATTATTAAATAAAAATGTAAAAGAAAAAATACTATGTATGTCATGACTCATGGACCATCAATAAGCTGCCACAAATATAGTATAAAAATCCATGTATTAGACCAAAGGGCTTTTGGCTTAATGGTATAACCTCCTCATCTTCAAAGAAGAGGGGAGGGGTTCGAGCCCGGGCGTGGGCAAAAAAAGTATGTGTGTGTGTTTGCTTTACCATCCAAAAAAAAAAAAAATTTCATGTATTAGAAAATGTAGGATCCAAACATGGTTGTATTTACATATACACATTACTATATATTCTATATTATTCAAAAAAAAGTTCTTATGATGGTGATTGAGATAACAAAAAAAAAGAAAAAGACCAGATGTGGATTTTTTATTGTGTCTAAAAGTGTCTAGGGTATGTCCGGGACTTTTTGTTGGTCCGTGGCATTTCTATTTCTCAGCTTTAAGAAGGGGGTCGGACTGTGCTAATTTGGATATTGGATATATATATATACATCCAATATATATATATATATATATATTATGATCTATTTTGTCTTGAAGATACAAAAATTTTATTAAAATTTATCGATGAATGATCGTTACTTGATAAATTTAATAAATATTTTATCAAAGAGCACATAGTCTAATGATATAACTTTTTCATTTTCAAAGAGAAAGCGTAAGAGTTCAAATTCGGGCGTGGACAAAAAATGTGTGTGAATGAATCTTTAAAAACAAAGAAGCAGCCTAAAACTACTCTACATGCACAAATTTTATCATATGCACATTTTTATGAAAATAATAAACTATATATTTCAATAAATTTCCATACAACAAAATGTTCTAATACGGTTAGTATACAACACTAATGATTTATAGATGAAAAATGAAAAACACTCAACGTGAGATGAGATATGAATTATGTCACTTTATTTCAAGTTATGTAAAAAATCTAACTTCAATACACTGACATTATATCTATCGTTGCTATGCGTAAAAAAATTGCTCCAAATTGAGGGTATGCCCTCTGTACTTCCGTATTCTGTTTTTTTTTTTTTTTTTTTTTTTTTTTTTTTTTTTTTTTTTTTTTTGAGCTTAATACAACTCCAAATTGAAGCTTTTCTATTTTTTATGTTTTATATATTTTTTAAGTACTCTGTGTTGTGTTTAGTAGCATTAAAATATCTTTAAAAAATAATAATAAAAAAATTAGTTATATCTTAATTTAGTTAAAAACATAATAATAATAAAAACTAGAAAATGGAAATGATAGGTAACATGTAACCATATGACGCAAAGTTATTTAATATACATGGAGTAAAATATTATTTCTTATAAAACTAAACTTAAAAAATTGAGTTAAAATGTTTTAGGTTGTAGGTAAGGTTTGACAATACAGTGTGATGATACAATGTATGTAACTAAAATTATAATTCTAACAGCCAAATCTTTCTCTACTACCTACAGATTTGGGGGATCTAACAGTGTTCGAATTTAAATTACAATCCAATTAACTTAATTCCTATAAAGAAGTAACATAGAAAATGAAATATTTAACTACCTATTCTTAAATAAGTTTGGTATTATATAAGATATTGATATTTGTACTAACATGATTAATTAATTTATAGTTTTTATGTGCTTAGAGCAGCTTCTATTTCTATTCTATGCTTTCTCGTAGTTGGAAAGGGCCCATATGCTAGCAACTAACAATTGTCCCGTCACATCACAACTTAAAGTGTTATATATATATATATGTGGGCAAATTTCACCAAAACCTTTGATACTATCACTTTTTGTATTAAATACTTCGAACTTATTTTATAAAACCTTCAACACTATAAAAATTGATCACATTACATCATATCTGTGATAAAAGGACAAAACTCACATTACACCATGTCAATACCACCAAAGCCCACATAAGCTGCCGCCTTTGCCATTTCTCCATCGATCTCGACTCTTCTCCTTCACCTCTTTGGCCGACGAAGTCATCACACAACCTTTACTTTCTCTCTCTAAAACTATTCACTCTCTCTATATATTGCTCTATTTGCATCAACACACAGTCATTTTGTGCTTTGGTGACTTAAATGTCACCAAGAGTATTTTAGTAATTGACAAAATCCTTATTTTGGCTTTTTTAATTGATTTGGTTTATCAGAAGGGTAGTTTCATCCTTTTATCATAGGCACGGTGCAATGTGATCAGTTTTCATAATATCGGGAGTTTTTTAAAGTAGGTTGAGAGTATTTAATAAAAAAAAGAAGATAGTATTGGGAGTTTCGTAAAATTTGCCTTGTGTATGTTGACAAATAAGTCATGCAAACATTTATAGTGGTTGTATTACAATATTTTATTAAAAGAGTCAAGTACAAAAAACACGCCTATAGTGCACCCTTTTCGTGCAAAAAAACATTCCTAAACTATGACATTTGTGCAAATAGGTCCTCTTTAAAAAAATGAACTAAATTGCCCTTAATATATAAAAAATTAATATTTTGTGAAATTACTAAAAAGGGTAGCTAAAAAAACCATATTCCCTCCTTTTTCTTCTTCTTCTTCCCCGGCCACAAGCTCTCTGTTGTGACCTCTCCGGCAGCCTCTTCTCGGCCGTCCGCAACCTCCACCTCTCTCTCTGCGACCTCAGAATCAACAAGATCGCGTCTAAACCACAGTTCGGAGCTGTGTTGTCACTCAAGTTTGGAGCTTGGAGATCCAGTTTATCATCGGAGCTGCTAACTGGGCACATCGGGCGAGAGTTTGTTTGGACGTCTTCGACCCACCTCTGCGAAACCAGAATCCATCTTTCTAAAGCTTTGAACATAAGCTTCCATTCTTTCCGGTGAAGCTTCAAGTACCGAAACCCATGCTATTTGAACTCTTACTTAGCTCTCTGTCCAACTGAATCTATCAATGGAATTGCAAACCACTCATTTTCCCTAAATTGAAAACTAGTATTGATTTTCTCTTTAACCACTATTTTGTACAGTATTTAAAATGAGCTGATTTTTATTGGGCAGAAAATAGAAAATGCTCACAAACATAGTAATTTGTAGTATATAATGAATCCCAATATACATGATGTGGAAGTGACATGTTTGAAACTTGAAAGCATACCTCTCAGAGAAAAAAAGGAAGAAGAAAAAAAAGAAAAAAGAAAAAAGGTTTATAGATTGAGGTTTCTCTATCTTCTCTGAAGTTTTCTAGGTTGGCTTTTAATGTGAGTAATACCGAAACCCAGTTGCGAGCTCCTAGTGTCGGCGAAACCAAACTCAGTTCGTGGTTAAGGCTTTTAAGCCTTACCGACCAGTTCATGTCCGCAAAACCAGGTGTGTGTGAAATCTTTAAACAGCCCGGCAAAAGCACCATAGTCTCGCGGCCAATTAATTTTACAGAGATCCACCTCCTGACTCCCCCTTCTCTCTCTCTACACCTCTTTCTCTCTCTAGAACCCCTCTTTCCTTCTATAACCAGATTCATTACACATACCCGTATGGTGCCAAATTAGTAATATACTTAACATTGTTTCAATTCGTCTCCATGTTTAGCTCCTAGGTATTAGAGAGTATAAATTTTCTCATATATAAATATATATATACCACACAAACACACACACACACACACATATATGTTTTGTAATGCAATAGCTTAGCAGAGGAGAAAGAGAGAGAGATGGGGAAGGTTATGAGTTTTTGGGGTCTAATTGTTACTGGGTTTGTGTTAATTAGCAAATGGGTTGATGGGTTTGAGCATGAGTATTTGAATATAACAGAGCAACCATTTTTGGAGTCCTTTTATGGAGTCTCTGCTGTGAACGACAACCCTCTCATGGTGGGTCTTACCCTTATTCTAGGAGATGCGCTGATACTCTCTCTCTCTCAAATTCTCTCTCTCTCTCTCTCTTTTCATACATTGTTGCTTGATCTACAAGTGCAATGTATTGATTCAATCTGTTGTGTTATTTTGTCTAAAAATAATTAATTTAATTATCTGATTCATTTAATTTTGTTCTACTGCATGCTATTTCTAATTTAAGGCTTTTAAGCCTTACTAACCATTAGTGGTTTGAGAGAGTTAGATGTCTTTCCTCTGCGCGCGCGCACACAAAGAAAAAGATGAAAGAAGAAGAAGGAAGAAGAAGTAAGGTTTAGTAAGGGCATTTTTGGAAGAGTAAAAGGGTAAAATGGGTATTATATTAATTAAGGGGTGTTTTTGTACAAATTGAAAGGAATAGGGGTGTTTTTTTGCACACCTTTTTAAATAAGGAATAAAAATGCTACGAAAGATATACTTTTTGCACTTACCCCTTATTAAAAATATAAATTTCTAAATTTATCACCTGTCAATATTTGATTAAGTTGCTATTAAATATGCTTCAGGAACATGATAAAGATTACTATAATCATTGTCACACTTTATGTATTTGGTAAAGAAGAGGATTTAATGAAAAAATTTACATAAGAAGACAATACTTCATTGATCAAAACAATAGAAAACAACAATTACGTAAAAATTATTAAATTACTTATCATTTAAGAATTCTGATACATAATTCAAAGGTTCGGCAATTGAATGTGTTCAATTTTTAAATTACTTATCATTTTTTATTATTTAAAACTAATAGCTGTTTAGACTAATCCCAAATCTTAATAAACAAATTCATCAATATTTACATCTAGACATACTTATAAACTTTACAACAACAACAACAATTATCTTAATTATTTAAGGATGACTACATGAATTCATTATTTTTATTACACTTTCGATCTATCTTATTATCATATTAAAATATATCACCTTAAATATATATAATACGGAGATTTGTCAAGTCTAATCCCCAATCTTGTTGTTTATCACTAACAAGTTGGTATGATAGTTAATTTAAGTTATTAAATTCACTTTATCAAACTCTTTAATTAAACTTTCTACATAAAAGAATAGAACAAAAACATAAGAGGAAACTAGTGTGTATAATGTGTGGATAGAAAAGATTGTACAATGTACACGTGGCGGGCATCGATGGAGCGGAGCCAGCAATTCACGGTTACGATTGAGGGTCATGAACAGTGTACCAAACACAGATCCAACGATTTCGACTGATTGTCTCTTGTGTTACATGGTTGGGGAGTGGTCAGATGAAAATGACAATAGATAACCTTAATTGAAACAGCTTGAGTGGGACCCAAAATGATTACGAATTGTCTCAATCGTACGTTACGCCACGTGTACGGCTGATTCAGTGGAGTGACGGATGGTTCCAACCAACCTTTTGTGTCCAACAAGACTTGACGATGCAGGTAAGTAAATGTACACACACACACACACACACACAAGAGAAGGTAATAAACCAAATTTCAACGGAAGTAAATAGTTAAAAAAGTGGGCCCCACTGTTTCACCATATTTGGGGGTACAACAGTGGTATACATGTCCCTTCCAATCAACTTTCACAACCTCCATGATGAAATGTCCTTCTCAGAACTCTATCAATTTGATCCTCACCGTTGGATCAGCATTAGGGTTTTGTGATGATGATGTACGAATATCACCCCATGGATGATGGGGGGTTGGAATACTATCATCCATACAGAAAGATGGCTTGTGATATGATGATTGATGACTGGATTAAGTGCTGTTTGTGTGTGTCCCCCCCTTTTTTTTTTCTTTTTTTTGACACCTTTAGGAGAAGTTCAGAGACACATTCATCTTATTATTACTCTCTTTACTGAGACATAGCATGTGAATACCCATGTTGGACCCATGAGACAATCACAATCCCTTAACCAAACATGCCAAATGGACTTTCCACCAACAAAGAAACATTTATTTATTATTATTATTATTCATATATATGTGTGTGTGTGTGTGTGTTGTAGAGAGTGAGTCAACGGAACACGAATATAGCATCTCTATATGTGAGGATAAATATGAGTCTCCCATCCGTCAATCCTGCACTAACAATAACACTCCAATCCAGCACTAACAATAACATCGTGGACATGAAAAGTTCTACAATATCCCCAGTATCTCCGTGTCGTTGGATCATTTATCAAGTCCCTACAGTCATAGGTCCCTACAGCCACATCTAACGACTGGAAGATCCGAGGGTACAGTACTCAGAGTTTTTTAAATTTTTTTGGTCTGGCCTTTATTTTTTTTTATTTGTAGGTTATAATGGATACGAGGGGGTTTCAAACTTTCAGTGAGGCCTCTTCCTCCAAAGCCCAATTTGTGAGGAGGGATTAGTGGATGAGAGTTGACCCAATACAACTCAGCCTTCATGAAGACCCAACATTGAAACTCCAAAATGAAAAAAAGGATAATATATAATATAAGGTTATTATTTATTTATTTATTATTATTATTTTTTACCCTGGCAAGAAAATAGTCATACGTCATTTACGGAGGTAAGAAATACCATAACACAAGAACCACCAAAAAACAAGTAAACCAACCAAACAACCCTAGACAACCTATCACTAAGCTAGGTCATGACACTAGTCATTAGAAAATCCTAAAGCTTAATATAAGGTGATTTTTCATAAATGACTTTGTCGAATAGGTTTTCTTGTTATTTGGCTTCACTTTATGATATAAGGTAAAGGATCTTTATTTTGAAATGGAACACTTGTCCTTGAGATAAAAATAAAAATAAATAGAAGAAGATCATGAGTCTGACAAACAGATACACTCACTACTTTTGTTGTTTATGATATAAGAACTTGTCACTTTGCAACAACACACTATTTCAAAACCAATTGAAGTTAGTGGGGTACTTCATGGCTACACTCAAAGCTTGTTTTCAACTAGGTTGTGTTTTCTTGTGTCTTCCAAGTGAGATTCTAGCTTCTAAACTTGTGAAAGCTCTAAAGCAATGGGTCCAATTATATGATACTCTTTTGGCTTTTACTCAAATTAAACATCAATTTGTTGCCCCCAATTTCAAGCTTCAAAAGTACCATACATAGTAACATCAAATTGGATTGTCCACTTATTGGTTAGAGTCATCATTAAAATTTCATCAAACATTTTCTTTTTGAATTATCAACAAGAAATCATTAGCTGTTGTAGAAGTCCAATTTAATCCAAATTGGAGGTTAAAATTTCAGCTTTTTGTTTTTTTGGGCAGGTAAAATTTAATGTAGTTGTGATCTAAGTTACATAATTCTAAATGAGTGCCGCTCTTATACTCAGTATGTGCTTCCGCTTCTTTTATCACTTTGTGTGACTTAAATTTTTGCTGTTTTTACATTGCCGCTTCAACTTTATGTAGCTTGGATTGTGATGATCAAATGCAACCGGTATCATACTTAAAATCAATTGCTTAGGCTTATGAAGTCTATTTTGATGTGTCAATAAAGCTATGCCACCATGGAGCAGAAAAGACACGATGCAAATCTCATAATCTATATATTGTTGTACAACATGCTTTTTTGATCCATTGTATGGCCACATTATAGATAAGGCCCAAGGAAGAACAAAGATATTATTGCTTCTCTTTGATGCATCAAATGGATAAGCTGTACAAAAAAAGAAGAAGGATAAGCTGTACAAATGCTTTGTTCATATTGATGATTGGAAAAGCAATAATGCATATGGTCTATATATATGCAGGAACAAAGGGAATTTCTTTATCCATAATCATACTTTAAAAAGGGTTTATGTGCAAAACCACATGATCAATTGGTCCAAGACAAGTATGTAGACTTTGTTCACAATTTTGTTTGGGGAAGTCATAAATCAACTCAAATTTTACAATATATAGGTGTTAATATAGGTCAGGAACTTGTAAACTATTCAACATTCACAGTGACTGGCGAATGTATTGATTCTTCGTTACCAAAAACACATGTAAACATCGTGGTGACATTTTCTTCGGATTGATTTCTACGTGGCCAAAATGGAACTCATGGACCATTTTTGAATTGGGAAGAGAAATAGAAAGAGAAAAGTCAAGCAAATGAATGGAAAAGTGGCTTTTGCTTACAACTCTAGCTCACAGCCAAAATATGAACTATATACACTTTGATGGACCTGCCATTGGTGTCACCTCAGTAGGTGAAAGCAGATTCGCAAGAGAGAAAGAGGGAAGCACACCATTTAAGCATCTTCTAGATGTAGAAGCCCATAAAAGTAGCACACATTTTCAAGCTCTAAAAAACATGTACCCTTCCATGAAAAGTTCTATAACGAGAAGTAACTTTTGATTAAGGAATTGAGGTAGGCACTTTTGTGATGGAGAAGCCTCTGAGGGATTTTAAATTCTATATAGAACATATATGTAGGTATGCTAATGAACTAAAGCTATAGGCTACAGCCCGCTTTTGCCTTCTTCAAAGATATATAAAAATAACTTACTGAAAAAGAAAAATAAAGATATATATAAATATAAAAAACAACTATTTTTTTTTTTTTAAAAAAAAAAACGAGAAAAAGTTTTGGTAAGGTCAGATGAGTGTGACTCTATATAAAAAGTTTTAGTTTTTTGTTGCGGTCATAAATTATCACTTACTTTTATGGAATAATATCACCTTAGGCATGCATTTAGAGGGCTAAGTAAGAACTTCAAAGGAGTGAAACATTATGGTAATTTCTAATAGAAAAATGATACATTCTCTAAATTTGTAGATGTTTCTGCTCTTTTTAATATATACTTATAATTATAAAATAAAATAAATAAATAAATACAGAAGTTCGCAGCCCTAGAACATGCAAGGTAATAAGATTTTGAAAGTAATAAGAAATTCATCTCACCCAATACAATCCCTTGCAAGTATTTCAGTGATCTGATCTGAACCCATTAATTATCTTTTCCCAGTATTTTCTGGTCCTCTTTTATTGCCCTTTCTGCCATGCCCGTTTCAACCATAATCTAGTAACTACGTGCATTGAAAATTTCAAATTCCAAAAATTAACCAAGAATACTACTAATGAGATAATATCATCTATTAATGAAATATTAATACATAATGATATGATCTATTAGATTATGTGCATTTTTATCTATGTAACAAGATATTATTTGTAGCGATACAGGTAATATATTATTCTCCATATAAGAAAGATTTTCTTGTTTTTAAACCCTATGAAAAAAAAAAAAAGAAAAAAAAAGTGAATTTATTACTTAAGAAATTAAACAAAAATATTTTTAAAAAAAGGTGAGGATCCGAGGAAGATTAATGGACTAAAAAAAGGCAATAAAAGGAAAAGAAAAAGGTTGGTGAGGTACATGGGTGTGCGTATGCAAGAAAAGCTTTTTACTCTTCTCACTTTTGTAGATGCTTAATTGGGCGGCCACCATATCTTCTTCTGCAACGTAGTAGCCTTCTTTAAGTTTCCTTCATTGTTTCCATTTCCTTTTCCCTTTTCCCTTCCATATATTTTTTCTTAAGTCAGCTTACAAACAACGCCTTCTTTCCTTTCCACATATATATATATATCTATATATATATATATATATTTTTTTTTTCATTTTCTCTTTGATTTATACCAAAACCCAAAAGTAAGCACTCATATGCTTGTCAAAAGCCACTTATATATATGGTAGGCCCCTCACTAACAACACAACATCCCTCATTGGTCTCCCCTCTTCAACCTCAACACACTCTCTCTCTCTCTCTCTCTCTCTCTATATATATATATATATACACACACACAGTAGTGGAGATATATCATGCATTTGGCTCCATAAGACAATATTGCATGGATGCAGAGTTGGGGCCTCCAGTTAAAGACATGGGTTTTCTTTCTTTTTATCCAAACTTCTTCTCTTATCCCCACCCCATCTCCAGATTTCATCAAGGTCAACCCATCACCAATAACATGCACTTCCTCATGTCTCTTTCTAGCTTTTGCATGTACTAGTTTTGTTTTCTCCATTTTCTCTTCATCATAATAATATCAACTACATATATAGGCTTTTAATTGGTAATACTAGTTTTCTTCTTATTGTTCATTCCTAGTCACTGCCCTCATTTATTATCACAAAAATTGCTTCAACCACAGGTGGAGGCATGAATTTCCATATGCTTCTGCTGAATATTATTCAATTCCTCATTTTTTATTTTTGGGGGGGACAATATATATATATATCTATACTATTACCTAATAAATTTATTAATATAAAAAAAGAGTTTTTATAAACAAAAAATTACCTAAAAATTATTTAAAGAGTTTAATTCAAATTATAAATTACCTAATAAAATTTATAAAAATTAATTTAAAGAGTTTAATTAAAATTACAAATTACCTAATAAATTTCATTTTTCTTGTCCCACATTGATTTTAAGTAAAATGATTGCATTAGAACCTCTTATAAAATTTTAGACCTAAAGAAATAATAATCACTCTTTTCTTAACTTTTTAGCTAAGATCAAGTGTAAGCCTAAAGGCCGACCCAAAAAAATTTAGGTTAACCTTTCTTGGTCTTTTGGTTAAGATCAAGTGTAGTACTACTTTTTTGACCTTTTGACTTTCATTATTTTTTTATTAATATAAAAAAAGAGTCTTTATAAACAAAAAATTACCTAAAAATTATTTTAAAAGGTTTAATTCAAATTACAAATTACCTACTATAATTTATAAAAATTAATTTAAACAGTTTAATTCAAATTACAAATTACCTAATCGTTGCAAACCTTCAAAGTAAAACAGGTTATCAATTTCCTTAACCCTGCTTCTTTTATATATTTGAATATGCCTTACTTTCGATTGATAAGCATGTTTGTGATGGTCTGCCTTCGCCTACAACGTCCATATTAAGTTAAGGGACTTTTATAGTAAAGTGGTTTTAATGTAGGTATATTACCTATAGCCAAACATAGTTTACATATTTACAAATACATGAATCAAGTTCTATTTTAGCCCTTTATTAAGCTAAATTTATATTCTCACCCCTAGAAGTTTAATTTACGCACAATTTACCCAAAGAACAACTTATTCAAGTATTAGAATTTTGTCAAACAGCACTTAGGAACTGTTACATAGCGCTAGAATTAGGAGACACAACACGTAGTCTACAAAGAAGAATTGAATAACTTAGATCTAGAATTATATTAATTCAAAATATTTTAGAAGTTAGACGGCAACGATTTTAGTTTATGAATAGACTTGATTTTAATAATTTAGATACTTCTATAAAACGATTAGGAGAAAATTTAGATTATATTAAAGAACAAGTAGTATAGAATTCTAATATATATATATATATATATATATGCCGCATAAAGAGCAACTTATTAAATTTTATCAATTTTCAAGTAATTAGTTTAATTAATCTTCTCCATTTCTAAATGAAAAATGATCAATTTTCAAAGTGAATAGTCAACACAATAGTCTTACAATCTTCAAATGCATTAAAAGTAGATTTTTAGTTAGTTAAGAACATCTCCAATGACCTCTCAAATGGGCTCTCAAACTCAAAATATGGTAGGTGGATGAAAATAAGGTACTCCAATAGCCTCTCAAAAGACCTCTCATATTTTGAAATTCTCAAATATAGCAACTCTCAAATGGCCTCTCAAACTCAAAATATAGTAAGTAGATGAAAATAGGCACTCCAATGGGCTCTCTCAAAAGAGATTGTCTAAAGTTGCTAAAATAAAAATAAGGCAATCTAATGGGCTCTCAAAATATAGAATGGTTGTTGTGTCAAAAAATAACATTTTGAATTAAATACACCATTAGAGCAAAATTGCAAAAATATAATATATTTTTTTTCCTAGTTGGTACTCACACACACATGTCTCTTCTGAGACTTGAATCCCTAACCTCCCTTTGGGAAGTAAGAGGCCGATATCGTTAGACCACTGGCTTGTTGGTAACAAAAAAAAAAAAAAAAGAAGAGAGAGAGACACTGTAATCCTCTTAAGATATAGATTTGGAATGAAAATATAACATTTTTCATTGGAGATACTCTAAGACTCATTTTAAGATATCTAATTATAGTGATTAAGTAAGTATTGATCAAACAAATAGGCCTAAGTATCATTACTCTTTTTTTAATAACTTCTAAAGTTTGAGCTTGTGTGTGAAGCTTTCATGTTATAAATATATATTTTTGTAAAATAGAGTTTTAACCTACTTATCAAAAAGGGAAAAAGAAAAAAAAAATAATTAAAACATCTCCAAATAATCCAAATTATTTTACTAATTGCAGAGAACTTTCTTTTTTAAAAATCCCCCACGCTCACACTCACACTCACACTGACGCTCACGCTCACACCCGCACTCAGTCACTCTCCAATGAAAGAATAGTATTTTCTTAAATTGACCACAATTTTTTACCCCAAAAAAAAAATATATAATAATAATAATAATAACAATAATTTCTTTTTGAAAAAATAATATTATAAGAACAATAATTTAGTTTTTTACAAGGATATAATTTAATAAGAAAACACAAATGTTACTGTGTGTGTCTTTTTTATAATAAAATGGACAAATTAAAAATAAAAATGTCTAGAGTATAACTAGCTCGTCATGTGAGCATATGCAGTCAATGGAGCGGATTCTAATCCGGATTTTGATTAGTCGGATATGGATTGAACAAAAAATCCGATAACCCGATTGCGATCTGAATTCGATAATTTGTTAGCTTAACAAAACTGATATGGATTATATTGATCCGATCCGATAATAATCCGATCCGATTAAAATTATATATATAAATCAATAATTTTACATATATATATATATATATCAATTTTCCTATTAGAATTGTATTAGAGGCCAGGTAACCCAAAAATCCAAAAAAAAAAAAAAAAATCATAATATTATATATACGATAGTATGGTGTTCTCTTCCACATGCTAATAAATCCCTTAATATACATATTAATAATATCATACTTATATCATACTCTTTATTCATTAACAAGGAGTAAATAGTTTTTTTTTTTTTCTCTCTTTTCCTTTCATATTAGAGTAAATTTTTTTCTTTTCTTTTCCTTTCATATTTTACTTATCTTTTTGTTTTATATCTTTTTCTTATAATCATTGTTTTTTTTATTCTCTTTTGGCATTAATTAATTTATTTTTTTCTTTTTATATATATAAAAAAACCTGCGTTTTTATCGGATCAAATCGGATTATCGGATAATTTGGATTCGGATTAACTTACAAAATATTTGCCGAATTATCAGATCGACTAAAATGCTTATCGGATTCGAATTGAATTAGGCCTGTTCCGGTCTTAATCCGTTTACAGGTCTATGCATAAAGTACAATAATTCAAGCATTTTTAGTTTCTCGACTTTCTCTGTCATGGATCATGGGTGGACGAAGTTGAATGTAGGTCTCACCAAATGACCTGTCTCGGCCCAGTTCGGCTCCTGGCGTACTGGACTTTGACCAATCAACAGGCCGAGCAAGGAAATATCTCGCTAGGCCCAAGCTTGACCCGACGGACTAGTGGGTTGGGCAAGCTCAGATGGCATGGGCTTGCCGACGGACTAGTGGGTTGGACTAATGGGTTGGAGTAGTGGGTTGGGCAAGCACATTAGAGGATTTGCTCCCCAAATATATAATGTCTCAGTTGCTCCAGAGCACTACCAATTTGTTGTAGATATTACATTTCTAAACTGGAACTCCATTCTATCAACAAGTCCAAAACAGTCTGATTGGATTCAGTACCTTAACTTTGGAATGATATACATTATCCATTCCCTTAACAAGGCTACTACCTGTTTCTTTCTCATTGCTAAATTTTAATGAAATTATTTTTATTTTTATTTTTATTTTTTTTCATAAATCTCACTACTTAAAAAAAGAATTCAAAGGCACAAAAATTTGAAAATTGGTTAAAATTTTAGTAACACTTTAAATTGATGAATTTAAACCCATAAAATTAAAATTACAATGCGAAAATGCACAATAAAAACATAAAATCTCTATCTTATTGAAAATGAATTTTCAAAACTAAAATCGATTCTACTCTATAAACAAATATAGTTTTATGATAACATTTACATAAGGAAATTAGTATAGCAATCCATGGATAAGGAAATTAGTATAGCAATCCTTGGATAAGGAAATTAGTATAATTTTTTTAGTTTAGCAATCCATGGATAAGGAAATTAGTATCTCCCACGGCATGTTATGGAGAGCCATACCCTTTACCAGAATCCAAAAAACCATGGATGAGGTTCAATTTCCTTATCCATGGATTGCCAAACTCCGATAAAGACTCTATCTTTGCCATAACAGACATCAATTTCCTTATCCATGGATTGCTAAACTAAAAAAATTGTTTAGTTTGTGCTAGTTAGTTACAAATTAATGGAAGTTTATCCTATTGCACAAGTCGTTCTACCTTCTAAAGCCATGAGAAATTCAAGAGGAAAAACTTATGTTAGTCTACATCAAAATCAACTGTTGAATCAGTGAGTGCAGTTCATTGTTACAATCCACTTTCAGTTAGGACAAAGGTATCCTATGAGCTAGGCACAGGCCAAACAAATTGTATGTTAAAGCGAATTCATTTTCATAATTATGATTGTCTATAAGACTATAACTAATATCAGGGAGGTGTTTTTGTTGGCTTTTATTCTAATACCATTTTGTAACTTTGCTCTGATACCACTTTGTTAAAAATAAGTGGGCAATAAATACAACTTAATATTTAATCAAATATTACTTCTTTCAGGGTCGGCCCTGAGATTGAAAAAATCTTGAGAGGCCCTAGGCGAACTTTAAAAGTGAGACTCTTTATTCATAAGTTTCATACGCAAAAAAGATAATAATAATAAAATAAAATTATAAAAGTGCAAAATTTTCATTAAAGTAAATGTGATCGTCTTGTATTTTGAGTTGCAAAATTATCAATTTTTTTTTTTATTTTTTTATACCCAGATTCAAATTTTCTTGTAGACAAAATTGTCAAAAATCTTGAAATCTTAGAAACCTAAATAACAGTAAACACAATAAATATAAAACTAAACTTAAAAAAAAAAAATGCTTTGCTGAAAGAAAATATAGATTACTCAATAGCTGATTGGAACTCCTGTATTATAACAAATTCATTTGTCAAATAATAATTCCCTAAGAACTTCCAATTTTATGCTTTCTAATTTATGAAATAATAATTTGAGGTGGCACCATTCTCTTTCCATTCCTTTTTTATTTTATTGTTTAGAACGTTGTCTGCCAAAATTCTTCGATATTAATTAATGAGTGTAACATTTTTTTTACATTCCTGTCCCATAGATGTACAACTTCAGTGGACCATCATAATTATTTCAATATCTATCATGATTTAAAAAATTAAATATATTGATATAGATTTTGAACCATTAAACAATTTAAACTAAATTAATATTAACTGCAATCCATCAAATTTATAGACAAATTAAAATCCTATATTTCAATCAACTACGCTTCTCTCTTACTACGCGAATCTCCCCTGCTCCATCAGTTACTAGGGGCGTCGCCCCATCTTCAAAGTCACAAACCTTCACATTTTGGTCTAATGTGAACCGGAACTTGTTGAATGGCCACGCCCTATTATTATTATTATTTTTTGAGGCCCCTTAAATTTGCTGCATTGGGTTACAAATTTTTTTTTGGTGGCCCATCTTTCATGGGCCTATAAATTTTGAGGCCTTTTAAATGATTTGCTACAGTTTATTACAATTTTTTTTTTTTTTTTTTTTGATGGCCCATCATTCATGGCCTGTAAATTTTGAAGCCCCTTAAATTTTGAGGCCCTAGGCGACAGCCCTGGTCGCCTTAGGTCAAGGCCGGCCCTGACTTCTTTCAAATTGAAATTTGTAACTATACCTGAAGATGTTAATTTACCAACTTCATCAACTTTTGTCTTTTTTTCAATTTCTCTTTCCACTTCATTCTCCTCTACTTTTTTCAATCTCTTATTTAACACATTTTCTTAACTTTTCCTCATTCACCATTTCAAGTTCTCCTTCAACTTTTGAATCCTCAAAGTATTCAATTTCATTAGTGTTGTACGCCTCTTCATTCTCCACAAATTTATCATCTACACTTTCATAATTAGCCATCGTAAACTCATCATCTTCAAAGCATTGTATCCAATACTCTATGAGTGGAAATGATGGTCTCGAGCATCTTCCAAACATAACTTAGAGTTTTGGGCTCTCCAAAATACTTCCAAATTTCTTGATGTATTGTCTTTTTCAACACTACCATGTAAGAAATCATGCGCTCCTCTGTGATAAAGAATGCAAGACTTATGCACACAAAAAAGATTATGGAATGCTTTATTCGAGATAACACTTACTTAATTAGTGATAAAGCTTATCTCAATGAGAAAACTTATCGTATGTAACAATATATATTGTATTCTGTTTCACATGATTTTAGGAAACCAAATCCAAGATTTTAGGGGTTGGTTTCCTCTCCAATCATTATAAAATGTTCATCTCACAACCAATTAAGGTATGGTTGGAGAAATTCAAAACTACATTTTTCCTCCTAGTATCAGAGCTCTTGCATCAGCTATGGCTGAACTTACATGGATTTCATTCATTCTTACATACCAATTTTTCTTCTTTCTTTTCACAAAACTTGTTGCAATTATTGGACATGCCATTTTTTGGCTCTTCTCCAACAACATCCCACAAATCACATGCTTTGAGATATGAAGTCATGATAATTCTCATTCTCTTGTAATTAGATAACATCATATTCTCACTAAGAAATTAAATACATTTTCTCCTCTTCATTATCATCAAGGAGAAACATGTTTTTCTCAAAACGTTAAATCTTCTAGGATAAACTTCGTCAGGCCTTCAAGATCATCTATGCTCTGATCATGACTTGGCTCTGATCATGAAACCTAGCTCTGATACCACTTTGTTGGCTTTTGCTCTAATACCATTTTTTAACTTTGTTCTAATATCACTTTGTTAAAAATAAGTGGGCTAGGCAAATAAATACAACTCAATATAATTTGAAAGAGAAATAGAGTAAGAAATATATTATTTCACTTAATCCCAACTTATTCTCCATATAAAATTACTAAAGTACATGATTATATAAGCCTCACAAATATATGTGTAACCATTACATTTAAATACTCAATTACACTTACTATTCTCATTTTATATGATATTTAGTAGGTATAACTCTCGCTAACATGACTATGTAGTCTTCACTGTTAAGAATGTAATTTTTTATTTTTTTTAACACTTTACGTTATTTTATTTGTTCGTGTGTCGGCTAATGTAAGAGTTGCATTCGCACACTCAAATGGAACTGAAAATAGTAACAAAGTTGGCTCAACAATTAAATGATAAGAGACAAAGAATGGTGTCGAAAGTGTGTCTTTTCTTGGATAAGAGTTGTATTCGGACACTCAATGGAACTGAAAATAGTAAAAAAGTTAAATGATAAGAGACCCAGAATGTTGTCGAAAGTGCGTGTCTTTTCTTTCTACAACGCCAAGTACCTGCCAAAATGTTTGCCGTTTGATCGATTAATTATGCCACCGTATCTAAAGTCCAACAGCTATTTTGGTCGAAATTTGAAACTACATTGTATGTCTCTCTCCAAACAGCTATATTAGTGAATTTCCTCGAACATGCCGTTGTTGAAAACAATGAATGTGGAGTTTTGAGAATCTAGGAATTACCTGAGGTCAGTGTTAATATCTATATATAGGAGAGAGAGATGTACACACAACCCAGAACAATTAAGCAAATGAGTGCTTCAAATAGCGAGGTTCGAGAGCTCAATGCAGTTGGTTGCAGCCGTAAGGTTGGTAGGTCCAAATCCAATCCAAAGCCCAAGAAAAAGAAGACAACAAAGACCAAGAGCCCTACTTGTGACTATTGTCATCACCATCAAAGGTTTGTTTGTTTGATTATCAATATGTATTATCGAATTCACTTGCTGACAGTGGCAACAACATTAATGACAGTGGCAACAAAATTATGGACAAAGGTGAATTATTTTTGTAATGTTTACTGAAAAAAATAAGTATTATCGAATTTCAATAATTCTAATAAATTTATCTTGTTTTTGAAATGCTTTTTCACCCAAATTCTAAACCACTCAGGCCCTTGCCAAATTCGAAGTAGAATCTCGCAATTGTTTATTTTCATGGAAAAAAATTAGAATAAATTATTTTAAGAACCCTAAATTAATATCGTCCAAATCATCATTAAACTCTTTTTTAAAAAAATGTGGTCAATTACAACCTTCCTTTGACTATTTAATCTTAATACCTCTTCTGGTTAGCACCTCAAAGAAACAACTACGTGTCAAGATTAACACGGTGCCAAAATAAAAAAAGACAAAAATTATCCAATTATATATATATATATATATATATATATATTCTGTATCATGCTATATATATAAGCGAAGGACTCTAACAGAAGTCTTAGCTTCACTCAAATAAAGGTTCCAACTCCTTACATCTAACAGATGCAAGTACTTCAGCTGAGGACTTTTTGTCATTTTTCAAATATTTCACACCTTCAACAATCTCCCTCGTCACTTTCTCTTTGCTCTCTCAAACTCAATGTCATTGTGGAGAGACGATAGCTGACCAATCCCCCACCTTGAAGTTGAATCCACCACCGAAATACCGATGATGACGGGGACAACATTATCAGTGGCAAAGATAAGAACCCGGCCACCACCCCACTACTTCATCCTTACCATGGAGTCCGGCCACCTCCGTCACCACTCAAAACCTCTCTCGGTCACAAAAATATGTAAGACTTAATACTTCTCTAAAACGCTCTTATAAAAAAATTTAGATTCACCCGTACAAGCCACTTTGGACTCTCGGTTGGCTCCAGATAAGATATGTGAAATATCACTGGCAAAACATATTCATCATTTAAGTCCATGTGTTTTGCACCATATGAGAATCGTACTCAAGCTTCCGAGTTTACAGTAGGGCCACCAGTGCAAATTAAATAAGTTTATATGTTCATAACCCTAGTGGCATAGTTGTTGATTTCAAACATTTAATTTAATTTGTTAGACAGTACTACATGCATAATAGTGCTAATTTTACATTGAAAGTGTATTATAGTAATCTTATTACCTATTTGATGATAATACAAGGAAGCAAGGATTCATTTCAGCCACAGCATGTCATGCTGTGTACTTCTTCCTGATTCAGTCACTAATAGGCCTTCTCCAACTGAAGTATCAAGGCAAAGATGAATCTCTCTTCAAAGCACACCCTGCAAAAATGGGAATTGCCGTAACGGCCATATGCATCTATGCCTCAGCAGTACTGGTCAAGATAAACATGCAAAAGCATCATGAAAGCTACTATTTTATCTGCAAAAAGGTCATTCTCATCTGTGGAGTTCTATACCCGGTCTCACTTATGTCAGTCTTCGTTCCAAGCTGGTTCAGCTGGCTCATGTTCATAGCGTGGGCTTTGTTATCGACAATAGTAGCATGCAAGTTATTTCAGCATATCTACCAAAGACTTTACCAAATGAGTATAAATGCAATTTGTCAAACAATCAACGTGTTTAGAAGGACTATGGGTAGCAGATTAATAAAGCAGCAACATTTTCTTGTGTGAATTTTGATAGCTTTGCGTGGAATCAATAAGTTTGCAATAGTCCTATTCTAATTAAGTTGGAATGGCTCTTGGCACTAATCCATGAAGAAATGCCCTCTTTTAGGCTTACACATGTTGTACACAACATGCTTGTTTGTGTGATGCATATGTAGCCATAAAATATTTGTAAGATGGATGATTCTTGTCACTGTTCTAATTGCAAATAATGCTTTGAATTACTTTTGTGCACAATCTTCATCCATTTGTTCTTATCCAACATTTATAATAATTTGTAGTATATGAAACAATACAGAAGTTCAACTTTCACATATACATTCTAAACAAAGATATAACCACACATAAAATGGTGCAGGGTGTTGGTCACTAAAAAAAAAAAAAAAAAAAAAAAAAAAAAAAAAAAAAAAAAGGGGAAGTAAGAACAAAGACTTCATGTAGCAAAAATGAATATTTTAGGATGAATGATGTTATGACAAATGCACTGAATCCAAAAAGAAATCAAGAAACCAAAAAAAAAAAACAAATAAATAATGTAGTCACATCACACGCAAAGATTTAGAGTGGATTGTCTTAGGGATTGCTCTACATCAAAATCGATTCTCATGAAATGGAATATCTCCCCGTCTTGTTGTACACCACCCCCACGTCCACCGAACTGAGTTAAGGCGGCATAGCCGCTTCAACGTTGACTGAATTGATGAGCCTCCATTAACGGCTTCGTTACTGGTAGTTACTCTAACTTGTATTTTGGCTTTGTCCAATACTGGGCATTGTAATTTGCAGCCTATGGGCTTGTAATTTTCCTTTTTGGGCCTAAGGCCCTCCATTTATATATTTCTATTATTTATTGAAAGTTGCTTAATTTTTAAAAAATAAATAAATAAACAAATAAACAATACTTCTTCTATAAGAAAGTTATATTTGATATTCAACTTGTAGGTGCTAGTAGTATAATTTTGAAGACAACTTAGGATACTTCTTGAATCCTTGGAGACACGGACGGAGGGGGCATTAACTCCCTCCCTATTTGGTCAAGCATACCCACACAACAAATGACAATACTAGGCCACAAAATAGCTGCCTATGAGCTAGTAAGCACATGAGTGGCGGGGTTGATTAATGAGTGCACCAAAGACAATAATCTCCTCCTTAAAGAAAAATGAGAGAGTTTGATTCCCCGCAAGTATAAATGGGAACAAAAGTTTCTTTTCAGTAAAGAAAAAATAAATAGCAGGTCTCAAACAAGTCCCACTCTAGCGCATCAAACCTATGTATCTCATCAAGTGTTTAAGTTCTGGAAATGGAAATTATGGGTCTCTATTCATGTCAGGTTCAATCCCATCATCCCTCAGCTTTCATACTTACTGGAAAAAAAATAATAATAAAATAATATAATGTATCCCTACTGTTATGAATTTTTGTCCCACGACGTGGAGGGTCTTGGGCATATAAAGTTAGGTATTAGTTAGGGGTGGACTCGTGCAGGTTGGGTGAGCTAAAGGGTAAGTTCACACCAAACTCAAGTCCATAAAAACTCCTTGTATCTCAACTCGTACCAAACCACACGGGTTTTATTAATTTCTCGAGTTTCTCGAGTCATCCCAAATTTTAATAACTTATAAATAAATAAGCATTTCTTTTGGAAGGAAATATATAAATAAACATTGCCAGAAAATAAAATGTTGAGCAATATAGCTACATATACTTGACATAAAATAAAACTTCTCATATCATGTGACCAAAATAAACCAAACTATGTTAATATGATCTTATATCAATAATCTATAATTTGTATTTGAATAGGCAACATGGTTTTCTTTTGAGACTTTTAAGTTATTAGAACTTTGGGAACTTAGTAAAATTCTTTCTCATTAGATTTTGGAAAGAACTCAAAATTATATATTCTTTAGGCTTTACTACTCTGTTTCCTTCATTAAAATTTAATTATTATAAGTTTTTACTTTAAAATTTAAAAAAGTAATCGTGTCAAACTCAAAGTAAGAAATTGAGGTGAATAACATAAATCAATTGGTTGATGATACTATAAATAATTTAATTTTATCTTTATTTTACTTATAAACTATTCTTATATTTCGAGTTCTTCGAGTTTCTCGGGTTAGAAAAAAAAATATACATAAATCCCGCTCAAAATAAATTCGGGTTATACAGTTTAAACCCGGTCCTTTCCTGTAACACCCCCACATTTTCCACGCATAAGTTGATCAGGCTTATACACGAAAAACGAGGGATATCAAAAACAATTGGCAATATACAAGCATGGAATACAAAATGATGATAATAAAAGAATTTAGACCGGAAAGGAACACTAAATAATACAACATCCATCCATCCTTTATTTAATACAGTACTTCATTACAACTTGGAAATCCTACGTCAGGGATCCCTAAATATAACCCTGAGAGTTCAACGTCAAAAGTAAATAAAAACTGAAACTGAAATACTACATAAAACTTCTACCCTGCACTGGATCGTAGGAGTAGATGAGTTCGGATGATGGTCCCACACTGCTAACCTCAGCCTCGAAACGGATACTGACCGTATCCTGAAATAACAACAATGGTGGGTCAACCCCACGAGCAAGTCCTCTCTACTATGACCCAAATCAGAGAATCAAATAAATTAATCATTATGAATCGGATGAGTACTATATCTGTATACATCCTACGGGAACTATCCGATGTATAACATGACCTCAACCAGAATAGACGGTGATCACTTAGACTCACACTAGGTGGTCAAGTGTCGCCTTTCCCTACCCGGGAAATCAGCTATTATACATGGTGCACGGTACTGACAACACAGACTATAACGAACTACACAGTGATAACACCTCGCAAAGTACTGATGAATATACTGAGCATATAAATTAGGCAACACATGCCAACAATATTAATAAATGTACCGAGAATGTCAATTTAGGCAACACATGCCAATAATATTAATAAATATACCGAGTATGTCAATTAGGCAACACATGCCAATAATATTAAACCACATACCCCGACAGCCACACATCTGTCTATCGCAACGAATGCATAAGGTATAAATGAGTCTAAACTTATTAGTCAGCTCACATGGTTCTATATGGCAACACATCCATATAATATAAATGCGACATAATAAACAGTCCATTTATTCCCTGAAATGCACACAGCATAATAATCATGGTTTATATATCAATTAACAGTATAAACATCCTATAAGATATCATGGATAATTTATCTGACTAAAACCATGGCCTTATTTAATTTAACAGTAATGTTTGATACCATTAAATACGATAATAACACTATTTATATTTAACAATGTCGTTAAATAAATCACATTAGTATCCGTACTGCGAACGAGCCAATAAATGCTTAGAAAAGATTAATCGGCCATAAGAATAAGTAACGGGTGTTAAAATAATAATTTCGTGGCCCGTTAAACCCGTAATTACCAACACAGTACCTAAAAATCCAAGTTTAAGGTTCTGGAATTTACAAAACAGGCCCTAAGGGTATTCTGGTAATTTCCAGCAGCTGTAGGGACCCCACACGCGCCCTCACGCGCCTCCCAGAGCCTCCCCACGCGCAGCCCAACCTTCCCCACTCTCCCACGCGCCTCCACGCGCGTCTGGCATCAGCCACGCGCTCCCACGCGCGCGCACGCGCTGCCACGCGCGCACTAAGGGTGCCTTGCTGACGTGTCACTTCCTGGTTGGTTGGCTGCATCCGGATTCCGTACTCGCGTCACACCGGATCATCTCACCCTATCTTCCCTCCATCCAACGCCCACAGATCCGGGTGTACCGCGGTATCATGGACCGCGATGCACCGGATCAATCAGACTCCACTAATGGCCAGGATGCGCGCGTACACCCTCCTATGGTGTGCCGCGTCGCACCGGATCACTCCGGTCGTCTCCCCCACTGCCGGCGACCGGAAAACTCGCCGGAAGGTCGCCGGAAATTGCAGAAAATGCCCGGAAAAATCTAGAAAATTCTAGAAAAATCCCTAAAGTCGTATTTAATTATTTTTAGCCATTATTAATTTCATAGGACATTAAATAAATATATACCATCCTATATAATTAAAATTCCATTAATTTAATAAAATAAAATTAATAATTTATTAACCTCCAAACCTTGGCTCTATGCATAAAAATAAGCTAAACAATTAATTTATTAATTCAAAGGGGAAAAGTAGATAATAACTTGCCTTTTTGGATTTAAAATAAATCCGCCGGTCTGCGCGTAGTCGGGTAAAATTGCCTACACCGGTCCAAGCTTCTTTCTCTTTCTCTTTTCCTTTCACTCTTATAAAATAGCTCTCTAGAATTTATACTTTGCTTCTAACTCCCTTTTATTTTTTTTTCTAAGGCAAGCTAGTTAATTTATACACAAAATATATAATATAAATATTACAAATATCTAATTTATAATAACTTCTCACCCATTTCTCATATTCCTACCTATATGGCTTTAATTCCAACCATAACCATTGATGCAATCCTATCCTAATCTCTAATTTCATCATGACTTTGGTTTAATACTATTATTATTATTATAAATATTATTATTATTATTACTAATATTATTATTAATAAACTTTTATAATAATTATTATTATTATTATATTATTATTATTATTATTATTATTAAACTAATATAATTATTATTATTACAAAATAATACATTATATCATCATAATACTATATAACACAAATATAATACTTTAATTAACTAATAATGATTAATTTAAGCATAACCAACAAATGAAATTATTATTAATAATACATGCATAATTAAATGAATAAATTTACTATTTTAACATACACAATTAATTTACATGCACAATTAAATGAACTTAATATAATAATGTAGTATGCACAAATAAATAAAATTAATTAACCTAACACAAGATTAATTTAAATACATTCTTTAAAATTACGGGGTATTACATTCTCCCCCCCTAATAAAGGAATTTCGTCCCCGAAATTCACTACATACCTGTAGTAAAAAGTTCTGGATACTTGGCACGGATAATATCTTCCCGTTCCCAAGTAGACTCTGTAGCACTATGATGACTCCACTGTACACGTACTAATGGAATAGTCTTCGTGCGCAGTATCTGATTCCTACGATCGAGAATACAGTAAGGTTGTTCCAAATAGGTTGCATCGGGTTGCAACTCAATCTCACCCACATCAATGTGTTGGTATCGATCTTCATCCCGTAGAAATTTTCGCAGCATAGATACATGAAAAACATTATGTACTCTATGAAGATTATCTGGTAGAGCCAGACGATAAGCTACTGCCCCAATCCGATCTGTAATCATAAAAGGACCCACAAAACGAGGCGATAACTTACCCTTTGACCCAAACCGCATTACTCCCTTCATAGGAGAAACCTTAAGCAAAACCTGATCACCAACCTTAAACTCCAAAGCACGAGTTCGACGGTCAGCATAACTTTTCTGTCTGCTTTGAGCTGTACGCATCCGATCCCTAATAATAGCGATCTTTTCTGACGTGTCCTTAATAAATTCAGGACCCAAAAAGCTGTTCTCACCAACTCCAAGCCAACAGACAGGAGACCTACACGGTCTACCGTACAAAGCCTCAAATGGTGCCATACCAATAGTTTTCTGATAACTATTGTTATAAGCAAACTCTGAAAGCGGCAAATATTCCTCCCAATTGCCCTTAAAATCAAGAACACATGCCCGCAACATGTCTTCTAAAATCTGATTAACTCGCTCAGTCTGTCCATCTGTTTGAGGATGATAAGCAGTGCTAAGATATAGTTCTGTACCCAAAGCCTGCTGAAAGCTCCTCCAAAATCCTGATACAAACTTCGGATCTCTATCTGATACGATGGACAATGGTACACCATGAAGTTTCACCATTTCTGCAATATACAGCTTAGCATACTGTTCTGACGTAAAGTTTGACCGAACAGGCAGAAAGTGAGCGGACTTGGTCAATCTATCAACAATGACCCAAATAGAGTTGTGATTATGCTGTGAAGTAGGTAATCCCTCTATAAAGTCCATGGAAATACTCTCCCATTTCCACTCTGGTATGGGAAGTGGCTGTAACGATCCTGGCGGTCTCTGATGATCAATCTTAATCATCTGACAGGTGCTACATTTAGAGACAAAGATAGCTATATCTCTTTTCATGCCGGCCCACCAAAACTGGCGTTTCATGTCCTGATACATCTTGTCTCCCCCTGGATGTACAGAGAACTAAGAAGTGTGTGTCTCTCTCATCACAACATTTCTCAAATTATCAGCTGAAGGCACAATTAAACGTCCCTTGTACCTCAATCCTCCATCAGTCCCTATAGAATAAAAAGGAACATCTCCGGAGGCTAACTCCGAAACCCGATCAATACACTGTTGATCTGAGAGTTGCGCTTGAATGACCTGATGAATGATAGAAGGAGTTACTACCACACATGCCATAAAAGCGTCTGCTAACTCATCAACAGTCTTCAAAGCATCCCACTCTGTTGTAAACAAAGCTGAAAGGCTGACATAGGGTCGGCGGCTGAGTGCGTCTGCTACAACATTCGCTTTCCCTGGATGATACTGAATAGAGAAGTGATAATCTTTCACGAATTCCAACCATCTGCGCTGTCTCATATTCAGTTCCCTCTGTGTGAACAAATACTGTAGACTCTTATGATCGCTAAACAATCGAAAAGTCTCCCCCAAAAGATAATGTCTCCAAATACGCAAGGCAAAAACCACTGCGGCGAGCTCTAGGTCGTGAGTCGGGTAATTAAGCTCATGAGGCTTAAGCTTCCTAGACCCATAAGAAACTGGTCGCTCTTCTTGCATCAACACACAACCCAAACCCTTCAGAGAAGCGTCGGTAAATACGAAATACTCGATTCCACTCTGAGGTGTGGCTAAGACAGGTGCAGAAGTTAACTTACTCTTCAATTCAGCAAAAGCATTCTGACAAGAATCATCCCATACAAATGGTACATTCTTCTTAGTCAAATGAGTAAGTGGACCCGCAATTTTGGAAAATCCCTGGATGAACCGGCGATAATACCCCGCTAATCCCAGAAAACTGCGAATCTCTGTCGGTGAGGTAGGCTGTCCCCACTCCATAACGGCCGCAACCTTGGCTGGATCTACTGCTAACCCTTCTTCTGACACTACATGTCCCAGAAATTTGACCTCTTTCTGCCAAAATTCACACTTCTCAAACTTCGCAAACAACTGATGTTCTCGAAGTGTCTGCAATACTGTGCGTAAATGTCTGGCATGGTCCTTCTCCGACTTGGAGTAAACCAGAATATCATCAATGAAAACAATGACAAACTGATCTAAGTATTCTCTGAATACTCTATTCATCAAGTCCATAAAGACAGCTGGAGCGTTCGTTAAACCGAAAGGCATAACACGAAACTCATAAGATCCGTACCTCGTGAGAAATGCTGTCTTTGGAACATCTTGTTCTCTGACTCGTAGCTGATGATAACCAGACCTCAAATCGATCTTTGAGAAGTAAGTAGCTCCCTTCAACTGATCAAACAGGTCATCAATTCTGGGCAACGGGTACTTGTTGCGAACAGTGACCTTGTTCAGTTCTCTGTAATCAATACAAAGACGAAGAGATCCATCCTTCTTCTTGACAAACAGTACTGGTGCTCCCCATGGTGAAGTACTTCTGCGAATAAATCCCTGGCTGAGCAACTGTTGAATTTGATCTTTCAACTCTCGCATCTCCACTGGTGCCATTCGGTACGGCGCCTTAGCAATAGGCGTAGTGCCTGGAGCTAAATCAATAACGAAATCTATCTCTCGACTCGGTGGCAAGCCTGGAATTTCCTGGAATACATCCTGGAATTCCTGTACTACCGGGATGCTGTCAAGAGATACCGCAGTCGCTTCCTGTGAGTCCTCCTCAAGAACGAATAAATAAGTGCTAGGCCCTCTATCAGGTTGTGGTACAACAAGAAGATACATCTCCTGTCCTGGTATAGAAAATCCAATAGACTTTTCGTAACAGTTAACCTGAGCATGGTACTGAGATAACCAGTCCATCCCAAGTATAACATCATACGAATGCATATCTAACACTAACAAATTTGCAAGAAATCGAAGCCGGCCCATATCTATAAGGATATCACCGCTATACTCTCGTAAAATTGCGCCAACTCCCAATGGTGTATAAATATTAAGAGGTTGGTCACATAACTGAGTCGTCATACCAGATAAGATAACAAAAGATCTAGACACAAAAGAATGTGATGCACCAGTGTCAAACAGTATACGAGCAGTTCTACCATGTATAGAAAACATACCCTCAATAGCCTGAGGAGCCTGCGTATTATGTGGCATGAAGTTATAAACTCTGCCATGATGCAACTGCTGTGGAGGTTGTCCCGGAGGAAATGGTGGTGCTGGAAGTGCCGGAAAATTCTGAACTTGCCCACGTGGCATCGGTGGGGCCGGTAGAGGTAACTGCTGATTAGGTCTCGGCTGCCCATACTGTCCCTGCTTAGCTTTGGGACACATCTTGGCCGGATGCCCAATCTCTCTACAGTGATAACAACGTCCCGTAAAAGGACCTGCTTGCCTTCTCTGTTGATTTCCCGACCACTGTTCCTGTCCGGTCTGAGGTATCCCACCTTGTCTACCCTGATTAGGGACTCCATCCCTCTGCACATCTAGGTTTCCTTTGTTTTTCTTCCAAGGTTGATGTCCTTGAAATCTGCCCCGATCATTGGACTTGGCACCACTGCTGCTTCCTTTCTCCACTGTCTGGTAGTCTCGGTTAGTCCGTTTATCTCCCTTGGATTTCCGGTAATCACTCCTCATCTGGCAGTGCTGTAAGGCGGCATTAACCACCTGGATATAAGTAGTATATGCCGGACTACCTAAGATCACCACTTTAATCGGCCATATTAACCCCTTCACAAAGCGGTCTCTCTTCTTTTCTTCCGTATTGACCTCCTCTGGTGCAAATAATGACAAATTTATGAACTTCTGTTCATACTCAGCCACAGTCAGATCTTCCTGTTGCAGATCCAGAAATTCGGTCTTCATCGCTGATCTTACTGACATAGGAAAATACTTGTCGTCAAAGCGAGTCTGAAATTCAGCATACGTCAGTCTGGTCCTCTCATCGACAGTAGTAATAGACTCCCACCACTGCAATGCATTGCCTATCAGCATAAACGTAGCCAGCATCTGTTTCTGCACTTCGGTACAGATTACCATCCGAAGATGACGCTCGCTCTCCTGTTTCCACTGATATGCTAACAAGACATCTGTGGACCCCGCAAATGTCGGTGGATTTCCCCGGATGAACGAGTGACGAACTTTGTCCCATGACATTGGCTGTGCCACTGGTTCAGGAACAGGTACTATCGGAGGAGGTTGCTGGTTTCGTAGAGCAGATGCTACTCCTGCTGCCACCGCTCGTGCAATGATATCAGCAACTTGAGGAGAAAATTCCTGATTCTCATTTTGAGTTGGGGAAATACTGCGATGACGGTTCGCATTCCTTGTCCCACGCCGAGACATCCTTCTATTAAATTCAGAAAGAATCTAACGTCAGTACATTATCATGGACCGACTAAAAGAATACAAAGAACCCTAATACTTAGGCTCTAATTATCAGAATACACAACGCGGAAGTATAGTAATCACAGATCCCTAAGACACTCGAACCTGGAATGCTCTGATACCAACTGTAACACCCCCACATTTTCCACGCATAAGTTGATCAGGCTTATACACGAAAAACGAGGGATATCAAAAACAATTGGCAATATACAAGCATGGAATACAAAATGATGATAATAAAAGAATTTAGACCGGAAAGGAACACTAAATAATACAACATCCATCCATCCTTTATTTAATACAGTACTTCATTACAACTTGGAAATCCTACGTCAGGGATCCCTAAATATAACCCTGAGAGTTCAACGTCAAAAGTAAATAAAAACTGAAACTGAAATACTACATAAAACTTCTACCCTGCACTGGATCGTAGGAGTAGATGAGTTCGGATGATGGTCCCACACTGCTAACCTCAGCCTCGAAACGGATACTGACCGTATCCTGAAATAACAACAATGGTGGGTCAACCCCACGAGCAAGTCCTCTCTACTATGACCCAAATCAGAGAATCAAATAAATTAATCATTATGAATCGGATGAGTACTATATCTGTATACATCCTACGGGAACTATCCGATGTATAACATGACCTCAACCAGAATAGACGGTGATCACTTAGACTCACACTAGGTGGTCAAGTGTCGCCTTTCCCTACCCGGGAAATCAGCTATTATACATGGTGCACGGTACTGACAACACAGACTATAACGAACTACACAGTGATAACACCTCGCAAAGTACTGATGAATATACTGAGCATATAAATTAGGCAACACATGCCAACAATATTAATAAATGTACCGAGAATGTCAATTTAGGCAACACATGCCAATAATATTAATAAATATACCGAGTATGTCAATTAGGCAACACATGCCAATAATATTAAACCACATACCCCGACAGCCACACATCTGTCTATCGCAACGAATGCATAAGGTATAAATGAGTCTAAACTTATTAGTCAGCTCACATGGTTCTATATGGCAACACATCCATATAATATAAATGCGACATAATAAACAGTCCATTTATTCCCTGAAATGCACACAGCATAATAATCATGGTTTATATATCAATTAACAGTATAAACATCCTATAAGATATCATGGATAATTTATCTGACTAAAACCATGGCCTTATTTAATTTAACAGTAATGTTTGATACCATTAAATACGATAATAACACTATTTATATTTAACAATGTCGTTAAATAAATCACATTAGTATCCGTACTGCGAACGAGCCAATAAATGCTTAGAAAAGATTAATCGGCCATAAGAATAAGTAACGGGTGTTAAAATAATAATTTCGTGGCCCGTTAAACCCGTAATTACCAACACAGTACCTAAAAATCCAAGTTTAAGGTTCTGGAATTTACAAAACAGGCCCTAAGGGTATTCTGGTAATTTCCAGCAGCTGTAGGGACCCCACACGCGCCCTCACGCGCCTCCCAGAGCCTCCCCACGCGCAGCCCAACCTTCCCCACTCTCCCACGCGCCTCCACGCGCGTCTGGCATCAGCCACGCGCTCCCACGCGCGCGCACGCGCTGCCACGCGCGCACTAAGGGTGCCTTGCTGACGTGTCACTTCCTGGTTGGTTGGCTGCATCCGGATTCCGTACTCGCGTCACACCGGATCATCTCACCCTATCTTCCCTCCATCCAACGCCCACAGATCCGGGTGTACCGCGGTATCATGGACCGCGATGCACCGGATCAATCAGACTCCACTAATGGCCAGGATGCGCGCGTACACCCTCCTATGGTGTGCCGCGTCGCACCGGATCACTCCGGTCGTCTCCCCCACTGCCGGCGACCGGAAAACTCGCCGGAAGGTCGCCGGAAATTGCAGAAAATGCCCGGAAAAATCTAGAAAATTCTAGAAAAATCCCTAAAGTCGTATTTAATTATTTTTAGCCATTATTAATTTCATAGGACATTAAATAAATATATACCATCCTATATAATTAAAATTCCATTAATTTAATAAAATAAAATTAATAATTTATTAACCTCCAAACCTTGGCTCTATGCATAAAAATAAGCTAAACAATTAATTTATTAATTCAAAGGGGAAAAGTAGATAATAACTTGCCTTTTTGGATTTAAAATAAATCCGCCGGTCTGCGCGTAGTCGGGTAAAATTGCCTACACCGGTCCAAGCTTCTTTCTCTTTCTCTTTTCCTTTCACTCTTATAAAATAGCTCTCTAGAATTTATACTTTGCTTCTAACTCCCTTTTATTTTTTTTTCTAAGGCAAGCTAGTTAATTTATACACAAAATATATAATATAAATATTACAAATATCTAATTTATAATAACTTCTCACCCATTTCTCATATTCCTACCTATATGGCTTTAATTCCAACCATAACCATTGATGCAATCCTATCCTAATCTCTAATTTCATCATGACTTTGGTTTAATACTATTATTATTATTATAAATATTATTATTATTATTACTAATATTATTATTAATAAACTTTTATAATAATTATTATTATTATTATATTATTATTATTATTATTATTATTAAACTAATATAATTATTATTATTACAAAATAATACATTATATCATCATAATACTATATAACACAAATATAATACTTTAATTAACTAATAATGATTAATTTAAGCATAACCAACAAATGAAATTATTATTAATAATACATGCATAATTAAATGAATAAATTTACTATTTTAACATACACAATTAATTTACATGCACAATTAAATGAACTTAATATAATAATGTAGTATGCACAAATAAATAAAATTAATTAACCTAACACAAGATTAATTTAAATACATTCTTTAAAATTACGGGGTATTACATTTCCCATGGTATCAAGTGCCTTGCCCACTCCCATAAAATTATTAGGCAGATATCGGGTTGGCGGATTAGTCCCACCTAAGTTCTACCCCTAGTGTTAGCATCATCTAATAGTTTATGATTTTGGGTCGAACCGTGAAACATTCGGCCTATGACAAATGGTATCAGATCAAGCCCAATTCTTCATCCGTGTGTCACACCAAGCGCCTACACAGAGGTTTTTGGGCCGGGTACCTAGTCTCCCGCCATTAGAATGGACGGGTAGGCAAGGTGGGCTAACCACAAAAGTGTTGTGGGTTTGGGTGGGATGAATGTCATGGATTCTTGTCCCACATCGTATCCGGGTAGGGGACCGTCAAGCACCCGGCTAGTGACACTATACTGTTTTAACATATTTGACTGTCTTATCCAAAATAATACATTTTTTTTGTTTTTTTTTTCAAATTCCAATTTAGTCCAAATATTCTAATTACGTTCCAATTCTAATTCCTAATACCAAAAAGTATCACAATTATTATTATTTGGACATTAATCTTAAAAAATATTGTTTCCCAACTAAGGATAAGTTTTCTTAATAAATTAAATTACCCAATTAAAAGGCAAATTTCCAACCAGCCAAAAAAACCAATTACGCGGATCCAGGGTGTCCTTTGGTGGGCTCAAGCCTACCCAAAATCAAATTTTTTTCACCTTACCCAATTTTAACCCCAAAAAAAAAAAATTATTACTAACATTAACCCGTTCAAAAAAATATTTTTCACCCTATTGACAATTCATGGATATTACAAACATCCAAATTCTAATAGTAAAGTGGGTTGAGTGCGATTAAGCAATTTAAGTAAGCTAGGCTACACGGCCAACGCAAATGAGCCCATTATAGAAGGTTATATATAGAGGATCCATAAACAATACCAGTCATTCTCATCTTATAATCGGACTATGGCTACTGCCTTCCATGTCAGTTTTGAACTAGCAGAAAAGAGAAGGAAATTCTCTGACGTGTTGAGCAATGATCAGTCAGGCGTGTGCCGTCAAATTGTTTAAGAAATCTTCTCTAACGCCTTCGTTATATTCTAACATTCTCTCTCTCTCTCCCTCACTCATTCTCTCTATGTATATAATATGTGGGTAATTAAGTTGTTGCAATTTATAGGAGTTTGATTTTCCAGACTTCCCCCCACCCACTGATTTGGATCGACTTTGGCCAATCACCACCACAATTGAGGAAAAGCGGGTAATTGGCCTCTCATATTCATTAATTCAGTTATACAATCACAGTCGTGTATATATATATATATATAATTGGGGCTAATTGATTTTGTGCATCTTGTAGCGATTAGATGGTCCAACCCACCTTGCCTATGTATGTAATTTTTTTGGTTTCACATTACACTTATTTTCATATTGAAAAATTTGTTTGGTAGCCTGACAAATTAGAGTTAGGTTTAGGGTCTGTTTGACATGTATTTTGTTTTAGGCATTTTGTTTTTAGCTAAAACAGAAATAGCGTTTTAAAAAAAAATCGAAAGCACGTTTGGGAATGATGTTTTGATGTGGAAATGTCAGAAATACAAACATGCAAAACATGTTTGATAGGTCATGTGTTTCAAAAATTTCAAAAATAAAACATGTTTGGTCACTCTAACTGAAAATAGTCACAATTAAACAAGATTAGGTATGAGTAACTTTTATTTTCTCCACTATCCTTGGTTCTTCTTTGAGAACTCATTTTCTTTGCTCATGTATTGGTACTATTATGATTAGCAAACCCCAACATTTCTTTTGCTTTCTTTGGAGTACATAATCTTTCTGTGAACTTGTAGGCTATGTGCTATTGCCTACTGGTTTTACTTCATTGCTTCGAGATTTTTTTAAAGAAATTAAAAATAAAAAATAAAAAAATTAGCTAATTCAATTCAACTCAACTAAACCATCCATTCCATTGAAATATATTTAATAACACAATACAACCTGTTGTGTATAATAATAAAAAATCCAGAATTTTTACATAAAGATGTCTCAGCTGTTTATACATGGTTCTTGAATTGTATTATTACAAAAGGCAAAATTTGAAAAAAAGATTCTTACAACACTTGGTGCTTTCTAAAACTGCATTGAGACCATGAAAAACAACCAAATAGGGCAGAGTTGTCCCTTTTAAGTCTAGCATTACTGAAGGAAGCAAAGTGCAGTAGGTTCCAAATTTTGCCAACAGCAACATGGTCACAATTGGAAGTCTTCTATATAAAAGCATAACTCCAGTCCACTCCAAACATCAACAAAGAACCATTTATAGCACCAAATACACAGAACGTTATCCAAATAATACTTGAATATTCCAGTCGTCATCAACATGAATTTCCTTAAAAATTAGAAACAAAAAGGCACATTTAGCATAATACAGTAACAACAAGAAAATTTATTATAAGTAATTGAGCAGAAAAATGACGTGTTCACCATTTTTTTTAATACTCAGCAACCATTTAGCACCAACACCTAAGGGTACCTTCCACCCTAAATACCTCATTTTCCAGTGATAATCAACATCAATACCCACAAAAATTTAAAAACAAAGATGGAATAATTATAGCCACTATTTTTTTAGGTAATTAGACTTTCATTAACAAATTAAAACAAGTATTCAAGAGGTATTCCCCAGCATAGAAAAAACTCCAATGCCACCAATCCATAATGAGAAAAGAAAATAAAACTTTCATAGATTTTTTTTTTTTTTTTTTTTTTTTAAAAAAAAAAAAAAGAGAAAAGAAAATAAAACTTTCCCAAATTTTAAAAAAGAAAAAGAAAAAAGATATGACCAACAAATTAAAGTATTTTTTTTTTTTTTTTTTCCAAGAAGCAAGCTTGATTTTTATTCCTAAATCACAAACTATGAGTACAACATTCCAGGTGGCATACCTCCTCTCCACCAACAAAACAACACAAAAACAATCAAACCTACAGCCAACAAAGACAATGCTCAAAAGGCAAAGAAAAAAAAAATCTCCACCAACAAAAATAAACTCTCACAATAAACCTAATATCAAAAAGCCTCTAAACCTCAAACAAAACCAACTTAAAACTCTGTGTTAGCACAACACCAGCTATTGCAGGTCCTTTCGTTGAAGTAAATAATCTTTCTCTCAACCTAACAACAAAATTATAACAGGCCAACTAATAATGAAACCACACAGGAGTCCATCAAAAGGTCCAAAGCAAGACTGCCAAACTATCTTATACAATCTGCAGTACCTATATACCATGTTCTGATAAGTATCAAGAAACCAAAACAAATACCAACCTAGACATAGGTGTAGAACTGAGCATAACCACCACATTACTTTAACTTCTTACTTAAAACTGATTCAGGTAAATTCCATTCCCTATTCCTTAAGAGAATAAAATTGGAGTCTGACAACCTTAATAAGTTTTCTTTAGAGAATAGAAATAACCCAGAAGTCATTTTTATTAATTTATTGTTCCTCTCCTTCCACAAAGTGTATACTGCAGCAGCCAAAACTACCATGTTTAAAGTAACAATCAAAGTATTTCTTTTAAGAGTAATCAGTTAATGAGACAGACCCAATCTCATACAAGCCAAGATAAGAGATATTTGGAAGCAACTTGATTCATTCATAAACAAATAAATAAGTATAATTTTGAAGAAAAATGAACCAAATCGAACCTCAGAAAAAGGGCATTTGTGGTCTTTTTTCAGAAAAAATGAAAAAAAAAATAAAAAAATTAGGGTTTCAAATCAACGAACTTGAATGTTTAAGAAAACCCTAAAATCATACAATATCAGACAATTATTAACCACAAAAGTCGAAGAAAGAATTGAGAAATATGAAATATGTTCAACATAGTGTAATAAACAGGCAAAAATTGCTCAAACCTGCCTTGTTCTTCGATGAAGACAACAAAATGGTAAAGATCGATGGTCAGATTGAGTGAAAACACCACTGAAAGCAAGGATCGGTCGTCGTTTTCAGCCAAACAAGCACATACTGTAGAGTCGCCACAAAATCACCTCTGCTCGAGCTTTCTAGAAAACCTTATAAAATGACTGAAATGTTTTAAGTATGGTTTATATACATGTTGCAAGTCTGGTTTAAGTTGGGTCATTTTACTTCCTCCACTACAGTAAGTTTGAGCCCAAACAGTACTGAAACAACGAAAAACACCAAAATGGTGTTTCATATTTTGGGCCCTTTTTTGAAATTGTTTTGTAACTGTTTAAAACACAACAATCTCAGCCAAACATGTTTTAAGCTTGAAATGGGCTACTATAGCAAGCCTGCAACAAAACAAAACACATGCCAAACAGCCTCTTAGTGGTTTATTCTGTTTTTACAATTATGTTAGGCTTCTTCTTCTATTGTCCATTTTGTGTATGGCCCGCCGGAAGAGATTCGTAAAAAGGCAAAAAAATGCGCCGAAACGTCGAATGGAATTGCATACGGTGGGTGTCTCATCTCTAACATTATATTCTTCTAACATTCCCTCTTTCTCTCTCTATACACTGACACATAGGGTTACAACTTAGGCGGGCTAACCCAGCGCAACCCAAACCCAACCCAAAAATTTGAAATTGAGGCTTATATTCACAAATCGGGTTCATGTTCGGGTTGGGTTTTGTCAAAGCCCAGACATATTCGAGTTGGGTTTGGGCTTAACCCGAACCCAACCCAAAACCCAAAATAAAAAATTTATTATTATTTATTTATTTATTATTATTATTATTTTTTTTATCCTCTCTCTTCTTTCTTTTTCTCTCTCTAAGTAAATTCTGTGATTCTTTTTTGATTCTTATGGATTTAGAGGAAAAGGGTATCTATTACTAGTATCAAACATGGTTTTTTAGATCTGCAGATGGTGGAGGAGGGGGTTAGAGAGAGAAAGTAGAGAGAAACAACAAATCAAGCTAATGTTTCTTTCTCTTGTGTAAATTTCTTTGTGATTTTTGGTTATTATGGATTTAGAGAAAAAGGGGATCTATTACAAGTATCCAAGGCGGAGGAATCGGGTTAGAGAGAGAAAGGAGGAAGAGGAGAGAGAAAGAGGGAGAAGGTTCTTGGTTGGTTATACAGTCTTGTCTGTGTTGAGTACTGTGGATTAATCGAGATGATAAGATACCTAGTCAAACTTTTTGTACTTCTGATTCTTGTTGATTTTGTAGTTTGCAGTTGCACACAGAGAGGGGGGCGGGGGGCGGGGGGGAGGGGCAATTGCAGAGTTGAGAACAAGAATAGAGATGGAGGCGATTGGGGAGGCTGAAATGATTTGCCCTAAAAATATATATATTTTTAATAATAATATAATCAAATATATATAATATACATACATATATAATGTATAATATATAATATATATAAATTTCTGAAAAAAAAAATTATATATATATAAAATAAAAAAATAAAAAAACTCAACCCGTCAACCCGACCTAGCCCGTCTGAAAATATTCGGTCCGGGTTATGACCACAATCCATGTTGGATATAATTCGAGCTGGCCCAACCCAATCCGATTCGGGTTGAGGTTGGGTTGGGGCTGTGCTGGATTGGGCCAGCCCAACTTGCAGCCTTACTGACACACACATATATATCCTAATTTAATTTTGTGCATTTTGTAATTTATGCTTCAAGGCTGACACCCATACTAACCGTTTGGGTTATCCACTAAAACTCAAGAAGGAGCCCAAACCAGAAGTCAAGTAATGTTATCTGGAACCTACTTAATCAGTTCAAATTAAATTTATTAGTTAGATAGTAGTTTCTAAGATTATTGTTCCACTTGTAACCAGATTTAATTACCTTCACTAACTTTTATGATAATTCCGTGTATTGGTTACAATCCATTTTTCAATACATCTTTTGGGGAGAGGAGGAAACTATGGAGATTTTATGTATATGTTTGGAGCTCAACGTTTTCTTGTATAATTCCCATTTTTGTTCATGTGAAATGAGTATATTAGATTTTTTGAATTCCCTGAATAGTTATGGTGATATTCTCTCTTTATGCAATAATTTAGAAAAGACATAACATGCAACATAACTCTTATTTTATTTTCTCGTATGAATACAATTTTACAATAAAAACGCTAGCCGATTTCTGTTTCCGCTAGTCTTATTTAATATACAATACTTCTTCTACAAGGAAGTTATATTCGATATTCAACTTGTAGGTGCTAGTAAATATAATTTTGAAGACAACTTAGGATACTTAAGGGGGCATTAACTATTTTTTTATAATTATATATATGTTTTTTATGAAAATATAAAAAGTGTCTTCCTGAATTTTCTCCTTTCCTTTATATATATATATATTTTGTCTCCTAAATTGTTTTCTTAATCATTATATTTTATATTTGTAAATTAATTTCATCCCATAAATATTGTTCTCTTTCTATATATATACTCTTGACTTATATACATTTACATTATATTGTAAATATAGTTATGGTGTACAATAATTATGACTCCGGGAGAAACATGTGTAACAAGAATTAAGATAAAATAGTGTGAAAAATATCACGTCTAACTATTTGGTCAAGCATACCAACACACCAAATGACAACCCTAGGCCACAAAATAGCTGCCCATGAGCTAGTGAGCACGAGTGGCAGGGGTTCAGGAAAAGAGAGTGAGAAATATCATGTCGCAAGTGATCCGTAAACGTAAGAAACCTTGCTAAATGGGACCAAAACTGAATGGACAGATAAATGGGCCCTGAGCCCGCTGAATCATGATGAGTTTCAGAAAGAACTAGAACAGGTACAACCTATAGAGCTGCAACTCTTGTGGGCTAATTGGAGCCCAACCCAAAAACAATTTAGCTTGGGCAGTGCTGTTTAGAATTCGGTCCAGCCTTGGGCTTAAAAAATAAATGAACCCAAAATTCATATTTGATCCGAAGGTAGGATTTACGTGTGGGAACAACCTGAACCTGTTCCGAATATGCTAGTCCAAGGAACCTAATTTTTAAACCCAAGTAGATGTAATTATTAATTATTGTTATATTTGGAAGTACCGAATAAAATTTTAAACTAAATTTTCACTAATTTTAAATTCAAATTCAAAGTACCAAATCGATGTTGCCAGCAACATCTGTATTTCTTGCATATTGAGCTCAATTTTTTTTTTTTTTTTCAATTATTGTGTTGAAGTACATTATTGGCATTGCTAGTTCGGTGAAGATTGGCAATTTGACAACCAAATAACTTGACTTCAATTTGGACTTTTATCTTGTCATTTATGGTAAACATTACTATATTACAGTGCAGTAGTATACAAGGATAGTTTCCTTGGGACATCTCTTTACTGCTCTCTTCAAAATTAATTTGAAAACTAATTTCCCTCTTTCTCTCTTCTCTAAATCTTTCTCTCTAAATCTTAGATACTGAGACCAAAATTTTTCCTTCCCTTTTCAATAACTTTCACGTAATTAACCTACCCACAACCTACTCTGTCTCTCAAATCACGAACTTTCAAAACTTTCTATCTCCGGCACGAAGGATTCTTGTTATTCCGGTGGATGCATTTGTAGTTTAGTAATTGTAAGCCCATCCATGCTTATATTGACCATGAATATTTGTATCTTCTTTGGATATTGCTATTGATTTTGTATCATTTTCAAAACCAACAATTGAGGTTTTAGGTTTTAATTAGTTCACCAGGTTTTAGCATGATAGTTCCGTTCCAGAAAAGGGCAATAATAAGGGCGAATAGGTAGGAGAATAGAACATGATATACGTGCCCAGTTTTAGAGATTCTTGACTACAGTTTCTTGTGATTGAAATTGTAGTCAAGGATAAAATGGTATGCAAAACTTCGAAGGAAATTTGAAAATAAATAAATAAAAACTCGCAAAGAAAACTAAAATATAATAAATAACAACTCGCGAGAAAATGGGTTATAAGAGCAGCTCCAATGGCCCAGTTTTTAGAGATTTTGGGCCTTTTCTAGGTATAGGGTCAGTCCAATGGAGTCTTCAATCATTTTTTGGGTCGCAGAATGGGTCGCCAAAAAGGGCGACCCAGTTAGCAATTGCCGCTCATTTTTTTGTTTTTTTAACTTTTGTAGCCTAGAATAAATTTAAGGGCGTGTTTGGCTGTGAAAAAATTCCAAAAACCAATTTATTTGCATTTTTTGGCCTTTTGTTTTTTCCCCTCAATATAATTGAAACAGTGCCTTAAAGGCTTTTTTGGGCAAAAAGTTTTTAAAAAAATGGAGAAAAATGATTTTTTTTTTCAATATTCCTACTGACATTATAGCCATTTTAGGTACTATTTGGGTGACCCAATCAGTGCCTTAACGGCTATATTGACACAAAAGCATATTTTTTGAATTTTTTTTAAAAAATAATTATATATATATATATAACCTTTCATTTTTCCCCTATAAATACATCAACCCCTACTATCATTTACCTTATATCCAACCCATCTATATTCTCTACTCTTCAACGTACAACTACAATGATTGTTGTGTTTTTCCTATTTGATTTTAATAATGGTATTGTATTATTATTTTTTAAAAAAAAATTCATATCGTATTGTATTGTTTTGATTTTTAAAATTCATAATAAATATTGTATTGTTTAAATTTTTTGTATGATATTTGCGTTGGAAATATAGTTTTTAGGAAAAAGTTAAAAAATAAAATTTATTAAAAATTTTAAAAATATTAAAATATTAATATTTTTTAGAGCAAAAATGCACCATTGGAGTACATGCTAAAATTAAAATTTAAAGACTTTAAAATGTGGTTGTTAAAAAATACTGATGTGACAAATTCAGATAGTCAATTTTTCGAGACTCCATTGGAGTTGCTCAAAGGAGTATGGTGGAGAGATGCTGGGCTACACAGTTGGATGAAGAAAGCATCATTGGAAGAATCAGGCATTCTAGGGTAAAATGGTACTTACATCTCGGCTACGCAGTGATGTAGAAAGCAACATTGGAGGAATCGGCAGTCTAGGGTAAAATGGTACTTACATAACGTGGCTTGATAAAATTGGTTTAGCCTTTAACCCACCCAAAAAAATAAATAAATAAATAAAATAAGGTAACACAAGTGCAAGTTAACAGTGATTCTTTGTCTCGGGTGACTTTAATGGTTAATAGTTAATACATGACAAACGTGCCGATTAATCACTGGGTTATAATGTGGATCACCTTAAATTCCGTGTTGCTTTACACATGGGAAAATAACCAGGAACGGGGGTGACCCTCGGACTTGTCTAAATGTATCTCTGAAAAGGAAAGATGCAGAAACCTACTCAGTTTTAAGAAGAAAGCATAATCGGAGAAATGAGGTTGGGTAACAGAGTCGGTCGTCGACCTCGCCGTGCAAGGTTAGTCTCAGCTCTTTGCTAACTCTCTCTTCTACTGATTGTTACCAAATTTTCGATTACTTCCGTTGCAAGTCAATGACACGATTACTTCCGTTGCAAGTCAATCCCCATGCTGTTTGGAATTGCCCCTAATTAGATCGTCACATATCTAGAAGATTATAATTGACTTGCCGAAATCAGATCTGCAAGTCAAATTTCCTTAAGAGCAGAGTGAGATTTTTTTATAAATTACAAGATCTTTGCTCTTCTTTTATTATTTATTATTTAATATCTGAATATTTTTGTTCTGTTTTATATGTATCAAACATCAGAAAATGAAAAAGGTTTTTTTGTTATTATTTATTTTTTATTTAATATCTGAATTTTTGCTGAGTTTTATATGTATCAAACATCAGAAAATGAAAAAGGTTTGGAATATTAATTTATAGAATGCGAGAGAACTTTTGAAATAAATTGTAGATTACTTCCCTTATTATTATTTGATTACTTCGTTGCAAGTCGATGACCCAATTACTTCCATTTCAAGTCACTCCCATGCTTGTATGTTCGTGGCCTTTACGTTGTTGGAATTGCCCCTAATTAGATCGTCAGGTGTCTAGAAAATTATAATTGACTTGCCGAAATCAGATCTGTAATTCAATTTCCTGAAGAACAGAGTGAGATTTTTTAAAAATTAAAGATCTTTGCTCTGTTTTTTTTTTTTTTTTAATTAATTAATTTTTTTTATTTAATATCTTAGTCGTTTTGCTCTGTTTTATATGTATCAAACATCAGAAAATGAAAAAGGTTTGGGATATTAATTTATAGAATACAAGAGAACATTTGAAAGAAATTGTAGATTACTTCCCTTCTTATTATTTGTCACTCTTCGAAATTATCCCCAAGTTTTGAAACAATGGGGAGAGTATGAAATTTGAATTTCATTGACAACTTGCGACGACTCTTCAAAATTATCCCCAACAGCTCTTGCTCGCCCTGATCAAAATTAAGTTCAAATGTCCAAGTCTCAAGCACTGCCAACGCTCAGTAAGATATATAAAACAACCCTTCAAAGTTCAAACAATCAATGGAGACAATCACTCAGCTTTCCCATATTAGGCTACTTTTTCTTTGTGTTATGAAAATGCCACTGGCAGCTCACTAGTGTAATATATATATGTACTACTTTATATATTTTCAGAAGGTTATGTTATGTATAGTATATATAAGGATATTCGATCTTTACACTGTCAGTGGCAGCTCGATCTCCTTAATCTTGTTGTAGGAATTTTAATTGCATTTAAGAGTAATTATTTTAAAACCTGAAAGTAGTATTTGATGATGTTTCAAGGGCACAAGGTTTCATTTGGTCTGCTGAATTTCAAAACATGTACTTCTGGTTGATTGCTACATTAATTGGCCTTCTTCAAGTGAAGTCTCAAGGCACAGATTATTCTCCATTCAAAACTCACCATGCGAATATGATGGCTTCTGTGATAGCCATATCTCTATATTACTTAGCAGTCTTAGCACTACAAATGATGAACAACCGAATACAACAACGTAAGTACTCTCGAATCTTGAAACACGTTATTCTCATCACAGGAGTTGTTTCTCCAGTCTCTCTGGTGTCCATCTTCCTCCCAAACTGGCTCAGTTACTTTATGTTCACTGCTTGGGCCTTGATTTCGGCAATAGTACTCGCACGCACCTTATTTCCAGATGTCTTCGATTGGTTTTATCAGAAGACAATGAATGCAGCTTCCAAGGTACTCAATGTGTTTTCAAGGCTAATTGGACGCATATCAATGGAGCAACAAGATTTGCCCGTGTAGCTGTATTCTACATTTTTGGCTCAATTGTTGTTGTGAGTGATGCTACAATTGCAGTCAGATAATTAATGTTGTTTATCTATACCTTTCGGTTAAAAAAAAATTGTTGTTTATCTATATATTTTTGGAAGAGATACTTTTAATGTGCATATGTATATAGCTTCATGTCTTGCTAGCTACAAGAAAGATGATATTTCGTTACTTTTAAATGGGTTCAATTAAACACACCAACACGTGTCAACGACATCACATTAACGTACAATATATAAATAAATGGATGTATTTATAATTTTATATATATACATCTTTCTTGTTGCTAGCTACAGCACCTGTCTCTAATCAATTTTTCTTTTTTATTTTTTAAAAATGTATATAGATTTTATAATAATTTAATTTAATTTGAAAGTACAATAATGATAAAGTTACATTCATAATTTTTTTTTTTCCCTAACAAATTAGTTCTTCATCTTAAATTACTTCTTTTGTTTTCCCTCGGAGATCACACATCCTCTGTTTTTGCTTTCTCTCTCCCTGGTTCCCCTTAAAGCATATTCCTAATTAACTCTGTACCCTTAAAAATTTTGTGACCAAATTAATCATTCTCATTCTAATAAAGTGCATACTAGAAAACTTATATATATTCATATATTTAACATCATTTTTAAAATTACTCTCATATTTTAAGTATCTTAACCTACTTTAATATGTATATATGGATAAAAAGTGTGTTTAAGTAAGGAGGTGTAAGTGTGTTTCTTACAATGTAAAAATAATAAAATATATATTTAAAAAATGTGTAAGAAACATTTATACTATTTATTATGTGTATATAAATCTCCATATTTTCAAATGTTGGAGTAAATTATTGTAGTCAATTTTGACCAATTTTTTGTTTGATAAATTAGAAATAACAATAAAAGAAAATTAAAAATAAAATAATAAATATAAAATATATATATTTTTGGGATTTTATAAATTTTTAAAAAAATACCCTTATTTTTTTATTTTAGTTTTTACAGTAATTTTATTTTGTCTAATGGCACTTTAGTCATCAAATTGAAGAATGTAAACATGATAGTTTTTTGTTTTGCATTTTACTCAATAGTTAAATTAAAGACAAATAAATAAGAGATCTATGAAATCACTTATTATTATAACGTTAAAAGCTTTCTAATGTTGTGTTTGAAAGTAAAGTATTTATGTTTTGAAATTAGAATAAAAAGAAAATTAATTTAAGAATTATAATAAAAAAAGTTAATTTAAAATTCAGAGATTAATGTAGCCAAAAAAAAAAAACTAAGAAGAAGAAGAAACTCTGACGCTTCATTTCATTAAACTAAATATCCGATTCTAATTTAAACTAAATTCACAATTGTAAAAAAATTGGGTTTTCTGTTTATTCCTGACAAAGAAAATAAAAAGCTTACAAAAATTATCGTGATTTTTGCGTACTGTGCGTATTGAACCGCATGAAGTTTCTAACAAATCCAATCCATTCCAAAATCCAATCCATAGAATAAGGTCTGCAATTCGTCAATTCAATCGGAAATTCGGACACGCAGTTGCATTAAATGGTGGAAGACGATTTTTCGGAGTCAGAGAACCACGAAAGCGACTCGGATTCAAGTTCAGAAGATCTTGAAACATCAGGAAATGGTGGAAGACAGGGCAGGTCAGAGTACGAGAAACAGCGGATTAAGAGAATTGAAGAGAACAGAGCGAGAACGGAGGCCTTGGGGTAGCCTAAAATGGCCTCCCCCTTGATGGGTTCGGTTCAGAATAAGAAGAAGAATAGCGAGCCAAAGGGGAAAAGGAAGATGGTTGAGGACGACGATGAGGAGTATAGGCCGCCCGAGGAAGAACAGGGTCTTAGTTCCTCTAGTGATAGATGATGATAATGAGAAGCTTGTGGGTTCTGGTTCTTCAATTGGCAAGGTAGTTTCTCTTTCTAGACATTTGTGTGGAATATGTGTTTCCTCTCTCTCCTGTAGCTCCTGTTTTGTCTGTAAAATTACATGAAAGGTTTCTACTTTTCGTAGTTGTTGCTATTGCTATTATTGTTCTGGCATTGTGGTGTCTCTCTGTGAAAAATGTATATCTATGCCTAACTTGTTTCATTCTTTATTGCTGTTTGTGTGTGTCCTAAGGTTGGGGTTTAATCCTCTTTTTTATCCATAGTTGATTTTATTGGTGTTAGAATAGCTTTACTTTTCTCTTTACACATGCTATGTAAAGCTTTTGTTGGGATCAATATGAACATGAATCCTAAGAATATACCAAGGTTTGACGGAGGCTATGGTCTCATATAGAGCAGAATGGAAATATATGGTGAATGTAACCAACCCATAGTAGTTGGAAAAATATATTATAGAGATGAGTTTTTTTTTATAAGGTAAGTGAGTATTATAGACAAAAGATAGTACAAAATGCTCATTAAGAGCAAACAAGGCTACTTCTGAGCCAGGTTACAACTATAATTGAAACAAAGCAATCCTATGGAAGAAATGCTGAACTAAATAACAGGTTGCCTAGCTACAACTAGAGGGATCACTAGGGGACCCCCGCTGTGTACCATCTGGAGGCTTCTTAGGAGGTCTTATACAGCTGTTTGGGAGTTTCCATGTTGCTGCAATGGTTCTAGTTGCGTTGCTATCCTTGAAGCAGAGTCTAAGTGAAAATGCTTGTGATAGACTTGATGAGAGCTTGAGCAGTTGAAGATTTGTCTCTGAAGGCTTTATTATTCTTCTCTGTCCAAATAAGCTGCGAGCACTAGCTTGGGACTGAAGGAGTTAGATGACCAATTTTCAGCAGCCCATTGGATAAGTGAGAGCCAGTTGGGAGGGGAAATGTGGAAATTGCCTAGGTATTGGAAATAAGTCCATATATGGGAGTAGAAGGGCCATTGAAAAAAGAGGTGGGAGGTGGTCTCAGCAGCTGAGATGCATAGTTGGAGTAGAGAGGTAGGCAAGACTAGGAGCATCAAGGGTTGGTAATTTTTGTAGCATTTCGAGCCACAATATGGAACTTTGTTTGGGAATGTTGTAATTATGCCAAGCAAGGTGAGACCGTGGAGGGTCGGGACATGGAGGAGTGACATGCTGCAGGGTGTGAGCTAGGGAGAAGGTGTAAGATGGTGACGGAAGCCATCTATAAGTGTCTGTCTTAGAAAGTTCAAAGCTTGGAAGGAGAGAGAGGTTCTTTAGCTCAAGAATTAACCTTTGGAGTGCACGAGGATTGACCATTGCCCATTGATGATAATGGAGTTGACAGTGGTATATCTCCCTATAGAGCTACTCAGAGCAAAATTATTTGGAACCTTGGAGTGTAGAGGCCCTAGCTGGTGGCAGAAGTCAAACCAGAAATAAGTTTAGAGTCCATTGCCCACCTTTTGTTTTTTTGGTCCCGGCAAGTAAATGCAGAGGATATCATTCCCAAGAAAAATTATTAGACATTATAGCGGCCCTTTTCTAGTTAATTTGCATACAGACCAAACTGTGTTGTCAAAGAAGATCAACTACTTTTTTCAACAGATTGGAGTAGTTCCATGGACAACCCAGTGGTCAACCTCCAAAACCTGGAGTTTATGAGGCAATTAAGAGAAATATCTTGAGGGGGGTGTTTAATTTCTGCAAATGGAGCATAAGAGGAATTTTCAAATTGAACAAGGCTCCTTACACAGTGAAATAGACAACTAATTATATCCCAGGATTCTGTTTTTCTCTAAAAATTAGCTTTAAACATCTACCATGTGAGAGACCTGCAATGACATCTTCAAGCTACTTTCTTCCTCCACTGCTTCACCTTCCCATCACATTTGTGCATGCTGTCTCATAATTTTGTCAGGTTTCATTGGATTAAAACTAACCTTACAATGGATGATTGTATTTTTTATTTGCTTTCTATTCATCATTGTTATAACCATTTGCTTTAGGGAAGGATTTATGTATATTTTTCATATCATCTTTTTTCTCTGGTGTGCTGATTCTGGATCCCATTGATAGTGCGATTGGTGGAGCTGAGGGTCCAGACCATATCTTTGTTGGTGGATTGCCATACTATTTTACTGAAGCACAGATTCTAGAATTTAACGAGTCCTTTGGGTAGTCATTCTACTCAATCTTGAATGATTTTCTCATGTTTTTTTTTTCTGCACTGATGAATGACTTGCCTCATTATGATAGCTCCACTGAACACGCACATGAGGAATAGTCTTTGTGCGAAGCACCTGATTCCTATGATCAAGAATACGACAAGGCGGCTCGACATATGTTGCATCCGTCTGCAACTCTATCTCACCAACATCTATATGCTGATAACGATCCTTATCTCGCAGGAATATCCACAACATGGATACATGAAACACATTATGGACACGATGTAAATGGTCCGGAAGTTCCAACCTATAGGCTACTGCCCCAACACGATCCATATGCTTTATGAGGGAAAAGTATATATGTTTCCTGTCTTAGTTATGTTGTCAATTTTGGTATTCTTCCTCTTCTTCTTGAATCTTGAATGATTTTTCTCGTGTTTTTTTTTTTTTTTTTTTTTTTGCACTGATGACTCACTCATGCTTTATGAGGGAAAAGGATATATGTTTTCTGTCTTACTTATGTTGTCTATTTTGGTATTACATGTTTTAATGATAAAGTATTCGGCTTGTTGCAGGACTTTGCATGGGTTTGACCTCGTTAGGGATAGAGGCACACGAAACCCCAAAGGGTATGGTTTCTGCGTCTACAAGGTGAATAAAGCTAATGTTAGAGAGAGTAACTTTTAACCTTGGGCTGCTGTCAGAGATGCTGTTAAAGCTCTTGATTTTCTTTTGTTTACTGGGATAGTAATTAATTTTTATCCTAAATGAACTCTAATAAAGCCATGATTGGTTTTTTGTTTTGGTATGTGCTCCCCTTTTGAGCGCTCTTTCAAAAAACATTACAATGCCATGATTGGTGCAGAGTTACAAACTGAGGCAACTTGTCTCCTAGTATCTAAAACTTCTCTTATTTTCTGCTTTTGATATGATACTTCGCCACTTCATGATTCATTCCTCAGTCTATAGTATCTGTTCATAATGCTAGAGGGGCATTCCATCATTATAAGATTTTAACTATCTGGCATATGTTGATTTCGGGATCCTGCCGGTATAGACGTTGTTTGTGCTGCTCTTAATGGCTTAAAAATGGGTTATAAAACACTATCAGGCGTGATACAGTCAGGTCAGTATCTTAATGGGAAAACCATAAAAATAAATTAATTAATTAATTAATAAAAATAAAAAAATCACCCCCATCATGCTGTCAAGTTTTCTTGATAACTTCATTCGAAAGCATTCGTTGTATTCACTTCCTATAAGTTAGTCTTCTAGCTAGTAGGCAGAAAGAAGTTTAGCTGGAAATTCTGTCGTTAGTGTGAAGATTCTCTTTGGTCGATAAAACTATCAGTAGTGAAAGTTTTGGGATCTGTTTCCCAAGATTATGATACGTCAGAGTCTTGGGCGTAAAAAGGTCTCGTGACACTCACTTTGACTAAGAGGCATAAAGGTCGGTCACAATGTCAAGTCAATCTGAAGCAAGACGGTGCTTATATGTTATTGTTGATCCTTATTTCAAAATGAGTTAATTAGTTAATCACATAACAATTATCATCACACCAACACATAGAGCTATAAATAAAGTAAAAGCAGAGACAATAATTTTTACATGAAAAACCCTAACAGAGGCATCAAAAATAAAATGGTCATCTTTAAGCAAATTTATATCCCTTCACAATCAATATCAAAACTATCAGATAAATTGGAATTATTATCATGCACAAATTATAAAAAAAAAAAGCATAATCATCAGTGTAAATAAAATCGAATCTAATTTTTTAATAACCATAATTCTTCTTAAAGATCAACTCTCTATGTTGAGTAACTTGCTCTGATACCAATTGGAAGTTCTGTGGAACCAAGCCAAGGTTCTTATATGTTTGAGTATAACCGGTGATTTCGACCTAGAGGGGTGTTTCCAAAAATATGAGCCGGGTTGATTGATCAAGACTACTAGCTGTGTATGAGCTAGTGAGCACATGAGAGGCAGGGTGGTTCGAGAAAGGAGTGAGGTACAAGACAATAATCAATGGCAACTATGTCGTAAATGATCCATAAACTTAAGAAACATTGCGATTTTGTGATTTTTTCATCAAGTCCTCTATAAACACCGACTTAAGTTGGAGCTTAACAAATGGGTTAGGTTTTATGCTAGCAATGACGGGGGCTTGAAAGGTAACATCGGTGGTGGTGGTGGTCACCTTAGTTGTAATATATATAGGCGTAACATTTGCGGAGGGATATAGAGGTTTTTGGACTAATGATGGCTTGTTGGATATGCTATCTCGACAGGTGGAATCATGATCATCACAAAATAGAAGACGATGCGAGGTAGAACATGGTTGTGGAAGAGGAGATCGGAAAAGGTGCGGATTCTGTTTTGGGTGTTAAGAAGAAGGGGGAAATGGTGGTGATCAGTGGCTGTTTAGCTTTTCTCATTTGGTTTTGGTTCTAATAGTAAGGTGCTTTTAAATGAGAAGTCTATTTTATACATGAGTTTCTCCTCCCAATCACCGGAGAGAAGAAATCTATCAAGCCAAGATAAAGTAGGAGCCTCCCTGCCGCTAGTCTAGGTAGAAGACGCTTCTTCCAAAGGCAAATCAACAAGCTGATAGGCCTCAATAAACTCCAAGAATTGCTCCATGGTCGTTGTCCACCTCCCTCCAGTAGATCTCTCTAACGGGGATCTAACCACATTAATATCCCCACCAATACACACGAAAAGGGCAGTCCCCCTTGCAGTGCACCAAGGTCCTCCAATAACAAATGCCTATATCCGTCCTCCACCGGACCATACACACTAGAGAAAACCTACTCGAATCCATCCTCCTCGATGGCAAAGGCACAGGAGATAGAAAACCTACCCTTTCACACATCCTCCTTAGACACCCATCTCCTACCCCACATCACACGGGCACCCCCTGAAGTACCCACAGCATCTAAAGCCTCCCACTCCACTGTCAAGTGTAATGAAAAATCAGTGTGATATGTTCTTAAATATCATTTCGTTAAAAAAGTATGTATCAGTTTGAAAGTACTTGGTATTTTGAATAAACGGAAGAAAGCTGATAATTGCTTCATATCGTCAAAAGAACTATTTGATATTTACAAACAAATGAAAGAAGTATTACCAAATAAAATAAATGAGTAGACTGTTGAAACAATTGTGCGATGTTACGGGTTATATTAAATGGGAAATTGAGGTATGTAGACAATGTCCTATCTTTTATTGCCTTTAGTTTTACTTATGAAGGTCAACAAAAGGGGGAAAAAAAGGAAAAAGGAATAGGCCCTATTGTTCCTACATGATCCATCAGTAGCATTATTTTGAGTGGTCACTGTGTATTTTGCTTGTGTTTAAACGGGAAAAAATAAAAAAATGAATGTGATATTTTGTTTTTGTAAAACGTGTGTAATTTATTTTGGGCCCATAATAGAATTATATTGTGCTCATTTAATTCCTTTGCACTTCTTTTGCTTTTGCTTGAAACCTTGAAAAGTGAAGCTGAAACGCCTTGGAAACAAGTGCTGAAGACGACGGTTGTGTGTTTGCTATGGAGAAAATTTACCGACAATATAAAAAACCAACTTATTGCTGGGGATAGTTTTATTATCCTAGTTGCTTAATGAAGAATAGGGTACAATCCGTTGCTAATTTAGCGAGGAAATAAGTGATATTATTGTATCATATACAGCATAATATGTAAACCAATAACTTATCAAAATATATATATGTAGGTAAACCAATAACCACATCTAAGAGGGAATAGATTCGAGCTTGTAGGAGCAAAGGATGGGGGGGAAGGGAAGTGAGGATGCTGGGTGTGGTGTAAACTACATACATACAGGTTCAAGTTGTCAAAGAACTTCGATTATGGATAGAATTGAATGATTAGAAAACTTAATGCAACCAATTTGTGAACAACTAAACTATGGCCAGCTTTGAGCGCCATTCATTGGAATATTTCAATTTGTTTGCATGGCACTGCAGACTTTTTTAAAAAACTTTTATTGGGTGTTGTTTGCAGATGATTCGAGATTAAATGAAGGAGTACGTGTGAGGTTGAATTCATTTCCATTTGGATGAAGGGGACTGTAAGCCTCATAATCGTGCCTTTAGAACATTGGATAGTTGTTGGCTATATGCTAAACGTTGTTTGTGAATTTCGTAAAACAGTGTGTAAACAACTAATGATGTTTAGTATGTCTACAATGAAATGTTGTCATATAAGTTTTTTAAGTAACAAAGTGGAGAATATGATTGATCCAGTGTTGGACCTTAAATGGATTCCAGTAGTTCATCTATAAAATTTTGTGCTTTTGTGCCTTGAATCTTTGGAGATACAAGTAGTCTGAAAGTATAAAGGCCTTTTTGGCTTCTGTTACTAAAACAAAACAGTAATACATCAAATTCCTCTTTTGTGAACAACTGAGGGTGATTGGCATTATAACCTTTTAATTGAACGTGAACAAGGCGTATCATCATAAACCCTCCTTTATTTTACATAATTTTCTTTACAGAAATGTTGCAAATCACCCCTTGATGTTTAATATTAGTTAGGAGCAGTTTTTCTCATATAAATTTTTAATGTACAAGGGACAAATTGTACTTTAGAAGGAAAATTAATAATGTTATATTCATATTTAATTGATTTATATTTATCTTATGTTTTGAATGGTGAATTTATTTGCGTGGTTATTCTTGTAATTTAGTTGCACATAAGGGAATTTTCAGTTTTTATTTTTACTAAGCTAAGGGTTAACTAAGATAAGAGGAGGGATGGTTGGAGTAAAGTCAACTTTTTTCACTAGTACAAAGAGATGATGGCAACTATTATGAGGGGTGTTTTATCGTAACATTTTTTGAAATGTTCGATTTGCAGCCACAACAAATCAAAGGGCCTGATTCATTGAAAGTTTCACTGGCCTCATTTTGTAGAACGAGCGATATCATCCTCTGTGAATGAAGCCTCAAACCCTACATTTGCTTCCATTCTACCGTCCAATTGATTCACCATGGCATGCTTCTTACTAAAGCTGCCAAAGCGAGGAGGGACCAAGCAACCTCAATGACACCCTCACCATGTAAGATGTCGAATCTTCCTTTTGCTAATTTGAATTAGGATACCTAGCGGGGGAGGTGACGGATAGGCGCCATGTCCCCAACTCGTCCTATTTCATTCAAGTATGTACCAATATAAGAAAATGCAATGAAATCGAAATGCACTAGGTTACAACTACATATGAATGTTAATTTGAAAATAAGATCCGAGAATCATATAATAGGAATAATTTGGACACACGCACACCCCCAATCATATGTATTACATACATTGGAAAAATAATTATTTTCGGGTTACTAACTCGCAGAAAACAAACTAAGTGGTTACTATAAATTGGGGAGCCCAAGTTCACCCGCGAGCGCCAAACCCTTGCATTCTGAAAGTATCAAAATGGTCCCAAGTATCTTCCAAAAATTAATCATCAACCAATCCCATAATGTATCATATACATTTAATATCAAGTGAAACACTTCACAAGTGCACATAAGTCTCAATAGTCGAGCAATTCATGTCCTATAGTCTTCAATGTTTAGTCATGGTATGAATTTCGATAGAAATGATATCAAATGTGATTGTTTAAGATCATGGTTAACACGTACATCATATCATAAGTGAAGTATTTCATCAATTTATATTATAACAAGTGACCAAATGATGGTATATCCATGCCCTAAAAATAGAGTTTACATTACCAACAATATAGGCATAACAATCGTGTAAGTTTAGACACGTTAACATAAAGTAAACACATGAATACATATGCAAATATATTATGATCTCCTCCAATATTATCATGTGTATACATATCATATGAGTATCAGAAACGTAGAGCTCTAAACAACGTCATGCACAATATCATCATTTAAGAGCTAAGTATTAACAATCATGCATAGTAAATACTCACAACTCACTTATACATACATAACACACACCACACTCCAAAATATAAACAAAGCTCTATGTTAAAGCTATGGTAAACCCCCTACCTCACTAGGAAAAGCTAACTCTAGAATCCAGAGTGAAGAAATGCTCCAAAACCGAAACAAAACCGATGGTTTTGTATCCCTTGGTGTCCTCGTGCTTTCTCGCTTCTACGGCTAGGTATGAAAATTAATGGAAGGCAAGTGGAATGACGGTTAAAGCTTGGGCAACAATGGTGGTCTCTGAAGAGAGTAATGGGCTCAAGCCTACCCAAAAAAACAAATTTTTTTTACCATACCCAATAGACAAAAATAAATAAATAATTTATTATTACTAATATTAACCCATTTAAAAAAATATTATCCCACTCCGTTAACAATTCCTCACATTACAAACATCAAAATTCTAGTAGTAAAGTGGGTTGAGTGCGATTAACCAATTTAAGTAAGATAGGCTGCACGGCCCACGCAAAAGAGCCCATTAGAAGGATCTATATAGAGGATCCATCAAAAATACCAATCTCATTCTCATCTTATAATCGGACCATGGCTACTGCCTTCCATGTCTGTTTTGAACCAGCAGAAAAGAGAAGGAAATTCTTTGACTTATTGAGCGTTGATCGGTCAGGCGTGTACCGTCAAATTGTTCAAGAAAGCGGAGAAGAGGTATCTTCTCTAACGCCTTCGTTATATTCTAACATACTCTCTCTCTCCCTCACTCTCTCTCTATATGTATACGTATATGTATATGTATATGATATGTGGCTAATTAACTTGTTGCAATTTATAGGAGTTTGGTATTCCAGACTTCCGCCCACCCATTGATTTGGATCGACTTTGGCCAGTCACCACCACAATTGAGGAAAAGCGGGTAATTGGCCTCTCATATTCAGTAATTCAGTTATACTGTTACACTCGTGTGTGTGTGTATATATAATTGGGGCTAATTGATTTTGTGCATTTTGTAGCAATTTCATGGTCCAACCCACCTTGCCTATGTATGTAATTTTTTTGGTTTCACATTACACTTACTTTGATATTGGAAAATTTGTTTGGTAGCGGACAAATTAGAGTTAGGCTTAGTGTTTATACTGTTTTACAATTATGTTATTCTCAGAGTATGGCTTCTTCTTCTGTTGTCCATTTTGTGTATGGCCCGCCGAAACTGATTCATAAAATACCGGGAATGAAAAATGCGCCTAAACGTCGAATGGAATTGGAACTGCATAAGGTGGGTGTCTCATCTCTAACGTTATATTCTTCTAACACTCCCTCTTTCTCTCTCTATACACTCACACACACGCACACATACATATGCTAATTTAATTTTGTGCATTTTGTAGTTGATTCCTCAAGGCTGACACCCATACTTTCAAGAACAAGCCCAAACCAGAAGTCAAGTAATGTTATCTCGAACGTACTTAATTAGTTCAAATTAAATTTATTAGTTAGATAGCAGTTCTAAGATTATTGTTCCACTTGTAACGAGATTTAATTACCCCCAAAAAAGATCTTCCCACTTTGATTTACTAACTTTTATCATAATTCCGTATTGGTTGTTGTTGTGTTTGATAGCAATCCCTTTATAAATAGATCCGATGTAAATTAGTTTCAGTTCTTAGTTGTTTTGGGGAGAGGAGGAAAGTATGGAGATTTTATGCGTGTATGTATATGTATGGAGCACATTTTCTTGTATACTTCCCAGTTTTGTTCATGTTCTTTTTTTATTGTACCTCATTTATGAGCTATATGCGTCCTTATTGATTTGTCGTGTGTGAAATGAGTACATTTTAGATTCTATCAACTATTGTAGGGATATTTGTTTTTTCCCTGAATAGTTCTTGTGATATTATCTCTTACAATTTTGTTAAAATCGCGATTCTAGATCGTAGTGCGATTCTATGATCATAGCACCCCAAATCGATCTGAATCGCACATAAATCGTGTCTGTGGTAGTATCGTATGTATAATCTTAGAGTCGTAGGTAGAATCGTTGATAGAATCGTAGATTCAGTTTTTTTTTTTCATCGTTGATTGTTATTTTTCAGTGGATATAGGGGATGAGTTTTCTGGGCTTCTTGTTCTGTTTCGAACTTTTGGTTCTTGACTTCTTGGTTTTAATTTTATTTAGTTTTGACCTTATAAAGTGTTACTTGGTATTAGACTAGTTACTATTAGTTCATGTTTAACATTGATATAATGAATAATTGTTCATTCATTCCTTTAATACAATGTGGATATTTTTGATAGACAAAAACAGGGGTGTCTATTACCCAAATTTTATATAAATAATGTAAGTTAGTTGTTTGTTATTATTATTATTTTGGATTTACTCCTCAACAAACCTTGGTCGATTCCTCTTGGAGACTTGGACCTACTACCTAGCATCTATTGCAAATTAGTATTGTATCTCACAATTCAAATTGAATTGATGTTGCATAGTTGTCATACAAGCTCTACCTTTTGAATTGCGGAGTGAGTACATTCTCTATGATATGTACGTATTTATCCCGACATGTATGCAACTTTTTTTTTTTGGGGGGGGTTTTGGGCTTATTCTCTCTAATTTTTAGAGATATTATGTTTAAGAAGTTAGTTTGAATTATTTTTCTACTAGTTTGGTAGAATCTTACAATTCTCTATCCAATTCTACGGAGCCTCCAACGATCCTACATATAATCCCGATTCTGACAACCTTGATCTCTTATTGATTATAGTACACAATTTAGAAAAGGCATAACAATGGTTCCATTCATGTCTAATTTCGTCGAAAGCTTATGTCCATGCAAGATAACTCTTATTTTGTTTTCCATGTTCAGTTAATATTTATATACTCCGTATAATTTTAAAATAAAAAGTTAGCGTTAGTAAACAGCTTATTATACGTCAATTCTAAATTGTAAGTGTTCTTAAGGTTTTGTTGGTGGAGGAATGAGGACATTAGTTTCTCTCTTAGATCCTTAGCAATAATACTTCTATAAGGTAGTTATATTTGATATTGAACTTGTAGGTGGCTTACTTATCAAAAAAAAAAAAAAAAAAATTTGAACTTGTAGGTGCTTGTAATATAATTTTGAAGTCAACTTTTGATACTTCTTGAATTCTTGGAGATATATGTCCCATGTAGGTGTTGAAAACGTAACAAGGTTCCAAGCACTTAGTATCTCATAGTTGAATATTTAGAAGAAAAGACACGTAAAAGGGTTCAAACACTCAAAACCTTATTCGGAAGAAGAATTAAGATATATCATGTCTAATTAGATGAAAGCTTTTTCCGTGTAACATAAATCTTAGTTCGTTTTCCATGAAAGTATTGTTACAATGGAATATTAGCCTTAAGATATAGAGAAGTATTGCGCCGTCCCCCAAGTCTCACTGTTGTTTATTTTGCAAATAATCACCTTTAATTTTTTTTTTTTCCCTTCTGAGAAGTAACTCAATTACTCAAAATTTTGTAGTTACCCTATTGTTTGCTAATGTTTAAAGAGAAATAGAATGTAGTCATGTGCAAAATTCATGGCATATAGTATTTACTTTTTTGACCATTAACATATGAGTTTGAAAGTACTTGGTATTTTGAATAAAAGGAAGAAAGCTGATAATTTCTTCATATCGTCGATTGAACTATTTGATATTTAGAAACAAATGAAAGAAGAATTACCTAAAATAAATTAGTAGACTGTTGAACCAATTGGGTGATGTTACAGGTTAATTAAATGGGAAATTGAGGAGCTATGTAATAGATAACGACTTATCTTTTATTGCCTTTCCTTTCACTTATGAAGGTCAACAACAGAAGAGAGGGCCCTATCGTTGCTACATGTTCCGTTAGCAGCATTCTCTTGAGTGGTCACTGCGTATTTTGCTTGTGTTTAACTTTCCCAATTTTATGCAAATTGTAGGTAAGTTCTGACAGGATTTGATTGTATATTCGGGACTTAATTAATAAAAGAAGAGAAAGAAAAAGAAAAAAGATTATGATATTTTGTTGTTGCAAAATATTTTGGGCCAGCTTTGAGTGCCATTCAATGGAATATATCTAATTGTATGCATGAGAGACTTGTTTTTTTGATTTTATTTGCAGGTGATTCGAGATTGCATGGAGTGTGAAGTTGAATTCATTTCCATTTGGATGAAGGGGACTGTAAGCTTCATAGGTGTGGCCTTAGAAACATTGGATAGTAGTTGTCTATATGCTAAAGGTTGTTTGTGAATTTTTCCCATAAACTGTGTGTAAACAACTAATGATGTTACGTATGCTTACAATGAAATGTTAATGGGTGGGAGTTACGGGTGCATGTTTGATCCAGTGTTGGACCTTAAATGAATTCATAGGTTGGTTGTTGCATACTGATTGTTAGTCTGTGTAAAATTTTGACATTATAACCTTTTAATTTAAGGCGAACAAGTCGGATTGTAAACAACCATAAACACGGATGCTTATGCAAAGGTTTTATCTTTTTTGTTTTCTTTTTTCTTTTTTCTTTTTTCTTTTTTTATATATTATTAATTAATTGGCTTTATTGAAGGCGCAAATATGATGGTTTCCTTGATGGCCATATTTTTATTTTACTCAAAAGCACTACTACCACCACAAATGAAAAAGCGAATGCAAAAGGGTAAGCGAATCTTGAAACAAGTTATTCTCCTCACGATAAATTGTCTACAAATTTCACCCGTTAATATTAATGGGTAAAATATCCCGACTTTGTTACTTTCAAATTAAACTTTTTGCAAAATAACTCATAGCAAAAACCATTCTTTAAAAGTTGTAAATAACACCCCTACTAGTGTTCAAATCCTTTCCACCCGTGAAAATTACCTCAAAGGCCATATTGATAACAGGCCATATTGATATTGATAAAGACATATGCACCAAAATCAACAAATTTGAGCACCTCAATTCTTCACGTAATCAACACGTGATCAGACTATATTTTCACGTGCTCGTCCATAATTCCACCTCGAACAACGATCTCTTTATAACTCCATCTCAAACTCTTCATAGTTTCACCTTAACTGGAAATTTATTTGCCTCAAAAAAATTATTATGATAAAATTGAGAAACACTCTACCACATATGTCAGATGAACAACATAGATCTTGGCTGGCTAGCAAGTCGTTGAAAAAAATGATAGCCAAGTATAGAGAAGTTTATCGGGGTGTCAATCTATATATGTTATGGTTTTCATAATTTAATCTGAACCTCATTTAATATGATATGATGAAATAATCAAGCTTTGTCAAATTAGTTTCATGAAATTTGTGTGTAAATTATATGATTGATCCAAGGGGTTAGGTGAAACTAGTTAGATAGGGAAAAAAAATGATTTTTTTAAAAACTTTTTAAGAGTTTAGATACTAAGAAAAAAAAAAAAAAATTTGTGGGAAATTAACTTTCATAATCACCTAAATTTTCTACAAAATTTTCGTACAAAAAATACAGAAAAGTTTTATTTTATGGAGAAAAGTGTATGAACCAAATAAGTGTAATAATGGTACTAACAATTGATGCCCCAAAGCAATTTCCGGCTCATTTTTAAGTTCATTTTCTGAGTCGTGGTTTCTTAAGCATAAAACTTTCTATGGAGTTTCTTAACTATGGTGAAGATGCAAGAAACTCCTTCTATTCTTTCTCTCTCTAGAATTCTTACACCTCAACCCGGAAAGATCCCTCTCCTCTTCATTCCAACTCCTATTTATAGATACTTACCAGATATTTACAAGATATTTGCAAGATATTTTCTGATTGCTGGACCTGGGCCTATTCCTCTGTAAGCCCTAGTCACCCTTGATGGGCTTACTCCCGCTCGGCCCATATGGCAGTGTCTTTCTATGGGCTGACCCAGCTGTTCGGACTGAAGGTTGTGTTTTGCGAGTCGGACCTGGCCCATGTCATCCGGGGCCTCCTCAACTGCCCCCATAATTGCCCCTTATTTAATAAGGGGTAATTATTGATGGCGTCTCATCATGACGCTGACGGCTCGAGATAACCACGTGGGGGAGCGGACGGTCAGATCCAGAATCAATGTTCCGGGGCTCGAGGGATTTCTTGCCTTCCCGACGCTTCGGCCCTCGGGCCCCCTCGCCTTTATAATGCTCTAGAATTCCACTTCACTTCCCTTTACCGTCTCCATCATCAGCCAAGTCTCTCTCTTTCTAGAACAGTGCTAAGCCTTTTCCGGTGAAATCCTTCGAGAGTCATTCTTCCAGCGATCTTGCAGTCCTCCGAGGTTAGTTTCGTTCTTTTTACTTTCGGCAGGCTTCCATTTTCTCTCTTTTAGATTCTTCTAGCATTTCCACCATGGTTGTAGATCTAGATGTTCTTTGTATGAGACTTAGACTTCCTGACAACATCGAAGTTAGGGTTTGCCCCCAAGACGTTAATATTACGACCGGCGCCGGCCTCCTGCCCGGCGAAGTCTTATTCACGAACCTTCAATTGAATGTTGTTAGGTTCCCTCTGCACCCTTTCTTTAGTTATGTCTTCAATAGATTGGGGATATCCCCTCTGCAGGTCAATCCCAACTTCTTTAGGATCATATCTGTTATGCTCTTATTGATGCGTGACAGAAATCTGGATCTCGACCTCATAGACCTCCTTCTGTGCTATAAGGTCAGTAAGATCCGTACTAACGAGCCCTTCTACCACCTCTACCCGTTCGAGAAGATGTCCATATGCACTGACACAATAAAATCTGAAAAGGGTTGGAGGGATAGCATAGTGGGCATTAGTGGGGCTTGGTCTTCGCCGGCTGCAGAGGATTACCCAATCCCGAGCGCCTTTGGTGTCTGCTCTGTCTCCTCCTATAAAAAATTCAAATCCCATAAACATGACTGCCCCTGTGAAACATGCGTTCCTCGTTTTTGCACTTACTTATGCCGCTCCTTGGGAATACCTTGTGATGACTTGAGCTATAGTGTTTGCAGGGATAGGAGTAACTACTTGAAGAGATACGTTCTGAACGATATTCCTTCCTGCTCAGATCTCCTCACTTCAGACAACCTCTTTGCGCTCTCATCACTCGGCTACAACATGAGCAGACTACAGATTCCCTCTTTTGGCAGGAGGAAAAATACTCCCCCAGCCACTCCTGCTGCTGGGGCGACCTCCTCTCCAGCGTCGGCTTCTTCTTCAGCCACCATATCTGACACTGTCCCGAGCGCAGTGGCTACTAACCCTGTTGCCAGCGCCCCTGCTGCCAACCAGAACGCGCCCTCCCCAGCTACCATAGCTCCTGCTGCTGCGGGGGGTGGTCGGGACAAAGAGCGAGGCAAAAGGCCTCATCCTGACAGTGAAATCGATCCGGAGGAGGAGCCTCTCATTAGAAGGACCCGGGTCTCTGGGCCGGGTACTCTCTTGCACCGAGCGATCAGAGCTCCTTCTCCCTCTGGGCCTCCCGCAGCTGGTGGCTCTGCTTCTGCTTCGGGCCCCCCTTCTATCCCCAGCTTACCGCCATGGGCCCCTCGGTACACCCGAACGGATGGGACATTCGTGAAACCGAACGAGACCATGCTGAAGGATGGCCAGACCGCTATGGCCTACTACAGGAGCATGTGGACTCCGAAGGACCTTGAGGCGGCAAAGGGTCTTTCCCAGAAGGACGTGTTCAGTCGCTTTCCCCAATCTGCTATGGAGGTGACTTTTATTTTCTAACTCATGAATTCTCTTATATTACTTGGTCTTGCCTTCGCCCGTTCTGACTATTGGTTTAACCGTTTTTATTGTGCACCTATGCAGACATTGTTCGGAATGATGGCCATGCAGAAGCAGGTGGAGATGGGGAATGCCAGGGCCCGAAAGTATTCTGACAGCCTGGAGGTGGCTAACAAAGAAAACGACCTCCTTGCCATGAAGAATACCGAGGCGCTGGTTCGGCTTGACAAAGCCGAGCAAGAGAGAGATGTCCTGAAGAAGGAGAATGATTCCCTTCAGGATGAGAAGGACGCCCTCCAGCTTGAGAAGAGCGTCTGGCAGACCGAGCGGGAATCAATTAGAGAAGAGAAGGCAGAACTCCAGCGCCTTCTAGCTGATGAACAATCTGCTCGGATGGCCTTTGAAAAAAGAGCTCTGGACGAGCGTACCGCTCTGATCGACGCGATCAGCAGAGTGGGTGGTGGGATGCTGGCCCTTCACGCTCGGTTCTCCAGGGTCGATGCTCTTCGGTATGCTCAAGGATTCCGGGAAGGTTTCGCCGACCGGGTTCCGGATGAGGGACAGACCAGCTCCACTCCGGATGAGGTAGACAAGGATCTGGGGATCGAACCTCTGGGGGTCTATGTCGACCCAGAACCCACCGAAGCGGAACGTATATTTGATGAGTGCCAGGACATCGCATCCTCAAGGATCATCACAGCTCCTCCTACCGCTCTGCCACTGACCGCTCCCCAATCGTCAACCGTGGCTCCTTCTATAGCCACTGCTGACGCTGAACCCCAGCCGAACGATTCAGTCATTCACCTGGATTCCCCACCTCATGAAGGTGAGGCGGCTGATGGGGCCGAGGAGGCGAGTCGGCACGACCAGGATGCTGTTGGTACTGAGGCGTCCAGCTAGGGCTCCTTCGAATTCTTCCATTTCATATCTTCTTGTAATGATGGACATCTCTCTTTTGTAAACTCAATGTTCAATATTAATGAAATGACAGAACTCTTTTTTCCCTATGTGTTGTGCTCTATTCAACTCATCTTCAGTACATACATATCTTTTTTTTTTTTTTTTTTTTTTTTTTTAGCTTTGTCGTGTGTTTGTACGGCAAGTGCCTGGCGCTCGGCTAGAATGCCACTTGCCACTTGGCTTAGCCACTTGGCTTTAAATTTTTAGCAAGTGTCTGGCGTTCGGCTTGTAGTGCCAGCTGCCACTTATCTTGCTTAAGTGCCTGGCGCTCGGCTAGAATGCCACTTGCCACTTGGCTTTAAAATTTTTAGCAAGTGTCTGGCGTTCGGCTTGTAGTGCCAGCTGCCACTTATCTTGCTTAAGTGCCTGGCGCTCGGCTAGAATGCCACTTGCCACTTGGCTTTAAAATTTTTAGCAAGTGTCTGGCGTTCGGCTTGTAGTGCCAGCTGCCACTTATCTTGCTTAAGTGCCTGGCGCTCGGCTAGAATGCCACTTGCCACTTGGCTTTAAAATTTTTAGCAAGTGTCTGGCGTTCGGCTTGTAGTGCCAGCTGCCACTTATCTTGCTTAAGTGCCTGGCGCTCGGCTAGAATGCCACTTGCCACTTGGCTTTAAAATTTTTAGCAAGTGTCTGGCGTTCGGCTTGTAGTGCCAGCTGCCACTTTATCTTGCTTAATGTGCCTGGCGCTCGGCTAGAATGCCACTTGCCACTTGGCTTTAAATTTTTATAGTAGACCGTTGGAAAAGAAAATTCTTTTTTGTAAATTCCAGTAACCTGCTCATTCATACGTATTTGATTGACAACAAACAACATCCAATCAAAGCCAGAACTTATCTTTTATTGGTAGTACCTCTTCAGAGACGTGACGTTCCAGGGCCTGCTGACCAACCTTCCCGCCATGGTTTCCAACGTATATGCCCCCTTGCCAATGACTTCTGCAATTCTGTATGGGCCTTCCCAGGGTGGCATCATTTTTTTGACCATCCCCACCTTTCTTTTCAGAACCAGATCGCCCGGGGCAAAATCCCTGTGTTTTACTCTCTTGTTGTGACTATTCGCCAGCACTTGCTGATACGATGCTAGCCTTATAGCCGCTGCGTCCCTCCTTTCGTCTATCATGTCGAGGTTCAATCTTAACATCTTGTCGTTCTGATCTCGACTCCATGCTAAGCTTCTGATAGTGGGGACTAAATGCTCAACCGGTATAACTGCTTCGGTACCATACGCCATTGCGAACGGGCTCTCCCCAGTCGGTCGCCTTGGGGTGGTTCTGTAAGCCCATAGAACGTTCGGGAGTTCATCCAACCACTTCCCCTTATGATCTTCCAGCTTCTTCTTAATGCAGGCGAAAATGGTTCTGTTTGTGATTTCTGCTTGTCCGTTGGCCTGAGGATGATTTACTGCAGCCAACTTCTGGTTGATTCCATACTCCTCCAGCAGCTTTCTTACTTGCCTGCTGTCGAGGTTTGTGCCATTGTCCATGACTATCGATCTGGGAACACCGAAACGGCAGATAATGTTGTTCCAAATAAATCGTCTCACCTGAGTCTGAGTCACGCTAGGATACGGTTCTGCCTCCACCCATTTAGTGAAGTAATCCGTGGCCAGTAACACATACTTGTTCTGAGCTCTTGCAGTTGGCAGAGGACCGACCACATCCATCCCCCATTGCGCGAAAGGCCACGGCGAGGCCATTACGTGCAATTCCTCAGATGGTTGGTGGATCAATGGTCCATATCGTTGGCATTTATCGCACCTTCGAGAGAACTCCTCCGCATCTCTTGACATGTTTGGCCAGAAATACCCTTGTGTCATTGCTTTATGCGCTAACGATCGCCCGCCAGAGTGATTGCCACACACTCCCTCATGAATAGCTCGCAATACCTGCTGCGACTCCGCGGGGGTGACACATTTCAAGTACGGGCCAGAATAGGACCTTCTGTACAGCTGGTTCCGCACGATGGCGTACTTGGCAGCATTCTTTTTGAGTTTCCTAGCTTCATCCCTTTGCATAGGCAAAACGCCATCTCGAATATAGGTAATGATTGGGTCAATCCAACTCGGTTCATACGGTATGACGTTGACTTGCCAAGGGTCCGAGTCCATCGGTTCTTCGAAAATGGACGGCTGGGTCACTATTCCCACTGGAATCACCCTCGCCAATGTTTCACCGCAACTCGAAGCACTGCATGCTAAACGGTCTGCATCTGCATTCTGTTCCCTCGGCAACTGTATGAATTCAATCTTTGCAAAGTCCTTGGCTCTACGCAAAACGGCAGAACGATATGCCCCCATCATGTCATCCTTGGTTGCGTACTCACCATTTACCTGCCGAACAATCAGCTGCGAGTCACTATACACTGTCAAACTTTTGATCTGTAGCTCTCTGGCCAACTTTAATCCATTTAGCAACGCCTCGTATTCCGCTTCATTATTGGTGGCTCGGAACTCAAGTCTGAGTGCTTGGCTCAAGGAAGTACCCTCTGGGGTTTGCAGTTTGATCCCAATCCCAGCCCCCATCTGGTTAGAGGAGCCATCCACAAAAAGTTTCCAAGAGCCGCTTCTAAGGTCCTCTTCCGTATCTTCGGCATCACATTCTAGTAGGAAATCGGCCACCGCTTGCCCTTTAATAGCTGTTCTCGGCTCGTACGTTATGTCAAATGAACTCAACTCTATGGCCCACTTTGTCATTCTGCCCGAGAGCTCTGGCTTGTGCATGAGCGTTCTGATTGGGAAAGTTGTTAGAACAGCTATGGGGTGGGATTCAAAATAATGCCTTAACTTTCTTTTTGCATTTACAAGTGCAAGTACCACCCGTTCGGCCTTTGAGTATCTTTTTTCTGCCTCCATCAGTGTTTTGCTTACATAAAATACCGGGTATTGCACCCCTTCCTTGCAACGAATCAGAACGGCACTCGTCGCGACACCAGATACTCCAAGATATAGAAATAACTTTTCTTCCGGTTCTGGGGCTGACAGGACTGATGGATTCTGCATATATTGCTTCAAATGAGTCAATGCCTGTCGTTGCTCATCCCCCCAGACCTGCCTTCCATGGCTTCGAATCGTGTCAAAGAATGGTTTGCAGTGGTCTGACAACTTTGAAATAAATCGACTTAATGCAGCTATTCGTCCTGTTAGGGCTTGCACCTCTCTGATCGTCTTTGGCTCGGCATTCTTAATCAAAGCCTCTGCTTGAGCGGGGCTAACTTTGATGCCCCTGCGGTTGACCACGTGTCCCAGAAACTGTCCGGAACTCACACCGAACGAGCACTTGGCCGGATTGAGCCTCATTCCATATCGCTTTAGTACATCGAATACATCTTGCAGATGCTTCAGATGATCATCCTTTTTCCTACTCTTTACCACCATATCATCAATATAGGCTTCGACAATCTTACCCATTTGATTCTTAAAAACTTTACTAACAAGTCGTTGATAAGTTACTCCCGCATTCTTTAGCCCGAAAGGCATAACTTTGTAGCAGTATGTACCTCGCTCGGTGACAAAAGAAGTTTTTTCTTCATCTGCGGGGTCCATAGGAATCTGATTATAACCTGAATATGCGTCCAGAAAGGTCAAACGCTCATACCCAGTGGTGGCATCCACCATTTGATCAATCTTAGGCAGCGGGAAGCTGTCCTTCGGGCAGGCTTTGTTCAAATTGGTGAAATCAATGCATACTCGCCATTTCCCATTTTTCTTCTGCACTACTACGACATTGGACAACCACTCAGGGTAGTGCACTTCTCTGATAAATCCCGCATCAAGCAGCCTATCGACTTCTTCCGCTATGATCTGATTACGTTCTGGAGCAAATCTTCGCTGCTTCTGTTTCACTGGTTTGAAACTGGGATTGACATTCAGGGAATGACAGGATACGGAAGGACTAATTCCAGGCATATCTAGGTGACTCCATGCAAATACGTCGACATTGTGGGACAAAAAATCCACTAGCTCTTGCTGCTCTTCTCTGGTCAGTCTTATACCTACTCTGGTAGTTCGTTCTGGCCTGGACTGATCGATCTGCACATCCAGAAGGGGCTCCTCGGTCAAGTCGACTGACTCCTCCACCCTATTCTGCTCGGGCGGAGGTTTCTGTAATTGCTGTCTGGGGCTTGTCGAACGGACGGGCGCCTTTCCTTTCCCAGCATGCTTTAGTGTGACGGAATAACACTCTTTGGCTGCGACCTGATCCCCCCGAATGTCTATTACTTTATCCCCATCGAGCCCGAGGCACCTCATGACCTGATGCAGAGTTGAGGGTACACCTCGGACTCTGTGAATCCATCCTCTTCCCATCAGGAGATTATACGAGGGGTGAATTTCCACAACCACAAAAGTTTCCATAAGAGCTCGTTCTGCAGCTTGAACTTCTACTTCCACCATCCCGACGGGTTCCACCCTCTTCCCATCGAACCCTAATAAGGGATTTCCGGTGGGCTTGAGCCTCTCTGGTTTAATGTCGAGCCTGTCGAATGTGTCCCTCGGCATAACATTCGCACTGCTCCCAAGATCGATCAGAACTCTGCGCACCAAGCAATCTGCCACTGTCAAACTGACTACCAACGGGTCGTCATGAGGCAGTTGAACACGCTGCAGGTCTGTCCAGTCGAACTTTATCTGCATTGACGGGCTCTGCTGGTGTAGAGTGGACACATTGCCGACCCTTTTCTTCATCTGCGCCTGCCGCAGGCGCACCCGTAGCAGCTCATCTGACTCTTCACTAGGCTCGGGTCGACCATGGATAGCATTGATTATACGAACTGGTTGCGAATTGTGGGAGCTTTGTTTATGACTCCTTTTTATTTGTTCCACTGGTCGATTCTGCTCCATCGCCGAGCCTTGAACATAACTCGCAAACTCCCCTCTAGCTATCAACATCTCCACTTGCCTCCTCAGGTTCCTGCATTCGTTAGTCTGATGTCCGAAATCAGAATGAAAAGCACAATGTTTAGTTTGATCCCTCTGCTCGAGGGGTTATCTAATTGGTAGTGGTGGATGAAACTTGTCCTTGTTCTCCTGATACAGCCTCGCCAGAGTGACCTTCAGCGGAGTAATCAACTCTTCCTCCCTGGACCTTTTTTCGGCCTTCCAAGTGGTCTGACGTTGTGGCTGAGCCTGCTTCTGCCTGATCTTTGCCTTGGACTTCTCCTCGGTCGACACAAGCGACGTTGTCCGAGCATTAGCTGCCTCTTCTTCTTCGAGGCGCACAAAGCCATCGGCTCTCTCATTGAGTTCATCCATGGTAGCCGGCGTGTTCACTACCAGACTGGTGTGAAAGGGAGTTCCGCGTGTCATGGCTAACTTGAAGGCTTGAACTGCCGTAGAAGGGTGGCATTCGATCACCATACTCTTAGTGAGATTAAACCTGGTAAGAAAGGCCTGGAGACGTTCATCCTTGTGCTGCCGCATCGTGAAGAGGCTTGAGATGTCCTTCGGCGGGCGTTTGTTCCCATAGTACTGACTTATGAACCGATCGCACAGGTCTCTGAAACTGCCAATGGAGCTCCTAGGCAAGTTTTTGAACCAGCTGAGCGCCGGTCCGGCCAGGCTTGTAGGGAAACATTTGCACATTAAAGAGTCGTTTTCCGTATTCAGGGCCATTTTCAACTGGATATGATACACATGATCGATCGGATCGGTCGTTCCGTCAAACAGAATAAAGACTGGCATAGCAAACTTCCTTGGATGCGGCGCATTCAAGATCTCGTCGGTGAATGGTGAATCCACCGTCCGAGCTGCGGATCGGAGAGCTTCATTCTCTCTCTGGAGTCCAGCGGTAGCTCTGTGAGTTACGGTTCTGCCCTCCGTACCGTGATGAGTGACAGTAACCATGGAGGGCCGGTAAGACGGATAGAACGACCGTTCCTCTATGAACTCTCTTTGCCAAGGCGACGCTACTCGACGGCGATCAACCTCCATCACTTCCTCTCGGTCAAACCTTTCCCGCTGCGGATTAACGTGAGTCGATCCTTCGTGATCTTCAACTCGACGAACATTTGGCGGCAAATTGTCCATCATCCTTTCATCACGGTGGTGAGCTGACTGATTGTTCTCGTCCTGATCGCCTTGATGCGCGATATTAGATGGAACACCTCCTTCTCCGACCGGAAGTGGATGCGAAACCGCAGGTATTTGCCGATGCTGCAGTCCAGCTTTCAATTCTGCATTTTCTTTTCTGAGAGCTTCAATCAAGTTCATCAACTCTTCAAGCTTTGTTTGCTGGACAGCCTCCATCGGATTGGAGCTTTCACCTATCATTATTCCCGAACGGAGTAAAGGCATTAATCTCAAGTTCACGAGTAGATCTGAGCTTCGTGAGTAGGAATTTTTAGATCTGGCTTCTAATTCTCCGAATTATGCTCACTGTTTACGAGATCTGTATTGTCTGAACTCTAAATCCGTCAGATCCTGCCACAATCGAACAACTCGTGGTTGCGTAGATCTGAAGTCACTCCTGCCAAAGCTTTAAGAATTGTAATTCCTCCAGAGTAGGTCACAATCGCTCAGATCTGGATTCAAATCCCCAAGATCGAGTCTCGATCAACCGAATTGGTTTGAATCCATCCGATACTCCTCATTGATCAACCAAACTTTCATGCGTTTCCCACAGACGGCGCCAATTGAAGATGCAAGAAACTCCTTCTATTCTTTCTCTCTGTAGAATTCTTACACCTCAACCCGGAAAGATCCCTCTCCTCTTCATTCCAACTCCTATTTATAGATACTTACCAGATATTTACAAGATATTTGCAAGATATTTTCTGATTGCTGGACCTGGGCCTATTCCTCTGTAAGCCCTAGTCACCCTTGATGGGCTTACTCCCGCTCGGCCCATATGGCAGTGTCTTTCTATGGGCTGACCCAGCTGTTCGGACTGAAGGTTGTGTTTTGCGAGTCGGACCTGGCCCATGTCATCCGGGGCCTCCTCATATGGTTTCTAACAATTGATCCCCAAAAGCAATTTCCGGCTCATTGTTTTGTCAAGGTACCTTTATTAGTTTCTAACAACTGATTCTCAAAGGATTGTAACCGCGTTAACGATTGTGGTTGTGGTGTAATAAATTTGGATGAATATTTATATAAATCGACTAATTCATAAAAATATATAACAGTATTGATCTCTTGAAAAAGAATTGCAACGTCGTTGTATGAAGCTAAGGGTAAGTAAATGGACTTTGTTGAAGTAATTTACTAATTTATGCATCAAGTTTGATAAAATATATAGGTTGTTGGTTGAGTAAATGGTTTGAGTTGTGGAGATAAAAATAATAATAAATCAACTGCTTCTGAGACATCGTACCCTTGTAATTTTAATACATCCAAAAAGAGAGGAGAATCTTGACTTTTTCTTCTTAATGTAAAAATCAACACGGTTCACACCATGTCAGGGAATTTTGTAGCCTTCAATTGAATTAATGAGAATTTATTATTTATTATTTATTATTTTTTTTTGTGTGTAAGTAATAATAAGGTTTCTTGACCAGAAATAAATTGCAAATATTTAAATTTTAAGTTCCCTTCATTCTTATTTCATATAATGAAAAACCACTTTTGACTAGGTTGTAATTTGGGTGGGCTAACCCAGCCTAATCCAAAAATTTTGAAATTGGAATTTATATTTACATATCGGGTTCATATTCGGATTGGGTTTTGTTAAAACCCAGACATATTCGGGTTCGGTTCGGGCTCAATCCGAACCCAACCCAAAATCCAATTTTTTTTTTTTATTTCCTCCTCTCTTCTTTCTCTTTCTCTCCCTGCCACCGTCCATGCACTTCTCTGCAATCCTAAAACGAACGACGAAGTTTGAGAGTTGAGAGGAGGGCATGCTTGAGAGTTGAGAGACAGTGGCTGAAGCTTGCGAACAGTGAACCCGAATTGGAACAGCGGGCGATGGAAACTGAAAGAAATGGGTTTTGATTTTTTTAACAATCTGAAATGATATGCCGATATGGGTTTTGTTATAGGTAATAGGTTTTGAACTTTTGATTCTTGAAGATAGATAGATAAACTGAAATATATGAGTTTTGAACTTTTGATTCTTATTGATTTTGTAGTTTATAGTTACAGAAAGAGAACCGGGGGGGGGGGATACCAGAGTTAAGAACGAGAATAGAGATGGAGGTGATTGGGGAGGTTGAAATGATTTGCCCTAAAAATATATATATTTTTTAATAATAATATAATCAAATATATATAATATATATCAATTTTAGAAAAAAATTAGAAAAATAAAATTAAAAAAAAAACTCAAACCGTCAATTCGACCCAATCCGTCAGAAAATATTCAATTCGGGTTATAACTACAACCCATGTTAGGTACAATTCGAGTTGGTCCAACCCAACCCGATTCGGGTTAAGGTTGGGTTGGGATTGGATTGGGTTGGGCAGCCTGACTTGCATCCCTACTTTTGGCCCTGTTAAGTCTGTTACCAAGGCATAATTTTTTTTTTTTTTTGAAAATTAAAGCAATTTTCATAGATTAAGGATATGTACAAGAGGCCTTAGGCCCAAAAGACATCACAAGCCCAAAACAGCATGAAGTTACAAAAATCAGCCCAACAAGGAAAGACCCGACCCCAAATAAATAACTACCATAGATGGCACCAGCCGTGAATGGAGACCATATACAATCCGGTGATCCTGTTTTTATCAAGGCATAATAAAGCAATTGCAAACTGCTTTTCTAGCCAATTATTGATGTTGGTGATGTTGGTGTCATACCAATAGTAACAGTTACAAATTATCAAGGCATCTTGTTAAATGTGAATGCATGGGACGCAAAAATACCGTCACGTGGATAAAAGCAATTTGTCCTGCATGAATGGAATGGAAAGGAAGAACATTTTTTTAGATTCAAGTTAGCATAAACCCCTGTGCAGTGATGTTACAAGTAACCCTGTGCAGTGATGTGACTGAGGTTTTTGCCAATGACCTCGGTGCAAAAAATAATACTTTTGGTCAGAAAATTAATTTAAAGGGACTAAAATGCCCATCAACGACGCTATTATCCTTATAATGTAAATAAATAATAATAAAATTCATATTATTAAGTGAATCAAACTACCCTTAAACCAGGGACTCACCATTGTCTCTCTCTCTAGCCCACCTTCACCCCTCCACCGCCACCATCCCTTCTGCGAAATCCATCTGTAAACTCCCAACCAATTTAATCAAATAATGTATTTGTGTGCAATAATGTATATATTACATTGATTAATATATATATAGAGAGATATATATTGTCAGCCCCAAATGAAGTCATTCAGAGTCCGAACCCACCTCCACTTCTTCACTGCCACCGTCACTTGTGCAAAATCCATATGTAACACCCATATCAAATAATGTGTTTTGTGTGCAAGATTCACACACACACACACACGTATATAAAGATCAGACCAGTCCGATCTGGCGACTATTCCTGGTGAAGAACACTCCCAAACGGAACCGTACGTGATGAGAGAGTGAATCAATCCAAGTATTCTCTCAACCAACTCCGTCAGCTAGCGACATCGAAAGTTAATTATTCTCCCAGACTCCCGGTGGCTCTAATTGGGTCACGGCAAATCCATGGCTATCTTTGGTATCAACCACAGCAACCCCTCAAAAACCGGTCGAATTTTTTTTTTGACATCGGCCTACACTGAATCAAAGACCGAATCGAAGGATGCAATCATCAGCGGCGACGAGAATTTGAGCAGCGTGGAGGTGGGATCGCTTATGTATAGGGGTCATTTGTTATTCTTAAATATTTTAATTTTTTAATAATATAATAATAAGGGTAGATAAGTAAATTTACTGGGGTGTGCGCATGCCAAGCAAAGTCGCAGGAGTTGGCTTTGGAGAACTTTGATGTAAGGAGTTGGCTGGAGAGGCACGAGGAAAAGTAGAGAGATATAGAAGGAATTCGAGGAAAGCAAGCATCAATGGAGGAAATGGCTAACAACAAAGCCAGTCATCAGCATCTCGCTGAGAGGTTAGTATCAGCAATCTGATACATCTTCTTCATCGATCACCATTCAACATATATATAATTTGTTGCGACTTCTGCTTTTTTACTTCATTTCATTTCCTTAGTGTTATACAGGTCCCTTCTCTTTTTGGTTGAATTACACACACGTTGTTGGGATTGCCCCTTACCCCTTAGTTTCTTGAAGTTTGTAACTCAATTAGTTGTTTAAATGTTCCAAGTACTGGATGATCGAGTCTATCTCCCTTCTTCCTAATGTCTCTTATGCTCTGTTCACATATGCTTGTTCTGTTCTTTAGTCTTGTTTCTTATGTTTGATGATAAAAAATAAATAAATGTATATCTAATATTTACAACCAACTTGTTTTGCCTGTTTAATTTCGTTAAAAAGAGTACATGCATGTCTAGTCAATTTCCTTAAGAACTTGTGAATTTCTTTTTTCTTTTTTATTTTTTTTCTTATTATGAAATTTAATTTGCTCTGTTTTATCTGTATCAAATACTATAAAAATGAAAAAGGTAAGTTTGGTATGTTCATGGAATATATATGAAACACCTTTTGAAAAAGAACTCTCACAGAATGGTACTTTCTTTGTAAGACAAAGCTTTGCAATATATTATGTTGATTTGGATGGTCAAGGAAATTAAGCAAGTCTGTAACCATCTTCTTCCTAACCAAAAACTATGACCTTGCCCTCCAAATTAAGTTCAAGTGCCCGAGTCTCCATCATCAAGTGTCAATCCAAAGTGACATCTTTAAAACAACCCTACAAACAATCAATGGAGACAATCAGTTGGCTTTAATTCCCTTATTATGCAACTTGGGAACTAATAAATTGAAAGACTCTTGATAATAATTTATAAAAGAAAACCAATATTAATAATTGTTTTGAAACATTTTGCTAACATTAATTAGTTTGGTTCATGTCAAGGATGGTTCAGTTAGAGATAAAAGTACTGTCAAGCATTTGGAAGTTCATTTAGTTGGAGACGCTTTGAGCTTATTTGATGTATTATTAATCTCAGATTTTTCGAGTGCTATTGCTATGAGATGGATAGTGTAGATGGGTTTGTGCTCTTTTTTCAATGGTTAGAGGGGGGGTTAGTTGTTGGTTGTTCAAGCACAGCAACACTCTCCATATGTTATAGTAAATTGTTAATTAAAACACGGGCTAAATAGGCTCTGTTTCTATGTGTAATACATGTGGTGTATAGTTTCGGAAAGTTGTAAAAACATAAATATGCTCTATTGTCAGTACTAGACAGCTCGACTTAATCTTGCCGCAGAATTATAATTGCATTATAAGAGTAAGTATTTCAAAATAAAAAAGTCTAAAGGATTTTATGTATTTGATGATTTTTCAAGTGAGCAAGGTGTGATTTGGTCTGGGCATTTTCAAGCTATCTACGGTGGATTTGTTACTACATTGGGTGTCTTTATTCAACTGCTGGTTCAGGGCACTACTGCTGATTCTCCATTCAACACCCACTATGCAAAAATGATGACTTCCGTGGTGGCCATGTTTGTATATTTCTCAGCAGCACTACTACCACAAATGAGGGAGCAAATATTGCGACAGAGTAGGAGGTGCTCGCAAATCTTCGACCTGGTTATGTACATCATAGCAGCTCTTTCTCCAGTGTCTCTGCTGTCGATCTTCCTTCCAAACTCGCTCGGTTACCTTATGTTCGGTGTTTGGGGCTTGATTTCCGCAATACTATTGACACACACCTTATTTTCGAATGCCTGCAATTCGTTTTACCAGAAGACTCTGAATGTACTTCCCCCCCACTTACCTGGTTGGTTGAAAAGGTTTGTGGAAGGCTGGTTAAGGGAGGAACCAGCTTTGCCTAGGTAATTCTCTATTGATACTTCATTTCTCGAGAATTTTAACACTGTCATAAGTTTTTGCTATCTATTTGAACTGTGGGTGTTGCTAAAAATGACACCCTGACAACTTACATGACACTTGTATTTGGGTTAATGTAACTTCGTTGTTGTGATACTACGTTTCTATATATATATATATATATACACTCTTGGAAGAAATAAGAGATACTTTCAATAAATGTGTGTTCATGTTTTGTTAGCTAGAAGAAAGATGATACTTTATTATTTTTAAAACAGTAATCCAAAATTCTGGAGTTAATATACTTTATTATGCAACTGTCAGCTTAGTTTATCAACTTTTGAAGTCTAAATTCCCAATTCCATGAATTCAGAAATAGATATAGATGGATTGAATTAACAACAACAACGATAATGCAATACGAATTTATCACATTAGTGTACAATAAATAAATAAATAAAATTTAAATCTTCACACTAATATTGCAAAGGTGTTTAGTGAAACTTCACTATGAGGTCTTGACTCTTGACACACTTTTTTTTTTTTTTTTTTTTTGTTAAATAATTTTATACATTTTTAATTATATTTAATTTGCATTTACAATAGTTATAAAGTTACATTTAAAAAATAAAAATAAATAAATCTCTCCCAAATTAATAAGTTCTTTTGTTTTCCCTCCTAGATCAGATGCTCTGTTTCTGCTCTCTCCCTCGCTCCCCTTAAAGCAGACAAGAGGCTTTTAGATGAACTTTTTGTAAAATAATTTGTTTTACATACTAATTAAACTCCATCATTGCTGCTACATGCTTAACTTAGGTTGTAGTATGCTCACTCCTCCAAAAGAAATGTGTAGGGTTTGTGACAAAACCTCCTCCAACTCACCATAAGAGCTAAAATTTGAGTTGCAACTCCAACAGACTGGACTCGAACTGAAAATTGGGTTAAGAAGAAGTAGCCCGAGCTCTAATCACGGTCGGGGCCTAACAAAAACAAGGGCAAGAAGAAATCCAAAGCACGGCATAAGAATGGCCCAAACAAAAGTGGCGGTCCTCTACATAATGTCGGTATTTTGAATTAAAATTGCCAAAGGATTGCATTGCACTTAAAAGGTGCGATAAAGGGTTGTGAGAGGAAGAGGTGTAACCCAAACTTATGTCCGTTCAAAGTGAATAGCCACACCCAAAGTGAATAGGTGTGTGAAGGGTAGTTTAAATTAAATTTTGTAGAAGGGATGTGAGTAAAGGGACACATCCATTAACCAAGGGGCACCAGCTTCTCTATAAATACCCACCCTTGGTTGCCATTTAAAGAGGAATTAATTATTCTCTCCCTTTCTCTAGACTTGAACCTAACCCAAGTGGGTTTAAGCCATGGTTAAGTGGTCTGAGCCACTTAGACCCAAAACCAATTTCATTGAGCCATATTAAATTTGGTCCGAGCCATTTGGTTCGGATTGCACCCAATTTATTATTTATATAATATAGATGCATTTTTGAGTCAGAGAGAGTATTACACGAAGGAGGTTCGCCGTATCCACGAGTTTGTAGTGCTGCTACTGGTGGATGTAAACCGTTGTATCATGTGAGATAGACGGCACTGAGTCCATTAGTATCATAATGGGGCGAATCTGTCTTAAGGACATAGTATCCAATACTAGCCTCGGTCCAGGTTTATTCCTTTTTATATTATTATTATTTTCTTACTTTATTTTGCATATTTAATTAATAATTTCTTAGCATATTATTAATTATCAACTGACATATTAGTATAAACATTTTGTTATATCTTAAATGTCACATGAAGCATATATTTTTCCAACAATCTTAAGACAGAATCGTTCATTGTGTATGTTTTATTATATACTTTTATTTAAGATATAAACAAGTAGAGATTATATTAATAAATGAGATATAATAAAATAATGTTATATACATTATTATATGATAATATATTAAATATTGATGTGTTCAATATTATGTGAAATTGAAGCATGTTATATTAGTAAATTATTGAATTATTTATATAATTCAATATTGGTTGAATTATTTTAATTTTGTAATATAATATTATGTAGTATATTATATTATCTTAAATTTGTGCCAACTAGAGATAGGAAAAGGTATTTCATTCTTTTTATCAATAATTGCACAAGATGATGTTATCTATATCTGTTACGAAGCAAAGATAAAGCTTTAGAAATGTTTAAACATTACAAAAATGAGATTGAGAATCAACTTGACAAGGTGTTAAGAAATGATAGAGTTCGTGAATATGACTCATCATTTGCTAATATTTATTCAGAACATGGTATCATTCACGAAGAAATGATGAATGCTATGTTGACAAGTTCTGGTTTAACTCAGAATTTGTGGGGGGGAGTTTTGCTTTCCGCAAATTATGTTATCAATAAAATACCTCAAAAGAAACTAATGTGACATCATATGAATTATGGAAATGTCAAAAAACCTTCCTATAAATTCTAGAAGTGTGGGGGTGTCTAACTAAGTTCGCAGTTCCTACTCCTAAGAAAGTTAAAGTGAAACCTATAATGTGGCAACCTTACGGGTGGGTGTGCCGTGGGCGGGTGCAAGAGGCACTGACATGCTATCACACTAAGCAAATTACAGGTGCACAGTCCCACACCACTTACATAAGGGAAAGGTAAAGTGATTTTATGTAGTAGTGTTATCTCTAATTGGTATGAGGCCTTTTGAGATAAAACCCAATAACAAAATTGTGCGGGCTCGATCCCAAAGCGGACAATATCATACTATGTGGTGGAGTAGATCGTTATATAAAACCTTTGATAGGTTATGCTCATAACATCAATCCATATCATTTTCTTGTGAACTAGAACATCTACATCTTTTGGTCCTGATTTTCTAGTATGTTTATTGGAGAATGAGGCACAATGCTTTAAGAAAGCAAAGTCTTTTCCTGAATATTATTATTTCTTAGATTAGTTATGTGATATAATTAATTATATGGTATAATATTATTTATGTGAGTTCAATATTATTTATATAAATGCTTACTTTTAATTGAGATTATAATATTGAACTATGTAGTAGAATTACTTAATGTGCATAGTAATTTAATTTTACAATATAGTTGATTTAATGTGTGATATTATTAATTTTGTATGAGTTCATGACTGGTTTGTGTATTTAATACAACAGACAAAAATTGACTAGTCTAGCCATGTCAATTCTCCCGATAGTCAAGGGAAAAAGATCTATACTAGTGTTTAAAGATACGTATAGCTGTGAATGGGCTGAATAAGATAAGATTTTCCAACAACTTTAAAGTGTTTAATGGAAAATGTTATGGATACAGTAAGCAAGTACACTGAGACAAGCTAAATCAAGCTAGTTAGCTATAATGTACAATTTTGCTGAAAGCTAAAATGTTACTGAGTTGCAAACTAGTTAGATTAGCTATAAGTTAAAATGATTAATGAGGTGCACAGAACCTAAGAGGAAGATAAAAATCTATTAGTTGGTTCCTACTCTCTACTTGGTAGTAAAAAACACGAGGGTGATAAGTAACCATTTTAGCAATAAGCTATTTGAGCTATACATCATATCTGCTTATGCAGGAGTGAATAATACTACTTGTAAAGTAGTAGTTTTTGAAGAATATTCTTCAAAACAAATTACTCTACTACCAAGGTAAACTTCTTAGATAAGTGTGTACTAAAGTTAAGAGTTACTAAAATTGATATCTAAGCAAACTTAACTTCAAGCCAGTGGTAATAACAGAGAAGTGGGTGCTCATTATAAACTAGTAGTAATTAATGAGAAGAGTGTGCTTAATCTAAGCTAGTAATGAGAGCTTAAAAACTCACTTTTAACTAGTAATGATAGTTGAGAAGTGAGTGTTCACTTTGTGGTGATGTATCCAAAGCTTAAATAATAAGTGAGTTATTTGCTTAAATAGTTGAGTTATGTGATGTGTGACACATGAAAGGTTATGACATGTTAAGATGACTGACTTAACATGAACTTAAACATGAATAACTCAATTCATAAATACAAGAGATGTAAAAGTAAATATTAATTAAAGCCAATTGTAATTAATATCTCTAGTATTAATTCACAATAACGTCTGTGACATATTATAAGAACAAGTTAGAGATAAAGTGAATACATATGTACTAGAGACTGTTATGCATGCTTGTTAAGAAGCGAATATAGAACCTTGGAAATGTAGATGAGGTGAAATATTTAATATATGGTATTTTAGGAGTTAGAAAACCTTAAGAAATATATCATATATAAAATTTCAGGATTATCTCAAAGTTGTAGGGTAATATTGTCTATAGATGAAATTTGCTATGAGTTACCTCACCAGATAAGAAATACTTATAAATGTAGGATTCTTAATCCTAAGAGATTTTGGATAGAACCAAAAACCATTTATAATATTATAAGAATAGTGCATGTTGTTTCCTATAAGAAAAATATTATGGAACAACTAAAAGAGTTCTTTTTCCAACGGAAGAGCTGAGTTATTTGTTTTAGTTGAAGAGGAAAGTGTGTAAGCTTATAAGTCTTTGAGTGGATTAAAGCTGGTACCAAGACAATGACATAAATGTGATGTATAAGTCATTGTATGCCTTACAAAAATTAATGATATACTAATTAGTATATTTGATATGAAAGATTTAACATCTGATAACATTGTATATTCTCAATAGAGTGAGATTGAGATAATACTAGTTATGATAACAAAAGCCTAACTAACTTTTGTAGATATAAACCTCAAATATAAATACTAGTCAAAGTATATCATTGGATAAGATTGCAAGGCATCTTAATAACTGTGTTTAATTACACATTTTCAATCTAGGATCGGATCACTGAAAAACAATAAATTGGGTAGTTGAGATACACCCTAAATCCAATATTACTTAGATCAAGGTATCTAACTAAATTGGAGGTGTAACAGTGATGCAATTTGGATATGGGATTAAAGACTTCAAATCCAATAGTGGATATATCTTTTATATTAAAGGTGTAGTTGTATGTTCTTAATATAACTTAAAGTTAGAAACTTTGAATAAATCAAATAGGAAAGTCAATAGACTTCACCTAGAAGACATTTCAAAGTAAGTCTACACCTGTGCCAATAAAGAAAATAATTTTAGGGCACAAAGTATACAGTTGCTCTCACCTAGAGAAATATCTGCAGAATGTAATATTTCTAAACACAACCTTGTGGGATACATATAAAATTGAGGGTTGTACTAGAGAGTAATTGTACAGATCATCGAGGGGAATGGGATAAAAAGCCGAAAGCTAACGAGTCACCTTAATGGAAACCCAACCTAGTTGACTGGAAATCTCAAGATCTAGGTTCAAAGGGACAACAGAAATTCTGAGTGACTCACCAGAAGCACTGGGAAGATATATGTAATACCCCTAATTTTAAAAAGGATAGTCCTGGCATTTATTTAATTGTTTAATCCTTCATTTAATTATTTAATTGCATGTTATTTTATTTTAATTGGTTATTTTAATTGTGTGTTTCTTTCGTGGTTATTTAAATTTGATTTTGTTTTAATTGATTGATTAAAGTGTTTTGTTTTCTTTTATTGTAAATTGTTTTAAATTAAATTGTATTATGATATTTTTTGACTTAATTGATAATTGGTTTTATTTAATTAAATTGGTTTAAATTAGGATTGTGTTTTCTGTATATTCACATATTAGCCGACATAGGTTATAACTTAGGTTATTCTTGGGCCGACTAAGTGTTGCATTAAGGCTCAAATTATACAAGGATTAGGGTTGGATTACTAAGCCTATAAATATGATCTTATGTGGGTTTAGAGTTTGAGAAAAAATACATAAAACTCTATTCCTGTATACAGTGTTATAAAGAGTTGTGAGAGCAGAGAAACAGAGAGGGAACTTGAGTATTATACAGAGAGGTTCAAGGAAGGTTGGACGGGGTGTTTCTGGGTTGAACCAAGAGCGTCGGAGGAGTAGGACAGTAGTCGACGACGTTGACGGACAATTCAGAGACGGAGGTTTAGAGTTTCAAAGTCTGAAACTCAAGGCAAGTCTCTGTTCCACTCTATCTCTTTAATCTGTGTTCTGTACATGCTTAGAAAGACTCCAGGGATTAAACCAACATTAAAACGGATTAAATAAATGTTTAAATTCATCTTGTATGCATGTTTAAACTGTAATAAATCTCGTGAATCAAACTGGTGCAAGTTCTTAAAGTTTCTGTGATTTGATGCATACTGTTCTTAAGTTTAAGCTTGGTTTAATTGGGATTATGTTGCATGTCGGGGGTTTTCAAATAATCTGGGACATTAAATAAACACCAGAATAGGAGTTTAAAATACTACAGAGGCTCTGAACTTCGCCGGAGGCGAAGAAGACAATCGAAAAGGGGATTACGGCTCTTAGAGGAGGAGAGCTGGCTCACCAAATGAGGGAGCCGGCTCTGGGGCTTGGAGAGTCGGCTCTACAAGGGCGTAGACCTGGCTCTATAAGGGAAGAGCCGGCTCTACATGTGATAGAGCCGGCTCCACCAAGAAAAAAGGCGGCTATTTCCTCATCTCTTCAGTTTTTCGCGTTCTGGGTCTTGAATTGGACAGTAAGGGTTGGTTTAAGAGTTTTCAGTTGCTGTGTATGATGTATACATCTATTACAGACTTGTAAAGACTACTAGGAAGCATAGTATTTATTAAAACTTGGAAGTTGAATCAATATAAGCTGAAATAATAAGCTTATATGTGGAAGGTTGAACATTCAGTTTAAATTATTTACTGAAGATTGTTGGTTTTTGTATTTACATGGTTTAATTCTGTTAATCATGTGGTAGTACTATAATGAGCATAAGTTATTGTCTGGAATATTTATGCTTTAATTGGAGCATTTGATGTTGTAACTTATATAAACCACATCAATACATGAACTGACTAGAGGAGTTGAATGTTGTATTTTACTCTAATAATTTAAAAGTTTGAAATTTGATTTCTAGATCATATACTGGATGTGTAAATTAATCATACACTTATTAGATTTGTATGTATATTTATTTTGGAGTATAGTTGATATGCATTTATCACTGTTTTGTCAACTGTGTTAATTGAAGGATTGTATGTACCGGTATGGGACAGTGACATACTAGGTATGGACTAGTTCAAACACTAAGTCCTACCTAATTTGGATTAAGGTATGGATTAACCATATGTTAAGTCCATTACCTACATGTGTCATATCAATTGTGAATTGAATGACCTACTATGGTTTCAGGATGGATTTGTTATACATATATCAGACCACTACACAGATGGATGGTATACTATATTAGGAGGAGTATGAACTTTATATATATATTATATGGTGCCGTGGTATGAGCTTTAGTCTCATGACTATGGTTAGGGCGCGTATATCAGCTAGAATAGATAACTGGACATAGGTGTTGTTCCCTGGTAGGTCTAGGTACTCATACCCACCTTAGGGTGCGTATTTGCATGTTGCCTTCTATTCAGGCTGAAACAAACTACTAGACTAGCGAGCGTCCTATAGTGTGTACTATATACATATATGGACTACTTTAGATATTGTTGAGTCTTCCTAGGATGTATCTACGTATCGGATTGCTGTTTGGATTGTAGTAAATCAGGACTTGCATGTGGGTCAGACCCACTTCTTTATTTTTCAGGTGTTCGTCAGTTCCAGAGTTAGAGCTTGGACGTACAGAGCAGATATAGATATTCATTACTCCGACTATGTAGAAATCTTCTTTATGTTAGTTTTAGACTTTATTTCTATTATTTCAGTTTCGGTTTGAGAATCTTTAATAAGGGGTCCATTGGATGAATTTCCAAGTTGTAAACCTATGGAGTTTGGATTTAACAGATTTCAATAATTATATTATTTTAAGAATTTTCAATTAGCATTCTTTTAGCTTATTATTTTTATTTCTTATTTTATCTTGTATTCTGTGTTTGGTTACATATTAATTGTTTGATATTTATCTCGGGTTTGGGCCTGGGCCTAATCAACCCGTGTCTTGGATCCGAGGGGTATCACAATATAAATCTTCTACCCATTTCTATGATGAGACAGTGCTACCAACAACAAATATTAGGATAAGTTATGCTTTTAATGACTCTTATATCTTGAAAATTCAAGTGGGGTATAGTAGGATACTCTTAATAAGAAGTCACCTATATGAGTGTGAAGTGTGGCCGCTTCTATGAGAACTGTAAAGGCTAAGTTTTCTGGAGCACTCATTGAATACCAGGAGTTGTTCAGGGCCAAAATGAACACAACAATGAGAACCAACTTTGTGAGGAAAGGTACTTGTGTGTTTGTTATTGTCTTGGTTTACACAAACGGCTGAACAGTTCAAGACATCGCTTTCACTGGTTAGCAGGTAAATCCAATAGCAATACACTAGGGAAGGTTCAAAGCCAAAAGCTACCTATCCTGATGCAGTAACTTTCCGACTATACTCTTTTTAGTGTCTGCATAATCATTTTTTCATTTAAGCAACCAATTTTCATTCATGTGGGGGATTGTTGGCATGTTGAATTAAAATTGCCAAAGGGTTGCATTGCACTTAAAAGGTGCGATAAAGGGTTGTGAGAGGAAAAGGTGCAACCCAAACTTATGTCTGTTCAAAGTGAATAGCCACACCCAAAGTGAATAGGTGTGTGAAGGGTAGTTTAAAATAAATTTTGTAGAAGGGATGCGAGTAAAGGGACACATCCATTAACCAAGGGGCACCAGTTTCTCTATAAATACCCACCCTTGTTTGCCATTTAAAGAGGAATTAATTATTCTCTCCCTCTCTCTAGACTTGAACCTAACCCAAGTGGGTTCAAGCCATGGTCAAGTGGTCTGAGCCACTTAGGCCCAAAACCAATTTCATTGAGCCATATTAAATTTGGTTCGGATTGCATCCAATTCATTATTTATATAGTATAGATGCATTTTTGACTCAGAGAGAGTATTACACGAAGGAGGTTCGCCGTATCCACGAGTTTGTAGTGCTGCTATTGGTGGATGTAGACCGTCATATCCTGGGAGATAGACGCCACTGAGTCCGTTAGCACCATAGCGGGGCGAATATGTCTTAAGGACATAGTATCCAATACTAGCCTCGGTCCAGGTTTATTCCTTTTATATTATTATTATTTTCTTGCTTTATTTTGTATATTTAATTAAATATAGAGTTGCATATTTAATTAATAATTTCTTAGCATATTGTTAATTATCAAATGACATATTAGTATAAACATTTTGTTATATCTTAAAAGTCACATGAAGCATATATTTTTCCAACACATAATTCTTTCAAATACAGCCCAAACAAACAGCCTATAAACAGATATATATATATGTATGTGTGTGTGTGTGTGTGTGTATTATATATTTTCTTTTTGTTTAAGCAAGTATATTGCTTAAACAACCGAATCAAACAACCGAACGAGAGGTCGAACTTAACGTGGCCAACGTGGCTTGGCCACGTCAGATTATTTTCTTAAAAATATAAATGCGTAAGATACGTCTTTGTTTCTCTCTACTCGCTTCTTCTAATTCTGAGTTTTTCTTCTCTATTCTATCTTATCTCAATTGATTCTGGTTTTGTATCTCTCCTTTTGATTTTGCAAAATTGAAGATAAAAAAAAAAAAAATTAATATTTCCATTCTTTTGCCAATACAGAAGGTACAAAATCAAAAAACTACAACTATTGTTTCTATCCTTTAAATTTTGTATCTATGAAAATCAAACAGAAACTTTGATATGTGTATACATTCCATCCAAAAGTTTGGACCAGTCTCAAACTATAATTAATTTGGAGAAAATTGACCACTAGATTTCGAGAAAGAGGATAGATAAGAAGAATTGATGAAGAACAGGAGAGAGAAATGAAGAGGAAGAGAAAGAAAAAGGAGTTAGTGTCTTACGCGTAATGAAATTGTCTGACGTGACTATAGCCACGTCAAGTTCGGTCTTCTTTTCGGTAAAATCTTCGATTCTCCAACAGACTGGACTTGAACTGAAAATTGGGTTAAGAAGAAGTAGCCCGAGCTCTAATCATGGTCGGAGCCCAACAAAAACAAGGGCAAGAAGAAATCCAAAGCAGGGCATAAGAATGGCCCAAACAAAAGTGGTGGTCCTCTACATAATTCTTTCAAATACAGCCCAAACAAACAGCCTATAAACAGATATATATATATATATATGTGTGTGTGTGTGTGTGTGTGTGTATTATATATTTTCTTTTTGTTTAAGCAAGTATATTGATCTGAAGAATCAACAAGAGTCCCCATTAGGACATGGGCTAGGGAAGCCCAAATAAAAAGGCAGGAAACCAAAGAATCCAAATAAAAAAATAAAAAACTGAAGCCCACACTGGTGGGCTATAGTCCTAAGCAATATGGTGCGCACATTTAATATATTTTGTGGTTTTCGGGTTGATGAAATGTCTATGTGGGATTTCGTCGAGGAAGAAGAATTGATTATGCCACTATAACAAGTCTTGGGTCAAAATTTTGAAAATATCTTCTCTCTCTCTCTCTCTCCAAAAGAACACGCCATTATTGATTTAGGTTTGCTTCGGACTACCCACCAAAATCGATATCAAATTGGAATTTGGAGAGTCTAGAAACATGATATTGAATATACATATATGATGCACATGTTTTAACTAAACTATATATACGCAGGCGTGCACTTAATTAGCTCAACCCAGAAGAAGGAAATGAGTGCTTCAGTTCAGAAGGTTTTAGGTCATAATAGAGATGGTTGCAGCCGTACTTATAAGGTTGGTAGGTCTAATCCGGTCCTTTTCTCTCGAAAGCCCGCCAAGAAAATTAAAGAAGAGAACAAATATTATTTGTGATTCTTATGATTACAAGCATGACTATCAAGTTTTGTTTGTTTGGATGTAAAAATATTTTTTAGAATTTTTTTTTTTTTTATTTTTTGGTATTTGTTTGTTTGTTGTAAAATTTTTATGAAGAAAAAAATATTAAAATTTAACAAAAATAATTTATTTATCAATTTTGGATAAATTATTTTTCATGTCTCGTCCGATAGACTCAACAACCTTTGCGAAATACCGACAAAGTAAAAATAAAAGAATATTTTACCTGAAAAAAAAATATTTTCTTAAAAAAATATTTTACGTCAAAACAAACGGAGACCAAAAAGTTGGTTTGTTTGTTTGTATATCATGCAAACTCCTTTGTGTTATTTTTAATTGTTGCAATTGATGTACGTTCGATTCACGAGAGAAGGAAGTGATTGATCAATCGATCTTCTTAATTAAACTTTGTAGGCCATGGGAGATGCCTCGTTTCATTTTAAATTCTTTTGCTTTTAGATTTATATATAACACCTACTTACCCAAAAAAAAAAAAAAATAGAAGAAAGTTGAAAACTGGGAAATTTTAATTCTTTGCTTCAGCCAAAAGTTAAGACTACTTGTAGTCTTTTCATTTTTGATTGATGTTGGATTCATTTTTGATGATCAAGTGATTGATCCACGGATATTTTAGTCAATCTTTATCTAGTACTGTAGTTGATTTTTCTGATTGGATTAGGTTGGATTCCTGTTTGCTCATGATTGAATTGATTGTTATGGACCTGTTCGGGTAGGAAGTGTGGACCATTTAATGTCGGTTAATTATGTTAATCGTCAAAGTCATCAAAAACCAAATGTTTCTCTTCTGGGAAGAGAAAGTTGGCCGGTACTTCCTTCCAAGGACTAACATAAGTGGTCCACATAAAGACATCCTTCACTTCCGTCCCAAGTTTCACCCACTAAGTATATACCTTCAAGGACTAAAAAATAAGTGGACATCTCTTTCTTCTGTCCCATGTTTCACCCACTGACCCTAATTATAATATATGACGCCATTCCAAGCTTTTTGGAGCCCATCAATAATTCCAATTGTGGTCTGCTCATCCTATTCCGTAAGCACAAGTGGTCAAGTGAATAAGGATTTTTTAGAGCTCCGTAAATTTCGAAGTCTTAAATTCAACTTTCATAGGATTCAAATTGAAATTTTGAAAATTTTTACAAAAATAACCGACTTATTTGGTTTGTAATTCTTAAAATACTATATGGATAATAATTTAGCTAATACAAATTTGGTTTAGAAGTCAAAGTTTGAACTCCAGTGAGGGCAAAAAACTGTTAGTTATATAAAAATATACATTTTTTGTGACGATGTTATGAGCGGGTATGAGACACTGACAAACTATCATATTGGACGAGTTACATATGCACAATCCCACATCATTTGGATAAGAAAAAAGATAAAATATTTATATGTGATGGTGCTATCTTCAATTAGTATGAGACTTTTTGAATAAAATTTAAGACCAAAATCGTACGCGCTCCAACCTAAATTGAATAATATTGAATTTTTAATTTATGGCTGGTAGTATACATGATGTCGGACCCTCAAAAATGAGATGAAGAAGGATTTGAATACTCAGGTAGTCAATTGGAGTAAATAATATCAAAGGTTTTTTTTTTTTCTTCTTCCAAAAAGTGGCTGGGGCCGGGAGGTTTGTTGGTATGTTATGCCGTTGGAAGGGTGCTAAGATCTGAGATTCTTTTTCTCTTTATCACTTTGAAAGGTGTGGAATTAGTTATTTATTGAAATTTTCAAAATGTAATTTTTGAAGATTAATGTTTGTAAGAGATTCCTTTTACGAGAACCACGGGCTCTCCTATTTTTTAAGAGTAAATACTCTTAATTTTTTACATTCAAGAGTTCTTTTATATTTTAACTTAGATGTATTAATTAATTGATTCGACTTTTTACACATTTCAAAAAATTATTTCATCCAATGTGGGACTTTTTACGAGGTTACTCATTTTTGAATCAAATGTTCAAGTGGTGATAACAGTGCTTAAGAAACTTGGTGTTGCGAAAGATTTGGTTTCGTGAGTTATGTGAGTTATGTTTGGTAGGAGACTATTTGGATTTGACCAACTATAAACTATTTTGTTTGCATTGTGATTGGTTAAAATAATTAAAAAAAAACTTTTTGATGGTTCGGAGAGCATTGACATTAGTCGATCACCATTAAACACGTACGACCCAAAAAAAAAAAAATAAATAAATAAATAAAATAAAACCCTCTATAGAAATTTGGTGTCCTTTCTTATCGGGTCGGTCGGTGTTTCTTATCCCTCGTGTTTAACCAGTGGTCCTCAAAACCAACCCCAAACCTCCCCAAGTCCGGTCGGTCAAGCTCTGTAGCGTTACTCTCTAGCGGTTCCCACACGTGACCCCACTTGCATGGAGTCGGAATTAGTTGGAAGACCAAGTAGTAGTCATGAGTGGGACAAAAATGGCGGTGCTGAAATTTATTTATCCATTGGGATGGCCAACCCTTCAAAAAGTGGCGGTCCTGAAATTTATTGGACACTTCTTGGGTTGTCCGATTACCACCTTAGACGATAAAGTTGTGGTCTAATTAAAATCTGTGAGATTTATAAAAAATATTTAGTATTTTTTTTTAGAGAATATCATACCAATAAGATAACAAAAAATAGGAATGGCAAATTCTCTATTCCCGTCGGGGCCCGCCCCGCCCCGTCCCGTTTCGTTTATAGCGGGGATGGGGTAAACTCGTCCCGATTAAATATGAAATTACTAAATTATATTAGCATATATAAGAATATTCTAAGTTGTCTAACCCTAACCGCTTTCATTATCTATATGTTGTGTGGGTCGGGATTATTTCTTCTTCACCTCAACTTTCTCTCTCACTCTACAAAACACACTCTCTAGACTTCTCTCTATCTCCTTATCTATAACGTCTTCTCTTGCGCAAAATAAATACATATATACATACACATAATGATTACCCGGTTGCTTTGTTGGTTTCTTTCAAACAAAGATGCAGATACAAATCCATCACCACTGTTAAAGTCGCCTCCTCTTCCGCCACTGGTGGACTTTACTCCGCCAAAAAATTCGATCTCACAGCTGACAACGTCCACATCGTTCTAGACGATGTTCACCCTTTTTTGATCGCCGATGGTGGAAACGTCGACGTTGTATCTATCGAGGACGGTGTCATATCTTTGAAATTGCAAGGTTTCTCTATTCTATTCTAAATATTAATTGCCTCTTCATTTTTCCACTCCTCTGTTCCAATTGGATTTGAATTCAATTGATTCATTTTTTAATTTGGATTTGAATTGAATTGATTTTTTAATTTGACTTGATGATCGGAACAATTAATGAGTTTTATCTTTTATGATCTGGGTTTGGCCTAATTTTTTATTTTTCAACAGCAAGAATAAGAATTTTAGATATCAATATCAGCTAGTTAGAAATACCAAATCAAATGATATCAATTTATGTTGTTTTCCTACTCCAAAAAAATGTTTTTGGCTTTGTTATAACTTGGCTGTGCAAAAATTTTGAAACTAAGAAAAATTATGGGGTCGGGGGATGGGGATAAGGTGTCGGGGGCGGGTATGGGGGTGGCGGCGAAATTTTAAACAGGGATGGGAATGGGGATGGGGAATGAGATCTCCGCCCCATTGCCATCCCTAACAAAAACACAACTTGCAGGTATGAGGAGGGAAATTCGGAATGGACAAGTAAAAATTCCAAAAACACGTTTCATTATTACATCAAGTGGGGTTCATGTGAAATATTTCTCATAAGATGGTGTTGCGTAACGCAGACGGCAAAGTAGTGTAGCGGGTAGGGTTGGCAATTCGTGTTTGTGGATCATAATCGTGTCGATATAAGGGTATTCTACTAAATAGATAAATTTAAATCCGACTCATTTAATAATCATGTCTACCTGTTAATTAAACGAGTTTAATGACCTGTTAATCAAAACGTGACATTTAATATTCAATCAAATAATAAATACTAGAAAAAATTTGTCACAATTAACCAAAATATTCAAAATAAGAAGAAAAATCATAAAATCAAGATTTATGTTAAAATGACTTAAATATCCATAGTAATTGGGTTTAAACAAATGACATATTGCATAGGTCAAATTCATGATTATGACATGCATGTTGAGTTAAACAGGTATAAACGGATACACGTGTTGAACCTCTCAACCCTAACCTAACACGGTTAAGTAAACGGGTTAATCGTGTTAACCCGTTTATGACCTGAACCCGTTTAAAGTCAATCCAAATCCGCTTATCTCGTCTCGTGTTCAAGTCATGTTGACGAATCGTGTCGTAATTTGTCACCTCGAATGGAGGACACGCGTCCTTTTTCCATAAAAGGTGTTTGAGGATTGAAAATTGTTTACAAAGTAGGTTCAGCTATTTAGGTGGTGTGGTGATACACAACATCGTGTTATTAATTAATTATATCTTATTATAAGAAAAATAAAATTATAGTAATTTATTTGTTGATATTTAATTAGTTATTCATACCATGTCGTCAAAACAATGAAAATATTAAAGTACATTTTGTTTAGGTGAGGACACTTTTGTTTACTGAGGGTCCTACAAAAATTGAAAGTATACGGTATTTGAGGCCTCCATGTAATGGTTGGGTTTTTATAAAATTGAGTAATAATAATTAAAAAAAATTTTGATTTTTTGTGCATTTCATCAAAATTAAACCAGCCTATATTTTGCTCAATTTTCAATTGTTCAATTATTCAATTATTCAATTTCTATCTTGCATACAAAGTACATGTTTTATTCTATTTTATTTCCTTCCAAATACATACACATAACTTGTGTGTAGACAAATAGGGTATTTAACAAAATTCATTTATTTTTTAATATTTGAAATTGTAAGGATAGTTTTAGTAAAAAAAAATCATGCTACCAAATACATAATAAAACTTAATTTTTCTTTCTTTCACTTTCCACTATTTATTTTTGTCTAAACAAATGGACTCTTTTGAATATGAGAGCTCCAACACTCGGTTTCCAAGTAAGAAAATATTGAACACTCTTGTTGGACAGAACTAGTACTCCTCCCTAAGATCCTAGTCCAACGATAAATGTCTATCCTTTAATTTTTAACTAGGGTTAAGTGCAAGAAGTGCATATAACTTCTTGTATTATCCAACTTTTGAGCAAATTACTTTTTATTGAATGAGTACTGCTATTTCACCCGACTTAAAAAAAAATCTAAATATATCAATACAGCTATTAACAAAAGTTGGAAGCTGTGAAACTGCAATCATCATCGGAGACATGGCGGAGACCGTGAATATCTACCGCCGGCGGGATGAACCACCAATTTGACAGCCCAATTTGCAATTGCGATGAAATTGAATCTTTAAAGATTTGGGTTTGTGGGATTTCTATTAATTATTTTCTCTCTTACTCTTCTTTCTCAGTGTGTGTATATATGAGAGATGAGAGAAAAAAATTTAAAGAAATTCCACAAACCCAAATCTTAATTGCTTTAAAGTTGGAAGTGGACGAAAATTGAAAATCTTCTATCGCAAATCGAAAATCTTCTCTCTTTTCTTTTCTGTGTGTTTTTTCTTGGGTGGAAATCTTATATGATAGTAAGACAACATATTAAGATAAAAATCTTATTCACTGTAACGAGTCTTTTAGTGGGAAAAATATTTTCTAAAGAGCAAAATTTCAAAGAAAAATATAAAGAGGATTAACAAACAGAGAGAAAAAGTTGAAGATGATAAAAAAGGAAATGAATTAATCATACTGTATTTAATATGGTGTGGGGGCTCTTTAGAGAACCATTTATTTATTGCCACATTGAAATCGGCATTTTGTCGATTTTTTTTGTCGCCTAAAATATCATTTTCCTTACTGAATAGATCAGTTAAAAATTAGCCATTGGTGATGCTATTTTTTTTTTCTAAAAACTCAAAAGTATCATTTTTGTGTACCATTTTTGTGTAACAAGAATGTCCCTACAAATTTTGTATATATTTCAACACTGAATGGACTTGTTTGGATTTGTTTAGCAATATGTTATCAAGAAGACATCAATTTTATTTATTATACTATATTTCATTTGGTTTGTGAAGTGAGATTCTGGGCATCCGTACTCAATTTTTATTTTTCAATATATTATTTATTTCAATAAATACGTATAGAAGCATAAACTTTCTTTCAAATATTCTTTTTTAATTCTATTACTTCTATATATTTTTCTTCCGTTCTTAGAACTCTCCTTCTATAAGAAAATATAATCTCTCTCTAAAATTTATCTGTCACTTGTTAGTATCTCTCTCTATTTTTTTTTTTCTCTCTCTCTAAAATATAGCACGGGAATCAACAAGCCTAAAGAAATTTCATAATATCAGCAGAGAGCATAACCCGGGAAAACGCTCCAAAAAATCAGCAATCCAATTCCAACCTCTTCAAGAAGATCAAGAATTAAGAACCAGTTACAAATTTTCGGAATAAATAGATAGAAATCATAAAAAAGAGATATATGAAAAATATAGAAAAAATTAGATAGAGAATTACTTCTTGTATTTGGATGAGGCCATGTCTAAGCAATCAATTTTGTGACTATTTTCATTTGTGTGGACTTGCTAATTTTTTATCTCCAAATTTTTACACTTGCATATTCATTCTTCAAATTTTAATTTGTGCACAAATACAACATGCAATATATAACTCTTTATATATAATTATATAGAGTATTGTTATGTTATGATTTTAATAGTAATTTTGATATTTTGCCTTTTGTCTTTTTTTTTCTTTTTTTTTTTTTCCTTTTTTCAAAAAAATGATAAAGTAAGGTTAATTTAGTAATTTTATTGCCAAAATTGTGATTTGTTCTTATTTGCACAAATTGAAAAAAATCGGGGGGGGGGGGGGGGGGGGGGGGGGGAGTTCGAACAATAAGGGAGTAATTGTACATTTTATATATTATGAGGGAATTTTTTGCACTTTACCCTTTTAACTATTCCAAAATAATCGTCTTAATTAAAAAGTCAATGCACTATTATAACAATATCAATTTAACCTTCTTGCATTGAATTTATAAAATCAACTAAGTATAAACCATTATATCACTGTGGACCCATTGTGGGTAGATTTGATAATTCATTCATTACCAATATAATAATAAATAAATAAGGGTGAAGTGCAAAAAGGCCCATTTGGAAAGTGTACAAATTACACCCTTACTGTTCAAATCCTGTAATATGAAAAGTGAGCAAAGAAGGATTTATTGTTAGTTAAATAAAGCGAGATAGGCAAAAAGATAAAAATGACCCTCAAGATTCACTTTAAAAAAACAATAAAAGATGAGTAGAAGTTGAAATTACTTAAAAGGGCTTGCACAAAATTAGAGAGTAAAATCAAATGAAAAAATAAATAAATAAATAATCAAAAAATAATAATGAAAAATATATATATATATATATATATATCAAATAAATAATTATATATATATATATATATATATATATATATATATATAAATTCAAGTGTCAAATCATATTCCTATCAATAATTACCGAAGAGTAATATAAATAGATATAAAAATACTATATATTTTTTGTACGGAATAAACTAGTTTATTTTATGCAAATAATAAACCCTTAATGCTTGACCAAATATTTTATTCTTAAAAGAGTATATACTAGGTATATACATTTAGGTGTATATATATTCGTCTTATTGATATTTAATTTTTTTTAGTAAATTAATATTTAATTATTTGATTATGTGAATATTAGAAAATAAATAACTAACATAGTATGTAAATCAATTTTATATTTTAGAAAATATTATTATTTCTATATAAAAAAAAATATTATTGCACACTACACAACATCCCACACATGTATATACAAAGAACCTCTGATATACGCTATGATATAAGTAAAATTTTTGAAAGAAGATTAATTTAATTAATTTATTATTTATTATTATTTGTATTAAAGAAAGGGACATGTTATTCACGCTTCACTAAAATACTCTGGAGCTCTACTCTCATTTTAGATATAATGAAATGACAAACCAGTCCCTCTCTCATCAAAAGTCATCTATCCCGTTGATTTCCACCATCGCCTACAAAGTTTCTGATACAACTACTCATACAACACCATAAACAACCTCAAATGGGAGACAACAAACGTGAAAGAGGTTGAAACCCTAAAACATGAGTCGCTGAAACCCTAGATTTCCAAACAACCATCATGGACGCTGACGTGTTTGGAGGTTTTGGGGGGACGGGCATGGCCGCAGCGGTTGGAAGGGTGATTTGGTTGTAGTGGCAGCAGAGAGTGGTGGTGGCGTCAGTGGATGCATGGTGGTGAAGGTGTTTTGCGTGCACAACGAGCCTAATTTCTCGCAGCCATGGCAAAGAAAGAGGTGGAATAGTTCAAGTAGTAAAAGGTTTGTTTATTATTGTGAGTTACGTGGTGTGGAAACTGTTAGTTGATTTTATTGTGATTAACTCAACTAACAGTTACCAAAGCTGTCTGAAGACCTTAAACCGGTTCAGGAAAGTGGAACCGGTTCAAGATGTCTAGTGTAAAATTCGAAGAATTCTTTTAATTCTTGAACCGGTTCAAGATTATTGAACCGGGTTAAAATGACCAGTTTTGAAAATCTCCACAAAGCCTCAAATGTTGAATCTATTCCAAGATTCTTGAACCAATTCAAGTTGGGCAGAATGTAAAAACTTCCTAAAAACTTGTGTTTCAAACTTCTAAAACTTCCTAAGTGTTCTCACACACTCACATACCTTTCAAAAGCTTTGTTCTCATCATTCCGGAGTGTATTAAAGTATGAACACTTGAACTTCTTCAAATCCACTTCCGATCTTAAAATTCTGAACATAAATTTTACAACTCGATCGGATTTGTTTTCACAACGAAATTAGCCTATTACAAAATATATTTCTCACAGTCATTGGTGGGAGAAAAGTGTTGAATACACATATGTAAGATATGGTATTATTGACCAGCAATCATCAATTCAAGAAAAGGTAATATCCGGTGAAAAAGAGAGAAAATGGCGTTGACGAAGAGAGAATATGAGAAAGAAGATTAAGTATAATAGATTTTTGTCATGTGAAAGACTCTTTTGTCAATTCAGTTTAATAAATATATGTTTTGGGAGTGCCAATATCAAAGAAATAGAATTTAGTACTTTAAGAATTTTTTTTTTTTTTTTTTTGAGGTTCATTTCACATTTAAAAAAAATACTAAATGTCATTGTAGTAAAAGTTAGGGTTAATTTCACTCACAGGCGCCCCTCAGGTTTGGCCATTTTTTACTCTCAAACTTCTTTCGAAAATAATTATCACTTAGGTCCATTTCTGTTTTTTCGTTAAAGGCATGAGAAAAGACAACTTTGCCCTTAATTTTTTAATCTCATTTATCCAAAATATCAAATTGCTTAAATGACTATAATACCCTAGGCTACACCCACCTACCACCACCCACATCTGCGCGTCCTGTAAAACTGCAATCGCAACCCATGGACTATCATGCCACTATCTCTTGCACTGACATTAAAACCACTTTTTCCATCTCCTACAAAATCTTGTGATCTATCTAATTGACTCACCCTTAACTACTACTACTACAAAAAAAATAAAAATAAAAAAATATCTGAACAAGTCGTGCAAGACACCATCACCAACAAGCTAATCACCTCTTTGACCACTGTCGATAGCACCCTTTGCCTCTTTTTCCAACTCATTAAGGGTTGCGATACCTCAGTCCCCTCTACCCTTTCAAGATGGCAAAGAGATTAACCTCTCATTCCCCCGCGACGCCTTTAACGTCGTCGTCTGATAAACGTTGAATATTACATATTTGAGCCCCTAAATATACGTATGTTAAGACCTAAAGCGATACTTCTATCCATTGTTAGACATATACATATGTTTACTTTGTGTTTGTTGGTGTTTTTCCAAAGAAATGGTTAAAACCGTGATTTTATGATGAAAAGACTGATATCGAAGCTTACAGAGTTGTTGCCGATCATCTGAATCAAGCTTGGAGTCAAAATGGTGATTTTGGAGAAGTTTAAGTGCCACAGCTCGAGCAAAAGTTCCATAACTCAAGCCTAAAGTCGACTGAAGCAAGAAATTCAATTATGGCAAAATAGCTCGAGCCATGATCTCTCGGCTCAAGCCGAAACTCAAGGTACTCGAGCCTTTGCAAAAGTGCTCGAGCAGAAAGTGCCTCGGAATATGAAAAGATGCTTCAGAAGTTCCATGTTGCCAGATTTTGAGCCGAAGTCAAAAGGCTTGAGCCTTTTCCCAAAAAGCTTGAGCCGGAGTTCCAAGGCTCGGGCACCAAGTCAAGGTGATTGAGCATTGTTAAAGAAAAATCCCAAAAATATTCTAAGTGTTGATGAAAAAGAGGTTTCAAAAAAGATTTAAAGAAATTTGGCTAAGTATAGAAGTTTGGCTTGAGCACCCTTCCTAATAGGCGTAGCCACATAGGGACAAGTGGGGGCAATTGCCCCCACTGAATTTTTAATTTTTTTTTTAATTTTATATGGAAAAAATTTTATATTTGTATAATTGTCCCCACTAAAAGTTGACATTGCATATATATATAACCAAATGACCATTCACGGTATTATATATAAAAAAAGAATATAATCTTTCCACAAAATATGATATATTCTTTCCATTTTCTCAAAATATTATATTTTTTCCCACTTTCTCCAAAAATATAAGATATTCTTTCACACTTTTTAACTTTACCACAAACATATGTGTTATTAATTTACATCACATTTTCAATCTCCAACATTTCTCTTTCGGCGAGTTTTCAATATTTCAAAAATTCACAAAATCCATGAACATTTTGAAAACTCGACTGCGTGCTTTCAAAATATGAAAAATATTCTGAAGTATTTAGTACTGTTTAATTTTTACATATATTATTTTGGTTCAAATAATATATACCATCAGTGGGGGCAATTTTTAACAGCAATAATATATTATATTATTGCTGTTAAAATTGCCCCCACTGAAGAAAATTTCTGGCTACGCCACTGCTTCCTATGGCTCGAGCCTATGTCCAAATAGCTCGAGCCGAAGCTTCTAAGCTCGAGCCATTGATGTTAAGTCCAAATTTTATGTTGCGGGATTTATTTTAATTATGTCATAATTCATCCCAGAAGACCTAAAGCCAATCCAAGCTTTATTATAAGTCAGTTCTTCTATAAACGGAAAAGGACTCTCGATTCTCTCTAATTTTTATCTCAGTTTTCTGCTCTTTAGATCTGGTGGTGGCTTTTAGGGTTTCTGTAGTTATTGAAGGTGAAAATCCTGAGAAGAGAAGTGTAGTCCATAATGATGAAGATTACAACAATACAGATGATATTTTGCATCGCCATAAGTAGCTAAATACTCTCTTAGGGCATTAATGTAATCCGAATCCAAGTATTATGGTTTGATTATTCTAACTTTGGGAATTTAATTATTTATGTATTTTGATTGCATGATTATGAGCAATTGAGTCATATCAATTGTTGTTTTAATGAAATAATAGTTTTTGAATAATTAATACCTTGTCTTAGATTTAATTTTTCTTAAATTGTTCTCAACCTATTCTTAATGTACGAGATGGCGGCATAAGGGCTTCTCAACAGTAAGAATAGAGATCATGCAATGGTATTCAAACGTTTTTCATGAATGAATATTTTTATAGGCTATGCCTCGGGAAGACGGGTTACACTACAACATTAGTTAGAAGTAGGTAAGTGGATAATTAGTGCTAACCGAAGATAGGTTATTGTTAGTTGAAATTCATAAAACATCTTTCTTTAAATCCGAATTAAATGAATGTTATTAAGTTTAATTCATATGATACATAAATTGTTGAAATCCTAAGGTTGAATAGTTGACCAGAATACGAGATTCGTGAAATCAATCCCTAAGATCCTCTCTCTCTAATCTCTTTACTTTCTTTTAGTTTAAATTTATTTTTTGTTTGTGACAAACAAACAAATCAAATAATCTTTTCTCTCTAAATCAAAATCGTATTAATTGGACACTTAAATAAATTACGACAGTCTATGTGGTTTGATACCCTCTAAGTAGCCCTATCCTATAAGGATTCGTTATATTGCGAGTGGTAATATTTTGTAGACCAACATCGTCCGTGCCAACACCACCCTCGAGCTCGCCTATCCCGACGTCTTCTCTAGGGGTGTTCAAAAAATCCGGTAAACCGAAAAACCGAACCGGACTATACTGAATTGGACGGTTTGGGCTAGTTGTATAACAGTTTGGTTTGATCCTAGGCCCAAAATTATGGAACCGTAATTTTTTGGTCCTGTCTTGGTTTAAGGTCGTGCTGGACCGGACCAGCCTGGACCTAACCATTACTATGTTATATATATATATATATATATATATATATATATATATATATATATATATATAATATTTTAAACCTAAATCAAGTAAAGATCTCACGTGTCCCCTTTCTTTCTTTTGTTCTTTAAATTCCTTAAATTTCTTTTTAAAAAAGTCAAATTTTCCTTTCCAAATATATTTCAATTTTTTTTCCGTTCAAATATATCTCAATTTTCTTTCCTTTTTTTCTTCTTAAAATTCTTTTTTTTGCGTGTTATATCTTAGTTGAATTATTATTATTTTTTTAAACTTTACCCCCTCTAAATTAAAATAAAATAAAAAAGAAATTAACTGAAACTGACAAACCGAACCGAACCGAACCAAACCAGTTTTTTGCGGATTGGTTTGGTTTGGTTTGGTTCTATGAACATTATAGTTCGGTCTGATTTCAAAAATAGTAGAATCGTTATAAATGGTTTGATCCTAAAATACTCCCAATCCAATCCAAACCAGACCGTGTGCACCACTAGTCTTCTCCTGTATTGACATCCTAATCGTCTTTGCTCTAGATTTGGTATCAATTCCACAAAATGGATTATCAGAAAAGGGAAGGTGAACCTTTGTCCTCGACCTCACACAGGGTATAGGAAAGGATGGATCCTGAAGTCTTTTTGTTACGGGATTACCTCAATTCATTCACATTGAAGTAAGAGGCCATCGGCTGAAAGTCTGGTTTGAGTGGCAAATGGCTTTCCCAACAACACCAGTAGAGAAATTTCCAAAATGCCATTCATCTATCATTATGGCACGAATTACATCTATTAGAAGAATCGAAAAGAGAAATCCAAATATACAAAGTATAAGTCGAAGACCAGTATGCGAATCACAATTAGACTAAGAAGAGGCCAAGAAAGCCTTCATTCACGTTCTGATTAAAGAGTGAAACCCTATGAGAACAAAACCCTCCATCAAAAAGTATTTTTAAATTATATTTCTGGCCATACAATTCTTTTGTGTAAGGTCAGTGTGGAGGGAAAAATTTCCCTCCAATAAGAATGAGACACGTCACCACTATACAAATCTGCATTTTGGAGATCTCAGAAGCCCATCCAGATCAAGCTTAAGTCACGTTGTGCTTTAACCCATTATCATTTATGTTGGGCCTCTGAAGCCAGACAAAAGAACCGATTAGCCCAACATCACCGCTGTTGGAGTTTTGATCCATTAATCAAGTCACTTACACCAAATCGCATCCGGCCCAAGTATAACTAAATATGGCTCAGTCCTATTTAACAAAGGAGTCAACTCGGATGGAAAGTTTTTATACAAAGCAAATTCTATATAGGAAATACCATTCAATGGAAAGAACTCTATTTGTAAAGAAAGTCATATATGGAAAGAATTGGAGGACAAGTAACGCGAGTCCTACCATAATTCTACCAACTTTTGTGTATAAATAGAGGTCGAGACCTCCAATAAAAGGGACAAGCAATTCAATTCTTCAATAGACATTGTTCTTGTTTATTCTGATTGTTTGTTGAGTGTGTTGTATTTTTTTTTCTCGATCGTAATTGGTTGGGCGAAATTTTGCACCTACAGTCAGTCAAATGACAACTTCAATTAGAAAGTGGATTTATCATTGAGCCGATCAAAGATGGAGAAATATATATATATAAATACTCGCACTGTCCCAAAAAAAAATATCATGCTTTTTTTTTTGGTCGATATCAAAATAATTGTCACTTTTTTTTTTCAAATAATATATTTTTCATCTTTCCATATATGTCCTTAGAGTTTAAAATTTCAAACTTGAATATTCAAAACTTAAAAAACAAATTAGTAACTTTCCATGGAGACAAGGCATGTCCCACATGTCCGCTTAAAAATTCATACTCCCCAAAAGCGACATCTAAATTGGGATAGAGGATGTATATAACATGCGTACATATATGTATCTGTATGTGTATATACATATATAATTTGTAAATTTACAAAAATTTGAGGAATATTTTAGTCTTTTAATATAATTATTTAGGCTAAATAATTGTTTTGACAAAATTAAAGGGTATTTAAGTCATTTTACATCATGTCATAATTGTTCAACTAACGCTTGGGGTGTGAGTGAAACACGGAATAAAAATTTGTAATGTGAGTGATAGTTATTTTTAAAAGATATTTGAAAGTGAAATATGGCCAAATCTAAAAAGGTGTGAGTAAAATTAACCTTAAAAATTAAATTCCCAAAAAATTAGATCATTAAAATAGGATGGAGGAGTATCTTCTTAGATATGATGGATGCTTAGACATGATGGATACTTAGATTTGATTCTTAACCACCCTAACATAATATGAATGGAGGATGCATGCCCGAAATGTAATTGTCAAGGTGGTATCTTGGTTCAAGACTCAAGTTGACCAAGTTCCTCTGTAAGCCTACAAATATATATGGTTCAACAGGAAGACAATTGCAAAGCAAAATTGTGTGGGCCTCTGGCTATGCCACGTGGAATTCTAAGGCGGGCTGCAAATTATTAAAACGGATGGCTTGAGTAAAAACTTAATATGCTGTGAATGATTGTAATAGCCGTACGGACTCTCTCTTTCCATATAAAAAGCATGCTTCCCCATTACTAGTTTAAGGTTTATTATAAACACCTACTCATCCTTCACCGCGCAGTTGGTGGAAGAAATTAAAGAATCATTGGAGGAGTAGAGAAGATGATGCCTACTCTGATGGGGGAAGAAAGTATCATCGACCAGAATACGAGGTAAGTATCAGCACTCTGCTAACTACTGCTGCACCCATATTCCTCATCATCATCGCCCTTTCACTTCTTCGTCATCATTGCCTTTCACTTCTTTGTCATCTTCTTCAGCACCCCGGCATCTCCAGTTATATATCCAATAGTATGTTTAATTATGTCCCTTCCTTTTATTTTTTCTTTAGTATCTGAAGTTTTAAACTCAATTAGTAGTTTATAATTAAGTGTCTAACGAAGCAATGATCTAGCGATTCTGCATTGAATCATTGCTTCAGTCCACTTGAAATTAATTAATGTCATGCGCGCTCATTCATCGATTAGTCGATTGTGAGGCACATTGCTTGTGAATGGGATCTGCCTTCTTGTTTAATCCGTCCTCCACCGAGACTTCGGGACTGATCGAATGATTTGAATGGGCTTGCATAGCAAGCTGCATGTGTTGCAACTTACAGAAGTACTCACCCGTGCATCAACCAAAAACAAAGCAATTCAACCAATGGGTAAGCAGAATAAACAGGTTAGGAACAAGGCCTTTTAACGCATGCATCAACTTATTCATAAGCTTGGTGCATTTTAAGAGCTACTACTTATTTTAAAGATTTTAAAGTTTTATTTATTTGTTGTTATTGTTTCTAGGGCGCAAGGTTTCATTTGGTCTACAGAATTTCAAGTTATGTACGTCGCATTTATAACTATATTGATTAGCCTTCTTCAAGTAAAGTGTCATGGCACAGATCAATCTCCATTCATAACTCACCATGCAAATATGATGGCTTCCTTGATATCCACAACTTTATATTGCTCAGCAGTACTACTACCACAAATGAAGAAACGAATGCAACAAGGCAAGTACGACCAACTTATTCACATCATAGCAGCTCTTTCCCCAGTCTCTCTGGTGTCCACCTTCTTCCCAAACTGGCTCAGTTATCTTATGTTCATTGCCTGGGCCTTGATTTCGGCAATAGTACTGGCAAACAACTTATTTCTCAATGTCTACAATTGGTTTTACCAGAACACTGCGAATGCAGCTTCCCACCTACACAATGTGTTGACAAGGTTAATGGAGCAACAAAATTAAATTGTAGGCCTAATTCCGAGCGACTAAGTACAAGATTTCTGTGTTTTCTGTTGTGTTGTTGTTGTTGTACGAATGGCCAAAGGCCTTCTTATCCATCCATTTACCTACATAATTTGTAACTTTGTTGTAGTTGTAATAGTACAAATGGCCTAATTCAAACTCTTGCACTTGAAATTAATTTTCCAGAGAGTTAGCTAGCTTAGCAAGAAAACAACTAATGTCGTCAATTACTGCAAGTAAAGAAGGCAATTACATTTGAGGTGTTGATGAAGCAGCTGCCTGAGAGCCCTTTTCACATTATACAACCACCACCACCATTTATAATACTTCCGGTGCTTTCAGACTGTCTCTCGGGATATGTTGATGGAAGTCATATTGATGCATGGAAGGTTGCCTGGAAGCTTCTGAATATTTTAATTTGGAAAAGATACACCTTAGAGTATCTCCAGCAATTTGTTAATAAATAAATAAATAAATATATATATATATTTTGTGTAAAATATACATTATCACGTATGATGTATAAATTGTTTTTTTTTTTTTTTTTAATCTTCATCAATCTTTCGTATTACTAATGTATAAAATTGTTGTGTATTTTACACAACTTTTTTACACAATCACATCTTATATTTCCTTTATCCTCCCTTTAATCAACCCTATATTAAGTAAGTTTGTAAAAATTATGTGGATCCAGACATGACACTGGCTGGTTGATATATATTGAAAGATATATTTTTACGCAAAAAGGTATAAAACAACCACTGGAGTTAAAAATAAATAATTTAAAATTTGTATATAAATCTATTATGATACATAAAATTTACACAAATATATATATATATATATATATATATATATATATATATATATATATATAACGGTTGGAAATGCTCTTAATTAATTCTAATTTTAGTTTTAGAGACCAATAAACTCTATAAAATTACCTAAATAATTATAGTATAACATCATGTAGTCATTAATCCTATAAAATTACTTAAATTTTTTTCTTTTATGAACAATACTTAAGTCCTCACTAGTGGGGATCTAGACCATCCTCACTAGTGATGTGGACTAATAATAAATAAACATATTATCTTTAATTACTAAATCTAATATGGTGAATAAATAGTCCTCACTAATAAAGTATATCTTAACTTTTTATAATTTTTTTCTTTTATCTCTGGTTTATCCAAACATAAATAAAAATTATTACTCTCATTTCATTTTTCTGGCATAACTAAACTTATCCTATCCTATCCTATCTCTTTCATTTCTTTTCCCTTGGTATCTAAACGGAGCCATAGACTCTCTCACTGCACACATCTCTCTCTATCACTCGTCGTTTCATTCCCTCTCTACAAATTCCTAACCCTAACCCTAGGTCTTCATCCTCAAATGGTTCTATCTCTCACCGTCAATCAACGCCAAACCCACCTCACCACCGCTGAACCAAACGTCATTCATTCTCCTCCAAATGCAAGAAAAGCTCCGAGCAGACAGTCACGGTTTCTTCGTTATTCTTTTTGATCTACCGTTCCTAGTCTCTGTTTTGGGAGGTCTCACGGCCTCTTAGCGAGTCAAATGAGTCCAATCGAGAGGGTGATTTAAGAGGCAATTCGGTTGTTCAATTCGAAAGAAGGGGACAGTGTTGTGGATTGTTCTTGCTCCCCGAATTGGCTCCATTCCATGACTGTGTGTGAAGAGTTTGTTGAAAGTGTGGGTCTGTTTATCGCAGCAATGGGTGCGGTGTCAAATTGGGTTTTTTTATGAGGGGATGAAAGTGGGTTGAATCGCAGTACGTGATTGAAGGCGAAAGGTTATTAGATGTTTTCGTGGCGAAGAAGTTGGAGGTGGGCTTGAGGTTGAATTCAAATAATGGAAAGAAGAGGGGGTCAAATTGAAAGAGAAGGCCGCAGTGGCGAACATGGCAGCTAATGTGTATTGGAGGAAGAAGGGGTGTATTAACTGACTGAGTGACTGGTGGAAAAAGTTGGATGCTGAAAGAGGAGAAAAGTCTATATCAGGTATATGCATTCTTGTGGTAATTAGGGGGGCAGCTTGGTCCCTGGCAATTTATATATATTACCCCTAAAAATCATTAAAATTTTCAATTGGACCCCTCCAATCTTTTCAAAACAATTACATATTGACCCAAAATAGAGAATTTAAAACTTAGTCCCAAAATAGAGAGTTCGAAAATAAATTTAGTAAACTGTGACGTTCATTAATTTTCGTTGTCTATCCAACAGTGTGTTCGGTTGCCCTTAGATCTTTCTAGAAATTATCGTTTTGCCCCTAGGGCTAAAACTTGTGTTCGGTTGCACTTAGATCTTTCTTGAAATTATCGTTTTGCCCCTAGGGCTAAAACTTGTCCATTTTTAAAATGTCGCTTCCGCATTTTGTTTTCTTTTAACACTTTGTTTTCATGTGAAATGACCATTTTGCCATTGGGGGCATACTTGGTCTATTTTCACCTTTTCGCTTCCGCATTTATTTTCTTTTGATTTCATGACTTCACGGAAAGTTACCATGGCGTTTTAGTGATATTGAATATCCCCCATAGACTTTGTTTTTGTTTCTGCTTCCGCATTTCGGATCCGATATCGGGTCAACTTTCGGGTCACATTGACAATCCGAGTTTGTGAAAATTCGAACGTCACAGTTGTCTTGTTGTCTTCTTGAAATTTAAACTAAAGTTCTACTTGAACCCTTATAACTATGTTTTTAAAAGCTCAAATATTGTGAAGAAACTCATTATTATTATTATAGTTGTTATTGCATAGTGTTAATTTATTTACTTGTACAAATATACAATATAATATTAAGTCGAGAGAGAGAGAGAGAGAGAGAGAAAATGACTAATGTTTCATCATGTTTAATAAAAAAGCTCTAAGCATTTTTTGTCAAACATTTTTGTACAATGATATCCACAAAAAAAAATATCTAGAATTATATAACAATCTTTATTGACATCTCGTTTAATTTAAAATTATTTTGTTTAGTTAAAATTCATTATTTTTTTTAATATTTCATCAAGCATATATTTCCCAAGTGAAATCAAATAAGATTTTGAAAAACTGAAACAATTGATGAAGAAAATTTGATTATCTGACAATACTTATTTATGTAAATCTTCTCTTTTTAATTGTAACTTATCATTTTTTCTCTATATGTTCCTTTCTAATATCAATTTTTCGTCTAGTATTTTTCTCATTTTTTCAATTTTCTCAAAGTATATATACTATGACTAGTATTTATAAAAAAATCATATTACAATTGATTTATAAAATTTTCAACTTTAGTTATATAGTACAAATCCGACCTGGTAATTTGTGTTCAATTATGAGATACAACATTTCCTGCATTTGCAGATACTGTGGTAAAAATGCCAATGAAGTATCATGTAGTTTGAAAACTGAATGGCAACATATATGCATTATTATGTTAAACTGCCGAAATAGCTTATTTTAGGTGACCAGAGTTTTTAAAAGAAATGGTATCATTTATTAAGGTCTAATGGGGATACTGGTGCAAAGGAACTTGGAAAGTTCACGATGGATAGGTGATGAAACAAATCCATGTGTTGCAATAAGGTGTCATTTCACTTTGGTTTTAATTTCATGCGTTCGAGATCAGCCATAGCTAGGTACTTGGGTAATGATTTTTTCTTCTACTCCTGCTATCATGTCTGGTTTGGGTGGCTTTCGTCATTTGGCTTATTTGTTGATTCACATTAGAGTAAATTGATTGATAGGCTATACACCTCTTAATGGGCCAAAAGGATCCAAAAAGCTTGTGGTTTTTTAAGTCTATTAGGCAAAAACCATGAATTTTGATACCTTTTAGTGGCTATATCCTCTTAGTATGACCTATTTGTAAAATGAGTCAACTAAGGCATAAAATTATGATCTCCCCTTTCCCTCCGGTCCCCTCCCATTCTGTTCACGCCTTTACCACATTAATTCTTCAAGTTTAAGTGAAGTCTCTGATGCTGCTATCTACTTTACTACCTAAGCTCACACGCAGTCAAATATACTGAGAATATAATTAAAAAACCAACTTGTTACTGGGAATACTTTTATTATCCAAGTTGCTTAATGAAGAATAGGGTACAATCTGTTGCTAATTTAGCTAGGAAAGAAGTGATATTATTGTATCATATACAGCATAATATGTAAACCAATAACCACATCTAAGAGGAAATAGATTCGAGTTTGTAGGTGCAAAGGATGAGAGGAAGGAAAGTGAGGATGCTGGGTGAGGTGTAAACTATATACATACAAGTTCAAGTTGTCAAAGAACTTTGATTATGGATAGAATTGAATGATTAGAAAACTTAATGCAACCAATTTGTGAACAAGTAAACTATGGCCAGCTTTGAGCGCCATTCATTGGAATATTTCAATTTGTTTGCATGACACTGCAGTTAGACCTTTTTTAAAAAAATTTATTGGGTGTTGTTTGCAGATGATTCGAGATTAAATGAAGGAGTACGTGTGAGGTTGAATTCATTTGGATGAAGGGGACTGTAAGCCTCCTAATCGTGGCTTTAGAACATTGGATAGTTGTTGGCTATATATATGCTAAAGGTTGTTTGTGAATTTCGTAAAACTGTGTCTAAACAACTAATGATTTTAAGTATGTCTACAATGAAATGTTTTCATATATGTTTTTTAAGTAACAAAGTGGAGAAGATGATTGATCCAGTGTTGGACCTTAAATGGATTCACAGATTGTTATTTTAAACTGATGGTAGTTCGTCTGTAAAATTTTGTGCTTTTGTGCCTTGAATCTTTGGAGATACAAATAGTCTGAAAGTATAAAGGCCTCTTTGGCTTCTGTTGCTAAAACAAAACAGTAATGCATCAAATTCCTCTTTTATGAACAACTGAGGGTGATTGACATTATAACCTTTTAATTGAAGGTGAACAAGGCGTATCATCATAAACCCTCCTTTATTTTACATAATTATCTTTACAGAAATGTTGCAAATCACCCCTTGATGTGTAATATTAGTTGGGAGGAGTTTTTCTCATATAAAATTTTAATGTACAAGTGACAAATTGTAATTTTAGAAAGAATATTAATAATGCTATATTCATACTTAATTGATTTATATTTATATTATGTTTTGAATGGTGAATTTATTTGCGTGGTTAATCTTGTAATTTAGTTGCACATGAGGGCATTTTCAGTTTTTATTTTAACTAAGGGTTGACTAAGATAAGAGTAGGGATGGTTGGAGTAAAGTAACTATTTTCACTAGTACAAATAGATGATGGCAACTATTATGAGGGGTGTTTTTCGTAACTTTTTTGAAATGTTCGATTAGCAGTCACAACAAATCAAAGGGCCTGATTCGTTAAAATTTTCACTGGCCTCATTTTGTAGGAGTGCACGAGCGATATCATCCTCTGTGAATGAAGCCTCAACCCTTAGATTTACTTACAACCATTCTACCCTCCAATTGATTCATCATCGCATGCTTCTTACCAAAGCTGCTAATGCCAGGAGGGGCCGAGCAACCTCAATGACACCCTCACCATGTAAGGCCATCTTCAATGCTAAAAGCTATTTTAGCATGTCAAATCTATATTTTGACAGATATTACCGTGTCAAAATGCTACATTTTTGTAATTCTGCTCCAATAGTGCATTTCATGCAAAATACTATTTTTTGACACAACCACTATTCTTTTTCAACTACCATTCCCACCATTCATATTTGCATCAGTAATATTAATATTAGGCATATTCCAAGTCAAATTTTAGACATTAGAAGGAAACTAAAATTAAACCTAATTAAAAAGAAGCAAAAATCTAAAATATCTTGTCAAAAAAGGACCCCAAAAAAACAAACAAACAAACAAATTTTTTATAATTTTTTTACCACTATTTGTGAATTAATTTTTTTATATAATTTTTTTTTTCAGAAATTTATATATATTATATATATATGTGTGTATATTATATATATTTGATTATATTATTATTAAAAATATATATTTTTTTAGGGCAAATCATTTCAGCCTCCCCAATCGCCTCCATCTCTATTCTCGTTCTCAACTCTGAGAACTTGCCCTCTCTTTCTCTCTCTCTGCAACTGCAAACTACAAAATCTACAAGAATGAGAAGTTCAAAACCCATATATTTGAGTTTATCTATCTGTCTGCAAGAATCCAAAGTTCAAAACCTATTACCTATATCAAAACCTATATCGCCGTATCATTGGAGATTGTTCAAAAAATCAAAACCCATATCTTTCAGTTTTCATCGCCCGCTGTTCCAATTCGGGTTCGCCGTTCGCAAGCTTCAGCCGCTGTCTCTCAACTCTCAAGCTTACCCCCTCTCTCTCTGTAACTGCTAATCAAGGTCTGTAGGGGAAGAGAAAATACAAAAATCAAACAACAGAAGCAGGAGGTGGTGTTTGTCGCCTTTAAGCGCCGGTCGCCGTCAATAATAGCCGGTCGTTGTAGATGGATGAGTGAGAGAGAGATTGTAGATGGATGAGAGCGAAAGAGAGACGGCAGGGCAACAAAATAAGGCAAATAGCTATTGCTATTTGTTTTGTTAGATATGGCACAAAAAATGGCAAAGGCAAATTTTGGCAGGCCATATAGCAGCCTATTAAAAAGTCCAATTTTAACTCACCTGTTATATTTTGAATTGGCAGCCTATATAGTAGCCCCATTGGAGATTCTCTAAGATATTGAATCTTCCTTTTTGCTAATTTGAATTAGGATACCTAGCGGGGGGAGGTGATGGATAGGCGCAATGTCCCCAACTCGCCCTATTCCATTCGAGTTTGTATCAATTAATACAAGAAAATACAATAAAACCAAAATACACTAATTAAGTTATAACTACACATGGATGTCAATTTGAAAATAAGATTCGAGAATCAAAAAATAGGGATAACTTGAACACACGCACACCCCCGATCATATGTACTACATACATCAGAAAAATAGTTATTTTCGAATTATTAACCCGCAGGAAACTAACCAAATGACCACTATAAATTGGGGAGCCCGAGCTCACCAGCGAGCACCAAGCCCTCGCATTCTAAAAGTATCAAAATGGTCCCAAGTATCTCCCAAATATCATTAACCAAATCCCATAATGTATCACATACATTTAATATCAAATGAAACACTTCACAAGCGCACATAAGTCTCAATACTCAAGCAATTCATGTCCTATAGTCTCCAATGTAAAGTCATTACATGAATTTCGATACAAATAACATTAAATATGATTATTTAAGATCATGGTTAGCATATCATATCATAAGTGAAGAATTCCATCAATTTATACTATAACATGTGACCAAATGATGGTATATCCATGCCTTAAAAATAAAGTTGACATTACTAGCAATATAGGCACAACAATCATGTGAGTTTAGACACCAAGCCCACATAAACTAAACACATGAATACATATGCAAATATATTATGATCTTCTCAAATATTATCATGTATATACATCATGTGAGTATCCGAAACGTAGAGCTAAACAATGTCATGCACAATATCATCATTTAAGAGCTAGGTATTAACAATCATGCATCATAAATACTCACAACTCACACTATACATACATAACACACACCACACTCCAAAACATAAACAAAGCACTATCTTAAAGCCATACTACACCCCCAAGCTCACTAGGAAAAGCTAACTCTAGAATCCAAAGTGAAGAAATGCTCCAAAATTGATGGTTTTGTATCCCTAGGTGTCCCCGTGCTTTCTCCCTTCTACAGCTAGGCAAGAAAATTAATGGAAGGCGAGTGAAATAAAGGTTAAAGCTTGGGCAACAATGGTGGTCTTTGGTAAGAGTAGGAAGATGAAGATTATAAAGGTTAGAGATAAGAAAATATTTGGTAAAAATATCACAATACACCTATTCTAACACTACCTCACACACACAAATTCACCCTACACTTGTCACTAATCCATCCCTCCACATGTCACACAACTTCCACAAATTGTACAAAAGTCCCTACATAAAAATATCTCAAAAGATAATTGCATAACTGCCCCAAAAGAAAATATCTCAAAAGATAATTGCACAAATGGCCCAAATGAAAATATCGCAAAAGAATATCGTACAAATGCCCTAATGGAATGAATGAAGTATCGAGAACTATTCCTGAGCACTTAACTCGGCATTGGGCCCACATGACCCAAGACAAAAAAGGAATAAAATAAAATAAAAATAAATGCGAGAAAAATGAAAAAGGACACCGGTCTTCACAATGTTTATATTTATGTGTTTGTGTGTGTGTGTGTGTATATATATATATGCGTAGGGACGGATCTAGGAAGTTGTGAAGGGGGGGGAGGGGAGTGAATTTAGCCTTCTTCTTTTTTTTTTTGTAATTTTAGGGGGGGGGGCAAAGTGAAAATTATATAAGTATATTATTGAAAATAAGAAAAATTAGTGGTATATATGTGATACCCCTCGGATCCGAGACACGGGTTGATCAGGCCCAAACCAGAGGGAATATCAAACAATTAAAGTATTTTAAATTGAACACAGAATAAAATTTAAGAATTTAAATAAGAAAACGAAATAAATATAAAATCCTCCAGATAAATAATTATGAATCCAACTAATGGACCCCTAAAAGAAATCTTAACTGAACTGGAAACTAAAAAATAAATTAAGTTAGAAACATCAAGAGAAGTCTTACGTAAACAGATGTATATGAGACTGTCTTCGACAAGCACGATCAAGCTCTAAGGCTGGATCCGTCCTGCACCTGAAAAGAATAATAGAAGAGTGGGTCAGGCCCACAAGCAAGTTCTAATCTAACTACAATCCATACAGTGACCTGATACGCAGATACACCATAGACATCTCACAATATCTATCTAGTCCATACATATAAATATCCACACTAAGGACATTCACTGGTCTATAATGAGGGTCTCAACCTGACTAGAAGGCAACATGCGAAAACGCACCCGAAGGTGGGCATGAGTACCTAGACCTAACAGGGTACACCTCAACCTATTATAACCAGCTACGCATCCACTGCATATACGCACCCTAACCAACGAGTCTAAGACTCAAGCTCATCTCGTGGTACCATAAACATATATATAAAGTCCGTCCAAAACCAGGGTATGTAGTTCAAATATTTATTAAACTGACATACAATAAACCAACTAGTTAGTCACTCAACTTATTCAGTTGATATGACTTAACTACCATCCATTAATCCAGGAAGCCACTCAACTTAGTTGCAGTTGATTTGACTTAACACAAATCGGATTCAATATTTATAAATCCATTCCTTTAATCCATTAGGTTAGGTTTAGACGTTTTGAGTTAAACCATCCCCAGTATGTCACCGTCCCATACCGGTGCATACAATCCTCCATATCCATGTAAATTACAACACTTATATAATAATGCAGCAATTTACAATCCAAAACTAATATCCAAATAATTGCAGAAAGAAGATTACAATCTAGCAATTAAAATCAAGTATTAATCAATGTATTTGCATCAAAGTATTTAATATTCTAGCAAATAACATCCAAAGCATGCATAGTTCAAATCTTAAACGTAGAATGACTGTTCATGTATCCAATATAAGATTTATAATCTTATTATACTCCATGATGTTACCCAAAATTAAGCTAAGCAATTTCATCATTTACAACAGTTAACAGTATGCACAGTTTTGTACTTTCATTCTGTTCTATCATTTAACATAGTGACATAAAACCATCCAAACAGAAGCTTAATTAACACTTAACATTTGAATTAGGAAATCCAGTATACTCTCAACTCAGTTCAGAAAAAAATTTAAAACACCCATAGTCCAAACAGTATTCCAAAAACAACCCTGTACGCATCAAAATGAAAGAGCCTGCTCTAAAACTTTGGAGCAGGCTCTTTTTAGAGCATGGAGCCGGATCCATGCTTCTTGGAGCCAGTTCTAGACATCTTAGAGCCGGCTCTTTTGGTGGTAGAGCCGGCTCCTTCCTCTATGAAGCCGACTCTCCTCTTCTCTAAGAGCCTTCAGTCCCCTGTGTTGCGTTCCAACTTCTCTGCTCCTTCTCCGGCTGATTCCTATCACTCTGTGGTATTTAAAACTGACCTTAAGAGTTTTATTTGAGTCTAGAAGCATCCCCAAGATTGGTTTACAATAATTTGAAAACAATTACAGAGTTTAAACTAAACCCAATAACCCCTCTGTTCCTTTTCACCCCTGCACTTAGGAGTCTTATATCATCCTAATAACATCTCCATGATCCGTTTACAGAAAATAAAAGCAAGTACGGTAACTAAAACTACAACAGATTTTAACATGCTTTAATGAATAGAACTGGAAACAAACATGCACAAACTGTAAACATATTTGATTTTAAAGCAAACAGATCATCAACAAAGCATATAATAAACATGTAAGTTTCAATTAGTGATTAATTCAACCCTAGAGATTATCTAGGTGCACAGAACACGAGCCAAGGGAAAGAGGAAGATAAGAACTTGCCTGTGATTTCAGTTATGAAATCTCAGCGTCGTCTCTAAGTTTCCGGCAACTACTGAACACCGGTAAACCTTCTATTGCTCCGAATCTAATCCTCAATCAACCTCCTTAGTCCTCTCTGTAAAATTCCCCCTCGAGCCTTGCTCTGTTTTCTCTCACGTCTCTGTTTTCTCTCTGTGTTTCTTTCTGTGTCTTTGATACGTGAATAGGAGTGATATAAAGTCTTTTTAAAAACCTAAGTCGTCTTAATGATATATTTATAGGTTTTAAACTAAAACCCTAATCCAAAATTTCTATCCGAGAAGGAAACACAACTAATGTTATTCTCTACCTCAGCTAAATATGTGAAACCTTAAAAGAAATAAATCCCTACGATAAACATTAATTTAATTAAATTCAATAAAACAAATAATTAACAATACAATTAATTAACAAACAAATATAATCAAAATGCCAATTCAATCAAACAACAAGCAAATAAATGTCAAATAAATCAACTAATGAAAATAAAACAAATAATACACACAATTAAATCAATTAAACAAATAATACGTAATTTAAACAATAAATTAAATACCAGGCCTATCCTTTTGTAATTAGGGGTATTACAATATACAAGTGAAAAAAATTTCAGTGGGGGCAATTTACTATAAGGTGGCTCTGTCCCTGTATATGCGTGTGTGTGTGTATGGATGAGAGGGGTGAGAAATGAGTTAGGGGTATTTTTGTCCATATAAAGAGTTAATAAGATTAAATTTGTAATTTCATTATTTAAATTGGTCAATATAAAGGTCAAATGGAGTTTTAGATATTTTATCACGGGTTAGAGTGGAGAGGGGTGTGTTTGTCCAACAGAACAAACCTAGAGAGGGTCATTGTCAAAAAGTGGGTCAAGTTATATTTACCTGTAATAAATCCAAACTTGTTGAGTGTTAGTGTAAATTACCTAAAAATAGTTCGACTGGTAAAACTGGTAGAGATTGGAGATTGGTGATTGGAAGAAAGAGCCCTAGTTAACATATATGTATATATATATATGTACACACAGGCATATATAACATCTATAGAAATCCATAAAACCTAAAAATATATAAAACACACACATCCACATCCTCTTAAACAAAAAATAAAATAAAAATAAATGTATGTTAGGGAGATTGCCGGAGGAAGTGGTTGGATGAAATTGTCGGAAGAGATGGTTGGAGGAAAGAGAAAAAAAATGAGAAATTGGTAAAGTAAAAGAGTTATGAGATGGATGGAGAAATAATAAGGTAATTTGGACCCTATATGAATAGTGAAAGTCGGCATATTCGTAATTATTTTTGTCTAGCTTGTTTTTTCATTAAATACTTTTCTAGTGTTTACGTTCTGGAAATTATGGGTCTCTCTATTCACGTCAGGTTCAATCCCATCATCATCCCTCAGCTTTCACAACTACTTACCGATTTTTTTTTTTTTTTTTTTTTTTTTTATGTGTCCCTACTATTATGGATTCTAGTCCCACAAGGACATGGAGGGTCTTGGACATACAAGGTTAGGTATTAGCTAGGGGTGGACTTATGCGGGTTGGGCAGACTAAGGGATTAGCCCACGCCAAACCCAAGTCCTGAGCCCATGTATTTCAACCTGCACCACACCACACGGGTTTTACGAATTTCTTGAGTTTCTCGAATCATCCCAATTTTTAATAACCTACAAATAAATAAACATTTCTTTTGGAAGGAAATAAAAAAATAAACATTGCAAGAAAATAAATGTTAAGCAATATAGCTACATACACTTGACATAAAGTAAAACCTCTCATATCATGTAACCAAAATCAACCAAACTATGTTAATATGATCTTATAGCAATAATCTATAATTTGTATTTGAATAGGCAACATGGTTTTGTTTTGAGAATTTAAGTGATTAAAACTTTGGGAACTTAGTAAAAAATTTCTCATTAGATTTTGGAAATAACTCAAAATTTTATATTCTTTAGTCTTTACTGCTCTGTTTCCTTCACTTATTACTTTAAAATTTTAAAAATAAACGTGTTAAAGTAAAAAATTAAGGTGGATAACATAAATCAATTGGTTGATGATACTATAAATAATTTAATTTTATCTTTATTTTACTTGTAAACTTTTCTTATATTTCGAGTTCTTTGAGTTTCTCGGGTTCCTTGGGTTAAAAAAAACTTTACACAAATCCCGCCCAAAATAAATTTGGGCTATACAATTTAAACTGAGTCTCATCCCACGGTATCAAATGCCGTGCCCACTCCCATAAAATTATCGGGTGGAAATCGAGTTGGTGAATTAGTCCCACCCAAGTTCCACCCCTATTGTTAGCATCACCAAATAACTTATGCTTTTGGGTCGAACAGCGAAGCACTCGGCCTGTGACAAACGGTATCAGATCAGGCCCAATTCTTCATCCGTGTGTCACACTAAACGCCTACACGTTGGTTTCTGGGTCGAGTATCGAGTCTCCTGCCATTAGAATGGACGGGTAGGCAGGGCGGGCTAACCACGAAAGTGTTGTGGGTTTGAGTGGGGTGAATGTCATGGATTTTTGTCACACATTGGATCCGAATAAGGGACCATGAATCACCTAGCCGGTGACACTACGCTACAAATTGGTTTAACATATTTGACTCGTCTTATCCAAAGTAATACATTTTTTTTTTTTCTTCAAATTCCAATTTAGTCCAAATATTCTAATTACATTTCAATTCTAATTCCAAATACCAAAAAGTATCACAATTATTATTATTTGGACATTAATATTAAAAAATATTGGTTCCCAACAAAGGGTAAGTTTTTTTAATAAATTAAATTAACCAATTAAAAGGTAAATTTCCAACTAGCCAAAGAAAACCTATTACAAACACTGGCGGATCCAGGGTGTGTTTTGGTGGGCTCAAGCCTACCCAAAAAAACAAATTTTTTTTTTTACTATATCCAGTTTTGGCCCAAACAAAAAAATAATAATAATAATAATACTAGTATTAACCTATTTAAAAAAATACTATCCCACTCCATTAATAATTTCTGGATATTATAAACATCAAAATTCTAGTAGGGCTGAGTGCGATTCATCAATTTAGGTAAGCCAGGCTACACGGCCCCTGCCCTTGATTGCAAACATCAAAGTTCTAGTAGTAAAGTGGGCTGAGTGCGATTAACCCATTTAAGTAAGCTAGGCTACACGGCCCACGCAAAAGAGCCCATTAGGAGGATATACATAGAGGATCCATCAAAAATACCAATCTCATTCTCATCTTATAATCGGACTATGCATGGCTACTGCCTTCCGTGTCTGTTTTGAACCAGCAGAAAAGAGAAGGAAATTCTCTGACGTATTGAGCGTTGATCAGTCAGGCGTGGGTGTCTCATCTCTAACGTTATATTCTTCTAAAACTCCCTCTTTCTCTCTCTATACTCTCTCTCTCTCACACACACACATGCTAATTTAATTTTGTGCATTTTGTAGTTTATGCTTCAAGGCTGACACCGATACTAACCGTTTGGATTATCCACTAAAACTCAAAAACAAGCCCAAACCAGAAGTCAAGTAATGTTATCTGGAACCTACTTAATCAGTTCAAACTAAATTTATTAGTCAGATAGCAGTTCTAAGATTATTGTTCCACTTGTAACCAGATTTAATTACCTTCACTAACTTTTATGACAATTCCGTATTGGTTTCAACCCATTTTTCAATACATCTTTTGGGGAGAGGAGGAAACTATGGAGATTTTATGTGTGTGTGTATATGTTTGGAGTTCAACATTTTCTTGTATAATTCCCATTTTTGTTCATGTGTTGTGTGTGAAATGAGTATATTAGATTCTATGAATTCCCTGAATAGTTCTGCTGATATTCTCTCTTTATACAATAATTTAGAAAAGACATCACGTGGGTTATAATAAGAATTTTAGAATGTCTAATTTATTCGAAAGCTTATGTAATTCCATGCAACATAACTCTTATTTTGTTTTCTGTATAAATACAATTTTACAATAAAAACGTTAGCCGATTTTGTTATTTAATATACAATACTTCTTCTATGATGAAGTTATATTTGATATTCAAAATGTAGGTGCTAGTGAAGATAATTCTGAAAACAACTTAGGATACTTCTTAAATCCTTGGAGACTGGGACGGACGGGGCGTTAACTCCCTCTCTTATATTCTATATAAGGAGTATATTTTTTTGGATAATAATTGGGTTCTTACTGTTGTTGTAGACCAATAATAAATGGACATATTTTATTTTAATTATCAAATAATAAATAATAATTAAATCACTATCTTTGATTTAGTAAGTGGATATTTACCCACTATCTTTGATTTGGTAATTAAAGATGACATATCCATTTATAATTGATCATCATCAATAGTGAGTATGTTGTTGTTAGGTCATTGTCCTTTTTTTATAATTATATATATGTTTTTTATAAAAAAAGAAATGATAGGTCTTTCGAATCGACTTATCTTCGGAATACAACGTGGTTGGATCACGTTGAAACTCTTAAAACAAAATCCCGTAAATATCTCTTTCTTTTCGACTCATTCCCAACCATGTTATATTACGTTATATTCGTAATATGAGTTGACAATTAAGGTCGCAAGACGTATCACTTCTCTTATAAAAATATGGAAAGTGTCCTCTTGAATTTTCTCCTTCCCTATATATATATATATAATCTTTATATTCTATATTTGTAAATTAATTTAATTCCAAAAATATCATTCTCTTTCTATATACATATATATATATATATATATATATATATATATATATATATATAGATATACACTCTTGAGTTATATACATTTATATTATATTGTAAATATAGTGATGGTGGACAATACTACAATATGTTTGGAGAAACATGTCTAAGAAGAATTAAGATAAATACTGTGGAATTAAGATAAATACTCTGTGAGAAATATCATGTCTGACTATTTGGGCAAGCATACCAACACAGCAAATGACAACCCTAGGCCACAAAATAGCTGCCTATGAGCTAGTGAGCACATAAGTGGCGGGGTTGGTTCAGGAAAGGAGTGTGAGAAATATCGATCACTTTTTAAAAATAAAAAAATGTATATTACACAGGTGCGTCTGCATAAAGATTTGGTATTTATAGAATGCAGTGTTCTCGTTGGGAGAAAAACTTTCAAGAGTAATACTATTAACGGTAGATTATTGGTCAAAATTTTATAACATTTCACTTGTTTAAATTACATTATTAACTTTGATGGACTCGTGTCAATAAATGAATTTTTGAAATAAATTAACTATATAATTCTTGTTTTGTCATCTTTCAAGTAATTGTGTTCATACTTCGAGAGAAATCTCAAACCTTGTAGTAGCATTGCACTTTAATATATATTTAGATATGATTTAGTTAATGATAATGAGACGGGGTATATAATTTGAGTATTTAGTACATTTACCAAAGACCCTTTTTACTTATTTTGCATTTGGGAATATCAAATTGATGCCTTGATTTTGAAATTAGAAAAAATTTAATTAAATTTCTTTTAATTTTAAATCCAAATAGTTAGAATAATTTTCATTTTCTTTTTTCCATTTACAGCATAAAAGCCCATATTAGTTCAGCATTTTCAATACCAAGGCTTCATTGTGGTTGTTTATAAAATGTAAAAATTTGGAGTAGTCTTATACAAATAATACTTCATATTTATAGATTTAATATAGTAGACCTCAATATCTAAGGATTATCAATGTGTATTATATGTTTGAAATAATTCAATTAGCGCTTAATTCGCATTTGAAATAATGTTTAAAACCTTGTTATTATATCCATTTTTTAAATATATATTTTCATACAAATACATCAAAAACTTTTCAGGGTAGATCTTCACTTAACAGTCCAGACAGGCTTATAAAATTTTAACATCCTATCACATATTTAGCCCAAAACTGAATGGACTGAGCTAAATGGACCCTGAGCCCGCTGAATCATGATGAGTTTCAGAAAGAAGTAGGACAGGTACAACCTATAGATCTGCAACTCTTGTGGGCTAATTGGAGCCCAACCCAAAAACAATTTAGCTTGGACAGTTTTAGTTAGAATTCCGTCCAGCCTTGGGCTTAAAAAATATGATCCGAGCACGGATTTATTTGTGGGGGGACAACCTGAACCTGTTCGAAATACGCTAGCCCCAGGAATCTAGTTTGTGCACCCAATTAGATGTAATTATTAATTATTGTTATTTTGGGAGTATCGAAACGGTTCTTGAATTAAATTTCTTCTAATTTTAAATTTAAAGTACCAATTTGATGTTCCCAAGAGCAACATATGTATTTCTTGCATGTTGAGCTCAAAATTTTATTATTTTTTTTCAATTATTGATTGTGTTGAAGTGCGATATTGGTTTCACATTAGATTTTAGTGCGAAGATTGGCAATTTGACTTCAATTTGGACTTTTATCTTGTCATTTATGGTAACATTACTATATTACAATTCACAGTATACAAATTCTTTCTTTGGGACATTTCGTTACTGTTGTCTTCAAAACTAATTTGAAAGTTAATATTAAGACACTTAATTCATTAAGATACGTTATTTGTCACATCTCCATTTCTCTCTTTCTCTCTTCTCTCAACCTCTCTCTAAATCTTAGTTACTAAGACCAAAATTTTCTCTTCCCTTTTCAATAACTTTCATATAATTAATTTACCCACAACCTACTCTTTCTCTTAAATCGTGAACTTTCAAAAAATTCTATCTCCAACAAGATTGATTCTTGTTATTCTGGCGGATGCATTTGTAGTTGTAAGCCCATCCATGCTTATATTGACCATGGATATTTGTATCTTCTTTGGATATTGTTACTGATTTTGTATCATTTTCATAACCAACAATTAAGATTTTAGGTTTTACTCAATTCACCATGTTTTAGCATGATAGTTCCGTGAGAAGAATAGGTGGGAGAATTGAACATGATATATGCTCCCCAATGATTAATTGTTGAAAGAAGATCCTATATATTATATATATATAGAGAGAGAGTGTGTGTGTATATGTATAGAGAGAGAGAGAGAGAAACTGAAGTTGGAAGTAAGGTTGAAGGAAGTCAGGGACAGGGTGGTGATATGTGATTCATTACAGTCCCACTGTACTTAGACGGTATTTCTAATGCAAAAGATGGCCGATTCTTCCAATGAATGAATCCTCCGTTTATTCGCCCGGGTCCTCGGAGTTGGAGTGGGTTTTGGAGATCCAGCCTATTTCTGCGGCCATCTTCAACCACTGTTACATCAAGATAAAAATTTGATTAAAATTAAGTATCCCTTTTCACCACTCCTCCTTCTATTCCCTTCATTTAATCCAATAAAAGTTTCAAATTCCCTCTAATTCCATCAATTTGGCACCAATGACATTATTCCAGCCCAGAGTTATCCAAATAGATTTATTTTTATTTATATGATAAAATATAATTGGTTGGTGATACGCGTAGTAACACACTTGCACTCTTACTTTCTTTAATGAAAGTTTTGTTAGAATTTTTATAAAAAATATATCGTGAACATAGTCATTATATTTTAATTTGCAAAAAAAACAAAAAAATAGAGTGATTGAATTGCTTTAAGGTAAAGATCAGAAGATCCGATAATTAAACTTATTTTTATTTAATTATGGTCGTTAAAATTGATTGAACTTAGTGTAAACTACAAACTATATTGTACTCTCAAGTGTTAGTAGTTGCAGACTTCCCCCCAATATTAGGCTCAAACAACATAATTAGGTAAAAGACCCTCTCCCACTAAGCTAAAGTACTTGCAAATGTTATATAATAATCTACTCTTTTGAATACAAATTAATATGTCTCTTTGTTTTATGTTCATGTACAACATACTTGAATGAAAAAATTATTAGATAGTTCCAGACCAATCTAGTGTGATATATAAATAAATGTGTCAATATTGTGTCAGTTTTATCCATACCTCTTTCCTAATACAACTTACCATTTTTATAAGAAAAAAATCTTGGCATTCCAATTCGTTTTTTTCGTTAAAAAAATATTTCTTCACATAATATTATTCTTGCCTTGGCCTTTCTTAAAATGGGGGTTAGTCAAAGATAATAGTTATTATCTTTCAATTCTTTCCATTTTATACGTTAATTATATGAGTAGTGATACTTACACGAAACAGTAAGTTATCTAACTGAATAATTTTTAATTGACTATTTATACCAAATACAACTAAGTGGAGGGTTTCACTTTCTTATTTGTTGCATAGTTGACCAATTAAAAAAGTAAGTCTAGTAATTCACTGCAATTATTTATATATATATGTATCATTGTATATTAAAAATAAAAACTCTATAGATTTGGCTTTGGTTAGAGATGATCTCTTTATTAGTTTTTAGAGATCTGGTAAAGAGAACTTGCTCGTGGATCTAAATCACGATTTATTTTTCAGCTTATTAGAAGTTCCAGTCTCGAGGTTGAGGATCCGCAGCTGGGAGACTGTCATTCATCTCCTATTGTTATTTATTGGATAATATTTTTAGGGATTCTTGAATTATAGGATTCTCGAGTTGTAACTATTGGAGAATTATTAATAGATTTATTATTTAATAGATTTTCCTTTAGCGACTTATTTTTTTATTTTCTTTTTGTACTCTGTGCTTGTTTGAAATACTTTAATTGTTTTGATATCCCCCGGTTTTGTGCGCGAACTTGATCAATCCGTGTTCCGAAATTAGGGGTATCACAGTGGCACAACCAATTATGGCAGTGTAGGTGGTCGTGTAAACTATAATTTTTCATGTCAAATATTAATCACAAATAAATATGAATCCCAAAATCTTAAAACTTCATTATTCTCACATTCTTATAATGTATAAATAAATAGTTAGATATAAATATCTCGATTCATGATAGTAAAGCTTGTTGATATCAAATCTAACGTCAAGATCCTTTAACAACGAACTAAGCTGTAACTCCAAACAATAGGCAAAGTATGGAAACTGATTTATCTCTCTTGGCCTTTTGCACACATAAACATTATAAGTGTTGTTTTCATTAGCATACATAATTGATATAAATATGCATTTTTATAAAGGCAAAGAGAGGACCGGTTTTTCTTTTAGTAACTTTAATTCTACTTTTCATCAAAGTAAGGAATAAATAGGAAAACACTTCTCCAATAATTAATTACCGATAAAAGTAGGAGTAATTTATAATTTGACCAAATAATATAATATTACTCTGATATCTATTTACTTAACAACTAATTAATGAAATATATCACATGTCCAAATTATATGGGTCACGCAATTAATAAATAATCTTACAGGTCGTTCATTCGCTGGAATACATGGTGGTGGTGGTTGTGGGGGATAGTAGTGATGGCGCCACCGGTTGTGATGGTTGTGCCGCTAGTTGTGGTGGTGTTTGTGAAAAAAAAAAAAAAAAAAACAAAAAACATTATTGGATGGTTTTTCGTGGAGTGAGGAAAAAAAAAAAAAAAAAAATCAACTTAAATCTAACTTTTGATTTTGGACACATGTTGTATTTTTATTGGACCACATCAACATATTGGATGTAACCTAAATTGGACACATGAATTGTCCTTTTTATTTTATGAAATTTAGAAAATTAGAACACTATGATAACTACATCCAATTTATGTGAGAATGTTGCGTAATCCAAACTTATCATATAATTGGTGTATATAAAGACAAAGAATGCAGCCAAAAAACCTTGTCATTTGGGGTCGAGGCGCGAGTGCCGGATTGGCGAAAAGTTATATGTCAGTGTGAGATTTGATCAAGGTTGAAGACACTTGGGTCAAATAATTTAAATTTCCACTCTCCAAACACCTCATTTTGGACAACATATGTCGCTATTGATCTTCGATTATGAAGAGGAAGAAAATTAGTATATATAGAGAGTAAAATGTGGGTTAATTTAGCATCTAAGCTCAACCAAGAAGCAGCAAATGAGTGCTTCAGTTGAGGTTAGAGAGCTTGTGGATGCTTGCAACCACGACAAGGTTGGTAGGACAAAGCCCAAGAAAAAGAAGAGAACAAAAAATACCAAGAAGAATACTACTTGTGACTGTTATCGTCGTAACCATAACCACCAAAGGTTGGTTTGTTTGTTCAAATTTCTCATTCTGTCTCAGGTACGGAGGGAGTTAAGGGCTTGGAGCACGTGCCCTTCCTGAATTTTGTCCTCCCCTTATATTCTATATAAATTTCTTGTGATTTATTTATGATTTTCTCTGAAAATCATAAAATTGACGGAGAGTCCAACTGTCGAACTCTCTATCACAATTCAATGAATATGTATGCTCACACACACCGTCTAGTCTGTTATCTCAAACATTTTACCAATTTGAAGGACACTAAATACAATAGTGATAATTTTAAGTTCTAATTGTATTAGTAATCTTATTTTCTGTTTGATGATTATACAAGGGAGCAAGGATTCATTTCATCCACAGCATGTCACGCCGTGTACTTCTTCTTGATTCAGTCACTGATAGGCCTACTACAAGTGAAGGCTCAAGGCAAAGATATTGATTCTCCCTTCAAAGCACATCCTGCAAAAATGGGAACTTCCGTGACGGCCATATGCATGTATGCCTCAGCGGTGCTAGTGAAGATAAACGTGCAAAAGCATCATGGAAGCTACTCTCTGATCTGCAAAAACGTCATTCTTATCTGTGGAGTTCTATCTCCGGTCTCACTCGTGTCGGTCTTCGTTCCAAACTGGCTCAGCTGGTTCATGTTCATCGCATGGGCCTTCTTGTCGACAACAGTGGGATGCAAGTTATTTCAGCATATCTGCCAAAGACTTTACCAAAAGAGTATACATGCAATTTGTCAGACAATAAACATGTTTAGAAAGTTTATGAGAAGCCGACTGATGGAGCAGCAACATTTTCTCGTCTAAATTTTGATAGCTTCACGTTTGTGGCAGCAATATAAGTTGGCAATTAATAGTCCTATTCTAATTAAATTCGAATGGCTTTTGGCAATAACTCATGAACAAATGTACAAGAGTTTATTTTTGGCTTATATAATTGTACACTACATTCTTGTTTGTGATGCATGTGTAGCCAAATAAATATTTTTAATTTAAAATTTAATTAAATTTTTTTAATTTTAAATCCAAATAGTTAGAATAATTTTCATTTTCTTTTTTCCATTTACAGCATAAAAGCCCATATTATTTCAGCATTTTCAATACCTAGGCTCCAAAGGTTTTCATTGTGCTTGTTTATAAAATGTAAAAATTCGGAGTAGTCTTGTACAAATAATAATTCATATTTATAGATTTAATATAGTAGACCTCAATATCTAAGGATTATCAATGTGTATTATATGTTTGAAATAATTCAACTATCACTTAATTCATATTTGAAATAATGTTAAAAACCTTGTTATTATATTGAATTTTTAAATATATATTTTCATACAATACATCAAAAACTTTTTAGATTAGATCTTTACTTAACAGGCCAGACAGGCTTATAAAATTTTAACATCCCTATCACATATTTAGCCCAAAACTGAATGGATTGAGCTAAATGGACCCTGAACCCGCTGAATCATGATGAGTTTCGGAAAGAACTAGGACAGGTCCAACCTATAGAGCTGCAACTCTTGTGGACTAATTGGAGCCCAACCCAAAAACAATTTAGCTTGGGCAATATTATTTAGAATTCGGTCCTGGCTTGGGCTTAAAAAATAAATCAACCCAAAATTCATTTTAGTCCGAGCGGTGTGGGGACAACCTGAACCTGTTCTGAATATGCTGGCCCGAGAGGAACCTATTTTGTAAGCCAAGATGTAATTATCAATTATTGCTGTGTTTGGGAGTGAAGGTTTTTAAATTAAATTTTCTTCAATTTTAAATTTAAAGTACAAATTCAGTGTTCCCAAGAGCAACCTATGTTTTTCTTGCATATTGAGCTCAATATATTTTTCTTTTCAATTATTGTGTTGCTGTACGATATTAGCATTGCTGGTTTCACATTAGATTTTAGTGTGAAGATTGGCAATTTGACAACTAATTAACTTGACTTCAATTTGGACTTTTATCTTGTCATTTATGCCAAACATTATTTATATTACAATGTACAGTATACGGATCATTTTCTTGGAACATCTGTTATGTGCAAAATTAATTTAAAAACTAATATTAAGACACGTCATTTATCATCTTTCTTTTCCTCTTTCTCCCTCCTCTCAACCTCTCTCTCTCTAAATCTTAGATGCTAAGACCAAAAATCTCTCTTCGGGTTTAAGTAAATTTCATGTAATTATATTACCCACAACCTACTTTCTTTGACGGATGCATTTGTAGTTGTAAGCCCATCTATGCTTATATTGACCATGAATATTTGTATCTTTTTTGAATATTGCAACTAATTTTGTATCATTTTCAAAACCAACAATTGAGATTTTAGGTTTCACCAAGTTCACCAGGTTTTAGCATGATAGTTCCGTTCCAAAAAAGGGCAATAATAAGGAAGAATGGGTAGGAGAATAAAACATGATATATGCGCCCCAATGATTAATTGTTGAAAGAAAGATCAGATAGATATATATATATATATATATATATATATATATGGAGAGAGAGAGAGAGTGTGTGCGCGTGTATATATATATATATAGAGAGAGAGAGAGAGAGAAACTGAAGTTGGAAGTAAGGTTGAAGGAAGTCAGGGAGTGGGTGGTGATATGGGATTCATTAAGGTCCCACTGTACTTGGACGGTATTTCTAATGCAAAAGATGGTCGATTCTTCCAATGAATGAATCCTCCGTTTATTCGCCCGGGTCCTCGGAGTTGGAGTGGGTTTTGGAGATCCAGCCTGTTGCTGCAGCCATCTTCAACCACTGTTACATCTATTCTCCTCCTGATAAAAATTTGATTAAAATTATCCTTTTTCACCACTCCACCTTCTATTCTCTTCATTTAATCCAATACAAGTTTCAAATTCCCTCTGATTCCATCAATTTGGCGCCAATGACATCATTCCAGTCCAGAGTTATCCAAATAGATTTATTTTTATTTATATGATAAAATATAAGTGGTTGGTGACAGGCATGGTATCACACTTGCAATCATACTTTCTCTAATGAAAGTTTAGTAAGAATTTTTATAAAAAATATATCGTGAACATGGTTATTATATTTTAATTTGCAAAAAAAATAAAAAATAGTGTGATTGAATTGCTTTAAGGTAAAGATCAGAAGTTCCGATAAGCTTATTTTTATTTAATCGTGGTCGTTAAAATTTAGTGAACTCAGTGTAAACTACAAACTATATTGTACTCTCAAGTGTTAGTAGTTGCAGACTTCCCAATATTAGGCTCAAACAACATAATTAGGTAAAAGACCCTCTCCCACTAAGCTCAATTACTTGCAAATGTTATATAATAATCTACTCTTATGAATACAAATTAATATGTCTCTTTGTTTTATGTTCATATACAACATATGTGAGTGGAAAAATTATTAGATAATTCCAAATCAATCACGTATGACAAATAAATAAATGTGTCAATATTGTGTCAGTTTTACCTATGCTTCTTTCTTAATACAACTCACCATTTATTTAAGATAAATTCTTGTCATTCCAATTCGTTATTTTATTTTATTTTTTTAAATATTTCTTCACATAATATTATTCATGCCTTGGCCTTTCTTAAAAAGGCTATTCTTTCCATTTTATACGTGAATTATATTAGCGATACTTACAACACTTGCAGTAAATTACCTAACAGAATAATTTTTAATTGGCTATTTATATCAAATACAACTAAGTAGAGGATTCCATTTTCTTATTTGTTATATAGTTGACCAATAAAAAAAGTAAGTTTAGTAATTCATTCTAATTATTCGGTAAAAGAATCATTTTCCTAATTATATTTATAGAATAAATTAGAACTTGTATTAGGTGAGATTGTTGATTAATCCAAACTTGCCATATAAATTGATAAGCCCGGTCAATAAAAATCACCATACATTTTTCATAAAAATATATATATAAAAAAAATTGATCTCACAATCTAATAAAAGTTGCTCTCCAAAGTGTGATTTTTTTGTTTTGCATATTGGGTTTTAAGATGAGAGCCGTGTATCAAACATTGGATATATATGCAACTAAAAGTCGAAGAAGTGTCCTTATTCCTTAACCCATTACACGTTAAAGACACAGAATGCAGCCAAAAACCTTGTCGTTTGGGGTCGAGGACAAGTGCCGGATTGGCGAAAAGTTATATGTCGTGTGTCGTGTGTCGTGTGAGATTTGATCAAGGTTTAAGACACCATAACTGTATATCCACTCTCGAAACAGCTCATTTTGAACAACATGTCGCTATTCATCTTCGATTATAAAGAGGAATAAATTAGTACATATAGAGAATAAAAATGTGGGTTAGTTTAACATCTAAGCTCAACCAAGAAGCAGCAAATGAGTGCTTCAGTTGAGGTTATAGAGCTTGTGGATGCTTGCAACCACAACAAGGTTGGTAGGGCAAAGCCCAAGAAAAAGAAGAGAACAAAAAATACCAACAGGAGTACTACTTGTGACTGTTATCATCGTAACCATAATCATCAAAGGTTGGTTGGTTTGTTCAAATTCCTCACTGTGTCTTAGGAACGGAGAGAGTTAGGGTCAGAGGCACGTGCCCCTCCTGAATTTTCTCCTTTCCCTTATATTCTATATAAACTTCTTGTAATCTATTTATGATTTTATTTGAAAATCATAAAATTGACGGACTGTCGAACTCTTTATCATAATTCAATGAATATGTATGCTCACACATACCGTCTAGTCTATTATCTCAAACATTTTACCAATTTGAAGGACACTAAATACAATAGTGATAATTTTAAATTGTAATTGTATTAGTAATCTTATTTTCTGTTTGGTGATAATACAAGGGAGCAAGGATTCATTTCATCAACAGCATGTCACGCCGTGTACTTCTTCTTGATTCAGTCACTGATAGGCCTACTACAAGTGAAGGCTCAAGGCAAAGATATTGATTCTCCCTTCAAAGCACATCCTGCAAAAATGGGAACTTCCGTGACGGCCATATGCATGTATGCCTCAGCCGTGCTAGTGAAGATAAACGTGCAAAAGCATCATGGAAGCTACTCTCTGATCTGCAAAAACGTCATTCTCATCTGTGGAGTTCTGTCTCCGGTCTCACTCGTGTCGGTCTTCGTTCCAAACTGGCTCGGCTGGTTCATGTTCATCGCATGGGCCTTCTTGTCGACAACAGTGGGATGCAAGTTATTTCAGCATATCTGCCAAAGACTTTACCAAAAGAGTATACATGCAATTTGTCAGACAATCAACATGTTTAGAAAGTTTATGAGAAGCCGACTGATGGAGCAGCAACATTTTCTCGTCTAAATTTTGATAGCTTCACTTTTGTGGCAGCAATAAGTTGGCAATTAATAGTCGTATTCTAATTAAATTCAATTGACTCATGAACAAATGTACAAGAGATTATTTTTGGCTTATATAATTGTACACTACATTCTTGTTTGTGATGCATATGTAGCCATATAAATATTTTTAAGATGGATAATACTTGTCACTGTCCTAATTGCAAATAATGTTTTGAGTTACTTTTGTGCACAATCTTCACTCATTTGTGCTTATGCAATATTTATAACAATTTGTTTTGAAACACTACACAATCACAATTTTGTAGTATATATATATATTTTGCTACAACAAACAGACTAGAAAGAAGAGGTAACAATATACAGTCCGTGAGAAGAGCATTTAACAATTACGAAAGCCATATGTTCTACTACAATTTTGTAGTATATCAAACACTACACAATCACAGCTTTCACAAACATCCTAAACGAGGATATAATACAATGTAAAATGGATAGTGTTAGACATAAAAAAAAAAAAAAAATGAGAATAACAAATTAATGTAGCAAAAGTGAGAATGTTAAAATGGATGATAGGAGTAATTGAAATTTAAATTGACATGAGAAATTAAGTGTAACATTTGTTCGTTCTAAGGTTAAGGACAGTAGACAAAGATGGCATAAACATATCAATAAGAAAAGAAAAAAAAAAAAAAATTATATAAAAGGTAGGAGGTAGAGAAAATCTATTTATATGAGATTGAAACAAACATCTCCCCTAATTTGCGCGAAAAAAAAAAAAAAAAAGAACTCTTTAAATCACCGGACAACTGGTGCAAGTTCATTACATGTTATTTGCCCTTTCATAATAGTAGGGTGTAATATATATATATAAATAAATATTTTTTTTTTGTGTATAGTACTCCCTCTATCCCTTTATGGTAGTCTAATTTAACATTTCGTAGTTTTTAAGGCAACAATTTTTATGATATTTTATTAGATTGACAAAAGATGCATTTTTAAATTTGTCCTACTCTAAAAAAAAATAGTGTATAAAAAGATGTATATTGACAAGTTTATTAATAGTAATATGAAAAAGTTGTTTTTAATGAGTTTTACTTATTTTGAAATTTTAATTAATTTAATATTTCAGAGACAAATTAGAAATGTAATAAAACGTAATATATTAATGTTTAAAATATAACAATTAAAATGAGACTGTAAAAATAAAATAATGAAGTATTGATATAGGACGGAGGGCTTACATAAAATTGAGTTGGAGCTTTTGTATAATTTGTCTCAATGTGTTACACAATCCGCGATTTATTTGCTTAATACAACATTTCTACTATCTTCTTGTCCGGTCACCTCTGCAACTACCACCGTGAACAAAAATGCACAAACCAAACCCTAAATTTCCGTACAATTTGAACAGACCACTTTCAACAGACACGGTGATGGATTCAAAGCAACTCATCGACTCTCTCACCGCACACATCTCTCTATACCACTCATCTTCTCATTCTCTCTCTACAAATACTAACCCTAACCCTAGGTCTTCCATCCTCAAATGGTTCTCATCTCTCACCGTCCATCAACGCCAAGCCCACCTCACCACCGTCGATCCAAACTTCATCCAAATTCTCCTCCAAATGCAAGGCAAGCACCGATCAGATGGTCACGGTTTCTTCATCATCCTCCCTGATCTACCCTCTGGCGACCGCCCGTGCCTTCCTACTCTCTGTTTTCGGAGGTCTCACGGCCTCTTAGCTCGAGTTAGCGGGTCAAATGAGTCCGAGAGGATGATTTTTGAGGCAATTCGGTTTTTCAATTCGAGAGAAGGGGAGAATGTTGTGGATTGTTCGTGTAACTCGAATTGCCTCGATTCCATGACTGTGTGTGAAGAGTTTGTTGAAAACGTGGATCGGTTTGTTGGAGTGATGGATGCGGTGTCAAATGGGGGATTTTTGAGGGGGGAGGAAAGTGGGTTGGGTTCAGATTGGGTTGAATTGGAGTGGTTGAAGGCGAAAGGGTATTACAGTATCGAGGCTTTCGTGGCGAACAGGTTGGAGGTGGCCTTGCGGTTGTCGTGGTTGAATTCTAATAATGGAAAGAAGAGGGGGGTCAAATTGAAAGAGAAGGCTGCCGCTGCGGGCATGACAGCAAATGCGTATTGGAGGAAGAAGGGGTGTATTGACTGGTGGAGAAAGTTGGATGTCGAAATGAGGAGAAAAGTCTTTACTACAGTCTTGGGAAAAGCGGCAAAATCTCTGGTACTCTTGGAAACTTGTATTCTTGCGTTCAATTATCGGATACAAAATTCCCAACAGTTGTATATAATGTGGTACAAAATGCCAATGAGTGTCATATAGTTTGAAAATGGGGCAGCAAAATGCATTGTTTTTAATTCCTAAAGTCGCATGTTTTAGGTGACCAGAGTTTCTAAAAGAAATGGTATCATTTAAGTGCTAATGGAGATACTTGTGCAAAGGAACTTGGAACAGTCCATGAGAGCGAAGGGTAGGTGATTAAACAAATCCATTTGGAGATGTGTTGCAATTCGGTTCCATTACACTTGGGGTTTAAGTTGAAGTGTTTCAAACAAGCCGTAGGTGTCTAATGCTGTTCTCTTCTACTCCTGTTATCCTGTTTGGTTTGGGTAGCTTTGTTCATCTGGCTTAGTTGTTGATTTAGATTAGAATGAATTGATAGGTTATACACCTTTATTGGTCCAAAAGAATCCGTTCAAGTATCTATTTGGTTAAGCCATCATGTAGATGAAAACCAATGAAATTGTATGAAAAGATTATTGTGTGATTATGCTTTTATTGTGGATATTAGGCAGCTGCTTTATAATTCTTCACCCTTTAAAAAAAGGGTTGTCACCCAACTCTGGTCCTGCTACAGGGTTCTGGAAAGTAGGATTGGTATTTCACAGAGTAGCAGCTTGAGACTCAAATTTGCACCAATGACACTGATTTTCAAGTCTTAAACTGCTGAACCAGGCAATAACCCTCACTCCCCTCCCCTCTCTCCCCCTAAAGGAAAAGAAAGAAATACACTGCGCTAGGTGTGATTCAATTATGTAATTCTGTGTTGTCACATCTTAAAGAAGTTAAATGACATAGGATTATTATATGATAAATCTATGGGGTTCAACGTTCTTCGTCTTGGCTTAATTGCAATTTTTGCATATCTCATGACTAAGATTATGAATGTGGATGCCAACAATGATCTGGAACTTTAAAATTAATACATTGAGGATTTTGCTAATGTATAAAAGGAAGTGTGAAAGTGGAGTATGTGATATGCATGTACTACGTCGAAGGTTGAGCCCCACATAAGACTATACAAGTGAGGTTTTGTAGGTCATTTCTCAAAGAACTACATATGACACCTACGGGTAAACATTTCTACGAAGTTGTATACTAAATCTAATTAGAAAATCAATTGCCTAGTGTGATTCCAATTAGTTAAAGCTGTTGAGAAAGGTAGATCTGCTGCAAACCTAACATTTGACATCATTTACGCTAAGTTGTTCTCCCTAAGTTAGGACTTGTATTATTCAGGAAAAAAGAGTTACATTTGGTAGCAGTCTGAGCTTATATTATTGCACTAAACAATAGCCTCTAAAACAAAATCTACTATTAATTAGAATCTCATCTATACTTCAAAATTGCCCGAATCAGTCATTTAGAATCCTTGATTCAAATGAAACATTAGGCGTACAATGTTCTTGTGGAATAATATATGCTCACTAAAGGCTGTATGTGACATGGACATTCATTTATCACTACCTGCCGTACTAGAATTAATTAATCTTATACAAATGGCCTAAATTAGTTTGATTGTCCTACTTTTGTTAAGAGACTTTCTCATTGGGGTTTGTATAGTATTTGGGTTTTTAACTATAGATGAGTTCTGAAGTATTTATGTTAAGGTTCTTAATGATGGATTTGGCTATCCATGTATTGGTATTGATGTCAATATAGGATTTTTTTTTTTTGGAAAATATTTCATATTGATAGATCCTAGAAATTATGAGAAATTTTTGAATCATTGAATGGGATTATGAAACATATTAATGAACACTTAGATTGAATATTCAATTTGAACATAATATATGTATATATATGTATCTATATATTAGTTGGTAAAATATGTGGTATTTTGTTACAATTGAATTTAATGGATATTAGCACACAAAAATGTTATATTGTGGCAGGATTTAATATTGCTGCGCAAGAGAACTCTAGTAGTTTTGGTAATTTTGGGCTAATAAGTTTGAAAGGGGCAGCACTGTATCCAAAGTAGATCCTAGCCCCACTCGATGTGAATTGTGATGAATGGAACCAATGCATTTTAGACTTTTTACTCGTGCCAAACTTCCTTTCTTTCACTGGGGATCCATGTGCTTAATTGTAAGTAGTGCTTTTTATTGTTATTGATCGTGCTGAGATTATCTTCCTGTGTGCTGTTAAAGAATCTTTCTACATCGTCAAAAGTGCATGCTTTTGCTCTTGAACTCAAACAGAAACCACAGTGCTTGCCTCGTATGAGAATTTTGACCTATTTATTTTTCCACTGCTTTATTGTCCATGGAGTGTTTAATAGTGCACCAAGCTGGTTAGTTGTACTAGTTGCAGTGTGATGCAGCACCATGAATTGCTAAGATCAGTCATAACTTTATACCGAGCTAAAACACCTGCATGTACATAATCACAGATTTAAGAGAGAGAGGGTTCATACTGGTTGTTTTTTGTTTCAAAGAATTGTTAAAACTGCTGTTATTGTTGGTTGTGTTTGGTCAAACAGAAAACCTTATGCTGTCAGCTAGAAGAAATTTTTAGGTGTAAGGAGAGATTCTTTTTAGAATTTAATTGGAGAGACATGAAAAAGGTTTCCGTGAGCTTCACCATGTAATATCCGTTGACATGATATGGAGTTTCAAGACAATATATATATATATTTTTCAGGAACTATAATCAGTCACAACAAGTAAAACCTCACAAGTAACACCCACCATTCTTTTTCCATATTTTATTTTGTGCAAAAATATATTCTTCTTGCTCTATGTCAGTATGTTGCTTTGCAAGTGCAGCGATCTTTGTGTAATTTTTGTCAGCAATCCTTTGTCCAGTGGTATTTTCAGTTGTGTAGATGTCTGTAATGGCCCTAGTCGCCGTTTTTATTTTTTTCAGTAGTTCCGCTTCCACCTTGCCTTTTCTGCCAAAGTTTCATCCTTCTCTCTCTCTCACTAATTTTTTTCGAAGTTCTCCGACATCTTTTAATTTTTCGTTGATATAGCCCATGTGAGAAACAAACTAATTTTAAGGGGTGAGGCTGCTTTTTATTTATTTATTTAAATAGAAAAAAAAAAGATGGGGCCTTTTCTGGTTGACTTGAAGTAATAATGTCTTAATTTTGAAGGGGATTCAACCAATATGGCAATTTTGTTTTGGGCTGTGTTTTTTTTATTGCAATGTGGGTAACATGGACCTGTTTTTAAAGCTCAGTTATTTTTTGAATTGAACTCATAATAAATGGGGGGTACTTTCTTTTTATAATTTTAAAATAGAAAAGGATGGGGCTTCTTTCTGGTTATAATAGAGGAAGAAGGTCTGAACTTTGAAAGGGGTATCACCAAAGAGCAGCTACCATGTTTAAGGTTATGATTTTCTAATTGGAATTTTACTTATAACAATTAGTTTGAATTCAGTTAATTTCAAAATTAAATGAACTCGTTAAAGCTTTGATTCAACGAATTCATGTTGGCTACATGAATCCTTCTTCCCTGATTGCTTTATCTAGAGCCATGGTTAAATCCATGGTGATTATGTCCTTATTCCGATTTGGTAATTACGGCGAGTTCAGTGCTTGTGTTTTGTTAAGATCCTTAAGAGGAGTGATTATTTATTTATTTATTATTGTTATTATTATTTTGTGTGTGCCTGTGTGTGTTTTGAAAGGCTGCTGCTCTTTGGAGTAAGAATGTGAAAGATGCTGATGTATTTTGATCAAAGAGATGTTATATATATGTATATATTCGGCAGAATTAAATTGCATTTGGTGCAAGTACTATTTTTACGCCTCTGAATAGCTTGTTGACAATATCTGTTCCATGAATATCACCATTGAGCATACTAAATATTAATTTGATCGGAGGTTAAACAGCCACAATTTGTTCAGTGTTCATATTAGTATTGTTTCAACTTTGCAATTATTGAAATGTGGGCTTGTAGAATGTGTTGGGATGCATGACAAGCATGATAGGTGTGCTTAGTCTAACTGTGGGTTTCAATCTATTACACCCACAAACATTTTGGAGGTGTAAAAATTAGCAACTCTTTGTACCATGATTTCCTCAAATCTTACTCTTTTGTCCGAGTGGGAAGAGGAATGGAGCAGAAAAAATTTGGTGAAACATACAACTTTTCCACAATTTGAAATTAAGAGGGATTGCCACTGTTGGAGATTCGGTAAGAGAATTTTGCACATACGATATTTGCACAAAATTATTATAAATTACCCTGATTGGCTCATTGCTGCATTGAAAGTCGGGAACTGTGAGCCCATTGACAAGTTGGTTGGTCAATGTGTCAAAGCGGGGGGGTGCAAGCTTATATATGTTTATAGGAAATAATCCTTTGATGGGGCTGCTGTTGTGTCCTTGGAGTTTGTACATTTTCCTCATTGTGGAGGTTTACTTCAATTAAATTTACTATTCTGTATTAAAGTTTCAGCTTGAAACTTTAATTTTGTATGCTGACTTCTGATCATCACAATGTTTCAGACGATTGAGATATTGAAGGGGGCAGATAATAGCTTGGATGATAAAATGTCGCTAGTTAGTGCAGGAGCAGAACAACCATTGAAATATAACAATACCATGTTATGTCAAAAGACCATCTGTACACACACAGGAAAAGATGTATCCATTGATTTGACTTCCGCTCCTGCTTCAGTTTCTGGAAAGCCTTCTTCATTTGTCAATGCAGTCAACGGTTTATTTGTTCTTCTTGATATTTTGGATTTATCATTAGCTTGTCAGCATAGTAAATATGATCAAGACAATCTATTCTTTAGTTCATTGGTTTCTGTCAGCACCATTTCAGATTGTATATTAAGGAAATTGCGAGGGTTACTCATGATTATTTCACTTGATTGTACAAAGCTTGAACTACTGGACGAGGGAGATCTGAAAGTCCCTCCAAAAATGTCCAAAGAGAAGCCTTGTGCCAATGGCCGTAGAAAAAAAGGGAAGACCCGTAATATGAAAAGGCCCAATCCTGTTCCAAGATCTTCTGGAGATGATGATCTCCCACTTTATAAACTTCCCAAGGTACCATTCTTTTTATATATTGTATTTAGGAAGTCCCTCATATGTATTAATTATTTTGAGATCTAGTTTTAATTGCTTCAAAGGATATTTCAGGATTGTGGGTCTGGATTGGTCCATAAAGATAGTGAAGATGTAATTGGGTTGAACGGGATTGCTTGCACACTTCAGGGGAAGGGTCTTGATAGAGGAACTCCTTTATCAGCAGTTGACATGGTTGTACTCAATATTCTATTTGGATCATATTCTTCATTTAGATTTAAATGGTTTATAACTGATTGACTGTCATCAGGAACATGACCAAGGGTCTATTAAAGGAAGTATCCAGAATTCTAAGAGGAAGAGTAGGAAAAAAAGCAATAAAAGTAGATACTCTGGTTTAAATGATCCAGCTGAAGTTGGAAACTTCCAAAAAAAAGTCACAGAAATTTCTACTCCCCGTGAAATTACTTCGCAAGTTGAGGCCACAAACCCTGATTGGTTATCTGATAAGTCAATTGTTCAGTATGCGCCAAATGATATTTCAATTGGTAGTGAGAAAGACATGCTAGACACAAGTCCTAATAATTCCACCAGTGGGCCTATTAGGGAGGACAACCTGGTCCAAAGCAGCCAAGAAGAATATTTTGATGATTCTACAGAATGCAGTCATACTGATTTCAAACGGTGTCACTCCTTGGACATAACAATAGATTATCACAGCATGTCCTCCAGAATAGGAACTGTAAGTTCTAGAATGGATTATAATGGAACAACTCCTGCTTTGCCTTCAAATGAGGTTGATGGTTTTCTCGTCACTGAAGTGATCGACTGTCGTGCTGGACTTTTAAGTGAAATTGACAAAAAGTCCGTCTTTTCTGATGTTCTAACAAATTCAGTTGGTCCAAAAGAAAAGATCTCCTCAACTGGGAAGCAAGAAAATGCAAGAAATTGTGATACTGGGTCCATAAGTTCTTCAGGATGTCCTTCATTTGAGTGGCCTACTGTATCTTCTGTTCGTTTTCCATCTGTTAATTCACATCTCCCAGCTGCCACTGATAGATTGCATCTGGATGTTGGTCACAATTGGCATAATCATTTCCACCGATCCTTTATACAAACAGTGCATCAGTCAAGAAATCCTTCAATTGACAATGGGGGTAACCGGAATTTGTCTCGACCATTACCAATGAGTTTGGATTGGCCCCCGATGGTACGTAGTATCAATGGATTGGCTTCATCGGTGACATGTAGTTATGATTCTGGTTTTATCTTAAGGCAGCCTTCTTTTCAGCAGGGTTTCACTGCTCAAAGCGTGCAGCCCAGAGGAATGACCAATGAGGATGAAAGAATGTACTCTGGAGATTTAACAGACTTGTCTGATCTACAAACTTCACAGGAACTAGTAGATGAACTTGACAACCACTGGATATCAGAGGAAGAGCTTGAGGTGCATGCAGTTTCTGGGATGGATTATAATCAATATTTTGGTGGGGGAGTGATGTACTGGAATCCTTCTGATCATCATGGGACCAGTTTTTCTCGTCCTCCTTCTCTTAGTTCAGATGATAGTTCTTGGGCTTGGCATGAAGCTGACATGAATAGGGCTGTTGATGATATGGTTGCATTCTCTTCATCTTACAGTACTAATGGTCTGACTTCTCCATCTGCCGCATCTTTTGTTTCTCCTTTTGATCCATTAGGACCAGTGCACCAGGCCCTTGGTTATGTTATAGCAGGTGGTGAAGTAAATGGAAAGGTGCTGCATACCCCATCTACAGTGACAGATGTAGCAGCAGACGAGAATACCTCCGGATCTTTGTCCAATTTGCCTGTTGATGGTGAAGTGAAGGCAGGAGATTCATTTCCTTACCCTGTTCTGCCACCAATTATCATTCCGAATATGTCACGGGAAAGATCAAGGTCTGATTTTAGGCGTAGTCATGATCATAAAAGTCCATGTGTTCCTCCTAACAGGCGGGAGCAACCTCGGATCAAGCGGCCACCTTCACCTGTAGTGCTTTGTGTTCCACGTGCTCCTCGTCCTCCTCCACCCTCTCCGGTAGGTGACTCCAGAAAACACAGGGGATTTCCAACTGTTCGGTCTGGTAGCTCCAGCCCAAGGCAATGGGGTGTGAAAGGATGGTTCCATGATGGAACTAACTTTGAGGAAGCTTGTGTGCGCATGGATGGTAGTGAAGTGGTTTGGCCCACCTGGAGAAATAAAAGCCTTTCAGCACATCCCATGATTCAGCCTTTATCAGGCGCTTTGCTGCAGGATCGGCTCATCGCAATCTCCCAGCTAACTCGTGATCAGGAACATGTAAGTATATTGTTTTAGCAATTCTGTTTCAATTTCATTTTTAGGGTTCTCAATTGCCCATTTCTTGCTGAAATTGTTAATTACAGCCTGATGTTTCATTGCTTCTGCAACCACCTGATTTACTGAACTGTTCTGCACGTAAGGCATCTCTCTCTCTGCTCCACAGCCTCCTTCATGAAGAAATTGACTCCTTCTGCAAGCAGGTAAAGTGTAGATTAAAGTGTGTTTTTCTCCTTCAGTTTTTAATTTACTGCAGCTAAATTCAACTAGGAAAAAAAAAAATTTGCAGCCAAATTTTCCGCTTCATGGCTTTTAAATCTTGTAACTTCTAGCATCCATGCAATTTGCATGATTGATAATTAATGTCACACAATGAAATTCAAGGTTGCTGCAGAGAATATGATTAGGAAGCCTTATGTTAATTGGGCTGTCAAGCGGGTTACAAGGTCTCTTCAAGTCTTATGGCCCCGGTCTAGGACACACATCTATGGTTCAAATGCAACTGGTTTGTCCCTTCCAACAAGCGATGTGGACCTTGTTGTTTCGCTTCCTCCAGTGAGGAACTTGGTGAGAAATAACCTGATTTAATCAATCTGGTTTTACTTCCATCTCTTGTGCTTTTTTTATTTTATTTTATTTTTTTTCTATAGGAAATAAACTATTGTCTGGACATTTCGCAGGAACCAATTAAAGAAGCTGGGATCTTGGAGGGTCGCAATGGTATTAAAGAAACTTGCCTCCAGGTATGCAGCAAATGATACAAATTGTTTCCATGGTTGTGAGACAGTAGGCATAATTGACTTTTAACCTTTTATTTTTGGCTTTCCTGTACTTCTTCTCTTTCATTGAATTCTTCTACTTTTTAAACTCTCTCTTGCTTTGTCCAACAAACTGATTGTTGCTTGTACTTTTTTGTTTAAATGTAAATGAAATATCCCCTGAAGGATTACTACAGCAGGCCAATTGGTTTTCTTCTTATTGTTTGGGGCGATGTGTGAATTTTTGAGGGGTATGGATCTATAATCCATCTTTCCAAACATATGCATTTTAGGCGATATGAGTTGTAAATCCATTGATTCAGGGGAAAAAGAAAGAGAGTTGTAAATCCATTGCCATCATTTCTAACGTTATTTGCATTAATTCCATTTGTCCCCATTAATTTTCTTCTCTGTTTTTTTTTTTTTTTGGTGAGTTGGGGTTGGTGTTTTGGGAAAGGTATTGTTAGAAATTTTCTAATTTGGCACTATTTGGTTGAAAAGAGATGGGACAACTTCAAAAGAGTGGTCACGACTTGGTTGGAAAGAGATAAGAGAACTTCCCATTTATGCATAATTTTTACTGAAACTTAAATTGCCCCGAGTTATAGGGAAAGAAAATTGGAAAATTTCAACAATGTTGTACATCACTGTGTCCTAATTTTTAAGGTTAATCGCTGACTTTATATAAAGCAGGTGCATAAGAGTGACAGGGTCCACATTGAGGTAATGTTAGAGGAAAAGGGTAATACCAAAGTTAATGTGACTAGAGTTAGTAAGGAAGGGTATGGTAATATGTGGTTGTACTGAGTCTGTAGCCTTGGTTTAGATAAAGTGGAATGGAAAAATAGGATTTATGTCATCCCAAGTAGTTGGGAAGAAGGCGTTGAGTTGAATATATAAATTAATCAGTCCTTTCCTTTTTTAGTGCTGGGAATGTAACTATTGTCATCTTTGGTATTACCGTAGCCTATTGTTGAATTAACAGTGCCAATTTTGCCTTCCAGCATGCTGCTAGGTATCTTGCGAATCAGGAATGGGTTAAAAATGATTCTCTCAAGACTGTCGAAAATACAGCTGTAATGCCTCTTACCTTGGAGCACTATTATTTTTCTTTATTTCTTAATATAATTTTTTTATCCTCATGCTTCATCTCATCTTGCTATTGCCTTTTCCTGCTTTCCAGATACCTATTATCATGCTTGTTGTGGAAGTTCCTAATGACCTTATTATCTCTGCTACTTCCAATGTACATGCAATTAAAGAGGAACCAACTCAGGTGACTGGTGAACTGGCCAATCTTTTTCAGACTGATTTGGTTGGTTTAGAAAACTCTACTCCTTCAAAACTTTCACAGATGGATAATGATAACGACAAGAATGTGAAATCAGTTCGTCTTGACGTCAGTTTTAAGTCGCCATCCCACACAGGTTTCCAAACAACAGAACTGGTAGTTCTCTATCTTAAATTTAAAACTTCTTATTTTATAAGTTAACTATACAGTTCTGAGATCTGTCTTGACATTTTAACCCATTAGAGTTTCTGGCTAAATATAAATTATGTTTGTCTGGCTTGTACAGTTGTACTCTTTACCTCGTTAGGTAAAAATTATGGCAATGCAGAACATTGTTCTTTCTAGTGGGATGTGCAATATTTTGGGAGTGTTCTTGTGAAGCTGATAGAATTTTTAGAGCTAATCATAATTGTCATTAATGCGTCTCCCTCTACCTTTTTTTTTTCACTAATGATTTAGTGTTTGAGATATCATGTCTTCATGCATGTTTGTTTTGTGTTAACCTTTTTTGTGCTTCAAATTTGTGTCCAGGTTAAGGAGCTCACTGAGCAATTTCCTGCTGCTACGCCCCTTGCTCTGGTATTAAAGCAGTTCTTGTCAGATCGTAGCCTGGACCAATCCTATTCAGGTGGCTTAAGTTCATATTGTCTGGTGAGTAGTGATGCATTATTTAATTTGATGGTTCAGTAACTAGCTTTCTACATGGGAGTACTATTGGCAAAGAGTTCTATAGATACTTGGTGTTCTATGATTAAGTATTAAATTTGTTAATGGTTGTTTGCTGTTCACAATGCCATATAAGGAAAATGCTTCAACAAAGATCATGTATAATGTGAAAGAAATGGCTGGGGTACCCTGTATCATTGAGTTCTTAAAGTGAAAAATAATATATTTCTGATACCAATATCCTATGCTAAAGTTCACTCAGGCTCACTTTCAGATGATTTCTTGTATAAGGTACATTATTTAGTTCAAGTTTTGTATATATTTAAGGGAAAATTGCACTAAGCTCCCCTTGAGGTTCAGTCAAATTACACCATGTTCCCCTCTTGTTTGACAAATTACACTGACCTCCCTTGAGGTTTATATCTTTATAGCACCGTGTTCCCCACCGTTAACGGCCGTTAATGGTCAGTGCGGTCAACGTTTGTAATCGCTGATGTAAGCGAATTTTATAGTTTAAAGTTCCTAAAGTGTTTTTTTAGTTGCTTTGTCAACCCATTCGAACCCATAAATTGCTCCGTTTCCCTGAATGTCTGCGATACATGTCCACAAACAAGGCAATAATACCTCATGGAAATCCAAACTAAAATGCAATCTGAATGGTAAATGTGTTTGCATGGCATATATGTAAAATTATGTATAACTTTTTTCCTGCATGGTTCTTTTGAAAAGAGCCTCGACGCTTCCTTCACCATGCTTATCCCCAAAAAGAGCAGAGCATGTCAGGCGAAGGACTTTAGACCAATTAGTCTTGTTGGGGCGGTGTATAAAATTATTGCGAAACTCTTAGCCATTCGGTTGAGGAGTGTTCTCGAAGGGGTGATTTCGGACTCTCAGAATGCTTTTTTGTTGGAGGGTGTCAGATTTTGGATTTAGTTTTGATTGCTAGTGAATGCATTGAGGCTAGGGTGAGAAGTGGTATTCCGGGGGTTGTTTGCAAGCTGGATATTGAAAAGGCTTATGATCATGTTTGCTGGAATTTTTTGATGTACCTGATGGAGAGAATGGGCTTCGGGCAAAAGTGGATGGCCTGGATTTTTTTTATTTTTTTTGTATTTTGACGGTTCGGTTCTCTATTTTAGTGAATGGATCCCCAGCTGATTTTTTTGCTATTTCTCATGGTTTGAGGTAGGGGGACCCTCTCTCCCCATTCTTGTTTATGATCGTCAAGGAGGCTTTTAGCCGTCGGATGGGGAGGGCGGGTGAACTTGGGTTCATTCATGGATTCTCGGTGGGTAGAGCTCCGAATGAGTTGGTCATCTCCCACCCGCTTTTTGCGGATGACACCATTGTCTTTTTTGATGCTAGTCTCATTTAGTTGAGGTATTTACGGTGCGTGCTGGCTTGCTTCCAAGTTGTTTCTGGGTTGAAGACTAACATTGTGAAAAGCGAGATTGTACCAGTTGGGGAGGTGGATGATATTCATGCCTTGGCTGATATTCTGGGGTGTGGTGTTGACTCTTTTCCGATCTCTTACTTGGGACTCCCTTTGGAAGCCTCGCCGAGGAGAGTTTCTGTGTGGGATCCGATTGTTGAGCGGTATGAGAAGAGGTTTGCAGGTTGGAAGAAGCAATACTTGTCCAAAGGGGGGAGGGTTACTTTTATGAAAAGCACTCTCTCAAGTCTCCCGACCTACTATATGTTGCTATTTCCGATGCCTAAGACAGTTGTTTGAAGACTTGATGTTATTCAAAGGGAGTTTCTGTGGGAGGGTTTAGGAGATGAGTTCAAGTACCACTTGGTTAACTGGGAGTAGGTGTGTTCCCCTATTAATAAGGGGGGTTTGGGGATTCGAAGGTTGGATGTGTTTAATAAGGCGTTGTTGGGCAAGTGGTTGTGGAGGTTCAGGTGAGAGGTTCAAGCTTTGGAGGCGTGTTATAGCTTGTCATTACGGGGAGGGCGATGGAGGGTGGATTTCTAGGGAGGCTAGAATCCCAGCAGGTATGGGCTCTTGGAAACTTATCCGTAGATCTTGGGATGAATTCTCTAAACGTATCTGGTTTAAAGTTTGAAGCGGGAGTAATGTCAAGTTTTGGGAAGACAGATAGTGTGAGAATTCAGATTTCCCTTGTCTTTACCGGATTGTTGTGGCTAGAGATGCAGTAGTCGCGGACTATTATCGTCTTGATAATGGGAGGGTGACTTGGGATGTGCAGTTCTGTAAACAGTTTCATGATTGGGAACTTTTGGAGGTTACAAACTTTTTAGCATTCATTTATAGAGAGGTGGTACTCGGGGTGGGCATGGACGAGATGCTGTAGGTGGGAACCCCAAGAGAAGAGTTCGAGGTCAAGTCCTTTTACAAATGCATGTTGGAGCGCCCTAGCCTTATGTTTCCATGGAAAGCCATTTGGAGGATGAAAGCTCCACTGAAGGTGGCATTCTTCTCGTGGATTGTCGCCTTGGAAGCATCCTTACCATTGATAATCTTAGAAAAATAAATCATGTTGTGGTTAACAGGTGTTTCATGTGCAAAAAGATGGGGGAATCTGTCAACCATCTCCTTATTCATTGCTCAGTGGCCAGGGATGTTTGGGCTATGTTTTTGGTTGCGTTTGGTCTTCCATGGGTGTTCCCAGAATCCACAGTCAACTTGTTAGAGACTTGGAAAGGGTGTACAGTGGAGAGCCGAGTCAGAGATGCTTGGAGGGCCACTCCCCTTTGTATTTGGTGGGGTTTGTGGCGCGAAAGAAATAGGAGATACTTTGGAGGAGAAGAGTCTCCCATTTGGGCTATTAAATACAATATACTTGTTTATTTTTTTGGGTATACGGGCGGGATTGTAATTCAATGGATATTCTTTTGGATTTTGTGTATAGCTTAAAGCTATAGAGTCGATTTTGGTCGGCTGTTGTCTTCTTTGGGAACGCTCCCCCTTTCGAGCACCTTTTATAAAACCTTAATTATCAAAAAAAAAAAAAAAAATACTTTGTACCATCTCATCCTCTTTCTATATATATCCTGGATCATCACTCCCTCATTCCTATGTACAAATTGAACTGCTCCCACCACCATACCTACCATTGATGATGGGAAATTCAAGATGTCTCTCTGCTGGATCTTATTCTCTTCTCTCTAACTTCTTTGGTTGCCAATTAAAATCAAACACTAAAATAGAGAGACCCAATGAGAAAGAGAGGGATATTATCATACATATGTGTTTATGTTGCATACATTGATTCTATTATCTGCTATCTTACTTTTCTTTTGATGGTCAGCTAAAATTGAACACTAAAAGAGAGACCCAATTAGACAAAGTGAGATGATTATATATTTATGGATGTGTATAATTATATGAGTATAATTGTCAACAGTGTTGTGTATACATATATAAACAATAAATTGATCCATTTCTCTCTCCACCAACAGATCATCAAATCTCTCTGTCTTTCCCTTTCTCTGATCATATGACATACTACCACAACCATTTGCCAAATGATTAAGGAGGTGGTCGAATCCGGATCCCATCGAAATTCCCACAAGCTTTCTGTCAAAAGATGATACAAGAGCGTTGCGAGTGACAGAGTGCTCCATGCGAGAGGTCAGTGACGCCTTTGTCAAAGAATGAGAATAATAAGAGAGAACTTTCATTTTATCAGATGGTTTATTCATAGTATATGCAAAGTCCCGTATTTGAACTGTTGGGCTGCCGGTCATCGACGCCGTTAATGGCTGTGGATCAGTAGTAGAAGGGTGAGCCAGCGTTGGGGTACAAATGGGTAGTTGTCTTTTCATTTTGCTTTGTTTAAGTCTAAAAAAAAAATATTAAAAAATGAGGACAAATAAGTAATTTCACTGCTTCTGTTAACACCATCCACCCGACAACTCTGACAGGGGAGGCCATTGTAATTTGTCAAACAAGAGGGTAACACGGTGTAATTTGACTGAACCTCAGGGGAGGTCATTTTAATTTCCCTATATTTAAACCTAAAAAACTGAGTACTTAAACTGATATCAGCAACTGGTTAATCCCATTGAGAACTAGTTCCGTAAAGCAAAACCAAACTACTCGAGCTCGACCCAGATTTGACTTGTAAATGTTTGTTTGAGCTTGTTTACTTAGGTCGTTGGATAAACATGAGACTAAAATGTAAGTTTGTCATAGAATAAGTTCAGTTAAATCTGCAATGTACTTGGCTGTAATGGCTTATGATTACATTTTTTATTTATTTTTTTGTAATTCTTGGGCCAATCCAATTCGGTCACTTTGTAATTTATTATTACTAAAATTGGCTTTTGTCTTTTATGATGGTTTCTAATTCATAAAATGAGGTGATCTTTAGTACATGGAGGAGCATTGACCTGCTATGACACGATTGTGTCAGTTAGTTTTATCATGTATTCGCAAGACCATATACAAAAATCTTTTAGAAGCTGTTTCTCTTTCTATTATTATTATTATTTTTTTTAAAAAAATAATAAAAAAATCTGTAGTGAAAATTTTCACTGGATAGAAAAATGACTAGGCTGAAATTCAACTTTGGGTTTCTGTAACCACCTATATCAACGTCAATTGGCATATTTCAAACTTTTGAGCCAAACCAAGCATTTTTGGGCCAAGCTTGTACTTGACCGGCTCAATCACGACTTCTTACCTGGTGAACCAAGCCTGGGCTGTCCTTTACTTAACCAAACTTGGCTGATACACCGCCAACGATATTTTCTATACTATAATATCAAGTAAAGCTTGAAAGAACTTCTTAAAGCTAGGGTAAATTAGTGACTTGAATTTTTGACAGTCGTTAAACATCTACTTGGCCCAAAAGTTTAATTTATTATGTAATGGTGCAACAATGTAAATAAAGCTCACTCATCCTCCTTCCCTCATGTGGGAACCCCCTGTAGCACATTGAGAGGTAGATAAACAGCAAAAGGAGAGGCTCAGACCAAGACTCTCTAGACCAAAAGTCTAATACCTCATTAAACAGTTACTTGCCCTGAATAAGCTGCATACTCCCTCACCCACCTCCATGTATGTGAAGAGTTAGACTGGTAGAATACAGTGTTCACACATTGAAATTATTGAGAACAAATGCAAATGGAGAAATATGGAACCCAGGAGGTGTTTTCACATTTAATTGTTTTGGGGGGTGATGCTGTTGTCACATTGTTCCTTGTAAACCAGGAGGTAAATAACTGTCGTTGAGGTTTTGAATCTGTCAACCTTATTATTTTGTCTACTTTCACAGATATTACTGATTACACGTTTTCTTCAGCATGAGCATCACCTTGGCCGGCCTATTAACCAAGTAAGTTATTGAACCTGAATTTTATCAGGTTCCGACTTTGGATTGTTTGAATGCTTGTGTAATCATCTTTTATTTCACAAGTGTACACCTGTGTTATGATGTTCATATGAAATGGCATGGTCCATACCATGTCCATGTCATTTTATGTCTGATATAAGTACGATACAATTTGAAATTTTCATGTAACATTAAACGTTTGGGGTGGATAATTAGGAGCATTTTATACTCTAGCTTCCTGGAGGAAATAGTTTTGACTTTTGTTATCTCTTACTAATTAGGTGTTTTAACTATCAGGCGCAAAGAATGTTTTTCTTCATTGAGATTTGGAGGAAGTAATATAGTGCCACCACTAAGGTTCATCCTGTGAAAAGTAAAAAGGAGTTTAAACTAATGACAGCTCTCTATAAACTGAGGTGATTTTGAGAGCTGATTCAAGATGATTAGTGCACTGTTAGTATTTTTTGTATACATATACTTAGGTAAGGTGACCGCATGCTCTTTATAAACAACAAATTGTTTGATTATAGTTTTTTTTTGTCTGTGCTGCTGGTCTAATGGCAGGGGAATACTTTTTGAGTTGTGTCAATAAACTAAAAACCATATGAGGAATTTGAGGTCAAAGATTCAAGCTTGTTTGCAGTACTTCCTTGGTATAGGAATATCAAGAAGTTTCTAGTTTCCGAAGGATGAATATACTTGAACTTCCAAAGGAGACCAAGTCTTGGCTGATATTCTTAACTGTAATTCTAGTTTTTGTGATCCCATCTTTCTTGTGCTTTATGGCCAATGGTTCCAAATCACTGGATTGTGCATCCTTGACGAAATCGGTTTGTGAGGTCTAATGCTCACTAGTCCAAAGATTTTTGAGTTGTGGAAAATGAGGGTGGTTAATCTTTTGCAGGACTAGTGAAGAAGGTAAAGCCATCTTCTAATGTGCGGCACATGCCTTGCAATTTTGTAGATGGTAGATTAAAAGAAAATGGTCGAAGCTCTTAATTTTAATTTTAGCATATAGACTAAGAAGCATGGATGCGGATACGGATACGGACACGGGCACAGGCACTACACCGACACGTCAAATTCTAAAAAAGTAGGATATGGATACGGCGTGGACACGGCTAATATTAATATAAGTTTTTATTTATATATCTATTGAATGACAATTATAGAACTTTAATTAATTTTTAAATTTTATACTAAAGTTCTATAAGTTATAAGATGACACTATTCGAATATAAAAACGAATATGGTTAATTACACTGACACCCCCTCAGGTTTGGCCAAATATCACATTGAAACACCTTTTAAAAATTAGTATCACTCACATTACAAACGTTTGGTCCGTTTTTCACTCACACCCCAAAAGTTACTTTCCAGTTGTGTCAGACCACTTTTTGCACGTAAAAATACATTATTACCCCTTTGACTTTGTCTTGACTCACTGAAAGGTTGTTTGATGTTTAAAAAGACATTTCTATCCCTTTTCTTCTTCTTCTATTTCTACTTCTGTTATCACATCAAATAATGGCAAATGACCCCTCAATTTGTTCATACTAAAATTCCACAGCTTTAACCCCCAGTCTCTCCACAACCTGTCATGAACCCATTTGGAATTTCAGTTAAATAGTTGTTGGAGAAACCAATAGACCGCAAGGTATCAATCTGACAAAGAACAGGCATAAAATCAGAGGTAGAGAGAGAGGAACTTGGGCAATGAAGGAGTTTACTTTCTAGTGCTGCAGACCCATGAGACAATCTCATCCTCTTTGGGTAAACAGGCATGTGCACCAGACCGATATACCTATTCAACCAATTACCATCTCGGGAGAATAATGTGAAAATCAAAGCAAAACTTAGATTAATGTGACACTATTTAGGCAGAATGAGAGTGTTTTGAGATGTGAATCAACAAAACCTTAACTTTAATACCAAACTGAAGTATTGATTGGCCAAACAAAGGTGCACAAGTATATATGAAATTCTATGAAAAGTTTTACATATGAAATAGTTACTGCATATATTAGGAGGGATAAGTAAGGACCTGAACTTGAACTTTAATTTTGACCAATTCAATATTGATGCGAGCATGTCAAGTTTATGATTACTGTAAATCATACTCTTATGTGACCACTTGTATGCGCACATGGTCCCATTTGAACGCATCGCACCAGCACTTGGGTTGAAGTGGTGAGCATTAGTATCAGGACTCTCTTGTAAAAAACCCAACTTTTCAAATCTTCAATTCCATTCCCATCTTTCCATCTTTTGTCCCACTGGAAACCATCCCCAGTCGTTACCCAAACGCACCCTAATTCCTACTACCCCTTTTGTGGCTTCTCCGGCAATTGCTCCGTCGTCGATTACCGGAATATCAGTTTGTTCCGATCGTGAAATTGAGTTGTTCTCCCATCCTTATGAGAGAGACGAGTGGGTAAGTGAGATAATTAATGAGGGCAAAATAGTCTTTTAGATTGCTGATATTTTACAATATAAAATATTAAAAAATTAGGGGCAAATTTGTCTTTTGGCACAATTTTAACGGTGTTAGTGACGGAAATGTAAAATTGGACCTAAGTGATAGTAATTTTTGAAAAGTGTTTCAATATGATATTTGGCCAAACCTGAGGTGGTGTTAGTGAGATTAACCCAAAAGAATATGTTAGGTTATATATGATATTGCTATCGTATTGTGGGGGGTTTTACTATGATTCAATTGTACATAACAATGGTGATACCAAAGACACACATTTGAGGGACCTAGATGGTACATTTAGGAGGAAGGAGGAGTAGAAACAAGCTAGCCAATTGAAGTGATGATGAAGGTAGAAATGTCTTTTACCTCTTGTGATACTTAAGGTTATCAGTCCTCACTCTATGGACGCATGAGAGTCCTATTTATAGCCTTAGACTATTGGGTAACACCCAGTGGTTCATTCTCGAGACTCTACCCAGAGTCTTTACCTACCCTAGTAAGGCAATCATGACCATTTTAGGTCTATAGGGTCAGAATAGTCTTTCGGCCATGCCATCATTTGGCATGGCATGTTAATTCTACATCAGCAATAAATGCACCCATCCCTTCTAAGATGGCGGTAGCTAGGAGCATTTAATGTGATTAGTGGGGTTTCGGTCGTGGCACGCTGTTCACTATCCCATTGGCTAGGCCTATGGCTTGGCAAGTTCTAGCTTCTCATCCTCCACTCCAAAGGTCCTTCCGAGTCCCAAGATGAAGATTCGCGATCCCTCAGGACTATCCTACCTTTGTCTCGCTCTGGTGTTGCACTTGTTTGCAGGTGAAGTTCTTTTTGAGAGTGCTTTCGTAAGGTTCATGCTTGCGGGCCTATCCTTTGGCACGAGAGTCCCCTAGTTGGAACGTGGTTATCCTCGAGGTACCCCTAGAGGACCCTTCTTTGGCCTTTCAACCATGAGGAGCTATCATGCTAGCAGGACCTACCTTGGTGCCACGTTGATGGCACGTGGGCTCCCTTATTTTGTGGGGACCTTACCCTTACACCTATCTTGTCATTATAGTTATGTTTTTGTTTCTTAGAGGTTGAACACATTGATGTTTGTTCATGCTATCTTCAGGACTGTCATATGTTTGTTTTATATAAGACAAAGAGTGTAGGATGTGATGATCGAGTGTCCGGAATGTGTTGTGTTGAGTCTGTTGACCAAGCATCCAAGATGTGATGGTCAAGTGTCCAAAATAATAAAATATATTTTTTAAATAACGGACACGGCCATGAAGTATCGGACACGTGTTTAGGAGTGGCCATGGAGTGTCGGACACGGACACGGACACGGACACGGACACGACACCTCATAGAAGTGTCCATGCTTCTTAGCATATAGATATCAAGTGGAGTGCACGTGTGTGTTTATATGTGCAGTTTGTCCATGTATGTCTGCATGCATGCGTCCTGGTTTCAATTTTATGAAAAGAAATTTCAAATTCTTGCTGGCTTGGTTATTGATAAGAACTTTTACTTTTATTGTTGTGCATCTGCAAAAACATTTTGTTCTTTTGTCTTGCTTGCAACATTAACATCTTCTTATTCCTTTTCTTCTTTTATTTATTTATTATTATTATTTTTTCTGGTTGGTAGAATCTTGGAAGCTTGCTGATGGATTTTCTCTACTTCTTTGGGTGAGTTGAAGCCATTTATGAGATGGGCTTTCTCTCTTATGTATTGTTGACATGATTCCTAGTTTACTAGTAGTCCTCAATTGATTGTATTATTTTCAAATTCTGTCTTAAATCTCATGATTGCTATTAATCTGACTTGCCTGTGTAATCCAGGAATGTGTTTGATCCTCGCCAAATGCGTATTTCAGTGCAGGGAAGTGGGATTTACATAAATAGGGAACGAGGATATAGGTAACAGAAGCATCTAGTTGCTTTGTTTGTTAGAATTTGTGTTGTAGGAGGTCCTTGTAGATATTTCTCTTTATGCTTGATGATCTATCTTGTAGCATCGACCCAATATACATTGATGATCCTCTTTTCCCAACAAATAATGTGGGGCGAAATTGCTTCCGGATACATCAATGCATCAAGGTCAGTCTATAATCTTTATTGGATTATTACCAGCTTTGAAATTTTTTGTATTTAAAATATTAGTTTTGCAAAGAAGTACGGATTTTTGTATAACAAAAAAAAGGTTTTTTGAACTCTGAAACTGATCAATGCAAATACTTCAGTGTGCAAAATATGTTAGCAAAATGGGGATTTTTCTGGATTCCATATGAGGTGCAATTAGAACCTTTTGTAATCAATTATATTTTATTTTGAGTTGAGGGAATGTAGTGATTTCAAAATTTGCTGGAATGAGCTGTAGTTCTAGTCACTTTTTCTTTTTAAACCTAGTTTTGGTTTATGACTATCTTTTTCAGGTTAAGATAAGTTGGGTTTTTATTTAGATTCTTAACCGGTCTATACAAATTTTAACAGTTATTTATAGTTTCCTATTTTGAAGTCATAGTGATGAAGGGCAGATAAGCTTCTTGTTACTTCAATTTAGAACCAGAAAGAAAGAGGGGGATGGGAATGAGAAGATGAGATGAGGTTAGAAGAAGAAGTTAGAAGGCAGACGAAGGGGGTGAGAAGATAGATTGAAAAGAGCAAGAACAGAGAGGGAGAAGAGACACCGGGAGAGTTCCCAAACTTGCGATAATAATTCCAATAATCAAAATCTGAAAATGTATGATTACATATGGGCCTTATATAGGACAATGTTAAGCAAACCCTATACACTCTAAAATATAAAAATACCAAATTAACCCTAAAATTCAAATATTACCAAATATAACAAGAAACATAATTTTGTAGCCCTAATTTACAAAAAATTCCTAATTCTCCTCTTTTCCAAAAGTAACGTTGTAACACATGTAACTCGTGTGCGAATCGCATCTCATCCCCATCATTTTACTTTTCATCAGAAGTGAACTTTCTTTTTAATAGATATCTTGGATTACCTGAACAATGTTTGTTCATACTTCCTCGCTGCAAGTTTCAGTGTGCATTGTCCTTTCTCCCTGGTGCCATATATTTGTATTTTTGTGCACGTTAAGTGGAGGCATTGAGGTGTTAACTGGGATAGCAACATGTAACTTGTTATTGTTATTATTATCATCATCATCATTTTTTTTGGTCTTGAATGTAATCCAAAGCCAAGTCACACAGTGCGGGAGCGGGAGCGAATTTGAGAGCGGAAGCAGCAAAATCTAAGTCATGTAGAATAGGAACAGGAGTGAGAGCGCGTGCAGAACGGGAGTGAGAGCGGCACCTGTTGAGAAGAATTATGTGACTTAGATCCAACGAACTTTACTGCTGTGTGTGGCCTACTCCAGAAAAATCTGGAGTTCAACAGGAAATTTTGTTTTTTTGATAGGTGCACACACTCATTTATTAAGGGTCATTCTCCATTACTTCTACTTTGTATGTCAGTTTTCTGCTATACAGGGACATATCTATTTGGCGATATACATATATGTATGTGTATGTATATATATATTTCTTTTAAAAGGTTCTATTTGTATTGGTTACTCTATGAGCAGAAATGGGGAGGAAAAAAGAGAATACCTTTCTTTGTCTATACGTCTGACCTCGCAACACCTAAGCTAATGAACTGACGAATGAGGAGAGGACAGACATCACATGGTTTGTTCCTGTGATAATTCATTTGAAGCTTCTGTTAACTCAAGTCCTTCAATTTTATAATTCCATGATGTAGGTTTCACATTATCAGATAAATCAAATATTTTAGGAGAAAAAGTTTTAACTGTTATCTCTGACCAGCACTTTTGGCTATTTATGGATAACATTGCATATCAATCTAACAGTTTGCTCGCTTTATTAGCAAATTCAATAAACATGCGAGAATGTACTTTTTTGTCAACTTAATGACTTTATTATGATAGAAAGATTATCCGGGTTTTGCCAGGTTATATGACCTTGCAGTAGCTAACCATTTTTTGTGGAAACTGTTCTTAATTTATGGACAAAATAATTCATTTTTGAAATCAATACAGCGTTCCTTAATTGGTAGACATTGTCCTGGGTTATTTGAAATGTGAACCATTGTGCTTAAGTCCCAAAGAAAATGTTGATTGTTATAATTATTATTGTGCTTCTGATATTCTATTAATATTGTGCGACTCAGGCATTTGCAGATGCTTATTCTATCCTGGAAAGCGAGCTTCCATGCATTCTTAGTGATGGTGACTCAAGTACTAAGCCCCCATATAAACTACTTCCAAAAATTATTCCAAGTATCAGTCTTCCCTAGGGGTTCTAATTATCCAAAGGAGTTATATAAATTTGGAAGGTACCCTTTAGAAGCTTTGACATTTATGTTGCTCAATTTTATTTATTTAATGTTCTGATATTTGTATGCTGAAGGAATAAGAAATATACAGAAAGTCAGATTGCTCAAATTTTAAGTTGAAAATATGAAAAATAAAAATGCTTGCTTGGGTAGATTTGTGTGCCCTTTGTTCATTGTATCATTTTGATGAAGCTCAAATTGTTTGAGTTCTGAAGGTGTTTAAGTAACAGTGATATCTACAATAACAGTGTAAGTGGTCTAGCTGACTTAATGTAATGGATGTGGCTAAACTCTGAATTCTTTATTTATGTTCAACTCCCATAAAATGTATGACACGTATGTTTTGATCCCAAAATCCTATAAATTTGGTATTATTATTATTATTATTATTTAAAATGAGTTTTGTTGAACTTATAAAGATGTTCCTCATCCAGAAAAGGAAAAAGAAAAAAGGGAACTTATAAAGATGACTTGATATTATAATGATTTTTAGTTTCTATTTTAAGTCGATGGTCAAAGGTCAACTCATTTTTAAGTACGTCAAATGCTAAAAATGCACTAAACTTGGAATATATGAAAGTTATTCAATAAAGCAGAAGTTTCTTCTTATGAAATGTCCTAAAGATTCACCAACAATTTAGATAATATCTAGCATATATTTCTAACTTAAATGAAATTTTAAATAAAATATATATGCATAATAAAGTTGAACTTACCGATTGAATGAAATTTCCCAAGCTCTTGGTTCAAGAGCGAAACTTAGATTTGAAAACTAGATATATTATAGAGTGTTCTGGTTATAATGAGAACTGACTTTGTGGATATAAAGTGGAAAATTGAGAAAAAGGATTAATATAGTCTTGGGCTGAGTTAGCTGTAATGGTTACTATGGTGTCGTCAGCTTGCTGTTATGGACCGTGCTATGGTTATGAACTTTTAACCGGACACTACATCGACCTGTGACAACATCGTCACTTAGTGATATTGTAATGTCACGGCTGTTAAACTTTGTAAAATCCGTTATTTGAAATCTTGTATATGAACTATGCAATAATGTGGCTTGAGTTTCTTGTGGTAGGTTCCGGCCATCCCGATTAAGAAACTTCAGAAATGAAGTTCTTAATAATATAAACCAGAAAAAAAAAAAAAACTGGTAGCTGTTCATAAATTAAATTGAATATTTTTCTAACCATGTTTTGATCAGCGAAGTTCACTTGCAGGATTGGAGAAGCGGTGGAATGCTATTACGGATATTGAGAATGATCCTGTAGTCTGCCTGCCTGTCAACTGGCCCTATTGGGGGGTTAATGTCCATTTTCGACTCGTGTCCTTGGAGACGGTGAGTTGTTTGTCAAAACTCAATCTGATCAGATAGGGATTTCCTTTTGCGTAACTGCTAGGAAGCACCCATTTCCTCCACTTTTCCATCTCCCTTTTTAATCAGTTAAATCTTTTCCCTCGGGAAATCTATTAATTTGTAGAAGTCAGTTTAATTTTGCCAATTTGGTAGAGTTTATGAACTCAGTTTAGTGGAAATGCTTCCTAGATTTTGTTTTTTAGCTCATAACTGTTGAGCAAAATTTCATTTTTTTTTTTTTTTTTCATAGTTATTTGTTCCTCTAATATCGTGTGGAAGAACTTCTTGTAAGAGCCAAAGTCTGGAATTCCTGTAAGTGCCCACGAAAGGAAATACAATAATTATTAGAAGGATAGAACATTAAAACTTTATGCAACTGGCTGCAGGTAAGAGATTTTATTAGTAAAATTCTTGAAGGGGGTTTCTTGTGAAGGAACAACCTGTCCTTGGAACCCCTTTCTCCTGCTGGATCTGAAGTTTTTGTTTGCAGTGGTGCTGAGACATTCTTACTTACTCTTATCCTCATCTACTACTTTCCCAAGCAATTGTGCGCCAACAGAAATATAAGTCAGTATTGACATTTAATATGTTATAGTGATTTCGAGTAATGAAAATGAAAACTTCTTTTGTACTGGTGGAAAAGATGGACAGGTGGTGATCTTGTGGGAGACAGATATTCTGTATATATGCCACTTCATTGCAAGCAATGCTATACAAGGGCATAATCATCTGTCTCAAAGGAGAATTCTGGTACCAAACTACCAAACATCATGTTGGAACCTCTCTCTCAGGCCCACCTCCATAGAAAAGCTTACATACTAAAAAGAAATCTTCCCATCCTTTCTTAATACCCTTCCTGGTCTCACCCCAGAACCTATTTCTATCTACTCAAAACTTCCCCTTACCACCCGTCTCCACGAGCATCTCACTTCTAATGCATATCTTTGTCGTCACCAAACAAATCTTAATTTAGTTGCTTGAATCTCCTGATACCCAAATCTCCCTTCAAAGTGACAGTTCTCTAATTAACCAAGTGATATTTGAGCTCCTCACCTTGCCTCCCCACAAGAAATTTCTGAGATTGCTCAGTTTGTCTAAGTAGATGTTAACACTAAATAATTGTTAAAGCTAGAGAGAACATTCTCTATTATGGCCTTTTTTCATTCTTTAGACAAGTACTGCTGCTTCTACTTCCAACTTCTTACTTGACATAGAGGTCTCCTGTACATATTTCAGTCTTGGCAATGACCTTGCTTATCACTAACTCAATATTGCACTTTTTAGTCTCTTCAAAATTTGTGGTCTTCCTCATTACACTCCTCACAGCTTCCCTTTGTTTTGCATTCCCTTTGGAGTTCTTTTGTCATTCTCCATTATGTTTTCTTTCAGCGTCCTGACAAAATCATGAGTTTTAAATTCTATTTTATCATTCCATGTACGATTGCATAGTTCAAATGACACCTGTTTGAGCATAATGAATGAAAGATATTCATAAAAAATCCTTCTACTCAAAATTTCCAGGATTGTTCTATATATAATTCTCATTTTTATTTTGCTTAGTTTGAATGGTCTATGAATATGAAATCTTAGGACCCTCTCATTTTTATATTTTGCTAGTAGGGTTTCTTTGGATAAATTCTTTAAATGCTGGGCCCTGATCACATATTGTTTTAAGTTTGGTCTAGGCTAATTTTTGTGCCTTGATGAACATGTTCTTGCATTTGTTAAACTAAACTGAATTTGACCATTGGGTCGCAAGTTAGGCAATTAGGAATCAAGAATGTTTATGAAAGAACTAAATGGTGATGGTTCCCCAATTGAAAATTGCATCACATGGTGATACTAAAATTATCTCATATGAAGTATGGATAGTGACACTGGGACTGGTCACGAGCATGCAGTGATACAGACATGCTTAAACAGAAAATCCTAAAATATGCAATACACGAGTATATGATTATATATAGATTATGAAATACACAACAAAAATTACTTTATTACTTAATATGATATTATGTGGCCATAACATGACATTTATAACTTGTGACTATTCAATAATCGTTCATGGCACATTGATAAAGACTCATCAAAGATGAGATAGATATTCTCAATATGTTTTCTTATATAGATTGAAGTATATATCTAAGCATATAATTATGATACTTCTTCTTCCATGCCACCTTGATAAAACTTCATATCATCAAAGATGAGATAGATATTCTCAATATGTTTTCTTATATAGATTGAAGTATATATCTAAGCATATAATTATGATACTTCTTCCATGCCACCTTGATAAAACTTCATAGTACTTCTTGAAAAACTTATGGTCAAAATTTATACTAGATCTTCTATGAACTTCTAATTTATTTTTTATTAAAAATAATGTTAAATTTTTTGTTTTATTTTATGAGAAATTAGATCACAAATTTCCAAGATTTGTTGGTCACATGTAGCGTGTGTGCAAGAAGTGTTGGCTGTATGTTCAAAGCTGAGAATTTTATGTTTTAAATTGTGGACTTGTGATAGGTTAGACACATGTCGAGGAGTGTTCGAAAATTTTCGATATAGGAAGTGTTTGTGCCTCTAAGATCATCCCCCTTGAGAGATTTTATGTGTTTTATTTATTTATCAATCATGTTTGTTTTTTCAGCATGCAAATCAATTTTTAGAATTACTACTGCATGTTAGATCATTTAATCTCTCCAGTGAATACGTTTTTCAGTTGAAATAGGGGACTTGGCCTGCAAAAGGATCTGCGTATAAAATGAGAATCCACATATCCACGTTCTATATGGCATGTCAGTCATTGGGGTCTGCCATACTGGAAGCCACAATGCCCGAGTCTTTCATGGAGAGGGTATGTTGGTAATTTACAATACACATTCATTTTTAGACGTGATTATTCAGTGCTTTGTCAGACTTTAGCTATGGGAACATTGCTAACTTGTAAGCTTCTCAATCATAATAGGTAGTATAACTCATAAGAGGTTGTTTCACTTATTTTTTTGTATTGTTTCAATGGGCCATAATTGAAGTGTTTCTGGAAATATGAATGAACATCAAATGGAAATTTGTAAATACATATTCAGGAAAAGAAATAGAAATATGTAAATACATGAAATATAATTTCAGACATGAAATTATATTTGGATTTAAATTGATAAATATATATTAGCCTAATTAATATTCAATTGAAAATAGTCACTCTCATAGGAATATGTTGTGTGGCCAATTGAGGAGAGCTGTGTTTACTTTTGAGCTACTAAATATTGTATAACTAAATTAAATGTATTTAAACCCAAGTACATAAAACATTAGTAGGGGTCATTACTTGGTCCAGACTCCAGTGTTTAAGACTGACAAGTTTGAGAATGTGGGATCAAGAATTAAAGCAGCCAGTCAGCAAGTTTGTGTAAACCAAACCTCAGGTTTTCCACTCCACCATGCATCCATGTCGAGTTATTGCCTTTGGTGCATAAACAATCATATCCATATTTTGACCCAAAATATTTCATCAATCAGTAGCATGATCAATCTTTTTTTCAAAAATTTTACTTAGAACATTAAATAGGAGATAGAACAAAGCCAATCATTTGATAATTCAATATTAATTATCAGGGTGGTGGTGAGGCTTGAATTAAATGTAATTTCAACATAACTAGAAGTCATGGACTAAATGCATAAATTGATAGGAGACATACCTGAATATGGAAACTAGAATCGACCTTTGTGGAAGCGTGCCTTCCGTATTCAGATAGGAGATGGCCTTCAACCCTTTAATCTTTTCTCTAAATCGGATGATGGACTCTAGACTTCTTTCTCATGTATAGACGAGGGTTGTGACTATTCCATTAGACGTTAAGAGTTGTGCTAGTTCCATCAATCAACACAACTCTTCATATTATACGTGACTATTCATTTAAATTAAAACACCTTTAAGAATTGATATGGTATAATGCACCTCTATTAAATAGGGTGCAATTTCTCTTAAAAATATGGATAACCATTGATCTAGCCTCTAGGTTTAATTAAATGATTAATTATTGTTAGACTATTATTTTGCTTACATTAAATCCTTAAAACACTCTGGATTCTTGGTGATCATATATTGGATCCTCACCCACATAGCTAGGTCTCAGTTCCCTCCTTGGTTTGAATATTCATTGTCTAAATCTGTTAAACACCGGCCACCAAATGCTTTTTATTTCAAGGAGTAATTAATAGATTAAGCATGCATTTAAGCAGCGTAGAATCAACCCAGACATTTCCACATCTGCTAAAATATGTTTTGGATTGATTTCTATGAATATGTTTTTCTTTTCTCCCTGCTAAATTTCTGTCCGGTTGCATTCAGGACTGCGACATCAGTTTAGGCTTTCAACCTGCATCTAAGATTGCGTTCCGATTTCTATGTGCTGCTTTGAAATGATTTATCACATATTGTTGGTAAGTGCGGAACAGAATGCTCTGGGTTTGGCCAAGTGAAGGGGGATGTCGGTGCATCATACACTTGTCCATATATTTTCCCCATTGTAATGAAGGTATTTATTGACATAATTCAAATTATATATATATTCTTCCAATTGCTTCTCTCATTTTGCTTTGGGCCTATCTAGCTGCAGGTGTTGTCTTCAAAGAGGGATGGCCTACATATCTGGTGTGTATCGTGGAGAAGTGGACTCCATGCATATGCCTAATTTTTAAATTTTTTTTTTGTATTAAACGACGTAGAGAGGTAACAATCTTTTTTTGCTCGCAGAGGCTCTCTTAGGATTCATATTTATCATGACTTGTGGAAAGATGATAACAGTTGAACATCTTTTCCTCCCTGTTCGTCAGCAATCCGCAATGGCAGGACCAACGCTGAGCATCATGACCAAGAATTGAATCTGCTTTTATTGCTGCTGAAATGACCTCTTACACCATGCATCTTCTCCTATGCCGATCCAAAATTGGGGTCAGAAGAATTTATGGGCTCTAATATTAAGCGCGAATGTGAGAAGCACCGTCAATGTCGATATCAAGCCTGTTTTTTTTTTTTTTTTTTTTTTTTTTTTTTTTCACGTTTATATGACATGAATGTACTAAAAATAAATAAAATGAAAAAAAAAAAAAAAAAAAAAACCCGAAGAAAGATGTGCTAAACCTGATGTAGAAGTATATGGACAGTTTGTTTGATAAACTCTGGTTTGAACTAAATTTGTTACAGTTTATGTTGCAACGTTTTTCCAATGATAGCTACAATACCTGGGCTGTGTATAGCTTGCTCCAAAATGTTTTCAATTTCTATGATCTCTGGATATTAGTTACTATGAGTTTAGTTCAAAATTTCAAAGCGTCATAGTAATTAATAATACTGGACTAGATGCTTACTACTGTACACCGTAGGACCATTATCATTGATGCAGATGAATAACAAATTATCATATCTGATTTTGATTTAGTAAGTGAATATGTGCCCTCTTATATATGATTTGATAATTAAATAATTAAACAAGTCGTATTAATTCATTATTAGTTCAAATCACAATGAATTGTTCAAATTAGGGGTTTAGGGATGAGAAGTATGTATATCCTCATTATATTATGTCAGTCATCCAATAACTTTATTTTATCTTGTAATAAAATTAATTATAAATTTGTTTAGTGTTTCGTGTTACTAAAATATATGTACAAAATAAATTCCTGACTTTGAAATTAAACCCGCTTCCAATCAAATATCTTGCAACAACATATATAATCTACATGTCTACATTTTTCCATCTATACATATTATGGCTATATATATATATATATAACGGGTGGAAGAAAGCACACAAGACCGAATTTGTTGTAGCTCCTTTACATGAAAATTCCGCAAAAATACTTTGGGAACTATTTCTGTAATATTTTGTCATGGCAAATGGATTTTACCCTTAACGATTTAATAAAATTAGTAACAGTGTAAATGCAGGAGGAAATTATTAAATAAAGATGATTTTATGGTACTTAGATCCCCGTGAAGAGGTTATGTGATGTGCTTAAAAAGTATAACGTTTGAGGCATTGAACCTAAACTCATATGTATCAATTTAATTTAAATAAGAATTAAAATATACACTTGTGAATCAAAACACACACACATATACATATAAAATTACACATTGTTCTCTCAGACATTGATTTATTTTGAGGTGCTGATTAATATTTCAAAAATAAAACAGGCTATTTAATTAAAAGAATGGTCGAATACTGCCTTAATTAATTAAGTGATTGCCTTCAAATTTTGAGTCACAAGGTCATGTGATTTTGCAGGAGAGGATCCCAATCCCATTTTATGACACGTGGATAACATTAATTTCAAAGATAACGATAAAGTGTTTAATTACTCTAATTACCCGTCAAGTCAGCTGGCCAACTTAATATAAAAAGGAGTTGGGCCTGACTTGCGATATTATTTGATCAAAAACTTAAATTTCTTGGAGTAAGACTCCAATCTTTTTAAGGTAAATTTTTTAAAAAAATTATCCTAAATTGAATTATCATTGATACGTGACATTTAAAATCTATTTACGGCTTGTGTTAAACAGTCAACTAATTTAAAGAAAGTTTCAAAATTGTACTGTTTTGAAATAAGAAAAAATTACCAAAATTTAAAAATTGCATCGTTTTAAAATAAGAAAAATTCATTATATTTTAACAATCATTATACTTTAACCACGTTAACGTCATTCTCTCTTCTGATCTTTTTCCGGAAAAAGATCGCTCCCTCTCTCTCCTCTTGCTCATTCCCACGATTGGAGGAATATTTCATGCCAAAATGAATGTGCAAATTAAATAACTTGGATCCTCTAACTTAAATATTCTCTAAGTTATCCTAAGTTGAATTCACTACAGAATGACATTTATTTACGGCTTGTGTTAACCACGTCAACTAATTTAAAGAAAGTTTAAAAACTATCATTTTCTCTCACCCTCAAAGTAAACCCTATTAATCATTATTCTATATATATATATATATATATATATATATATATATATATATATATATTCAGAAGGTAACATATATATTTTTTTGTATGTATACATATAGTGTAAAATCAAAGCACGGTAGAGTTATGGTCCAAGACAAGAAATATATATATATATATATATATATATATATAGGGTTACATATAATTCTTTCTTATAGAGAGAAGACGAAGGCATTGTTGTGGCATTAAAAAACGTAAAAATAAAGAGGAACTTTTTTGTAATTTTTATTTCTGGTTCAAACTTTCAAAGTGACACAAGTTAGCTAGGTTAATATCGAGTAAACTACCAATAATATTATGTCAATCATCTAGTAACTTTTTATTTTTATTTTATTTTATTATTTTTTTTTCAGGAACGATTGGAGTATTTTTTATTTTTTTGTAAATATGTTAATAAATTACTTAAATTAATATACGAACAAATTAAAGTGGGGCATAACCTACTATGCAGAAAGCCCACAACAACCTTGAATGGCCTATTAAAATGCGTTGGAGTGGGATGCTTCATAAAAAGAGCTTGGTAGGTTCCAATCCTTTGCAATCTACTCTGCAAATGGACAATTGCATTTTTTGATTGAGAGCAAGTTTAACGAAGCATAATTTAAATACGTTTTATATTTTTTAAATGCAAGAATAAAGTAATAAAGTTTTTTCCTTTCATTTATTAAATTGTATTAAATTGTTTTAAATGTTTTTAATATATATTTTTTTAGGGAGAATATTGAGAATTTAAATAACTTGCACCTTTTGAATTTTTCTTATTTTTTTTGGGAGAACTGCATTAAACCCCCCTTTTTTTATCTGTGTTTTTCACTAAACCCTCATTTTCTATTTTTTTTTGGTCAAAAAAACCCCCTCAACTATTAGTGGGGGATGATTTAACTAACTTCCGTTAACTAACTATTAGAGGGGGGTGATTTCATTCTCAAATATATATATATATATATATATTGCAAATAAATTTCAAGAAAAAAAAACCTAGATTTATATTGGAAAAAAAAAATTAGGCATTATTTCTGTCCCTTTAATAAATCTATATAAAATGAAAATCAATAAAAACCAAATAAATGAATGCACAATATAATTCTCAAATATATAAATAGCAAATAAATTTCAAGAAAAAAAAAAAAAACTTAGATTTTTTTTCCTAAATTAAAAAAAAAACCTAGATTTATATTGGTCTGAAGTCTAGATGGAAATGAAAATATATTTAAATAATATTCAATTATACATATTATATATACCATTATATTATGATACAAATTATATATAATATATTAATGATGGGTAATAAAAGAAGTTGAACAAGAAGAAGAGTACATGTTGTTTCAATGGTTTTTTTTTTTTCCAATATAAATCTAGGTTTTTTTTCTTGAAATTTATTTGCAATATATATATATATATATATTTAAGAATTATATTGTGCATTCATTTATTTGGTTTTTATTGATTTTCATTTTATATAGATTTATTAAAGGGACATACTAGAAATAATGCCTAATTTTATTTTATTTTATTTTTTGCCATTATAAATCTAGGTTTTTTTTTTTTTGAAATTTATTTGCTATATATATATATTTGAGAATTAAATCACCCCCCTCAAATAGTTAGTTTACGGAAGTTAGTTAAATCACACATCTCTAATAATTGAGGGGGGTTTTTTGACAAAAAAAATAGAAAATGGGGGTTTAATGTAGTTCACCCTATTTTTTTTAATCAAATAATAGATTAAGTATTTAATAGAATAATTCAAATAGTTTGCACCTTTTGAATGTCCGTTTTGAATTTTCCCAACAATTAAAACCTACTTCTATAATATTGCTTTATTTTTTATATTTTTTTATCAAATAATATTTTTAGTATTTAATAGAAGACTTTAAATAACTTGCACCTTTTGAATTTTTCCTTTGAATAATCCCAACAATTACGGACCACTTCCATAATATTAAGAATTATTGATAAAGAAGGAAACATGTCTACAACGAAAATGTGTTAACTACATATATATATACATATATCTATTATTTATAAAGAAGTTAAGTATCTACAGAGAAAATGCTTAAAAATATGATATTATGGCATGTGATTTGGACACATTAAATTCAAGGAAAAGGATAAAGTAATTAAGTTGACCAATTGAATATAAAAAGAAGTTGGACCTCACTTGCCATTCTATTTGAAAAAAAAAAAAAATCCGAAGAGTAATATACTCTAAATAAAATTATTTGATAAAATCATATATACTATATGTGGCAAGCTAATTCTTAGGGTAGGTTGATCAACTAAAATTAAAGAACAAAGGATCTTAGTCGTGATTTTGTTTGATCAAGGAATTAAATTCAGAGAATAAAATGCCATAATTTTTTAATAAAGGATAATCACATATTAAATAGCATAAAATGCATATCATTGTCACGCGTGAGTGTATATATATATATATATATATGATTGCAAACACAAGATGCATCTCCTCACAATTTCAAAATCCGAAGATGGGTTTTTTCAACAAATGTTTAGTAATGTTTGCTTTGTTCATTGTCCTATACAGTGGGCTTGTTTTTTCTGCCCCATCTGATGAATCCAAATTTAATATTTTTGGAGACCCAGTAAAAATTACCGTCTTCAACAACATGACAGACGGGACGAGCATAAGCTTTCATTGTAAATCAAAGGACGATGATCTTGGTCTTCACGTGTTGTCTCCTGGAAGCTCCTATCAATGGAAGTTCCGCCCTAATATTTGGAAAACAACACTTTTTTTCTGTGGTTTTTCGTGGGAACGCGAGAGTGTCACTTTTGACATCTTCTCTATGGACAGAGGAGACGAAACCCGTTGCAAAAAGTGTGTTTGGAGTGTGAAAAAAGATGGCGTGCATGGATATGGTGATGATAGTGTTGAGAGCCTCTTCTTTAAGTGGGGTGGACCATAAATGCCAGGTCACGTATCGGATCGAGAAGATGATGAGATAAAGAACTGAAACATTCACGTTCCACTATTGTGCGATTCTATTTTGTGCCCCTAGTTTAATTAATATATTACGATAATGATTTCCATCTGTCTACCAAAATTTTTATAGTTCCATGCATATTTGTTTAGAAATAAAACATCGTGATGTTGGCATGCGTTTTGTTTATACTGTTTTTATTTTTAGATTATTAACAAAAGTATATTTGGTGCAACATTATTTTATTTTACGCAGTACTAAAATACTTTTTAAACAGTGACTCAACCAAAACACTAAAAAATTATCTTTTCTTGTTTTTTATTTTTTATTTTTTAATCTAGTAAGAAATAGAGAGTTATAAAAAAGAGTGCTAAAATATATTCATTGAACATGGAAAGTTTTAACTTGAAATAAAACCACCGAAACTTGTGAAAATCAATTCTCTTCTTTGGATTAGAAAAGGACGCAAACCTTATGTATGATTTAATTTTTTTCTGACAAATTTAATCTAATATTAGCTACTACGAGTTTATTACAAACTTTCTAAGTATCGCAAGTTAGGTTAATATATAACTAGTAACTGGCAGTAATATTAATTATGTCAATTATTCAACTTTAACTTATTTTATCTTCTAATAAAAAAATATTAAAAAGTATAAATGTGTTTAGTATTTCCGGTTACTACTTGTCCTACTAAGATATATGTCAAAATTTTGTCCAAAATAAATTCCATACTCAAAATTTAAACACAATTCCAGTCAAATATCTTCTCAGAATTTTTTTTAACAACTCACGAGTTATGCCACGACAGTTCTTTGGAAACTGCAAGGCTCGAATACCCAAATACGGAGCCAGTTCAGACAACACAACGCTTACAATTGTACTATTATGATTAGTGGCTAGTAACCTTAATGAATTAATTAAATTTTAAACATTTTTGTAAAAGAGACATTTTTCATAAAGAGTAATTCCTTGTGATGACTTGAGCTACCCGGTTTCAAAAACTGATCCTAAGGGTCTTATTAATATCCACTAGCATCCCAAAAGTTTGATTTTAACCATTTAAATCAATTAAATAGATCAAATTTGCTACCGAACTAGACATGTTTTAGGGACAACACTAAAACTATTTTGTAACCACAGCTCCATTCCATCCTTTTGTTCCTCAATAATACTGAACCTAAGGTCTTCTATCACCCCATTAATATCCCCATGGTTCGTTTATAGAAGATGGAAGCAAGTACAGTAACAAACATTACAACAAAACTTAATATGCTTTTAAGAACAAAACTGGAAGCGGTTAATACATGAACTGTAAACAGATTTGAATTTACGACAAACAGATCATTCATATAACATAGTTTAAACATATAACTTCCACTTATTAATTGACTAAACCCTAAAGATTATTTAGGTGCACAGAACACGAGCCAAAGAGAAGGAGAAAGAGAAGAACTTGCCTGTGATTTTAGTTATGAAATCCCGGCTTCATCTCTAAGTTTCCGGCAACTACTAACTTTCTTCAAGCCTCCTATGGGTGTGATTTAATCCACCACAACCCTCCTTTGACCTTCTCTGTTCTTGTCCTTGGTAGCTCTTACAATTTCCTCTGTTCTCTCAACTCTCTCTCTGTTATGTTATATTTTTTTACTGTGCCGTGAATAGGGTTCCTCCAACACCCTGAGTGAAACTCATACACGTATATATATAGGCCTTTAGAAAACCCTAATTAAACTATATATATATAGGCCTTTAGAAAACCCTAATTAAACTAGAGTTAAGGCAGAACCCTAATTAAACTAGAATCGGCCCATAAACTTAAGTCACATACACGTTAAATACTTGTATGACGGCTCCAAGAAACCCTAACTGAAAACTGTTAATTCAACTTCTACTTAAGCACTTATTAAAGACAATTAAATAATTAACCAAATAAGGTATTTAAAATACAATTTAAAATAAAACAAACAATATAATAACTCAGATAACTAAACAAACCATAATTCAAATAATTCAAATAAGATAATTAAATAATTAACCAAATAAGGCATTTAAAATACAATTTAAAATAAAACAAACAAAATACAATAATTACAAAATTAATAGACAAAAATGCACATAGAATGAAATTTAAATTCCAATTTTATCATTTTTAATTTTAGGGGTATTACATCCCCCCATGGGAGCCGGCTCTTCATCTTCCAAAGGGAGAGCCGGCTCTACCTTCTTGGGAGCCGGCTCCCTCATTTAGGGAGCCGGCTCTCTTCCCTTGAGAGCCGTCTCTGCTCCATTGCTTTGTCTCTGCTTCGTCCGGTTGCCGTCTGTGCTTCCGGCGAAGTCCAGTGTTCTATTCCAGACATTTTTTAGATTATTAAGGTTCCATTAATGCTCTTAAACCCCTAGAGACTCCTCCTATCCCAATGTGAACCAATTGACAAACAAAACTTAAACTACACACACAGTTTATGCAAGAATAAGTTTAAACTTTAAAACGCAGAACAAATTTCAAAAAACATCAAGCATGAATAAAGTTTATTTTTAAAAGTTTAATTAAGTTCCTGGAGTCTATATAAGATGCACAAAACATAAGTTTATAGGAGAGGAATAAACTGAAACTTGCCTTAAGATTCCGATTTGAAACCTTCACCGCCTTCTCTAAGTTTCAGAATTTCGAAGACTGTATTCCACCTCTGACCACCATTCCAGTCCTCTGTTGTTTCTTAATTCCATCCAGAAACAACCCCTCTGTTCTTCCCCTATTCTTCCTCCTTTAGCCTCACAGCTTCTCCCTCAAGTCTCTCTCTGTTCCTTTCTTCTCTAGTTACGGGGAAAACGGTTTTTAAAACCCTTGCAGACATACAACATATATATATATATATATATATATATATATATATGTATATATATATATCTGCCCTATCAATCCTAATCCTAATCCCAGCCTAACCATATGTCGGCTAATTAATTCCTATAGAAGAAAAACCCTAATCCTACGACCATACAAAAAAATCCATACCAACTAAGTCATTTTAAAACACACGTCATTAATCTAAGTAAATCACATTTATTTTAATTAATTAAAGTAAATCACAATTACACACCTAAAAATACAACCAACATACAATTACAGTTAAATAACTTATTTAAAGAAAAACCAATACAATTAAAAAAAATAATAATTTAAATAAACACTTTCAAACAAATAATAAATAAAATAAAACACCTAAGTCACATAATTAAATCAATTAAACAAAATTAAATCCCCATTTTATCCTTTTGAAAACTAGGGGTGATAATAATTTAAATAAATACTTTCAAACAAATAATAAATAAAACAAAACACCTAAGTCACATAATTAAATCAATTAAACAAAATTAAATCCCCATTTTATCCTTTTGAAAACTAGGGGTATTACATCTACCACTTCTACCTGATTGAAAAGATGTCCATATGTAAGGACACAATCAAGTCTGAAAAGGGTTGGAGAAACAACATAATAGGGGTTAGGGGGGCCTGGTCTTCTCCAGCTGTAGAGGATTATCCAATCCCGAACGCCTTTGGCGAGTGTTTTGTCTCTTCATATAAGAAATTCAAAACACATAAGAACGATTGTCTCCGCGAAATTTGTGTTCCTCGCTTTTGTACTTTCTTGTACCGTTCCTTAGGCATTCCTTGTGATGACTTGAGCTATAGTGTTTGCAGGGATAGGAATAATTACTTGAAGAAGTACGTTCTGAATGACATTCCTTCTTGCTCAGACCTCCTTACTTCAGACAACCTTTTTGCAATTTCAGCCCTCGGCAACACAATGAGCCAGCTCTAGATTCCCTCCTTCGGCAGGAGGAAAAACCCTCCCCGAGTCACTGTTGCTGCTACTGCTGCGGTAACCTCTTCTCCTGCTTCGGCCTCTTCTTCTGCCACTATTTCTGACACCATTCCGAACATAGTGGCTGTTGATACTGCCGTTAGCGTTCCTCCTACCAATCCGAACGCATCTCCTCAGGTCAATACTAGTTCTGCTGTTATTGTGGGTGCTCAGGATAAAGAGCGAGGCAAAAGGCCTCATCCCGATAGTGCAGCCAACCTTGATGATGTATCTCTTACAAGGAGGGTCCGAATCTCTGGGCCGGGCACACTCTTGCGTCGCCCAGTTAGTTCTCTTGCCCTCTCTGGGCCTGTTACAGCTACTGCTTTTGCAACAGCACCATGGACTCCTCGATTCGTCCGAACGGATAAGACATTCGTGAAGCCGAACGAAACTATGTTCAAGGATGGTCAGACTGCTATGGCATATTACGGGAACATGTGGACTCCCAAGGACATTGATGCAGCCAAAGGTCTGTCTCAGAAGGAGGTGTTCAGCCGCTTTCCCTTATCTGCCATGGAGGTAATTTTTATCTCTCAGTCTGCAAATCTTCACATAATCTTTGTGCTTGAGCTCTTCTGACCATGCGATCAGTTTAACCAGTGTTCATCCATATCTTTGCAGACCTTGTTCGGTATGATGGCCTTGCAGAAGCAGGTGGAAATGGGAAACGCCAAGGTTCGTAAGTTCTCTGACAGCCTCGAGGTGGCCCATAAAGAGAATAATATCCTTGCCGCCAAAAACACCGAACTGTTGGCCTAGTTTGGCAAAATTGAAAAAGAGAGAGACATTCTGAAAAAGGAAACTGACTCCCTTCAGGATAAAAATGATGCCCTTCAACTTGAGAAGAGCATTTGGCAGTCCGAGTACGATTCGCTCAAGAATGAGAAAGCAGAACTCCAGCGCCTTCTGACTGATGAGCAGTCTGCTCGGATGGCCTTCGAAAAGAGGTCCCTGGATGAGCGTGATGCTCTGCTCAATACCATCAGCAAGGTGAATGGTGGCTTGCTGGCCCTTGACACTCGGTTTTCAAGGGTTGGGGCTTTTAGGTATGCTTAGGGGTATAGAGAGGTTTCTCCGACCGTGTTCCTGCCGAAGGCCAGACCTGTTCCACTCCGGACGAAGTTGATAAGGATTTAGAAATTGATCCTCCAGGAGTCTATGTTGATCCAGACTCCATTCCTGCTGAACACATTTTTGATGAGTGTTAGGAGATTGCTTCCTCCAAGGTCACTCCAGCTCCCTCCGTCGTTCAGCCTCTGGATGTTCTTCTTCTATCCGCTATGGTCCCTTCCTCAACCGCTACTGAGGTTAGGCCTCAACAGAACGATTCAGTTATTCATCTCGACTCCCCTCTTCAAGAAGACGGGACGACCAATAAAAGTGAAGAGACGAGTCAACGCAATCAGGAGGCTGACAGAACAGAGGCAGCTAGCTAGGACTCTTCTGATACTTTTATTTCCTGCTTCTTTGTAGTTATGTCATCTGTATATTTTATCTTTTGTAACCTCAAAACATATCATGAATGAGATGACAAAAACATTGACTTTATCTATGAATGGGTGGTAACAACCAGCTTCACATTTATCTATAACAAATGTTTGGCGTTCGGCTCATAGTGCCAGCTGCCACTTACTTTGCTTAAGTGTCTGGTGCTCGGCTAGAATGCCACTTGCCACTTGCCACTTGGCTTTTTATTTTTTAGCAAGTGCTTGGTGTTCGGCTCATAGTACCAGTTGCCACTTACTTTGCTTAAGTGCCTGACATTCGGCTAGAATGCCATTTTTCACTTGGCTTTTTATTTTTTAATAAGTGCTTGGCGTTCGGCTCATAGTGCCAGTTGCCACTTACTTTGCTTAAATGCCTGGCGCTCGGCTAGAATGCCACTTGCCACTTGGTTTTTTTTTTTTTAGCAAGTGTTTGGCGTTCGGCTCATAGTGCCAGCTGCCACTTACTTTGCTTAAGTGCCTGGCGCTCGGCTAGAATGCCACTTGCCACTTGACTTTTTATTTCTTAGCAAGTGTTTGGCGTTCGGCTCATAGTGCAAGCTGTCACTTACTTTGCTTAAGTGCCTGGCGCTCGGCTAGAATGCCACTTGCCACTCGGCTTTTTATTTCTTAGCAAGTGTTTGGCGTTCGGCTCATAGTGCCAACTGTCACTTATTTTGCTATTTTTACTTAATCAATCTCTTGAAGAGGAATATTACTTTTATAAATCTCGGAAACTTGTACACTCGCCTGTATTCAATTGAAAATGAACAGAATTCAAAATTGAAACTCAACTTTTTATTGATAATACCTTTTCAGAGACGTAGCATTCCAAGGCTTGTTAACCAGCCTTCCGGCCATGGTCTCTAGGGTATATGCCTCATTTCCTATGACTTCTGCAATTCTATATGGGACTTCCCAAGGTGCCACCATTTTCTTAACCATTCCTACCTTCTTCTTTAGAACCAGATCACCTGGTGTAAAGTCTCTGTGCTTTACCTTTTTGTTATGGCTATTCATAAGCGTCTGCTGGTAGGATGCGAGCCTTATTGTCGCTGCATCTCTCTTTTCCTCCAGCATATCAAGGTTAAACCTCAACACACTGTCGTTATGCTCTCGGCTCCATGCCAAGCTTCGAACAGTCGGAACCAAGTGTTCGACCGGTATAACTGCCTCGGTACCATACGCCATGGCGAATGGGCTTTCTCCGGTCGGTCGCCTTGGGGTCATTCTATAAGCCCATAAGACGTTTGGCAGTTCATCTAACCACTTTCCTTTCTTTTCTTCAAGCTTTTTCTTGATGCAAGCAAAGAGTGTTCTATTCGTGATTTATACTTGTCCATTGGCCTGGGGGTGACTTACTGCCACCAGCTTTTGATTAATTCCATATTCCTCCAACAACTCTCTTACTTGCTTGCTGTCAAGGTTGGTCCCATTATCCATGACGATTGACCTCGGAACACCAAAACGACAAATAATATTACTCCAAATGAACCGTCTCACATCAGTTTGAGTTACGCTCGGGTACGGCTCTGCTTCCACCCACTTAGTAAAGTAATCTGTAGCCAGCAGCACATCCATCCCCCATTGTGCGAAAGGCCATGGTATGGCCATTACATGCAAGTCCTCAGGTGGTTGGTGAATCAATGGTCCGAACCTTTGGCACTTATCGCACCTTCTGGACAATTCTTCCGCATCTTGCGATATGTTCGGCCATAAGTACCCTTGCGTCATTCCTTTGTACGTTAAAGACCTTCCCCTGAATGGTTTCCACATACACCTTCATGAATAGCTCGAAGTATTTGCCAAGCCTCTGTGGGGGTGACGCACTTTAAGTACGGCCCAGAAAAAGACCTTCTGTATAACTGGTGCACTATGGCGTACTTTGCAGCATTCGATTTGATTTTCCTAGCCTCATCTTTTTGCTCAGGTAGAGTACCATCCTGGATGTAAGTTATGATCGGATTAATCCAACTTGGCTCATATGGAATAACATTCACTTGCTAAGGATCTGGGCCGGAAGGTTCTTAAAAAATGGAAGGCTGGTTTAATATTCCTACTGGAATCACCCTTGCCAATGTTTCTCCAGAACCCAAGGCACTATATGCTAGCCAATCGACATCTTCGTTATGCTCTCGGTATTTGGATGAATTCAATTTTTTTAAAGTTTTTGGCTTCCCGCATAACAGCAGAATGATAGGCTTCCATTGTTTCATCTTTGGTTTTGATACTCGTCATTCACCTGCCGAACAATTAACTGCGAGTCACTAAAGACTATCAAATTCCTAACCTTCAACTCCTTGGCAAGCTTAAGTTCTGCCAGCAGTGCTTCATACTCTGCTTCATTGTTGGTGGCTCTGAATTCAAGCCGGAGCGCTTGATTTAAGGACGTACCTTCTGGTGTCTGCAGTTTGATCCCAATGCCTGCCCCCATCTGATTTGAGGATCCATCGATAAAGAGTTTCCACAAGCAACCACGAAAGTTTTCCTCCATGTCTTCTGAATCACATTATAGTAAAAAATCTGCCACTGCTTGCCCTTTGACTATTGTTCTGGGTTCATATGTTATATCAAATGAGCTTAACTCTATTACCCACTTCGTCATTCTTTCTGAGAGGTCTGGCTTGTGCAGGATTATTCCGATAGGGAAAGTGGTTAGAACGATGATAGGATGGGATTCAAAGTAATGCCTGAGCTTTCTTTTCGCATGCACTAGCGAAAGTATCACCCGCTCGGCCTTAGTCATCGTTTTGCTGACATAGAACACTGGATATTGCTTCCCCTCTGGACAACGGATCAGAACGCCACTTGTCGCGATGCTGGACACCCTGAGGTATAAAAATAGTTTTTCTCCTGGTTCTGGAGCTGACAGGACCGGAAGGTTCTGCATATATTCCTTCAGACCAGTTAATGCTAGGCACTGTTCATCCCCCCTAAACTTGTCTGCCATGGCTTCGTATTGTGTCAAAAAATGGTTTGCAGTGATCTGACAATTTGGAAATGAACTGGCTCAATGCAGCAATCCGTCCCGTAAGTGTTTGCACTTCTTTGACTGTTGTCGGCTTAGCGTTCGAAGTCAGAGCTTCTGCTTGGGCTAGGCTAGCTTCTATACCTCTATGATTAACCACGTGTCCCAGGAATTGACCAGAACTCACGCCGAATGAGCACTTGGTTAGATTGAGCTTCATTCCATAGTGCCTCAACACATCAAATACGTCTTGTAGATGTTTCAGGTAGTCAACTTTCTTCTTACTTTTTACTACCATGTCATCAATGTAAGCTTCCACGGTCTTCCCTATTTGACTCTTGAAAATTTTGCTAATAAGTCTTCGGTAAGTTGCACCGGCGTTTTTCAGGCCGAATGGCATGACTTTGTAGAAATAGGTCCTGCGCTCGGTAACGAAAGAAGTTTTCTTTTCATCAGCAGGGTCCATGGGGATCTGATTATAACCGAAATAAGCATCTAAAAAGGTTAAACGCTCATATCCAGTAGTAACGTCCACCATTTGATCAATTTTCAGCAGCGGAAAGCTATCCTTCGAACATGCTTTGTTCAAATTGGTGAAATCAATGCACACTCGCCATTTCCCATTCTTCTTCTGCAAAACAACAACGTTTGACAACCAGTTAGGATAATACACTTCTCTTATAAATCCCGCATCAAGTAGCCTGTCAACCTCCTCAGCTATGATCCGGTTACGCTCTGGAGCAAACCTTCGCTGCTTCTGCTTTACAGGTCTTGTATTAGGATTTACGTTCAAGGAGTGACAGGATACGGAAGGATTGATTCCAGGCATGTCTAGGTGGCTCCACGCAAATACATCGGCATTCTGAGACAAGAAATCAACTAACTCCTGTTTCTCCGCCACAGCAAGTCGTTCCCCCACTCTGGTTGTTCATTCTGGTCGGAACCGATCGATCTGTACATTAACCAGGGGTTTTTCGGTCAAGTCCACTGGCTCCTTGTGATACCCCTCGGATCCGAAACACGGGTTGATCAGGCCCAGGCCCAAACCTGAGGGATATCAAACAATTAATATGTTATAACGAACACAGAATACAAAAACATATGAATTTAAGAATAACTATTAAAAGCTAAACAGAATACTAATATAAAATCCTCAATAGCCTGATAAAACTTAATAAAATCCAACTTCCAAAACTTCCATAAATTACAACTCGGGAATCCATCTAGTGGACCCCTAAATAAAAATCTCAACTGAAACGTAAACAACTGACATAAAACCAAATACTAAAATATGGAAGGACATCCTACGTCGTCGGTGGAATGAATGATAATCCCTGTACAGCACGATCAAGCCTAAGACTGGAACCGTCCGATACCTGAAAAATAAGAGTGGGTCAGGCCCACGAAGAAGTTCTAATCTAACTGCAATCCATACAGTGACCCGATACGCAGATACACCTAAATACCTCACAATATCTATCTAGTCCATACATAAATATATCCATACTAGAGGACCTTCACTGGACTATAATGGGGTCTCAACCTGAGTAGAAGGCAACATGCAAAAACGCACCCAAAGGTGGGCATGAATACCTAGACCTAACAGGGTACACCTCAACCATCATATCCAGCTATGCATCCCAATGCATATACGCTCCCTAACCGACGACTCTAAGACTCATGCCCATATCGTGGTGCCATAACATATATATAAAGTTCGTCTAACCTAAGGTATGCCATTTTATTGTTTATTGAATTGACATAAGAATTTTAATCCAGTTTAGTCATTCAACTTAATCAGTCGATCTGACTTAAACACAACCAACATTTAATCCAGGTAGTCATTCAACTTAATCAGTCGATCCGACTACACACAAACACAATTAATCCAGATAGTCGTTCAATTTAATCAGTCGATCTGACTAAACAAGGTTTAGGATTCAATATTTTACAATCCATCCCTTTCATCCGATAGGTTAGGTATTAGCATTTTGAGCTAAACCGTCCCTAGTATGCCACCGTCCCGTACTGGTGCATACAATCCTCCATAACCATATAATTGACAGAATATATTAATTCAGCAATTAAAATTCCACATATATATAATCCAAAACCAATATCCAAGTAATTACAGGAAAACAGTTAAAGTTCCAGCAATTAAATCCAACCATTAAACCATATAGTTGCAGATTGTGATTTCATAACTCAACAATTAACATCCAGATATGCATAGATCAAATCTAATATATCATTGACTCTATCACGTATTTAAAATCAATTCTATAATCATATTATAGTCCAGTAAATTGTTAAAATTAATTTAAGCAATTTATTTCCTTCCATCCGGTAACAGCGTACTAAGTTGTATACTTGTACTCTGTTTTATCTTTAGCACAGAGCCCTAGCCTATCCATAAGTCTAATTCATCAATTAAAGACTTCTCCGTGTATCTAAAATTTAATTTAGAATCCTATTTTAGCACCATAAATTAGCAAATTAGAACTAGACAATGAATTACCTTCCAGCCGTTAACCGCACGCAAAGTGGTTAATTTGCGCACTGTTAATTCCATTAATAAAAAGAGGGTATTTTATGCAATCCAAGACTTTGATTTCATGTTAAAGTATTTGTTTAAAACCCCCATTAAAGTTTCAAAACTTTTCCTGAACCCCAAGTGCCCAAACAGTAGCTGAAAACCCACTGAACGCATCAACTGGAAAGAGCCTGTTCTTTTTAAAACATTGAGCAGGCTCCAAAATGGAGTTGAGCCGGCTCCTTTAAACCATGGAGCCAGATCCATTGGGTTAGAGCTGGCTCTATGTAACCTAGAGCCGGATCCATTGTAGGAGGGAGCCGGCTCCTTTTCCATGGAGCCGGCTCTCTCTCTCTCTGTGAGAGCCTTTTCCCCCGTCTGAAGTTTCTGCAACCTTCTGCCTCGTCTCCGGCCAGTTGCAACCTGTCTAATTGGGTTTAAAATTTTCTTAGGAGTCCTAATTATGTTCAGTATAGTCCCCAAGATTTACTTATAGAAATTAAAAACAAATACAGAGTCTACAAGTTATACAGATTCCTCATGCTTTAAGAACATAACTAAAACAAATATGGACGAACCATTAATAACAGATTTCCAACACATCTAGGTTATCAACATAGCATCTAAGATACATGTAAAACTCAGTCCAGTATAGTCCCAAGATGTGTTTACAGAAGTTACAAACAAATTACAAATCAACAAGTTCCACAGACCACGCATGCTTATAACACAAGTACTGTAATGAACTTTCAGAAACCCATCATCGAATTAATTCATGGTAAAGATTAGGTTAATTTGACATATAAAACATGTTTGATTTAATTATTATTCCATTAAAACCCTAGAGTATATCTAGGTGCACAGAACATAAGCCAAAGGGAAGGAGAAAGAGAAGAACTTGCCTGTTCAGCCTTTGCTTGTTCCGGCAACACAACCCTCTATCCAACCTTCTTCTGGTTCTAGGTAGTCCACCACCACTACACCTTCTTGGTCCTCCCTATTCTTCCCTTGACAAACCTTACAATGCTCTGTCCTTACAAAATCCCTCTCTGTTTTCACTCTGTAACTTTGAGACGTGACAGAGCTTTTGGTAATTTTAAAACCATAGGCTAAGACACAACAGAGTATTTATAGGCTTACCATTAAAACCCTAATCCGTGTATAATTATAGACAGAGCCCTAATGTAGTCGGCCCATAACAACACCTACGTTTTAAAACAGTGTCGGCTACATACATGAATTCCATTATACAATTAAAATTATACCCTAATTTAATAACTAAAATCTTTAACTTAACTTCCTTAAATAAATAAAAGCCAAATAAAAATACAACTAAATAATTAAAGTCAGAAAATACATATCATAAAAAAAAAATTTACCAAATAAATCAACTAAAATAACAAAATCTAATTAGGTCAAATAAATCAAACAAAATAAGCAATTAAATAATTAATTTAATAAAAATGCACACAAATAATTTAAATTAACAGCAATCAATCAATTAATCAAATAAAACACAATTTAAACAATTAATTAAATTAAAGTACTATTTAAACAATTAATTTAAATTCCCGGATTGTCCTTTTAAAATTAGGGGTATTACACTCCTCCTCCCCATTCTGCTTGGGGGAGGTTCCTGTAATTGATATCTCGGGTTTGCAGAATGGATGGGTGCTTTCCCTTTACCAGCATACTTCAGCGTTACTGAATAACATTCCTTAGCTGCAACCTGGTCCCCGTGAATGTCGATCACCTTGGCTCCGTCTGGCCCCAGGCATCTCATTACTTGATGCAGAGTAGAGGGAACACTTGAACTCTGTGGATCCACCCTCTGCCCATCAGAAGGTTGTAAGAGGGATGAATCTCGACAACGACAAAGGTCAGCATGTACCGCTACCTCTACCATACCGATGGGCTCCACTCATTTTCCATCAAACTCTAGTAAAGGATTCCCAGTGGATTTGAGCCGATCCGACTTGATCTCGAGCCGATCAAATGTGTCCCTCGGCATGACATTCGCACTACTTCTAGGATCAATCAGAACTCTGCGTACCAAACATTCGGCCACTGTCAAACTGACGACCAACGGGTCCTCATGAGGGATCTGAAAACGCAAAAGATCTTTTCTGCCAAACTTTATCTGTGTTGATGCGCTCTGTTGGTGCAGAGTGTTTACACTGCCTATCCTTTTCTTCATCTGTGCCTGGCGAAGGCGTGTTCGAAGCAATTCATCTGACTCCTCAATAGGCCCAGGCCGACCGTGAATTGCATTAATTATTCGAACTGGTTGCGTATTGTGAGAGTTTGATTTCTGATTCTGCTTCACGTGCTCCATCGGTCGGTTCTGTTCCACCGCCGGGCCTTGAATATAACTTGCGAACTCCCCTCTGGCTATCAATATCTCTACCTGTCTCTTTAAGTTCCTGCATTCGTTAGTCTGATGGCCAAAGTCAGAATGAAATGCACAATGCTTAGACTGATCCCTTTGTTTGAGGGGTTGTCTGATTGGTAAAAGAGACCGGAACTTATCTTTATTTTCTTGGTACAGCCTTGCTAAGGTAACTTTCAATGGAGTAACCAGCTCTTCCTCTCTGGGCCTCTTCTCAGACTTCCACGAGGAACGCTATGGCTGAACCTGCTTTTGTCTGATCTTTGCTTTGGTTTTTTCCTCTGTTGATATGACGGATGTCTTCTGAGCGTTAGCTGTCTCTTCTTCTTCCAAGCGCACAAATCCATCAGCTCTTTCATTAAGTTCATCCATAGTCTTCGGCGTGTTCACTACCAAGCTTGTGTGGAATGGAGTGCCACGAGTCATGGTCAGTATAAACGCTTGAACCGTCGTAGAAGGATGACATTCAATCACCATACTCTTGATAAGGTTAAACCTAGTTAGGCTAGCTTGGAGACGCTCATCCTCATGCTGCTTCATTATGAATAGGCTCGAAATGTCTTTGTTGGACGCTTATTTCCATAATATTGGCTTATGAACCAATCACACAAGCTTCGGAAATTATCCACTGAGCCCCTTAACAGGTTTTTGAACCAATTGAGCGCTGGTCCAGCTAGACTTGTGGGGAAGCACTTGCACATCAAGGAATCATTCTCAGTGTTCATAGCCATTTTCAACTGGATATGATACACATGATCAATCGGATCGGTCGTTCCGTCGAACAGAATGAAAACGGGCATGAAAAATTTCCTCGGACTCAGAGCATTTAAAATTTCATCGATGAATGGTGAATCAACCGTTCGAGCTGCTGGACGGAGGGCTTCATTTTCCCTCTGGAACCCCGCGATTGCTCTCTGATCTACAGATCACCTCTCTGAGCCGCGATAGTCGAACGTCGCCATGGAAGGCCGATAAGTCGGATCGAATGATCTGTCCTCAACAAACTTTCTGTGCCATGGAGGTATAGCTTTGTGACGATCAAACTCCATTGCTTCACCTCGGTTGAGCGTTTCTTGATGTGGATCAAAAGTCATGGCTTCGTTTCGCCTGATCTGTTCACGCCGTGGATCTATGTGAGTTAATCCTTCACGATCATCAATACGACGAGGATTTGGCGGCAAATCGTTTGGCCGGACCTCCTCGCGGTGAAGATCTGTCTGATTGTTCCCTACCTCCTCGCTGTTTTGTGCCGCATCGGTATGTGTAACTTGTTTTCCTGCCAGAAGCGGTCGCGGAATCACCGAAACTTCTTAACGCTGCATTTCAGTCCTTAAATCTGTATTCTTTTTCCTGAGAGCTTCGATCATGCTCATCAACTCATCAAGTTTCATCTGCTGTACATTCTTTACCGTATTGGAGTTCTCACCCCCAGTCATCATTCCAGAACGGAGCAAAGGCATGAATCGTAAATTTTAAGTTAGATCTGAGTCTCACTGAGGCGAATCACATCAGATCTGAACTCAAATTTTACGAGTTTTGCTTTCCCTTCGATAGATCAGAGCTTTTTCGGCGTTTGAGCTTGCCGGATCGAGCCACGATAGAGTGAATCACAGCTCCGTAAACCTAACGCTAATCTCTCAGAATCAATCAAGAATCCAGAATCTCTCAAAAGCAAACTGCAATCTCTTAGATCTGGACTAAACTTCTAGAAATCAAGCTTCGTCCTCATCAATCAGTCGGAATCAATATGACGTTGATCAAACAAGAATCAACCTTCAACGTTTCCTACAGACGGCGCCAATTGAAGATGCAAGAAATTCAATTACCTTTCTCTCTCTAGAATTCTTACACTTCAACAGAATGAAAACTCCCCCAAAAAACCTCTCTTCTCTCTACTCGTATCGTCTATTTATAGACGATTACAAATGCTCTAACTAACTTATTACATATGACTCTTATTCTTGGGTTTTCTTCCTTTTAGGCCTGACTTCATCATGTAAGTCTCAGGTGTTGGGCTTAACTCACAGTATTGCATTATGGGCTGAGTTCAACTGTTCGGTCAGATCCTTCTTTCGTGGGTGTTGGGCTCATTATGCTACCCTTTTTGCTTGGGGTCTGACCTACCACTCAACCTGATGCTCTACCCGCGGGTCGGGTCTGGTCCAGTCCATCTTTGATATCCTCAAATATGTCATGGCAAATGGTGGATTTTAATGTATGCATGTACGCGTGGTTGTGCTATTATGGTTGGTGAGTGGTATCTGTTAAGGTTGAAATTTGCCGCGGTCTAGTACAACACCGTTTCCTGTAAAATAAGGATGGCAAAGTCAAACACCGGTGTGGTGCCGGCCGTTGACCCTCCGACGATCAAGTTAGTAAGGGTTCTCGATAGAGAATTTTAATCGTAATTCGCTTAGTAGGAGTTTTTTTGTGTGTACCTTGTTCCTGAGTCGTCTTTGTATTTATAGTCACTTCCCTTATTCTTGATATGGGAATTTCATCGTCCTTAGCCCATGGAGCCTATCTCGTGGAAATCTTATCCTTGATAAGATTTGAACTTACCTCATGACAAATCCTATCCTAGATACGATTTGTCATCATTCTTATCTAATAGAAATGGTTATCTTTAATAACGAGATATTATCATCTGAGAGTTGGAGAAATCTGGTGGCCGGTCAATATTTAATTACCTTTTTCGTTAAGTCAAGATAGGCTAGGGTTATTTTTCCCTATCAGTTGCCCCCTATTTCCGAGTACGTGGTGGACCAAGGAAATACTTTCTATATTCCATTTGTTTCCTTTTTACTACAGGCCCCTTCCATATTGTAGTAGGACTCCTTTACAAGAACTTCACTGTTACTTGAAAAAGAATTTTCTTTCCTATAAATAAATAAATAAATATATTTATTTATTTACCTTCCTTTTCTTTTTGGTCTGAAATCCTCTAAACTGGATCCTAACTGTGAGTTTATTGTGGATCGTTGTAGATACGTAATTGGGTCAAGATGTCTCTACCGGGTTATCGGTGTAATTCCAAAGTGGTTTCGCTATTTTCGCGATATCCGATACCTCATCATGTTCGTGCAGAAAAATAACTTGAATACTGAATCTCAATCCGAGGACTCAACCTCTGAAAGTATTGAAGAACTCGATCCTGACTATGCTGATGAATCTGGTGTTGATTACTCCTCAAGACCAATGACTGTTTTTTCCAAGCAACCTCCTCGTGAAGGAGAATCCTTAATTAAGGATGAGAATTTACAGAATTGTAGAGTTAAATATTCCATTCCTTCATCTATTCGTCTTCACAAACCCAAACCAGAAGATAGATGTTCTTCTATTCGTTTGGGTGAGGTATGTTTTTTCGAGTCGACTTTTGCTGCGGGCTTGCATTTTCCGGTTCATCCATTTGTAAAAGAAATTCTTTCTCATTTGAAGATAGCTCCTTCCCAAATTGCTCCTAATTCATGGAGAATTATTATAGGCTGTTTGATTATTTGGGGAAAGTGTAGCAATAGCCGTCTAACAGTAAATCAATTCCTGCATTTTTATTATCCCAAGAAGAAAAAAGACAATTTTTAGTACTTCCAGTGTAGATCAAAGAAGACATTCCTCCTTATTGCAACCCCTGAAAATAATAAAGGTTGGAAGAGTCGTTTCTTTTTTATTTCCGGTGCATACGGGAAATTTCCAACTGTTTGGAATAATTCATATTCAACAGGTAAGATTTATATGTATATAGTTTCCAAATTATTATTATTATTTTTTATTTTTTATTTTATTTTTTTGGCACCCGAGGGAACAGTACCCTCAGGTACTGTTCATGAACAGTAAAATAATAATAATTTTTTTTTTTTTTTAGTGCAACTTATTATTCTTTTTCCCAGAATTTAAGGACAAACCAACCCTCTCTATTCCAGAAGCCGAGTATGTTGGTAATGCCTCTTCTTACCCAGTGAAGACCTTTAGCGATCTCATAACTGACGAGGCTTTAGATTTGTATGTACGAGCTCATAGCTCAAAGGAAACCTCCACCCACTCAGAGGAAGGTAAGAAAAACAAAGATATTTATATATAAACTTACTGATTTTAGTTAATATCTCATTAAGTATTTCCCTTATTACTCTTTATGCAGGCAAGAAGCTCAGTAAAAGGCTCCTAGCCCAAGTCCAGTCAAGTAATCTCCCTTCTACTCCTGCTTCCAAAAAATTACGAAGGGTAAGAGAAGGGAATCATAGTACATCCGCAAGCCCTGGAGTGTTATCAGGTCTTACTCCTGTACCTCTAGGTTTCAGCGGATTTGGTGGGGTTCCTACTAGTTTCGAAAGTTTTGGTTCGGTATCAACCAACTAAGCTTTTTCCCACGGGGAATTGGTTCTCGATGACGCTAATGTCGCGAATGACAGGTTACATAAAATGGTAGTAAAAGATGACACTACCAGATTGCTGAGTCTGCCAGCATCTGAGCTTTTAAAGAAATTTCTTCATCTAATCAGCCAGGTGAGATTTTACCCTTATTATGTGCTTCTCTTTATTTATTTATTTATTTATAACTGTTCGCCACTATTTATTTATTTATAGGGCACTACATACTCTGTTGTTATCGCCAAAAAATACGAGAAGCTTTCCCTAGAGATGGCTTCCCTCAAGGCTAAATATGAAGATGTTATTTCTACACTTAAAATAAAAGAAGATGACTTGACTAATGCAAAATTAAACTTTCAAGATGAGAAAGTGAAACTTACCAAAGAATACTCTGATAAGTTGGAACTCGAGAAGCTAGCTGCCGTGGAGAGTTTTAAAAATTCTGATGAATTCAAGGTGCTCATAGGCAAGGCTTGTTGTGATGGTTTTGACCGGTTCAAAGCTCTTGTCGGCAAAGATCGTCCAGACATAAACTTTTCTATGTATGACGTTCTAAGTGAAAGCGAATAGGAAGATTGAATTCCAAAGTATTAGTCACACACACACACACACACACACACACACACAGATATATATATATATATATATTAGGTTTTTGATTTCTCAATATGTTGTTCCTTTAAAACTTTTCAGAATATCTCTGAATCCAGAGAATAGTTACTCTACTTTTGTCTTTCATGGTATTGTTTCATACTTGTTGTTTCCTTATACAGAACTCATTTTACTTTCCCAGGCTTCACTCAGCCCGTCCTTCTTCCGAAGGAACATATTTTTACGAGCTTCACCCAGCTCGTCCCTTTAGTAAAGGAAAGTCACTTATTTATTTTAATAAAGAAGTGGACGTAATGTGTCACTAGTCCTTGTGTGACTTATAAAATTCAGTAGAAACACGTGCAATAAATACGAATAACTATTTTATTAAAGACATATCGAAAATAATAATCGATAGTCGAATATTAGCATCCGTTACACACTGGTCTGCTTTATTGAAGCTAAAAACATTCTATCACTTTTAAAAGTGAGATAATAAAATAAAACACAGCCTGGCATGAGTACCTACTGGTAATATTTCCTGAAATGTTCTGCATTCCACGGGTGGGGAAGCTGGCTCCCACCAAGTGACTCTAACTAGTATGCCCCCCGTCTGTTGCTTTTGGTTACTCGATAAGGGCCCTCCCAATTGGGAGCTAACTTTCCTTCCCCCTTTTCTTTAGTAGCCAGGGTAACCTCGCGAAGCACCAGGTTTCCTGGCTAGAACCTCTTTGGCTTGACCTGGGCATTGTAGTACTTGGATTATCCGCTGGTAAGCCGCAACCTTGACCTGGGCCTGCTCCCTTTTCTCTTCTACCAGGTATAGGTTTAATCGTAGTTCCACCCCGTTCTGTTGAGGTTCAAAATACTTGGTTCTGAAGGTAGCAACCTTTGTTTCTATTGGGATCACAGCTTCACTTCCAAAAGCTAACCCAAAAGGGGTCTCCCCAGTGGGAGTTCTTACGGTAGTGCGAGAGGCCCATAAAACTCCGGGTAGTTATTCAGGCCACAAGCCCTTGGCCTTTTCTAGGCGCATCTTGATTATCTTCAATATTGTCCTATTCGTGACCTCAACTTGCCCATTGGCTTGGGGATGGGCAGGAAAGGAGAAATGAACTTTGATCCCAAGTTCATTATAAAAATCGAGGAACTGCTCACTTTCAAACTGCTTCCCATTATTAGTCACAATTACCCTTGGTGCTCCGAACCTGCAGATTATTGTCTTCCAGAAAAACTTTTTTACTTCATTCGCTCCAATATGAGCTAATGGCTCAGCTTCTATCCATTTGGTGAAATAATCGATAGCCACAATCGCGTATTTAGTTTGTCCCTTCCCTTGGGGTAAGGGGCCGATGAGGTCCGTCCCCCATTGGGCAAAAGGCCACGGCTCTGTAAGAGGGGTTAACTTTTCTGCTGGTTGTTTTGGGATATTGGCGAATCTCTGACACTTGTCACATTTCTTCACAAACTCAAGTGTATCTGTCCTCATAGTAGGCCAAAAGTATCCTTGTCGGATAGCTTTATGCGCTAGTGATCTGCCCCCAGCATGATTTCCACAAAGGCCTTCATGTATGTCTTGTAGAATGTAATTTGCCTCATCAATGGAGACACAACGCAAGTACGGTAGAGAAAATCCCTTCTTGTAGAGAACCCCATCAATGCGGGAATATTTTGCCGCACGCATCCTAATCTTTCGTGCTTCCATGCGGTCCTGGGGTAGCTCTTCGTTCTCAATGTACCTGATAATTTACCCACTCCATGCCATGGGCCACTTGGTGTATTTTCTGTGGCCAATCTTAAACCGTGCTAGGCTCATCCAAATATTCCACGGGTTTGGCTTTATCTTCCTCTGTGGTTGCCAGTCGAGCCAGGGCGTCTGCCTGCGTATTCTCTTCTCAGGGAATCCGGTGAATAGAAAACTTCTTAAAAAAACCCTTGATATCCTATATCTTATGTAAATAGGTCTTCATCTTCTCATCCTTGGCTTCATATTCCCCCTGGACTTGTCCTGTTATTAGTTGAGAGTCAGTATATGCTACTAGTCGTTCAACTTCCAAAGCTTTCGCCATCCTGAGGCCTGCTAGGAGGGTTTCATACTCTGCCTCATTGTTGGTTGCTTTAAAACCAAACCTGAGTGCATATTTGATGCATTCCCCATTTGGGGAGATAATTACTAGCCCTACCCCACTTGCATGGGTGTTGACAGACCCATCCACATATAACGTCCAAGTAAATTCGGCTTCTTCCTACTTATTTGTAGCATGCTTGGGCCTATCTTCTGGTGTGAATTCCGCTATAACATCTGCCAGTACCTGGGCTTTTAAGGCCGTTCGGGGTTTGTATTGGATATTGAACTCTCCAAGTTCTATCGACCACTTCATGAGTCGCCTTAAAGTATCAGGTTTGCGGAGAACCTGCCTAAGTGGTTGGTCCGTTAATACTATTATTGTATGAGCTTGGAAGTAAGGCCTGAGTTTTCTCGCGGAGATAACTAGAGCAAATGCCAACTTTTCTATCCTTGGGTACCTTTCTTCCGCCCCCCTGAATGCACGGCTAATATAATATACTGGTTTCTGGTTTCCATCCTCTTCGCGAACCAAGGCTGAGCTTACTGCCGACAGAGAGACCACCAAGTACAAATACAACTGTTCTCTTTGCATCGCCCGCGACAATAATGGTGGTGAAGTGAGATACTCCTTTAGCTCTGTAAAAGCTTGCTCGCACTTAGGGGTCCATGAAAAAGCTTTCCTGAGCACACGAAAAAAAGGCAAACACCTATCGGTCGCCCTGGAAATCAACCTGTTCAGAGCTGCGATCCTTCCTGTCAATCTTTGAAGTTCCTTGGTCGATGCTGGAGACTACATGTTAAGAATTGCCTGGACCTTCTCAGGGTTAGCTTCTATCCCTCTTCTACTTACCATGTAACCGAGGAATTTCCCAGAGGAGACTCCGAAGGCACATTTACTTGAGTTGAGCTTCATTTGGTGTTTCCTGAGGACTTGGAACGTTTCCTGTAGATCAACCAGATGGTCTTGAGCTTTCAAGATTTTTACGAGTATGTCATCCACATACACTTCCATATTCCTTCCGATTTGGTCCTTAAACATTAGGTTTACTAGCCGCTGATATGTTGCACCAGCATTTTTTAGCCCAAAAGGCATCACCTTATAGCAATATAAACCTCTATCCGTGATGAAAGAGGTTTTATCTTTGTCTGGTGTGTGCATTGAGATTTGGTTATACCCTGAGTATGCATCCATAAAACTGAGCAGCTCATGGCCAGCTGTCCCTTCTACCAACATATCAATTCTTGGCAGAGGGAAACTGTCTTTGGGGCACGCCTTATTTAAATCGGTAAAGTCTACGCACAACCTCCATTTTCCATTGACCTTTTTTACCAAAACAACATTGGCCAACCAGTCTGGATAATGAACCTCTTGGATGAAATCAGCTTTCATAAGCTTATTCACCTCTTCTGATATAGCCATGTTCCTTACCGCGGCAAATGTTCTTCGCTTTTGCCTAATAGGTTTGAATGTAGGATCTGTGTTTAATCGATGCTCAATTGTAGTTGGATTAATACCGGGCATGTCTTCATATGACTAAGCGAATACATCTTGATTCTATCTGAGGAACTGTATAAGAATATTTGTGAAATCTGAGGGGAGCAGAGACCCTATCCTCACCTTTTTTGTTATGTCAGTGTCATTCAAGCATATCTCCACCAAGTCCTCGATTGGCTTAGCCCGGTCTTGCTCCTTCTCTTCAACTTCATCGACAATCAAAGCCTCCTGCTGCCTCTTTTCTTTGAGAGAGGCAACATAGCATTCTCTGGCAATAGACTAATCTCCTCTTAGTTTGCCCACGCCATGCTCGGTAGGGAAGCGCATTAATAGGTGATAAGTCGAAGTGATGGCCCTCATCGAATTTAAGGTCGCTCTTCCTAGGATGACATTGTAAGCAGATGGACAATCCACCACCAGGAAGTCTACCATGACAGTGACTTGTTTTGGGCTGGCTCCTGCAGTGACAGGAAGGATGACTGCTCCTAGAGGATAGACCTTGTCTCCCGTGAATCCCACCAATGGTGATCTAGTAGGTCTGAGTTTCTCCTTACCAATCTTCATCTTGCTGAATGCATCAAGAAAAATGATATCAGCTGAACTTCTATTATCTACCAAGATTCGTCGAGTATTATAATTAGCGATCATCATGGTGATGACAAGAGAGTCGTCATGAGGTTGCTGCACATCCTTCATGTCTTCATTTGAGAATGTAATAACTGGATCACCTAAACGAGGCATCTTTCGATGTTGAATCTGTACTCCTACTTCGCACACCTCAGATGAGCTTCGTATTCTCCTAGCATAGGCCTTAAGGGCTGAGTTCGATTCTCCACCTCCTGCACACCCCCCGGCTATGACCTTGATCTCTCCTATTGTTTGTTGATCAGGAGGGTGGTTGTCTCAGCCTGCTCTTAGTGGGTTAATGTCGGTTCTGTCATTCCCCACAATAAACTTTCATATGTGCCCTCTTCGGATCAGAGTCTCAATCTGATCCTTAAGGTCGAAGCAATCCTCTGTAGCGTGCCCATGGTCTTTATGGAACCTGCAATACTTATCACGAGGTCTCCTTGCCGGATCTGACTTCAACTTCGGTGGCCACTTCAGATATGGCTCATCCTGGATCTGCAGGAAAACTTGATCTATCGGCATATTTAAAGGCGTGTAATTTGTATACCTCTCCGCGTTCTTATAGCGAGATGCCCTTTTATTCTGGTTGACCATGGGTTTTTTATACTTGGTTTTCTTTTCATCTCTGATCGTCAGGGCCGGCCTTTTCTTGTCTGACTTCTTTCCCCTTTCTCGTAATCATTGCATCTTCATCATTCATATGTCTTTTAGCTCGAACCAATAACTCGGCCACGCTGGTAAAAGGTTCCTCTGATAAAGAGAAGAGCAATCTTGAGGTTTGAAGTCCTCCCATGAAGGCGGCTAGGGCCACCTTGTCATCCGCTTCCTCCACCTGTAACATCTCCGTGTTAAAACGACTAATGTAACACAGTGACTCTCCCTTCTGTTGCTTCACAGTAAGAAAGTGGGTAGCCGGCCTTCTATGCCTCTGGCCAGCAATGAAATGGCCCATAAAGCCCTAACTCAATTCTTCAAAGGTTTTGATGGTTCCTGGCTTTAGCTTGTTGAACCATACCCGTGCTGATCCTTTGAGAGTCATTGGGAAAGCTGTAATACCCCTAATTTTAAAAGGATAGTCTCGGTATTTATTTATTTGTTTTAATTGTATTTTTTAATTATTTAATTAATTATTTGACTAATTGCTTATGTGTTTAATTGAATTAGGTATTACTTGATTATTTGATTATTTGTCTATGTATTATTTGTATTTGTCTATGTGTTAATTGTTTAATTAGATTATGTGCTTAAATGGTGTTTTGATTAATTGTAAATTAAATATTTTCTTTTCTTTTATTATTATTTTTTATTTTTCTTTTATGGTTATGGTTAGTAGTAATGGGCCAACCAATTGGGTCCCATGGGCTACTTGGATAGGAGGTTGGATATATATGGATTATTACCCATGGATAATGTATGTATATATATTATATACATATATAAAAAAGAAAGTAATTTATTAATTATTTCTATGGTAACTTGGGTAGTAATATTTAATCTGATGTATATGTTTTATATTTAAATAATAAAAATATACATAGATTTGATACGTGTTATGTTTTAAGTTACTTTATAATATTATGGTAACTTAAGTATTATTGGATAATCCATTAATAAATAATGGAATGTGTATAATTTATTTATTTAATAAACATATACATAAATTATATACGTAACATATTTTATTTACCTTTTTAATATATATATATATATAAAAGAGAAAGTAATTTATTAATTACTTTTATGGTAATTTGGGTAGTAATATTTAATCTGATGTATATGTCTATTTAAATAATAAAAATATACATAGATTTGATACGTGTTATGTTTTAAGTTACTTTATAATATTATGGTAACTTAAATATTATTGGATAATCCATTAATAAATAATAGAATGTGTATAATTTATTTATTTAATAAACATATACATAAATTATATACGTAACATATTTTGCTTACCTTTTTAATATTTTTATTTTCATTTTTTTTTTTAGTTGACTTGGATTGGGAAAAGGGTTAGGGTTATTTTATTTAGCCTATAAATATATAGCTATAGGTTGTAAAAGGGGGATAGAAATATTCACGTGATATATACCAAAGAGATAGTGTTAGAGAGGGAAGGAGGAAAAGGAAGGAATGAGGAGAAAAATTCTATAGAGAGAAGATCAAGAAAGAAGAAGTTTAACTTTCGATCCAAAAGTTTAAGGCAAGTTCTTCTTCTATCTCTTTCCCTTTGATTCGCGTTTCTGTACATGCCTAGGAAATTTTAGGATTTATTAAACACATAAAATTAAATAATTATGCATGTTTAATTGGGTTAGAACATAGGTTTTATGAAATTGGTTCATATCTGTTATTGTGTTATGAATTGATAAAATGCATGATTTTGATTTGATTTCTTATGTGAATTTTTACATGTTTAAATTATGTATTGTTCATATCTGTGGAATGATGGAACGTAGAAACATGCCTAGGATTCCTGAACATTAAATAGGGACTAGGTTTGGGTTTTAATAAATTTAAATAGACTCAATCATAATGATGCTTGCTATTTGAATATTTTAAACAAACGAATGGATTTAATTTTTAAAAATATTTTAGCAATTGAGATTAAATGTGTAGGATGAATTGAATATAGAGAATCCTTATTTAACGGTATAATAAAATATCATCATGTATAAGATTCAGTTTGTGTAGGACATATGATATAGGAAGTTTAAAGAAATAATAAGTCATTCCTATTATGTGATAACTTGATATCATATTTATCATAGTTATTTATGGAATGTTTGATGTATTTCTTTAATTGTTACACTAATTGTTGGATTGTGTGGTTTAATGCACCGGTATGGGACGGTGGCATTCTAGGGATGGATTAACTTATCAGTTAAGTCCTACCTATTTTATATAAGGTAATGGATTAACTAAAATGTTAAGTCCTACTTATATTTAAGTCAGGTCAGCTGAACAAGTTGAATGACTTATGGAGGATTAATTTATTATATAAGGGAATGGATTAACTAAAATGTTAAGTCCTACTTATATTCAAGTCAGGTCAGCTGAACAAGTTGAATGACTTATGGAGGATTAATTTATACTGGATAGATGGTTACTAGATTATATATATATAAGTATGGTGCCATGATATGAGCTTGAGTCTTAGGATCAATGGTTAGGGCGCGTATATCGCCAGGGATGTGTAGCTAAATATAGTGTAGTTGTGTACTTTGGTAGGTCTAGGTACTCATGCCCACTATATGTGCGTTTTGCATTTTGCCTACTATTCAGGTTGAGACAACCCTATAGTCTAGTGAGGTTCCTTTAGTGTGTTGTTCGTGCTGAGTAGGGATCAGTCTACTTCATTCTTCCGATGCTACATAGGAGTTCCTTTATGATTCAGTTTCCTGTTTTAGATTACTGTCATTTGTTTAGTTTGGATTTTCTAGGGGTCCACACAGTATGGATTCCCAAGTTGTATTTTGGAGGATCAGTTGTATCAGAAGAGTTTATTAATTAATGGAAATATATTATGAGGTTTATTATTAGATTATCATTTTAGTTTCTTGTCAGCATTTTATTTATTCTTTTTTATTCTTTTGTACTCTGTGTTCGTTTATTATCAATTTGTTTTGATATCATCGGGTATTCAGGCGTGGGCCTAGCCAACCCGCATTCGAAAATTCGGGGGTATCACAGTTGGTATCAGAGCACTCTAGGTTCAAGTGTCCTTAGGAGTGTCTTTCGTTATGTGACTTCCGCATTGTGTCTCTTAAAACTTAGAACCCATATTAGGATTCGTTGTACTTTATTTACGGTTTATTAGGAGGAGCTGATGTCAATTATATTCTGTAGTCATAGAATGGTTGGCACTAGAAAAAGGATGGGTTCAAGGCGAAAGCAATAAAGACCCAAAGGAGTAGAGGAGTATGTTATCGATTTCGTTGCTAGAAGGCAGAGTTAAGGATTGACGGTTTAGGTTCGTTTGGCGTTACTTTAAAAGTATAAGCCAAGGAAGGATTTAGGTGTACATGATAGGTCACTGCATATCGGGACCAACACGACTTCAGTTGATCTCAAAAAGGAGACAAGCAAGGAGTAGGAGCCGAAGAGGATCCTAATGGAGGAGATTTATGTGTATCCAATAGAGAGGGTACTAAATCTTGAAGAGGGATGATTACGCGAGGTGATCTGAATTGCTAGTAGTATAGTGAATGTTATTAGTAGAATTGGGGTTGATCAATCTACAAATAATTAAATCTTTCTTATCATCTCTAAAAGAGGTATATAAGAAGTATTGTTCAGGAGTTTGGGGATCGGATGTGTTCTTATCGGAACGAAATACATAATTTTTAAATCACATACAAAAAGGCATTGGTATTATGTTGTGACGTTCTAATTCGATTTATAAAGTCAAGTAAGACAGTTTACATTCCGCATATAAGGAGGATGAGGGTTAAGCCCTTGGTATTTGCTTAGGAAAACATTTGTGCTTTTAAGCGATATTTTAAAGGATATGTTTCGAGGTTGAATGATTATTTACGAAACTATAAAAGGAAATTTTGAAATAATCTAGTAAGGTTGATTTCAAAGGAGACTTTCTTTTCTAAAAAGAACGATGTCCTAAGTATGAGTATATTTTGTTCTATTGTGTTTATCATACGTTTTTTATTTTATTTTTTTGTTAATTACTCGGGATTTGGTATGTGGTTTAGTTGGGGACATAAGTGTGTGATCAACCAATTATTGTTTTAATAACATGGAGTCATAGCGCTATTTACGTTAAATTTGTGAGCATACGGTCATAGGATTTGGTAGATACACATAAATCTAACCAATCTATTGGACCTGGACATGTGTCATTATGGTGTGTTCTGGTATGGGATAATTAAACCATCACTACGAGTCAAACAATCTAAAACGATTAATTTGATATACTTTACGTTAGGTATGGATTCGTATCATATTACAACGCTATGATATTGGTGATTGTTAATGTTTCGGTATGCGTGAGGTAGTGGTAAATAAAGATCACTAAAATGCCATGATGATATATCAGAGGTGCTGGATTTGCTAAACATCTTCTTGAAAATTTCAGAAGTTGTTACCAAGTCAGAAGGAGGATTTAGTACTGGATTAAGTACTTATTGGAATGACACCGAGTGAGGATAGGAGATTGAATAAATATTCATCAGTAAATTCTTAATCAAGAATTTATTCAAGAGGGTGTGTCATTGGGAGGAATTTGCCGGTGTTGCACATGGAGGAGGAAACTAAGTCTCTTCATTTCCATAAATAATATGGAATTATTTTTTTAGTCACAATTTGCAACAATTAGCTGTTGTAAGGAAATTGATGACTTATGTAGAGGATGGGAAGATTTCATGTTCTTTTAAAGTTAGATAAAGAAGTCGGATTGTCATTAACTTGTCTTAAAGAAGCAGGGTGTGTCAAAGACAAGATGGTGAGACCAAATACTTATATAAAGATGAGGTGCATGGTATGTATGGAAAGGTCGTAGTTTGTTGATTTTTGTTGAGTTAAAGTCATAGTTAACTATTGATAAATTGAATTACCGATTGATTTTTAATATCGGCAAGTTTATCATGAATCAGTGGTGGATAGATTTAGTTACAGAATTCGCTTTTGAAGATGCTCCAATTTAAACAATGGGTACGGATGAAAGCTGGTGGTACCGGACTAACGGTACTTTCTGTAGACAAATTTGATGGAGGATGCAAGGATTGAGTTTCACAACTCTTAGTTCTTTATTCACCCTAGTAAAAACATGATGCTTCACAGTATGAAGCAGATGTTTGGAGGACAGGCAGGAAGAGGAATATAGTGTTTTTTCTGTAAGTTTAATATTTATTAAATAGTAGAGATGGACCATCAGAGATCACTGGATTCTTGCAGCTATTTTCTATACTGAAGTGGAAATGACAGAGCATTTTCACGGATTTAGTTGAGAGATTGCTGATTTGATGCAAGGGTCAGGATTCTAGATGAGATATTGGTTGACTTATAAAATTAAATCAGTTTCATTTTGTCTATTTTGATCGAGCTGGTAAGATATCAGTTCATACGAATATAACAGATCACGAGACGGCTTAGATGGATGCAAATTGTGAATAATAACACTTGTTATTACCAAGGTAGTTCAGGAGGTCAATTTTGAATATCGGAGCTGACCCTAGAGAAGGTGTTACCTTACTCAGATGGAGTTTAAGGTACTGGAGGAGGAGTTAGTAGTTTCTATAAATAGTGATATGACTGTCGGGCGACTGAGATGGAAATTTATAATTTTTCTTGGTACACCCAGACGGTTAGAAGGTACATCACGACATCAAATGTCAGTTTTGGTGAACAGGTACGGATAGGGACGTGTATATAATTGTCCTAAGTGTAAAACTTGTTACAAAGGTGGAAAGTTGATCATTAGATATTATAGGAATCTTTAGCCACTTCGTATAACAAATATGGAAGTTGAACTAAACAGGAGTGATAATTGGTGGGAAGGATCGACATTGATTTGGAATTTCAATTTTCTATATGGAATCCGAATGGTGGATTGAGAAAGATCGCTTGAGGACATAAATTTGAGTGATGCTTATTATAGAACTTCATAGTAATTATATAGTTCAGTGATAGTGGTGTTATAGCATGTGGATGTCCATATTAGTGGATGCAAAGTGCTATTTCGAAGGAGCTTTATGAAGATTTTGGAGCAGCAGCTCTACTTCATATATATAGAGGAGGAATTAATCGAGAGATTAAATTAGACCATAAAGGATATGTTTGAGGCGTATATCTTAGATTTTCATGGACTGTTGGAAGTGTTTACTTCACTTGTCGGAATTTTGTTTGTGATATTGTTGGCACAAGGAGGTTAGTGTGACAACTTTGGAGGTTTTGTATCTTTCACAATGCATACCTCTCATTTGTTGGTTGGAAATGGAAGTAAGGGTTGTACAATCAGACCTCGACTTCATTTAAAAATATGTCAGAAATAGATACTTCCCTTTATATTGAACTGCGCGCGGTTGGGAGGCAACAGTAGGATGTTGTAAATAGTTGAACTCGTATACTAGAGTTTTTCTATCAGGGAGTAGTTTGCTCGTTCTGTTTTCTATGTAGGAAGAAAGGCGATTTTTGGAGAAAGGTCAATTTTACTTATTACATTGACTTTTAGAAGATTGTGTTTCGCAATTGAGGCAGTCACCTCTGAATTAGCGTTACCAAATTATTAGCGCTGGGTGCATAGGAGTTTGTGCGTATATTCTATGGCACTTGGAGGTATGTAGATCATTCCCTTGTCGACATAGGAGGATTACGTTGTTATTTGATACAACCTACGCATTGTATGATTATTGTGTTTCTTAAAATATAGGAACTCTGTATACCACTTGGTATATTGGAGTTAAGTGGAGCCCTTATAGTGAGGTTGCGTCTATTTGGGAATATGAGGATGTTTTTCGCTCATAGTTTCCAAGCATAATGGAAGAAAGTAAGGGCGAATTCCGAGGACGGAATTCCTTTTATTAGGGGGGAAGAATGTAATACCCCTAATTTTAAAAGGATAGTCTTGGTATTTATTTATTTGTTTTAATTGTATTTTTTAATTATTTAATTAATTATTTGACTAATTGCTTATGTGTTTAATTGAATTAGGTATTACTTGATTATTTAATTATGTGTCTATGTATTATTTGTATTTATCTATGTGTTAATTGTTTAATTAGATTATGTGCTTAAATGGTGTTTTGATTAATTGTAAATTAAATGTTTTATTTTATTTTATTATTTTTCTTTTATGGTTATGGTTAGTAGTAATGGGCCAACCAATTGGGTCCCATGGACTACTTGGATAGGAGGTTGGATATGTATGGATTATTACCCATGGATAATGTATGTATATATATTATATACATATATAAAAAGGAAAGTAATTTATTAATTATTTCTATGGTAACTTGGGTAGTAATATTTAATCTGATGTATATGTTTTATATTTAAATAATAAAACATATACATAGATTTGATACGTGTTATGTTTTAAGTTACTTTATAATATTATAGTAACTTAAGTATTATTGGATAATCCATTAATAAATAATGGAATGTGTATAATTTATTTATTTAATAAACATATACATAAATTATATACGTAACATATTTTACTTACCTTTTTAATATATATATATATATATATATATAAAAGAGAAAGTAATTTATTAATTACTTTTATGGTAATTTGAGTAATAATATTTAATCTGATGTATATGTCTATTTAAATAATAAAAATATACATAGATTTGATACGTGTTATGTTTTAAGTTACTTTATAATATTATGGTAACTTAAATATTATTGGATAATCCATTAATAAATAATGGAATGTGTATAATTTATTTATTTAATAAACATATACATAAATTATATACGTAACATATTTTGCTTACCTTTTTAATATTTTTATTTTCATTTTTTTTTTAGTTGACTTGGATTGGGAAAAGGGTTAGGGTTATTTTATTTAGCCTATAAATATATAGCTATAGGTTGTAAAAGGGGGTTAGAAATATTCACGTGATATATACTAGAGAGATAGTGTTAGAGAGGGAAGGAGGAAAAGGAAAGAATGAGGAGAAAAATCCTGTAGAGAGAAGATTAAGGAAGAAGAAGTTTAACTTTCGATCCAAAAGTTTAAGGCAAGTTCTTCTTCTATCTATTTCCCTTTGATTCGTGTTTCTGTACATGCCTAGGAAATTTCAGGATTTATTAAACACATAAAATTAAATAATTATGCACGTTTAATTGGGTTAGAACATAGGTTTTATGAAATTGGTTCATATCTGTTATTGTGTTATGAATTGATAAAATGCATGATTTTGATTTGATTTCTTATGTGAATTTTTACATGTTTAAATTATGTATTGTTCATATCTGTGGAATGATGGAACGTAGAAACATGCCTAGGATTCCTGAACATTAAATAGGGACTAGGTTTGGGTTTTAATAAATTTAAATAGACTCAATCATAATGATGCTTGCTATTTGAATATTTTAAACAAACGAATGGATTTAATTTTTAAAAATATTTTAGCAATTGAGATTAAATGTGTAGGATGAATTGAATATAGAGAATCCTTATTTAACGGTATAATAAAATATCATCATGTATAAGATTCAGTTTGTGTAGGACATATGATATAGGAAGTTTAAAGAAATAATAAGTCATTCCTATTATGTGATAACTTGATATCATATTTATCATATTTATTTATGAAATGTTTGATGTATTTCCTTAATTGTTACACCAATTGTTGGATTGTGTGGTTTAATGCACCGGTATGGGACGGTGGCATTCTAGGGATGGATAAACTTATCAGTTAAGTCCTACCTATTTTATATAAGGGAATTGATTAACTAAAATGTTAAGTCCTACTTATATTTAAGTCAGGTCAGCTGAACAAGTTGAATAACTTATGGAGGATTAATTTATTATAGAAGGGAATGATTTAACTAAAATGTTAAGTCCTACTTATATTCAAGTCAGGTCAGCTGAACAAGTTGAATGACTTATGGAGGATTAATTTATACTGGATATGATGGTTACTAGATTTTATATATATAAGTATGGTGCCATGATATGAGCTTGAGTCTTAGGATCAATGGTTAGGGCGCGTATATCGCCAGGGATGTGTATCTAGATATAGTGTAGTTGTGTACCCTGGTAGGTCTAGGTACTCATGCCCACTATATGTGCGTTTTGCATTTTGCCTACTATGCAGGTTAAGACAACCCTATAGTCTAGTGAGGTTCCTTTAGTGTGTATATATATATATACGGACTACTAGTTACTGTTGGATTGACTGGGATGTATACGTGTATCGGATCTCTGCTTGGACTGTAGTAGAGTAGAACTTGTTTGTGGGCCTGACCCACCATTATTTTTTAGGTGTTTGTCACGAGTAGAGGTTGTTCGTGCTGAGTAGGGATCAGTCTACTTCATTCTTCCGATGCTACATAGGAGTTCCTTTATGATTCAGTTTCCTGTTTTAGATTACTGTCATTTGTTTAGTTTGGATTTTCTAGGGGTCTACACAGTATGGATTCCCAAGTTGTATTTTGGAGGATCAGTTGTATCAGAAGAGTTTATTAATTAATGGAAATATATTATGAGGTTTATTATTAGACTATCTTTTTAGTTTCTTGTCAGCCTTTTATTTATTCTTTTTTATTCTTTTGTACTCTGTGTTCGTTTATTATCAATTTGTTTTGATATCATCGGGTATTCAGGCGTGGGCCTGGTCAACCCGCATTCGGAAATTCGGGGGTATCACAAAAGCCCTGCAAATGATCTCATCCGGCATCGCGTGTAGGTGCATAAGCGCCTGAAAAGTCTCCAAGTGGTCGAGGGGATCCTTAGTTCTGTTGAAACTCTCAATTGTGGGTATTCTAAATTTTCTTGGCAAAGGGCATTTCATAACCGAGGGGCTGAACGGCAAATTGGTCTTTTGCACCAAACCATCTATGGCTGCAAATCCTTTTCCCTTTATGGCCTGCATCACACCCTCCATCTTTGCCTTGAGATCCTGCATCTCTAGGTCAACGTGGGAAATCTCCTCGATCTTTTCAATGACAGTCGTGTCTTCATGGGGTCGGGAACTCAGTGGAAGAAAGGGGTGGATCACCTCTCTATGTCGGTTTCCCACCTGGCTTTGTTCAACTTTGGTCTCATGTCGGGGAGGATGAGTATCCTGCTCTTCCAGATTCCCATTACCCCTGTTTGGATTCGAGAGGTCTTGGCGTGGCAAGCTCTGTTGAACCGGTGGAACAAGGTGTTGCAGGAGTGTTGCATTTTGTTGGATCAACTGGTCCATACCCTGATTCAGAGTTTGGACCTGCAGTTCCAACGCTGCAAACCGCGTCTGGTCATTTGGGACGTCTAGATTTTCACCGGACTCTTCCCTTTGACCAGATCCCTGCGACGGTGTTCCTTCGGTAACCATACCGGACAGCAAACGTCTATACCCAACGAGTAATAAATCGATTCAAGGGAATCGTTGTTCCCACAGACGGCGCCAACTGTTGAGGTTGAAATTCGCCACGGTCTAGTACGACACCGTTTCCTGCAAAATAAGGATGGCAAAGTCAAACACCGGTATGGTGCCGGCCGTTGACCACCGACGATCAAGTTAGTAAGGGTTTTCGATAGAGAATTTTAATCGTAATTCGCTTAGTAGGAGTTTTTTTGTGTGTACCTTGTTCCCGAGTCGTCTTTGTATTTATAGTCACTTCCCTTATTCTTGATAAGGGAATTTCATCGTCTTTAGCCCATGGAGCCTATCTCGTGAAAATCTTATCCTTGATAAGATTTGAACTTACCCCATGACAAATCCTATCCTAGATAGGATTTGTCATCATTCTTATCTAATAGAAATGGTTATCCTTAATAACGAGATATTATCGTCTGAGAGTTGGAGAAATCTGGTGGCCGGTCAATATTTAATTACCTTTTTCGTTAAGTCAAGATAGGCTAGGTTTATTTTTCCCTATCAGTATCAGTCAATAAAATTTTGTATATACTCCGTTTGTTTTGAGATAAAATATTTTTTTTGAAATTTTTTATTTTTATATATACTTTTTACTTTTTTGGTATTTGACAAAAGTCGAGGTCGAAGTAGAGGCAGCGATCGAGTCCATCAGACCGGGCATGTAAAATAATTTGCTGAATATTGATAAGTAAGTTGTTTTTGTTAAATTTTAATATATATATTTTTTTTTCGTAAATATTTTACAAGAACTAAACAACAGAAAAATTAAAAATATTTTACATCTAAACAAACAAGAGCCTAAATAAAAATAATTTTATGATATGAGATTTGGACAACATTAATCTCAAGGAAAAGGATAAATTATTTAATTACTCAAATTACTGCCTCAAGTGAGTTGGCACCGTAATATTAAAAAGGAGTTGGACCTCACTTGCCATTTCATTTGGCAAAAAACTTAAATTAGCGTAATATGCTCTAATTTTTAAATAAGTATAATATTCAAAGGTACAATCAAAAAAATGAGTTGGAACTCACTTGCCATTTTATTTGATCAAAAACTTGAATTCTTTATAATAAGTTGGTCAATTAAAATTAAAAGCAATTGACCTTAATTGTGAATTTGTTTGACCAAGGAATTAAATTCCGTGAATAAAAAGATGCACTTTCTAATCAAGGATAATCATAGATTAAATAGCATAACATCCATCATTTATTGTTACATGTATATAAGAGATTGCAAACAAAAGATGCATCGTATCACATTACAGTTTTAAAATTCCTTTCTTAAATTCCTTTCTTTTCTCTCCAAATAACGCACGAAGATGAGTTTGTTCAACAAATGTTCAATATTGCTTGTTTTGTTCATTGTCTCACGGAGTGGATTTGTCTTCTCTACTCCTCTTGATGCAACCATAGATAATTTTTTGAGTGGACCAATGAGAAGAGTTTTCATTTACAATGACATCGAAGAAGGGGTGTTTCTAAACATTCATTGTAAATCAAAGGATGATTATCTTAATCTGCAAGTGTTGCCCTTTGGAGGCTCTTTTCACTGGAAGTTTCCCAATAATGTTTTCAATAGGACACGTTTCTTTTGTAGTTTTTCATGGGAATACCTGTATGACACTTTTACTATCTACAAGATGGGGCAAAGTTTGCGAAGATTGTGCTTGCGAACGTTGTGTTTGGAGAGTGAAAAAAGATGGAGTGCATGGATATATTGATGATGGTACTGAGAAGTTTTTCTTTAAGTGGGGTACTACACCACCACTGCCAAAGAATAATGGTCTGAAAAAAAACTGAAACATGCACCGCTAGTACCACTACTCCAACCTCCTGTATTCAGTGGTATGCTGTAATACTTGGACTGTTTCCATTCTGTGCACTTGTTTAATAAACTACAATATATAGTGATTTCCATTCATCTGCAAAATTCTTCTTGTTTTAGTTCTCATATAAGTTTAGAAACAAATTAACATTAGAGTGTTTATGAGTAACCAATATATATTAGTTCAAAAGTAGTATAGTAGTTGTTCAAGGTATAATGAGTAGAACACATTTAATATATAGTGTTATTATCATTACAAAACATGATGTTAAGTAACATTCTTAGATTCTATTATTACATTATTTGCTATGCCCGCTATAATTAAGAATTTACACAAACAATCAGCAAGTCTTTAAGCAATTCTCATAATGGCTAGTGATAAATTAATTTATGTATGTATGTATATATATGTATGTAAAATTGTTTCATATATATATATTGGTTTTAAATCTCTTATTAGTTTTTAGTTTGAAGGAGTTCCTGAAGCAATTGAAGCAAAGAGCAGTGGTTGATGTTGCTGTCTGTCAACTGGGTGGCATGGAGGAGTAAACAGTATGTCATCCTTTGCGCTTTTTCCCTGGAGCTCTGGAGGTACCAAAGAATAGGCCAATTCGCCGAACAATCTGCTCTTCGAATAGTAATTCTTACCAATTGGGACAGTTCTTTATTGCCATTCACCGACTAGTCAGTCACACCTGATTTTGGCTTACAAATTTAATCTAATACTACTAGTTACTGGGAAGATGATATTTTTGACGACAAACTTCACAGGACTTTAAACCGACATAAGCAGAAAAATCTGACAGGGCAATTCTCAACTTAAAAATGCATCTTCCTTACCATTTTTCAATGAACAACGTACTTTCCATAGCAAGTACTAGAAGAGGGGTTAAGTATAATAACTATATTTTTTCCTCTGCATACATGATTGAATTTCTGAAAAAAAAAAAAAAAAAATTATTTCTATGCGATTGCTGGCAGAACACAAACAAGGCCGATTTTGTTGCAGCTCCTTTACATGAAAATTCCGCAACAATGCTTTGAACATTATGCTTTATTTCTGTACTATGTTATGGTAATGGTGGATTTTAATGTATGCACGTGCGCGTGGTTGTGCTATTATGGTTGGTGAGTAGTACCAGTGGTAAATAACCAATAAAATTTTGTATATACTCCTGTTTGCTTTGAGATAAAATATTTATTTTGAAAATATTTTTATTTTAGGTATAATATTTTTTTTTATTTTTACTTTTTTGGTATTAATAACTTGCCGTATATTAATAAATAAATTGTTTTTGTTAAATTTTAATATTTTTTTTCGTAAATATTTTACAATAATTAAACAACAAAAAATTAAAAAATATTTTACTTCCAAGCAAACTACCCTAAATAAAGATAATTTTTTGATATGAGATTTAAACAGCATTAATCTCAAGGAAAAGGATAAACTATTTAATTATTCAAATTACTGCCTCAAGTGAGTTCGCAGCAGAATATTAAAAAGGAGTTGGACCTCACTTGCCATTTCATTTGGCCAAATACATAAATTAGTGTAATATACTCTAATTTTTTAAAAAGTATAATATTCAAGGATAAAATCATAAAAATGAGTTGGACCTCACTTGCCATTTTATTTGATCAAAAACTTAAATTCTTTGGTCAACTAAAATTAAAAGCAAATCACCTTAATTGTGATTTTGTTTGATCAAGGAATTAAATTCCATGATTAAAAAGATGCACTTTCTAATCGAAGGATTATCATAGATTAAATAGCTTAACGTGCTACTGTTCCATCATTTAATGTTACATGTATATAAAGATAAGGGATCGCATCACAGTACAATTTTAAAATTCCTTTCTTTTCTCTCCAAATAACTCGCACGAAGATGAGTTTGTTCAACAAATGTTCAATATTGCTTGTTTTGTTCGTTGTCTTATGGAGTGGGTTTGTCTTCACTACTCCTCTTGACGGCGATGCAACCGTAGATAGCATTTTTGATGGACCATTGAGAAGAGTTATCATTTACAACAACATCAAAGAAGGGGTGTTTTTAAACCTTCATTGTAAATCAAAAAATGATGATCTTAATCTCCAAGTGTTGCCTTTTGGAGGCTCTTTTCACTGGAAGTTTCGCGAGAATATTTTCTCAACTACACTTTTCTTTTGTAGTTTTTCGTGGGAATATGTGAGGGACAGTTTTGACATCTACAATGCAGAATGGGAAGAAGGTTGCTATAATTGTACTTGGAGAGCGAAAACAGATGGAGCGCATGGTTATATGGAAGATGGTACTGAGAGGTTTTTCTTTAGGTGGGGTACTACACCACCACTGCCAAAGAAAAATGGTCTGAAAAAAAACTGAAACATGCACCGCTAGTACTACTACTCCAACCTCTTGAATTCAGTGGTATGCTGTAATAATTGGAGTGTTTCCACTTGTTTAATAAACTACAATAGTGATTAATTTCCATTCATCCGCAAAATTCTTGTTGTTTTAGTTCTCGTATAAGTTTAGAAACAAATTACCGTTAAAGTGTTTTTATATATGAGTAACCAATATATATTTTATATTGAAATATCTCAAAACAAAATATATATATATATATCTATATATATATATATATATATATATATATGAAAAAAGAAAAAATGAGCCTTTATATATTTTATTGAAATATGTCAAGAATTTACACAAATAATCAGCAAATCTTTAAGCAATTCTCATTATGGCTAGTGATAAGTTTATATATGTATGTAATAAAATTTTACAGTTCAATCAAAAGTCTACTCAATAATATATTAAGTTGTGTATATATATATATATAGAGTCCTGATCTCTTACTTTCCTATGGAGTAAGAAAATTAATCCACACTTTCTATATAAACCGTTAGATTAAATCTGTCATTTTTCAAACATGGCCTTTCCTTTTAACACAAAAGTACTCTCTCTCACCATATTTTTAGTTTATATATTTAATTTTACCATTACCATTTATTGTAACAATAAAAGGTAATTATCAACTCTCTCTCCATTTCTTTGTGGGTGGCGAATTTGAATCCATGGACAAAAGTGTGAACAAATGATTGCTTTTTATGAATAAGGTTGTGAGAAGAGCTTCATCCCTTTTTTTTTTGGATTACCTTATTGTTTCTGAATTTTATAGTCCCACCATAGTCAGTACATCATCATCATTCAATAATCAAACTCACAAATTCATAAATTCAATAATGAATTTCACCAAATATCCAACTTCAAATTGAAATAAGAAGAATTTTTATTCAAACTTTAAATAAAATTTTCTACAATTTCAATTCCAATTAATCAATTCGATAAATTTGTTGGTAAATTTAGTATTGTTTTTCTTTCAAAGAAATATCTAAATAAAAACAAATTTTTAGTAAAATAAACTGGCATTAATTTTTTTTAAATGTTTCTATTTTTATTTTGATAATTACCTTTTTATTGTTATGGTAGGTGGTAATGGTAAAATTAAATATAGAAACTATGGAAGTGGTTTTGTATTAAAAGAAAAGGCCATACGTGTGTTTGAAAAATTTAATCTGAATAAATTTTCTTACTCCATGGGGAACAAGAAATCAGGACTCTCTCTCTCTATATATATATATATATATATATATATATATATATATATAAAATTTTCTTACTCCATGGGGAATAAGAGATCATGACTATATATATATATATATATATATATATAATTTTCTTACCCCATGGGGAATAAGAGATCATGATTCTATAATTTTCTTATCCCATGGGGAATAAGAGATCATGACTCTATATATATATATATAATTTTCTTACTCCATGGGGAATAAGAGATCATGACTCTCTCTCTCTATATATATATATATATATATATGTTAAATCTCTTATAATTTTTAGTTTTGCATTTATCTGTGTTTTTTGTTTTTTATGAGATAAAGATAGTCAGTAATGTTCTTCTTCGGATTTTTTTTTTTTTTTTTGGACTAAAAGGTAAGCTTTAATAAATAAAAATGAGAATTTACAAGAACAGCCCAAAGGCACATCTAAGCACAAGGCAGCCAAACAATCATAAAACATACAACAAACAAACCACCATCATCTAAAGCATACACCCCCACCTGACCAGCCTAATTACCTAGACAGCACAGACAAGGATACACTAAGCAAAATAATCACAAACTAATCAGCAAGGCACCATGTTTGTCCTCCTGCAAAGGAGCATCCTTGCATAAACAACTGCAATAAGTTCTCCTGTGATCTAACTATCCTGAGATGACTACCATCCCTTAGTGTCAAAGATGCAAGCTTGGCTCGAACACAACTTTTAATTAGGCAAATGATGTGATGAGGGGAAGAAGCTTTGTTCCTAAAAGCCCTTGCGTTCCTCTCTAACCAGATAGAATAAATTGCAGCATTGAAGAGCAGTTTGTGGATGAAGAACTTTTGTGAGGACCATGAGGCAAAAAACACCACTTGATTATATCCCCCCAGCTATCCGGCAAAATATAGAATCCAGCAACATGTTGTATAAACAACCAAATATGAGCACTGAAGCTGTAATTAAAAAAGATGTGGTCCATAGATTCATTGTTAGTAAGGCACGGAAAGAATCTGTTAACATAGTGCTTGCTCCTCATTAGCTTTGAATCAAGTGTAAACAATCTACCTCTGCATGCTAGCCAAGCAATCACTATGTTTTGGAATATTGTTCTTAAACCAAAGCAGACACATACCTAACCCTCCCTCATGTTCTTCGGATTTGAAAAAGAGCAAACTTTATATGCTTTAATTTTTTGCTTACAAATTTAATTTAATATCAATTACTATGAGTTTAGTTCAAACTTTCAAAGTGCCTCACGTTGGGTTAATGTCAAATAAGTACCAATTATATTATGTCAATCATCTAACTTTAAAATTTTTATTTTTATTTTTATTTTTTATTTTATTTTATTTTTTCCCCCTTAAGGATTCGAGTTGCTCGGATCAGTACAATAGTTCAGTAGTTCAAGGTATAATGAGTAGAACACATTTAATATATAGTGTTATTATCATTGCAAACATTTTTTTTTTTTTTTTTTTTTTTTTGAAATTTTAAGCAACTGTTATATATAATATGAATAATTAAAAGAGGTGGGCCATTTGGCCCAAAAAAAGATGGTAACAAAAGCCTATAGAAGGCCCAATAGAGGACAGCCCAGGACCAATGTTCAAACCTAATAACCGCAACAAGCCGTTAATAGAGGTTGTTAGTAAAGCAATCATACAAAACATGATGTTAAGCAACATTCTTAGATTCTATTATTACATTATTTGCTATGCCCACTATAATTAAGAATTTACACAAACAATCAACAACTCTTTAAGCAATTCTCGTAATGGCTAGTGATAAATTAATTTATGTATGTCTGTATATATATGTATGTAAAATTGTTTCATATATATATGTGTGTGTGTGTGTGTGTATTGGTTTTAAATCTCTTATTAGTTTTTAGTTGGAAGGACGCAAACTTTATATGCTTTGATTTTTGGCTTACAAATTTAATCTAATACTATTAGTTATTGATTTTTGGCTTACAAATTTAATCTAATACCATAATTATATGATTTATTCTTCTTTGTAATTTTGTTTGAGTAGCATGTTATGTATACATATTTTAATTTTTGTTAAACTGTTTTAAAGTAAGATTATTTTGCGTTTTGTTTTTATTTTAATTTCAGTCAAAAAGTAATTTTATTTTAATTGTATAATATTATACTCTTTATCATATATTGTATAAAGAATAACGTATATAGTGATATTTGTACATATGATAAAACAGAATGTTTTTTTTTTTTTTTTGACTTGCTGACTTAGCGCTAACAAGGTTATGTTGAGGAGATGTCGTTAATCACTATTGTTAGATGCTTACTTGACTTCGTCTAGTGAGAGAGTAATAGAACAATATTAATTTTAAGGAAAAAGATAAAGTACTTAATTACTTTGTGTTAAGTGAGTTGGCCAACTGAATATAAAAAGTAATAGGACCTCACTTGCCATTCTATGTGGCCAAAAACTTAAATTCACAGAGTATCATAGTCCAATTTTTAATTAAGAATAATATCTACATTTTCCCATCTATACATACATGATTGAATTTCTTAAAAAAAGAAAAGAAAAAATTATTTCTATTTGATAGCGGGCAGAACACGCACACACAAGGCACCAGTGGTAAATAACCAATAAAATTTTACATGAAAATTCCGCGACAATACTTTGAACATTATGCTTTATATGTCATGGCCAATGGGTTTTAATGTACGTACGTGTTAGCTCGTGGTTGTGCTATTATGGTTGGTGAGTAGCACCAGTGGTAAATAACTAATAAAATTTTGTATATATTCCGTTTGTTTTGACATAAAATATTTTGTTTAATTTTTTTTTAATTTATATTTTAAGTAAAATATTTTTCTTATTTTTACTTTTTTTGTGTTTCGCAAAAGTCTAGGTCAACGTTGATGTTGAAATTGAGGTCGAGATCGAGGTCGAGTCTATCAGAATGGGCATGTAACATAACTTGCCGAATATTGATGAGTAAATCGTTTTTATTAAATCTAAATATTTTTTTTTTCCATAAATATTTTACGATAACTAAACAGAAAATTAAAAATATTTTACATCCAAACCAACGAGCTTAAATAAAGATGATTTTATGATATGTGATTTGGACAACATTAATTTCAAGGAAATGGATAAACTGTATAATTACTCAAATTACTGCATCAAGTGAGTTGGCAACTGAATATTAAAAAGGAGTTGGACCTCACCTGCCATTTCATTTGGCCAAAAACTTAAATTAGTGTAATATACTCTAATTTTTAAATAAGTATAATATTCATAGATAAAATCATATAGAGTTTCAAATACTGTGTTTCTTGAGTAAGTTGGTCAACGAAAATTAACGAGCAATTGACCTTAGTTTTGATTTAGTTTGGCCAAGGAATTAAATTATTTTCCATCATTGTTAATGTATGTGTGTGTGTGTGTGTGTATAAGATTGCAAAACTAGATGCATCTCATCACATTTTTCAAAATCTCTTTCTTAATTTCCTCTTGAAATAACTCAAAAGGCAACCAGTTTGTCCAACAAATGTCCAGTATTGCTTGTTTTGTACATTGTGCTGTGGAGTGGACTTTTTGTCTTCTCCGCTCCTTTTAATGAAAATAAATATAGTATTCTTAGACCAAAGATTACAGTTATCATTGACAACAAAATGGAAGAAGGGGTAAATCTATACCATCTTTGTAAATCAAAGGACGACAATCTTGGTAAACAAGTGTTGTCTTTTGGAAGCACCTTTCAGTGAAAGTTCCACGATAATATTTTGTTGTCTTTTGGAAGCACCTTTCAGTGAAAGTTCCACGATAATATTTGGCTGTCCACACTTTCTTCTTCTTCATTTTTTTTTTTTTTTTTTTTTTTTTTGTGGTTTTTCATGGGAAATAAAAGTGTCACTTTTGATGCCTACCCTTCACAAAGGGACTGGAAAAAATGCCAAAAGTGTGTTTGGGTAGCGAGTAAAGATGGAGTGCACCAATACAAGGAAGATGGTTCCGAGAGGTTTTTCTTTAAGTGGGGAACACTTTTTTTTTAATTTTTTTTTGGTTGAGGTGCTAACACTAGTTACCTTGTAAGAAACTCAATATTATTTTTTTAAAAAAATAATGAATGAAAGAATTTAAAGAGAAAATTATAAAATCTCAGGTAGAATTTTTTTTCAAGAACTACTAAAAATTTGCCATCATTTTACATCAAAACTAAATAAACATGTCTAAGGCAAACAAACGTACAAATTGAGGATTAGTAACATTTAGTGCTATCAATTCAGATAAAAATTGGAAAATATGGTAAAATTTTGGACTTTTTGCCGTCGATAATCATATTTCAATTTTTGGAACTCTACCAAACTGGATTCCGGTAGCAAGAAAAGTTTAATTATTGAGGGCACCATTGTGACCTAGTGGTGATGGTTCAAAACAAGAAACAATCTGACTGCTATGCAATTGTGAACAATTTTCAAACTCTCACGAGAGAAACTTGGTGCACTGAAGTAATATTTTTAAGAAGTTTAGTTACTTTGGTCCCCAACCTAATGGATGGGAGAGAGTGTCTTGAATTCAGATACAGGGTGGATATAGGAAAGCCCCAATTGACTGCTACCTAGACTTAAAAACTCAACTTTGCCTAAGATAATAACTAACATAGTAGTGGCGCGCATTATATTAGTTCAATATACTATGATACAATATATAATATAAGTAATATAATCCAAAACTACATAACAAAATATAAATTTGAAATGTCACTAATGGCAACACTGGTAAGCAACAGACTCTTATGAATTCTTGTAATTGAGTTCAATGGTAAGAAAAGATAATAAAGATTAAATATGCAAGTTTATTATTTCTATTCTTTCCTAATTCTCTTTCACCTATTTCTCCATTTTTTTAATTAAAAATTAATTATTACTTTTTTATAAGTAAAATTAATTACTTTTTATTCTTTAAAGTCTTAATAGCATCTCCAATGCAAAATGCTATTTCTCCATTGTAAATTTATATTTTAAGAGGAATAACAATGCCAAAATGCTATATTTTAGCAATTCTCCTCCAATAATGCATTTCATCCAAAATGCTATATTTTAGCAGTTCTCCTCCAATTATTCTGACACTTTGACATACTATTACTTTCCTTATTTTAATTCTTACTTTTTCATGTGACTTTCAGCCCATATCTACACAAAAATCCTAAAAAAGGCCTAGCATCTTAAGTTCTCAACTTATAGCAACTTGCTATATACTATGATATATATTTTTTTAGAATCTCATATTTTGAGAAGCTATATAGTGCACCATTGGAGTGTATCAGACAACAAAATTTCTTATATTTTGAGTTTGAGAGGACATTTGAGAGAGAACATTGGAGACATTCTAATCTTATTTTTCCTTTTTTGGTTTTCTAATCCTCTTGTATACACTCAATATACCTACGCATACTACACATAATGATATATATACAAATACAATAATATAGAGTATACATACATTTATTGATATACATTTATACAATACATATTATATATATATTTATATATACACATATAAATAAAGCACATAAATTAATATTAAATTGATGTATTTTTTTTATAAATCAATCAGCTCCGTTTTTTTTTTTAGAATTTGGCCCCACTTACTATTAGAATCCTGAATCCGCTCCTGCTTGACAAGATTATCTTTTAAATAAATCGCACCCTAAACCGGCCCATCACCTTTATCCTATGTGATTCATCACATATAACCTAGAGCTGAGTTTTTATTTGATTAATTATTTCACTTGTAAATGTAGAGTTGTATTCTCATAGTAGTCCATTGAGGGACATTCGCTGTATTCCATTACTACAATTACATATACTTCTTTAAGAGAGAGAGTCCAAAAGGTTCTCTTAGCGAATGGGTTGGTGGTGAAAATCCTGCAAAAGATGAGATACCCCTTGGCAGTTCAAAAATAAGGAGGGTTGATCCTCAAAAGGAGTGAGTTTCTCTTCAGCTCGTAAAGAGTGGGGGTTTGTCTTAAGCCCAGCTAATGCGATGTGCACAAAGGCTTGCCTGCAGCCTTGATGTGAAGTGCTTTACCCACTCAGCAACAGTTGGACAAATGTTTAATCTTTGTCAAAAGATAAACACAAAAAGCTTATTAGAGAATGATTTATCTAAATAAATTTACATTTAAAGAACAAAATTTATAAGTTTTCTAAAAAGTTTCGTGTGTGTCAAAAACAAATTATATTTAGCCTCAGGGTCTTTATTTGGGAGTAGATATTGAATGTATGCCATGTCATTAGTAAGTATACTAACCCAATGAAAAATAATATATATATATATATATATTTAATTAAACAATTTTTTATTTTTTATTATTATTATTTTTTTTGTAAATAATACCGGTAACGCAGCACGCCTGCCAATATGGGTCTACTCCTTACTTTGGGCAACATGCATCATTAATTGCACAACCATTCAAATTTCAAAATACCATCAACAACCAATAGAGTAGTGGAAAACAAACCATTAACAGTGTCTAACCCATATGCCAGCATCACATAGCACCTGTAACGCCTGTTATATATTGTCGTTATATAATCTTTTATTATTATTCTTTTACCTGAATACAAATCTATTTTCATAACAAGCTCGCAATCAAAAGGAATATTAACCTCAACAGAACATGGCACAAAGAACTACAAGAAGGAAAACAAAATACAGATGATAGCCGAAAACAACCAAATGACACGATAGAGAGAAATGCCCAACAAAGAGACCAGAAGGCACTCCGAGCAACAAATTCCAGAACTTTGACAAGTGCAAACAACCATCGAACCACATATGATGAATTTGAACGCACGCTATAGTTTGTGCAAAATCATGTGAGCACCATGTTGGGGTTGCATAGTTATGAGAGTGTAAGGAGCATGGACATAGGATGGTGAAAGTTGAAAGGAGAAGCGTTGCAGAATGAGCGCCATGGCCACTTTGGCTTCTAACATTGCGAAGTTTTGTCCAGGGCACATCCGGGGTCCCCAGCTGAACGGAAAAAATGAGACTTGGCTCTTTGTTGCCTTCGACACTCCTTCAGCAAACCTCTCCGGTTTGAACTCCTTTGCATCTTCACCCCATAATTCACGGTCATGGTGAAGTATCACCTGTGGTACCATCAACTCCACACCAGCTGGTATGGTGTATCGTCCTAATTTGGTTTCTTCATGAGTTGTTTTTGTGAGCTCAAGGACCGGTGGGTATACCCTTAAAACCTCAAGCAAAATCATTGTCACCTGTGAAAAAAAATGAAAGAGCTATGGAATGAGAATTATAATTACCAAACTCACATCATGAATTATAACTAATTTATACTACTATATAGTAATATAATTAATGTGCATTGACAACCTAATGAAATGTTAGTGGTGTTGTGCATTCATGAGATATTCCAGTACTATATTGGTTGTGAACTTGCATGTTTATTGAAAAAATTTCAACAATTCTAAATTCAAATATTTACTACTATTTTATGAAATCACATGATATGAATATGAAAATATATATATATATATATTGTTCATTTGTCCAAACTAACCTTACCATTTCCATGAATAAAAGTGGTCATCCCTACGCATACATAATTATCCCTATTTTTCTTTTAAGAATTCCAAAAGATGATAAATAGAGAAAACACTTACTACTTTTAGGCTATTTATCCCTTCATAGTCCGGTTTATTATTTCCAAAGACTTGCACAACTTCTTCTCTAGCGCGCTCTTGCCATTCCGGATACCTACTCAAGAAAAACATGGTCCACACAAGCAAGGTAGAGGTGGTGTCTTGCCCAGCAAAGTAGAATAGCTTGCACTCATTGATCACCTCTTGAATACTTAACCCACTGTTCTGGTTGTTTCTATTTTTTCGGATCTCTTCCATACTGGATTGCAGTAATATACCCAATAAGTCATCACTACCAGCATCTCCTGTCTTCATTGTCTTGAGTCTTCTATTGATGATATTACTTATCGATCTGCACACTATTTTGTCAATTTCTTTCATCCTCCTGTTTGTCTTAGTTGGAAAAAACCTACACATACAAGACGGATAGCTTGATTCATCATCTCTGTATGTAACAGAAGTGGAATTAATGTAGTTTAAGTAGAAACATTTTCAACTTTATGAGTTTTACGTAAGTACCTCCGGCCTGGGATGTAAACAGACTGTATAACCTGAATTGTAAGTTCGGTTAATTCTTTCATAAGGTGGAGTACATCTTTTCCTTCTTCATAGCTACTTCCAAACAATGTCCTCGAAATCGCATCGCCACTTAAAGTTTCAAGATCAGGCCACACATCTACCTCACATGATCCTGCTCCAGCAGAGACCATCTTCTCCCATTTGTTCGTTATCTCAATACAACTTGAATGAAATGCAGGTAACATAAGCTATAAAGAACAAAAACAAAAACAAAAATTAAGTAACCCAATAATCATCTGTATTAAATGCTTCAAATTAATCAATTTGAAGGCTTGTTGAATTCATTTCCACACTAACACAAGTTGAAAACGTATGTATATATATATGAAATATATGTATATATATATACACACGTACCTTCAACTTCTCCATACGAAAAGCAGGGTTAATAATTCTTTTGTGCATAGCCCATTTGTCACCCTCTAAGCTTCCTATTCCAGTTAGAAGTATCTTGGTTATGGGATCAAGTGCCCTATAATTCTTCTGAAATTTATAGTACTTGGTCAACACTTCCCTTACTAGTTCAGGTTCTGTGATGTGCAATCGTGGTATCCGTCCAACCCACATAAAGGAATTCTTACCTGCAAGTTACACCCATATTAATGATTGCTAATTAATTTTTTTTTTTTAGGTTCATATAAAAATATAATTTATTATTTTTTTATTATCATATCCTTCCATACCTTTATCTTAGATGGATGCAAATTGTGAATAATAACACTTGTTATTACCAAGGTAGTTCAGGAGGTCAATTTTGAATATCGGAGCTGACCCTAGAGAAGGTGTTACCTTACTCAGATGGAGTTTAAGGTACTGGAGGAGGAGTTAGTAGTTTCTATAAATAGTGATATGACTGTCGGGCGACTGAGATGGAAATTTATAATTTTTCTTGGTACACCCAGACGGTTAGAAGGTACATCACGACATCAAATGTCAGTTTTGGTGAACAGGTACGGATAGGGACGTGTATATAATTGTCCTAAGTGTAAAACCTACTACAAAGGTGGAAAGTTGATCATTAGATATTATAGGAATCTTTAGCCACTTCCTATAACATATATGGAAGTTGAACTAAACAGGAGTGATAGTTGGTGGGAAGAATCGACATTGATTTGGAATTTCAATTTTCTATATGGAATCCGAATGGTGGATTGAGAAAGATCGCTTGAAGACATAAATTTGAGTGATGCTTATTATAGAACTTCATAGTAATTATATAGTTCAGTGATAGTGGTGTTATAGCATGTGGATGTCCATATTAGTGGATGCAAAGTGCTATTTCGAAGGAGCTTTATGAAGATTTTGGAGCAGCAGCTCTACTTCATATATATAGAAGGAGGAATTAATCGAGAGATTAAATTAGACCATAAAGGATATGTTTGAGGCGTATATCTTAGATTTTCATGGACTGTTGGAAGTGTTTACTTCACTTGTCGGAATTTTGTTTGTGATATTGTTGGCACAAGGAGGTTAGTGTGACAACTTTGGAGGTTTTGTATCTTTCACAATGCATACCTCTCATTTGTTGGTTGGAAATGGAAGTAAGGGTTGTACAATCAGACCTCGACTTCATTTAAAAATATGTCAGAAATAGATACTTCCCTTTATATTGAACTGCGCGCGGTTGGGAGGCAACAGTAGGATGTTGTAAATAGTTGAACTCGTATACTAGAGTTTTTCTATCAGGGAGTAGTTTGCTCGTTCTGTTTTCTATGTAGGAAGAAAGGCGATTTTTGGAGAAAGGTCAATTTTACTTATTACATTGACTTTTAGAAGATTGTGTTTCGCAATTGAGGCAGTCACCTCTGAATTAGCGTTACCAAATTATTAGCGCTGGGTGCATAGGAGTTTGTGCGTATATTCTATGGCACTTGGAGGTATGTAGATCATTCCCTTGTCGACATAGGAGGATTACGTTGTTATTTGATATAACTTACGCATTGTATGATTATGGTGTTTCTTAAAATATAGGAACTCTGTATACCACTTGGTATATTGGAGTTAAGTGGAGCCCTTATAGTGAGGTTGCGTCTATTTGGGAATATGAGGATGTTTTTCGCTCATAATTTCCAAGCATAATGGAAGAAAGTAAGGGCGAATTCCGAAGACGGAATTCCTTTTATTAGGGGGGAAGAATGTAATACCCCTAATTTTAAAAGGATAGTCTCGGTATTTATTTATTTGTTTTAATTGTATTTTTTAATTATTTAATTAATTATTTGACTAATTGCTTATGTGTTTAATTGAATTAGGTATTACTTGATTATTTAATTATGTGTCTATGTATTATTTGTATTTATCTATGTGTTAATTGTTTAATTAGATTATGTGCTTAAATGGTGTTTTGATTAATTGTAAATTAAATGTTTTATTTTATTTTATTATTTTTCTTTTATGGTTATGGTTAGTAGTAATGGGCCAACCAATTGGGTCCCATGGACTACTTGGATAGGAGGTTGGATATGTATAGATTATTACCCATGGATAATGTATGTATATATATTATATACATATATAAAAAGGAAAGTAATTTATTAATTATTTCTATGGTAACTTGGGTAGTAATATTTAATCTGATGTATATGTTTTATATTTAAATAATAAAAATATACATAGATTTGATACGTGTTATATTTTAAGTTACTTTATAATATTATAGTAACTTAAGTATTATTGGATAATCCATTAATAAATAATGGAATGTGTATAATTTATTTATTTAATAAACATATACATAAATTATATACGTAACATATTTTACTTACCTTTTTAATATATATATATATATATATATATATATATATATATATATATATATAAAAGAGAAAGTAATTTATTAATTACTTTTATGGTAATTTGGATAATAATATTTAATCTGATGTATATGTCTATTTAAATAATAAAAATATACATAGATTTGATACGTGTTATGTTTTAAGTTACTTTATAATATTATGGTAACTTAAATATTATTGGATAATCCATTAATAAATAATGGAATGTGTATAATTTATTTATTTAATAAACATATACATAAATTATATACATAACATATTTTGCTTACCTTTTTAATATTTTTATTTTCATTTTTTTTTAGTTGACTTGGATTGGGAAAAGGGTTAGGGTTATTTTATTTAGCCTATAAATATATAGCTATAGGTTCTAAAAGGGGGTTAAAAATATTCACGTGATATATACTAGAGAGATAGTGTTAGAGAGGGAAGGAGGAAAAGGAAGGAATGAGGAGAAAAATCATGTAGAGAGAAGATTAAGGAAGAAGAAGTTTAACTTTCGATCCAAAAGTTTAAGGCAAGTTCTTCTTCTATCTATTTCCCTTTGATTCGTGTTTCTGTACATTCCTAGGAAATTTCAGGATTTATTAAACACATAAAATTAAATAATTATGCACGTTTAATTGGGTTAGAACATAGGTTTTATGAAATTGGTTCATATCTGTTATTGTGTTATGAATTGATAAAATGCATGATTTTGATTTGATTTCTTATGTGAATTTTTACATGTTTAAATTATGTATTTTTCATATCTGTGGAATGATGGAACGTAGAAACATGCCTAGGATTCCTGAACATTAAATAGGGGCTAGGTTTGGGTTTTAATAAATTTAAATAGACTCAATCATAATGACGCTTGCTATTTGAATATTTTAAACAAACGAATGGATTTAATTTTTAAAAATATTTTAGCAATTGAGATTAAATGTGTAGGATGAATTGGATATAGAGAATCCTTATTTAACGGTATAATAAAATATCATCATGTATAAGATTCAGTTTGTGTAGGACATATGATATAGGAAGTTTAAAGAAATAATAAGTCATTCCTATTATGTGATAACTTGATATCATATTTATCATAGTTATTTATGGAATGTTTGATGTATTTCCTTAATTGTTACACCAATTGTTGGATTGTGTGGTTTAATGCACCGGTATGGGACGGTGGCATTCTAGGGATGGATAAACTTATCAGTTAAGTCCTACCTATTTTATATAAGGGAATTGATTAACTAAAATGTTAAGTCCTACTTATATTTAAGTCAGGTCAGCTGAACAAGTTGAATAACTTATGGAGGATTAATTTATTATAGAAGGGAATGATTTAACTAAAATGTTAAGTTCTACTTATATTCAAGTCAGGTCAGCTGAACAAGTTGAATGACTTATGGAGGATTAATTTATACTGGATATGATGGTTACTAGATTTTATATATATAAGTATGGTGCCATGATATGATCTTGAGTCTTAGAATCAATGGTTAGGGCGCGTATATCACCAGGGATGTGTATCTAGATATAGTGTAGTTGTGTACCCTGGTAAGTCTAGGTACTCATGCCCACTATATGTGCGTTTTGCATTTTGCCTATTATTCAAGTTGAGACAACCCTATAGTCTAGTGAGGTTCCTTTAGTGTGTATATATATATATACGGACTACTAGTTACTGTTGGATTGACTGGGATGTATACGTGTATCGGATCTCTGCTTGGACTGTAGTAGAGTAGAACTTGTTTGTGGGCCTGACCCACCATTATTTTTCAGGTGTTTGTCACGAGTAGAGGTTGTTCGTGCTGAGTAGGGATCAGTCTACTTCATTCTTCCGATGCTACATAGGAGTTCCTTTATGATTCAGTTTCCTATTTTAGATTACTGTCATTTGTTTAGTTTGGATTTTCTAGGGGTCCACACAGTATGGATTCCCAAGTTGTATTTTGGAGGATCAGTTGTATCAGAAGAGTTTATTAATTAATGGAAATATATTATGAGGTTTATTATTAGATTATCTTTTTAGTTTCTTGTCAGCATTTTATTTATTCTTTTTTATTCTTTTGTACTCTGTGTTCGTTTATTATCAATTTGTTTTGATATCATCGGGTATTCAGGCGTAAGCCTAGTCAACCCGCATTCGGAAATTCGGGGGTATCACAAAAGCCCTGCACATGATCTCATCCGGCATCGCGTGTAGGTGCATAAGCGCCTGAAAAGTCTCCAAGTGGTCGAGGGGATCTTTAGTTCTGTTGAAACTCTCAATTGTGGGCATTCTAAATTTTCTTGGCAAAGGGCATTTCATAACCGAGGGGCTGAACGGCAAATTGGTCTTTTGCACCAAACCATCTATGGCTTCAAATCCTTTTCCCTTTATGGCCTGCATCACACCCTCCATCTTTGCCTTGAGATCCTGCATCTCTAGGTCAACGTGGGAAATCTCCTCGATCTTTTCAATGACAGTCGTGTCTTCATGGGGTCGGGAACTCAGTGGAAGAAAGGGGTGGATCACCTCTCTATGTCGGTTTCCCACCTGGCTTTGTTCAACTTTGGTCTCATGTCAGGGAGGATGAGTATCCTGCTCTTCCAGATTCCCATTACCCCTGTTTGGATTCGAGAGGTCTTGGCGTGGCAAGCTCTGTTGAACCGGTGGAACAAGGTGTTGCAGGAGTGCTGCATTTTGTTGGATCAACTGGTCCATACCCTGATTCAGAGTTTGGACCTGCAGTTCCAACGCTGCAAACCTCGTCTGGTCATTTGGGACGTCTAGATTTTCACCCGACTCTTCCCTTTGACCAGATCCCTGCGACGGTGTTCCTTCGGTAACCATACCGGATAGCAAACGTCTATACCCAACGAGTAATAAATCGATTCAAGGGAATCATTGTTCCCACAGACGGCGCCAACTGTTGAGGTTGAAATTCGCCACGGTCTAGTACGACACCGTTTCCTGCAAAATAAGGATGGCAAAGTCAAACACCGGTATGGTGCCGGCCGTTGACCCTCCGACGATCAAGTTAGTAAGGGTTTTCGATAGAGAATTTTAATCGTAATTCGCTTAGTAGGAGTTTTTTTGTGTGTACCTTGTTCCCGAGTCGTCTTTGTATTTATAGTCACTTCCCTTATTCTTGATAAGGGAATTTCATCGTCTTTAGCCCATGAAGCCTATCTCGTGAAAATCTTATCCTTGATAAGATTTGAACTTATCCCATGACAAATCCTATCCTAGATAGGATTTGTCATCATTCTTATCTAATAGAAATGGTTATCCTTAATAACGAGATATTATCGTCTGAGAGTTGGAGAAATCTGGTGGCCGGTCAATATTTAATTACCTTTTTCGTTAAGTCAAGATAGGCTAGGGTTATTTTTCCCTATCAGTATCAGTCAATAAAATTTTGTATATACTCCGTTTGTTTTGAGATAAAATATTTTTTTCGAAATTTTTTATTTTTATATATACTTTTTACTTTTTTGGTATTTGACAAAAGTCGAGGTCGAAGTAGAGGCAGCGATCGAGTCTATCAGACCGGGCATGTAAAATAATTTGCTGAATATTGATAAGTAAGTTGTTTTTGTTAAATTTTAATATATATATATTTTTTCGTAAATATTTTACAAGAACTAAACAATAGAAAAATTAAAAAATATTTTACATCTAAACAAACAAGAGCCTAAATAAAAATAATTTTATGATATGAGATTTGGACAACATTAATCTCAAGGAAAAGGATAAATTATTTAATTACTGCCTCAAGTGAGTTGGCAACTTAATATTAAAAAGGAGTTGGACCTCACTTGCCATTTCATTTGGCAAAAAACTTAAATTAGCGTAATATGCTCTAATTTTTAAATAAGTATAATATTCAAAGGTACAATCAAAAAAATGAGTTGGAACTCACTTGCCATTTTATTTGATCAAAAACTTGAATTCTTTATAATAAGTTGGTCAATTAAAATTAAAAGCAATTGACCTTAATTGTGATTTTGTTTGACGAAGGAATTAAATTCCGTGAATAAAAAGATGCACTTTCTAATCAAGGATAATCATAGATTAAATAGCATAACATCCATCATTTATTGTTACATGTATATAAGAGATTGCAAACAAAAGATGCATCGTATCACATTACAGTTTTAAAATTCCTTTCTTAAATTCCTTTCTTTTCTCTCCAAATAACGCACGAAGATGAGTTTGTTCAACAAATGTTCAATATTGCTTGTTTTGTTCATTGTCTCACGGAGTGGATTTGTCTTCTCTACTCCTCTTGATGCAACCATGGATAATTTTTTGAGTGGACCAATGAGAGGAGTTTTCATTTACAATGACATCGAAGAAGGGGTGTTTCTAAACATTCATTGTAAATCAAAGGATGATTATCTTAATCTGCAAGTGTTGCCCTTTGGAGGCTCTTTTCACTGGAAGTTTCCCAATAATGTTTTCAATAGGACACGTTTCTTTTGTAGTTTTTCATGGGAATACCTGTATGACACTTTTACTATCTACAAGATGGGGCAAAGTTTGCGAAGATTGTGCTTGCGAACGTTGTGTTTGGAGAGTGAAAAAAGATGGAGTGCATGGATATATTGATGATGGTACTGAGAAGTTTTTCTTTAAGTGGGGTACTACACCACCACTGCCAAAGAATAATGGTCTGAAAAAAAACTGAAACATGCACCGCTAGTACCACTACTCCAACCTCCTGTATTCAGTGGTATGCTGTAATACTTGGACTGTTTCCATTCTGTGCACTTGTTTAATAAACTACAATATATAGTGATTTCCATTCATCTGCAAAATTCTTCTTGTTTTAGTTCTCATATAAGTTTAGAAACAAATTAACATTAGAGTGTTTATGAGTAACCAATATATATTAGTTCAAAAGTAGTATAGTAGTTGTTCAAGGTATAATGAGTAGAACACATTTAATATATAGTGTTATTATCATTACAAAACATGATGTTAAGTAACATTCTTAGATTCTATTATTACATTATTTGCTATGCCCGCTATAATTAAGAATTTACACAAACAATTAGCAAGTCTTTAAGCAATTCTCATAATGGCTAGTGATAAATTAATTTATGTATGTATGTATATATATGTATGTAAAATTGTTTCATATATATATATTGGTTTTAAATCTCTTATTAGTTTTTAGTTTGAAGGAGTTCCTGAAGCAATTGAAGCAAAGAGCAGTGGTTGATGTTGCTGTCTGTCAACTGGGTGGCATGGAGGAGTAAACAGTATGTCATCCTTTGCGCTTTTTCCCTGGAGCTCTGGAGGTACCAAAGAATAGGCCAATTCGCCGAACAATCTGCTCTTCGAATAGTAATTCTTACCAATTGGGACAGTTCTTTATTGCCATTCACCGACTAGTCAGTCACACCTGATTTTGGCTTACAAATTTAATCTAATACTACTAGTTACTGGGAGATGATATTTTTGACGACAAACTTCACAGGACTTTAAACCGACATAAGCAGAAAAATCTGACAGGGCAATTCTCAACTTAAAAATGCATCTTCCTTACCATTTTTCAATGAACAACGTACTTTCCATAGCAAGTACCAGAAGAGGGGTTAAGTATAATATCTATATTTTTTTCCTCTGCATACATGATTGAATTTCTGAAGAAAAAAAAAAAAAAAAAAAAAAAAAAAAAAAAAAAATATATATTTCTATTCGATTGCTGGCAGAACACACACAAGGCCGATTTTGTTGCAGCTCCTTTACGAAAATTCCGCAACAATGCTTTGAACATTATGCTTTATTTCTGTACTATGTTATGGTAGTGGTGGATTTTAATGTATGCACGTGCGCGTGGTTGTGCTATCATGGTTGGTGAGTAGTACCAGTGGTAAATAACCAATAAAATTTTGTATATACTCTTGTTTGTTTTGAAATAAAATATTTATTTTCAAAATATTTTTATTTTAGGTATAATATATATATATTTTTTTTACTTTTACTTTTTTGGTATTAATAACTTGCCGTATATTAATAAATAAATTGTTTTTGTTAAATTTTAATATTTTTTTTTCGTAAATATTTTACGATAATTAAACAACAAAAAATTAAAAAATATTTTACTTCCAAACAAACTACCCTAAATAAAGATAATTTTTTGATATGAGATTTGAACAGCATTAATCTCAAGGAAAAGGATAAACTATTTAATTATTCAAATTACTGCCTCAAGTGAGTTCGCAGCAGAATATTAAAAAGGAGTTGGACCTCACTTGCCATTTCCTTTGGCCAAATACATAAATTAGTGCAATATACTCTAATTTTTAAAAAAGTATAATATTCAAGGATAAAATCATAAAAATGAGTTGGACCTCACTTGCCATTTTATTTGATCAAAAACTTAAATTCTTTGGTCAACTAAAATTAAAAACAAATCACCTTAATTGTGATTTTGTTTGATCAAGGAATTAAATTCCGTGATTTAAAAGATGCACTTTCTAATCGAAGGATTATCATAGATTAAATAGCTTAACGTGCTACTGTTCCATCATTTAATGTTACATGTATATAAAGATAAGGGATCGCATCACATTACAATTTTAAAATTCCTTTCTTTTCTCTCCAAATAACTCGCAGGAAGATGAGTTTGTTCAACAAATGTTCAATATTGCTTGTTTTGCTCGTTGTCTTATGGAGTGGGTTTGTCTTCACTACTCCTCTTGACGGCGATGCAACCGTAGATAGCATTTTTGATGGACCATTGAGAAGAGTTATCATTTACAACAACATCAAAGAAGGGGTGTTTTTAAACCTTCATTGTAAATCAAAAAATGATGATCTTAATCTCCAAGTGTTGCCTTTTGGAGGCTCTTTTCATTGGAAGTTTCGCGAGAATATTTTCTCAACTACACTTTTCTTTTGTAGTTTTTCGTGGGAATATGTGAGGGACAGTTTTGACATCTACAATGCAGAATGGGAAGAAGGTTGCTATAATTGTACTTGGAGAGCGAAAACAGATGGAGTGCATGGTTATATGGAAGATGGTACTGAGAGGTTTTTCTTTAGGTGGGGTACTACACCACCACTGCCAAAGAAAAATGGTCTGAAAAAACACTGAAACATGCACCGCTAGTACTACTACTACTCCAACCTCTTGAATTCAGTGGTATACTGTAATAATTGGAGTGTTTCCACTTGTTTAATAAACTACAATAGTGATTAATTTCCATTCATCCGCAAAATTCTTGTTGTTTTAGTTCTCATATAAGTTTAGAAACAACTTAACGTTAAAGTGCTTTTATATATGAGTAACCAATATATATTTTATATTGAAATATCTCAAAACAAAATATATATATATATATATATATATATATATGAAAAAAGAAAAAATGAGCCTTTATATATTTTATTGAAATATGTCAAGAATTTACACAAATAATCAGCAAATCTTTAAGCAATTCTCATTATGGCTAGTGATAAGTTTATATATGTATGTAATAAAATTTTACAATTTCAATCAAAAGTCTACTCAATAATATATTAAGTTGTGTGTATATATATATAGAGTCCTGATCTCTTACTTTCCTATGGAGTAAGAAAATTAATCCACACTTTCTATATAAACTGTTAGATTAAATCGTTATTTTTCAAACATAGCCTTTCCTTTTAACACAAAAATACTCTCACCATATTTTTAGTTTATATATTTAATTTTACCATTACCATTTATTGTAACAATAAAAGGTAATTATCAACTCTCTCTCCATTTCTTTGTGGGTGGCGAATTTGAATCCATGGACAAAAGTGTGAACAAATGATTGCTTTCCATGGATAAGGTTGTGAGAAGAGCTTCATCCCTTTTATTTTGGATTACCTTATTGTTTCTTTCCATAGATAAGGTTGTGAGAAGAGCTTCATCCCTTTTTTTTTGGATTACCTTATTGTTTCTGAATTTTATAGTCCCACCATAGTCATTACATCATCATCATCCAATAATCAAACTCACAAATTCATAGATTCAATAATGAATTTCACCAAATATCCAACTTCAAATTGAAATAAGAAGAATTTTTATTCAAACTTTAAATGAAATTTTCTTCAATTTCAATTCCAATTAATCAATTCGATAAATTTGTTGGTAAATTTACTTATACTAGAGAAGTATATTAATTTACTTATACTGATAACGACAAAATGTTTCTTAAAAAAATACTATAATATCATAATGTTGTTGCAAAATTGAAAGATACGGGTATTGTTTTTCTTTCAAAGAAATATCTAAATAAAAACAAATTTTTAGTAAAATATACTGGCATTAATTTTTTTTAAATGTTTTTATTTTTATTTTGATAATTACCTTTTTATTATTATAGTAGGTGGTAATGGTAAAATTAAATATAGAAACTATGGAAGTGGTTTTGTATTAAAAGAAAAGGCCATAGGTAGGTTTGAAAAATGACCATTAGATTTAATCTAGATTAATTTTCTTACTCCATGGGGAACAAGAGATCAGGACTCTCTCTCTCTATATATATATAATTTTCTTACTCTATGGGGAATAAGAGATCATGACTCTCACTATATATATATATATATGTTAAATCTCTTATAATTTTTAGTTTTGCATTTATCTGTGTTTTTTGTTTTTTATGAGATAAAGACAGTCAGTAATGTTCTTCTTCGGATTTTTTTTTTTTTTTTTTTGGCTAAAAGGTAAGCTTTAATAAATAAAAATGAGAATTTACAAGAACAGCCCAAAGGCACATCTAAGCATAAGGCAGCCAAACAATCATAAAACATACAACAAACAAACCACCATCATCTAAAGCATGCACCCCCAACCTGACCAGCCTAATTACCTAGACAACACAGACAAGGATACACTGAGCAAAATAATCACAAACTAATCAGCAAAGCACCATGTTTGTCCTCCTGCAAAGAAGCATCCTTGCATAAACAACTGCAATAAGTTCTCCTGTGATCTAACTATCCTGAGATGACTACCATCCCTTAGTGTCAAAGATGCAAGCTTGGCTCGAACACAACTTTTAATGAGGCAAATGATGTGACGAGGGGAAGAAGCTTTGTTCCTAAAAGCCCTTGCGTTCCTCTCCAACCAGATAGAATAAATTGCAGCATTGAAGAGTAGTTTGTGGATGAAGAACTTTTGTGAGGACCGTGAGGCAAAAAACACCACTTGATTATATCCCCCCAGCTATCCGGCAAAATATAGAACCCAACAACATGTTGTATAAACAACCAAATATGAGCACTGAAGCTGTAATTAAAAAAGATGTGGTCCATAGATTCATTGTCAGTAAGGCACAGAAAGAATCTGTTAACATAGTGCTTGCTCCTCATTGGCTTTGAATCAAGTGTGAACAATCAACCTCTGCATGCTAGCCAAGCAATCACACTATGTTTTGGAATATTGTTCTTAAACCAAAGCAGACACATACCTAACCCTCCCTCATGTTCTTCGGATTTGAAAAAGAGCAAACTTTATATGCTTTAATTTTTTGCTTACAAATTTAATTTAATATCAATTACTATGAGTTTAGTTCAAACTTTCAAAGTGCCTCACGTTGGGTTAATATCAAATAACTACCAATTATATTATGTCAATCATCTAACTTTAAAATTTTTATTTTTATTTTTATTTTTTATTTTATTTTATTTTTTTCCCCCTTAAGGACTCGAGTTGCTCGGATCAGTACAATAGTTCAGTAGTTCAAGGTATAATGAGTAGAACACATTTAATATATAGTGTTATTATCATTGCAAACATTTTTTTTTTTTTTTTTTTTTGAAATTTTAAGCAACTGTTATATATAATATGAATAATTAAAAGAGGTGGGCCATTTGGCCCAAAAAAAGATGGTAACAAAAGCCTATAGAAGGCCCAATAGAGGACAGCCCAGGACCAATGTTCCGCAACAAGCCGTTAATAGAGGTTGTTAGTAAAGCAATCATACAAAACATGATGCTAAGTAACATTCTTAGATTCTATTATTACATTATTTGCTATGCCCACTATAATTAAGAATTTACACAAACAATCAACAACTCTTTAAGCAATTCTCATAATGGCTAGTGATAAATTAATTTATTTATGTTTGTATATATATGTATGTAAAATTGTTTCATATATATATATATATGTGTGTGTGTGCGTGTGTATTGGTTTTAAATCTCTTATTAGTTTTTAGCTTTATATGCTTTGATTTTTGGCTTACAAATTTAATCTAATACCATAATTATATGATTTATTCTTTTTTGTAATTTTGTTTGAGTAGCATGTTATGTATACATATGTTAATTTTTGTTAAACTTTTTTAAAGTAAGATTATTTTGCGTTTTGTTTTTATTTTAATTTCAGTCAAAAAGTAATTTTATTTTAATTGTATAATATTATACTCTTTATCATATATTGTATAAAGAATAACGTATATAGTGATATTTGTACATATGGTAAAACAGAAGGTTTTTTTTTTTTTTTTTGACTTGCTGACTTAGCGCTGACAAGGTTATGTTGGGGAGATGTTAATCACCATTGTTAGATGCTTACTTGACTTTGTCCAGTGAGAGAGTAACAGAACAATATTAATTTTAAGGAAAAAGATAAAGTACTTAATTACTTTGTGTTAAGTGAGTTGGCCAACTGAATATAAAAAGTAATAGGACCTCACTTGCCATTCTATGTGGCCAAAAACTTAAATTCACAGCGTAATATGTGGCCAAAAACTTAAATTCACAGAGTATCATAGTCCAATTTTTAATTAAGAATAATATCTACATTTTCCCATCTATACATACATGATTGAATTTCTTAAAAAAAGAAAAGAAAAAATTATTTCTATTTGATAGCGGGCATATCTTCAATTCTATTTAAATATTTTCAAATTTGAATCCTTTTATTCGCGAGGAGCTGGATGAGAAGAAACTCTAACGTCCGGTTCTGTAGTAGAGATGGAATTGAGAAACAACCATCAACTATAACCCCAAAAGAACCAGATTCCGTAAACAACATAGAGAAAGAATGAAGGGAATATCTTATCGAGGTAATCATATTTGTTTTGGTAAATATGCTCTTCAGGCACTTGAACCCGCTTGGATCACATCTAGACAAATAGAAGTCAGACGACGAGCAATGACACGAAATGCACGTCACACGCACACACAAGGCACCAGTGGTAAATAACCAATAAAATTTTACATGAAAATTCCGCTACAATACTTTGAACATTATGCTTTATATTTCGCTCGTGGTTGTGCTATTATGGTTGGTGAGTAGCACCAGTGGTAAATAACTAATAAAATTTTGTATATATTCCGTTTGTTTTGACATAAAATATTTTGTTTAAAATTTTTTTAATTTATATTTTAAGTAAAATATTTTTCCTATTTTTACTTTTTTGTGTTTCACAAAAGTCTAGGTCAATGTTGATGTTGAAATTGAGGTTGAGATTAAGGTTGAGGTCGAGGTCGAGGTCGAGTCTATCAGAATGGGCATGTAACATAACTTGCCGAATATTGATGAGTAAATCGTTTTTATTAAATCTAAATATTTTTTTTTTCGCAAATATTTTACGATAGCTAAACAGAAAATTAAAAATATTTTACATTCAAACCAACGAGCTTAAATAAAGATGATTTTATGATATGTGATTTGGACAACATTAATTTCAAGGAAATGGATAAACTGTATAATTACTCAAATGACTGCATCAAGTGAGTTGGCAACTGAATATTAAAAAGGAGTTGGACCTCACCTGCCATTTCATTTGGCCAAAAACTTAAATTAGTGTAATATACTCTAATTTTTAAATAAGTATAATATTCATAGATAAAATCATATAGAGTTTCAAATACTGTGTTTCTTGAGTAAGTTGGTCAACGAAAATTAACGAGCAATTGACCTTAGTTTTGATTTAGTTTGGCCAAGGAATTAAATTATTTTCCATCATTGTTAATGTATGTGTGTGTGTGTGTGTGTGTGTATAAGATTGCAAAACTAGATGCATCTCATCACATTTTTCAAAATCTCTTTCTTAATTTCCTCTTGAAATAACTCAAAAGGCAACCAGTTTGTCCAACAAATGTCCAGTATTGCTTGTTTTGTACATTGTGCTGTGGAGTGGACTTTTTGTCTTCTCCGCTCCTTTTAATGAAAATAAATATAGTATTCTTAGACCAAAGATTACAGTTATCATTGACAACAAAATGGAAGAAGGGGTAAATCTATACCATCTTTGTAAATCAAAGGACGACAATCTTGGTAAACAAGTGTTGTCTTTTGGAAGCACCTTTCAGTGAAAGTTCCACGATAATATTTTGTTGTCTTTTGGAAGCACCTTTCAGTGAAAGTTCCACGATAATATTTGGCTGTCCACACTTTCTTCTTCTTCATTTTTTTTTTTTTTTTTTTTTTTTTTTTTGTGGTTTTTCATGGGAAATAAAAGTGTCACTTTTGATGCCTACCCTTCACAAAGGGACTGGAAAAAATGCCAAAAGTGTGTTTGGGTAGCGAGTAAAGATGGAGTGCACCAATACAAGGAAGATGGTTCCGAGAGGTTTCTCTTTAAGTGGGGAACACTTTTTTTTTAATTTTTTTTTGGTTGAGGTGCTAACACTAGTTACCTTGTAAGAAACTCAATATTATTTTTTTAAAAAAATAATGAATGAAAGAATTTAAAGAGAAAATTATAAAATCTCAGGTAGAATTTTTTTTCAAGAACTACTAAAAATTTGCCATCATTTTACATCAAAACTAAATAAACATGTCTAAGGCAAACAAACGTACAAATTGAGGATTAGTAACATTTAGTGCTATCAATTCAGATAAAAATTGGAAAATATGGTAAAATTTTGGACTTTTTGCCGTCGATAATCATATTTCAATTTTTGGAACTCTACCAAACTGGATTCCGGTAGCAAGAAAAGTTTAATTATTGAGGGCACCATTGTGACCTAGTGGTGATGGTTCAAAACAAGAAACAATCTGACTGCTATGCAATTGTGAACAATTTTCAAACTCTCACGAGAGAAACTTGGTGCACTGAAGTAATATTTTTAAGAAGTTTAGTTACTTTGGTCCCCAACCTAATGGATGGGAGAGAGTGTCTTGAATTCAGATACAGGGTGGATATAGGAAAGCCCCAATTGACTGCTACCTAGACTTAAAAACTCAACTTTGCCTAAGATAATAACTAACATAGTAGTGGCGCGCATTATATTAGTTCAATATAATATGATACAATATATAATATAAGTAATATAATCCAAAACTACATAACAAAATATAAATTTGAAATGTCACTAATGGCAACACTGGTAAGCAACAGACTCTTATGAATTCTTGTAATTGAGTTCAATGGTAAGAAAAGATAATAAAGATTAAATATGCAAGTTTATTATTTCTATTCTTTCCTAATTCTCTTTCACCTATTTCTCCATTTTTTTAATTAAAAATTAATTATTACTTTTTTATAAGTAAAATTAATTACTTTTTATTCTTTAAAGTCTTAATAGCATCTCCAATGCAAAATGCTATTTCTCCATTGTAAATTTATATTTTAAGAGGAATAACAATGCCAAAATGCTATATTTTAGCAATTCTCCTCCAATAATGCATTTCATCCAAAATGCTATATTTTAGCAGTTCTCCTCCAATTATTCTGACACTTTGACATACTATTACTTTCCTTATTTTAATTCTTACTTTTTCATGTGACTTTCAGCCCATATCTACACAAAAATCCTAAAAAAGGCCTAGCATCTTAAGTTCTCAACTTATAGCAACTTGCTATATACTATGATATATATTTTTTTAGAATCTCATATTTTGAGAAGCTATATAGTGCACCATTGGAGTGTATCAGACAACAAAATTTCTTATATTTTGAGTTTGAGAGGACATTTGAGAGAGAACATTGGAGACATTCTAATCTTATTTTTCCTTTTTTGGTTTTCTAATCCTCTTGTATACACTCAATATACCTACGCATACTACACATAATGATATATATACAAATACAATAATATAGAGTATACATACATTTATTGATATACATTTATACAATACATATTATATATATATTTATATATACACATATAAATAAAGCACATAAATTAATATTAAATTGATGTATTTTTTTTATAAATCAATCAGCTCCGTTTTTTTTTTTAGAATTTGGCCCCACTTACTATTAGAATCCTGAATCCGCTCCTGCTTGACAAGATTATCTTTTAAATAAATCGCACCCTAAACCGGCCCATCACCTTTATCCTATGTGATTCATCACATATAACCTAGAGCTGAGTTTTTATTTGATTAATTATTTCACTTGTAAATGTAGAGTTGTATTCTCATAGTAGTCCATTGAGGGACATTCGCTGTATTCCATTACTACAATTACATATACTTCTTTAAGAGAGAGAGTCCAAAAGGTTCTCTTAGCGAATGGGTTGGTGGTGAAAATCCTGCAAAAGATGAGATACCCCTTGGCAGTTCAAAAATAAGGAGGGTTGATCCTCAAAAGGAGTGAGTTTCTCTTCAGCTCGTAAAGAGTGGGGGTTTGTCTTAAGCCTAGCTAATGCGATGTGCACAAAGGCTTGCCTGCAGCCTTGATGTGAAGTGCTTTACCCACTCAGCAACAGTTGGACAAATGTTTAATCTTTGTCAAAAGATAAACACAAAAAGCTTATTAGAGAATGATTTATCTAAATAAATTTACATTTAAAGAACAAAATTTATAAGTTTTCTAAAAAGTTTCGTGTGTGTCAAAAACAAATTATATTTAGCCTCAGGGTCTTTATTTGGGAGTAGATATTGAATGTATGCCATGTCATTAGTAAGTATACTAACCCAATGAAAAATAATATATATATATATATATATTTAATTAAACAATTTTTTATTTTTTATTATTATTATTTTTTTTGTAAATAATACCGGTAACGCAGCACGCCTGCCAATATGGGTCTACTCCTTACTTTGGGCAACATGCATCATTAATTGCACAACCATTCAAATTTCAAAATACCATCAACAACCAATAGAGTAGTGGAAAACAAACCATTAACAGTGTCTAACCCATATGCCAGCATCACATAGCACCTGTAACGCCTGTTATATATTGTCGTTATATAATCTTTTATTATTATTCTTTTACCTGAATACAAATCTATTTTCATAACAAGCTCGCAATCAAAAGGAATATTAACCTCAACAGAACATGGCACAAAGAACTACAAGAAGGAAAACAAAATACAGATGATAGCCGAAAACAACCAAATGACACGATAGAGAGAAATGCCCAACAAAGAGACCAGAAGGCACTCCGAGCAACAAATTCCAGAACTTTGACAAGTGCAAACAACCATCGAACCACATATGATGAATTTGAACGCACGCTATAGTTTGTGCAAAATCATGTGAGCACCATGTTGGGGTTGCATAGTTATGAGAGTGTAAGGAGCATGGACATAGGATGGTGAAAGTTGAAAGGAGAAGCGTTGCAGAATGAGCGCCATGGCCACTTTGGCTTCTAACATTGCGAAGTTTTGTCCAGGGCACATCCGGGGTCCCCAGCTGAACGGAAAAAATGAGACTTGGCTCTTTGTTGCCTTCGACACTCCTTCAGCAAACCTCTCCGGTTTGAACTCCTTTGCATCTTCACCCCATAATTCACGGTCATGGTGAAGTATCACCTGTGGTACCATCAACTCCACACCAGCTGGTATGGTGTATCGTCCTAATTTGGTTTCTTCATGAGTTGTTTTTGTGAGCTCAAGGACCGGTGGGTATACCCTTAAAACCTCAAGCAAAATCATTGTCACCTGTGAAAAAAAATGAAAGAGCTATGGAATGAGAATTATAATTACCAAACTCACATCATGAATTATAACTAATTTATACTACTATATAGTAATATAATTAATGTGCATTGACAACCTAATGAAATGTTAGTGGTGTTGTGCATTCATGAGATATTCCAGTACTATATTGGTTGTGAACTTGCATGTTTATTGAAAAAATTTCAACAATTCTAAATTCAAATATTTACTACTATTTTATGAAATCACATGATATGAATATGAAAATATATATATATATATATTGTTCATTTGTCCAAACTAACCTTACCATTTCCATGAATAAAAGTGGTCATCCCTACGCATACATAATTATCCCTATTTTTCTTTTAAGAATTCCAAAAGATGATAAATAGAGAAAACACTTACTACTTTTAGGCTATTTATCCCTTCATAGTCCGGTTTATTATTTCCAAAGACTTGCACAACTTCTTCTCTAGCGCGCTCTTGCCATTCCGGATACCTACTCAAGAAAAACATGGTCCACACAAGCAAGGTAGAGGTGGTGTCTTGCCCAGCAAAGTAGAATAGCTTGCACTCATTGATCACCTCTTGAATACTTAACCCACTGTTCTGGTTGTTTCTATTTTTTCGGATCTCTTCCATACTGGATTGCAGTAATATACCCAATAAGTCATCACTACCAGCTTCTCCTGTCTTCATTGTCTTGAGTCTTCTATTGATGATATTACTTATCGATCTGCACACTATTTTGTCAATTTCTTTCATCCTCCTGTTTGTCTTAGTTGGAAAAAACCTACACATACAAGACGGATAGCTTGATTCATCATCTCTGTATGTAACAGAAGTGGAATTAATGTAGTTTAAGTAGAAACATTTTCAACTTTATGAGTTTTACGTAAGTACCTCCGGCCTGGGATGTAAACAGACTGTATAACCTGAATTGTAAGTTCGGTTAATTCTTTCATAAGGTGGAGTACATCTTTTCCTTCTTCATAGCTACTTCCAAACAATGTCCTCGAAATCGCATCGCCACTTAGAGTTTCAAGATCAGGCCACACATCTACCTCACATGATCCTGCTCCAGCAGAGACCATCTTCTCCCATTTGTTCGTTATCTCAATACAACTTGAATGAAATGCAGGTAACATAAGCTATAAAGAACAAAAACAAAAACAAAAATTAAGTAACCCAATAATCATCTGTATTAAATGCTTCAAATTAATCAATTTGAAGGCTTGTTGAATTCATTTCCACACAAACACAAGTTGAAAACGTATGTATATATATATGAAATATATGTATATATATATACACACACGTACCTTCAACTTCTCCATACGAAAAGCAGGGTTAATAATTCTTCTGTGCATAGCCCATTTGTCACCCTCTAAGCTTCCTATTCCAGTTAGAAGTATCTTGGTTATGGGATCAAGTGCCCTATAATTCTTCTGAAATTTATAGTACTTGGTCAACACTTCCCTTACTAGTTCAGGTTCTGTGATGTGCAATCGTGGTATCCGTCCAACCCACATAAAGGAATTCTTACCTGCAAGTTACACCCATATTAATGATTGCTAATTAAAATTTTTTTTTGGTTCATATAAAAATATAATTTATTATTTTTTTATTATCATATCCTTCCATACCTTTATCTTATTTTTTTGGGGGAATTTACCACATCCTCTAGTTGAACAACCATGATAAACAATGGGTGTGAAATTGGCATATCAACTGATCAGATCGAGTAAATCCATATCCTATTTGTTTAGCTAATGAGTTATATATAGGATTCAAATAATTAATGGGTTATCAGATTGAATGTTCCAATCCATATCTTAATTAGTTAGGATTCGAATCAGATTGGATTTGAAATCGGATGAAAATATTTTCATGTCTAAGTATAAGTTTAGATGGATTGGAGAATTATTAATAGATAGGAATAGGATAATACATAATATATGAAGTTAATAGTATATGGTTAATATATATGACATTCATATATAATATATTGTAATGTAATAAATATATATGTATAATTTTAATTGGATAACTTTGAATTGGATTACCTATAATTTATATTCGATTTGTTAAAATAATAGATTATTAAATTCAAATCATTATCGAACTGTAGAAATTTTTTATTTAATTTATATCGAGATGATCGAATTTTAATCGTATCAAAATCCAATTCATTAATAAGTCTAATGTGAAATATAGGGTGTAACAAGTCTGACTAGCTTTTTGAAACATACCATTATTGGACATTGCTAGATTATGAATAAAAAACATACCATAGTTGGACACGGTATTGAGGATGTGGGGTGTGGCACGTTGCTCGATGTCATCAGAGATATTGATGGGCTTGGACAGAGCTTGTTTGATCAACATAGAGCTCTCTCTATCATCTCCAAAGAACATACGATAGGAGTTTCCATTGAAACCTTGCTCTCTCAAAACCTTCTCTAAATACTTTGGTCTCAACCACACCCAATTCAAGACCTTCCATGCCCATATCATAAGAAAAACAACCCATGACACTGCCATCAAAGGGTACATCATTTCTATCTCTACTTCCACAAAAGTTTCTCGTAGAGAAATACCAGATGAGATAGAGGAAAGAAGGCCAGGTGGAAGGGAATGGATTTCTAATCTTGATTGGTGTGCGTTTGTGTGTGTGTGTGTGAGAGAGAGAGAGAGAGTTATTTCTGCAAGGGTGCTGAGCTACCTGTGGGTTACTTATAGTGAAGAGCGTGACAGGGGGTATTCGGGAAAACTAACGAAGGTTCACTGCATGGCCCGCGCTATCAAAAGAATGCATCATTTCTTACACATATATCACATGCATAATTTCTTACATATTTCACATGCATGTGGTAGACTCCTTAATTTATATATATATATATATATATATTTGGAATTATTATTTATACACGGAGTTTTGAACTCTTATTTATTATTTATGAAATGAAAGTCATGATATTTAAAAAAAAAAAAATGAAATTGACCATAAATATTACTTAATTTGTAGATTTTGCCCTCAAAATTCATTAAAAAATCTAACTGGCCCCTCCAATTGTTTTCAAAACACTTATATATTGATCCAAAATAGAGGGTCTGAAAATAAATTTAGTTTGTGTATTCTTAAAATTTTAAAAAAAATCAACTTGAACTCTTTTAACTATACTTCTAAAAGCTCAAATATTCTGAAACTAAAATTTAAGCTTATTATTATTATAGTCGCAACACGTGTTGCTATTTTATTTAGATATACACATGTACGATATCTATATTATTAATTAAAGAGAGAAAAAAAGGGGGAAAAAGCACTATTGATCCCTCATTTTAAATAAAATACATGAAGCATTTTTTGTCACAAAAAAAAAAAAATATCTAGAATTATATAAGATCTTTATTGGGGAGTCCTAAGAAAATTGGGAAAGAAAATAAACTAAAATATTGTGAAATGGTCAATAACAGCAATAATATCATATATGCTAATACTTTTAATTATCACTTGCTAAATGACAAATTTTACAACTATTCATATCTTGTTTAATAACTTAATTATAATCTTGTTGAATTTAAAATAATTATTTAGTTAAAATTCGTTATTATTATTTTAATTTTTCATCTAAGTATATATTTCCCACTGGAATCCAAGTACTCATTTTTTTTTTTTCTTCCAAAAATTAGATTTTGAAAAACTAAGATATTTGATAAAAGAAAATTGATTATCTAACAATGCTTATTTCTTTACCTCTTCTCCTTTTAATTTTAACTCATCCTTTCTTCTCTATATTTTTCTTTCTAATATCAGTTTTTCATATATTATTATTATGTTGTAATTTGATCATTTTTTAATTTTTTCAAGTTATCTATACCATGAGTCTATGTCTTATATTACAATTGATTTATAATTTTTTTTAAATAGTACAAATTCTGGTCCCCCAATATCAAATTTCTATTCAGCCCAAGATCCGGAACACCCGACGCTATCAAAGGTTCACTACTTCACTCGATGGCTCAATCAAAAGTTCTTTTTAATTAATAATTTCTTATATATATGTTCACATGCATAATTTTTTATGTATTCACATTCACACGTTTTTGTTTGCTAAAAAAAATTCACATACACACACATATATCCGAAGATCTGATTCACCTGGAAAAACAAAAAAAAAAATTGACGAAAAAAGATCCGAAAATCTGACACTATCAAAGGTTCACGCCATCAAAGTTCTTTTTTAATAATTTGTTATACATATTCACATGCACACTCACACAGCACACGTTTCTCTCGGAGAAAAATAAAATTAAAAAATAAATCACATGAAGATTTCTTTTACTTGAAAAAAAAAAAAAAAAAAAAATCCCAAAAATCTGACACTATCAAAGGTTGCATACGTCAAAAGTTGTTTTCTAATAATTAGTTATATATATTCACATCCATAATTTCTCATATATATTCACATGTACACATATATTATAGGGTAAAGTACAAAAAATTTCCATGAACTATTATTTTTTTGTAAATAACCCCCTAAATTGCAAATTGCCCTCTGAATTATTAATTTGTTACAACTAAAAACAAACCTATCACATAAGATTATTTACCCTTTCTCATTAAATTTATCATTTCTTATTACAAAAAAAAATATCTATTATTATTGTTTCTCTTATCTAAATATTTATTATAACATTCACCTTAATTTTATTATTAATATTAATTTATCATAAAAAATAAAAAATAAAAAAATTTGTAACTACCAATTTCTAAAATGATTCATTTATTATTAAAATTCTACTTTTATAATAAAACTTATAAAACTTTTTTATAGTAAAAAAATACATTTTTTTCATATAATATATTAATGAAAAATTAATAAATTATTTAAATAAATAATACAATATTTTGAAATTAAACTTAAATAATTTACTTAATTAAACTTAAATATTTTGAAATTAAACTTATATAATATATTCATGAAAAATTAGGAAATTACTTAAATTGTTGTAAAATTTTATACTTAAGATTTTTATTTAAAAATTAAACTTAAATTTATGCAAATTTAATGGAGAATATGTTTTTAAATTAATATAATTTTTATTTCAGTAAGAAACCTAGATTAAGTGTAATTCTATAAGAAAGGGGGGCATTATGGTCATTTAATAAAAAATAGTTTAGGTATTGAGGCATTTTGCAACAAAATATGATAATTCAGAGAGTATTATATGGACAAAACATATTTCAAGGGAGTTTTAATTTACAAATTTAAACCCTTTTTTTTTTTTTTTTTTCACTTTACCCTATATTGTATGCACACTAGCACATAGTATTCAGACCAATGATCCCAAAACCTCGGGCCAACTAAAAATAAAAAAATCCTCGGATCTGACACTATCAAAGTTTTACTTCTTCACTGTATGACGCTATGATTATACAATGCACACAACTTAAGTATATTCACATGCACTCACAAGCACACAACCAAACTCTCACGTTCACATCGCATATATCTGTTATCATGACTCGTTTGGTGTGCATGTGTGTGTGTGTGTGAGAGAGAGAGAGAGAAAGAGAGAGGTATTTGTGCAAGGTTGATGAGCTACCTGTGGGTTACTTATAATGAAGAGAGCGTGACAGAGAGTATTCGGGCGGACACCATCGAAGGTGTTCACTGCATGGCGCGCTAGCAAAGGTTCTTTTTAAATAATTTTTTATGTACATTCACATGCATAATTTCTTATCTATGAATATATTGGAGGAAATACATCAAATTTCATTAAAAAAAAAAAAAAAAAAAAAAGTACATATAGGTAACATGATAGAGATTCCTTAATTTATAAGATTTGATGTATACAGTTCCAAAAAAAACAAAAAAAATTAATGTATTATTATTATATGGAATTATTATGCATATATGGAATTTTGGATCCTTATTTACTGTATCATTTTATGAAGTTAAAGTTATGATATTTCAAAAAAATGAAGTTGATCAAAATGGTGACATGGATATTATTATATCTTATTACTCTTACCATTTCCGTACCACTGTTATGCACAAAGTTATCATTCTTGTGCACGTATGTATTATATTTTTATATATATTATATATATCTTCACAAAAAAAAAAAAAAAAAAAAAAAAAAAAAAAAAAAAAAAACATGTACACAAAAAGGAGTACTTATAAATTGTAATGGTAGTTTGGATAAAAGAACAATATTTTTTTCAAATCTAAGTCAACATTTTGGTTAACTCCATTTTTTTAAAACATCATGGCTTTAATTCCATAAAATGATAAATAAGGACCCAACACTCCATGTATATTCACTACTTCACTAGGTGGCTCTATCAAAAGTTCTTTTTTTAATTAATAATTTCTTATATATATATATATATATATATATATATATATATATATCTGTTCACATGCATACTTTTTTATATATTCACATGCGCACATTTTGTCCCTAAAAAAAAATCACAAACACATAAGTTGTGGTATTGGTTGTGATCATGGTGTAACAGATTCGGACTAATAGTAGTGTAAATCGACCGATTCATGAAAGTATGTAACGAAAAGTTACGAACCCAATGATATGTTGATAAGCGTATATTCAGAGATCTCATTTACCTCACGTGAAAAAAAAAAAATCTAACACTATCAAGGATTCAAACTATCAAAAGTTCTTTTTTAATAATTTGCTATATATATTCCACATGCACACATCACACGAGATAGTTTTGCGTATTGCTTATTAATAAGGTAGAATATAATAGGATAATAAGGTATATTCAAATGCTTTAGTTTTAGTTTTTTTTGTTTTGGTCTGGGAGAAGAAAAAAAAATAATAACAAAAATAAATAAATAAATAAATGAAATCACATGAAAATCTTGCTTTACCTGTAAAAAGAGGAGAAGAAAAAAATCCGACACTATCAAAGCTTCCGACAAAAGTTGTTTTCTAATAATTAGCATAATTTTTCACATGCATAATGTTTTACATATAAAAATCCTTTTATATGTTCACATGCATAATTTTTTATACATATTCACATGTACCCCCTATATACTATATTCACATAGGTTTCCGACCCAAGATACTGAAAACGAAAACATCTTTGACCGGCGGAATAAAAATAAAAAATCCGAACCGACACTAACTTCACTGCATGACGCATTGATTATAAGTTATTTTTTAATAATTTGTTATATATATTCAGAATGCACTCACAGGCGCACAACCAAACTTTCACGTTCTCAGCGCATTAGCTGTGTTTTTTAATTCTCAAGTCTACGTGGTCAACATTTTACAATGGTGTAATGAGCCAATGAGGTACACGAGAAAAAATAAAATAAAAAAGAATAATGGTTTTTTTAATAGTAATAGGGAAAATTACATATAAATGGAGTCAAAGTTTCATATTTACTTAGAGGCTGAGTCAAAATTCCATATTTCTCTAAAATGGATTGCTGAGGTGGCACATGATTTTTTACTGTTTAGAAATTGTGGTGCCTAAAATACCCTTCCGCGAAGGTATTACTTTTTCTTCGAAGGTACTACTTTTTGGAGTCCAGGTATCATATTTTTTAAACACCCGCGAAGGTACTACTTTTTCTCCGAAGGTACTACTTTTTTGAACTGAAGGTACTATTTTTTTGCACTGAAGGTACTACTTTTTTGTTAGGGAAGGGCATTTTAGGCACCACAATTTTCTAAATAGTAAAAAACCATGTGCCACCTCAGCAATCCATTTTAGAGAAATATGAAACTTTGACTCAGTCTCTAAGTAAATATGGAACTTTAACTCCATCTATATGTAATTTTCCCATAGCAATATGATGCACCACGGGAAAAGAATATGCAGAATTAAAAAAAGAAGTAGGATCCTGTGTTATCATGACTCCTTGCTGATGCCGAAAAGGTTCTCATGGCACTGATGATTCATCGCTAGAACTAAATAACTTGGCCTGAACACTAGTTATATGCCAAATTCGAAAAATGTGAATAACTCGGCCTGAACACCAGTTATTCGCATTGATGATTTATCGCTTTCACGCGCTGCCACGCACTGGTCAAAGAGTCAAACAATGTTGGCGTGTTGTCCTCACGCGCTAGCTGAATTAAAGGCGCGCCGGTTGTATTGTGTTGCGCTGCATGGGATAAATCCCATGATCCTTCAGCCGCCTTGCTTGATCCAACGGCCCCTGATCCGGGCGCTCTGCATGCTAGTGCATCACGTCGCACCGGATCGATAGTCCATACTCTGGCGCCGCCCTCGCCGTGGGCGGTACTCCGTTCACCGGAAAATCACCGAAAATTAATAAAAATTCCCATAAAATATTATTTGGCCCAAAAAATTCCAGAAAAATTTCAGAAAAATTTTTAAAAATTCCAAAAAATTCCTGAAGCCAAAATAAACCTTTTTGAGGCTTTATAGCATCATTTGATGAAGATTATATGGTTTTAACAAATATTTACAATTTGAAATACAATGGAAAAAATTAAATTACATCATTAAACTTTCAAATGGCTAAATCAAAGCCTTAATTATATTCATCCAAAGATAAAATTACATTAAACCTATAAGTTTCATCCATGACCCAAAAATACATCATCATCTATTCACAATTATACATACATCATCATCATGTATCAATATATATCAACATATTAAATCTTACATCAACATACATCAATAAATATATATATGCATATATAATTTGGATCCATGAATGATGATTTTCATAAATAAAAAAAACATGATATCTAGTAATGAATCAAATTTGGCTCTGATAGCACTGTTGGCAAACGTGCAAGTTTTAAAAACTTTCTGAGGGATTTTTATACATAAATCTTGATTCATCACATAAAGATAAGTTTTATGCAAAAATAAAATATGATGTATCATTCAATTAATAAATTGAATACTTACATCAAATGTTTAAGTAACCTTAGATCTCTCCTCTAAAGTGAATGTTCTCACTTATTATAGATCCCTTTACTAGATGCCTACTCCTCGGATCTTCATCATCTTGGTAATGGTGTTGCCTTTAGGAATCACCCATAAGCCTCTATGAATGACCTTGAAAAATTAGGCTTGTGGGAGCCTCCATTAGATGAGATCATGAACCCTAAAATCTTAGAGAGAGAAATATTTTGTTGTCTTTCAAAATTATTGCACATCGGCGTCGTCTAAAATATACATGGACTCCATGTATATTTCGACAACATAAAAATAATAATTAAAGATATAATATTTTTCTCAATCTCTAAAAGGAAAGTGATATCTCAAATCTAAGAGGATTTCAATATCAAGTTGGGCTATGAGTAAGAATCCTTTAAACTTATTATTTTACTGGCTACAATGAATTAATAATTGGCCCGGTCCATGGACCTAATTAAGTTAATTCATTAATTAATTTCTACTCCACTAAAATAAATTAATTAAACTCCAATTAAATAATAAATAATTTCTAAGTCAATGTTGTACTTTGACCCTTCTATGCATAATTAGTTATCGGATAAATAAAATTATCAATCTGACTACTTAACTAATATATTTATTTTGATACCTTTGATTATTTCCGGCTTGATCATAATAAAATATTTGTTTGATAAAAATAATAATTTAAATAAATAAATATATAATAAATCATTTTGTCTAAAAGCACACGAAGGCTTTCAAATTTAGTTTGTGATCAACCATAATTAATACAAAATAAATACAAGTATCAATGATGCAAATATTGAAAATATAACACTCTAACTATTAATTATATAATTACACAAAGCGTCGGTCTAAGAATTTCAAAGAATCCACCGAACAAATCAAAGTAATTACTAATTAATAAAAGAATCTATACTTCTCTCATGCTTAAGAGTCAAATGTCATGACAGTGATAGGGAGTAATTGTAACAACGGCTCTCGCAATATATCTCAACTTAATGCGGATCCAATTCAAGTCTTAATTAATTATGAGTCTATCCTTAATTACCGACTATGAACTATTTATGATTATTATTTATATTCATGTATTGATCGTTATCACATACATATATAAATCTCTTGTAATCAAGTGGACACTATTAATTCCAAAATGAATCGAAACATAATATATTGAATTCACCAATTATATAAATTATAAATATTTCGGATATGTCAAGAACATATGTCATTATAATCCAAATAAAAATTTACTATGCCGGAGCATATAAATCCCAACAGAGGATAGTCATATATTAAATAGCATAATATGCTCTTGTTTCATTTTTTTGTTAATTCGTGTGTATATTTATATAAGATTGCAAAACCGAGATACATCTCAACACAATTTCAAAATCCCCTTCTTTCCTTTTCAAATAACTTGCGACCATGAGTTTGTTCAACAAATGTTCAATATTGCTTGTTTTGTTCACTGTGCTTTGGAGTGGGCTTGTCTTTTCTGCTCCCCTTGATGAATCTAAATTTAATATTTTCCTTGGACCAAAGAAAAGAGTTATTGTTTACAATTACATCGAAGCAGGGGCAAATCTATACCTTAATTGTAAATCAAAGGACGATGATCTTGGTCTTCAAGTGTTGCCTTTTGGAAGCTCCTTTCAATGGAAGTTCTGCGGTAATCTTTGGATGACTACACTTTTTATTTGTGGTTTTACATGAGGAAATGAAAGTGTCATTTTTGATACCTACACCTCACGGAGGGACTCAAGACATTGCGTTAAGTGTATCGGGGTAGCGAGGAGAGATGGAGTGCATCAATATGTCATAGAGTTCTGAGAGATTTTTCTTTAAGTGGGGTGGAACACCACCATTAGCAGTTTCCACCCCATCTACCAAAAATGAAGGTGAGAAAAAGAATTGAAACATGCAATGCTAATACTCCAACCTTTTAAATTTGTGAAATTTTGTAATAATTGGAGTGCTTTTATATTTTTTCCTGAACAGGATTATTTATATACGAAGAAAAGCTCAATGGAGTAGAAGGAATGTATCTATATTGTGCACCTTACTTAATTAGTGTCATTTTCGTTCTGTGCCTAATGTAACAACTTTTCATGCATGATGAATGTAACAATTTTAAATCATGAATGAAACAAGTTTAAATCAACAATGAACAATTGCATAAATATGTTAAATTCTCGTTTTAATGATGTTATAAAGTTGCAACAAGATGTAATACAGGAATGAGCAAATTAAGCTAGGATTTTATTTCAAGAATGGCGCAGTGTATTTGATTGGGGAAAAATCAATTGACATGCTTACAAATATAGATTTTTCACATTGAAAAGGCAAAAAAAAAAAAAAATTCATTACAAAATCACTATTTTTCAATCCTAATTTACTAATTCCTTTAATGCACAACATATTAATTTAAGCACCATATCAACTGGATATATAAAAATCCCACTTAAACTACATAATACTATCTCACACTAATTATATTAGAAGTATTTTGCACCAATAATAGTACCCCACTATAAGTATTTTATAAGTATTTTTAGAAGTGGTGCATCAATATTTCTTATTACTTATCCATGAAAAACAACAAAACTAAATTTGCACGTTCCAATTTGCTAATTTTTCACCAATATGCTAAACAAGTAGCGGTATAGAGAGAGAGACACTCTTATAAAAGATGATGAAGGCAGGAAAATATAAAAGGTCGAGAAGAATAGAACAAGAAGATAATTCAATATAATCCCTTATGTTCAATATTAAGACATTTTTTCTCGGTAAAATGTTCAATATTAATACTTATCTAAAGTAGACATAGAGTTGCCTAAGCGGCACTAATCTATATATATTTTATAGGGTAAAAATAAGGGTTAAGTGCAGAAAACATACGTATCACACCCCTCCTGCGTAGAAAACACCACTAAAGTTTCAATTTGGTGCAAATAAGTTTCTTATGACACATTTAAGTTATAATTTGACTAAATTGCCCTTATATACAAATTTTACATAGGATTAAAAAATGCATTATTTTATAAAATGATGAAAATGATCATTTAGTACATGAGGGGTGTGATACGCACTGTAAGCATATTATAAGGGTGTTTTCTGCACTTTATAAATTATTGTTGTTTTGAATATTTTAATCTTAACAGTTAAATTTAATTGAAACATAGTTTTATTACTATTTGAATAGTGTAACGATGATAGGTAATTGAATACCCGTTTGTTTTATTTTTTTCCCAATAAAGATTGAATACCCAATTTGTTGCTATGTAAAGGACTATATATATATATATATATTTGTGAAAATTTATTGCAAATTCAAAAGTTTTACAAACTAAATGTATATTATTTATATACAATGAATAAGTATATTTAATTTAATTTTAAATTTTATATTTAATGAAAATTGATAACTATACTAAAATTTAATTGAGAATACTAATTTTTTCTTTTTTGTAATTATAAAAGGAACTGAAGTTTTCATTCAATACGATATATTGTATATTAATTTGACAATTGTGATAACAATTCTTTTTTTTTTTTAAAGAAAGATAATACACAGTTAGCGAAAATAAATAGAGAGAATTTTTCTTTTCTTTTTTTTCTTTTTTTTTTTTTCCTAGAAGGTGAGAGAAAATCTTTTAAATTGGGTTAAATATAGTTAATGTGCACATATCACTCCTATACTAAGAGATTATAAGCATCCCCACTCCCTTAGGCATTTTCGGAAGAGTAAAAAGTAAAACGAGTATTATAACAATATTTTATGTCAGATTTCTTATTGATAGGTGTTTTCACACAATTTTAAAAGAATATGAATGTTTGAATATGAATGTTTTTAGCACACATTTAATTCAAATAGGGGTGAAAGTGTTACGCAAAGTATACAGTAAGAGTGTTTTCTGCATTTGACCCTAAAAATAAACTGTGGGAGAGCATTTGTGAAATTTTAGAAAAATATAAAATAAGATTTAAAAAATAATAGGAGAATTGAATTATTACTATATTTTAAAACAAGTTGAACTGTTTTTTTCAAAAAAAAAAAAAAAACCGCTGAATTGAATAAAGTTATATGCTGGCAAGTTTTGGCAGGTTTCGTGCTTTTAGCAGCCATAAAATTAGCCATAATTGGTTTTTTGTTCAATTTTTACCCGCAAATTTTTTCACCTTTGACAGCAGTAAAATTGCAACAATATGTGATAATATATTAAAATTGTAACAATATGTGATAAATAATTGTAAAACTGATAACTATATTAAAATTTATTTGAGAATATATTTTTTCTTTTTTATAATTATAAAAGGAACTGAAGTTTTCATTCGATATAATATACCATATATTAATATGACAATTGTGAAAACAAGTTTTTTTTTTTTTTTTTAAGAGAGATAATGTGTTAGCAAAAATAAATAGAGAGATTTTTTTTTTCTTTCTAAAAGGTGAGAGAAAATCCTTGAAATTGGGTTACATATAGTTAATGTGCATATAATACCCCAAGGGGGTGAGTATGATAATAATCTCATATAATAATCTACTATGAGATTATTATCATACTCACCACCTTGGGGTATTTTCAGAATAGTAAAAGGGTAAAACGGATATTACAACATTACTTTATGTCAGATTTCTTAATGCGTGTTTCCACACAATTTTAAAAGAATAGGAGTAGTTTTAGCACACTTTTTCAAATAAGGAGTGAAAGTGCTATACAAAGTATACAGTAAGGGTGTTTTATACAATTGACCCTAAAAATAAACTGTAGAAGAGCATTGGTGAAAATTTAGAAAAATATATTTAAAAAAAAAAAAGGAGAACTGAATTATAGTACAAGTTAAAATGTCGAAAAAAAAAAAAAAAAACATAATTTGAATAAAGTTATATATGGTGGCAAGTTTTGGCAGGTTTCGCGGCGGTAAAATTAGCCACAATTGGTTTTTTGTTCAATTTTTCCCCGCATTTTTTTTTTTTTCACTTTCGACTGCAGTAAAATTGTAACAATATGTGAATGGGTTTGCTTTTAATTGGGAATTTCCATCTTGGAGCGCAGAAAGATCTGGCACATAATGTTCAAGTGTCGATGTGCAGTTGTCATTCTTGAAAAACAAACATAATTGACAAATAATTAAATTACGTATTTGTAGTGAATATGTATTAGATAAAGATGATTTTTTGTTTTTCTTTTTTTACCAAAGAATTAAATTGGGAGATTAAAACGCTCTAATTTTTTTTTTCCTTTTTTTCCAAAGAAATAAATTAAGAGATTAAAATGGTCTAAATTTTAGTCAAGCATAATCACTTATTAAATTGCATAACATGCTCATATTCCATCATTCTGTTATATATATAAAGATTGCAAAGCATCAAAATTTCAAAGTCCCTTTCTTTTCTCTCCAAAGAACTCATGAAGATGGGTTTGTTCAGCAAATGTCCATTGTTGCTTGCTTTGTTCATTATCCTATGGAATGGGCTTGTCTTCTCTGCTCCCCTTGATGCAACCACAGATAAAATATTCTACCCCATGACTAGAGTTATCATTTACAACAACCTCGAAAATGGGGTAAATGTAAACCTTCATTGTAAATTGAAGGACGATGATCTTGGTATTCAAGCATTGTCGGTTGGAAGCTCCTTTCAATGGAAGTTCCATGATAATTTTGCGAGAACTACACTTTTCTTTTGTGGTTTTACATGGGAAAATGTGAGTGGAACTTTTGACATCTATGTTGCAGACAGAGATTCATGCGTGAGGTGTGTTTGGAGAGTAAGAACAGATGGAGTGCATGGATCTGACGACGATTGTTCTGAGAAACATTTTTTTGAGTGGAGAATACCAAAGAAAGATGGTGAGAAATAGAATTGAAACACGTATTGCTAGTACTCCAACCTCTTGTGATTAGTGATATGTTGTAATAATTGGAGTATTTCTATTTTGTTCACGTTAAGAAATAAATTATAATAATAGTTTCCGTTCATCTACACTTGTAGTTTTACTTTTCGTATTAGTTTAGAAAGGATAATGTTTAGCTACTCATCGGTAAATAGCTTCATCCTACTCACCCCTTGTGTGTTTCAATAATAATCTACCACATCAGCTTTAATAAAAAAAAAAATAACCCATGTTGATCCGAGAAAATATAGAGGACGTGGGTTATTTTTTTTATTAAAGCTAATGTGGTACATTATTATTGGAACACATAAGAAGTAAGTAGGGCGAAACTACTCACCGGTGAGTAGCTAAGCATTATCTGTTTAGAAATAAAACATTGCAGTGTTTTTATATTGGAATGGGGAATTTATCAAAATTTTAATAATTCAAACAAATCTATATATATGTATGCATTTCTTAGTTTTCTAAAGGAGAATTTATGATTTGTTAATGACGGTAAAGACATTCTTGAGATTTGAGTATAAACTCAATTTCTGTTAACTCTCCAAATAGGCCAAGATAATTGTGATGTTATGCTACATTTTTTCACCAAATAATATGCTAAACAAATAGCGGTATAAAGAGAGAATAACACTTATAAAAGATGATAGAATGCAAAAGAAATTAAAAAGTCAAGAAAAATGGAACATGCAGATAATTCAATTTAATCCGTTATGTTCAATATTAGTACTTTTTTCCAGTAAAATGTTCAATATTAATACTTATTTAAAGTAGAACAAAGCCCTAAGCATCACTAACCTATATTCTATAGGGTAAAAATAAACTGAAAAGGCGATGGATGAAAATAAAAAAATGTGTTTGGTAGAAAATGTTGGATTAAAAGGAAAGGAAAAAGAATTATTTGAAGGGATAAAATAAGGCATGAATAGTAGTTTTTGTTATTCTCCCAAAAGTGGGAGGAAAGGGAAGGAAAGTTTAATAATTTTAAAGAAACTTTGTTAATACTAAATTTACCTTATTTTTATAAAAGACAAGCTATATGAAAAGTGGAATGGCTTTAAATTCATTAAAATAATTTTCTTTCTCCAAACGTGATTATTATTATTATTTTTTTCTTTTCCTCTATTAATTAACCAAACACGATAAATAGTTTTCTTTCATTTCTTTCTCTAAATATGATTACTATCATTTTTTTTTTCTTTTTCTTTATTAATTAACCAAACATGATAACCAATTACTACTATCCTCTCATTTCCTTTATTTTGTTCTCCCTCCTAACTAATTTTATTTTATTTTATTTTATTTTCCATTGTAGCCAAAAGGCATTAGATAAAGAATATTTTATGGCATGTGATTTGGACAAAATTTATTTCCAGGAAAATGATGAAGTGCTTAATTACAATTACACTTTTTTTTTTGTGGTTTTACTTGGGGGAATGAAAGTGTCATTTTTGATACCTACACTTCACGAAGGGACTCAAGACATTGTGTAAAATGTATTTGGGGTGCGAGGAAAGATGGTGTGCATCAATACGTTGGAGAGGGTTCTGAGAGATTTTTCCTTAAGTGGGGTGGAACACCGTCATTAGTAGTTTCCACCCTATCTACCAAGAATAACGGTGAGAAAAAGAATTAAAACATGCAGTGCTAATATTCCAACCTCTTAAATTTGTGATATTTTGTGATAATTGGAGTGCTTCTATATTTTTTCCTGAACGAGGTTGTTTTATATACGAAGAAAAGCTCAATGGAGTAGGAGTGTATCGATCTTGTGCACCTTACTTAATAAGTGTCATTTTCGTGCCTAATGTAACAACTTTCCATGCAAGATGAATGTAACAATTTTAAATCATGAATGAAACAAGCTTAAATCAACAATGAACAATTACGTAAATATATTAAATTCTCGTTTTAATGATGTTATATATAAAGTTGCAACAAGATATAATACAGGAAGGAGCAAAGCTAGGTTTTTATTTCAATAATGGCGCATTGCATTTGATTGGGGAAAAATCAATTAACATAACAAATAGAGATTTTTCACATCCCAAAAAAAAATAAAAATAAAAAATAAAAATTCATTACAAAATCACTATTTTTCAGTCCTAATTTACTAATTTCTTTTAATGCATGTATGATTGATCGCAATCCAACAACATGTTAGGGATTTTGGATATTTTTATACAATCTCATATTTAAGTCCATTCACATAATCTTATGAAAATTCACTTTGACTAAAACATTCATATCAAAGCGTAATCATACAACAATATATATAGTATAAATAAAATAATATATAAAGTAATAGGCCAATAAAATATATAAAATTAATAAGAGAAGAGTAAAGAAACTTCTGGCCTGTGTAATGGAGAGGCACACAGTATGCGTTGTCCTAAAGCCTTTGCAGCCTCTCTACATGCAGGTTGTGACGACTATGAAAGGTTCCAAAATGCAACTTTAATATCCTCCATAAGCACGTTTATAGAGTGACGACCACCGAGTCTTGTAGTGTTACGTTGCCCATAAAACCATATATATAATTGAATATATATAATATGGTATTCGGTTGAAGAATGAAGGAATGAGTTTTTAGGAAAAGAAACAAGAGAAGTAAGAACTCTTTATTTGTTGGAATACTCTTATTATTTACAGGCTACTGCATGCCTATTCATGAAAGGACATGTTTTTTATCAAAAGACTTTTCACCATTAAGTTTTCATACCCATTCAAACATTACGATTAAAAAAGTTTTAAAAACTTTATTGCAAAAAACCTAACAATCCCCCACAAGTTTTTAAAACTTTAAAAAATCATATGGAGATTTAAATATAAGTATATAAGAAATAAAATAATTAGGGCAACTAAATACTATGCAATAGGTGCAAGAGTCTTCCGGACTTGATCTCGCACTTAGTGTTATTGTCTCCATCTGAGGAACTCGAAAGACTAAGTCTTGAACTCGGCCTCTTTAATTAGACTTCAACATGTAACACACACAATATTGACTTAAGACTTAGTTAGCGATGTAGCACTATTAATGGCCATGCGCTGGTATCTTAATTCTTATGAGAGTTACTAGAGAACAACCTAATTCTCATAGTCGTGGCCTCACGACATCTCTCACTTAGGTGAGTCCTCCAAAGGTACATGTGACCTATACCTTGCAAAGGTTTGCTTCCCTCTGGCTCATTCAGGGCAATGCCCTTCCTAACGTCACACTAAATAGCATTGGTGCCATAGGGATAGGTAGGAGTGGATCTTCATGAGAAACCTCCTAAAAAGATAGTGCTATAAATAAGTCACGCAGTACGGATTGTTTCTACTCGTTGAACCTAATTCATGGAATCTCCAATCACAAAGGATGGGTTACTTCTGAAGGTAACTCTCTTAGGGCTTAAGCCCATCCCCTCGACACGTCTAAGACTACACTCCTAGAAAAATAAGACATCACCAGTCTTATTATTATTTTCTTTCTTTAGAGAGTTCTAGACTACACTCCTAGAAAGAAAAGACACTTGGTCTTTTTATTTTAATCCATATTTATAGTGCATGGATCTTCTAACTTGTGTCACTAGCCATTGCCTTGAATCATCTGTTAACCTGTCTCAAAGGCTAAAACAACACAACGATTAATTCATAAATGTTTTCTCTAGAAATAAAATTATAATCACTCCCTCGGCATAGAGTAGTACACTAAAAATATCTAACTCATACCAAAGAAGAGCATTCTCATCATTACAAAAATTTTCACAATAATGATACATATAATTTTGCAATATATATATACCCCCACATTTCAACAAAATTTTATAACTAAATTCAAAGTCAGATAGTTTTCACCATCTTATCCTAATAATACATAGCCTATATTATTTAACTAATACAATATCTTAAAAAGATTTGTGATATGCATATATTTCTTTATATATAATATATGGGTGATGCAATTTCGACTAGTATACATTAATGCATGAAAATATTATGAATTAGTTTTTTGAATGTTATCTCAATCTACATCTTCACACACACACACACACGCACACACACACACACTGGTACACTAATATAAATTTGTAAGGTATCATAAAGTAGTTACATAGAGCATTTATTAAGTTGAATCCCAATATACTTGATTCCCAGAAAAATCGCTATATGTTGTATAATGTATATCATGAGTCATGACAACACTAAAGTTGCATTACATATGAGTATGATACCATAATCACTTACATAGACCAGATATACAAGCTGAAAAATTAACGAATTTTCAGTAACATAAACAAAGTTTTATTGAATTGGGATAGACGATAAAATAAAAAGATTTAAATTTTCAAATACACCTCTCTCTCTAAAGAGATGTCACTTTTCTAATTGTACTATGGACAGAAAACAAAGTCACCCCTCTTATTTGGGTATCCTTTGAACTTAGAAAAATTATTTCAGTCAAACTCCTCTGTAATTCAGATTTTCATACCATTAACAATAAATTTCAAATAGAATTAGTAGCAATGAAATAATAATTATATATATACATGTATACGAATACAAAAATGTAGCGTTCTAACCACTTTGTAGATATATATATATATATATATATATATATATATATATATCTATTTAAATTTTCTTTTTCTTTTTTTTCTTTTAAATGTTTAGAAATAATTTTAGAGATGGATATTCTAATAAGATTAATTAAATCTTACTCCCAATCAAATTAAATAACTTAGTAATTAGGTTTAATAGTGTGACGACCCTGGATTTTTACAAACCCAGTGTGTCATCTGATGACCCGAAATGGATCCAAAATACGGAAGCTAAAAACAAACAAGTCTATAGGGATGTACGTCATCCCAAAGACACGAGAGTGACCCTTCGAGGAGTCCCGTGACTCAACGGAGGTAAGAATGGAGTTAGGGTTTCAAAACCCTCCAAAGAATGGACCAAGGGCAGAATAGTCATTCTAAACTACAGTGGGTGCCACCGTGCACACCATTGGAAAGACAACGAAAATTTAATAAAGATGGACTCAAGAATCACTTAATTCGTAGTCCGGATGGCAAAGTATTAAGTCCTAAAGTCGAAGGAAGGGAAACCCATCCTGGTTCGAACCAAATCCTAACACTACTTTACTAAAACTTGAATATCTTGAGATACAAATGGAATCTGAAACTGTAATTGGTACCATTGGAAAGCTTATTTTGACGCGATCAGTTTAGACTCAAGAACGGACTAATTCGGAGTTAAAATGAAGAAGATACGACAACTTGAAGTTGGAGGTGCAGCGCTGAAACAAGACACACACACACAGACGAGCGCTCGTCCAAGGGCGACGAGCGCTCGTAAATGGGCATGCCAAGGCAGTGCCCACTGTTCAGTGCATCAGACCAACCAACTTGAAATATGATTTTGAGGACTTTTTAGGCCTTTTTGAAAAAAACACAATGAAGAAACCTCTCCCAAAATCATGTTTTCTAGCCAACCATGCCAAAATAAAATTTTATTTTTCATGTGAAAATTCCAAAATGCCCTTATGCTCAGTTTTTGCAAAGAAAATGTAAAATGATTCCATAGGAGGCTCAAATTACCAAGGAAAGGGTTTTGCCTGAAAACGATCATGCATACAGACGTAACTTACCTATTAGGACATGCTACAATAATCCACGGCTTAAAATTACCGCCGATGCAAAATTTAACCTATCCAAACCCCAATGCAGAAAATTTGCCCTTTAAAGGCAAAAATTGCGAGAACCGTACCTAAATGCAATCAAAAGACCGGCCCTTGGCCGCAATTTATGCATATTAAATGAGTCCTAATGGAGGTGCTCGTGCACACTTTGCCCCATCCGATTTGGAAATGAACCCTTAAAGGCTCGGATTTTCCTATTTTAGCCTAAAAATGCAATATATGAAACTAAAATGTAAAACCTCGAACAAAATGGTGTTTGGCCTTTGGCCACACCTCATACATGATAAATGAATGTTAAATGATAAATTTCATATACAATGCACACTCCAGTGCAAAAATAACATGTTAAAACCATAGTTTTTCATATTATTCTCATTAAAGACAAATTTCAACATTTATGAATATACATGGATTTCAAATGAAGTTTATCATATAAATAAAATGAGTATCAAAAAGTTTACTTAAGCACACATTACAAGTCCAAGGCAAAAAAGGTGATACCCCTCGATTCTAGAGTCACGGATGATCAAGTCCGAGCACAGATCCGAGGGATACCAAATAATTAATATGTAATTGAACACGGAATACAAAAAGAATAAAAAAATAAATTTAAAAGATGAAAAGAATTCTAAATATGAAAATCCTCCAAAATTATATATTAATATAATTTAAACTTTCAAATCCGTACAACTCGGGAATCCATCTAGTAGACCCCTAATAATCCCAAATGAAAGTAAAATACGGAACCAAAATCCAAAACTAAAATAAGAACAAAAGTCCTACGTAGTCGGAGGAATGAGTGACTGTATCTGCTCAACACGATCAAGCTCTAAGCCTGGAACTGACGAACACCTGAAAAATAAGAGTCGGTCAGGCCCACATGCAAGTTCTATCCTACTACAATCCATACAGAAACCTAATACGCAGATACATCCTAGATAGCTTAACAATAACTAGAATAGTTCATATATGTATAAATACACACTATAGGATGCTCACTAGCCCAATAGGCCTGTCTGAGCCTGAGTAGAGGTACTATGCAAATCACACATGACGTGGTCATGTGTACCTAGACCTACCAGGGAACAACAACTATGTCCAGTTATCCATCTTAGGCGATATACGTACCCTAACCATGATCCTGAGACTCAAGCTCATATCACGGCACCCTAATCATAAATATATAAAAATCCATTCAAAGTATGTCATTCAAATGTTTATTGACCTAACATACATATAAGTAGGACTAAACTTTTATAGTTAATCCAACTTATTTTAGAATAGGTAGAACTTAGTGTTTTAAACTAATCCATCCCCAGAATAGGTAGGTTTTAGTATTTTGAACTAAACCATCCCTAATATGCCACCGTTCCATACTGGTGCATATACATATATATAAGTAGGACTTAACTTTTATAGTTAATCCAACTTATTTCAGAATAGGTAGGACTTAATATTTTGCACTAATCCGTCCTTAGTATGCCACCGTCCCATACTGGTGCATATATACACAACAAATCCAACAATTGACAAAACAGACCAAGCAGTTTATCGATTATAATCCAGAACAATATAATGATAATCAGAATCATTACTGAGTACATTATAATGAAATTCTTAAACGTAAATTTCATAAAAATCCACAAATCCAACAATTGATGAAATCTAAATAGTTAAAACATCAATTAATTCCATATAAGCATATTACAGTTTCAGATAGTCAATTATGCTTATTACAATGCTTAAACATAATTAATACTGTTTACAAATTGCTAGAATTATAGTAAGCAATTAAATCCTTCAATCAGTCCATAAATTGATGCAGTTAATAGTATATTAAAAATATCAATTTAATCCAATCTAAGCACAGCTATTTTTAGATAATCTCTTACACTTATAACACTGTTGGAATATGATTAAACATTATTAAATCATATACAAAAGATTTGTTTAAGTTCCACTAAGCAAATTAATTAACAAATCAGTATGCAACATATATGTTTTTTCTTAACTTCATGTTGTTCCACTCCTTAATACATTAATGTGGTAATGCTTTCTAATATTTTTATAGGTCCATCACAGTTATTTACATCCTTCAGTGCAATTTGAACAGCTTAAAAATACTCCAAACAGCCCCTAAAAACCAAATCTGTGCATTTCAGGGCGAGAGCAGGCTCTCACAAGTTGAAAGCCTGCTCCAAAACAATGGGAGCTGGCTCCCCACCCTTGGGAGCTGGCTCTAAGGAGTTAGGAGCTACCTCCCTCCATATGGGAGCCGGCTCTTGCTTTGTGGGAGCTAGCTCCCTCCTTTTGGGAGCCTGCTCTCTCTCCCTTAAGAGCTCTCGTCCGTTTTTCCTTCGTCTTCTTCGCCTCCGGCGATACTCAGAGCCTCTGTTATGTTTTTATTACTTGTTCTAGGGTTCAATCAATGTCCCAAATTAATTTTAAGTCACTGCTATGCATCAACGACATAGATTTAAGCAAGTTCACAAACAACGAAAACAGAATTTACGTAAGAACAACTATCAACCACAAAACAGTTTTATTCAACGCTTTTAAATCCAATTCAACCATGCTTAAATGATCAGTATTAACTTCAATTTAAACCCTGGAGACTACCTAGGCATGCACAGAACACAGGTTTAAGAGAAGGAGTTAGAATAGGAACTTGCCTTTAGTTTCAGTTTTGAAACCTTAAACCTCCATCACTGATGATTCCGACGACCTTGGTTATTTTCACAGACCTCTATTGCTCCTGGTTCAACCCACGAACAAGCGTCAATTATCCCTCCTTGGTTCAACCTTTGTCCCTAACCAAACCCTAATTTTCCTCTCTCTGGTTATCTCTCAAAACTCTCTCTCTGTTCGTGAAACTGAATAGGGTTTTCTTAACCCTAGGAAGACTTATACAATTATATTTATAGGCTTAACAAACATAACCCTAATACGAATTATATTGAGAGAAGGAGAAACATAATTCATTAAATCCCTCAGTCAGTTAAACCCAAACCGTAATTACCTAAAAGAAAATAAAACCCTAAAAACAATTACCGAAAACAAATAATTAAATTTCCACACAAGCATACATTAATGAAAACAATTAATTAAACAAAACTCAATTAAATAAACACAATTAAACAAATAATTCAATTTAAATAAAAACAACAATTGAACAATTAGGCAGATAAACCAAAAAGCAAATAAAATGCAATAAAACAATTAAATAAAATGCCGAGACTATCATTTTAAAATTAGGGGTATTACAAAAAATGACATTTTGACCTAACTATGTATTATAACTTTAAAAGTGAAAATCAAACATGTTAACACTTGCATATGAGCAAGAATGCACTTAAAAGAACTTCAATCCATCGAAACGACCTGGGGATATTGTACATCCCAAACCAAGGCATCCGTACCTGAAAACAACCCGATAACTTTGGGATGAGTAAACAAGTTACTCATAGGGAATGAACATGCATAGACCTAACTTTTTACAAGGTTATTACATTAACATGAAGCAATTCAAAATGATCATGCTACCTAATATCTATGTCATATGTGAGACTCAAGGATCATCCTAAGTTACTCATGCAATTGAAATGAATAACTGTAATACCCCTAATTTCAAAAGAATAGTCCTGGTATTTAATTTATTGTTTTAATTGAATTTTAAATTGTTTAAATTGTTGATTGGCGTGTTTATTTGCAATAATTGATGACTTGTTATTTAATGGTGATTTTGTGAATTAATTAATTATTAAATTGTTTTTATTTTCTGTTTTAATTATAATTTTTTTTTTTTTATTTTCTGTTTTACGTTACATTGGAATTTATTGGTTCCTTTAATTGAAGAAATTATTAAATGGTTTAATTAATTATTAAGTATGAAAATATCGGTAGGGTTTTACTTCTGTTTAGGTTTAAGTTATAAGCCGACGTAAATTTGGGTTGTCTATGGGCCGGCTAAGATTCAGATTAGGGTTTGAAGTAAAATTTGGTTTCTTGTAAAAACCTATAAATGTAAGTATTACGTTCAGTTTAGGGTTTGAGAACCCTATTCACGAGATAAAGAGAACAGAGAGAAGTCTGGAGGAGTTTGGGAGAGAACAAAGAAGGAAAACCAAAAGATCACCGAGAAAGCTTAGGAGAAAGACGCTGAGATTTCTGAACCCAATCTCACAAGCAAGTTCTAGTCCTATCTCATTCCCTTAGGCTCGTGTTCTTTGCACGACTAATACAATTCCAGGATTTAATATGGGTTAAAATTGAACTGGATTGCATGTTTTAGATGCTAAAAAACTGAATGTGTTTTTAAGTTGATTAAAGTTTGTTTTAAATTCTTCATTGAAAAAATTTCTGTTTAATTCATGGAAATTGATGTGTAACGATTTTAACAAGTCCTATACTATGTTGGGAATTACTAGAATTAATTTAGTCTACAAGTTTGGTATGTTAAAACAGTTGGTGTCCGGGAACGCATAAACTGCTCGTATTAAATCCTTGTTGCAAAATTCATGCTTTAATTGATTTTGGTAATTGAACAAAGAATTTGGTGGATTATGGATTAACTTGGAACCTAGTTTAAACATCTAAGTACCTTAGGAATGGAAGTCAGATCAACAGAAACACACCGGAGGTGAAAGGGATGAAGAACAGAGAAGAAACGGCTTAAGATTTCAAAGAGCCAGCTCTTTGGAAACAAAGAGCAGGCCCTAGGGGACTTGGAGCCGGCTCCAAGTCTAGGAGAGCCGGCTCCAAGCAAGAAAGAGCAGGCTCTTTATTTTGAAAGAGCAAGCTCTTTCTTTTGGTTTCCAATTTTATGTTTTCTGCGACCTATTTGGCTACGGAACTCAGATTTTGGAATTTTCAAATTCTATAGGAAGCTATACTTGGGTGTTTTGAGATGTTTAAAGTCTAATTAACACTTGTAAGAGTAGATTAATGCTTAAGAAACCAGTAGGTGTTTATAGCTTGAACATTGGTAAGTCTCAGCGAAAGTTGTTTTAATTCAGTACGGAGGAATTTTAAAATTACTGAACTTTAATTTATTAATTCTCTGTGAGTGGAAATTTTATTAATATGTTGTTATTAATAATGGACAAGCATGATAATAAATATGGTTTTTTGTTATTGGACTTGCCATGGAATAAATTATCTGCATGCTCAAGTAAAATAATTTGTAACGGAGTTATGGGATGAACATGATGCTTATCTATTCAATATGTGTTTATCATGGAATTAATTGATATGTTTTATTATTTTGATCTATCAGTTACTGGAGTAAGCATGTTAGTCTATATCTCTATTTATGCTTATTATGGTTCAGTTGCTATGTACATTGATTATGTATTCTATCAACTGTTGGATGGATTGGATTGTATGTACCGGTATGAAATGGTGACATACTAGGTTTGGATTAGCTCAAATTGTTAAGTCCTACCTACTTTGGAATAAGGGTATGGATCACAAAAAATAGAATCCTCCTTATGTATAAGTCTGTGCGGTTGAATAAGCTGAACGACTTAAGTCTGTGCGGTTGAATAAACCGAACGACTTACTGGAATTCTTATGGATGAATGTGAACGGATTTTAAATATATTATTATGGTACCGTGACTTGAGCTTGAGTCTCAGAGTCAACGGTTAGGGAGCGTATATGCAATAGGACGCGTAACTGACTATGCTGGTTGAGGTGTACCCTGTTAGGCTTAGGTAGTCATGCCCACTTAGGTGCGTTTTGCATGTTACCTTCTACTCAGGTTGAGACCCATATCATAGTTTAATGAGAGTCCATAGTGTGGATATATATATATATATATAGACACGGACAATATAGTTATTGTTGAGTTGGTTAGAGTGTACATGCGTATCGAGTCTCTGCTTGGATTGTAGTAGGATAGAACTTGTTCGTGGGCCTGACCCACTCCTATTTTTCAGGTGTGCGTCAGTTCCAGGCTTGAGCTTGTTCGTGTTAAACAGAGGCGACCACTCATTCTTCCGACAACGTAGGAGCTCTATTTTTATGGTTTTTCTTTTAGTTTTCAGTTCAGTTTGGTTTTCTTATTAGGGGTCCACAAGATGGATTCCCGAGTTGTACCCTTGGAGGTTTTGGAGTTGGATTATTATTATCTGGGATTTTAAGTATTTAATTTTAAAGGATTTATATTTAGTTTCTTTCAGCTTAAAATTTATTTCTTAATTCAATTTGTATTCTGTGTTCGCTTTAAAATATTAATTGTTTGATTCTGTGTTTAATTCTGTCTTGTATACTTGAGTATGTATTCTGTGTTCCCTCGGGTTTGGGCCTAGGCCTGATCAACCCGTGTCTCGGATCCGAGGGGTATCACAACAACGACATACAAGTATACATACTCAAGTATACAAGACAGTGTTAAAATATGATATACGACATATAAGCGTACATTTACAAATATACTAAATCATATTAAACGAGATAAGCAATATCTAGCATATATGCACAAGTATTCGATATATGTATAGTACTCATAAATCAAATATATAAACACAAGCATACTAAGCTAAACGAGATACGCCTAAAACAAGTATACACGGCACAAGCATACTAAATGAAATTTAAACTCACAAAACAAAGATAGAAGTTCAAGTATACTAAATAGGATTCAAATATCCAAAACAAGCATCAATTCTCAAGCTACAATTAATCTATGATAAACAACTTGAAATTAAATGCGAATTCAAATAGTGGAAAGATTAGGACATGCGGTCATTAGACCAAATAAGTGTTTTCGGGTAATTACGATCCACAAGGTACCACCTAGTGCGAACTTATGACTTAGAGGACTCTTATCCCCGTACTAGAGCCAAACCCTAGCCATCACATAAATTATGTCCTTACAAGCTTTCTAAAATCAATAAGTTTGAAACTTATACAAAATTAAATGTAAGTTACTACATTCCATGCACAAGTAAGGCTGAATCCACACAAATCATATCCTAGAATTCAAGTCTAAATAGCATATGACATATCATGTCCTCAATATGCAATTTATACACAAAGTAAGAATATTTTACAACAATTGAGCTACATTACCATCCTAAGCCACAACTACTAAATAAGCTTCAATTTAGTAACTAACTTTCAAGGTAAACAATTGTAACATTCTAACAAGCTATATACCTGCACAAGATATATTTAAACAAGTTATGTAAGTCAATGATATTTTATATCATGCTAAGTCCACTTACCATTTCAAGAGGCTACAAACACTAATTCTACATCTAATTAATAATATGCTCACAAGGTAATTAAACATACTAAGTTTCAAGAGGTCATCAACCTAACACGAAAAGTTTCTAAATTTCAAATCCATTCCAAATAAACTCAAATTAATATATGTTAAAGGACATAGCACAGTCTTCACATATATTACACCCAATATCAATTTAAGTGATTACAATACTTAAAATAAAATTAATTAAGCCAATTAATTAATTTTTTTTAGATTTTTTAAATAACTCCAAATGTCATCAAATTAACATAGGTTAAAGAACTCACCAATGCCTACTTTAATATCACATTGCAAGTTGATTTCATATTTGTTACAACTATGTGAATTAAACTTTCATAAAAGAAAATTATTAAATAAAATTTATAATTCTTATTCAAGTACCCCCAATTTAATATATGTTACTAAACATATTAAGGCTTAATTTACTAGCATGCCACAATTTAATTCTAAGCCATATACCATCATAAGAATTAAATCTTACATATAGAAAATAATTAAATTAAATTTTAAAACTTGGACAAAGGCATGCATACAAGTTGTATAAGTTATCAAAACAATCAATACAATATGAAACTTCGGGGTTTTGTCGGGGACAACAAGGTGATCATTAAATGTAATACCCCTAATTTTTAGAAGGATAGTTTTGGAATTTATTTAATTGCATTTTTAAGTTTAATTGATTTACTTCATAACAGTATGTTTTTAATTAAGGATTTACTTTAAGTTAATTGTTCTATTTTCTCTAATGGTTTTAATTTACTTCTTTGCTTATGATAATTTGACTTAATTTACTTCTTTGTTTATGTTACTTTGAATTTATGACATTTAATATAAATGAGGAATTAATGTGGTGTAATTAAATTGTTTTAAGTTAAATTAAATTTAAATTGGTTTTCACGTGAATATAGTTTCACGGGGTTTATAGTTTGTATTGACAGCCGACAATGTATAACCTAGACTTGCTTATGGGCTGTATTATACATGGATTAGGGTTTAAAGTTTAAGTTTATAAATAGGCTCATTACGGTGGTTTAGGGTTTAGAGAAACAATTAAACAAAAACGTAAGGAGGCATAGAGGGACAGAGAAAGAAAGAGCAAACAGAGAGGTTACCGGAGAACTTGTGAAGAACCGTCAGTGTAAGGCAAGTTCTATAACTAACTCTATCTCTTTGACCTGTGTTCTTTGCATCCCTAATACAGTCTCAGGATGAAATAAAGATTAAATTAAATGGCTTTACACGTAAATTGCTTCATAACAGTATGTTTTCCTGTATGTGTGTTTTGTTCGTTTTTAAATTGTTTGTGTTTAATTCCTTTTTCAAATTGAATTTAATTAATGAATAATGAATTGAAATTACTCGGGAGCATCTTGGGTTTTAGTTTTAAACTGGAAAGAAACTGGGTTTGAAAGATTAAACAAATTTGAACAGTATGTGTTCTTGTAGGGGTTTTAATCCACTTAGAAACGGTTTTGCGAAATTCTTGTTTCATATGGTTTTGAATAATAAGTAATGAACTTAAACAACTTTAGAGCCCTTTGGGACTTAGTTTTAATCCATAGGAAACGTGGGTTGGAGGAGCCAAGTTGCCGGAGTTGGAGAAGAAGTTGAACAGTATGTTTTCTTTTAGGTACATGTTAAGCGTTTTTAGATTATTTTGTTTAATTCTTGTTTCCACTGAATGTGATTCTTAATCAAAGAAGTAAATTAAGTCAAATTATCATAAGCAAAGAAGTAAATTAAAACCATTAGAGAAAATAGAACAATTACCTTAAAGTAAATCCCTAATTAAAAACATACTGTTATGAAGTAAATCAATTAAACTTAAAAATGCAATTAAATAAATTCCAAAACTATCCTTCTAAAAATTAGGGGTATTACATTCTTCCCCCCTAACAAAAGGAATTCCGTCCTCGGAATTCACTCTTATCTTCTTCCAAAAATTCAGGAAACTGCGAGCGAATGACGTCCCCTTGTTCCCATGTAGACTCAGCCTCATTGTGATGACTCTATTGGACACGAACTAAAAGAACAACCTTATTATGAAAGATTTAATCCCGACAATCGACGATACGACACAATAGCTCCAAATAAGTTGCATCCGGCTGCAACTCAACCTCCCCAACATCGATATACTGATACCGATCTGTATCTCGCAGGAATTTCCACAACATGGAAACATGGAACACGTTGTGCACACGATCCAAATTATCTGGAAGTGCCAACCGATAAGCATCAGCTCCAACTCGATCCAGAATCATGAATGGACCGATAAATCACGGAGATAACTTCACTTCCTTCCAAAAACGCATTACTCCCCTCATAGGAGACACTTTAAGTATAACTTGATCCCCAACCTAAAACCCCAAAGCACGAGTGCGACGATCCGCATAAGTCTGCTACCTACTCTAGGCAGTATGCATGCGATCCCTATTAAGAGTGATCTTCTCAGAAGTATCCTTGATGAACTCTAGACCTAAGAATCTTCTCGCACCAACCTCCATCCAACAAATAGATGATCGACACGGTCGGCCATAAAAAGCCACAAATGGTGTCATTCCAATAGTCTTCTAGAAACTCTCGTTATAAGTAACTCCACAAGCGGTAAGTAATCCTTCCAGTAGCCTTTGAAATCAATAACACACGACCGAGGCATGTCCTCCATGACCTGAATCACCCGCTCAGTCTGTCCATCAGTCTGAGGATGATAAGCAGTATTATGGTGTAATTCTGTTCCCAAAGCCTGCTGAAAACTCTTCCAGAACCCTAACACAAAGCTCTAATCCTTGTCCGATATAATAAACAAAGGAATGCCACGCAACTCACCAACTGCTCCGAAGTGTAATCAGTGCGAATAGGCAAAAAAAAAAAAAAAAAAAAAAAAAAAATGAGCTAATTTCGTCAATCTGTCCACGATAACCAAAATGGAATTGTGATCCTTAAAGGAATTTAGCAATCCTTCCACAAAATCCATAGAAAGGCTCTCCTATTTCCACTCCGGTATCGGTAGTGGCTGTAAAGCTCCTGGCGGCCTCTGACGATCACTGAATAATCTAAATAACTCACCCAACAAATAATGCCTCCATATGCGCAAGGCAAAGACCACAGCTGCCAATTCCAAATCATGTGTTGGATAATTAAGCTCATGAGGCTTAAGCTTCTTGGATCTATATAAAATCGGTCGCTCCTCCTGCATCAAAACACATCCAAGACCCTGCAAAGAAGTATCTGTATAGACTAGATACTCTATCCCGCTCTATGTAATAGCCAGAACCGGTGCAGAAGTCAACCTAGTCTTCTGCTCATCAAAAGCTCACTAATAGTGTTCATCCTACACGAACGGTACACCCTTTTTAGTTAGGTACGTGAGTGGTCCAGCTATCTTAGAGAAACCCCTGGATGAACCTCCGATAATATCTCACCAAACCGAGGAAACTCCGAATCTCGGTAGGTGAAATAGGCTGTCCCTACTCAACCACAGCCGAAACTTTGGCAGGATCTACTGCTATCCCCTTTTCTGATACCGCGTAACCAAGAAACTTCAATTCCCGCTGCCAAAATTCACACTTCTCGAATTTGGCATACAGTTGGTGCTAACGAAACATCTACAAGACTATCCAAAGATGTCTAACATGATCATCCTCGGATCCTGAGTAAATCAAAACGCCATCTATGAAGATAATAACAAATTGACCCAAGTAAGCTCTGAAGACTCCGTTCATTAGGTCCATGAACACTGCGGGTGCATTAGTCGTCCCAAACGGTATGACACGAAACTCATAAGATCTATATCTTGTAAGAAATGTGGTCTTAGGAACATTTTGCTCCCTAACCCTTAACTGATGATATCCAGAATGCAGATCAATCTTGGAGAAGTATGTGGCTCCCCTTAACTGATCAAATAAGTCATCAATCCTGACAAAGGATACTCGTTACTAATCGTAACCTTGTTCAACACCCTGTAATCTCTACACAAGCGGAGGGAACCATCCTTCTTCTTCAAAAATAACACTAGTGCTCCCCAGGGTGAAGTACTCCTGCGAATGAAACCCTGGCTGAGTAGCTGCTGAATCTAATCCCTCAACTCGCGCATCTCCACTGGTGCCATCCAGTATGGTGCTCTAGCAACAGACATAATGCCTGAAGTTAAGTCAATCCCAAAGTCAATCTCGCGACTCGGCGGCAACCTTGGAATCCCCTGGAATACATCCGGGAAATCCTATATAATCGGTATACTATCCAATGATACAGTAGTCCCCTCCTCCACATGAACAAATAAGTACTAATGACTCCGCTAGAACGCGGCATACGACAATGTAAATATCCTGGCCAAGTATGGTGAACACAATAGACCTTCCCAAAACGAATAACTTGAGCATGGCAGTGGTAACCAATCCATCCCAAGTATCCCGTCCTAAGTGTACATATCTAGGATAAAAGATTGGCTAGAAATCTGAGTCTACCAATATCTAGCGTCACAGGCACATCACTCTCATGAAAAATGGCAGTATTGCCCAACCATGTAGAAATATCCTGAGGTCTACTGCATACGCGTGTCACCCACCAATCCATAAAAATCCCATGTTTCTAAATACTTCAAAGAGCAAAACACATAAGGTAAAACGAAATGCTCTATAATCATCCCAATTTAGATTATTATTCTATCCTGGGAATTCCTCCTTTTAAACCAAACCTACCATATTGATTTACACAAGTTCTCTTATAAACTTCTTGGTAATCAACCTGTCTCCACACCATGTATTTACAAGCAACTATTTGCTTGCCTGTTCTACAAACCCCAATCACTCCACTGGGATAATCATCTATTAATACAACATAATCATCCCACTATAGTTTAATAAAAACCATATATACCACAAAACATACTATCACACAGCACAATTCAAAAATAGCTAAAACTGCTAGTTTACTTTATTAAGAACTTTCCAAATCATAAACTGTCAAACGAATAATTGTAAATAATCTTTAACATACAACTAGTGTATGTGTTTAAATCCATACCACACTTTTATTAAAATCTCCTCCACTATCAATAACCAAAAATCACTCTTAAAAGAGCCATCCTCCTTGCGGTTTAGTACCTTCCTGCTGGGATGGCCCGATACCTCCTCGTCTAGGACACTGCCTAGCAGTGTGACCGTACTCTCCACAAGTATAGCAAGTACCCCTAAAAGTACCAAACGGCCTCCTTTGCTGGTTAGACCGTAGTTGATCCCGTTCTGCCTGTGGTACCCCATTCTGCTTTCTCTGGACTAACGCAGGACATTGGTTGGATGTATGCCCATCTTCTCCGCAGCCAAAACAATGAACTTTAACCACATTCTGCATCACTGGTACTGCTTCAAGTGTTTGTTGTACATGTAGCTGACTCTGAAGTGCTGCTGCTACGCCTGCAGCTACAGCCTGAGCAATGATGTAAACTAACTGAGGAGAATCCTCTGGATCCCTGCCCTGATTGTAGGCCTGTTGCTGAGACTCCTGAGTATGTTGAATTTCCTCATGCTCTATCTGCAACTGACCATCTTCCTCCTGAAACCTAGGCATTTGCTGCTCTTCCCCCATTTGCCGACGTCGCAGGCGTTCTTGCTGCCTACGTGCCAGTCTCCTCTGTCGACTGTTCATGTTCTATCCTCTTCTAGCGCTAACCATACTGTTAACATAGAAAGACAAACATCAATACGATTGTAAACGGACCGTAAAGGAATTCAACGAATCCTAATCTTAAAGCTCTAAACAAGAGAGAACGCTACGCGGAAGACTTATTCAATAGAATCCTAGAGACACTTGAACCTGGAGTGCTCTGATACCAACTGTGATACCCCTCGATTCTAGAGCCACGGGTGATCAAGTCCGAGCACAGATCCGAAGGATATCAAACAATTAATATTTAATCGAACACAGAATACAAAATGAATTTAAGAAATAATAATAAGCTGAAGGAATACTAAATTAAAAATCCTCAAATATAAATATTTAAACTCTGACAATCCAAACTTCATAAGTTTACAACTCGGGAATCCATCTCCAGTGGACCCCTAATAAAAGTCCAAACCGAGCGAAAATAAATAACTGAAGATAAAAAGCCCAAATCGAATATCAAGAAAGAAGTCCTACATCGTCGGTAGAATGAAAGATCGTCTCTGCTCAGCTCGAACAAGCTCTAAGACCTCAACCATCCAACACCTGAAAAATAATAAATGGGTCAGGCCCACTAGCAAGTTCTATACTACTACTACCCAAGCAGAGACCCGATACGCATGTACATCCTAACCAATCCAACAATAGCTAGTAGTCCGTAGATAAATATATATATATATAATCACACTACAGGACTCTCACTGGACTACAGGCCTGTCTCAACCTGACTAGTAGGCACCATGCGAAAACGCACCCAAATGTGGGCATGACTACCTAGCCCTAGCAGGGTACACATCCAACCATCATAGCCAGTTATGCATCCCAATGCATATACGCTCCCTAACCAACGACTCTGAGTCTCAGGCTCATATCGTGGCATCATAAAAATATATTTAAATTCCATTCCAAACCAAAGTGTCACTCAACTATTTATTGATTTGACACAGAAGACAGGTAGGACTTAACTTTTGTAGTTAATCCATCCCTTAATCCAGAGTAGGTAGGACTTAGCATTTTTTTGAGCTAATCCCCCTAGTATGACACCGTCCCATACCAGTGCATACAAACCATCCATCCAGTATTGAAAATATATATATAATGGCATAGCATATCAATATCAACATATCCAATCACAAGCTTAACAAGAATGTTTAACTAGCATGCTTGTTCAATACATCCAGTACCTGATTCTCTAACAAGTTTTAAATGCAGAGAATAAATATAATCACCCTGTAACTCACAACAAGCATAATAATAATAACAGAATTAACATGCTTATTGATACCAACTCCACAACATCCAATAAGTTGATATAAAGAACTCTTTGTAAACATCAACTAACTTCTGATTATATGATAATAGAATTTATATAAACTGACTTGTTTAAACCCATACCATTGTTACATGATTTAACCATAAACCCCTAATTCAATTGCTAACTTAGAATTTAACAACTTGAATCGTCTGCAAAATCTTAACCATGTAAACTTCCTTAAAAGTGACTTACTGACACTTATTCCGATTATAATCATTCTGTAATCTAATATGCTTAATTTAAATCACAGAAACATGATTAAACAATATTCTCATTCCCAGACAAAATTGCAACTCATAGAGTTATGCACTTAAAATCCTCTGCCTCCAAAACAGTCCACAAGTTCACTTGAAAATACAACGGTTTAAAACTACCGACCTCTTTGTAATTTATTATGTATTAACACACCCTCAAAATTTTAATAGGACTTAGATGCTACTGGAACATCCCTGCATAGTTCCTAATAGCATCTGAAAACACCAAATTCTGAAACCCGTAGCCAAAACCACCTATTAGGAATTTGGTGTTTTCAGATGCTATTAGGAACTATGCAGGGATGTTCCAGTAGCATCTAAGTCCTATTAAAATTTTGAGGGTGTGTTAATACATAATAAATTACAAAGAGGTCGGTAGTTTTAAACCGTTGTATTTTCAAGTGAACTTGTGGACTGTTTTGGAGGCAGAGGATTTTAAGTGCATAACCCTATGAGTTGCAATTTTGTCTGGGAATGAGAATATTGTTTAATCATGTTTCTGTGATTTAAATTAAGCATATTAGATTACAGAATGATTATAATTGGAATAAGTGTCAGTAAGTCACTTTTAAGGAAGTTTACATGGTTAAGATTTTGCAGACGATTCAAGTTGTTAAATTCTAAGTTAGCAATTGAATTAGGGGTTTATGGTTAAATCATGTAACAATGGTATGGATTTAAACAAGTCAGTTTATATAAATTCTATTATCATATAATCAGAAGTTAGTTGATGTTTACAAAGAGTTCTTTATATCAACTTATTGGATGTTGTGGAGTTGATATCAATAAGCATGTTAATTCTGTTATTATTATTATGCTTGTTGTGAGTTACAAGGTGATTATATTTATTCTCTGCATTTAAAACTTGTTAGAGAATCAGGTACTGGATGTATTGAACAAGCATGCTAGTTAAACATTCTTGTTAAGCTTGTGATTGGATATGTTGATATTGATATGCTATGCCATTATATATATATTTTCAATACTGGATGGATGGTTTGTATGCACCGGTATGGGACAGTGTCATACTAGGGGGATTAGCTCAAAAAAATGCTAAGTCCTACCTACTCTGGATTAAGGGATAGATTAACTACAAAAGTTAAGTCCTACCTGTCTTCTGTGTTAAATCAATAAATAGTTGAGTGACACTTTGGTTTGGAATGGAATTTAAATATATTTTTATGATGCCACGATATGAGCCTGAGACTCAGAGTCGTTGGTTAGGGAGCGTATATGCATTGGGATGCATAACTGGCTATGATGGTTGGATGTGTACCCTGCTAGGGCTAGGTAGTCATGCCCACCTTTGGGTGCGTTTTCGCATGGTGCCTACTAGTCAGATTGAGACAGGCCTGTAGTCCAGTGAGAGTCCTGTAGTGTGATTATATATATATATATTTATCTACGGACTACTAGCTATTGTTGGATTGGTTAGGATGTACATGCGTATCGGGTCTCTGCTTGGGTAGTAGTAGTATAGATCCTGCTAGTGGGCCTAACCCACTTATTATTTTTCAGGTGTTGGATGGTTGAGGTCTTAGAGCTTGTTCGAGCTGAGCAGAGACGATCTTTCATTCTACCGACGATGTAGGACTTCTTTCTTGATATTCGATTTGGGCTTTTATCTTCAGTTATTTATTTTCGCTCGGTTTGGACTTTTATTAGGGGTCCACTGGAGATGGATTCCCGAGTTGTAAACTTATGAAGTTTGGATTGTCAGAGTTTAAATATTTATATTTGAGGATTTTTAATTTAGTATTCCTTCAGCTTATTATTATTTCTTAAATTCATTTTGTATTCTGTGTTCGATTAAATATTAATTGTTTGATATCCTTCGGATCTGTGCTCGAACTTGATCACCCGTGGCTCTAGAATCGAGGGGTATCACATTAAACCCCAAGGAAGTCACACCAAAATCCAAACTTGGCTTCAAACCCAAACTCAAAAAATGGCCAAAAAGGGATTCCAATCGGTTGGAATCGAAGGCCTCGCCAAAGCGAACATTAAATACTAAGGCACTACGGCGTTTCACTAAAGGGAGAAGGTTCAAAAGAGGAGAGAAAATGTGGCAACCCCTTGGGCTTCCATGGAATCTAGCCAAGAGAGGGGAGAGAGATGAGAAATTCTGATTTTTTATTTTAGAACCCCCTATTTATAGAAAAACCCTAAAAGTGCCCCGAATGGGTCCTGCCGGGTCCGAAAAAGTTGAATTTGAGCAGACATGCTCAAACTGCAAAACTTTGTGAACAAAAAAGAACCAAAATGAGAAAAAATGAATAACAGAAGAAACGGCGTCGAAAACTGAGTCCCTAGCATAGAGATATGCCCCAAACAAATTTAGCGTTAACTCGGGCCGAAGACCCAAAAACTGTAGGGATCGACCGCAAGACAATTCTAAGAGTACACGAATTGACGAAATGTAAAAATGAATCACGTACGAGAATTGAAGCCCCAAGGAGACACTTAGCAATTAACTTTCATTAATTGCATAAAAGCCCTTATACAAAAAGATCACTGCACAAGTGACCCCAAATGAAAATATCTTCCAAAAGATATTTTTTTAGAAACCCTTAAACCAAAATATCTTTAAAAGATATTTATGAAAAACACCCCAAGAAATAAAAATGTTTGTGAAGAATCTCTTCATCCACGCCCCTGCGGGAAAAAGAAACAACCGGTGAGCTTTTCTCCAAAAGTAAAGTTACGTCTTTTAAGGAAACCAACAAGAATGGAAGTACGTAAAGTCAAAAATCAACTCTGAGCACGAAGAGTGAGGTTACGTGAAGGAAAATTTCAACGAAAAAAATTAACCAGTAAAAATGGAGAAAAGTGAAGGGAGGAAAATGACCGGGTCATTACAAACAGTTTATGGACACATTGTATGATTTAGTATCACTAGATTACTTTTCTAAAAGACATGATTTTTTTTCTTCATAATCTTATTCAACGGTAATTAACTTCCAGAAGACAACTTCTTTTAGAATTAAAAAAGAAAAAAGGAGTGACAGTTTAAACACTTTTATAAAAGACACAACTTTTAGTAACGAATGTACACTAGCTATATTGGTCATAGATAGAAACAACAACCTTATAGAATTTTAATTTGAGATAATTTTTTTAGTATTTTATACAATATTAATTAACCTCTAAACACAATTTTTTTTTTTATTCAAAAAAAAAAATTGTGTTCAATTAATTCAAAGGAAAAAGGAGTTCCAATTTAAACATCATAAAAGAGACACTTCCTAGTGTTTTCAATCACATGGCTCTGCGTGCCTTTCCATTACACAGGTCAGAAGTTTCTTTACTCTTCTCTTATTGATTTTATATATTTTACTAGCATATTACTTTATATATTATTTTATTTATACTATATATATTGTGGTATGATTACACTATGATATGAATGTTTTAGTCAAAGTGAATTTTCATAAGATTATCTGAATGGACTTAAATATGAGATTGTATAAAAATATCCAAAATCCTCAACAATCTAAAGCCTTTGCAGCCTTCCTACGTGCAGGTTATGACGACTATGAAAGGCTCCAAGATACAACTCCAATGTCCTCCATAAGCACGTTCACAAGGTGATGATCATCAAATCTTGTAGTGTCACGTTGCCCATAAAACCAGATATATAATTGAATATATATAATATAGTATTCGGTTGAAGAATGAAGGAATGAGTTTTAGGAAAAGAAGTAAGAACTCTTTATTTGTTGGAATACTCTTATTATTTATAGGCCACTACATGCCTATTCATAAAAGGACATGTCTTTTCTCAAAAGACTTTTCACCATTAACTTTTCATACCCATTCAAACATTAGGATTAAAGAAGTTTTAAAAACTTTATTGCAAAAAACCTAACACAACATATTAATTTAAGGCACCATATCAACTGGATATACAAAAATCCTACTTAAACTAAACGGCACCCATAATACTATCTCACACTAATTATATTAGAAGTATTTTGCACCAATAATAGTACCCAATATAAGTATTTTATAAGTATTTTCAGAAGTGGTAAATCAATATTTCTTATTGCTTATCCTTGTAAAACAAGAAGACTAAATTATAAAAGATGATAGAAAGTAGAAAAATATAAAAGGTCGAGAAAAATAGAACATGAAGATAATTCAATATAATCCCTTATGCTCAATATTAAGACTTTTTTCTTATTAATACTTATCTAAAGTAGAACAAAGAGTTGCCTAAACATCACTAATCTATATTTTACAACGTAAAAATAAGGGTCAAGTGTAGAAAACACCCATATAAGTATATTTACATTACGAAAACACTTCTAAAGTTTTAATTTGGTGCAAATAAGTCTCTCATGACATATTTAAGTTATAGTTTGACTAAATTACCCTTATATACAAATTTTACATATGATTTAAAAATACATCATTTTATGAAAGAACGAAAATAGTTATTTAGTACATGAGGGGTGTGATACGCATTGTAAGCATGTTATAAGGTTGTTTCTGTTGGAAAGATATATGCTTCATGTGACATTTAAAATATAACAAACCTTATATTAATATGTCATGAGATAATTAACAATATCTTAAGAAATCATTAATTAAATATACATGCAACTCTATATTTAATTAAATATGCAAAATAAAGTAATAAAATAATAATAATATACAAGGAATGAACCTGGACCAAGGCTAGTATTGGATACTATGTCCTTAAGACAGATTCACCCCGCTATGGTGCTAACGGACTCAGTGGCGTCTATCTCCTAGGATACAACGGTCTACATCCACCAGTAGCAGCACTACAAACTCGTGGATACGGCGAACCTCCTCCGTGTAATACTCTCTCTGACTCAAAAATGCATCTATACTATATAAATGCTGAATTTGGTGCAATCCGAACCAAATGGTTCGAACCAATCTTAATATGGCTCGATGAAATTGAATTAGGGTCTAAGTGGTTCGGACCACTTAACCTATGGTTTGAACCCACTTGGGTTGGGTTCAAGTCTAGAGAGGGAGATAGAAGAAATTGAAAAATGAATAATTTGCAAATGATCCAAAGGGGGGTATTTATAGGTAACAAGGTGCCTTTTCGGAATGGGTGCAACCCTTTGGAAAAAACTAAAAAGTAGTTTTTAATTAATGTGTCTTTTCGGATTGGGTTTGTCTCTCCATCATTGGACACAACCATTTATATGTGTCTTTTCACACTGGACACATCCATTCCAATTGGTTGCAATGGTTCACATGGTATCTATTCGATCACCAATAGACACATCCACTCCAATAGGTTGCAATGGTTCACATGGTGTCTGTTCACCGATAGACACATTTACTCCAATAGGTTGCAATGGTTCACATGAATAGTTATGTCTGTTAGTTTTGAGTTGCAACCCTTTAGAAACAGATGCAACTCTTTGAAAAATAGATGCAACAATTTAGAAATAGATGCAACCCTTTGGAAAAAAAACTAACTTTTAATTTAAATTCAAAAACTAACCACCCATTTAAATAAGCCCAATCCAAAATTAAAGGCCCAATCCAGGATTCCATTTAGTAAAAAGAATAATTGGACTTTATGATTAGGCCTAAGCCCAAGCCCAAGCCCAAGCCCAAATTTGGCTTATTTAAATTTCAGTTAGTTTCAATATTTTTTCCATGTGGGACAAACATTTCCCACATTTTGCATACCCATGTAGGCTTATCAAAACACCACACTTTGGAGCTAATTTCTCATTCACCCGGAAACGGATTTAAGAAAATAAATATACCACGTTCATCTCCTTGCGAAAAGAAACGTGCTCATCTAGAGATCCGTAAAAAATTATTAACGGAATCTATTTCAAACCTTATCCAAAGTTTATGTTTTTAATGCTCCCGTTTCCAACAGCTTCTGCACTTTATAAACTCTTGTTATTTTGAATTTTTTAATTTTAACGGCTAGATTTAATTGAAAACATATTTGTATCATGATTTAAATAGTATAATGACGGTAGGTGATTGAATACCTGTTTGTTTGTTTGTTTGTTTTTTAGCAATAAAGATTGAATACCTAATTTGTTGCTATGTAAACGATTATATATATATATATATATATATATATATATATATATATATTTGTGAAAATTTATTGCAAATTCAAAAGTTTTAAAAATTAAATGTATTTTATTTATATATAATGAATAAGTATATTTAATTTAATTTTTTAATTATATATTTAATGAAAACTGATAACTATATTAAAATTAATTTAATTGAGAATATTTTTTTTCTTTTTTGTAATTATAAAAGGAATTGAAGTTTTCATTCGATATGATATACAATATATTAATCTGACAATAAACTAAGAAAAAAAAAAAAAAAAAAAAAAAAGACAATTGTGATAACAAATTTTTTTTTAAGAGAGATAATGTGTTAGCGAAAATAAATAGAGAGAATTTTTTTTTTCTTTTTAAAAGGTGAGAAAAAATCCTTGAAATTGGGTTAAACATAGTTAATATGCACATAACACCTCTATACTATGAAATTATTAGTATACCCATCCCCTTGGGATATTTTCGGAAGAGTAAAAGTGTAAAATGTGTATTACAATATTACTTTATGTCAGATTTCTTATTGATTGGTGTTTCAATTTTAAAAGAATAGAGGTATTTTTAGCATACTTTTTCAAATAGGGAGTGAAAGTGTTATACAAAGTATACAATAATGGTGTTTTCTGCACTTGACCCTAAAAATAAACTGTGGAAGAGAATTTGTGAAAAAAAAAAAAAAAAAAAAAAAAAAAACTTAATTTGAGTAAAGTTATCTGCTGGCAAGTTTTGGCAGGCTTTTAGCGGCGGTAAAATTAGCCACAATTGGTTTTTTGTTCAATTTTTACCGGCAATTTTTTTTCACTTTTGACAGCTGTAAAATTGTAACAATATGTGAATGGGTTTGCTTTTAATTGGCAATTTCCATCTTGGAGTGGCAGAAAGAGCTGCCACATAATTGCAGTTGTCATTCTTGAAAAACAAACATAGTTGATAAGAATTAAATTACGTAGTTGTAGTGAAAAGGTATTATATTAATATGATTTTATGGCATATGATTTGGCCAAAATTTATTTCAAAGAATTAATATGTCAAGTGAGTTGGCCAATTGAATGTGGAAAAAAGTTGGACCTCACTCACGCATTTTATTTGACCAAAAACTTAAATTCAGTGAGAAAATACTCTAATTTTTAAATAAATATACATAGATGCTTATCATAAAAAATAAAAAAAATTATATATGACCACATATGTGATTTTTTATTTTTCCTTTTTTACCAAGGAATTAAATTCGGAGATTAAAACGCTCTAATTTTTTTCCTTTTTTCCAAAGAATTAAATTCGGAGATTAAAATGTTCTAAATTTTAGTCAAGGATAATCACTTATTAAATTGCATAATGTGCTCATATTCCATCATCGTGTTATATATATAAAGATTGCAAAGCATCAAAATTTCAAAGTCCCTTTCTTTTATCTCCGAAGAACTCATGAAGATGGGTTTGTTCAGCAAATGTCCATTGTTGCTTGCTTTGTTCATTGTCCTATGGAATGGGCTTGTCTTCTCTGCTCCCCTTGATGCAACCACAGATAATATATTCAACCCCTTGACTAAAGTTATCATTTACAACAACCTCGAAAATGGGTTAAATGTAAACGTTCATTGTAAATCGAAGGACGATGATCTTGGTATTCAAGTGTTGTCTGTTGGAAGCTCCTTTCAATGGAAGTTTCATGATAATTTTTGGAGAACTACACTTTTCTTTTGTGGTTTTACATGGGGAGATGTGAATGGAATTTTTGACATCTATGTTGCAAACAGAGATTTATGCGTTTACTGTGTTTGGAGAGTGAAAATGGATGGAATGCATGGATATGACGATCACGGTTCTCAGAGACATTTTTTTGCATGGAGTGGAACACCACCAATACCAAAGAAAGACGGTGAGAAAAAGAATTGAAACATGTATTGCTACTAATAAATTACAATAATAGTTTCCATTCATCTACAAAAATCTTGTAGTTTTAGTTTCCATCTATGTTTGTTTTGAGGAAAAATATTTTTTTTGAAAAATATTTTATTTTTTTAGGTAAAATATTTTTTGATATTTTACTTATTCAGTATTCAATAGAGGTCTAAGTCGAGGTTAAGGTCGAATCCATCAGATGGGACATGTAAAATAACTTGTTTAAAAATTGATTGGTAACTTATATTTGTTAAATTTTAATTTTTTTTTCTTCAAAAATATTTTACTGACAACCAAACACTAGAAAAAAAATATATATATTTTCTAAAAAATATTTTATACCCAAACAAATGGAGCCAGTGTTTAGAATTAAAACATTAGAGTGTTCAACAAATGTTCAATATTGCTTCAAGATAATTCAATATAATTCCTTATGTTCAATATTAAGACTTTTTTCTCCGTAAAATATTAATATTGATACTTATCTAAAGTAGAATAAAGAGTTGCCTAAGCATCACTAATCTATATTTTATAGGGTAAAAAAAAGGGTCAAGTGCAAAAAACACCATATGGTATGCTTACAGTACATATCACACCCTTATGCACAAAAAACAACCCTAAAGTTTTAATTTGGTGCAAATAGGTCCCTCCTAACACATTTAAGTTATAGTTTGACTAAATTACCCTTATATACAAATTTTACATATTATTTAAAAATGCATCATTTTATGAAATTACGAATATAGTCATTTAGTACATGAGGGGTGTAATACGCACTGTAAGCATATTAAAAAGATGTTTCTGCACTTTATAAACTTTGTTTTGAATTTTTTAATCTTAACAGTTCGATTTAATTGAGAACATAGTTTTATAGCGATTTAAATAGTATAATGACATTAAGTAATTGAATACCCATATATATATATATATATATATATATATATATATATATATATATATATATATATAATCCTTTACATAGCAACAAATTGGATAATCCTTTATATATATATATATATATATATATATATATATATATATATATATTTGTTAAAATTTATTGCAAATTCAAAAATTTTAAAAATTAAATGTATATTATTTATATATAATGAATAAGTATATTTAATTTCATTTTTTTAATTATATATTTAATGAAAACTGATAACTATATTAAAGTTTAATTGAGAATATTTTTTTCCTTTTTTATAATTATAAAAGGAATTGAAGTTTTCCTTCGATATGATATACAGTATATTAATCTGACAATTGTGATAACAATTTCTATTTTTTAAGAGAGATAATGTGTTAGCGAAAATAAATAGAGAGAATTTTTTTTTCTTTCTAAACGGTGAGAAATTTTTTGAAATTGGATTATATATAGTTAATGTGCACATAACACCCTTATACTTAGCATAATCCACTCTTTGAGGTATTTTCGAAAAAATAAAAAAGTAAAACGGGTATAATATGTGAATGGGTTAGCTTTTAATTGGCAATTTCCATCTTGGAGTTGCAGAAAGAGCTGCCACATAATGTTCAAGTGTCAATGTGCAGTTGTCATTCTTGAAAAACAAACATAATTGATGAAGAATTAAATTTACGTATTTGTAGTGAAAAGGTATTAGATAAAGATGATTTTCTGGCATGTGATTTGGACAAAATTTATTACAAAGAAAAGGATAAAATACTAAATTACTTCATTACTATGTCAAGTGAGTTGACCAATTGAATTTAGAAAAGAGTTGGACCTCACTCACGCATTTTATTTGATCAAAAACTTAAATTCAGTGCGAAAAATCCTCTAATTTTTAAATAAATATTATCTTATGCTTTAAATATTCTATGCTAGATGCTTATCATATAAAAAAAATTCGTATATGACCACATATGTGATTTTTTATATTTCCTTTTTTACCAAAGAATTAAATCCGGAGATTAAAAAGCTCTATTTTTTTTTTTTCCTTTTTTCCAAAGAAATAAATTCAGAGATTTAAATGTTCTAAATTTTAGTCAAGGATAATCACGTATTAAATTGCATAACGTGCTCATATTCCATCATTGTGTTATATACATAAAGATTGCAAAGCATCAAAATTTCAAAGTCCCTTTCTTTTCTCTCCAAAGAACTCATGAAGATGGGTTTGTTCAGCAAATGTCCATTGTTGCTTGCTTTGTTCATTGTCCTATGGAATGGGCTGGTCTTCTCTGCTTCCCTTGATGCAACCACAGATAATATATTCAACCCCATGACTAAAGTTATCATTTACAACAACCTTGAAAGTGGGGTAAATGTATACCTTCATTGTAAATCGAAGGACGATGATCTTGGTATTCAAGCGTTGTCTATTGGAAGTTCCTTTAAATGGAAGTTCCATGATAATTTTTTGAGAACTACACTTTTCTTTTGTGGTTTTACGTGGGAAAATGTGAATGGAACTTTTGATATATATGTTGCAAAGAGAGATTCATGCGTGACGTGTGTTTGGAGAGTGAGAAGAGATGGAGTGCATGGATATGACGACGATGGTTCTGAGAAACATTTTTTTGCATGGAGATTACCAAAGAAAGATGGTGAGAAAAAGAATTGAAACACGTTCCGTAATAAATTACAATAATAGTTTCCATTCATCTACAAAAATCTTGTAGTTTTAGTTTTTGTATTAGTTTAGAAATAAAACATTACAGTGTTTTTATATTGGAATGAGGAATTTATCAAAATTTTAATATTTCAAACAAATCTATATATATGTATGCATTTCTTAGTTTTCTTAAGATAATTTATGATTTGTTAATGAAGGTAAAGACATTCTTGAGATTTGGAGTATAAACTCAGTTTCTGTTAACTCTCCAAATAGGCCAAGATAATTGTGATGTTAAGCTAAATTTTTTTTCACCAAATTATATGCTAAACAAATAGCCGTATAAAGAGAGAAAAACACTTATAAAAGATGATAGAATGCAAAAGAAATTAAAAAGTGAAGAAAAATGGAACATGCAAATAATTCAATTTAATCCGTTAAATATTAGTACTTTTTTCCCGGTAAACTGTTCAATATTGATACTTATTTAAAGTAGAACAATGGCCTAAGCATCACTAACCTATATTCTATAGGGTAAAAATAAACTGAAAAGCAAGGCAATGGAAGAATATAAAAAAATGTGTTTGACAGAAAATGTTAGATGGAAAGGAAAGGAAAAAGAATTATTTGGAGGGATGAAATAAGGCGTGAATAATAGTTTTTGTTATTCTGCCTAAAGTGGGAGGGAGGAAAGGGAAGGAAAGTCTAATAATTTTAATAAAACTTTGTTAATATCAAATTTACCTTATTTTTATAAAATAAAAAGCTATATGAAAAGTAGTAAGCCTGAAAATTCATTAAAATAATTTTCTTTCTCCAAACATGATTACTATCATTTTCTTTCTTTTCCTCTCCATTAATCAATCAAGATAAATAATTTTCTTTCATTTATTTCTTTTTTTTTCCTTTATTAATCAATCAAACATATGGTAAGCAATTAATACAATCCTCATAACTAATTTTCTTTTCTTTTCCATTGTAGCCAAAAGGCATTAGATAATGATTATTTTATGGCATGTGATTCGGACAAAATTTATTTCAAGGAAAATGATAAAGTGCTTAATTACAATTCCATTACTTTATGTCAAGTGATTTGGCTAATTTTATTCGAAAATTAAGTGATTTGTGTAATTGAATGTAGAAAAGATTGGACCTCACTTGCATTCTATTTGACCAAAAACTAAAATTGCGGAAAGAAAAATATTCTAATTTTTATATAAGTAAAATCTCATGATTTAAATATTCTATACATAGATAATATTAAAAAAAAAAAAAAAAAAAAAATCATATATGACCACACACGATATTTTTTTTTCCTTTCTTATCAAAGAATTAAATTTGGAGGTTAACATGCTCTAAATTTTAGTCAAGGATACTTCCTTATTAAATTGCGAAACATGCTCATGTTCCGTTATTGTGTTATATATATATATATATATATATATATATAAAAAGATTGCAAACACTAGTTGCATATCATCAAAATTTCAAAGTCCCTTTCTTTCCTCTCCAAAGAAATCATGAAGATGGGTTTGTTCAACAAATGTCCATTGTTGCTTGCTTTGTTCATTGTCCTATAAAATGGGCTTGTTTTTTCTACTTCCCTTGATGCAAACATAGATAATATATTAAACCCCCTGACTAGAGTTTTCATTTACGACCCTTCATTGTAAATCAATGGACGATGATCTTGATATTCAAGTCTTGTCTTTTGAAAGTTCCTTTCATTAGAAATTCCATGATAATTTTTTGGGGAACTACACTTTTCTTTTGTTGTTTTGCATGGGAAAATGTAAATGAAACTATTGACATCCATGTTGAAGATAGGGATTTGAGCACAAGGTGTGTTCGGAGAGTGAAGACCACACTAATTCTTCTCCAATGAATACTGTCCGATTAAACAAAAGTGGCGGAATATGGGAATTTCTAATTGCACCATTATTTATTTATTGTTTTGTTGTAAATGAGAAATGGGATGGAGCACAAGGTGTACTGAGAGACTTTTCTTTGGGTGGAGTGGAAAACTTAAGCATGCACCTCTAGTGCTCTAACCTCTTGTAATCAGTGATATGGTGTAATAACTGGAGTGTTTTTATATTGCAGGGCAAATGGAAGTTTTAAAAATTTTTAGAGTAATTTTAAAATAAAGATCTTAATACATGTATAGAGATAAGTTTTATGCATGAAGAACATGATAATCCATTCAATTTAGAGATAGAAAACTTACATTTTGAGTAAACCTTAAATCTTTCATCTAGAGTGAATGTTCTCACTTATTGTAGATCCCTTTGTTAGATTTCTTTTCCTTGAATCTCCATCTTGCTAATAATGATAATTGCCTTTAGGAATCATCTATAAGCCTCCATGAATGACTTTGAAAAGCTTAACTTAAGGGAGCCTCCATAAGATGAGAACACTAATCATAAAATCTTAAAAAAAGGAAAACTATAAGTGATCCCTGTTAGATTTCTTTTCATTGAATCTCCATCTTGCTAATAATGATAATTGCCTTTAGGAATTATCTATAAGCCTCCATGAATGACTTTGAAAAGCTTAACTTAGGGGAGCCTCCATAAGATGAGAACACTAATCATTAAATCTTAAAAAGAGGAAAACTTTTTTTGTCTTCTAAAAATTATTGCGTAAAGGCGTAACCTAAAATATATATATGGACCCATCTATATATAGAGGCAAAATAAAAATAATAATTTAAGACAATATATTTTTCTCAATGTCTAAAGTTAATGTGATATCTCTAATCTAATGGGCCTCCAATATCAAGTTGGGTTATGAATGAGAATCTTTGCTTATTACTTTCTTGGCTATAATGAATTAATAATTGGCACGATCCATTATATCGTGGATCCAATTCAATTAATTTATAAATTAATTTCTACTCCACTAAAAGAAATTAATTGAACTTCAACTAAATAATAAATAATCTCTAAGTCAATGTTGCATTTTGACATTTCTATGCGTAATTAGTTATCGGATAAATAAAGTCATCAATCCGATTACTAAATTAATATATTTCTTTTGTTACCTTTGATTATTTTCGACTTGATTACAATAAAATATTTGTTTGACAAAAATAATAATTTAAATAAATATATATATAAAAAATTATTTTGTCTAAAAACACACGAAGGCCTTCGAATTTAGTTTATGATCAATCATAATCAATGCAAAATAAATATAAGTAACAATGATACAAATATTGAAACTATAACCCTCTAACTATTAATTACATAATTGCCCAAAGTGCAGTCAATGGATTCCGAAGAATCAGTCGAATAAATCAAAGTAATTACTAATTAATAAAAGAGTTTATATTTCTCTCATGCTTAAGAGTCAAATGCTGGTGTAGCCTAGGTCGGGTGCCCCAAATTGCACAATAAAGTATGATAAAATATGGCCAAGTTTGAATTTATAAAATGTCACTACTACTACTAACTATTAATATAGCTAGAATGAGTAGGGATCGTCCCAAGGGAAAGGAAACGTGTTTTGGAATCAATTTGTTGGATTAGTAGGTCGAATGATCAAAAGATGGTTTGTTGGTTGAATTATACTACAATTTAAATTAAATAAATGCAATGTAAAACAACTAAAACAAATGAGGTGTAGAGAATATGAGAGAGGAGTCTTGGGTCATAGAGTTCACAATTAAGCATTACCTTCCTAGACATTCAATGTTTGATGGATTAGGGGGATTGTGTGTTGTAAATGAAAATGTGTACTATTAATTAAAATATTAACATTGATGGCCAAGTAAACATACATTGTCTAGTCAGTCTAGTGAATAGCACAACATATCAAATTAGGTCATTTATCCTTCCATAAGTCCACAATCAATGCACACTCAACAAATTAGAGAAATATACTACTTGCATTCATAAGTATGGAACATCAAACAACAAGAATAGATTGTCCACCTATCTAAGATAGTAAGGCAATTACACTACAACTAAATTAGTGACATGAAAAGTAAACTAATTAAACTAAAGAGGTGGCACAATCCATCAAGAAATAAGTATGAATCATCAAATAAACTACAAGTGTAATCCATTTAATCACCATGCCTTGACCATCACTAGATTCATAGTATCAACACACATAGATATGCATCAATGTCACAAAATTTAGAGATAAACATATGAACATTCATTCTATCATACATAGACATATGGATAGAATTAAATGATCAATTGGAAGTATTAAACTACACAAATCATTATAGAAACAAGATTTATATATATAAGATGTCAAGATAAGAAATACAACACAAATCCCCATTAATTACAAAACATCAAAGTCTAGGAGGTATGCTTAGGGCTACCTCTAGCCCCAAGAAGATGGTTTAGCCACTCATTGATGTTATCATCCAACCCTCAAGGGCCACTCATTGATGTTGTCATCCAACCCTTAAGGGCTATCTCCATGGTAGAATTCATCCTCCTCTTCTTGTGTTCTTAGTAGAAGCCCTAGATGAGTGGAAGAACCTTCCCAAATTGTATGATTTTCTCTCTCTAACTTCTAGCTAAGCCCCTCTAACTAACTAACCTCTCTACTAAAAATAGCCAAAATCTTTATATAAACAGCTCAAATGTCACACCCAATGGTTAGACCTTATGCCAAGGACCTCTAAATGATTGCATCATGAGCACACATTTAATTTGGTTTGAAATTAGCTTTCACGTAATTTGAGGCAGTTTGATCAATCACATAGTTGCTCGGATCAATCGAATCATGGCGGCGCACTTTTTGGATAAGGATAAGGCTGAGATACTTTTGGGAAAAGAACAAAAGTGGTAGGTGAGGATAAGATCAAAAGGGTTCGATCGATCGAATGATAGGTTGGATCGATCGAACAGGAAATTTTCCTGAGGATAAGGACAAGGGGTTCGATCCATCATAGCAGGGTTGGAACAATCACAGTGTAATCGATTGTAGCTTGGTTCTGATCGATCGGAGAGAACTTTTTCACCACTTTGTTTCTATTTTGCTCATTTCTTCCACTGGGCTTGAGATTGCTTCTTTTAATGATCCAATTCAGCTGAATTGACTTATTTTGGGGATAAGTGCCTGAAGAGGGAAATAACATGAAATTAGACTAAAACGGAAAAATAAGATAGATAAAGGTCCTAGAATATTCAAGCTTAAGGGGTTTCAATGCGCACTTTTCAGCGCTTATCACACCCCCAAACTTGAATATTGCTAGTCCATATCAATGAACTATAAAGAAAAGAAAGAAATAAACAACTAAGTAACTACAAACTAAAAAGCAATAAATGGATAATGCCACTTTCGTAGGGAACATAATTGTATTTAGCGTATGCAACAAGCCTTTTAAACCCCTAGGTAACCCCTAGTGGACGAGTGAAGTCTCGTGAGGTTTCCAGAAATGTTACCCATAAACATCAAAATCTTTTTCACTAAGGAGGCATTAATATTCCAAACAAGCATTGGGAGAAAAGTACCTCAAGTATACAATTTTTCAACCATTTCTAAGCAATCTTCCAAAATTTCAACATCAAGCAAACAAGTATGGTCATCCACCCATCAAGATATTGATCATACAAATCAAAACAATTTTAGGATCCTTTTTAAGTGAACCGGCATCAAATATTTTTCTATCTAAGCCAAAGGAAATGATCACATCCAGTCTCAAGGTAGCACACAAATCTAGCACCGATCATCAAGATAAAAAATAGACATTTTATTAAAATTTTATTCATCACTCGATTTTTTTTTTTTTTTTTACTAACCCTAAGGATCAAAGATGGAAGCATAGTGCAATGTGTTGATCTATTAAGCTTTCTAGCGATCCATGAGGTCGAGTGTTAGGTCAATGATGACTTTAGGGCATTAAGTGTTTAAACACCCCTAAGGATTTAGAAGTTGAAATCGACTAAGTTACAAATCAACACTACCTCCATCTAATCATTTCCCACTTCTCACCTTTAGGGAAAAGTCCTCACTTTTTTTTATTTGCTTTTTGCAAACTTGTTTTTTTTTTTTTTTTTTTAACCTATAGTTTGGGCCCTCCACCTTTCGGAATGAGAAATTTAGTGCTTGATGAGGCTAGAATCCCGGCTCCTTAGTGAAAAGGGTTTGTTATCCACCTTTATCAAGAATGAAGGCTTTCAATGCACTACTAGCTCAATTGGAATATAACAAAATTAATAGTCGACAAAGCATGTACCCCATAAATGAATGTTAGTGTTCGTCTGTGCTAGTGTAGAATCCTAGAGTGAATCTCAAAACAATCACAAAATAAAGATGATGTGGACCACAAATGCAAACAAGATATCAATCTTTCAAAAAATTTACTCCTAAATGGCATCCATAAGGCATATAAGGAGTATTAGACTCTCAAGTCAAGCAATTTTTAAATTCGAAGCAATATAGTCCTCAAAAGATCAAAATCATAACTAACGTGAACCAATAATAGAAGTCTCTCAAGTACACAAGTCATGCTCAAAAATCTTGAATTGAACGCAAAGAACACACATTTCCCCCAAACTTAAACAGCACAATGTCCTCAATGTGCAATAAGAATAAAAGACTGCGGAAAGAGTATACCAGTGTAGCTATGGCGATGAAAAGTCGGGACACAAGTATCCGAAGTGGGTGGTATAACCCCCCAAAACTTGGGATTAACTGTAGTCCTGAAAAGATGGCATTGGGATAAACTCTCATCAAATAACTAAGTGGGATAAATAATGGTGCACAATGGACATGCTAGTGTAAATGGGAAAGTAAATGAAAGAGAGAGAGGAATAAAGATGGTCCTGAAAAATATGGGCATCACTCTCTCACTGAAGTCTCTGGAATGCACCTGATAATGGAGTCAATTATCAACAGATATATCAATATAAATCAAAACATCCATAACATCTAAAAATAAAATAGTATAAGGTACATCACAGTAATCAGGCCAACAGACTGGCCGCAAAAATAGAATAATAGTATCAAAGTATCAGTTTGAAAATCCCGAGTATATAAATGAGATAAAGATAGAGAGAAGTCAAATAAAGGAAGACGGTTTGGCAAGGTGTGATCCCCAGATCTTACTGGATATGTCGCGCAGCACTGTCATGACATTTATGCGGAGGGTGGCCATATCTGCAATAGGACTGTATCCTGTAACGTCTGGAAACGCTCCTCCCATATGTCTGACTGAGCCTGAGTGTCAGGAATGAATGAATCATCCTAACAGTGCAATCTAGAGTCATTAAAAGACTGGTGCTCATCCTAGCTCTGAGAATGGTGACTCTACTCCGGAGAGATGTGTGGTGATCCCATTAGAGGCTCCTGCTCCAAGTCAATACCAACTTTCTCTGCTGCTGCCGCCGCTACTGCCTTCTCCTCCTCTTCTGCATCTACCGCCGCCTGGACTGCCTCTGCTTATAGACTCTTAATAAGAGCGTTATAGCTCTTATTCCAGTCCTTCTTCCTGTAATGGTAAGCACCAGACTCGATAACCTCCTCTAGGTCAAATGGGTAGTGCTGGTCCCAGAGGATCTGTGTAATAAGGTGGGCATAAGGAAGGAACTTGGGCTGCTGTGGGTTGCTTTTGCTAATGAAATCATCATAGAGCTTCATCATAACACTCCGGTAGAGTGTAGGAACTGAAAACTAATGCTCGGTGTCGATGGCATATAAAGTTACTAGGAAATCTGCTCGTTGCTGGGTCTTGTGCCCAGCCATATATACATTTCGGTATAAAACCGAATCAAAGAACCATATACTATCATATAGATAAGTCCGTGTGGCATAAGTGTTGGCGGCAGTAATAGTGCCGTGAAGAGCTGTAGCCATATTGGCATATGATGGCCACTGCAAAGTAGGATAATCAATGCCTAGAGGGCAAAGATGTGGGCGCTGAGACGCTATCGATAGTGTCTCAGCAGTGATACGGATGAGATGCCCATCGATGGTGGTCTGCAGCTTCGCCAGGTTACTCGGAGCTGGCTTGAAGTTCTGGTAAAACAAGAGAACGAGTCTCAAGAATACTGGATTGGCCACTGGGGCCAAGATAGGAGAAAGACAGCGGTGGTAGATCTCGTCATACGACCACTTGGTCATGGCCACCCGTGAAAAGAAATCCTCGTCAAATATTGTGATACCCCTCGAATCCGAGACACGGGTTAATCAGGCCCAGGCCCAAACCTGAGGGAATATCAAACAATTAATTTTTTTCAATGAACACGGAATACAAAATAAATTAAGAAATGAAATTAAAGCTGGAAGGAACTAAAAATAGAATCCGCAAAATATTATAATTATTAAAATCCATCAAACCCAAACTCCAAAACTCCATCAGTTTACAACTTGGGAATCCATCTCTAGTGGACCCCTATTAAACATCCAAACGGAAGATAGAACAACTATAATAAACGTCCAGATATAAAACTATAGAAAGAGCCCTACATCGTCGGAAGAGTGAATAGAGACCTCTACTCAGCACGAACACGTCTAAGCCTGGAACTGTCGTGTACCTGAAAAATAGAATTGAGTCAGGCCCACGCGCAAGTTTTATACTACTACAATCCAAACAGAAGCCCGATACGCATGTACATCCTAAACAATTCAACAATAGCTAATAGTCCGTAAATATATATATAGTCACACTAAAGGACTCTCACTGGACTACAGGCCGGTCTCAACCTGAATAGAGGTAACATGCTAAAACGCACACGAAGTGGGCATATGTACCTATACCTAAACAGGGTATACCTCCAACCATCGTAGCCAGCTACACATCCCGATGCATATACGCTCCCTAACCATCGGTCCTGAGGCTCAAGCTCATACCGAGGCACCATAACAGTACATATATAAAATCCATCCAAAATCCCTGGTATTGCCGCTCAACAAGTAGCTGCCATGACAATACAAATCCACGGGACTTAACTTTTAGTTAATCCCATCCTTATTCCAAGTAGGTGGGTAATGGTATTGTTTTAAAAATCAAACCCATCCTTAGTATGCCACCGTTCCATACCGGTGCCTACTTTCCAATCCTCCAGTAGTCAATAATACCAATAAATCAAGTATATATCAACTAAATTCCAACATCCAACATTCAATGTTAGCAGTGATAAAATAAGCATTGATAAACAGGGTCACAACAACAACATATACATACCCAATTTAAGTTGTTCCCTTTAGTCTGATATAAAGACAGAATTAATTAAAACTTCTATTTAACACCTTACAAATGACATACAGATATGTAGGGTATGTATCACAAAATCCTAACCTCCACAGTTGATACAAACTGTGATAATGTAAGCATCAAAACAATATTCACAGTATGTATGTAGATATGCTCAAATTATAGTGTTCCAAAAAACCGATCTAGTGTTAAACTCAAATCCTCCTAGTATTTAAGTTCTAACAGTTGCTATTACAGAAGTTAAGATAGCTATCATCTAGACCCATCCTTCCAATAATTTATACTAGCAGTGGTAAGTTAAAACGTGAACCACAGAACCACAATGCATCCACAAACATGCTTAGTCTAGGTTGAACAAGCACACAACACTACTGTAACTACCAGTTTCATAGCAAAACAGATATCATTTTAGTTTGGTTTAATCTTCATTAATCCTGAAATCATTTAAGAGTGCAAAGAGTATGAAACCTAAGGGAAAGAGTAAGGATAGAATCTTGCCTCAGAAACTTTTGTTCAAAGTTTCAACGTCGTCTTCTTAAAAAATCCCGGCGAGTTCCAAAACCCGGTTATTGTTCACAGGTACGAAACACTATTCCTGAACTTAAAATCTGATCTCCACCGTTCAGATTGTGCGACACTGAGTCATGAACCTATCCTCCAAATTTCAGCTCGATCGGACCACGGACGAAGCTGGATTGGATGTTTGATGAAATCTGGGCAGAATGGAAAAAACATGTGCGACCCAGTTACTGTTCACGAGTACGAATCACTATTCCCGAGGTCAAACTCTAATCTTAACCATTCAGATTGTGCGTCACTGAGTCATGAACCTCTCCTCCAAAATTCAGCTCGATCGGACCACGGACGAAGCGGGATCGGATATTTGATGAAATCTGGGCAGAATGGAAAAAACTGCGTTTTTCCTTCTCCACTTCCACAAAACGTGTGCTTTGTTTAAAAAACCCTACACAGACGTCTACCTTATACTTATAGAGTTTTCCTAAACCCTAGGTTCATTTAAGTCCAACTTACAATCCTAATCGGCCCATCCAATTAACGTAAAAACCTACGACGGCTATAATATAAAACCCTAATTTATACTGTAATTAAAACCCTAGTTAGATGTATTTACCTAATTATCCTATTCACCATTAAATACTTAACAAATAATCTAATTGAACAAAATAATAATTAGTAAACCCAATTAAACCAAATAAGACACACATAAAATAAGACACACATAGAATAATTAAACCAATTACACTTAAACCATTAATGTCAATTAAATAATTAAAACACTAATAAGTAATTCTAATCAAATAACTAAACCAATTACACTTAAACCATTAATGCCAATTAAATAATTAAAACACTAACAAGTAATTCCAATCAAATAACTAAACCAATTACACTTAAACCATTAATGCCAATTAAATAATTAAAACACTAACAAGTAATTCCAATCAAATAATTAAGCCAATTACACTTAAGCCATTAATGCCAATTAAATAATTAAATTCCAACCAAATAACTAAAAATAAAAATCATTTAAATAAATTAAATCACCACAAAAGAAAACAATTAAGCACCTAATAAAAAAAAAAATAATGACACATAATCAAATAAAATGCATTTAAATAATAAATTAAATACCATTAAATACCAGGAATATCCTTTTTAAAAATTAGGGGTATTACATTCTTCCCCCCTAACAAAAGGAATTCCGTCCTCGGAATTCACTCTTACCTTCTTCCAATATTTCAGGAAACCGTGAGCGAATGGCATCCTCTCGTTCCCAAGTGGACTCAGACTCATTGTGATGACTCCACTGAACACAAACTAAAGGAATAACCTTATTACGATGAATCTGATCTCGTCGGTCGACAATACGACACGGTGGCTCTAAATAAGTTACATCCGGCTGCAACGCAATCTCCCCAACATCGATATGCTGATACCGATCCTCATCTCGAAGAAATTTTCGCAACATGGAAACATGAAACACGTTGTGGACGCGATCCAAAGTATCCGGAAGTGCCAACCGATAAGCAACAGCTCCAATGCGATCCGTAATCATGAATGGACCAACAAATTGCGGTGACAACTTCCCTTTCTTCCCAAAGCGCATAACACCCTTCATAGGAGACACTTTGAATAGAACCTGATTCCCAACCTGAAACTCCAAAGCCCGAGTACGACGATCAGCATAGCCCTTCTGCCTACTTTGGGCAGTACGCATGCGATCTCGAATAAGAGCAATCTTTTCAGAGGTATCCTTGATGAACTCAGGACCTAAGAATCGATTCTCTCCAACCTCCATCCAACAAACAGGTGACCGACATGGTCGACCGTACAATACCTCAAATGGTGCCATACCAATAGTCTTCTGGAAACTATTGTTATAAGCAAACTCCACAAGTGGCAAATATTCCTCCCAGTGGCCCTTGAAATCCAGAACACACGACCGAAGCATATCTTCCATAATCTGATTCACCCTCTCAGTCTATCCGTCAGTCTGAGGATGATAAGCAGTACTAAGGTGTAACTCCGTACCTAAAGCCTGCTGAAAACTCTTCCAAAATCCAGATACAAAGCTCGAATCCTTGTCCGATATAATAGACAATGGAATGCCATGTAGCTTCACAATCTCTGAAATGTAAAGCCTCGCCAACTGCTCCGAAGTGTAGTCAGTGCAAATAGGCAAAAAATGAGCTGATTTGGTCAACCTATCCACAATGACCCATATGGAATTATGCCCCTTGAAAGAATTTGGCAACCCTTCCACAAAATCCATAGATATGCTCTCCCATTTCCACTCCGAAATTGGTAGTGGCTGTAGAGCTCCTGGCGGCCTCTGATGATCAATCTTAACCATCTGACAAGTACTACATTGAGAAACAAAAAGAGCAATATCCCTCTTCATACCTGCCCACCAAAACTGCCGCTTCATATCTTGATACATCTTATCGCCTCCTGGATGAACAGAGAACTCAGAGTGATGAGTCTCAGTCATCACATCCTTCCTCAAATTATCAGCAGAAGGTACCACTAACCGTCCCTTGTACCTTAAACCTCCATCAGCCCCAACATAGTAGAATGGAACCTCTCCGGAAGCTATCTCTGCGACCTTGTCGACACACTGCTGATCGGTGAGTTGTGCTTGTAAAACCTTGCGAATGATAGAAGGTGTAACCACCATGCAAGCCATAAAAGCATCCGATAACTCATCCACACTCTTTAAAGAATTCCACTCAGTAGTGAATAGAGCAGAAAGACTTCCAACAGGTCGGCGACTGAGTGCATCCGCCACTACATTCACTTTCCCTGGATGGTACTGTATAGAAAAATGATAGTCTTTTACAAACTCCAACCACCTGCGCTGTCTCATATTTAGCTCCCGCTGAGTGAACAAGTACTGCAGACTCTTGTGATCACTGAATAATCTGAAGGACTCACCCAACAGATAATGCCTCCAAATACGTAAGGCAAAGACCACTGCTGCCAACTCCAAATCATGTGTTGGATAATTAAACTCATAAGGCTTAAGTTTCCAAGATCCATAAGAAATCGGTGGCTCCTCCTGCATCAATACACATCCAAGACCCTGCAACGAAGCATCCGTGTAAACAAGATACTCTATCCCGCTCTGCGGAGTAGCAAGAACCGGTGGAGAAGTCAGCTTCCTTTTCAGCTCATCAAAAACTCGCTGACACTGTTCATCCCACACGAACTGTACACCCTTCTTGGTCAGATGAGTGAGTGGTCCTGCTATCTTGGAGAACCCCTGGATGAATCTCCTGTAATATCCTGCCAGACCGAGAAAACTCCGAATCTCAGTAGGTAATGTAGGTTGTCCCCACTCAACCACCGCTAAAACCTTGGCCGGATCCACTGCTATCCCCTTTTCTGACACCACGTGACCCAGAAATTTCACCTCCCGCTGCCAAAATTCACACTTCTCGAACTTGGCATATAACTGGTGCTCACGAAGCGTCTGCAAGATTATGCGAAGATATCTAGCATGATCATCCTCCGACTGAGAAAAGATCAAGATGTCATCAATAAAGACAATAACAAACTGATCCAAATAAGCCCGGAAGACTCTATTCATTAAGTGCATGAATACTGCAGGTGCATTAGTCGTCCCAAACGGCATAACTCGAAACTCATAAGAACCATATCGCGTGAGAAATGCTATCTTAGGAACATCCTGCTCCCCGACCCTCAGCTGATGATACCCAGAACGCAGATCAATCTTGGAGAAATATGTGGCTCCCCTTAACTGATCAAACAAGTCATCAATCCTGGCCAAAAGATACTTGTTACGAATCGTAACCTTGTTCAACTCCCTGTAATCTATACACAGACGAAGCGAACCATCCTTCTTCTTTATAAACAGAACCGGTGCTCCCCAAGGTGATGTACTCCTACGAATAAAACCCTGGCTGAGTAACTGCTGAATCTGATCCCTCAGCTCTCTCATCTCTACCGGTGCCATCCTATAAGGTGCCCTAGCAATAGGCGTAGTGCCTGGAGCTAAGTCTATCAAAAAATCGATCTCGCGACTAGGTGGCAACCCTAGAATCGCCTGAAATACATCCGGAAAATCCTGTACAATCGGTATGTTATCCAATGACACAGTAATCCCCTCCTCATTTTCCTCCTCCACATGGAACAAATAGGTGTTACCGCCCCCTTTAGAACGTGGCATAGCTACTACATACATATCCTGACCAGGTATGGTAAAAATAATAGATCTATCAAAACAAACAACTTGGGCATGGTAGTGAGACAACCAATCCATCCCAAGTATCACATCATAAGTGTGCATGTCCAAGACTAATAGATTGGCTAGAAATCTGAGTCTGCCAATATCTAGTGTTACAGGCCCATCACTCTCATGTATAATAGCTGTATCACCCAATGGTGTAGAAATACCCTGAGGTCTAGTGCATACCCTCGTCCTCATCCCAGACAAAGCAACAAAAGTCCTAGCTACAAATGAGTGTGTAGCACCCATATCAAATAAAACACGTCCATGCAAACCATGAATAAGAAACTTACCCTCAATAGTCTGAGGTGCCTGAACATCCTGTGGCATGGGGTTATACACCCTGCCATAGTGTAACTGCTGTGGTGCCTGTCCTTGAGTCTGCGGCGGTGCCGGTAAAGCCAGATGTGTCTGTCCCTGAATCCGTGGAACCTGTGGAGCTGGTAAAGGCACTGGCGCCCTCTGTCCCTGTTGCACATACTGTCTCTGTCCCTGTCCTTGTCCTGCTTTAGGATACTGCCTGGTGGTATGACTATACTCTCCACAAGTGTAACAAGTACCCTGGAAAGTACCAAATGGCCTCCTCTGTCGGTTAGCCTGTGGCTGACCCTGTCCTGCCTGTGGTCCTCCATTCTGTTGCCTCTAAATAGGTGCCCCATTCCGGTGAGCATCTGAACCACCTTTGTGCTTCTTCCAAGGCTGTTGTCCTTGGAACTTGCCTTTGTCATTCTGCCGGTGACCATTGCCATTCCCCTTTTCAGCTAAATGACTAGTAGAGTCTTTATCTCCCCGCTTCTCACCACGAGCCTGTCTAATGTCCACAGTCAACTGATACTATTGTAGAGCGGCGTCTACCACCTGAGCATAGGTAGTATAGGCTGGACTACCTGTAATAGCTCTCTTGATAGACCACATCAGTCCCTTGACAAAACTGTTGCGCTTCTTCTCCTCTGTATCCACCTCCTCCGGTGCAAAGAGAGACAAGCGTGTGAACTGCTGCTCATACTCCGCCACTGTCATGTTTCCCTGCTGCAGACTTAGAAACTCAGTCTTCATAGCTACCCTGACTGCATAGGGAAAATATTTCTCATCAAAGCGAGCACTAAACTCATCATAAGATAATGTCATCCTCTCTTCTGAGGTGGTAACTGACTCCCACCACTGTAGTGCATCCCCAACTAGCTTAAAAGTAGCAAGCATCTGCTTCTGAACCTCCGTGCACTGAACCAAACGAAGATGACGCTCAATGTCCTGTTTCCACTGGTGAGCTGCTCTCGCATCGGTTGAGCCTGAGAACACAGGTGGACTCCACTTTGTGAAAGAGCTCCTAGCCTTTCCCCAAGAATCCGTCTGAACCACTGGTGCTGGTACAAGTGCCGGCTGTACCTGAGGCTGATTCCGAAGTGCAGCTGTTACCCCAGTCTCTATAGCCCGAGCAACGAGGTCATTGAGGTGAGGAGGAATCTCTGGATCTCTGACCTGGTCCAGAGTCTGTTGAACATTCTCCTGTTCCTCCTGAAACTGATCCATGTCATCATGAAACCCAAGCCTTTGCTGCTCTTCCTCCATTTGCTGACGCCGTAGGAGATATTGTTGCCTACGTGCCATTCTCCTTTCCTTCCTAGTTCCTTGCATATTCTGTCCATTTCTAGTGTTAACCATCTGTTAACACGAAAAGACAGACGTCAGTACCCTTTCTATACGAACCATAAGGAATACAATGAATCCTAACTTAAGCTCTATTCAAGAGAAAATGCTACGCGGAAGACTTAATACGAAAACATCCTAGAGACACTTGAACCTGGAGTGCTCTGATACCAACTGTGATACCCCTCGGATCCGAGACACGGGTTGATCAGGCCCAGGCCCAAACCCGAGGGAATATCAAATAATTAATATTTTATAATGAACACGGAATACAAAATAAATTAAGAAATGAAATTAAAGCTGGAAGGAACTAAAAATAGAATCCGCAAAATATTATAATTATTAAAATCCATCAAACCCAAACTCCAAAACTCCATCAGTTTACAACTTGGGAATCCATCTCTAGTGGACCCCTATTAAACATCCAAACGGAAGATAGAACAACTGTAATAAACGTCCAGAAATAAAACTATAGAGAGAGCCCTACATCGTCGAAAGAGTGAATAGAGACCGATGCTCAGCACGAACACGTCTAAGCCTGGAACTGTCGTGTACCTAAAAAATAGAAGTGGGTCAGGCCCACGTGCAAGTTCTATACTACAACAATCCAAACAGAGGCCCGATACGCATGTACATCCTAAACAATTCAACAATAGCTAATAGTCCGTAAATATATATATAGTCATACTAAAGGACTCTCACTGGACTACAGGCCGGTCTCAACCTGAATAGAGGTAACATGCTAAAACGCACACGAAGTGGGCATATGTACCTATACCTAAACAGGGTACACCTCCAACCATCGTAGCCAGCTACACATCCCGATGCATATACGCTCCCTAACCATCGGTCCTGAGGCTCAAGCTTATACCGAGGCACCATAACAGTAGATATATAAAATCCATCCAAAATCCCTGGTATTGCCGCTCAACAAGTAGTTGCCATGATAATACAAATCCACGAGACTTAACTTTTAGTTAATCCCATCCTTATTCCAAGTAGGTGGGTAATGGTATTGTTTTAAAAACCAAACCCATCCTTAGTATGCCACCGTCCCATACCGGTGCCTACTTTCCAATCCTCCAGTAGTCAATAATACCAATAAATCAAGTATATATCAACTAAATTCCAACATCCAACATTCAATGTTAGCAGTAATAAAATAAGCATTGATAAACAAGGTCACAACAACAACATATACATGCCCAATTTAAGTTGTTCCCTTTAGTCTGATATAAAGACAAAATTAATTAAAACTTCCATTTAACACCTTACAAATGACATACAGATATGTAGGGAATGTATCACAAAATCCTAACCTCCACAGTTGATACTAACTGTGATAATGTAAGCATCAAAACAATATTCACAGTATGTATGTAGACATGCTCAAATTATAGTGTTCCACAAAACCGATCTAGTGTTAAACTCAAATCCTCCTAGTATTTAAGTTCCAACAGTTGCTATTACAGAAGTTAAGATAGCTGTCATCTAGACCCATCCTTCCAATAATTTATACTAGTAGTGGTAAGGAAAAACGTGAACCACAGAACCACAATGCATCCACAAACATGCTTAGTCTAGGTTAAACAAGCACACAACACTACTGTAACTATCAGTTTCATAGCAAAACAGATATCATTTTAGTTTGGTTTAATCTTCATTAATCCTGAAATCATTTAAGAGTGCAAAGAGTATGAAGCCTAAGGGAAAGAGTAAGGATAGAATCTTGCCTCAGAAACTTTTGTTCAAAGTTTCAACGTCGTCTTCTTAAAAAATCCCGGCGAGTTCCAAAACCCGGTTACTGTTCACGGGTAAGAAACACTATTCCAGAACTAAAAATCTGATCTCTACCGTTCAGATTGTGCGACACTAAGTCATGAACCTATCCTCCAAATTTCAGCTCGATCGGACCACGGACGAAGTGGGATCGGATGTTTGATGAAATCTGGGCAGAATGGAAAAAACCTGTGCGACCCAGTTACTGTTCACGAGTACGAATCACTGTTCCTGAGGTCAAACTCTGATCTTCACCGTTCAGATTGTGCATCACTGAGTTGTAAACCTCTCCTCCAAAATTCAGCTCGATCGGACCACGGACAAAGCGGGATCGGATGTTTGATGAAATCTGGGCAGAATGGAAAAAACCTGTGCGACCCAGTTACTGTTCACGAGTACGAATCACTGTTCCCGAGGTCAAACTCTGATCTCCACCATTCAGATTATGCATCACTGAGTCATGAACCTCTCCTCCAAAATTCAGCTCGATCGGACCACGGACGAAATATGATCGGATATTTGATGAAATTTGGGCAGAATGGAAAAAAACTGCATTTTTCCTTCTCCACTTCCATAAAATGTGTGCTTTGTTTAAAAAACCCTACACAGACGTCTACCTTATACTTATAGAGTTTTTCTAAACCCTAGGTTCATTTAAGTCCAACTCACAATCCTAACCGGCCCATCCAATTAACGTAGAAACCTACGACGGCTATAATATAAAACCCTAATTTATACTGTAATTAAAACCCTAGTTAGATGTATTTACCTAATTACCCTATTCACCATTAAATACTTAACAAATAATCTAATTGAACAAAATAATAATTAGTAAACCCAATTAAATCAAATAAGACACACATAAAATAAGACACACATAGAATAATTAAACCAATTACACTTAAACCATTAATGCCAATTAAATAATTAAAATACTAACAAGTAATTCCAATCAAATAACTAAACCAATTACACTTAAACCATTAATGCCAATTAAATAATTAAATTCCAATCAAATAACTAAAAATAAATATCATTTAAATAAATTAAATCACCACAAAAGAAAACAATTAAGCACCTAATAAAAAATAATAATGACACATAATCAAATAAAATGCACTTAAATAATAAATTAAATACCATTAAATACCAGGAATATCCTTTTTAAAAATTAGGGGTATTACAAATATGGACTCATGCGCCACTGAGAGGCGCGTAAACTTTTGAGTCACCTTGTCTCGGACAATCCTAGGCTATGCCGGTGGTAGCAAGGGAGCACGTGAAGGAGGTGGCGTGGGCTCACCCTCCTGAGATGAAGAAGATGGAGAGAAGGAATGCTTGGAATATGCAGGAGCTAGCTCCTCAGGCTCTTCTATCCGTTGCCTCACCCGGTGCTCATACGTCTGGTTGGCTATGGTCTTGTACTTAGTCATGGCCTACAAAAAAAAAAAAAAACACTTGCAATTGTAATCAGTAACAGGAAATAGTATGTGAAATACGGAAATGGAAGCATAATAGATAGGAACATGTTTGTCATATCAAGATAGACAACACGATGCTTAAGATGAAGCCAATATCACAGTATATAAACACATGAATCTATATAGGCAAATGGTAATACGGCCACGTATAGACAATGAATGATCAGATAATATGAAACATGCTAGATACGATAGGCAAAGATTGCAACCAGTGTGGAAAACACAGGCATTGGGCACAGATATAATAGCATGAAATACGGGAAAGGGTAAATGAGTATCACTATGCAGAACAGTGCAGTTCAAATGATAATGAAAAGAATGTGATCGATCCAAGTTGGATAGATCATGACATGCATTGGATCGATCAGGCCCTGGATGATCAGAGCAGTGGTGTGATCGATCGAACCTGCTGAGAATTAAAAAGGCACTGATTCGTGACGTGAAAGGCACGAGGTGCATCCCAATGGTCACTTCAAGGCTCGTGACCCCTTATACACCTCAACAACGCACAAATGGTCACTTAAAACGGCACGTGACCCCCGATCTAAATTCAGAAATAAAAACTATATACAAATATATATATATATATATATATATATATATATATATACACACATGCTTTAAAATTCCAAAAATGGAAACAAATTTAACCTTAGAAACATGAAATCTAAGCATGAAGGGAGAGTGGAACATAAATCAACACAACAATGAAAAGGAAATTCAAAACAAACCAAAAATGAAGGAGAGAAGAGGATTGATGTGATACTCCTCGATTCTAGAGCCACGGGTGATCAAATCCGAGCACAGATCTAAGGGATACCAAACAATTAATATTTAAACAAGTATAATTACAAAAAGAATTAAAAAATAATAATAATAAAGGCTGAAAGAATCTAAATAATAAATCTTGCACATAATAATTAAATAATCCACTAAATCCAAAATCTCTAATAGTTGATACAACTCGGGAATCCACCTAGTGGACACCTAATAAAATCCCAACTGAAAGTAAATAAATGAAATCAAATCCAAAGCTAAACTATGAAGGGAAATCCTACGTATTCGAAAGAGTGAGTGACTGTTTCTGCTCAACACGAACAAGTTTTAAGCCTGAAACTGACGAACACCTGAAAAATAAGAGTGGGTCAGGCCCACGAGTAATTTCTACTCTACTACAATCCAAACAGAGACCCGATACGCATGTACATCCTAACAACTCAACAATAACTATATAATCCATAAATTTATATATTCACACTAAGGGATTCTCACTGGACTACAGGCCAGTTACTGTGATACCCCTCGATTCTAGAGCCACGGGTGATCAAGTCCGAGCACAGAATCAAGGAATACCAAACAATCAATATATGAACAAACAGAAATAAAAACTGAATTAAGAATAAGACAATAATGCGCTGAAAGAAATCTAAAATAAAAATCCTCAAACATTAAATAATAAATTAATATTATTTAAATCCTTTAAATCTGTATAACTTGGGAATCCATCCAGTAGACCCCTAATAATTTCAACTGATAAATAAATTTACAGAATAAATAACCAAAACTAAAATAAGATAAGAAATCCTATGTAGTCGGAAGAGTGAGTGACTGTATTTGCATCATCACGATCAAACCCTAAGCCCGGTACTCACAAACACCTGAAAAAATAAAAGTTGGTCAGGCCCACATGCAAGTTCCATCCTACTATAATCCGTACATAAACCCAATACGCAGATACATCCTAGATAGCTCGAAAATATTTACAATAGTCCATATATATATATAAATACACACTATAGGATGCTCACTAGACTATAACATAGTTCAGCCTGGGTAGAGGTGACATATAAAACACGCTTTTTAGCGGCCAAGTGCCTAGATCTACCAGGGAACATCAGCTATATCTAGCTACCCAACCTTTGCGATATACGCACCCTAACCGTGATCAAGAGACTTAATCTCATATCACGGTACCATAAGTATATATATAAATTTCTTCCTAATACAGAAAAGTAAAGCAAACATCCGTTATGTCGTTCAATCGTTTTAGTTGACAGGACATGCATCTATGTAGGATTTAACTATTTTAGTTAATCCATTCCGTATGTATGAATGGGTAGGGATTAATGTTGTGACCTAATCCATCCCTCCGTATGCCACCGTCCCATACCGGTGCATACATGCAAATGATCCATAAAATGATGCGTACTCATTTGAACATCAAATCCATCCATAACCAATCATAACAAAAATCAAATATATGCAAGATTTCATTATGTATTCCGTATATGATTATAATCATAAATTCTCCTTTTAAATTGTTAAAGTAGTGATAAACAACTTAAATTTTCCACATCCATAGAATTGATCGAACATAAATTAAAACAGTTCATCAATTAACATCGATAGCACAATATAATGATAAACAGAATTATAACTGAGCACATTATACTAGAATGCCAAAAATACCTCCATACTAGTACAGGTAGTTTACTAAAATAACACTAGTAGCCAAAACCTGCACCATTCGCGACGGCATGTCAATTAATGCTTAAATTACACGACGTTCCTTTTAATCCTCACTATAAATCCTATGTCTGATATAACAACACTCAGAAATCTACACAGAGTACATCTTATGAAACCCCAAAAGTATTCCCATACAAGTCCGTTCAGTTCGCTAAAATAAAGCTAGCAACTAAAACTCCTACAACTCCTGTCGGCATGCAACCTATTCGTTAGAATTACATGACGACCCTAACCACAACACAACCAACCTTCTTGGAACTGAAACATGTCAATTATATCATTGATATAAAATCCTAGCACTTACTTTTATAGCAGTTCATATAATTTGCTAGCCAACCAGCGATTCAGTTCTCCTTCCTTCTCGACAGCATTAAACATTCATATTTTAAATTTATGTTGTCCATTCCCACGACCTAAACCAATAAATCCTAGGTCCTAAACATGCTTTGTACACCATTTAAGAACCCCCATGAAACTCCAGAATTACTCTTCAGCCCCTGAAATATCAAAAAAATACCAAAAATACCCCCGTAGGGGTTTCTGTTCAAGGGAGTCGGCTCTTCATCTTCCAGAGCCGGCTCTCCCTCATGAAGAGCCGGCTTTACCTTCATGGGAACCGGCTCCCTCACTTAGGGAGCCGGCTCTCCCCCCCTGAGAGCCGTCTCCACTCCACTACTTCACCTTTGCTTCGTCCGGTTGTCATCTGTGCTTCCGGCGAAGTTCAGTGTCCTATCCCAAACCTTTGTAGCATTCCTAGGATTCTATTTAAGTTCTTACAATTCTAGAACCCCTCATACTCCAATGAAAAATAATTGACAGAAATTGAAACCAAAAACAACATAGTTTATACAGAAAACAGGTTTCAGTTCTTTAGACAAAAACAAATTTACAGTCTGATAATCTTGTATCAAATTTTCGTTTTTAAGTTTCCAGTGTTAAATTATAGTCCAAACCATCCTAGAAACTCCTTGGATTCCCTTATGAATCAATTTACAGAAGTTTAAATCCATAACCAACACAGTTTTAAGCAAGAACCAATTTCAGTGAAATAAAACATAAACAAATTACAGTCTGATACATTATGTGTCAACTATTAAGTTTAAAAGTGGAATTAGTCCCTGGAGACTATAAAGAATGCACAGAACACAAGTTTACAAGAAGGAGAGAATGAAACTTGCCTTTAAATTTCGGTTTGAAACCTTAAGCGTCGTCTTTAAGTTTCAGAATTCTCCAAGACTGTTCCTTCCTCTGATCACTGTTCCAGTCCTCTATTGCTTCTTGGTTCCATCCCGAAGCAACCCCTTCCTTCTCCTTTAGCCTCACAAGTTATCTCTCAAAACCCTCTCTGTTTCCCCTCAAGCTTCTTTCTGGTTTTCCTTTCAAGAGCTTCTCTCTGGTTTTCCTCTCAAAACCTTATTACGTGAATAGGGTTTTTCCCAACCCTAGCAGACGTATCAGGATATATATATATAGGCATCCCAATCTTAAGTCTGATTATACCCGTATCTTTATAGGCTTTAATTAAACCCTAATACAAGTCGGCGACCAAATTAAACAAAATAATCAAACCCTACGACACAACCAAATTATGTAAGCTACCAAATATACATTACACAGACACGTCAATTAAAATATCAATAATCAAATATTTAAACCAACTATATATTAAATTAAAACAATTTCAATTAAATAATTAAATTAAAATAAATGCACCAATAATCAATTAAGAAGTCAAAACACATAAGTCACATAACTAACCAACCAAAACAACTAAATCACATAATTAAATCAATTAATCAATAAAAACAAAATTAATTCCCAATTTTATCTTTTTGAAAACTAGGGGTAGTACAGTCACAACCTGACTAGTAGGCAACATGCAAAACGCACCTGAAGTGGGCATGAGTACCTAGACCTAACAGGGTATACCTCTAACCATCATAACCAGCTATGCATCCCAATGCATATACGTTCCCTAACTGTCGATCTTGAGACTCAAGTTTATATCGAGGTACCATAATTATTTATTTAAAATCCGTCCAAACCAAAATAATGTCATTCAACTATTTGTTGACCTAACATGAATATAAGTATGACTTAACTTTTAAAGTTAATTCATTCCCTTATTCCAGAGTAGGTAGGACTTAGCGTTTTGAGCTAATTCATCCCTCGTATACCACCGTCCCATTCCAGTACATATAATCCATAAATTCACTAATTGATGAAATAAATAATTAATTTAACTTCAATTAAATCCAAACAATTGACAATACATATAATAAATGTAAACGTCAATTAATCCACAATAAGCATAATAAAAATATGTAAATTAGCATGTTTATTTGATAACACTGATACATGATTTAAACTGTACAACCATTCACAGAAAATTAATAAAATAAAGATAAGCAACTTAAATCATCCATATCCAATAATAGTATGCAAATTTATTTAAAAATTATATACTATTCAAGATATAAACACTAGGTGGTTTATTATACATTATCATACCATCTGGAGCTTTATTATGACCTTAGACATCATTTAACTTCCCATTTACAGCTTCTAATTACACTGGAATGTCAAAAATCAAACTCAGTATCAAAACTTCGCCAAAAACCAACAAAAAGGGGGAAGAGCCGCCTCCCCCTTGAATAGAGCCGACTCCCCCCTTAGGGGAACCACCTCTTTGCTTGGTAGAGCCGGCTCCCCCTTGTGGGGAGCCGCCTCTTTGAGAGGGGAGCCGTCTCCTTTCAAAAGAGAGTCGACTTTCCTCCTGTTTTTATCAACTGCATCTTCTCTGGCGATTTCCAGTTCCTCTGTCCTCCATTGCTAAGGTTCTTAGGTGTCTGAACTAGGTCCCAAAGTATTCCAGAAGCATATTTAAATCCATTATGCATGGTTACCATCAATTAAAACAAAGCTAGCTATATATCCCAAATGCATATACGCTCCCTAACCGTCGATCCTGAGACTCACGCTCATATCGAGGTACCATAATTTTACATATTTAAAATCCATCTAGAAACCATATCAGTGCCGCACAACTATTCGTTGCCTTGACGTGAAAAATCAATAGGACTTAACTTTATAGTTAATCCATTCCTTAATCCCAGAGTAGGTAGGATTTAGCGTTTTGAGATAATCCCCCTAGTATGTCACCGTCCCATACCGGTACATATAATCCATTAATCCAGTAGTTGATAACATAGATGACAATATAAATATCACTATCAACCAATCTGTAACAAGTACAACAAGAATATGTAAATAACATGTTTGTCCTATACTACCGATACATGATTCTCCAACAATTTAAAATGCAGAGAATAGGTGTAGCCATCCTTTAATCCACGATAAACATAATAATAATAATATCATAATTAACATGCTTACTTGAAACAACACCACAATATCTAGTAAGTTGATAATAGACAATAATTTTTAAATATCAACTAATTTCCTATTAAGCATAACAGAAATTATATAAATTGACATGCTTATTTTTATACCACTGCGATATGATTTACACCATAAAATCCCTAAGTCAATTACTAATTTAAAAATAAGCAACTTGAATCATCCGCATTAAAGCCAACATGCAAACTTTCTTAAGAGTTTCATATTATTCCATATATTAACTTTCTATGGTGTATTATGTACTAACATGCCCTCTGACGTTTTAATGAGATTTTAAACATCACTGAAAACCCCCAGAGTAGCTCCTACTTCAATTTGGAAGCTTAAAAATCCAAGCACAGTAGCCAATTCTCGCAGAAAACAAAAAAAAAATGAAAAAACGACGAATGAGCTGGCTCCTTCAAAAAGGGAGCCGCTTCCAAGCCCCACAGAGCCGGCTCCCCACAAAGGGGAGCCTGCTCTTTGCGTAGGGGAGCCTGTTCCCTTCAAAAGGGAGTCGACTCTTCCCCTGTTCCATCGTCTTCTTCAACTTCGGCGGTATCCAGCTACTCTGTTTGTGATACCCCTCGATTTTAGAGTCACGGGTGATCACGTCCAAGCACAGAATACAAGGGATATCAAACAATTAATATTTAAATAAGCATTTGAATACAAAAAGAATAATAAATAAATAAATAAATAATAAGCTGAAGGAAACTAAATAATAAATCCCTATTTTAAAAAACCTCATATAAATAATAATTAAAAATCCCATAATAGAATCCTTCAATCCTCTGATACCAATAGTTAATTAAACTACAACTTGAGAATCCATAATGTGGACCCCTAATAATATCCTAACTGACATAAATGAACTGAAATAAAAACTAATAATTAAACCATGTAGAAGAGTCCTACGTAGAGTCGGAAGAGTGAATGACTGTCTCTGCTCGGCACAAACAACCTCTAAGACTGGAACTGACGAACACCTGAAAAATAATGGTGGGTCAGGCCCACATACAAGTTCTAATCTACTACATCCCAAACAGAGACCCGATACACATACACATCCTAATTAATTCAACAATAACTAAATAGTTCATATATAGATATATACACACTAAAGGAACCTCACTAGACTATAGAGTTGTCTCAACCTGAATAGTAGGTAACATGCAAAAACGCACATATAGTGGGGATGAGTACCTAGACCTACGAGGGTACACAACTACACTATATCTAGCTACACATCCCTGGCAATATACGCACCCTAACCACTGATCCTAAGACTCAAGCTCATATCATGGCGTATAATTATATATTTAAATCCGTTCTATCCAACCATCAAAATAAACTATCTAATTATTATTTTAATAAAATGTCATCCAACAATTCCGTTGACCTGACACGAATAAGTAGGACTTAACACTATGGTTAATCCGTTCCCTTATTAAAAATAGATAGGACTTAACTCTTAAGTTAATCCGTCCCTAATATGCCCCCATCCCATAATGGTGCATTAATCCATAATATAATTAAATAAAAGTTTCCAATCCAAGAATAACGTAAATAATATTTACATCTAATAATCCAAATAAATATGATATAAATCATATACATGTCATTTGCATTTATTTGAGCAAAAATATCAATTCTAATTAGCATGCATTTAATTTACATCACAAGAAATTAACATGCATCTCAACTAAATTGTACATCCCCATGTACTCATTAAATTAATTTAAATCTAAATAATTGATTAAAATAATTTAATCCAATAATATTTAATTAATTTATCCTTTTTAAAATTAATTAAATTCCATACTTAGCATGTACACTTAAGTCATGCATTCCAACTCTTAATGAATCTAATTAAATTAAATAAATATTTAATTCAGATTCATCAATCAAAAATAACAAATATTAATTTAATATTATAACATTAATAAATATATATATATATATTTAAAAATTATTTAATGCATAACTAGTTATTATTATTATTTTCCATGAATAAAAAATTCATTCCTACCCACCTAATCAAAAATTAAATTTCAATTAAAATTAACAAACTAATGCATTATTAAAAGAAAACGAAATTTAAATTTACAAAGCAAACTGATGCGTCATTTAGAGGAGAACGAAATTTACACTAGAAAGCACACTGATGCATCATTATAAGAGAAGGAAATTTAAATTAGAAAAGTAAACTGCTGCATCATTATTTAAAGCCTTTGAGTTCATATCCCTTCCTTCTCGTTCGGCGTGCTTAGTTTATGCAAAACGAATTCTATTTGTGGTAACAAAGTGATTCATTCTTTTAAGCCATTGTTTTTGTTTTCTTTTCTCGTTCCGCGTGTAAAGTTTATGAAAGAAACAAAAAAAAAAAAAATCTAATTTCACTTTAGATGTAATAAACTGATTCATGCAAACAAATTCATGTTTAAAAAAAATACTAATAATGACACCACCAAACAATACCCAGTTCCGTAAAGAGTTAAATTCATCACAAATTCGTTACTAAAACACATGAACTGTAACTTCCAAAGTAATCCAATCGATTTATTTAAAAAATCTAGAATTAATCTAGCATGCATAGGGTACGAATCAAAGGAGAAAAGTTAGAAAAGAACTTGCCTTTAGGGATTTGATAAAAACCCTAACCTTCTTCTTCCTTTTTCTCTTCCTTCCTCTTCCTTCTTTCTCTCTCTAAAATATAGTACGTGATATATTTTCTAACCTCTTTCACAACTCTATAGTTATATGTATTTATAAGCAACTAAAATAACCCTAATCCTTTTTTCCATTCCAAGATAAACTAAAATAAAATAAAAATAAACTAAAATAAAATTTAAATACTAAAAAGGTAACTTAAATATATGTGACGTATAATCTATGTATACTCCTTTTTATATATAAATATATATCAGATTATTATTTAAGGACTTTCCTTATATATATATATATATATATTTATTTATTTATTAAATATACATGTACATGGGTAATTATCCATACCCATTAAACCCCTTATCCAAGTAGTCCATGGAGCCCAATTGATTGGTCAATTACTACTATCCATATCCAATTCCTTAAAAATATAAAAATAAAATAAATAAAATAAAAATAAAAATAAAACAATTAAATTCCTAAATAAATACACATCATCACATACAATTCAATTTAAACAAATAATTAAATCAATTAAACAAGTAAACAATTAGCCAAGAAAACAACTAAATAATTAAATGCAATTAAAACTATTAAAATAATACCGAGACTATCCTTTTTTAAATTAGGGGTATTACACTGTTCCTCCAATCCAAGTTCCCTACTGGTTAATACTAAGCCCCAGTGTGTTCCAAAATTATTTAAATTCATTATTCATTATTCAACATCAATTAGAACAAGAATTATGCAAGACAGTTTAAAAATCAAGCAAAATACCAATTTATGAACACATACTGTTTTTAATTGAATAACATGCAAACCAGATTAATTTAACTTTTATTTATTCCTGGAATTGTATTAGGCATGCAAAAAACACAAGTCAAAGGGAGAGAGATAGTTATAAAACTTGCCTATAAGATTTCGGTTCAAAATCTCAGCATCGTTTTCCTAAGTTTTTCCGACGAATTCCGCTTGCTGTAAAGCCTTCCTTTGTTTTCTCTCTGCCTCCACTGTTACGGGAATAGGGTTCTAAAACCCCTTGGCAGACTTATGACATATATTTATAGGCAACTAACAACCTAGGTCCAATTGTAATTAAAGTTGGAAAACCCTACTAAACCCTAGTCGGCCAAAACATGACTTCATAAAAGAATAAAACCCTAATTTAACATTAAGAATTAATAACCCTAATTTAATCGAATAACCCAATTAACTCATTTAACAAACCTACATATTATCATTAAACCATTTAAGCAACTAAAACCATTAATTCAATTAAGGAAAATAAAAATATATCAATAAACCATTTAAGCAATTAAAACCATAAATTCAATTAAAGAAAATAAAAATACCATTAAATAAACAATTAAACAAACAATTCAATTAAATAAAAAACAATAATTAAACAAATAGGCAAATAAACAAATAAGTAAATAATCAACTAAAAATGCTAAAAATGCAAGAAAACATGTAAAATGCCGAAACTAGCCTTTTAAAATTAGATGTATCAGAGAAAGTGACTCACAAGTTTCAGCATTGAAGATTTCTGGGTCATTCTGCCAGAGTTTAAGGTTGATAGGCATACATGCAAAGGTTCATTGCCTACGGCCTTACAATCATCAGGGGAAGAGAAATAAAAGAAATAGGTCCCTTCCTTGTTAACTACCACCAAGTTCAGACCTCGGCATCTCCAAATTCTATTAGCAATCCTAGCCACAGTTTTGAAAGGCATTTTCCTTTTGAAAAACCCCAACAAGCAGCACTGCCAATACTTTTCTCCCTCCTCCCAAACCTCATCAGGAGGTTCAACCACAACGCCACAATCATTCCTTAGGGAAGGTTCAAAGTACTCAAAATTCCAATTGTTGGAGGGGGATCTTGCAACAGAAGCCCAACTGCTATTCTTGCTGTTTGCCTGAGTAAAATTTGGAAAGTTATTCACTGCATTTTCTTCTCCAGTGTGCAAAAGCTCTGTGTATAGAAGGTTAGGGTTAGGTAAAGTTTGGTTAAGATAAGTAGGCGTAATTGTCTTGGTTTGGTTAGAGTGAGTATGTGTAACTATATTAGTTGGGTTGGGAATATTCTGGTTCAAATGTGGTTTGGGTGGGATAGTGGAAACTGGTGTAAGTTGAGGGGATGTGTTGTATGGATAGGTTGCATTGCGTACTGAGTTTGACTTGACAGATGTTGTAAAGCGTTTTGCTGGCTCAATAAACAATGTTGACTTTCTATTCAAAGTTGAATTTGAATTTGGGATTGGCTAAAAACCCGGAAATGAGTCCTGAGACGTAGCTGGTGGCGCGTGTGTTGCCATCATCTTCTCCACTGGTGGAATCACAGCAAGTTGCTTATCAGAGGAGAGCAAACCTGGCTCTTCCATGAAGGTGTGGTTGTTTCTCAGATCCACAGCAGCTCCCGAGGTTGAAAGGTTATCCACAATGCACTTGGAAGAAGTAAACTCTGCTTCATTCAGCTTAAGGGAGTCGTATCCTACACTTTTGCTAGTTCCTTTTCAAAACTAAACACTTGATGGTTACTCTTAAAAGCATACATCCGTACCCGTTGATACACACTCATGTACTTCACCAGCCACACGCTCACACACACACACACACACAAACGCACTTACACCTCCTGAACCTTTGTTTTTTTTATTCCATTTGCACGTGTTCTCTATTCCAGACAATCTTGAATTGAGTATGAAATTTATTCAGCTAGAGTTCACATAATTCACCAAAAAGCCCACACGAAAAGTTACAACACTCGAATCAATTTAGGATTATGTAATGCCTCATCTTATTATAGAAGGCATTTTGACTTTTATATATATATATTTTAAAAAAAAAAAAAATTAATTATAAGGGATAGTTTGATAAATACACAATGACATCAAACACAAAGCGGTCAGAAGTGAAATCCAATAAGGTAAGTTGCTCAATTTTGAAATAACAATGATTGATTTGCTCACTATTATGTCATGTGGGGGTATAATTATTATGCTCACTTGATGTAACCTTATGGAAATTTTTTGCACTTTGGACTATAGTTTATGCTACTTAATAAATAAATAAAACTTATACGGTATTTGATAAAATTGAATCCATGCTTAGAATCAGAACCATGCACCATTTTAGTTCAAATTTTGAAATAATTTTTGTCCAATTATAAAGCATGGATTCAATTAATGTCTTTATACATAACATTAAAAATTTATAAAAAGAAATACCAGGAGTTGCCAGAGAATATTAAAAGTGTCAATTTTGTCTTTTAGAAGCAAATTTTGAGCTTGTGAATGAAATTTAGCGGCCGTTTCCTGTGGTTCTGCTATTATGGTTGGAGGATAGTACTAGTGGTAAGTAGTCTTGACCAATTCATGAAATTTGCTAAAATTTTACGCAGTCTTGACCAATTCATGAAATTTACTAAAATTTTATGACCAGTTTGTTTTGACGTAAAAATATTTTTTATTTTTATTTTACAGTGCTTCATAAAATTTTAAATTTAGGCTAAGATTGAATTTATCGAATATGGTGTATAAAATAACTTACTGAAAATATATTAAATAAAGATAATTTTATGACACGTGATTTGGGCAAAATTTATTTCAAAGAAAATGATTAGTACTTAATTACTTTAATTACTAGGCCAGTTGAATGTAGAAAAGAATTGGGCCTCACTCTTTTTTTTTTTTTTTTTTTTTCTAAATAAAGAGTTGGACCTCACTTCTTTTTTTTCAGTAAATAAAGATTTTTTTTCATTAAATAAAGAAGTGGACCTCACTATTTTTTTTTAGTAAATAAAGAGTTGGACCTCACCTGCCATTCTATATGACCAAAAACTTAAATTCCAAGAGAAAAATACCGAAATTTTTAAATAAATCTCATTAATTAGATATTCTATGCATAGGTACTCATCTGGAAAAATCATACGTACAGAGTTACAAATAATATATATTTTCTTACTTGTACATTATTGAAAAAGGAACATTATCGATGAAGAAGTAAATTTAGTATTTACTTCGAAAAGTACTAAATAAAGATGATTTTAAGGCATGTGATTTGGGCAAATTTTATTTCAAAGAAAATGATAAGTACTTAATTACTCTAATTACTATGTCAAGTGAGTTGGCCAATTGAATGTAGAAAAGAATTGGGCCTCAAAATTTTTTTTTCCCCAGTGTATAAAGAGTTGGACCTCACTTTTTTTTAGCAAATAAATAATTTTTTTTCAGTAAATAAAGAATTGTACCTCACTTCTTCTTTTTCAGTAAATAAGGAGTTGGACCTCGCTTGCCATTCTTTTGTAGCAGAAACTTAAATTCGAAGAGAAAAATACCGAAATTTTTAATTAAGTATAATATGGTTAATTAGATATTCTATGCATAGATACTCATCTGGAAAAATCATATCGAGTTGCAAATAATATATATGGCCAAAATTAGGTATGTAAAAGTTGAGATTACTTAAAAGGGCTTACACAAAATTAGAGAGTAAAATCAAATGAATATATAATGTAAAAAATCAATAAATAAGCAGAATAAAATATTTTGATGTAATATATATATATATATATATATATATATATATATATATATAATTCAAAGAAATATTTATTTTTACTAATATATTTATTTAAAAAATCAAATAAAATATAATGTAAAAAAATTATATATCTATATATATGTGTGTGTGTGTTTGTGTATAAAGTCAAGTGCCAAATCATATTCCTATGAATAATTACTGAATACTAATACAAGTATACAAATAAATATAAAAATACTATATATTTTATGTACGGAATAAACTATTTTATTTTTTACAGATGTACCAAAGCTTTCATTCTTAAAAGCGTATATAATAGGTATAGACATTTAGGTGTATATATATTCATCTTATTGATATTTAATTTTATTCTTTTTTTTTTGATAAATTAATATTTAATTATTTGATCACGTGAGTATGGAAAAATAAATTAATAACATAATTTGTAAATCACTTCTATGTTTTAGAAATTTTTAATATTTCTATAAAAAATATTATTGTATATATACACAAGACACAACATCTCGCACATGGAAATGCAGAGTCTCTGAAACACACTATGATACAAGTAGAATTTTTAAAGAAAGATAAATTTAATTAATTTATTATTATTAGTATTAAAGAAATATAATTTATATACGAGGGAGAGAGCCCTTAGAGAGAGAGAGAATGAGAAGAAAAAAATATATACAAACAGAAATTATAACGAGAAAAAAAATATAATATAAATAGAGTATTTAGTTTGGTGGTTTTGCACCCAATGACCTATTGGAAACTAGTTTCATAGCATCAATCGGCACATAATTGACTTAGCATCAACCGGCACATAATTGACTAACTCTTCCTTTTTGATCCAGACAGTCTTCACTTTCAATATTTGAAAAGATTTTCAGTTTTAACTTTCTTCTCATGCAAATTCTTAACTTTAGAATTTTTTTTGTTGAAACAAAATTCTGACTTTTCTCAGCATACATCATATTTTTACATGAAACACATGAGAATGAACATCAGAATAACTTCTTCTTCTTTTTTCCTTCTAAAACAATAATGTTAACTATGTCTAGCCCTACCACAAAAAGTGCAATGCAACACTTTAGGCACATGAGATATATTAGAATGCTATGAATTAAACAATTTAGGATCAAGCATGTTCTGACTAACAAGTTTCACAAACCTAACTAACAGGTTCACAAAAATTGTTTTACCCTCATTACTAGATAAACCCTTAACAAATCCTAAGCTCATTTTATCATTCACATTCTTGCCAATATTTATCATCTTATTCAGTTTGACTTGTCTAGATATAAAAGTAATCAATTTTTCTTGTGATTTTCTCAACTCAACACCAAGAAATTCAATTTTAGAAATAAGAGAATCTTTTACAACGTTAGCTATACTTACCTCACCTTCAAAATATTTGATTTTTCCTTTGAGATCAGAGATGAATTAATTACTTTTGACAATTCTCAATTTTACTTTCATAAACTTGTTTTTTCAGTTCATCTCTTTCTTCTCTCGCTTGTTTAAGTTATTTTGCCAATTTCTTGATAGCCTATTTTACTTCTATAGCTTCTACAAACATTTTTTTAGTTGATCTTTATCAATCTCATTCTCTTGAACTTGTTTATCACGGACTTCTTCATCTTCATCGTCTAAAATATCAGAATCAAACAAAGTAACAACATGAGAACCTTTATCAAGAAAAACAACAAAAGAAAAATTATTACAGTCATCATGAGAGGATTCATTATCACTATGAGTATTATTCTCAAAAACTAAAACTTTCATAGCCTTTTGGAAGCTCTTTTCACTTGAAGTTTCATGAGGTGGCAGATTTTAGTAAGGGTACTTTTGTACTATAGCTTTTCCCATATATATTCATATACTCTATACATGTATATTTAAATATAATATAATTGTAAATTTGCAAAGTATTTAGGGGAGTTTAGTCTTTTAATTTAATTCTTTAGGTTAAAGAGCTCTTTTAACAAAGTCAAATGGTATTTAAGTCATTTTATATGGTGTCAAAGCTCTGCATGTGACAGTTGGGCTGTAATTGAAAGAACAAACGTTTGTAATATGAGTAATAGTAATTTTTTAAAGTTGTTTCAATGTAATATTATGGTATGTGATTTGAACACAATAATTTAAGGAAAAGGATAAAGTAATCACTACAAGAAATTAGGGTTCTTGCCACAAGACACTTTGTGGCAGAAACCTTCAAATTTCGTGGCGAAAGCCTTTTGGCCACAAGAAATAGCCTTGTGGCTCAGTTGTGGAAGTGGCCCCGTCACAGATTGCTAATAACCATGACTAAAAATTTTCATGGCAAAATGTGGAACTTTTGCCACAAAATTTGAACTCATGGTAAAATACCTTCTTTCGGCACAAGCTATTTCGTAGCTAAATAACAATACTTTCGTGGCAATTAGCAACCTTGATATAGTAATTAATCGTGGCTAATTTAATACTTTTGCAACGAAAATATATATCGTGGCTAATTTAACCCTTTTCCCACGGAATTTATTCGTGGCTATAATTCTAATTGCCCACGAATATATGTCGTGGCAAATATCGGCCACGGAGTTCATTCGTGGCTATAATTATAATTGCCCACGAATATGTGTTGTGGCAAATATCCAAAATAGGCCACGGAGTACTCATTCGTGGCTATAATTCTAATTGCCCACGAATATATATCGTAGCAAATATCCAAAATAAGCCATGGAATTCATTCGTGGATAATTCTAATTGCCCACGAATATATGTTGTGGCCATTACCCAAAATAGGCCCATTTTTTCAATATATTAATTTTTTTTTGAATTTATATATATATATATATATATTAATAACATATTAATATGGCACCAATTATAATTTTATAACCTATAAATTATTAACTTTATAAACAATATCAAAAATAAAATTTAATCACACATCAAAATGATTATGCAAATAAAGAAATACTTGATATTATATACCACACCAACCAAAAAGTATTGTTTACAACATATATAATAAAGCCCATCGCGCAAAAAAACAGGAGTCTTAGCATCTGGACAAAAACAAGCTAGTATCCTTATCCGAGATCTTAGACAAAAATAAGATATAGAATCCTAAACGAAGGATTCAAAGATCTGGACATAAACAAAAAGAGCTTGAATTCTTATAGCATGAGCCTGTCCAACAATCTGCAAAATCAACATTGAATAAATACAATTAGTGCCTATGTAAACAAAAATGAACCCAAAACTAAGTTTTCAAAATATACTACATGAAAGAAAAAAAATATAAATAGAAAATAAAAACACCAATAGAAAAGATTTATCAACTCATTAAAGATAAGGAAAAAGTATAAATAAATAAATAAACCATAATATTATTAAGATTTATCATTGACTTACTTTGTGAAACAAAACTAATCATATTACTTTTTACGTTATTCCTCGCTACACTACAACAAAAATGATTATTAACAATGTGGCATTTACAAGATACATAGTCTAAGTGTTGTTAATTATCTTTTGCAAGATACTCATTATTTTAGTCCACAACGCTTTTAGACCCTTGTTAATGTTTTATTACATGCACTCTCCCATATCTTTTGCAAAAATGAATTCTTGTAACATGGATCAATCGAGAATCTAGAAACCGATGATGTACAATTAGTACATATGTCAATTAGAAATATGAATCCAAAGATGGATTCTAAAAACAGTTCATCATAAAGAAAAAAGTTCCATTAAGAAGCACTAAAAATTGAATCTTCCATTTAAGCATATATGTGTGATCCCATTACAACACTAATATATTGTGTGCAGAATATTAATATATATTGTCTCCATGCAACATTAAGCATATAAAATTTACCGAGCCTAACCAAATCCGCCCGAGCCCAAACACGTATCTAAAATGACGAGCTAGGGAATAAAAGGATTAATAATTAAATTGATTTAGTCATGTTAGAAAAAATATATTTTTTTTTAAGTGAAAAAAAAAGTTACTTAACTGGGCGGCTCAAACCTTAAGAGTTAGGCAGTCGCCTAAAGCTCCAAAATGTTTTTACTTTTATGTAATATATAATCTTTCTAAAAATTTTATTTCCTTCCAATAAAAAAAATTAAATAGTGGGCCAAAAAATTTCTATACTTTTCTCAATTATAAAAGTCCCAAAAAATTTATTTCCATATATTAAAATCTTCCTAAAAATTTTGGGAGGGAATTTGTTGAATGCTATTTCTTCACGAGTTTCAGTGAGATGAAGTTTAGGTGGGCCAGTGGGAGTTGGCCTTTTCTTTTTTGGTAATTCTTCTTCATTGCAGTTAAGTGCGCAGTCTTGTATACTTCACGTGTAATTGGTTGCATATTATCTAGCATCTTGTTTATATATTTGTATTTATCAACACCAAAAAAAAAAAAAAAAGGCTTTGTTTTACCACAAAATCTGCCTACCAACAGCATTTTTTTTATTCAAGTAACCAATTAGCAGCAGTTTTATTGTAATGCAAGAGTCCTTTTTCCTATAAAAAATGCTAGTTAGAATATCATCTATTCCAAAGTTCCAGACAAAAAATTTGTGTGTAACTTGGTCTGATTCAACCTAAGTGACAAAACCAACATGTACTTTGGTTGAAAGCACAGATAACTACTCAACTTAAGAAAACATTCCTTGTACTTTCAACCATGTGTAATCTAAAATAGGGTAAAGTGCAAAAAGCCCCCCTTGAACTTTGCTCTCTCTCCCTAAAAACCCCCCTAAACTATTTTTGTTACAATTAACCCTTTACACTATCAATTTTTTTGCAAAAATTACCCATCCCTGAAATTCCATTTGTTTTCTCCGGCCAATTAGGCGCGTGATGAACATATGCCAGCCCTCTATTTTTAAAATGACAAAGCTACCCTTATACTATTAAATGTATAAAATCAAAATAAAAAAATAATAAAAAAAACCCCAAATTATTGAAACCCTAAAAATCGAGACTTTTTTCGCCGTTTTGCAAGATCTCTACGAGCCACACAACCGTCACAAACCAAACCTGTACACACAGAGAGAAATATTGTAACAGAGCTTATCTACAAAACCAAAGATAAAGAAAGCTTCAACAAGCTCAACAAAACCTTCGTTTCTCTCACTATAAATCAAAGAAATTTCACTTATAAGGGTTTGTAGATCACATACAGTGCTTCAATTTGTGAATCTACAATGCCTTGCAGTTGCAGATAATCAAAACGGTGAACATCGACGATTTGCAAGCTTAGGGTTCGAATGGGCAGAGGCAAGGCTTCAATTGCTGCTATAGATTTCACTATTTCGCGTTGCCAGGAAGAAACAGAGGAGACCCAAATGGTTTACAGAGAATTAGAGGTATAGATTAAGGATTAGTGTTTACTAATTTGGCCCCAATAAAGTGAGAAGGTTTTAACCAGGTGATAAATTTAATCATAGAAATTGATTTTGGCATTGAACTATGTTTTCTTATTACATGGTTGATTTGAACGTAGCGAATGAAGTATGTGTGGATAAGATAGATTGATGGAGATTGGGTTAAGCTAAGTTGCAGAGATTTATTTATTTAATTTTTTTTGGTCGAATATGTTGGAAAGAGGGATGTATATATATATATATATATATAGTGAGAGAGACGTTCAGTGAGGACTGAGGAGAGATGATATATATGTGTGTGTGTGTATATATAGAGAGTGAAAGATGTGAGAGAGAATAGATGTGGTGTTTAGGTAGGTTAGGTGTTTTGATTGACCAGCATCAAGAATTTTGAAAATCAAGGATTGCAGATGGGTAAATTATGTAGTATAAATGATTCCTCCGCTTCCACCACTTTGATCCCAACAATCAATTCCTTGGCTTCATTTGTGCTTTCAGTCAATCAATTCGCGGCCACGAGATCTCCTATTCTTAGAACTGTTTTCGGCCACTCCTATCAAAATGAAAGTTTTTCCGTTAAAACCGGTGAGAGCGCAGCCTCAAACTCCGTTACCGCCGATGCCGATGAGAAGCTCTAAGAATCAACAAGCACCAAAACTGGTGAGAGCCAACCTCAAACTCCATGATCACCGGCACTAAGTGAAGTCTCATTCCAGTGAACCACAAACAAACGTTTTTTATGTGAATCATACAGACCTAAGGCGACACCTTTTTGGTCGACAATGTCGTCGACGGTGGGAAAACTAGAGCGTAGAGAGAGAGAGAAAGCCTTGTGGTTAAGGCCGTGTTTGGCGGGCTAAAATGAGTGATGGTTTGGTGATAAGGATGAGGTAGATAAGGCCATGTTTGGCGCGCTCAGAAGGGTAATATTGTAATTCTCTTTTTCTGGTGCCGGAGACCTCACTTGATGTCTTTAACTGTAACTTTATCATAGTTCAGGGAGGCAATTTTTAATTCAGGGGGGTTTTGTGCAATTGGCTAAAAGTTCAGGGGGTTTTTTTGCACTTTACCCTCTAAAATATATAGAAGTTTATATATGCATTATGTGTGCGTGTGTGTGTGTGAATAAGATAGATCCTGGAAAATATTTATAATGTTTAGATAAATGGATCTTTAACAGAACAAGTTTTATTTGAACATAATGAGGCGGCTAACATATGAATCATATGATAACCCCATACTTCCAGGAAGAAATATTCATGCATGTGAGATTGTCGTATAGTCAACAGCACACCAACTTTAACCAACCTAAATCTTAACTTAGGTTGGTCCAATTTATCTTCATGACATCTTTTGTGTTCTAGTGACAGAACACCAACTTTAACCACCCAAAACTTAAGTTGGTTCAATATTCTCCATACCATTTTTGTGTTCTAGTGATCCAGGATGAACCTTACAAAATCAACAAAGTTTCCAAGATCTTTTGCTTGATTTGAAGCCCCACTATACTCAACCATGGAAAATCAAAATCCGGTAACCCACATCATATTCAGGTAATTGCACTCTTGTCAACTTAACATCATATGACCGAGAGGCTAAGAGGTGTGGTTACAAATTGGACAAGGCTGGACTTTTCTAACAAAAAATCAGAACAAGAGAATGGGATTTATTGAGAAAAAAAGAACAAATTTCAAGGTCCCAGCTTAGACAATGGTGACAAATCACTTGGATCATCCAAACTCCTGGAGTCATAAAATTAACTAATCTTCTTCTAGGGGCTTCAAGCAAAAATAAGGCTTGGGAAAATATTCCACCTTGACTGAGCTTAAGCTGAATAGAGCTTAGCTAGACTCACCTACTGAAGGGAGACTCTGAAAACAAAGAAAACTTCCCATTTTAGCTATTTGGATTTACAATAAATACAGTTAGAGTCATCAAAGAGCAAGAACAAAATTTAGCAAAGGTGGATACTTACTGCCTTACTAACGATAGACATGGCAGCCTCCCTGGTTAAGCGTAAACCATGTGCAGCCTTTCTCAAAGAGTTCTTGATTTCAGCATCATATCCATCTACTCTAGCAGCAATGGCATCCTTCAAAACCTGGAAAAGCAGCCTGATTAAAATAACTTAACAAACTTGTCAGCATTATGACAAGAAGGCATCTGCAATATTACTCTAGTACATACAAGACAATCACATTGTTAGTATAATAGTATCAGAATCAACATCTGCAACCTACATGATTTAGAAATATATAGGTCCCTGTGACAGATGGATATCAATAGAAGATAATAATAAAACTAATTTACATAATGAAATTTTTGGAGAACAATGTAATACCCCTAATTTTAAAAGAATAGTCTCAGTATTTATTTATTTGTTTTAATTATATTTTTAATTATTTAATTGATTATTTGACTAATTGTTTATGTATTTAATTGAATTAGGTATTACTTGATTATTTGATTATGTGTCTATGTATTATTTGTATTTGTCTATGTGTTAATTGTTTAATTAGATTACGTACTTAAATGGTATTTTGATTAATTGTAAATTAAATGTTTTCGTTTCTTTTATTATTTTATTTTATTTTTCTTTTATGGTTATGGTTAGTGGTAATTGGCCAACCAATTGGGTCCCATGGACTACTTGGATAGAAGGTTGGATGTGTATGGATTATTACCCGTGAATAGTTGTGTATGTATATATATAGATATATATTATATACATATATAAAAAGGAAAGTAATTTATTAATTACTTTTATGGTAACTTGGATAGTAATATTTAATCTGATGTATATGTTTTATATTTAAATAATAAAAATATACATAGATTTGATACATGTTATATTTTAAGTTACTTTATAATATTATGGTAATTTAAGTATTATTGGATAATCCATTAATAAATAATGGGATGCGTATAATTTATTAATTTAATAAAGATATACATAAATTATATACGTAACATATTTTACTTACCTTTTTAATATTTTAATATTTATTTTTTTAAGTTGACTTGGATTGGGAAAAGGGTTAGGGTTATTTTATTTAGCCTATAAATATATAGTTATAGGTTATAAAAGGGGGTGAGAAATATTCATGTGATATATTCTAGAGAGAGAGAGTTAGAGAGGGAAGGAGGAAAAGGAAGGAATGAGGAGAAAAACCCTATAGAGAGAAGATCAAGGAAGAAGAAGTTTAACTTTCAATCCGAAAGTTTAAGGCAAGTTCTTCTTCTATCTCTTTCCCTTTGATTCGTGTTTCTATACATGCCTAGGAAATTTCAGGATTTATTAAACACTTAAAATTAAATAATTATGCATGTTTAATTGGATTAGAACATAGGTTTTATGAATTTGGTTCATAACTGTTCTTGTGTTATGAATTGATAAATGCATAATTTTGATTTGATTTCCGGTGTAAATTTTTACATGTTTAAATTATGTATATTTCATATCTGTGGAATGATGGAACGTAGAAACATGCCTAGGATTCCTGAACATTAAATAGGAACTAGGTTTGGGTTTAAATAAATTTAAATAGACTCAATCATAATGATGCTTGCTATTTGAATGTTTTAAACAAACGAATGAATTTAATCTTTTAATATGTTTTAACAATTGAGATTAAATGTGTAGGATGAATTGGATATGGAGAATGCTTATTTGACGGTATAATAAAATATCATCATATGTATAAGATTCAGTTTATGTAGGACATATGATATAGGAAACTTAAATAAATAACAAGTCATTCATATTTTGTGATAACTTGATATCATATTATCATAGTTATTTCTGGATTATTTGATGTATTTTCTTAATCGTTACATCAATTGTTGAATTGTGTGATTTAATGCACCGGTATGGGACGGTGGCATTCTAGGAACGGATTAACTTATCAGTTAAGTCCTACCTATTTTATATAAGGGAATGGATTAACTAAAATGTTAAGTCCTACTTATATTCAAGTCAGGTCAGCTGAACAAGTTGAATGACTTATGGAGGATTAATTTATTATATAAGGGAATGGATTAACTAAAATGTTAAGTCCTACTTATATTCAAGTCAGGTCAGCTGAACAAGTTGAATGACTTATGGAGGATTAATTTATACCGGATAGGATGGTTACTAGATTATATATATATATAAGTATGGTACCATGATATGAGCTTGAGTTTCAGGATCAGTGGTTAGGGTGCGTATATCGCCAGGGATGTGTAACTAGATATGGTGTAGTTGTGTACTCTGGTAGGTCTAGGTATTCATGCTCACTATATGTGCGTTTTGCATGTTGCCTACTATTCAGGTTGAGACAACCCTATAGTCTAGTGAGGTTCCTTTAGTGTGTGTATATATATATATACGGACTACTAGTTACTGTTGGATTGACTAGGATGTATACGTGTATCGGATCTCTGCTTGGACTGTAATAGAGTAGAACTTGTTTGTGGGCCTGACCCACCATTATTTTTCAGGTGTTCGTCAGGAGTAGAGGTTGTTCGTGCTGGGCAGGGATCAGTCTACTTCATTCTTCCGATGCTACATAGGAGTTCCTTTATGATTCAGTTTCCTGATTTAGACAGTTATTGCTGTCATTTGTTTAGTTTGGATTTTCTAGGGGTCCACACAGTATGGATTCCCGAGTTGTATTTTGGAGGATCAATTGTATCAGAATAGTTTATTAATTAATGAAAATATATTCTGAGGTTTATTATTAGATTATCATTTTAGTTTCTTTTCAGCAGTTTATTTATTCTTCTTTATTCTCTTGTACTCTGTGTTCGTTTATTATCAGATTGTTTTGATATCCTCGAATATTCGGGCGTGGGCCTGGCCAACCCGCATTCAGAAATCCGGGGGGTATCACAGTTGGTATCAGAGCACTCCAGGTTCAAGTGTCCTTAGGAGTGTCTTTCTTTATGTGACTTCCGCGTTGCATCTCTTAAAACTTAGAGCCCGTATTAGGATTCATTGTACTCTATTTACGGTTTGTTAAGAGGAGCTGATGTCAATTATATTCTATAGTCATAGAATGGTTGGCACTAGGAAAAGGATGAGTTCATGGCGAAAGCGATAAAGACCCAAAGGAGTAAAGGAGTACGTTATCGATTTCGTTGCCAGAAGGCAGAGTTAATGATCGATGTTTAGGTTCGTTTGGCGTTACTTTAAAAGTATAAGCCAAGGAAGGATTTAGGTGTACGTGATAGGTCACCGCATATCAGGGCCAACACGACTTCAGTTGATCTCAAAAAGGAGACAAGCGAGGAGTAGGAGCTGAAGAGGATCCTAATGGAGGAGATTTATGTGCATCCAATACAGAGGGTACTAAATCTTGAAGATGGATGATCGCGCGAGGTGATCTGAATTGCTAGTAGTATAGCGAATGTTATTAGTAGAATTGGAGTTGATCAATCTACAAATAATTAAGCTTTCTTACCATCTCTAAAAGAGATATATAAAAAGTATTGTTCAGGAGTTTGGGGATCGGATGTGTTCTTATCAGAATGAAATACATAATTTTTAAATCACATACAAGAGGGCATTGGTATTATGTTGTGACTTTCTAATTCGATTTATAAAGTCAAGTAAGACAGTTTACATTCCGCATATAAGGAGGATGAGGGTTAAGCTCTTGGTATTTGCTTAGGAAAACATTTGTGCTTTTAAGCGATATTTTAAAGGATATGTTTCGAGGTTGAATGATTATTTACGAAACTATAAAAGGAAATTTTGAAACAATCTAGTAAGGTTGATTTCAAATGAGACTTTCTTTTCTAGAAAGAACGATGTCCTAAGTAGGAGTATATTTTGTTCTCTTTATATCAAGTTCCGTTTGGTGGAAGCAATTAAGGAAGTGGATGCTCTTAACAACCGATAAGATATTTAAATCTTTCAGTTCGTTGATGAGTTATCAATTAAATGTATAGCAGGTGTAATAATAACACTTGTTATTACCAAGGTAGTTCAGGAGGTCAATTTTAAATATTGGAGCTGACCCTAGAGAAGGAGTTTAAGGTACTAGAGGAGAGTTAATAGTTTCTGTAAAAAGTGATATGACGGTCGGGCGACTGAGATGAAAATTTATAATTTTTCTTGGTACACCCAAATGGTTAAAAGGTACATCACGATATTAAATGTCAGTTTTGGTGAACAGGTACGGATAGGGACGTGTATATAATTGCCCTAAGTGTAAAACTTACTACAAAGGTGGAAAGTTGATCATCGGATATCATAGGAATCTTTAGCCACTTCCTATAACAAATATGGAAGTTGAACTAAACAGGAGTGACGGTCGTTGGGAATGATCGACATTGATTTGGAATTTCAATTTTTCATATGGAATCTGAGTGGTGGATTGAGAAAGATCGCTTGAGGACATAAATTTGAGTGATGCTTATTTTAGAACTTCATAGTAGTTTTATAGTTCAGTGATAGTGGTGTTATAGCATGTGGATGTCCATATTAGTGGATGTAAAGTGCTATTTCGAAAGAACTTTATGAAGATTTTGGAGCAGCAGCTCTACTTCATATCTATAGACGGAAGAATTAATCGAGAGATTAAATTAGACCATAAAGGATGTGTTTGAGGTATATATCCTAGATTTTCATGGATAGTTGGAACTGTTTACTTCACTTGTCGGAATTTTATCTGTGATATTGTTGGCACAAGGAGGTTAGTGTGACAACTTTGGAGGTTTTGTATCTTTCACAATGCATACCTCTCATTTATTGGTTGGAAATGGAAGTATGGGTTGTACAATCAGACCTTGACTTCATTTAAAAATATGTCGAAAAGAGATACTTCCCTTTGTACTGAACTGCGCGCGGTTAGGAGGCGACAGTGGGATGTTGTAAATAGTTGAACTCTTATACTAGAGTTTTTTTATAAGGGAGTAGTTTGCTCGTTCTGTTTTTCATGTAGGAAGAACGGTGATTTTTGGAGAAATGTCAATTTTATTTATTACATTGACTTTTAGAGATTGTGTTTCGCAATTGAGGCAGTCACCTCTGAATTAGCATTACCAAATTATCAGCGTTGGGTGCATAGGAGTTTGTGCGTATATTCTATGGCACTTGGAGGTATGTAGATTATTCACTTGTCGACATAGGAGGATTACGTTGATACAATCTATGCATTGTATGATTATTGTGTTTCTTAAAATATAGGAACCCTGTATACCATTTGGTATATTGGAGTTAAGTGGAGCCCTCATAGTGAAGTTGCATCTACTTAGGACTAAGAGGATGTTTTTTTGCTCATAATTTTCAAGCATAATGGAAGAAAGTAAGGGCGAATTCCGAGGACGGAATTCCTTTTGTTAGGGGGGAAGAATGTAATACCCCTAATTTTAAAAGGATAGTCTCAGTAATTATTTATTTGTTTTAATTATATTTTTAATTATTTAATTGATTATTTGACTAATTGTTTATGTGTTTAATTGAATTAGGTATTACTTGATTATTTGATTATGTGTCAATGTATTATTTGTATTTGTCTATGTGTTAATTGTTTAATTAGATTACGTACTTAAATGGTATTTTGATTAATTGTAAATTAAATGTTTTCGTTTCTTTTATTATTTTATTTTATTTTTCTTTTATGGTTATGGTTAGTGGTAATTGGCTAACCAATTGGGTCCCATGGACTACTTGGATAGAAGGTTGGATGTGTATGGATTATTACCCATGAATAGTTGTGTATGTATATATATAGATATATATTATATACATATATAAAAAGGAAAATAATTTATTAATTACTTTTATGGTAACTTGGGTAGTAATATTTAATCTGATGTATATGTTTTATATTTAAATAATAAAAATATACATAGATTTGATACATGTTATATTTTAAGTTACTTTATAATATTATAGTAATTTAAGTATTATTGGATAATCCATTAATAAATAATGGGATGTGTATAATTTATTAATTTAATAAAGATATACATAAATTATATACTTAACATATTTTACTTACCTTTTTAATATTTTAATATTTATTTTTTTAAGTTGACTTGGATTGGAAAAAGGGTTAGGGTTATTTTATTTAGCCTATAAATATATAGTTATAGGTTATAAAAGGGGGTGAGAAATATTCATGTGATATATTCTAGAGAGAGAGAGTTAGAGAGGGAATGAGGAAAAGGAAGGAATGAGGAGAAAAACCCTGTAGAGAGAAGATCAAGGAAGAAGAAGTTTAATTTTCAATCCGAAAGTTTAAGGCAAGTTCTTCTTCTATCTCTTTCCCTTTGATTCGTGTTTCTATACATGCTTAGGAAATTTCAGGATTTATTAAACACTTAAAATTAAATAATTATGCATGTTTAATTGGATTAGAACATAGGTTTTATGAATTTGGTTCATATCTATTCTTGTGTTATGAATTGATAAATGTATAATTTTGATTTGATTTCCGGTGTAAATTTTTACATGTTTAAATTATGTATATTTCATATCTGTGGAATGATGGAACGTAGAAACATACCTAGGATTCCTGAACATTAAATAGGAACTAGGTTTGGGTTTAAATAAATTTAAATAGACTCAATCATAATGATGTTTGCTATTTGAATGTTTTAAACAAACGAATGAATTTAATCTTTTAATATGTTTTAACAATTGAGATTAAATGTGTAGGATGAATTGGATATGGAGAATGCTTATTTGACGGTATAATAAAATATCATTATATGTATAAGATTCAGTTTATGTAGGACATATGATATAGGAAACTTAAATAAATAATAAGTCATTCATATTTTGTGATAACTTGATATCATATTATCATAGTTATTTCTGGATTGTTTGATGTATTTCTTTAATCGTTACATCAATTGTTGAATTGTGTGATTTAATGCACCGGTATGGGACGGTGGCATTCTAGGAACGGATTAACTTATCAGTTAAGTCCTACCTATTTTATATAAGGGAATGGATTAACTAAAATGTTAAGTCCTACTTATATTTAAGTCAAGTCAGCTGAACAAGTTGAATGACTTATGGATGATTAATTTATTATATAAAGGAATGGATTAACTAAAATGTTAAGTCCTACTTATATTCAAGTCTAGTCAGCTGAACAAGTTGAATGACTTATGGAGGATTAATTTATACCGGATAGGATGGTTACTAGATTATATATATATAAGTATGGTGCCATGATATGAGCTTGAGTTTCAGGATCAGTGGTTAGGGTACGTATATTGCCAGGGATGTGTAACTAGATATGGTGTAGTTGTGTACCCTGGTAGGTCTAGGTATTCATGCCCACTATATGTGCGTTTTGCATGTTGCCTACTATTCAGGTTGAGACAACCTTATAGTCTAGTGAGATTCCTTTAGTGTGTATATATATATATATACGGACTACTAGTTACTGTTGGATTGACTAGGATGTATACGTGTATCGGATCTCTGCTTGGACTGTAGTAGAGTAGAACTTGTTTGTGGGCCTGACCCACCATTATTTTTCAGGTGTTCGTCAGGAGTAGAGGTTGTTCGTGCTGAGCAGGGATCAGTCTACTTCATTCTTTCGATACTACATAGGAGTTCCTTTATGATTCAGTTTCCTGATTTAGACAGTTATTGCTGTCATTTGTTTAGTTTGGATTTTCTAGGGGTCCACACAGTATGGATTCCCGAGTTGTATTTTGGAGGATCAATTGTATCAGAAGAGTTTATTAATTAATGAAAATATATTCTGAGGTTTATTATTAGATTATCATTTTAGTTTCTTTTCAGCAGTTTATTTATTCTTCTTTATTTTCTTGTACTCTGTGTTCGTTTATTATCAAATTGTTTTGATATCCTCGGGTATTCGGGCGTGGGCCTGGCCAACCCGCATTCAGAAATCCAGGGGGTATCACAAACAAGCATACAAGGGATGAAGATTTCAAGCTCTTCATGAGTACATCAATCAAATTCCTCCAGGGAGATTTTCATATTTCGACCAAAAGAAATGTAAGAAATAAAATCTCTCTAAGCCCCAAATTTTTTGGGCACAATCCAATTCCAAGATAGTATTATCTCTGGCTGACTGGCATTGTAAATAAACATTTCTGTCCAAAACTATTGATGGAACCTAGGAATCCTTTCTTTTATTTATTTTTTTGGTGAGGAATCTTTCTCCAATCTGCAAATTAGTCAATTGAAAATGGCAACCAACCAATTCACACAATGAGAAGTCAAAATTATAGATTTGGCAACATTTTGGAGTTTTTGGCCTTTCGAGGCCACAAAAAGAAATCAAATTGCTGCACCATGAAGTTCTAAATACCCCTAATTTATTGTATAGTCAATAAAGTGATATATTAATATCAAAGATTAATTCACATAAATACTCATAAAATCACTTCCAATGGCACACTCCTTTAACCGTAAGATTGAACTCAAAATAAAATATAGTCTTACATCAAAGTTTAAACCATAGATGAAACATCTAATTTCAGCACTGCATATCAAGGATTAAACAAAAGAAGTACATGAATATATAGTTTTCAATATAACATATCCTAATTAACATATAATGGGTCTATTATATTTTCTAATTGCAATCAAATGTAGTTACATAATAGGTAATGACATTTTCTTGAATAAAACAAATTTTCAATTGGTTTTCCCTTAAACTTTTATCACTTACTTGCTGGAGGATTGAATGGCAGATCAATGGAATTTTAACATTGTAAAAGAAGATTTAAGTCTTGAATCAGTACGGAAACAGAGAAACACAAATAAAATTAAGACAAAATTATATATATTCCAAGCTAATAATTAGTTGAACAAAAATATTGTGCCAGAGATAGATAGATATATATATATATATATATATATATATATCGCACATCTCATCAAAAACTTCATTAACAACAATGAACTAAAAGAGCAAGAAATCACGTTCATCTCAGAGTGTGCGCTTATGTGTGTGGTTGTGTTTGTATGTGTGCGAATTATATATAGAGAGAGAGCGCGAGAGAAATATAGAGAAAAAGAAAGACCTGGTAAAGGATATCCTGAGAGAGATTGAACCGAGTGGGTAACAGATTCCGAGTACTGAAACCAAGTGAAAGGTTCGTGCTTTGATCTGAAGTAGAATACAGGAAGAGAGAACTAGGGCATTAGCTTAGTTTTGAGAGACAGAACAGACGTAGAAAGCTAGGGCATGATCTTATTCGTCTTGAGAAACAGTAAAGTTATCTACTATAAGGTTTCTCTCACTTGGGTTATACCATTCAAGTCTCACCAAAATCAGTGGCGCTAAAAATTTCCCGGTAAAATTTTGGGGAGATATGTTTTTGGGCTTTAAGATGGCACGGTCCCCAAAAGCTAAAAAAAAAAAGGGACACTAATACCCCCTTAATCTTATTTTTGAATTTTTAATTAAGTGAAAATATATATTTGTAAAGAAGCTTGAAAGTTTAATTATTAGCCATTAGCCTATTAGACTACTAAGTTTAGTTATTTTTGAATTATTAATTAAATAATGTATTTAATTAGTATATATTTTATATTTTAACTTTGTCCATTATGCAAAAAAATAAGAAAAATAATTTGATAGTTTTTCACTTTTTGTGTAGAACAATTTTTTTAAACCAATTAGATCTTCTAAACTCATGTATTCCGAAATCAATGATGAGGAATTTCATGTGACCGACAAAAGATCAATTAGAGTATACTTACATGTAATAGTAATTATATTGTTTTAAAATTTAAAATTAACCATTGTATCTAGCTCAGTAGCAATTAATTATTTTTACTAAAAAATCTCAATCTCAATATTGATTCAAAATGATTAATTAATATGTAACTGAATAATTCATAGAAGAAATTCACGCACCTATTTCCTTTGGGATTTAAACCCTCACCATCCACTATGGATGTCAAAGAGTTGCCACTTAGACTACAAGTAAATATAATAAAGAAAATTAATTATGTAAATATTTTTTGTTAAATATAATAAGGAGAGAATGAGAAATTAGCATCCCAATAATAAAACCACTTTTTGTTGTTTTGCTTCTCAATATATTTTGTGATTTTTAAAATAATGAAACCATTTTTTGTTGTTTTCCTTCTCAATATATTTCGTGATTTTTAATATATATATATATATAAACCTAATTGGCAGTATTTTTAGTCCAATTTTTTGAAAAATATTTTATAAAATATTTTAAGCTATTTAAATAATTAAACTATTTTGTTAAGTAGTGTGATATGAACTATAAATATCATATAAATCAAACTAATTTTCATATATTTAAGTAAGTTAATTTAAATAAAAATTAATTATAAACTCTAAATATACATAATCTTATTTTTAATATATTTAATTTTCAAAATTTAGATTGCATATATGATAGGTAATTTGATAGAAAATATAAATTTTTTTAAAAAACAAACATCTAAAAAAATAAAAATAAAAATCATGTTTAAAATTATTTGAAGTATCAATAAGTGTGTTTATGCTATACACACTAATTGATAAATAAATTAAGAATACATCAAACATTCTCCAATGATTGGATAAAGGACAACTTTTGTGAGCTGGAAATTTAACTTTTTCGCATTGGAGAAAGTTCGATCGATCAAACCTTGGACTTGGATTGATCGAACATGGCTGAGATCTGTCGAACTTAGGCTGGATCGATCCTCAATGGCTGCGCCTTTTTGGATAAAAACAAATCTGAGATATTTTGAAGATATTTTTGAAAAAAGGGCAAAAGCGGTTGGTAGGGTGGTACAGCTGGATAAGATCTGGCATCTGGATAAGGACAAGAAGGTTCGATTGATCGAAGAATGATGTTGGATCGATCGAACTTTTGAGATTTCTGAAAATTGCATCATGGCTTGGATCTATCTTGAAGTGCTGAGATTGATGGAGGAAGATGCTGAAATTCCACCTTTGCTTCCTTTTTGCTCCACTTTGCTCCTTTCTTTGATTCATCACAGAATTGCTTCATTTCTGCTCTTATTTGGCTGAGTTAGCTTATTTAGGGGATAAGTACCTGAAAATAGAAATAACACGAAATCAATCTAAGGCGGGAAAATAAGATAGGTAAAGGTCTTAGAATACTTAAGCTTAAGAGGTTTAAATGCGCTTTCAGCGCTCATCAATGATATTTTACTAATAGGCTCATAGCCTTGCACACAAAAGTATCACACTACGTTTTTACAATATACTTAAAAGTCATCCTCTAGATGCTTTATATATAGGATAATGATTCAGTCCTGCCCATCAAGATAAATTGTATCGTGCTGTCATACCCCCAGATTTCCGGATGCGGGTTGGCCAGGCCCACGCCCGATTACCCGAGGATATCAAAACAATTAGCAATAATCGAACACAGAATAATTATATCAAAAAAGATAAATAAAATTTGCTGAAATGAAAACTAAAAGAGTAATCCAATATTTGAAAACCTCAGAAAAATAACTCCATTGATAAATAAGATATTTCAGATACAACTGATTCACCACGAACACATATCGTTCTCCAATACAACTCGGGAATCCATCTAGTGGACCCCTAAAATAACCCACTGAACTCAAAAGACGGGAAACAAAACCCAAGTCTACACACAAAATATACTCCTATGTCATCGGAGCACGATCAAGCTCTGCAGCCTGGAACTAATAAACACCTGTAAAGAATAATAGAAGAGTGGGTCAGGCCCACGAGCAAGTTCTAATCTAACTGCAATCCATACAGTGACCCGATACGCAAATACACCGTAGATACCTCACAATATCTATCTAGTCCATACATATATATATCCACACTATGGGACATTCACTGAATTATAATAGGGGTCTCAACCTGAATAGAAGGAAACATGCGAAAACGCACCCAAAGGTGGGCATGAGTACCTAGACCTAACAAGGTACACCTCAACCTATTATAGCTAGCTACGCATCCACTGCATATACGCGTCCTAACCAATGAGTCTGAGACTCAAGCTCATCTCGTGGTACCATAACCATATATTTAAAGTCCATTCAAATCCATCCATAGGAACTCCAATAAATCGTTCAGCTTATTCAGCTGCACAGACTTATATAAGAGATCCAGTAAGTCGTTCAGTTTATTCAACTACATAGACTTAAATATAAGGAGAATTATGTTTTTATAATTCATACCCTTCTTCCCAAAATAGATAGGACTGAGTATTTTGAATCAGTCTATCCCTAGTATGTCACCGTCCCATACCGGTACATCCAATCCACAAAATCCATATAATTGATAGAACAGGCAAAGCTGTTCACCAATTAAAATTCATAAGGTAGGAATTAGCATTTTGAGCTAAACCATACCTAGTATGCCACCGTCCCATACCGGTGCATACAATCCTCCATATCCATGTAAATTACAAGGCATAAATAATAAGCGCGTAATTTATAGTCCAAAACCAACCATCCATATCGTTGCAGAATAGTATTTAGTATTTCAACAACTTAAAACCAAAACCATGTAAATTACAGACTATGAATGATAGTACAGCAATTTAAAATCCAAAACCAATATCCAATTAATTGCAACAGATTTTTACATGTTTCAGCAATTTAAATCCAAGCGTTAAACCATATAGTTGCAAGAAGCAATTAATAATTCAGCAACTAACATCCAGAGAATGCATAGATCACCTCTAATATACCAATGACTCTATCATGCATTTAGAATAAATTCTATAATCATATTATAGTCCAATAAATTACTATATTAATTTAAGCAATTTATTTCCTTCCATCCGACAATAGGGTACTAAGTTGTATACTTATATTCTGTTTTATCGTTTAGCCAGAGCCATGCACTATGCCCTAGGTCCAATCTATTAATTTAAAAGACTTAACTGTGCTTTTAAACTTAATTTAGAATCATTATATAACACCTTAAATTGTCAAATTAAAACTAAACAATTAATTTCCTTCCAGCCGTTAACCGACGCGTAGGGGTTAAATAGCACACTATTAATTCCATTAATATAAAGAGGGTATTTTATGCCATTCAAGACCTTAATTACATCTTAGAATAATTATTGAAAACCCCCATTAATGTTTCAAAACTGTTCATGAACCCAAGTGCTCCAACAGTAAAGTTTTTACGCCTTAAAAATAAATCAAAAATGAATTTCAGAAAAGAGCCTGCTCAAAGTTTCTAAGGAGCAGGCTCTTAGGCTCCATGGATCCTTGGAGTCGGCTCTATGGTTGGTGGGAGACGTCTCTCTCCTCCGTGAAGCCGTTTCTTTCCCCCTCTGCAAGCTTCAATCCGTTCCTACTTTGTTTCAATCCGTTCTCTTCATCTCTGGTCTATTCCTAACACTCAATTGGTATTTAAATCTGATCTTGGGAGTTTAATTAACATCCAGTAGTATCCCATTAGTTTGTTACAATATTTGAAATCAATTGCAGAGATTTAAACAAAGCCATTAAACTAAGATGATTAAATTACAATACTGAAACTAATTTGTAGGATCAGTTCTAATCCATCCCCTCTGTCCTTCATTACCCCTGAACTTAGGAGTCCTATAACATCCCATTAACATCCCCATAGTTTGTTTACAATAAACAAAAACAAGTACAGTACACCAAATACAATAGAACTATCATGCTTTAAAGAACGGAACTGGAAACAGTCATGCAAAAATTATATCAGTTTTAATTTCCACACAAACATACCATTAATATAGCATACAATAATATGAAGTTCCAGTTAATGATTTGTTAAATCCTAGAGGCTACCTAGGTGCACAGAACACAAGCCAGGGAGAAGGAGGAAGATTAGAACTTGCCTCTGTAATTGTTGGTCTGCTTTCCTCTATTCTGGCCACACTGAAATACTGCTTAGCCTCCTATTACTTCTGTTCTTCCCTTCTCCTAGGTCTGACCTTGAAGCTTCAGTCGAAAAGCTCACAAACTTGCTCTGTTCTCTCAAAACCTCACTCTGTATCTCTCTATGTTTTGATACTTGAATAGGGTTCTCCAACCCTTCCTTCAGATTATAACCATATATATATAGGCATAGATAAAACCTAATTCTAATGATAATCTAATACAGAAAACCTAGATTAAACCCTAATCGGCCATAGGATAAAACCCACGTTATAACCCTTGTCTGCTTCCAACTACTGGACCTCTTAACAGAAAACCTAAATAATTATTAACGTAATCCAACAAAAATTAATTAACTTATTATATTAAAATTAAAATTACTAAATTACTTCAACTAATGAAAAAAAAAATACCAAACACATTTTAAAAAAAGCATAAAACAATTCAAAAACACCAGAAAACAATTAATGCAAGTATACCTCCATAATTAAACAATTAAACCACAATTAAATCAAATAACAAAGTCAAACAATTACACACTTAAACAACTAGTCACATAAAAAATGAAATAAAAAAAACCTGAAATTCTAATTTTATCCTTTTTAAAACTAGGGGTACTACATTCTTCCCCCCTAATAAAAGGAATTCCGTCCTCGGAATTCACGAAACCTTGAATTATTTTAAAATCCATTTCTGTTTCGTTGTGGACTTTGCCTCTGTGTATAGGCTCCACCACATGCCAAATCCCCCACGAACAATTTATGGTCCGATATAAAGGAAACACAACCATTTCCAACACCTAAGTTGGATTTTACACAATACAATATAAAAATTGACAGTCCTCAATAACGCACCTTGTTTCTGATAGAGAAAACATCCCAATCAACTATATCCTGAGAAGAAAACTGTAGTGCACGAGTGGAATTAGTTACCACATCCTACTACTACCTCCAAATTGTGCGCAATCCAATACAAAGAAGAGTATTCCTCTCCGATGTTACCGTTAAGGAAGTTAGGGTCTTATTGTATAACCTGTGCGACTATTATAAACCAACAGGTAAGAGGTATGCACCATATAAAGTACAAAACCTCCTTCGTTGTCAGACTAACCTCCTTGTGCTAACAATATGAGAAATGAAAGAAGCACTTCCAACTTCCTATAAAAACCTAGGATATCTATCCCAAGTATCTCCTCCATGATCGAATATACATTCCCGATCTAATCCTCTATCGGGAGATATGAAACATAGCTATACCTCCGTTATCAGTGCAATGTAGAACTAATGCGAGGTCCAAAAGTGAACATTACGAGAATTAGACCCAGTAGTAAACGTGTTCAATCTATCACTCCTAATTTGTATGGAATTAATAATTCCAATCAACATTGATACGTTCCACCAACCATCTGCTCCAACTTAGTCCTACTCCCAATTTTGATTTAGGAAATGACAAAAAAAAAAAAACACCAATGAGATCTATACTTAGTGCAAAATGTGAGTCACCACGTTGATACATTCTAAGTCATCTTGTAGTCCTCTTTTATTCATATGATTATATATCCTACCAGTTTAAAATAAATCAGTATAGAAAATGACTACAAAGATCTAGTGATCTCTGTTGGTCCATCTCGACCATCTGATTATAGTAGACTGGGACTCAAAATCACGTTGTACCTCCTCTTGGCCCTTAAAGATCTACTCCAGATCTTGAGTGCATCATTTAATCCACCAGAATGAAGAATTGACTAAGTATGGTGAACCTCAGTCCTGACATCTTCCTCCCAATCCGTCTACCAAAAGTACCATTAGTCTGGTACCACCAGCTTCCGTCTGCACCAACACTTAATTTGGAGCATCGCCAAAAGCTAACCCTGCAGCATGACTTTTTTTCATGCACGCCGTGCACCGCTTCCTTATGATAGGTGACCGGTCTCACCTTCCTATCCTCGACACACCCTACCTTTGTAAAATAAGTAGTGTTAATTTAACTCATTTTCCTACTTCAAAAGCTTATGAAACTTTTCCTCTTCCTCCATAAGGTCATCCATGTCTTAGCAACAACTAGTTGTTGCAAATTATGACCCTAAAAAAAAAAATTCCATATTTTATACAGTGTAGAAACTTTGGTTTCTCATCTAAGTGCAACACCAGCAACCCCTCCAAATGACACCCTCATGAAAAGTGCCTTAATTACGGATAGACTGATAAAGATTTAATCAGTCCACCATCTTCTCTCGGCATCATTTTAATAAATACCTAAACCAGCACGAAATCCTCCTTCCGTTTTGGTGGTCACTTCAGAAATTTCCCTGAAGATATTCTGCACCTCTGACACCTTTTATAAACCACGGTGGCATCACGGTGGTCTTTATCTACCACATCCCCATGAATACAATCATAATGATATCCACCAATCCTAGGGTGTTGTAAAAATGAAATCTTATCTAGTGTAAAACATAACACACGAATCATTTTTAGATTAGTTAACACGTACTGATAGGTTAACTATCCCATCCCAAGTAGCATCCCATACTGATGCAGATCCAGGTCTAATAGATTGGCTAAAAATTTGCATTTCTACCTAATCCTATAACCATACTTTCCCAAATCCTAGCGTACATAGCGCTATTACCCATGTCATTAAAATAATAGTTGATTGATCACATACTTGTGTCCCTAACCAATCCATACTCCCAATCCGAACTAATTAACAAAAATAAAACATGTAATAACAAAACCGAAACACATAACAATCAAAGATGAAACACATAGATACACACAACACATAAAACAACCAAAATGTAATCCTTTTTTAAGATATCCTCCATTCTAAAGAAGAAAACCTCCTTTAAACTCAAGTTCGCAAAAGTCTGTTCCATAGTTTCGTTGGTAATTATCCAACCCTGAAACTTATCCATTAACCGTAGCTTAACTGCACAATCGTTTGCTTAAGCAAATATCCAAAGGCTTAACCCTCATCCACCTAATACGCAAACCGTCTATCGTGGCTTTATTAAAGCAACTTAGCACGTTACATCCTAATTCCCGTACGCTCCAGAATGTGATATAAAATCACATCTTTGTTCTGACAAGAACTCCATCCGATTCCCAAACTCCTAAAGAGTACTTTTCAATTAACTCCTTAAGACATGATATGAAAATTCATCCATATGTAGATTGGTTCACACCAACTCTACCAGTATCATTCACTATACTACTTGTGAATGAAAACACATTTGTGCGATTCGTCATCCTCAAATTTCAATATCCCTTTTCTTGGATACGCCGAAATCTTCTTCCTCAGGATCCTCTTCAGAATCCCACTCTTCGCTTCTCTCCTCTTTGAACACAACTGAAATTATGTTGGTCCCGATAAACGGTGACCTACCACCTACACCTTAATCCTTCCTTGGCGTATACTTTCTAAGCAATGCTAATCTTGGAACTAAACCTTCAATTATAAGTTCTGTTTCTTGCAAAGAACTTGACAACATACTCCTTTACTTCGTTAGGTCCGTATCGCTTTCGTCGTGGACCCCATCCTCCTCCTAGTGTCAACCATTCCATAACTATGGAATAAAATTGACATCCGTTCCTCCTAACGAACCGTAAGTAGAGTACAACCAATCTTAATATGGCTCTAAGTTTTAAGAGACGCAACGCGGAAGTTCTATAATGAAAACACTCCTAAGGACACTAGAACCTGGAGTGCTCTGATACCAACTGTGATACCCCCAGATTTCCGGATGCGAGTTGGCCAGGCCCACGCCCGATTACCCGAGGATATCAAAACAATTAGCAATAATCGAACACAGAATAATTATATCAAAAGAGATAAATAAAATTTGCTGAAATGAAAACTAAAAGAGTAATCCAATATTTGAAAACCTCAGAAAAATAACTGTATTAATAAATAAGATATTTCAGATACAACTGATTCACCACGAACACATATCGTTCTCCAATACAACTCGGGAATCCATCTAGTGGACCCCTAAAATAACCCACTGAACTCAAAAGACGGGAAACAAAACCCAAGTCTACGCACAAAATATACTCCTATGTCATCGGTGGAGTGAACTACTGTATCTGCTCAGCACGATCAAACTCTGCAGCCTGGAACTAACGAACACCTGTAAAGAATAATAGAAGAGTGGGTCAGGCCCACGAGCAAGTTCTAATCTAACTGCAATCCATACAGTGACCCGATACGCAGATACACCGTAGATACCTCACAATATCTATCTAGTCCATACATATATATATCCACACTATGGGACATTCACTGAACTACAATAGGGGTCTCAACCTGAATAGAAGGTAACATGCGAAAACGCACCCAAAGGTAGGCATGAATACCTAGACGTAACAGTGTACACCTCAACCTACTATAGCTAGCTACGCATCCACTGTATATACGCGTCCTAACCAACGAGTCTGAGACTCAAGCTCATCTCGTGGTACCATAACCATATATTTAAAGTCAATTCAAATCCATCCATAGGAACTCCAATAAATCGTTCAGCTTATTCAGCTGCACAGACTTATATAAGAGATCCAGTAAGTCGTTCAGTTTATTCAACTGCACAGACTTAAATATAAGGAGAATTATGTTTTTATAATTCGTACCCTTCTTTCCAAAATAGGTAGGACTGAGTATTTTGAATCAGTCTGTCCCTAGTATGTCACCGTCCCATACCGGTACATCCAATCCACAAAATCCATATAATTGATAGAACAGGCAAAGCTGTTCACCAATTAAAATCCATAAGGTAGGAATTAGCATTTTGAGCTAAACCATACCTAGTATGCCACCATCCCATACCGGTGCATACAATCCTCCATATCCATGTAAATTACAAGGCATAAATAATAAGCGCGTAATTTATAGTCCAAAACCAACCATCCATATCGTTGCAGAATAGTATTTAGTATTTCAACAACTTAAAACCAAAACCATGTAAATTACAGACTATGAATGATAGTACAGCAATTTAAAATCCAAAACCAATATCCAATTAATTGCAGCAGATTTTTACATGTTTCAGCAATTTAAATCCAAGCGTTAAACCATATAGTTGCAAGAAGCAATTGATAATTCAGCAACTAACATCCAGAGAATGCATAGATCACTTCTAATATACCAATGACTCTATCATGCATTTAGAATAAATTCTATAATCATATTATAGTCCAATAAATTACTAAATTAATTTAAGCAATTTAATTCCTTCCATCCGACAATAGGGTACTAAGTTGTATACTTATATTCTGTTTTATCGTTTAGCCAGAGCCATGCACTATGCCATAGGTCCAATCTATTAATTTAAAAGACTTAACTATACTTTTAAACTTAATTTAGAATCATTATATAACACATTAAATTGTCAAATTAAAACTAGACAATTAATTTCCTTCCAGCCGTTAACCGACGCGTAGGGGTTAAATAGCACACTATTAATTCCATTAATATAAAGAGGGTATTTTATGCCATTCAAGACCTTAATTACATCTTAGAATAATTATTGAAAACCCCCATTAATGTTTCAAAACTGTTCATGAACCCAAGTGCTCCAATAGTAAAGTTTTTACGCCTTAAAAATAAATCAAAAATAAATTTCAGAAAAGAGCCTGCTCAAAGTTTCTAAGGAGCAGGCTCTTAGAGCCCTTTTTTATGCATGGAGCCGGCTCCATGGATCCTTGGAGTCGGCTCTATGGTTGGTGGGAGACGTCTCTCTCCTCCGTGAAGCCGTCTCTTTCCCCCTCTGCAAGCTTCAATCCGTTCCTACTCTGTTTCAATCCGTTCTCTTCATCTCTGGTCTATTCCTAACACTCAATTGGTATTTAAATCTGATCTTGGGAGTTTAATTAACATCCAGTAGCATCCCATTAGTTTGTTACAATATTTGAAATCAATTGCAGAGATTTAAACAAAGCCATTAAACTAAGATGATTAAATTACAATACTGAAACTAATTGGTAGGATCAGTTCTAATCCATCCCCTCTGTCCTTCATTACCCCTGAACTTAGGAGTCCTATAACATCCCATTAACATCCCCATAGTTTGTTTACAGTAAACAAAAACAAGTACAGTACACCAAATACAATAGAACTATCATGCTTTAAAGAACGAAACTGGAAACAGTTATGCAAAAATTATATCAGTTTTAATTTCCACACAAACATACCATTAATATAGCATACAATAATATGAAGTTCCAGTTAATGATTTGTTAAATCCTAGAGGCTACCTAGGTGCACAGAACACAAGCTAGAGGGAAGGAGGAAGATCAGAACTTGCCTCTGTAATTGTTGGTCTGCTTTCCTCTGTTCTGGCCACACTGAAATACTGCTTAGCCTCCTATTACTTCTGTTCTTCCCTTCTCCTAGGTCTGACCTTGAAGCTTCAGTCGAAAAGCTCACAAACTTGCTCTGTTCTCTCAAAACCTCACTCTGTATCTCTCTGTGTTTTGATACTTGAATAGGGTTCTCCAACCCTTCCTTCAGATTATAACCATATATATATAGGCATAGATAAAACCTAATTCTAATGATAATCTAATACAGAAAACCTAGATTAAACCCTAATCGGCCACAGGATAAAACCCACGTTATAACCCTTGTCTGCTTCCAACTACTGGACCTCTTAACAGAAAACCTAAATAATTATTAACGTAATCCAACAAAAATTAATTAACTTATTATATTAAAATTAAAATTACTAAATTACTTCAACTAATGAAAAAAAAAAATACCAAACACATTTAAAAAAAAAACATAAAACAATTCAAAAACACCAGAAAACAATTAATGCAAGTATGCCTCCATAATTAAACAATTAAACCACAATTAAATCAAATAACAAAGTCAAACAATTACACACTTAAACAACTAGTCACATAAAAAATGAAATAAAAAAAACCTAAAATTTCAATTTTATCCTTTTTAATACTAGGGGTATTACACGTGCGCACTAACGTGTCCCAATAAGAGGTTGACACTTCTTTTAAACTTAAAAAGATACAAAACATGGGTCATACCCATTTTTAAGAGTTAAACCCGACAAATCTATTTTTTTCCTCTCTTTGCTCCCATCTGTGTACGTATATCGCTTTATCTGCATCTTTCTTTGGCTCAAGCTCCCTCTTAAAACTTTTCCAATCCCACTATGACACCTCCTTATAGGTGGAGAGCAAATCGGTACAAGAAACACACCGCTTCTAATCTTCTTACTAAGAGAACAATCCTCTCTTAGACTTCTGTTGGATCACACCAATCCTTACAATTGATTCTAGATACAAATTTGTTGTACAAGAATATATCTTTCAAATATTGATATGCAAATCAAAGCTCACAACTAGAGTATAAATTAATATAAATGAAGCTCAATGTTCTATGAATGATATGTATGAGAGGATGAATAAGATGAATAACAAAAACTCTTTGATACTCAAGAAAGTTTCTCTATTTCTCTCCAATACATCCCCACAATGTCTAAAACATTGTGTATTTATAACCCCTTCAAAAATGTAGCCTTTAGGGGTAAATTAATTTCCAAATTTGAAATTTTAGTCCATTTGATCGGTCACATGAGTTATATATCTGTTGGTTTAAAGTGATCGAATATATGTTATATCTGTTTGGGCAGTTAGAGCATCTGATCTGTTAGATTATAGAAGTGATCAGTAGGATCAGATTTTGTTTCATCGCGCTTTCTAAAATTTGATTCATCTAAATGGTTACATAAAGCATCTAATCGGCCACTTGGACATATCTAATCGGTCAATTGATAAACCACAAAAGATGCGAGTTCATTGGTTTTGGCATCCTATCAATCGTATGACTGATTTGATCGGTCAAATAAAAAATAAATAAATTTTCTGGTTTAGTCATCTAATAGACAGCATGGGCTGTTACTTCTACATACTTTATTTCCATTGAAAACATTTAAGTAAATAAGTAAATACTCCCTATTTGGATTCAATAAAAAATATAAGAAAATTAAAATCTAACTAAATCAAAAAAATTCAGTTTTAGTACAAATTAGGGTTCCCGAAAATTTTCGGAAAACTTGATCCTCCATGTAAGCCTATATAGAATTGATGAAAAATCCCATTAAATCAATTTAAGCTATTTAAAGTGTAAGGAGTAATTACTGAAAAAAATTATTTTAAAAATATTTTTATTTAAAAAAAATCATATTTTCCATACTCAACCAAAAAACCAAGAAACAGTTTTTTATGAGAAATGTCCAGATCGTAAAGTCATTTACCAAGTCATGGTAACAAAGGCTTTGTGGATAAAAAAGAAATTTCAATGCCTTAGACTCTACTTTCTAGAGACCAAAATAAAACATATGATCAATTGTTGTGCATGGTCTTAGCATTTCTAGCTTAAGCATTGACTTCTTTAATTCAAAGCTTATGCAAACTTGAACTAACTTATTCTTTTAGCAATGACTTCATGTGTCTATTGCTAGTGGATACAGGAACATGCATGTGAATAATGATATGATATGCATAGTCCTATATAGATGAGCTTCAAATGGATTCATAAATACTTTGACATTGAATCCAACACACTCACTATACTATCTACCCATTTCTTCAAACTTTGTTCATATATGATTGTTTAGGCTTTGAGGTATTCTTGATTTTTTGTAATTTCTTTGAGTTGTTTGTTTGCTCATTAATTGTAGTCCAAGCTATTTTTGGATGGACTTGCATTTGGTTTCTTGCAATTTATTTCACGTCTCTTTGTATCCATTCTTTTCCATTGACGTGATCGCTTCATTGAGGTAATTTTTTGAAGACGAATCAACTATTGCACCCAATGTATATAATTAAACATTAGTCCACAAACACCATTAATAGTTTGTAATCACCAAAATCACCATATTGTCCTTGGTTAAAGGCTTTGTGCCAACAAAATCCTATGTACTTCTAAGATCTTTTATTCCATTTAATTCCCAAGTCACTAAATCTTTTATTTATACCCTTACTAAATATAAGTAAAATTTTGTAGTTGTAAATTTATTCAAGATTTGATATATGATCTATATTTTTTATTATATTTTTAATTTTTAATTACTTATAAATATTGCATTATATATATATATATATATATATATATATATATATATATATATATATATATAAAATTGAGATTCAATATAAGAATGTTTGGTATAATTTTCTAGGCCTCTTATTTAAGAAATTACAAAAACTAAATAAATAAATAAATAATAGTCAATAAAGAAATCCTAATTGCCACAAAAACAAATTCGTTGCAAAAATGGCATTTTGCCACAAGGATTGAAAATTTGTGGCAAAATAGTTCCTAATTGCCACGAAAACAAATTCGTTGTAAAAATGACATTTCGCCACAACGATTGGAAATTCGTGGCAAAAGAGACTATTTTCCACGAATAAAGCATCGTTGCGAATAACTAATAGATTTGGCACGAAAATATTTACGTGGCAACAAAGCATATCATAGCCACAATTGATAACTCGTGGTAGGATCCATCTTTTAGTCACGAGAAAAAAACTTCGTGCCAAAAAAATATATTTGCCACGAGAAAAACATTATAGCAAATTGTAAAGTGATTTGCCACAAAAATATATATGTGGCAAAAGAAACATACAATTGCCACGAACAAAAAATCGTGGCACAAATAGCATTTTATCACAACTTTGTATGTCGTCCCTAATTCATCGTGGCAAAATTGACATTTTACCACAAATTTTTAGGTCGTCCCCAATATTCGTGGCAAGAACTAGTATTTGCCACGAAAAATTTACTCCGTGGCAAACACTCATATATTAGCCACAAGAAGTTAATTTTGTGGCCAAAAGATACTTTTTGCCACAAAATTTTACGCGTGGCAAAAAATTTAGTGGCAAGAGCCCAAATTTGTTGCAATGAATTAAGTTGGCCAATTGAATATAAAAAAGAGTTGGACCTCACTTGCCATAATATTTGAAAAAGAAATTAAATTCAAAGAGTAATATACTCTAATTTTTAAATAAGTACAATATTCATAAATACGATTATTTGATAAAATCATATCTACTATATATATGGGCCATATGGCCAGCTAATTCTTAGAGTAAGTTGGTTAACTAAAATTAAAGAGCAATTGACCTTAACTAAATTAGTAAATTGGTTAACTAAAATTAAACATTATAGAATTTTATTTAATTTTTTAATAAAAGATAATTATATACTATCTCTATCTAAAAAAGAATGTTTTTTTTAGAAAACCCTAACTCACCATTAACAATTTCCTAAAAGAGTATTTTGGGACAGAGTGAGTATTAAATGGCATAATTAACATGCACTTGTTCCATTATTGTCGCGCGCGTGTGTGTCTATATGATTGCAAACACAACATGCATCCCATCACAATTTCAAATTCCTATCTTTCCTGTCCAAATAACTCACAAAGATGGGTTTTTTCAACAAATGTTTAATAATGTTTGCTTTGTTCACTGTCCTATACAGCGGGCTTGTATTTTCTGCGCCATCTAATGCATCCAAATTTAAAATTTTGGGACCATGGACTATAGTTACCATTTACAACAACATCTCGGACGGGGCAAATATCAGCCTTCATTGGTGTTCACGTGTTGTCTTCTGGAAGCTCCTTTCACTGGAAGTTCCGCCCTAATTTTTGGGATACAACACTTTTTTCCTGTGGTTTTTCATGGGAACATGAGAGTGTCACTTTTGACATCTACTCATCAAAAAGAGGAGACGATAAACGTTGCAAAAAGTGTATTTGGAGGGTGAAAAAAGATGGCGTGCATGGATATAATGATGATGGTACTGAGACACTTTTCTTTGAATGGGGTGAACCACCAATGCCAGTTTCCACCTCAGGTACCGGAGAAGATGGTGAGATAAAGAATTGAAACATTCACGGCTACTACTCCGACCTCTTGAATTAATGATATGCTGTAATAATTGGAGTGATTCTATTTTGTTCTCCTTGCTTAATTAATAAACAACAATAATGGTTTCCATCCATCTACAAAAATCTTCTTGTTTTAGTTCCCATGCATATTAGTCTACACTTAAAACATCATACTGCATGTTCTTATCTCCTTAAGGGTAGAAGCTTTTGGGAAGTCAAAACCCCTGGACAATGTTCCTGGAATCGGAGGAAACTTCTATAACTTAGGGCTGATTTTCGACCTCTTGTCACACTTGAAATTGGAAATGGAATGCATTCCAATTTTTGGTTTGATAGTTGGAGTTGCTTTGGACCACTACATCAACTCATTTCCTCCCAACAACTGACTGATTCAACCTTTGACACCACAACCAAAGTGAGTTCCTTTATATCCAATTCATCATGGTCCTTTCCTCAAAGCATTACCACAATCATACCCCAACTGCTTCAAACTCACAGACTCCCTACACCTTGCCCACAAAAGCAAGACAAGCTAAGATGGCTTCCATCCTCCTCTGGTGAGTTTTCAATTGCACAGACTATGAAGTACCTCAACAGACATCTACCCTCACTGACATGGACTCATTTGGTATGGTCAAAACCCTCAATCCCAAAGCATTCATTTACTTTATGGGTAGCCATCCACTACAGGCTGCCAACAATGAATAGGAGATGTACTGCACATCTGAATTCCACAATTTGTGTTCTTTGCAACAATGCTCCAGAATCCCATGATCATTTGCTTTTCAAATGCCCATTTGTCAAACTCTTGTGGACATTTATACAAATGCGTTGTGGGTTTAACATATTACCACTAAATTGGGGTAGGTTAATTGCATGGATGGCTCACCACTGGAGAGGGAATTCAACCACCGACAACAATGCAGTTTCTAAAATGGCTGTATCTTCCCTCCTCTACAACATTTGGACAGAAAGGAATAGGAGGATTTTTCAGAAGAAAAGATTATCAGCAAATGCAGTTCTTCACCTAACACTTGATGCAGTCCGTTCTAAGCTCATATCCTCATCCTTCAAGGACTCAGACAATGAAAGAAGAATCGCTAGTGAATGGGAATTGCCTTCTATCATTCGACCACCTCCGGAACCACCAGACCATTGATCAGTGACGCACCAGTGGTGGATTTTCACCATGTTGATACCGGATTTGTTGAAGCCATTGATGGTTTCCTTTTCTGTTAGCTTCTTGGGCTGGGGTCTTTGGGCTTGGCTACTTTGTTCAAACTTCATTCTCTCAGGGCCTGGCTTACTTCAAGCCTAGGCCTGCTAATGTAATATTGCTATGGGATGTTTAAGCTCCCTTTTTATAATATTTAAATTTACTTTTCAAAAAAATATATATATATTGGTATGAAGAACCTACAAAATTTTTAATAATTCGAACCAATCTATATATATATATATATACACACACACATATATGTACTTTTTTAGTTTTTTTTAAGGATAATTTATAGTTTGTTAATGAAGGTAATACAATTCTGTAGATTCACTACACCTCTCCTGAGGTTAATACGAACTTTCCAAGTATAACAAGTTACATTGATGACTAGTAACTAGCAATAATATTAATTATGTCAATTATTGAACTTTAACTTTATTTTATCTTATTTACCAAAAATAAAAAACTTCATTTTATTTTCTAATAAAAAATATTAAAAAGTATAAATTTGTTTAGTAGTTACTGTTACTAAAATATATGATAAAGTATAAATATATGATAAAGTAATTAAGTTGGCAAGCTCAATATAAAAAGGAGTTAAATATACTCTAATTTTTAAAAAGTACAATATTCATAAATACGATTATCTAGTAAAATAATATATATTATATTTGGCTAGCTAATTCTTAGAACAAGTTGGTAATCTAAAATTAAGAGTTAATTTTACTGATATCTTTTAAGTTTGACCAAATATTAAATTAAAATATTTTTTAAAAATTATTATCACGTAAGTCAAATTCTATCTTTTTTTTTTTTTACGTTGTTAAAAACATACGAAAAGACAATATTATCCTCATTTTTTATATACATTTTAAGTCAAAATATCAGTAGACAAAGTTACCCCTATTAGTTTCTCTCTCTAAAACATATAGTTTCTCCCTCTCTAAATTATACCAGTATGTATATAGATATATCTAGGCTCGGTGGGCCTTCCAGCAACAACGGCGACGGGTAGCAGCTGACAACAGCGACGAGCAAATTACTCGGGCGACCGAAGATCAGCACAAACAAACCCAAATCGACGTTGACACCGTCAAAACCATAGTTGACGGGGCCACCACTACCACCCCCACACCGGCGCCACTACCAGCAGCGGCGCCACCACCGCCATCCTCACTCCAAAACCACCAGTACCATCATTCTTCTGTCACGCATCCTTGTATTTGGGTGTGTTTGTATACACATATAAATACATAAACACACCCAAATACAAATAATTCTCACCCCACCTTGCAATCAACGATAATATATTGTATAACTAGTTCATACACCATAGCCAGATCCTTCTTCTCTACCATGGAAGACGATGATCATCACTGGGGACTGGAAATTAGCTCTCTCCCCTCCTCCTGCAATCTAAGCAGAACAAATCCTTCGCTCCTCCTTGGCTGACTCCACCACCACCAAACCCTTCCGGCAACTCATTTTGTTTTTTGTTTCCCCAATTTTTGTCCAAGAAATCCCTTCAAGATCGCAATTTCTAATAATTTTGCTAACACTATTTCTTCTTCATCGATGGAGAAGCAATTTCGGCCAACTCCGGTGCAACAGCGCAACCTCTGGAAGCTCTCAACAACTCGTTGACGATTCATCCCGAATATAATACATTACAGGTTGGCTTACTTTTGTTGCTTGATCTCGTCCTTGCCACGTTATTCTGGTTCAAAAAGAAATAAACAGACAAGATTGATTCAGAGATTCAAATTCAACCTCTCCTTTAGCCGTAGTTTTCATGGCCTCCACCGACGGCGTGGTCTGGGCACGGCAGTTGCAAGTTTCTTTAGGATTTGCAGACAATGTGAAGGAAAGAGAGATGCGCGTGAGAAGTTGGAGTGGTTAGGTTCTGATAATTACATAAATGCCCATGGTTTTTATGTGGTGGCCGATTTTAGTGAGGGTATTTTTGTACTATAACTTTTCCCATATATATTCATATAGTCTATACATATATATTTAAATATAATATAATAATAAATTTGCAAAGTATTTAGGGATAATTTAATCTTTTAATTTAATTCTTTAGGTTAAAAGAATTATTTTGACAAAGTCAAAAACTATTTAAATCATTTTATATGGTGTCAAAACTCTGCATGTGACGTTAAAGTGTGAGTAAAAGATAAAACAAACATTTCTAATATGAGTGATAGTAATTTTTTAAAGTTGTTTCAATGTAATATTATAATATGTGATTTGGACACATTAATTTAAGGAAAGGATAAAGTGATTAATTTGGCCAATTGAATATAAAATAGAGTTGGACCTCACTTGCCATTCTATTTAAAAAATAAAATTTAAAATAGAAGAGTAATATACTCGATCTAATTTTTAAATAAGTACAATATTTATAAATACAATTATTTGATAAAATCATATATACTATATATATGGCTAGCTAATTTATATATATTATATATATGGCCAGCTAATTCTTAGAGTAAGTTGGTAAACTAAAATTAAAGAGCAATTGACTTTAGAGTAAGATAGTAATTTTTGAAAGTTGTTTCAATGTGATATTATAATATGTGATTTGGACACATTAATTTAAGGAAAGGATAAAGTGATTAATTTGGCCAATTGAATATAAAATAGAGTTGGACCTCCCTTGCCATTCTATTTAAAAAATAAAATTTAAATTAGAAGAGTAATATACTCGATCTAATTTTTAAATAAGTACAATATATATAAATACGATTATTTGATAAAATCATATATATTATATATATGGCCAACTAATTTATATATATTACTCCCTCCGTCCCTTATTAATAGTTTATTTTTTTCTTTTTATATGTCCCAAATTAGTTGTCCTCTTTGAAAAGTCAAAGTATCTTTTTATTATATTTCCATCATTACCTTTTATCTTTTTTAAAAATTTCAAACTTTAGTATTATATATATTTAATGTTTGAAGGATAATTTAGTAATTTGAAAAGGGGACAATGCATTAATTACATGTCCCCTTAAAAAGTTGTAAAATCAAGAATGGACAACCAATAAGGGACGGAGGTAGTATATATATGGTCAGCTAATTCTTAGAGTAAATTGGTAAACTAAAATTAAAGAGCAATTGACCTTAGTCATGAGAATAAAATGCTATAATTTTTTAATAAAGGATAATTACATATTAATTAGCATAACATGCACTTGTTCCAACATTGTCACGTGTGTGTGTGTGTATGATTGCAAACCCAAGATGGATCTCATCACAATTTCAAATTCCTATCTTTCCTCTCCAAATAGCTCACGAAGATGGGTTTTTTCAACAAATGTTTAATAATGTTTGCTTTGTTCACTGTTCTATACAGTGGGCTTGTCTTTTCTGCTCCATCTGATGCATCCAAATTTAATATTTTTGGACCATGGACTAGAGTTATTATTTACAACAACATCACAGACGGGACAAATATAAGCTTTCATTGTAAATCAAAAGACAACGATCTTGGTGTTCACGTGCTGTCTTCTGGAAGCTCCTTTCAATGGAAGTTCCGCCCTAATATTTGGCATACAACACTTTTTTTCTGTGGTTTTTCATGGGAACATGAGAGTGCCACTTTTGACATCTACTCTTCAAAAAGAGGAGACGATTGCGACAAGTGTGTTTGGAGGGTGAAAAAAGATGGTGTGCATGGATATAATGATGATGGTACAGAGATACTTTTCTTTAAGTGGGGTGAAACATCACCAATGCCAGTTTCCACCTCAGGTACCGGAGAAGATGGTGAGATAGAGAATTGAAACATTCACGGCTACTACTCCGACCTCTTGAATTAATGATATGCTGTAATAATTGGCCGGAGTGATTCTATTTTGTGCCCCTTGCTTAATTAATAAACTACAATAATGGTTTCCATTTATCTACAAAAATCTTCTTGTTTTAGTTGCCATGCATATTAGTCTAGACATAAAACATCATACTGCATGTTCTTATATTGGTATGAAGAACCTACAAAAATTTTAATAATTCAAACCAATCTACATATATATACACACACACACACATACACACATATGTATTTTTTTAGTTTTTTTTAAGGATAATTTATGGTTTGTTAATGAAGGTAATACAACTCTGTAGATTCACTCTGTAAACTCAATTTCTATTAAGACCTTTTAAGCTAATTGCTTTTGTGATTGTACTTTTCTTAATGATCCCGTTAGAGCAATGGATACTAATAGATTCCATCAATGAAATACTTATAAATATATATCCACCTCTCATCAAATATATGATAAAGTAATTAAGTTGGCCAACTTAATATAAAAAGGAGTTGGACCTCACTTGCCATTCTATTTGGAAAAAAATTTAAATTCGAAGAGTAATATACTCTAATTTTTAAATAAGTACAATATTCATAAATACGATTATCTCATAAAATAATATATACTATATTTAGCCAACTAATTCTTAGAGTAAGTTGGTCAACTAAAATTAAGGATTAATTTAATTGATATTCCTTCAATTTTGGCCAAATATCAAACTGATACATTTTTTTAAAATTATTATCACTTAGGATCAAATTTTACTTTTTCGTCAATAACACAGTTAAAAAACATGCGAAAAGACAATATTACCCTCATTTTTTTAATACATTTTAAGCCAAAATATCATTAATTTAAAAAGACAAATCAGACATGTGCTATGTTGGTCGTAATTTTTTAATACATTTGGGCGTAATTTAATACATTGTGCTATGTAGGGTGTAATTTGGGCGGGCCAACTCGAACCTGGCCCAAAATTTTTGAAACTTGGGCTTTTGAATTAACAAATCGGACTCAAATTGGATTGAGTTTTCTCAAAACCCATCTATGTTAAGGTTGGTCTCAGGTTCAACCCGAACCCAACCCAAAAGTTTTTTTAAAAGTATTTTCCCAAACATAGATATATATATATATATAGAAACCAGAAATTTAAAAAAAGGGAAAAAAAATTCCAAATCCTTTTGTTTTTTGCACCTTCCAGATTATGGAAACCCAAAATAAAAAAATAAATCCAACTCTTTTTTATTTTGGCACCTTCCAGATCTTGGGCACCCCAAAAAAAAAAAAAAAAAAAAAAAAAAAAAAAAAAAAATCCAAATATTTTTTTTTTGCACCTTCAAGATCATGGAACCCCGAAATAAATAATAAAAAAAAAAAAATTCAAAATTCAAAATCCATTTTTTTTTTTCCTTCCCACCTTCCCAATCGAATGATATTATCAAATGGTTAGTATTATATGAGAAGTGTGTATCGTTTTTTTAGAACTCTATACTCCATAGTTGCTCTCACTATATTAAATTAAGGATCCTAAAGAAAAAGGTGTTGGTATATATATCTATATATGTGATTGCAAGTGTTGATGGAGATAGAGAGAGAAAATCTGAATGGAGGAATCGCCGGCAGCCTTATCATGTACGTACTTGGAGGCGACAGAGAAGGAAACAACCTGTAGGTTAATGATCTTTAGGGCTTTTCTCTCACTTTCTTTCCTTTTGCTCAAAGTCTTTTGTTTGTTCTCTGGCGGCTTGTGTTTGGGTTTCCTCTCATATACATTTATATAAGTTGTTTTAGGGTTTTGTTTAGAATAATTTGAAAACAAAAGTTTATTTAATAACAAACAACAAGAACAAGGTTCAAATAAAACGAGATAAGTTTTTTTTTTTTTATATTAATGAAAATTAAATTAGAGTTGGAAACACACACAAAAATTAATAATTGAATATCAGGTCCGAAAAAAATAAAAGAGTATTAATGAATTGAAAATTTAAATTTTCTCAATTTTTGGACGGGTCAACCCGACTGCCTGAAATAATTCAGGTTCGGGTAACTTTGAGCCCATATCTGGGTTGGCCTTGGCCGGCCCAACCCAATCCACCCTGACTTCAGGTTGAGATCTGGCTGGGTTGGGCCTGGAACTGCTTTGGAGTGAGTTTGTTGTCTTCTCTGCTCCCCTTAATGAAAATATAATATTCTTGGACCAAATCTTTGACAACAAAATCGAAGAAGGGGTAAATCTATACCATCATTGCAAATCAAAGGATGACGATCTTGATAATCTAAGTGTTACCTTTTGGAAGCTCCATTTAGTGGAAGTTCCGTGATAATATTTGGTTGTCCACACTTCTTTTTTGTGGTTTTTCATGGGGAAATAAAAGTGTCACTTTTGATGCCTACACTTCACAAAGGGACTCAAGACATTGCGTAAAGTGTATTTGGGTAGTCAGTAAAGATGGAGTTTATCAATATATCGGAGAGGGTTCCGAGAGATATTTCTTTAAGTGAGGTGGAACACCACCATTAGCAGTTTCCACCCCATCTACCATGAATGACGGTGAGAAAAAGAATTGAAACATGCAGCACTAATACTCCAACCTCTTAAATTGAATCACTAATCTATATTCTATAGGGTCAAAATAAATTGAGGCCAGTTTGGTAGGAAATATAAATAAATAAATAAGAAGGTAATGAAAGAAAATTTAAAAAAAAAAAAAAAAAAATGTGTTGGTAGGAAATGTTGGGTGGAAAGGAAAGAAAAAAGAATTATTTGCAGGATTAAAATAAGGCATGAATAGTAACTTTTGTTATTCTTCCAAAAGTGGGAGAAAATGGAAGGAAGGGACCGAGTGTCTAATAATTTTAATGAAACTTTATCAATACCAAATTTGCCTTATTTTTATAAAGAGATTATTTCATATAAATAGTGCTAATGATTCATATTTATTATTTGATGAAGTCAAAGTCTCATAGTTTCAAAAAATAAAGACATAGAAAAACCTTGTTTACCCCTCATTGAGGTACCATTTTTTTTTTTTTTTTGGCACAAAAAATTGGTACATGTGGACACAAAAAGTAGTACCTATATGCCTAAAAGTAGTACTTTTGTGAGAGTGAATAGTATATTTTCATGTCCACGTCAACATTTTGATCAACTCCATTTTTTTTAAACTATGAGACTTTGACTCCATCAAATAGTAAATATTGGCCATCAGCACCATATATATGTAAAAATTCTTTTATAAAAGACAAGCTATATGAAAAGGGGTATGGTTATAAATTCGTTAAAATAGTTTTCTTTCATTTTTTTTCTCGAAGCAATTAATACTATCATCTTCCTTTTTTTTCCTTTATTAATCAACTAAACATGATAAGCAATTAATACTATCCTCTTCCTTTCTTTTTTCTTTTTCATTGTAGCGAATAGGCATTAGATAAAGATTATGTTATGGCATGTATTTTGGACAAAAAAAAAAAAAAAAAAAAAAAATTCAAGGAAAATGATAAAGTGCTTAATTACAATGAGTTGAGTAATTGAATGTAGAAAAGAGTTGGACCTCACTTGCCATTCTATTTGACCAAAAACTTAAATTACGAAAAGAAAAATATTCTAGTTTTTAAATAAGTATAATCTCATGATTTAAATTTTCTATGCATAGATAATATCAAAATAATAATAATAATAATAATAATCATATATGACCACACATGAGGCCTTTTAGGTAAAACCCAAGAGTAAAATTGTGCAGGCTCGGATACAAAAGGCCTTATACCAATTGGAGATAACACCATCACATATAAATACTTCAATTTTTCCTTACCCAGGCGATGTGGAATTGTGCACCCGTAACTCACCTAGTGTGGTAACCTTTCAGTACCTCGCACCTACCCACGACACACCCACTGAAAAAGTCGCCACACATAACACGCTCATGTTCCATCATTGTGTTATATATATATATATATACACACACACTAGAAAGATATACGTGCAATGCACGTAAATAAAATAGATAAGCATTATGAGATATTTTATTTTTAAATAATTATGATATATAATGCTCTGATCTCTTTATCTCTTCAAAGGGAAAAAAAAATGTTAAAAAAAAAAAAAATTACCTTCAAAAATAAAATAAAAAAATTATGATATATATATATATATATATATATATTAATGTTTATGTATTTACCCAAAAAAAAAAAAATCATATATATTAATGTTTATGTATTTACCCAAAAAAAAAAAAATCAAACTCAATGTTACTCCACTTGGTTGTTTAAAATATATATATATATATATATATATATATATATATATATATATATAAAATATAAATTATTGAAATTTTAAAGAGACGGAGAGTTATTGTATTATTGTTGATATAAAAATGCTATACACATTTAAAACAACACAATTCATTTATTAATTTGTAACAGAAGATGATAGGAGAATTGCGAAAAAGAAGGACACCTCGAAATGGAGATGTTATTCCCACCAATGAGAGGAGGTGTTATTCCCCCGATGAGAATTTGCAAGTTGAGGTCAAGTTCCTTGAATGCAAGAGTATAATCCGGCTTTATAAAAATGAAAAATAAAAACATATGATTTGATGACCATCTAAAAAAAAAAATAATTGATCAAATAATTATTAGTAATAAGCAATTCTTTTAAAAATATAATTTATAAGTAGGTCAAATTTATAAAATTATAAAGTTAAGTATACAGTTGTGTGTGTGTGTATATAAGGCATACATGTGATTGTCACACACAAATGCAAGTAACCTAAGAGTAGAATAAAAAGTAAAAACAAGAACCAAATATTAACAAAATGCGTGAATTGAAAACCTCTAATTTTCACCTCTAATTGATCCATTTGAAAAGTTAAAGATCTCATGCAACACTACTCTCCAAACTAAACTCAAGATTAATTTTTTATAAAAAAATATTGAACAGGAGAGGGAAAAAAAATTAAAAGAAGTGAAGTGAAATGTGTCGAATCGGTTTAAGAAAAATAAAATTTAACAAAAAGTAATATATATTGCAACAATTGTGAAGGTAATCATGGTTATATTTTTCACATCTCCCTATACTACCTATTTCCCAAAATAAATGGACACTTTTGAGAAAACTCACAAAAAGTAACATCTAATTTAAAAAAGATTTTTAAAAGGCACAAACTTCTTTATATAAAAAGAGATGTGATGATTCATAACAGATAATTTATTAATTATTAATACCAATTACAAAGAGATTTGGGAAGATACAACTCTTAAATAATAGTAAGTATTAAACTATTAAGAAATAACAATTGTACTTAAAAATACTAATTAGCGAGAGATTTTTAAAAGTCATAACTCTTTGGCATTAAGATTTTTTGAAAACACACAATTCTTAAATGGCAGTTAGTACCCAATTATTGGTGACTTTTACAACATCAAAAGTCACGTAAATAATTTTTTATATTAAAATAACTGCTTTAAACTGTAAATATAACATTTTAATTTGGAAGGATGATTAATTAATAATAACTAGAAATAGATTTAAAAAGGCAACAGTTAATATATATTGCATATCCTCAAACATCACAAACTCACCATATAAAATTCTAAAAACACATGAGAAATGGATTTCATCATTAATGACATTAGAGGAGAAATGGAATAAAGAATATATATAAATATTCTACATATATATTGACATAAAACATACTTTCTAGAAAATTGGGCTTTCAGTCATTGATGCACATGAACCAAATATGACTCTCCAATTTCAAAATTGTCCTTGGAAAAAAATAATAATAAAAAAAATTTCAAAGTTGTCCTTGGCACATAAGAAAAAATCTTTGACAATTTTTGCAGATCGAGGATATTTTTGCATAGAAAAAGAGAGAATCTGCCATTGAAAATATATGATGTAAAACTCATTGAAAATATATGATGTAAAACTGATATTATATACTCCGGAAGTTGTAACCCGCATAGTTCAACATACATGATGTTAGACAACACAAATAGTAATAGAACGTCAAAAGTCACTTTATTTTTTTTAATAAAATAACTTATTTACATGTATATAAATATAATAAATAGAATCTCCTTTTATAAGGGAGATATATATATATATATATATATATATATATATATATGTACATAAAAGATTGCAAACACAAGTTGCATATCATCAAATTTTCAAAACCCCCTTCTTTCCTCTCCAAATAATTCACGAAGATGGGTTTGTTGAGCAAATGTCCATTGTTGCTTGCTTTGTTCATTGTCCTCTGGGATGGGCTTGTTTTTTCTTCTCCCCTTGATACAAACATTGATAATATATTTAATCCCATGACTAGAGTTATCATTCACAACAATCTCAAAGAGGGGATAAATCTATCCTTTCGTTATAAATCAAAGGACGATGATATTGGTATTCAAATATTGCCTTTTGGAAGTTCCTTTCATTAAAAATTACATGATAATTTTTGGGAACTACACTTTTTTTTTTTTTTTGACAATGTTTAGCTACTCACGGATGAGTAGTTTCACCCTACTCACCCCTTTATGTGTTCCAATAACAAAATAACACATCAACTTTAATAACAAAATTAGCATAATAATATAATAATAAATAAATAAAAATGAAAAAGGTTGTATCGACCCATTTTAATTGGGTAATCACCATTTATCTTTTCTCTCTCTTTCATCGATTCCCAAACCCACGCCCTCCTCTCTCTCCATTCTTCTTCTTTAAGTTGAAAATTGCATCTAAAACCTACTTTTATAGTTTTCTCTCTCCTATATAAGTTTTGCTTCCAACTGTGATTCAAAAAAATAAAAAAATTTCAAAATCAATTTAATTTTTTAATTTGTTTTTGAGATATGGAATATATATGATGATTAAAGACAAAAGTTTTAATTCTATTTATATCTTTTTGCAAGATAGATCTATTTTCATAAGAGAATTTATCAAACCAAATATTGAAATCTCACACAAAGCATAGGATCATTACTTTTACAACCAACAAGACTGTTGGGGATTAATCAACTCCCTCCAACCCACTCAACGGTCGGTTGTTGAGAGTTAAATCCCTTATTCATCACACACAGCGGAAGCATCATTACATCACATTAACACAAGCATATATAGAGATAACAATCATACACATCCACGCACAACACAATATTTTACATGGGTCACCCAACTCTAGGGTTACGTCCATGGGAGAGAGAGATTTCACTATTATGAATTAAGAAAAAGAATATACAACCACATGTCAAAACCTCACTCATTCACTCATCATCTCTTTTGAGGTTACATGTATACACTCGGGAATTACATATACTCTCCCCTCTCCTCACAACACTCACCCTTAAACCCCTTACACCTTTTCTCTTTTCACACACTCTCTCTCTAAACCCCTCATACCCATCTCTATTTATAGAGACTTCAAAACTCAATTCCTTGTTGGACAAGTATTCCTCAAATTCAATTCCTTGTTGGACAATGATCAACTTACCTGCAAGTAGTTACCATATCCATCTTCAACTCTAAAATAGCAAGTATAACTTCTTTCCCAAATCTTTAATCTTTTTCCCCAAGTCTTCTGGATTCCAAAACCATTCAGGAAACTATTTCTCGCAGCTTCCAAAACAAAAAAGGAAACTAATTTTCTGCGCACAAATTTTGAGCCACAAACCTAACAATCTCCACCTTGGCTCAAAATTCAATTTTCACGTGTGTGATACCCCCGGATTTCCGGATGCGGGTTGGCCAGGCCCACGCCCGATTACCCAAGAATATCAAACAAATTAGCAATAATCGAACACAGAATATAATTAAGATAAACATGAGTAAATAAAATTCGCTGGAAAGAAACTAAATGCAAATCCTTTATTGAAAACTTCAGAATAAATCTTATAAATAAGAACTAGTCTGTTACATCCAACTTCTCCAATTATAATACAACTCGAGAATCCATCTGGTGGACCCCTAATCAAAAGCCAATACTGGAAAGCGAACAACTAAAAAGAAGTCCACTGCTAAACCATGAAGAACCCCCTACATCGTCGGTAGAATGAGTAGTCATCTCTGCTCGGCACGATCAAGCTCTAAGACCTGGAACCGTCCGTTACCTGAAAAATAATAGTGGGTCAGGCCCACGAACAAGTTCTATCCTAACTACAATCCAAACAGAGACCCGATACGCAGATACATCCTAGACGCCTCAAACATATCTATATAGTCCGTAATAGATAAATACATATCCACACTACAGGACTCTCACCAACTATGCTGAGGGTCTCAACCTGAATAGAAGGTAACATGCAATACGCACCTGAGTGGGCATGACTACCTAAGCCTAACAGGGTATACCTCAACCAACATAGCTAGTTACGCATCCTACTGCATATACGCACCCTAACCGTCGACTATGAGACTCAAGCTCAAATCGCGGTACCATAATTTATATATATAAATTCCCATCCAAACCAATGTAGTGCCGCTCAACTGATTCGTTGCCATGACACGACATAAAATTAGGATTTATTGTTTTAATTAAACCCCTATCCATTCTAGGTGATACATGCACCCTAACCGTTGACTTTAAGACTAATGCTCTTGTCACGGTAACATAATGACATATTTAAAATCCATTCACATTTATCCATAAGAAATTCAGTAAGTCGTTCAGCTTATTCAACTGCACAGACTTAAGTATTTAGGATGGATTCTATTTTAATCATCTGAACCCATATTCCAGTATAGGTAGGACTTTAGCAACTGGTGCTGTCCAAACCTAGTATGACACCGTCCCATACCGGTTCATACAATCCTCCATATCTATGTAAATTACCACATATATATAATAAGCAAATAATTTAAATCCAAAACCAAAGCCAAGTAATTGCAGCATCGTTTACACAATATTATAGCAATTTCAGTTCAAAACCCTAATCCAGTTGATTGCAGAATAATATATAAGATTTCATAATTGGCATCCAAACCAAGTAAATTACAACACCTAAATTAAAGTTTAGCAATTTACAGTCCAAACCAATATCTAAACCATTGTAAGAAACTGTTTAAAGTTTCAGTAATCTAAATCCAACAGTTAACCATATAGTTGCAGGAGATGATTTAATAAATCAACAACTAACATCCAGAGCATGCATAGATCACATCTAACACACCAATGACCCTATAATATATTTAAACCCATTTTATAAATATATTAAATCCCACTGGAATGCCTAAAAAAATAAGCTTAAGCATTTAAAACTTCATCCATCCACTAACCGTATACAATTGTACATAAGTGTTATACAGTTTGATCCGTTAATTTAGAATTAACCTTAAATCAATTTAGGGTCTTAATAACACTCAAAATTAACTATTTAATCCCCCCGTGAAGTCTCATTAAATTTCTAAAATTTAATCAAGCCATTTAGTTCCTTTCTCTGTTAGTAGCATACACCGTTGTATATTTTTACACTGCTTCATCCTTTGTCTTAGAGACTTAAACCATACAACAATAAGTTTAATAACGCTTAAAATTAACTACTTAGATCCTCTGTTAAGTCCCTACAGTTCAATAGCATCACTCAGAAGCTCAAACAGTGCTCAAAACACCAAACAGAGCCCTAGAAAACACTTTCTGGACGTAAAACAAATTGGAGCCGGCTCTTGGAATGGAAGAGCTGGCTCTTCCCCTATTGGAGCCGGCTCCAATTCCCTAGGAGCCGGCTCTTGCTGAAGGGGAGCCGGCTCTAGACTTTCTAGAGCTGGCTCTCTCCCTCTTGAGAGCCTCCAGTTCATCTCTGCTCCGTTTCCGTCAATCTGCTCCTTCTCCGATCGATTCCTACCCCTTCTGTTCTTCCTTGAGACTAATTTAATGGTCTAATATTTATACCACATCATCCCAATACTTAGTGTACAACAGTGAGTATCACAACAACAATTAAAGCCATAACAGTTTCATGCTTTAAAACCAACAACTAAGAACAGAGATACGAGGAACTTTCAGACATGTTGTAAACATATACAGATGACTAATTTGGCATATGATAGGCATGAAAAAAACTCAATTAATATTTAATTAACACCCTAGAGACCATCTATGTAATACCCCTAATTTTAAAAGGATAGTCTCGGTATTTATTTATTTATTTTTATTGTGTTTTTTAAATTGTTTAATTGATTATTTGACTAATTGTTTATGTGTTTAATTGAATTAAGTGTTACTTGATTAATTGGCTACTTATCTATGTGTTATTTGTATTTTGTCTAGGTGTTATTTGTATTATTTGTTTAATTAGATTGTGCGCTTAAATGATGTATTTGATTAATTGTAATTAATTATAAATTAAATGATTAAATGTTTTATTTTATTTTATTTTATGGTTATGATTAGTGGTAATGGACTAACTAATTGGGTCCCACGGATTACTTGAATAGGAGGTTGGATGGGTATGGATAATTACCCATGGATAGTTGTATATGTATATATATAGATATATATGTATATACATATATATAAAAAGGAAAGTAATTTATTAATATTATAGTAAATTTAGTATTAATAAATAATCTGATGTATATATTTTATATATTTATATAATAAGGATATACATATATTTTATACGTAACATGTTTTAAGTTACCTTTTTAATATTATGGTAACTTTAGTATAAATAAATAATCTGATGTATATATTTTATTTATTTAATAAAGATACAGATAGATTATATACGTAACATGTTTTAAGTTACTTTTTAATATTATGGTAACTTTAGTATAAATAAATAATCTGATGTATATATTTTATTTATTTAATGAGGATATAGATAGATTATATATGTAACATTTTTAAGTTACCTTTTAATATTATGGTAACTTTAGTATTAATAAATAATCTAATGTATATATTTTATTTAATTAATAAGGATATACATAGATTATATACGTAACATATTTTAAGTTACCTTTTTAATATTTTCATTTTTTATTTTTCTTTATTAAGTTGACTTGGATTAGGAAAAGGAATAGGGTTATTATTTAGCCTATAAATACATAATTATAGGTTGAAAAATGAGTGAAAATATATCACGTAATATATTCTATAGAGAAAGAGTTAGAGAGAGAAGGAGAAAGAGGAAGGAAGGAGGAGAAAACCCTGTAGAGAGAAGATCAAAGAAGAAGAAGTTTAACTTTCGATTCGAAAGTTTAAGGCAAGTTCTTCTTCTATCTCTTTCCCTTTGATTTGTGTTTCTGTACATACCTAGGAAATTCCAGAATTTATTAAACATATAAAATTAAATAATTATGCATGTTTAATTGGGTTAGAACATAGGTTTTATGAAATTGGTTTATATCTGTTCTTGTGTTATGAATTAATAAAATGCATGATTTTGATTTGATTTATTATGTGAATTTTTACATGTTTAAATTATGTATTTTTCATATCTGTAGAATGATGGAACATAGAAATATGTCTAGGATTCCTGAACATTAAATAGGGACTAGGTTTGGGTTTTAATAAATTTAAATAGACTCAATCATAATGATGCTTGCTATTTGAATGTTTTAAACAAACGAATGGATTTAATCTTTTAAAATATTTTAGCAATTGAGATTAAATGTGTAAGATGAATTGGATATAGAGAATCATTATTTAACGGTATAATAAAATATCATTATGTATAAGATTCAGTTTGTGTAGGACATATGATATAGGAAGTTTAAAGAAATAATAAGTCATTCCTATTATGTGATAACTTGATATCATATTTATCATAGTTATTTATGGAATGTTTGATATATTTCCTTAATTGTTACATTAATTGTTGGATTGTGTGGTTTAATGCACCGGTATGGGACGGTGGCATTCTAGGGATGGATTAACTTATCAGTTAAGTCCTACCTATTTTATATAAGGGAATGGATTAACTAAAATGTTAAGTCCTACTTATATTTAAGTCAGGTCAGTTGAACAAGTTGAATGACTTATGGAGGATTAATTTATTATATAAGGGAATGGATTAACTAAAATGTTAAGTCCTACTTATATTCAAGTCAGGTCAGCTGAACAAGTTGAATGACTTATGGAGGATTAATCTATACTGGATAGGATGGTTACTAGATTTTATATATATAAGTATGGTGCCATGATATGAGCTTGAGTCTCAGGATCAATGGTTAGGGCGCGTATATCGCCAGGGATGTGTAGCTAGATATAGTGTAGTTGTGTACCCTAGTAGGTCTAGGTACTCATGCCCACTATATGTGCGTTTTGCATGTTGCCTACTATTCAGGTTGAGACAATCATATAGTCTAGTGATGTTCCTTTAGTGTGTATATATATATATATACGGACTATTAGTTACTGTTGGATTGACTAGGATGTATACGTGTATCGGATCTCTGCTTGGACTGTAGTAGAGTAGAACTTGTTTGTGGGCCTGACCCACCATTATTTTTCAGGTGTTCGTCACGAGTAGAGGTTGTTCGTGCTGAGCGGGGATCAGTCTACTTCATTCTTTCGATGCTACATAGGAGTTCCTTTATGATTCAGTTTCCTAGATTACTGTCATTTGTTTAGTTTGGATTTTCTAGGGGTCCACACAGTATGGATTCCCGAGTTATTTTTTGGAGGATCAGTTGTATCAGAAGAGTTTATTAATTAATGGAAATATATTATGAGGTTTATTATTAGATTATCATTTTAGTTTTTTGTCAGCATTTTATTTATTCTTCTTTATTCTTTTGTACTCTGTGTTCGTTAATTATCAATTTGTTTTGATATCCTCGGGTATTCGGGCGTGAGCCTAGCCAACCCGCATTCGGAAATTCAGGGGTATCACAATCTAAGAGTGCACAGAACACAGGCCAAGGGGAGAGAGACAGAATAGAACTTGCCTCTGTAACTTTAGTTTGCCGTCCTCTGTCCAGACTTTCCGGTGACCTCTTGACTATCATCCACTCAATTGTTGCCCTAGGTTCAACCCATGAGCAGCATCCCTTCCTCCTCTCCTTGGTTCAGCCTTAATTCTTGGCCAAAACCCTCGTCTCCTCCTCTGTTTTCCTCACCATCTCTCTCTGTTCTCTCTCCATTATATTGTACGTGTATAAGGTTTCCACCCTTTGAAGACCATAGCAGTTTATATATATATAAGCCCCAAGAAACCCTAAACCCAAATCCTAATCCACGATGGAAAACTTAATTCTAGTCGGCGTGAGATGTACCAAACTCAAAAACTAATTAACATTACAATTAAATACAAAATTTAAATTTAAATCAAATGGAAACAAAAAAAATAAAACAATTAAGCACCTAGCCACATAAATACCAAAAATAATTAAAATAAATAATGAAAACAATAAAATAAATATTAAAATTCCAATTATAACCCTTACAAAATCAGGGGTATTACAACGTGCTTTTCCATAACTCCACCTTGAAAAAGGATCTCTTCATAGCTCCACTTCAAGCTCTTCATAGCTCCACCTCAACTGAAAATTTCTCCACCTCAAATAAAGCACTATGATGAACTTGAGAAACACTTTAACAATCTCCACCTTTTCTCAAATTTATCATTCTTCATTTTTTCTTCTATCTTCTCTATCCACCCCATTAGTGTTCAATTGCTCACGCATGGCAACCCATCAATCTTCAACTCATCTTCATCAATTGCTTTTCTAGCCAAAGCAACAAACACTTCATCTTCACTCTTCATACTCCCCTTTGCTCTTTATCGGGCTTAGAGTAAACCCCTTCATTCTTCATATCCCTTGCCCCATCTTGAGAACTAGCACCCACTCTTGACTTGTCCTCAAAACTTGTTCCTCATGGGCTTCATGTAATACCCCTAGTTTTCAAAAGGATAAAATGGGAATATTTTGGTTTGTTTTTCATTTTTATTTAAATTATTGGACTTATTTGTTATTTGGTTAAATTAGTTGATTTATTATTATTTGTGTGTATTTAATTTAATTGTTATATAGTGGATTGGTTTATTTAATATTTTGGTTTGTTTTTCATTTTTATTTACATTATTGGACTTATTTGTTATTTGGTTAAATTAGTTGATTTATTATTATTTGTGTGTATTTAATTTAATTGTTATATAGTGGATTGGTTTGTTTAAATTGATTAAGTGTGAATTATTTGTTTTAGATTAATTGTTTTATTTTACTTGTTTATTGGATTTAAATTAATTGTTTAATTGAATTGGTATTTTAAATTAATTAATTATTTATTTTCCTAAATTAAGGGTTTTTAGGGTGTTATGATTAAGTAATTAGGTAGCCGACTTGTAGTTGGGCTGGACTTAGGGTTAGGATTACTGGATTTGGGATTAGGGTTTCAGAGGAGTCTATATATATATAACAATATATGCTGCAAGGGTTTTGGGAGAAAACCCTATTCACGTAATGGTTTATGAGAGTAAAAACAGAGAGGTTCCTTGAGAAGGAAAAACAGAGGGAAATTGAGAGAATCAATTAGGATTGCAGCCATGGATTGAAGGTGGGATCAAGGAAGAAAGAGTCGATGGCTTGTGGAATAAAGCTGGAACAGTGGGAGAGTTGCAGGTAGTTTACAGTTCGTTGCAGAATTTAGCAACGGCGATGAAGGTTTCAAACCAGAATCTTAAGGCAAGTTTCATTCTCTCCTTCCTGTAAACTTGTGTTCTGTGCATTCTAAATAGACTCCAGGAATTTAATTAAAACTTTTAAAACAAATTTTATGCATACTAGTTTAGTCTGAAATTTGGTTAACCGTATACTAACTGAAGATGGCTTCCCTTGCATAAATTGTTAGATTATGTATTAAACCTCTGTAAATTAATTCATAATGCGATGTGGGGTGTTGTTAGGATGGTTAGGAAGTTAGTTAACCATTATAATGGAATTTTGACACTGGTGATCAGACTTTAGATTGTTCATACGTTCGGTTAACTGTGAATGGCGTTTTTGGATACGGTTTTGTTTTGTTTTAGATTTTTGTCAATTAATGCATGCTGGATGGTGAGAAGTTTCTAGGGCTTTAAGAATTTAAATTGAACCCTAGGAATGTTAAAATACTCGGGACAGGAACGTCGGACTTCGCCGGAAACGCAGAAAAATCATCGGACGAAGTAGAGACGATGCAGAGGGGCTCTCAGGGGTGAGAGCCGGCTCCTAAATGGTGGGAGCCGGCTCCCATGAAGAGAGAGCCGGCTCTCCATGAGGGGGATCCGGCTCTAGAAGCCTAAGAGCCGGCTCCAATAAAGGGGAGCCGGCTCCCATGGAAAAAAAACCCCTACGGGGTGTTTTCTGTAATTTTTCGGAGTTCTGGGGTTAAACGCAAATACTGAAAATTAAAGGGGGTTTCAAATATGTTAAAATTAACCTATTAAGACCTTTAAATAGTTGGTTATGCTAGGGTGCTAATCTTAAGGGGCATCAGGAAACAGAAACGTGGAATAGGCATGCTGTCAAGGAAGGATGAATGTTTAAGTTAATAAGTTTGTTTTAATAACTTAAACTGACTGGTATCGAATTACTTTTGGGATATTATATAAATTATTTATATACTTTAATGGAGGCCAGAAAGTTCGGTGTGGGTTATGGGCATAGACAGTATTAACTTAAATATTAAATGGTATGCTGTCAGGAATGGTAGGAATTTTAGTTGCTAGTTTTGGTTTAGCAAACTAAATGGACTAGTGTGGGAATACTGTTGGGGTTTCATATAATGAGCAGTTTGGAATTCAGAGTGTCATATTATATCAGGCACAGGTTTTGGAGTGGAGGATCAAAGGGACGTCATGTGGTGTAAATGCTAACTTTTATGCTGTTAAGGATTTATGGAGGGTTTCATTACTTGTCTTTGTTTTGGCAATTTAAATAATATGGTATGAGAGGATGGTTTGGGATATCTAGTATAATGTATTTAGTTCATATTTCTAACTGATCATTATAACAGGTTATGGATGTTAATTGATGAACTGTTTAACTTCTGTTTTATCAATTGTATGGATGTGGATAATATAAATTGTTTATCAATACTTTAACAATTTGTTTGGAGGATTAATGATTATAATCATATACTGGATGCATAGTAGGATCTTAATAATATCTGTTTTCTATTGTGCTGGTTTCTGGATTTATTTGATGTTCTAATGAATGTGCATCGTTTATGGATCATTTGCATTATATGTACCGGTATGGGACGGTGACATATCAGGGATGGATTAGATCAAATAGCTAAGTCCTACCCCTTCTTACATACGGAATGGATTAACTAAAATAGTTAACTCCTACATGGATACATGTCTTGTCAACTAAAACAGTTGAACGACATAATGGATGCTTGTTTTATCTTTCGGCATTAGGAAGGAATTTATATATATATTTATGGTACTGTGATACGAGCTTGAGTCTCCTGATCACGGTTAGGGTGCGTATATTGCAAAGGTTGAGTAGCTAGATATAGCTAATGTTCCCTGGTGGGTCTAGGTACTTGGCCGCTGAAAAGCGTGTTTTATATGTTACCTTCTACCCAGGCTGAACTATGTTATAGGCTAGTGAGCATCCTATAGTGTGTATATAAATATCTATGGACTATTGTAGATATTGTCGAGCTATCTAGGATGTATCTGCGTATCGGGTTTATGTACGGATTGTAGTAGGATGGAACTTGCATGTGGGCCTGACCCACCTTTATTTTTCAGGTGTTCGTGAGTACCAGGCTTAGGGTTTGATCGTGGTGATGCAGATACAGTCACTCACTCTTCCGACTACATAGGATTTTCTTTCTTATTTTGGTTTTGGATTTTAATTCTGTAAATGTTTTACCAGTTGGAAATATTAGGGGTCCACTAGATGGATTCCCGAGTTGTACGGATTGGAAAGTTTATTTATATTAAAACTTTTATTTTGGAGGTTTTACAATTAGAATTCTTTTCAGCGTATCATTATTTTATTATTAATTCAGTTTTATTCTTGCTTGTTTATATATTAATTGTCTGATATCCCTCGGATCTGTGCTCGGACTTGATCACCCGTGGCTCTAGAATCGAGGGGTATCACAGTTGGTATCAGAGCACTCCAGGTTCTAGTGTCCTTAGGAGTGTCTTTCATTAGAAGTCTTCCGCGATGCGTCTCTTAAAAACTTAGAGCCATACTAGGATTCGTTGTACTCTTTTACGGTTCATTAGGAGGAGCTCCTGGTATCAATTATATTCCATAATTATGGAATGGTTGACACTAGAAGGAGGATGGGGTCTGCGGCGACAGCAAATCAGACCGAAGGAGTAGAGGAGTACGTTATCGAGTTCTCTATCAGAAGCAGAACTTGGGATTTAAGGTTTAGTTCTGGTTGGCATTACTTTTGGAAGTATAAGCCAATGAGGGATATAGGAGTGTGTTTTAGGTCCCCGTATAAAGGGACTAACATGATTTTAGTTATTCTCCTAAAAGAGACAACCGAGGAATGGGAGTCCAAAGAGGATTCTAGTGGAGGAGATTTCAACAAACTCATGTGAAAGTGATCTTGTTCGCTAATAGGATAGTGAACGATACTCATAGAGTTGAGGTGGATAGTTAACTTTGTGTATTACCTTTAAACGAGGTAGATAAAGGGAACTCTTCAGGGGTTTGGGAATCGGATGAAGTTCTTCTCAGAACGAAGCAAAGATTATATAGCACGTTCCGGGGAGTATGAGGATTAGGTTTTGATGATCTAAGTTGCTTTATACAGCTACATTAGACGGTTTGTAACCTGTGTATAAGGAGGATGAAGGTTAAGCCTTTGGCATTTATTGAGGCAAATGGAGTTGGTTTTGAGCTATGTTTTGAGGTCGGGTGATTACCTCTGAAACTGTAGGAAGGAGATTATGAACCAATCAGGCACAGTTGATCTCTAAAGAGATTTTCTTTGCAAGGAGGAACGATGTTTTACGTAGATTTTATTGTGTTCTATTGTGTGTGCATTATGTGTTTCCTTTTTGTTAAATTTTCAGGAAGGGGAATGTGGTTTAGTTGGGGACACGAGTATGTGATCAACCAACTATCATTTTGGAGGAGTAGCGATAACTACGCTAGGATTGTAGGCATGTGATCATAGGATTTGGTTAGTATATTTAAACTTTAGTCAATCAAATGAACCTAGACATGCTTGGTTGTAGTATGTGTTCAGGATGGGATAAGAAAAAAACCAGCAATTTTGAGTCAAATGATATAGATTCATTGGATAAGCTGTAACGTCATGCTGGTTTATTGAAGGAACTGGCTTGACTGAATATCTTTTAGGAATATTTTAAACAGGTGTTCCTAAGTCAGTAAGAGGATTTTGGTACTGGTTTAAGTACTTGTTGGAATGACACCGACTGAGGTTAGTAGACGAATTTACTAGTCATCAGTAAATTCTTAATCAAGAACTTTTCCCATCAGGGGGGGTGTCATTAGGAGGAGGTGCTGGCGATGCATATCAAGGAGGAGGCAGAGTCACTCATTTGCACAAATAATATGAAATTTTTTTTTAGGTTATCGTTCGCAACAAGTAGTTGTTGCTCAGCAATTGTTAACTATTTGGAGGATGAAAAGATTTCCATATGCGGTTACAGTTAGACGGGATGTCTAATAGACACTTACTTATGTTAGAAAAGTAAGATGTCAAAGACTTGAAGATGAGACCGAACATCTAATATCCGTCTCAAAGTTTGATGTCTGGTAAATAATCTAGATGGACCGTCAGAGATCATTCGATCCTTGCGGCCACTTCTCATGCTAGAGCGGGACTAACAGAGTAGTTTTCACGGATCTAGATGAGAGATTACTGATCTTACACAGGGGTCAGGATCCTGCTTGGGATATCGTTGACTGATAAAATTAAGTCAGCTTCACTTTGTCTATTTTGGAACTGGTAAGATATCAGTTCCTACAAATAGCACGGATCACGAGACAACTTAGATGGATAGATGTGGTGATTCACATTTGCATTAAGCTTCGTCTGGTGGAAGTAACTGGGAGGATGATGATCTTCTTAACCGTTATGGAAATTGAACCTTCGGTGGTTATTACGCAATCCGTTGTGGTTTAGCATGTGAAAATAATACCACTTGCTATTACCAGGGAAATAGAAGTGGTCAACTTAGAATGTTTGAGCTGACCCCACAGGAGGTAGTACCTTACTCAGATGAGTTTAAGGTACTGAAGGAAGATTGGTAGTTATCTTTCTGCTTCTAGGAAGGTTGGAGTGACTGAGCTGTAAAATTCATAAATTTTTCGGTGCAGTCAATTGGTTATGGTTTGCATCCCGACATACAATGTTAGTTTTGGTGCGGTACGGGTAGGGACATATACATAACTGTCTCCAAGAGTATCATCTATTAGTAAGGTGGAAAATTGATACTTGGACATCACTGGAGGTTTAGTCCTTTCTTATATCGAAATAGGAGTAGAACTAATCAGGAGGGGATGGTTAGTAGAAATGACTGACATTTGTTGGAATTTTAATTCCATATAGTTTAAGAGTAGTGGATAGAGCAAGTTCGCTTGTGGACTACACTTTAGTGGAGTTTACTTTGGCATTTCTTATCAGTTGTACATTGCGCTGATAACAGAGTTATAGCGACAACTATGCTTCGCATCTCTAGACGGGAAATGGGATCGTGATATTCTATTTAATCATGGCATATATGCTTAGGATACATATCCTAGGTTGGCATGGGTAATTGAAAGCGTTACTTACCGTTTCAGATATTATCTGTGCTATTGTTGGCACAAGGAGGTTCGTGCGACAATGTTTGGGATTTTAGATAGTCGGGTTGTGTCGATCTCTTACTGGTTGGTCCGACATGGAAGCAAGGTTATCTAATAAAACCTTGACTTTATGTAAGGATACCTTGGAGAACCATGCTCTCTTTTGGTAATGAGTGCTCACGGTTTGGAGGCAACAGTCGGATTTTGTAGCTAGTTGAACTCGTACATGGGAGTTTTCTATCAGGGAAGGGTTGTTTGAGCGGTTTGCCGTATCGGAAGCAATGTGTTTTGGAGGAAAGTCAGTTTTATGTATCGCACTGACTCTTCACGGGTTTTGGTTATTAGTTTCGGCAGTAGCCTATTGTTTAGCGTTACCAACTTGTTAAGCGCTGGATGCATAGGACTTTTATGTGTTAGTTCTATGGAATTGGAAGGCCGAGGACTGGTTACCCTTCATTAAATATTAGGTAGGATTGGATCGTTGCTAGATACAATCTAGGAGTTGCACATTTATGCTATTTCTTACACATAGGGATCTTGTATATGGTTGGATGTGTTGGAATTTAGGTGGCGCTCATTTAAAGGGGCTGTGCCACACGAAAACGGAAATCGTGAATTCCGAGGACGGAATTCCTTTTGTTAGGGGGGAAGAATGTAATACCCCTAGTTTTCAAAAGGATAAAATGGGAATATTTTGGTTTGTTTTTCATTTTTATTTAAATTATTGGACTTATTTGTTATTTGGTTAAATTAGTTGATTTATTATTATTTGTGTGTATTTAATTTAATTGTTATATAGTGGATTGGTTTATTTAATATTTTGGTTTGTTTTTCATTTTTATTTACATTATTGGACTTATTTGTTATTTGGTTAAATTAGTTGATTTATTATTATTTGTGTGTATTTAATTTAATTGTTATATAGTGGATTGGTTTGTTTAAATTGATTAAGTGTGAATTATTTGTTTTAGATTAATTGTTTTATTTTACTTGTTTATTGGATTTAAATTAATTGTTTAATTGAATTGGTATTTTAAATTAATTAATTATTTATTTTCCTAAATTAAGGGTTTTTAGGGTGTTATGATTAAGTAATTAGGTAGCCGACTTGTAGTTGGGCTGGACTTAGGGTTAGGATTACTGGATTTGGGATTAGGGTTTCAGAGGAGTCTATATATATATAACAATATATGCTGCAAGGGTTTTGGGAGAAAACCCTATTCACGTAATGGTTTATGAGAGTAAAAACAGAGAGGTTCCTTGAGAAGGAAAAACAGAGGGAAATTGAGAGAATCAATTAGAATTGCAGCCATGGATTGAAGGTGGGATCAAGGAAGAAAGAGTCGATGGCTTGTGGAATAAAGCTGGAACAGTGGGAGAGTTGCAGGTAGTTTACAGTTCGTTGCAGAATTTAGCAACGGCGATGAAGGTTTCAAACCAGAATCTTAAGGCAAGTTTCATTCTCTCCTTCCTGTAAACTTGTGTTCTGTGCATTCTAAATAGACTCCAGGAATTTAATTAAAACTTTTAAAACAAATTTTATGCATACTAGTTTAGTCTGAAATTTGGTTAACCGTATACTAACTGAAGATGGCTTCCCTTGCATAAATTGTTAGATTATGTATTAAACCTCTGTAAATTAATTCATAATGCGATGTGGGGTGTTGTTAGGATGGTTAGGAAGTTAGTTAACCATTATAATGGAATTTTGACACTGGTGATCAGACTTTAGATTGTTCATACGTTCGGTTAACTGTGAATGGCGTTTTTGGATACGGTTTTGTTTTGTTTTAGATTTTTGTCAATTAATGCATGCTGGATGGTGAGAAGTTTCTAGGGCTTTAAGAATTTAAATTGAACCCTAGGAATGTTAAAATACTCGGGACAGGAACGTCGGACTTCGCCGGAAACGCAGAAAAATCATCGGACGAAGTAGAGACGATGCAGAGGGGCTCTCAGGGGTGAGAGCCGGCTCCTAAATGGTGGGAGCCGGCTCCCATGAAGAGAGAGCCGGCTCTCCATGAGGGGGATCCGGCTCTAGAAGCCTAAGAGCCGGCTCCAATAAAGGGGAGCCGGCTCCCATGGAAAAAAAACCCCTACGGGGTGTTTTCTGTAATTTTTCGGAGTTCTGGGGTTAAACGCAAATACTGAAAATTAAAGGGGGTTTCAAATATGTTAAAATTAACCTATTAAGACCTTTAAATAGTTGGTTATGCTAGGGTGCTAATCTTAAGGGGCATCAGGAAACAGAAACGTGGAATAGGCATGCTGTCAAGGAAGGATGAATGTTTAAGTTAATAAGTTTGTTTTAATAACTTAAACTGACTGGTATCGAATTACTTTTGGGATATTATATAAATTATTTATATACTTTAATGGAGGCCAGAAAGTTCGGTGTGGGTTATGGGCATAGACAGTATTAACTTAAATATTAAATGGTATGCTGTCAGGAATGGTAGGAATTTTAGTTGCTAGTTTTGGTTTAGCAAACTAAATGGACTAGTGTGGGAATACTGTTGGGGTTTCATATAATGAGCAGTTTGGAATTCAGAGTGTCATATTATATCAGGCACAGGTTTTGGAGTGGAGGATCAAAGGGACGTCATGTGGTGTAAATGCTAACTTTTATGCTGTTAAGGATTTATGGAGGGTTTCATTACTTGTCTTTGTTTTGGCAATTTAAATAATATGGTATGAGAGGATGGTTTGGGATATCTAGTATAATGTATTTAGTTCATATTTCTAACTGATCATTATAACAGGTTATGGATGTTAATTGATGAACTGTTTAACTTCTGTTTTATCAATTGTATGGATGTGGATAATATAAATTGTTTATCAATACTTTAACAATTTGTTTGGAGGATTAATGATTATAATCATATACTGGATGCATAGTAGGATCTTAATAATATCTGTTTTCTATTGTGCTGGTTTCTGGATTTATTTGATGTTCTAATGAATGTGCATCGTTTATGGATCATTTGCATTATATGTACCGGTATGGGACGGTGACATATCAGGGATGGATTAGATCAAATAGCTAAGTCCTACCCCTTCTTACATACGGAATGGATTAACTAAAATAGTTAACTCCTACATGGATACATGTCTTGTCAACTAAAACAGTTGAACGACATAATGGATGCTTGTTTTATCTTTCGGCATTAGGAAGGAATTTATATATATATTTATGGTACTGTGATACGAGCTTGAGTCTCCTGATCACGGTTAGGGTGCGTATATTGCAAAGGTTGAGTAGCTAGATATAGCTAATGTTCCCTGGTGGGTCTAGGTACTTGGCCGCTGAAAAGCGTGTTTTATATGTTACCTTCTACCCAGGCTGAACTATGTTATAGGCTAGTGAGCATCCTATAGTGTGTATATAAATATCTATGGACTATTGTAGATATTGTCGAGCTATCTAGGATGTATCTGCGTATCGGGTTTATGTACGGATTGTAGTAGGATGGAACTTGCATGTGGGCCTGACCCACCTTTATTTTTCAGGTGTTCGTGAGTACCAGGCTTAGGGTTTGATCGTGGTGATGCAGATACAGTCACTCACTCTTCCGACTACATAGGATTTTCTTTCTTATTTTGGTTTTGGATTTTAATTCTGTAAATGTTTTACCAGTTGGAAATATTAGGGGTCCACTAGATGGATTCCCGAGTTGTACGGATTGGAAAGTTTATTTATATTAAAACTTTTATTTTGGAGGTTTTACAATTAGAATTCTTTTCAGCGTATCATTATTTTATTATTAATTCAGTTTTATTCTTGCTTGTTTATATATTAATTGTCTGATATCCCTCGGATCTGTGCTCGGACTTGATCACCCGTGGCTCTAGAATCGAGGGGTATCACAGTTGGTATCAGAGCACTCCAGGTTCTAGTGTCCTTAGGAGTGTCTTTCATTAGAAGTCTTCCGCGATGCGTCTCTTAAAAACTTAGAGCCATACTAGGATTCGTTGTACTCTTTTACGGTTCATTAGGAGGAGCTCCTGGTATCAATTATATTCCATAATTATGGAATGGTTGACACTAGAAGGAGGATGGGGTCTGCGGCGACAGCAAATCAGACCGAAGGAGTAGAGGAGTACGTTATCGAGTTCTCTATCAGAAGCAGAACTTGGGATTTAAGGTTTAGTTCTGGTTGGCATTACTTTTGGAAGTATAAGCCAATGAGGGATATAGGAGTGTGTTTTAGGTCCCCGTATAAAGGGACTAACATGATTTTAGTTATTCTCCTAAAAGAGACAACCGAGGAATGGGAGTCCAAAGAGGATTCTAGTGGAGGAGATTTCAACAAACTCATGTGAAAGTGATCTTGTTCGCTAATAGGATAGTGAACGATACTCATAGAGTTGAGGTGGATAGTTAACTTTGTGTATTACCTTTAAACGAGGTAGATAAAGGGAACTCTTCAGGGGTTTGGGAATCGGATGAAGTTCTTCTCAGAACGAAGCAAAGATTATATAGCACGTTCCGGGGAGTATGAGGATTAGGTTTTGATGATCTAAGTTGCTTTATACAGCTACATTAGACGGTTTGTAACCTGTGTATAAGGAGGATGAAGGTTAAGCCTTTGGCATTTATTGAGGCAAATGGAGTTGGTTTTGAGCTATGTTTTGAGGTCGGGTGATTACCTCTGAAACTGTAGGAAGGAGATTATGAACCAATCAGGCACAGTTGATCTCTAAAGAGATTTTCTTTGCAAGGAGGAACGATGTTTTACGTAGATTTTATTGTGTTCTATTGTGTGTGCATTATGTGTTTCCTTTTTGTTAAATTTTCAGGAAGGGGAATGTGGTTTAGTTGGGGACACGAGTATGTGATCAACCAACTATCATTTTGGAGGAGTAGCGATAACTACGCTAGGATTGTAGGCATGTGATCATAGGATTTGGTTAGTATATTTAAACTTTAGTCAATCAAATGAACCTAGACATGCTTGGTTGTAGTATGTGTTCAGGATGGGATAAGAAAAAAACCAGCAATTTTGAGTCAAATGATATAGATTCATTGGATAAGCTGTAACGTCATGCTGGTTTATTGAAGGAACTGGCTTGACTGAATATCTTTTAGGAATATTTTAAACAGGTGTTCCTAAGTCAGTAAGAGGATTTTGGTACTGGTTTAAGTACTTGTTGGAATGACACCGACTGAGGTTAGTAGACGAATTTACTAGTCATCAGTAAATTCTTAATCAAGAACTTTTCCCATCAGGGGGGGGGTGTCATTAGGAGGAGGTGCTGGCGATGCATATCAAGGAGGAGGCAGAGTCACTCATTTGCACAAATAATATGAAATTTTTTTTTAGGTTATCGTTCGCAACAAGTAGTTGTTGCTCAGCAATTGTTAACTATTTGGAGGATGAAAAGATTTCCATATGCGGTTACAGTTAGACGGGATGTCTAATAGACACTTACTTATGTTAGAAAAGTAAGATGTCAAAGACTTGAAGATGAGACCGAACATCTAATATCCGTCTCAAAGTTTGATGTCTGGTAAATAATCTAGATGGACCGTCAGAGATCATTCGATCCTTGCGGCCACTTCTCATGCTAGAGCGGGACTAACAGAGTAGTTTTCACGGATCTAGATGAGAGATTACTGATCTTACACAGGGGTCAGGATCCTGCTTGGGATATCGTTGACTGATAAAATTAAGTCAGCTTCACTTTGTCTATTTTGGAACTGGTAAGATATCAGTTCCTACAAATAGCACGGATCACGAGACAACTTAGATGGATAGATGTGGTGATTCACATTTGCATTAAGCTTCGTCTGGTGGAAGTAACTGGGAGGATGATGATCTTCTTAACCGTTATGGAAATTGAACCTTCGGTGGTTATTACGCAATCCGTTGTGGTTTAGCATGTGAAAATAATACCACTTGCTATTACCAGGGAAATAGAAGTGGTCAACTTAGAATGTTTGAGCTGACCCCACAGGAGGTAGTACCTTACTCAGATGAGTTTAAGGTACTGAAGGAAGATTGGTAGTTATCTTTCTGCTTCTAGGAAGGTTGGAGTGACTGAGCTGTAAAATTCATAAATTTTTCGGTGCAGTCAATTGGTTATGGTTTGCATCCCGACATACAATGTTAGTTTTGGTGCGGTACGGGTAGGGACATATACATAACTGTCTCCAAGAGTATCATCTATTAGTAAGGTGGAAAATTGATACTTGGACATCACTGGAGGTTTAGTCCTTTCTTATATCGAAATAGGAGTAGAACTAATCAGGAGGGGATGGTTAGTAGAAATGACTGACATTTGTTGGAATTTTAATTCCATATAGTTTAAGAGTAGTGGATAGAGCAAGTTCGCTTGTGGACTACACTTTAGTGGAGTTTACTTTGGCATTTCTTATCAGTTGTACATTGCGCTGATAACAGAGTTATAGCGACAACTATGCTTCGCATCTCTAGACGGGAAATGGGATCGTGATATTCTATTTAATCATGGCATATATGCTTAGGATACATATCCTAGGTTGGCATGGGTAATTGAAAGCGTTACTTACCGTTTCAGATATTATCTGTGCTATTGTTGGCACAAGGAGGTTCGTGCGACAATGTTTGGGATTTTAGATAGTCGGGTTGTGTCGATCTCTTACTGGTTGGTCCGACATGGAAGCAAGGTTATCTAATAAAACCTTGACTTTATGTAAGGATACCTTGGAGAACCATGCTCTCTTTTGGTAATGAGTGCTCACGGTTTGGAGGCAACAGTCGGATTTTGTAGCTAGTTGAACTCGTACATGGGAGTTTTCTATCAGGGAAGGGTTGTTTGAGCGGTTTGCCGTATCGGAAGCAATGTGTTTTGGAGGAAAGTCAGTTTTATGTATCGCACTGACTCTTCACGGGTTTTGGTTATTAGTTTCGGCAGTAGCCTATTGTTTAGCGTTACCAACTTGTTAAGCGCTGGATGCATAGGACTTTTATGTGTTAGTTCTATGGAATTGGAAGGCCGAGGACTGGTTACCCTTCATTAAATATTAGGTAGGATTGGATCGTTGCTAGATACAATCTAGGAGTTGCACATTTATGCTATTTCTTACACATAGGGATCTTGTATATGGTTGGATGTGTTGGAATTTAGGTGGCGCTCATTTAAAGGGGCTGTGCCACACGAAAACGGAAATCGTGAATTCCGAGGACGGAATTCCTTTTGTTAGGGGGAAAGAATGTAATACCCCTAGTTTTCAAAAGGATAAAATGGGAATATTTTGGTTTGTTTTTCATTTTTATTTAAATTATTGGACTTATTTGTTATTTGGTTAAATTAGTTGAGAATTCCTATTATAGTTACCATGTTATTTTTTAATACAGTGTCAGATCCTTCAATGGCGGAATCAATGGTATTAAAAAATCTGATGCAGAGCTTGTGGTTAAGGTAGTTAATATTGGTAACAAAACCATTAAGATTTGGACTATGTCATTTTTTAGGTAAATTTTTAGGTAATAGAAAGTGTGAAGAAGAAGAATAATAGTAGAGAGAGGAGGGCGTGGGTTTGGGAATCAATGAAAAAGATAGAGAGAAAAGAGAAAAGGTGATTACGCAATTAAAACGGGTCGATCCGACTTTCTTCTTCTTTTTTATTATTTTGCTAATTTTGTTATTAAAGCTGATGTGTTATTTTGTTATTGAAAAACATAAGGAGTGAGTAGGGTAAAACTATTCACCGGTGAGTAGCTAAGCATAATCCCTTTTCTTTTATGGTTTAACATGGGAAAATGATAAGTGCTTAATTACTTTTCTATCTGTGTCAAGTGAGTTGGCCAATTGAATGTAGAAAAAAATTGGGCCTCATGAGCATGTTATGCAAAATATGCTCATGTTCCATCATTGTGTGTTATATATATAAGAGATTACAAACACGAGTTGCATCTCATCACAATTTCAAAGTCCATTTCTTTCCTCTCCAAATATGATAGCTTTCTTTAACAAATGTTCAATATTACTTGTTTTGCTCGCTGTCCTATGCAGTGGGCTTGTCTTCTCAGCTCCTCTTGATGCAACCAAAGATGGTTTTCGTGGACCGAAGATTACAGTTATCATTTACAACAACCTTGAAGATGTGGTAAATCTAAATATTCATTGTAAATCAAAAGACAATGATCTTGGTATTCACATATTGCCTTTTGGAAATTCCTTTCAATGAAGTTTCCACGATAATTTTTGGGCAACTACACTTTTTTTTTTTTTTTTTTTGTGGTTTTTCATGGGAGCGTGTGAGTGGGACTTAAGACATATATGTTGCAAACTGGGATGTTTGCATAAAATGTGTTTGAAGAGTGAAAAAAGATGGAGTGCATGGATATGATAAAGATGGTGCCCAGAGTTTTTTCTTTAAGTGGGATAAAATACCAGCAATACCAGAGAATGTTGGTAAGAAAAAGAATTGAAACATATACCTGTTTGATTTCCCAATTCAGTGCTGAATACAGAAGACGGTAAGTGATTTTTAAAAATAAGCGTATTTGATAAAATTTTAGGATACTGCTTAAGATGGTAATTACCACTTAAAAGAGGCCAAAATTTTAAGCATTGGAAAGGTTGCTTATAGTTTATCACAGAACACGGTAAGTGGTTGGGTTTAAAAAATAAATTTCTAATGATTACTCTACCCCTCATATAATCGCATTCTTTCTTTTAGGGTTTCTGTCTACGATTTCTCTGGGGGCGTCTCTACAATTTCTTTAGACTCCTCTCTATGATTTCTCTCTGCTTCTGAAAATAAGGTGAGTTCTCTCCTTTGAAAAACTCTTCTATATATATTTCGTTGGTTGTACTTTATTATTAGTTTTTGTTACTTTTACATGATAGAACAAATTTGTGAAAAATATTTTACCTATAATATTTTAAACATGACAAATAGCCTTTTGGTTATATTTAAATTGATTCATATATATTTAGTTGCTTGTTGTTGCTAATGAAAATGAATTACATGGAACAAATTCCAAAAAAATAAAAAAACATAATTCTACCTAATATATTTTAAACTATTACCATTCATATTGATTCATTATATATAGAAAATAATTATTTATATAAGAATTTAATTTATTCAATTTCACGTACTTTCTTTAATATTGTTAACACCATTTTTATACCCTACATAAATATTATGTAATTATTTCTATTTTAAACTGTTACCATTCATATTCATATTGATTCACAATATATAGAAAATAATTATTTATATAACAAAATTCTATTCAATTTCACGTATTTTGTTTAATATTGTTAACACCATTTTTATACCCTACATAAATATTATGTAATTATTTATCCAGAATTATATAAATTGTTCTTAGATTTATGCCTTGAAGAAATGAATAAGAGAGGAAAATGTGGTGGAAGTCTTAAGAAAGAGTCGTGGGACAAGATAAAGAAAATATTAGCTGAGAAAAAAAATATAGATCTTAATCAAGACTACATGAAGAAGAAATATTATACATGGATAAAGTTGATGGGAAATACTGGACATGGGGATGATCTAGTGATTGAGACCAAGAACTGGAGTGCATAAAAATGGGATGATTACATAAAGGTAATTTCATTTAATATTTAATGCACATGCCAAGCTAAGGAATGTGATTGAACGAACATTTTGAGTATTAAAGGCCCGTTTTCCAATCTTGAAAAGGATGGCACCTTATACATTTGAAGTGCAAAGAAATATTGTTATTGCTTGTGCAGCTATTCACAATTACTTTCGAAAAACTATCATCACAGATGAACTTTTTGAACAGTATGAGACTGAGGATTTGCAATTTGAGACTCCACCTAATATTGCTGAAAATTTGACACCCTCTGAAATTCACACCACAGAAAGGCAATCCGATCAAGTGTTTATGGTTAATTTGCGTAACCAAATTGCAAATGACTTGTTTAGTTCTCGAGTTTAAAATTTTATATATTTAGTTTAATGTAACATTTTTGAGACATTCACATTTTTAATGAGTACTGCTTGAATAATGTTAATTATTTAAGTTTGAATTTATATTTTTTTATGATTTTATTTGATATTAATATTTATTGTTAAATTGATATATTTCATTGAGTGAATGTAGTTGTTTTATTAATATTTTTGTATTATAAAAATAAAACTATCATGAGTATCAGATATTAAGGGCAAAAATATAGTATGTACAATTTTCAGACTTCAGCTTTTGTATATAACAAACAATCTTAATGAATTCAGCGCTTAAAATTAAAATATTATCAAACAGGTTTTCAAATTAATACATTCAGTGCTTCAAGTTTGAGCGCTTAAAATTCAATACTTGAAATTTTTAGTGCTTAATTTTCAATTTTATCAAACAGCACCCTTGTAATTAGTGATATGCTATAATAATTGGAGTATTTCTACAATACTGGTTTCCATTCATCTACACAAATCTTGTTGTTTGAAGTTTCAATACTAGTTGAAAAATAAAACATTAGAATGTTTTTATATTGGATTGAGGAATCTATCAAAATTTTAATATTTTGAACCAATTTATAATATATGTATTTCTTAGCTTTCTTAATGGTAATTTTATGGCCGGTTTGTTAGTGATGGTAATACAATTTTTGAGATTCACTCTCTAAACTCAATTTCTATTATAAACCCTAACTCTACAATTGGGCTTTTGAGATAATTGCTTTTGTGGCTAGCTACTTGCACTAATCATGAGTGCCACCACATATTTACATTTCAATATACTTGGGAAAATAGCTTCCTAATGTCAGTCCTCCTGTACAATATATGAGAGGTAGAGCTATTCCATACAATTTCTTCCACACAATTAGGTTTGAAGTAAATTTTTTTACAGTTTATATTTGAAATAATATCAACCTCACTGGTCTGACTGTAATTTTATTGTGTGATGGTGCATGAATGATTCAATCTACAAGTCAATAAATTTTCCTCATCTTAATTACTCTGACCAGACTATTTTAGCCCCCTTTTTTTTCCATTTGATAAAAAGTATCTTATTTCTTTATAATGTTTTCCCTTTTTGTAAAAGTCTAATTGAAGAAAAATTTATTAAATAAATATGATTTTATGACATGTGATTTAGGAAATATCAATTTCAAGGAAAACAATAAAGTGCTTAATTACTCTAATTATTGCGAGAGTTGGCCAACTTATTATAAAAAGGAGTTCCTCACTTCCATTTTATTTGACTATAAACTCATATTTGGAGAGTAAAGAACTCTAATTTTTAAATAAGGGCAAAATATTCGGACCTTCCTTGAGGTTTTTCTAAATATCTTATAACTGAAACTATTATCAAAATAGTCCCGACCTTTCTTGAGGTTTGTTCAAATATCTCTTAGTTAAAATTATTGTCAAAATAGCCCCTAACCTCCCCTGAGATTTGTCAAAATAACCCTTGACACCCCTTGAGATTTGTCCAAATTTCTCTAACTACCCCTAACTTTAGGGGTGGCAAATTACGACACGACATGACAACACGATACGAACATGACACGAATTAAAAGGGTTTAGATTTGACATAAACAGGTTTGAGTCATAAAAAGGTCGACATGATTAACCCGTTTACTTAATCGTGTCGGGTTATGGTTGAGGGGTTCAATCCGTGTAACCCGTTTATGACTTATTTAACTCAACTTGTTATAATCGTGAATATGACTTACGTAATATGTTACCTGTTTGAACCTAATTACTATAAATAGTTAAGTCATTTCAACATAAACTTTGTTTATACCTTATGATTTTTTTTTTTTTTTTTTGAATATTTGGGTTATTTATGACAAATTTTTTCTATTGAGAGTTCTTGACACGATTATTAAATGGGTTGGGTTTGGGTTTACCTATTTAATATAATACCCTTACATCGACATGACACGAACACGACCCATAAACACGAATTGCCATCCCTACCTAACGTTAATCAAGGGAATATTTTTTAAATGTTCAAACTACCATTAAGTAAGAGAAAATTACCTTTAGAAAACCAAATGACTATCAACCAAATTTAATTGGACAAAATTACCCTTTCTTATATCCACCCTTTTGGATTGTTTTTGCAGAATTTAAAATATTTTTTTGTGGGCAGTTGAAGACAAACTTTTTGAACAAGGGATTTGTTGATGAATCAAAGCATGAATTATTATTATCCAATATCTATTTTGTTAAATTATATGGATTGTTTGCCGAATACTTTATTTTGACAGCAAATATGTTGAATTATATACTAAAATGATTATTTGGTATACTAATAAAGTCATTTGAGTCATTTTTTCTCACTTAGTGGTAGTTTTGGCGTTTATAAATATTTCACTGATAGACTTAACTCTTACTAACGTCAGGGGTGATGAGAAAAGTTTGGATAAACCTCAAAGGGTGTCAGTGACTATTTTGATAATAATTTCATCTAGGAGATATTTGGACAATCCTTAAGGTAGTGGGTATTTCACCTTCCTTTTTTCTTTTTCTTTTCTTTTGGAAAATTCAATCTTTCATGTCTAGATGAAAAAAATTATATTTTTACATTATATATGTTGTGATCGATCATACTACCATGTACTACCATAGGAAAGTAATAAATGTGAAAGATTTATTATTTCCACCAATTTGCTTGTTTCTACTTGACAACTAGCAACATGAAAATTCCACAACAAATTAATAAAAAGACAATACTTAGCATTTTATAAATAAACAGATTGTCGGTAATTATTAAATAGGAAAGTAATAAATAAAATAAAATACTTTTTTTTAGTGTAAATTAAGACACCCTTTCTGTTTTATTAATTAATTATTTTTTATTTTATAATTACATATTATGTGTGCATGTAAAATTGGGCCACATCATTAGAGTAGTAACTATCTACTCACTAAAGAGTATGCAAATATTACTCTTAATAAAAATTTTCTAAAATTTTAAATGAACTTGCCATATGCCACCTGGCATGAACATTCTTAAACAAGAAACATTATCGAAGAAAAAGTAAATTAAGAATCTACAGCGAACGGAAAGATATTAAAAAATAAAAAAGAGAGAGATTTTGTGGTTTATGATTTGGACATTAATATAAAAAATAAGTATCTACAGCTAACCAAAAGATATTAAAAAGTAAGAGAGAGAGAGAGATTCTACGGTATATGATTTGGACATTAATATAAAAAATAGTTGGACCCCACTTGCCATTAATATCATTGTTAATGTGTTTGTGTGTATGTATAAGAATGCGAACCCGATATTCATCTCATCAGAATTTCAAAATCCCTTTCTTTCCTCTCCGAATAACTCACGACAATGAGTTTGTTTAACAAATATCCAATATTGCTTGCTTTGTTCATTGTGCTATGGATTGGGCATGTTTTCTCTGCTCCCCATGATTCAACAGTAGATAATATTATCACTGCTTCCCATGATTCAAGAATAAATAATATTATCACTGGACCATTGAGAATAGTTGTCATTTATAATTACATCGGAATTGGGGTCGATCTAAACTTACATTGTAAATCAAAGGACGATGATCTTAGCGCTCAAGTGTTACAATTTCAAAATTCCTTTCAATGGAAGTTCCACGACAATTTATTTCAGACTACACTTTTCTTCTGTGGTTTTTCACATGGAAATCAAAGTGTCATTTTTGATGTCTACAAATCAAAAAGGGACGCAAAACATTGCACAACGTGTCAATGGGTAGCGTTGAAAGATGGAGTGTATCAATTTGATGTAGATGGTTCCACAAGATTTTTCTTTGAGTGGGGTGGATGATGGTGGAAAAAAGAATTGAAAATGAAATGCTAATACTCCAACCTCTTGAATGAGTGATATGCTGTAATAACTGGAGTGTTTCTATTTTGTGCACCTTAATAAACTACAATAATGGTTTCTTCTTGTTTTAGTTTCAATGTTACCATTCTATCACATTTTGGAATGCTAATTAAATAAAATTGCCTTTAGTAGTCAAATAAGAAATTGGCACTTTTTTTAAATTTTAAAAAAATACAAAACATGGGTTATACTCATTTTTTAGGTTTAAACCCGGCAAATGGATCTTTTTTTTTTTTTTTTTTTTTTTTTTTTTTTTTTTCCTCTCTTTGCTCCCATCTATGTATATTACTCACATGGTCATCCACATCTTTCTTTTCCCTTAGCTCCCGCCAATCATTCCAAATCCAAATATTTCACCTCCTCTTTTCAGAATAATAAAAAGGGAGGCGATATTTGCATTCCACTTTTCTATATTTGCACTACAATCTTAAATGAAATGGCAATTATAACCTTAACTTTATAAATATATGATTTTTACTTTTTAAATGGTACAACTGTCCTTTCAGATTTTCTCTCTTTATCTCTAATCTTTATTATTTTATGTCTCTTTTGGCAAAAAAATAAAAATAATAATAAAATAAAAAATAATAATAATATTTTGTTTCCTGGATAAATATATATATATATATATGTTGACTAAAATCTTTCTTACGATCGGGCCAAAAATTAAAAAAGTAACTATTAAAATATTATCTCTTTTGACAGGAAAAAAAATCCAAAAATAAATATTTATTGAAGAAATTATCTCTTTTGCCAAAATCAAAAAATAAAAATTAAAAAAAAGGATCGTAAAAAGAGGATTAATATATATATATATATATATATATATATATATTGAATAATTTTTTTTATAATACCATAAAATATATATATATATTTCTATTGAATAAATTATTTCTTTTGATGGGACTATAAAAAATGACACCAAAAAAGAAAAGTCAACTTTGTTGAATAAATTATTTGTTTTGATTGCACCAAAAAACGTTACGAATAAATTATATCTTTTGACTGCCAAAAATAAAATTATCAGTATGAAATAAATTATCTTTTTTGAGATGACCTTGGAAAAGAAAAGGCACCTACATGTAGTGTTACTCCAACCTCTTGTAATTAGTAATATGCTATAATAATTGGAGTATTTCTGCTTTGTGCACCTTATTTAATAAACTACAATACTGGTTTCGTTCATCTACACAAATCTTGTTGTTTGAAGTTTCAATACTAGTTTAAAAATAAAACATTAGACTGCTTTTATATTGGATTGAGGAATCTATCAAAATTTTAATATTTCGAACCAATTTATAATATATGTATTTCTTAGATTTCTTAATGGTAATTTTATGGTTTGTTAGTGATGGTAATATAATTTTTGAGATTCACTCCCTCAACTCAATTTCTATTGTAAACCTTATAAATGGGCTTTTGAGATAATTGCTTTTGTACTAATAGGTATTGCACTAATCATGAGTGCCACCACATGTGTACATTTCAATATACTTCGGAAAATAGCTTCCTAATGTCAGTCCTCCGATACAATATATGAGAGGTAGAGCTATTCCATACAATTTCTTAGACACAATTAGGTTTGAAGTAAATTTTGTTAGAGTTTATATTTGAAATAATATCAACCTCACTTGTCTGACTGTAATTTTATTGTGTGGTGGTGCATGAATGATTCAATCTACAAGTCATTAAATTTTCTTCATCTTAATTACTTTGACCAGACTATTTTTGCCCCATTTTTTTTTTTTTTTTTTTTTTTTTCATTCAATAAAAAGTATCTTATTATTTCTTTATAATGTTTTCCCTTTTGTAAAAGTCTAATTGCAGGAAAATTTATTAAATAAATATGATTTTATGGCATTTGATTTGGAAAATATTAATTTCAAGGAAAACAATAAAGTGCTTAATTACTCTAATTATTGCGAGAGTTGGCCAACTTATTATAAAAAGGATTTGGACCTCACTTCCATTTTATTTGATTATAAACTTATATTTGGAGAGTAATGTGCTCTAATTTTTAAAGGACAATTGGACAATACTTAGTACCTCACTAGTAAAAATTTACAATATACTCACCGCTAATATGGACCAATAATTAATTACCAAATTAGAGATAGTAATCAAATCATTATTTCTAATTTGGTAAGTGAATATCTACCCATTATCTTTGATTTGATAATTAAAGATCACATATCAATTTGTTATTGGTCCACATCAGCGGTGAGTATGTTGTAGATCCTCACTAATGAGGACCTAAATATTGTCCATTTTTAAATAAAGGCGAAATACTCTGACCTCTGCTGAGGTTTGTCCAAATATTTCATAACTAAAATTATTATCAAAATAGTCCCGACCTCCCTTGAGGTTTGTTCAAATATCTCTTAGCCAAAACTACTATCAAAATAACCTAACCTCCCTTGAGATTTGTCAAAATAACCCTCAACACTTATTGAGGTTTGTCTAAATTTCTCTGACCACCCCTAACATTAATCAAGGGAATATTTTTTAAACGTCCAAACTACCGTTAAGTAAGAGAAAATGACTCAAATTACCTTTTAGCAAACCAAATGACCATTTTAACCAAATTTAATTGGATAAAATTACCCTTTCTTATATATCCACCCTTTTGGATTGTTTTTGCAGAATTTAAAATATTTTATTGTGAGACAAAAACTTTTTGAACAAGGAATTTGTTGATGAATCAAATGATGAATTATTATTATCCAGTGCCTATTTTGTTAAATTATTTGAATGGTTTCTCGAATACTTTATTTTAACAGCAAATATGTTGAATTATAAGCTGAAATAATTATTTGGTATACTAATAAGGTCGATCATTTGAGTTATTTTTCCTCACTTAGCGGTAGTTTTGGCATTTATAAATATTTCACTAATAGACTTAACTTTTACTCACGGATGAGAGAAGTTTGGACAAACCTCAAAAGGTGTCAAGAATATTTTGGTAATAGTTTTAGTTGGGAGATATCTACACGGTAGGTGAGGGTATTTCACCTTCTTTTTTTTTCTTTTGGAAAATTCAATCTTTTATGTCTAGATGAAAAAAAGTAAATTTTTAGATTATATATGTTGTGATCGATTATAGAATGTAATAAATGTGAAAGATTTATTATTTCCACCAATTTGCTTGTTTCTACTTGACAACTAGCAATATGAAAATTCCACAACAAATTAATCACAAGACAATACTTAGCTGATTATAAATACGTGGATAATTATAAAATAGGAAAGTAATAAATAAGAAAAATATTTTTTTTAGTATAAATTAAGACACCCTCTCTGTTTTATTTATTTATTACTTTTTATTTTAAAATTACATATTATGTGTGTATGTATAATTGAACCACATCATTGGAGTAGGAATGACCTACTCACTCACTAGTGAGTATGCAAATATTACTCTTAATAATTTTTTTCTAAAAGTTTATATGAACTTGTCATATGTCACCTGGCATAAACATTCTTAAACAAGAAACATTATTGAAGAAGAAGTAAATGAAGTATCTACAGCGAACGGAATGGTATTAAAAAATAAAAGAGAGAGAGATTTTATGGCATATGATTTGGACAACATTAATATAAAAAATAGTTGGACCTCACTTGCCAGACCAAAAACTTAAATTCGGAGATTAATATCATTAATTGTTAATGAGTGTGTGTATATATATAAGATTGCAAACACGATATTCATCTCATCAGAATTTCAAAATCCCTTTCTTTCCTCTCCGAATAACTCACGACAATGGGTTCGTTTAACAAATATCCAATATTGCTTGCTTTGTTCATTGTGCTATGGAGTGGGCATGTCTTCCCCACTCCCCATGATTCAACCATAGATAATATATTCACTGGACCATTAAAAACAGTAGTCATTTTCAATTACATTGGAAATGGGGTAGATCTAAACCTTCATTGTAAATCAAACGACGATGATCTTGGTGCTCAAGTGTTACATTTTGGAAATACCTTTCAATGGAATTTCCATGATAATATTTTTATGACTACACTTTTCTTCTGTAGTTTTTCACATGGAAATCAAAGAGTCACTTTCGATGTCTACAAATCAAGAAGGGACACGAACCATTGCACAACGTGTAAATGGGCAGCTCATGAAGATGGAGTGTATCAATATGATGTAAATGGTTCGGTGAGATTTTTCTTTAAGTGGGGTGCATGATGGTGGAAAAAAGATCTGAAAATGGAATGCTAATACTCCAACCTCTTGAATTAGTGATATGCTGTATGGAGTGTTTCTATTTTGTGCAACGTTAATAAACTACAATAATGGTTTCTTGTTGTTTTAGTTTCAATATTACCATTCTATCTATGTTTCAGTTACACATTTGCAGTCACACTGTGGAATACTAATTAAATAAAATTGCCTTTAGTTATTTTTTGTTAATTCGTTTGTGATTTGCTGTCACACTGTGGAATGCTACAATAATGGTCCGGAAAGACTCATTCCCAATTAAAAACCACGCACGTGCTTAGCAAAGCTTGTTGCTATGTTGCGATAGAAATCGTTTTTCGGCCAAATTCCAAATCCATTTTGGCTTTTTTGTCCTCATAAGAGAGTTGTCTAATTAATTTTTGGTAGATCTATGTTTTGTATAGCCACTGATAACGGCTAATTTTTGTCTACTATTCTAAATTGTTCTCTTGTCTCTTGCTTGCAAGTTGTTTGGGCTCCATAATCCATTGAGCCTCTTGTAATTACTTTCAAACATATATACAATTGTTTAATAATTATAATAACAATGCATTAGACTTAGCTGAGTGAAAATTTTCATTCATAATAGCTTCCATTTCATCTTACACACAGCTATCTTGCTTTTCTATTTTCCTTTTTACATGACAACCTTAATTATCATATTTATTGTATTTATGATTTCATAACCAGTTCAAATTTGGTAACTTGATATTTATGCTTGCCTCTTCAAAAAAGATTTCTCTGGATTCAAATATCTAATACAATATTTAATGAAATTTACTTAAACATTATTGGGAAGGAAAAAAAAAAAAAAAAAACATAATTGATAAAGAAGTAATTAAGTATTTACAGCGAAAAGGTATTAATTAACGATAATTTTATGGAATGTGATTTTGACAAACATTTTTTTAAAGGTAAAACTTAATTGCATAAATTAGAGAACAATTACAATCCAAAGAAACCCGAGGGAGGCTAGAACAGACATAATTCAAAGAAAACGATAAAATACTTTTTATTTTTTATTTTTTTAAAATACTTTAATTACTCTGATAACTTTGTCATGTGAGTTGGCCAATTGAGTTTTCCATTCTATTTGACCAAGAACTTAAATTGGGAAAGTAAAGCCTCTAATGAAATTTACTAAAAGTCTAGATGAACTTGGAGAATAAAATGCTCTAATTTTTTAATCAAGCTCTTGTTCCATCATTGTTAATGTGTGTGTGTCTATTATATATATATATATATATATTCCGTCACACAAAAGTGTCTTTCTCAGATAACGTAACTTATAGTATAGATTTTACAATTTTTTTATTATAGCAGTAGGGAATGAATTTTCAAATATATCCATTCATAGTAGGTTCACATTATTTTTATAATTCCAAGGTAAGAACAGTAAATTAGGAATATTATAACGTTAGTATACTATTTTTTGAATTAAGACAATTATTTTGAGACAGCTAAAAATAAAGAGGTGGACATACTTTTGGAAACAAATGGAGAATATAAGATTGCAAAAACAAAAGGAGTCTTATCACAATTTCAAAATCCATTTATTTCCTCCAAGTCGTCAGAATGAGTTTGTCTAACAAATGTCCAATATTGTTTGCTTTGTTCATTGTGCTATGGAGTGAGCTTGTCTTCTCTGCTCCCCTAGATTCAACCAAAGATAATTTTTTCCTTGGACCATGGAAAAGAGTTGTCATTTACAATAGCATCGAAAAGAGGGTAGATATAAACCTTCATTGTAAATCAAAGGACGATAATCTTGGTGCTCAAGCGTTGTATTATGGAAATTCATTTCAATGCAAGTTCCGCGATAATATTTTGATAACTACACTTTTCTTTTGTGGTTTTTTCACAGGAAAAATGAAGTGTCACTTTTGATGTCTACACCTCAAAAAGGGACACAAATCGCTGCACAAAGTATGTTTGGGCAGCGAGTAAAGATGGACTGCATCAATATGATGTCGATGGATCCGAGAGATTTTTCTTTAAGTGGGGTGGAACACCACCAACACCAGTTTCCAACCCCATACCGGAGTATGATGGTGGAAAAAATAAATGAAAATGGAATGCAAATACTCCAACCTCTTGAATTAGTGATATATTGTAATAATTGGAGTGTTTCTATTTTGTACACCTTAATAAACTACAATAATGGTTTATTGTTGTTTGAGTTTCCATATTACCATTCTAACTCTGTTTCACTTACATCCTGTCTATCTTAACATTCTCAAAGAATTGGAATTTCAATTAGCGATTGCAGTCACATTGTGAACGCTAAATAAAAATTGCCATTAGTTATTATTGTTCGTTTGTGATTTACTTTGTTATAGTGAATTTTAGGGGGAGCATTGGGTTAGATGGACCATTTGAACCGTCAAAAGTCCAAATAGTGATGAGTAGTCCGGAAAGATTCATTCCCAATTGGAAACTATGTGCTAAGCAAAACTTGTTGCTATGTTGCGTTTAATCAATTTTGGAGTGAAAGGAATGCAATAATTTTCTGTCGAGCTCCATCTCATAATATTGTAATAAGGGTGAAATACACTGACCTTGTCCAAATATCTCATAACTGAAACTATTATTAAAATAATCCCGACCTTTCTTGAGGTTTGTTCAAATATCAATTAGCTGAAATTATTGTCAAAATTGCCCCTGACCTCTCTTAAGATTTGTCAAAATAACCCTTGACACCCCTTGAGATTTGTCCAAATTTCTCTGACCACCCCTAACGTTAATTAAGGGAATATTTTTTAAATGCCCAAACTACTATTAAGTAAGAGAAAATAACTCAAATGACCGTTAGAAAACAAAATTTCAACCAAATTTAATTGGACAAAACTACCCTTTCTTATATCCACCCTTTTGGATTGTTTTTGTAGAGTCGAAAATAATTTTTTGTGAGCAACAAAAAAATTTTGAACAAATGATTTGTTGATGAATCAAAGAATAAATTTTTATTATCCAATATCTATTTTGTTAAATTATATGAATTATTTGTCGAATACTTTATTTTGACAGCAAATATGTTGAATTATATGCTGAAATAATTATTTAGTATACTAATAAGATCATTTGAGCCATTTTTCCTCATTTAGTGGTAGTTTTGGCATTTATAAATATTGCATTGATAGACTTAACTCTTCCTAACGTCAGGGGGTGATCAGAGAAGTTTGGACAAACCTCAAAAGGTGTCCGGGACTATTTTGAAAATAGTTTCTGGGAGATAGTGCGGGGCATTTCAACTTCTTTTTTTCTTCTCATTTTTTTTTTTTTTTGGAAATTCAATCTTTTTATGTCTAGATGAAAAAAAGTAGATTTTTAGATAATATATGTTGTGCTCGATCATAGTACCATTTACTACTATAGGAAAGTAATAAATGTGAATTTCTGAAAATAATTAATTAATTAATTAATTAATAAATGTGAAAGATTTATTATTTCCAACAATTTCCACCAATTTTCTTGTTTCTACTTGACAACTAGCAACATGAAAATTCCTCAACGAATTAATAAAAAGACAATACTTATCTGAGTTGGTGATCCCTACTGACAACTGATGTGGTCTAAATATAAATGCACGCATTATCGGTAATTATAAAATAGAAAAGTAATAAATAAAAAAATAATTTTTTTAGGGTAAATTGTGACACCCTCTCTGTTTTATTTATTATTTTTTTATTTTATAAATACATATTATGTGTGCGTATAATTGGACCACATCATAGGAGTAGGAATGACCTAGAGTATGCAACAAATTAATAAAAAGACGATACTTATCTGAGTTGGTGATCCACACAACTGATGTGGTCCAAATATAAATACACACATTATCGGTAATTATAAAATAGAAAAGTAATAAATAAAAATAGTAATTTTTTTTAGGGTAAATTGTGACACCCTCTCTGTTTTATTTATTATTTTTTTATTTTATAAATACATATTATGTGTGCGTATAATTGGACCACATCATTGGAGTAGGAATGACCTAGAGTATGCAACAAATTAATAAAAAGGCAATACTTATCTGAGTTGGTGATCCCCACTGACAACTGATGTGGTCCAAATATAAATACACACAGTATCAGTAATTATAAAATAGAAAAGTAATAAATAAAAATAATAATTTTTTTTAGGGTAAATTGTGACACCCTCTCTGTTTTATTTATTATTTTTTTATTTTATAAATACATATTATGTGTGCGTATAATTGGACCACATCATTTGAGTAGGAATGACCTAGAGTATGCAAATATTATTCTTAATAATTTTTTTCTAAAAGTTTAAATGAACTTGTCACATGTCACCTGGCATAAATATTCTTAAAAAAAATAAATAAATAAGAGATTTTACGGCATACAACGAACGAAAAGGAATTAAGAGAGAGAGAGAGAGAGATTTTATGGCATACGATTTGGACAACATTAATATAAAAAATAGTTGGACCTCACTTGCTAGACCAAAAACTTAAATTCAGGGAGTAATATCATTGTTTAATGTGTGTGTGTATATAAGATTGCAAACACGATATTCATCTCATCAGAATTTCGACATCCCTTTCTTTCCTCTCTGAGTAACTCACGACAATGAGTTCGTTTAACAAATATCCAATATTGCTTGCTCTGTTCATGGTGCTATGGAGTGGGCATGTCTTCTCTGCTCCCCATGATTCAACCAAAGATAATATTATCACTGGACCATTGAAAACAGTTGTCATTTACAATTTCATCGGAAATGGGATAGATCTAAACCTTCATTGTAAATCAAACGACGATGATCTTGGTGCTCAAGTGTTAAATTTTGAAAATTCCTTTCAATGGAATTTCCATGATAATATTTTTATGACTACACTTTTCTTCTGTAGTTTTTCACATGGAAATCAAAGAGTCACTTTCGACGTCTATAAATCAAGAAGGGACACGAACCATTGCACAACGTGTAAATGGGCAGCTCATGAAGATGGAGTGTATCAATATGATGTAAATGGTTCGGTGAGATTTTTCTTTAAGTGGGGTGCATGATGGTGGAAAAAAGATTTGAAAATGGAATGCTAATACTCCAGCGTCTTGAATTAGTGATATGCTGTAATAACTGGAGTGTTTCTATTTTTTGCATCTTAATAAACTACAATAATGATCTCTTATTGTTTAAGTTTCAATATTATCATTCTATCTCTGTTTCAGTTACACATCGGCCAAATTCCAAAGCTTAGAGAGCCGTTTTTCGCATTTTTTTTCCTTATAAGAGGGTTGTCTAATTGATTTTTGGTTGATCTTTCAGTTCAAACCCTAGCTCACTCGAAATGTTTTGTATAGCCATTGATAACAGCTAACTTTGGTCGTTATCAACGACTATTCTAAATTGTTGTGTTGGGCCAATCCTGTTTGGCTCTTCTCTGGTCTCTTGCTTGGAAGTAGTCTGGGCTCCATTGTAATTACTTCTTTCAAACATATATACAATTTTTTTAACCTTTGGAAAATAATTATAATAATAACAATACATTAGATTGAGTTTAGTGAAATTTTCATTCCTAATAGCTTTCATTTCATCATTGACACACCCCTAAATTAATGTTATAACTTAGAAGGATCTCTAATAGGCTCTTTTCATCGTTGTATACAGCAGCTATCTTGCTTTTCTATTTCAAAAAGGTTGCTCTGGATTCAAATATCTAATACAATATTTAATGAAATTTACTAAAAGTCTAAATGAACTTCTCATATATCATCTTACTTAAACATTCTTGGAAAAAAATAATAATAATTGATAAAGAAGTAATTAAGTATTTACAGCGAAAAGGTATTAAATAACAATATTTTTATGGAATGTGATTTTGACAAACAATTTTTTTAAAAGGTAAAAGTTAATTGCATAAATTAGAGAATAATTACAATCCAAAGAAGCCCGAGGGAGGTTACAACATACATAATTCAAAGAAAACGATAAAATACATTTTTTATTTTTTTAAAATACTTTAATTACTCCATTAACTCTGTCATGTGAGTTGGCCAATTGTAAAAAGGAGTTGGACCTCACTTTTTCATTCTATTTGACCAAAAACTTAAATTGGCAGTCTGTTAAAATATAAATATATTTTTTTAAAATATACACTGCCATGTATGATGTGTAAAAATTTTTTAATCTCCATCAATCTGTTAAGATACACTGTCACGTCACCAATGTATAAAATTGTTGTGTATTTTACACAACCTTTTTATACAACCACATCAACATATTTCCTTTATCCTCCTTCTTTCTCATTCCATTAAAGAATCAAGCTTATATTAAGTAAGTTTGTAAAAGTTATGTGGAGTCCTGACATAACACGTGATTAGTTATTATTGGAGAATATATTATTGTAAAAGTTATGTGGAGTCCTGACATAACACGTGATTAGTTATTATTGGAGAATATATTTGTACACAAAAGGTATAAAACAATTGTTAGAGCTAAAAAAAAATAATAATCCAAATTGTACAACATACAAGAAACCATTATTGTAGTTTATTAAGGGGCATAAAATAAAAACAATCCAATTATTACAACATATCAAAATTCAAGAGGTTGGAGTAATAGCATTCCATTTTCAATTATTTTTTCACCATCATTCTACGGTATGTGGGGGTGGAAATAGGTATTTGTGGTGTTCAACCCCACTTAAAGAAAAATCTTCATCACCATTGCTTAGGATAGGGGCCAAAGATGTCCATTAGATGTGGAGCAGCCCTGCTGGAAGAGTGTCTGTAGCTGTAAGGGAGAAGAGATCAGCTTCAATTCTAAACTATTCCTGAGCTTGAGTGATGCAAGTCTGCTTCTTACACACGTCTTAATCTGGGCAATGATGCTGTGGGCAGTGGAGGATTGATTCCTGAAAGCTCTGGCATTTCGCTCCATCCAAATGAAGTAAACTGCAGCAGCCCAAAGAAGCTTATGAAGCACGAATTGTGTTGAAGCCCAGTGTATTGAGCACCAAAGCAGTAAGTCAGCCCAACTGTTTGGCAAAATGTAAAATCCAACAGTATCTTGGATAAACTTCCAAATGTGTGAAGTGTAGTCACATTTAAAGAAAAGGTAATCAATGGATTCTCATGTTGTATGACAGAGATAACATCTATTTGTGTAATGCTTGTAAAGCATTGGTTTTGCATCAAGTGTATATAATCTCCCTCTAGCAGCTAGCCAAGGATAAGGCTGTGTTTGGATATGTGGTGTTTAAACCACACCACTTTACTCCAAAAGATTGGGGATGGGGGGCTGAAGTAAGCAAGGGTATGTGCCATTGTAAAGACCATAGTAGAGCTTGGTAACCATTCAATGCAATCTGGATCAGTAGAGGGCTAGGGTAATTCATGTAACTGTGAAATGAAGCTTCTTGATTGGAAAAAATTGTGCAGCTGAATTGAGTTTGGATGAACCCATTGGTGGTTGGAAATTAGGCTATCAACTAGAATATTGTTATCTAGTTGAAGAATTTCCACACCAATGAGACTCAATTGCTGCACAATTGCCCCATTAGGTAGCCAGTAGTCTAACCATAAGTTCCACAAAAGCTTGACAAATGAACAAGAGAAGAATAAATGATCATGTGATTCAGCTTCAGTGTTGCAAATAGTACACAATGTTGAGTTGATATGTGTTGTGCACCTTCTGTTGAGAGTTGGCAATTTGTGTTAAATGGCAACCTAAAGTGTAAAAGAATGTTTTGGAATGGATGGTTTAAACTAGACTATGTGAGGCTAAGGTAGGGTAAGGTGTTGTTGGTTGAAGTGTTTCATTGTTTTTGAGATAGAGAACTGGTTGGAATTAGAGGGAAGCCAAATGAACTTATCTCTGTTGCTAGGGTTGGAGTTTGGTAATGAAACAATGTTTTGCAGTGGTAGGTGGTTGAGGATGGTTGTAGGGAATGACCATGTGTTGGAGGTTATGAATGAGCTGACTTTTGTCATGTTGCCAAACTCCATCTCTGCTCTTTGTTGTGGTTGGACAAGTTGGTGATGTGGCCTAAGAGTACACCAGTTGTCAAACCAGAAATTGGTTGAAGTTCCATCACCAATTTCTAGCTTGACAAGAGGGTAGATTGTATCTCTAAGGCCAAGTAGTCTTCTCCAACTCCATGAACACTGACTAGGAACTTTGACATCCTAAATACTCCTACCTTTGAAAAGATAGGTGTGAATCCATTTGACCCATAGCATATCCTTTGAGCTGTAAATGTGCCAAAAATGTTTCATAATAGCACTCTCATTCCATGTATGCAAGTTTGGTAGACCAAGCCCCCCAGCCCTTTTAGGAAGGCAACATATATTTTCTCCAACCAACTTTAGCACAAGTCTTTTTCAGCATTGGACCAAACCACAAGAAAGCACCAAAGATACTTTCAAGTTCATAGATAATGCTTATTGGTAATATGAATTTAGAGCTCCAGTACATCTGAGTTGAGAATAGGACAGCTCTAATAAGTTGTAATCTTCCTGCAAAGGAAGGATTTTTGCTTGTCCAATAATGTGCAATTCTAGAGGTAATCCTATCAATTAAGGTTCTGCAGTCATTTGCCTTGAGCATAGTACGTAGTAACCAATGCTACTCCAAGGTACCTCACAGGAAGGGTTCTTTTTTCAAATTCTAGAAAGTCAAGGATGGCAGTCTCCATATGAGAGGTTACACTAGATAAAAAAAAACCTGACTCTTGCTGTGGTTAATTTGAAGACCAGACAGAGTATGGAATTTCTCAATGGCAGTAACAGGTGTCTACAAGGATGGGATGCTGCCATGTGAAAATAACATGAGATCATCTACAAAGATAAGGTGGGACAGTCTTAACTCCTTAAACCTTCAATGATATTTGAAGGTCATTTCAGAGGTGAGTTTGGATACAATTGAGGAAAAACACTGCATAATAATTATGAAAAGGAAGGGTGGGAGAGAGTCTCCCTGTCTCAGCCCCTTGATACTTTTGAAGTGGTCACATAGTTCACCGTTGATTGAAATTGAGAAGGAAGGGGGTAGAGACACATGATTGAATCCATGACAGGAAGGTAGGAGGGAAACCTAAAAGTCTAAGAGAGTCAAAGAGAAATTCCCAGCATACAGTATCAAAAGCTTTTTTGATATCAATCTTGATAGTACATCTTGGTGAACTAGCATGCTTATGGTAACTATTGAGGAGTTCTTGTGTAAGGAGAATAGATCAGTCATCAATATGTCTACCTTGTATAAAGGTTGACTGTGAATGTCCAATGATGTAAGGCAGTGTGGGTTTGAGCTTGTTTGCAAGGAGAGTAATTATTTTCAATTGATCTATTTATATGGGCTCCGCATAAATGCGCTCAACAGTTGGTGATTGAGCACAACATTGCTCGATCTATATGATATAAGGTTTTTATTTTTATTTTTATTTTTTCACGGCACAATAATACATGAATCACACAATTCTTTCTCTCGATCCTTTGAAACACTCCGTCAACTTGAATTAATTGTTATTCAGCTCATAAACAAGTCTCTATTTATATTCCTTGATCCAAAACGAGTGCAAATATATATATATATATACAATTTGTCGCCTGCAGTTAGTTTTGCCCTAATAAGAAATTTCCTAACAAATAAGACTTTAAAAATAGAAACCCTAATCAGCCCTTGCGTCACATAAAAGCTATTCTTTCCAATTGCATTTATCCCAATCCGATATTTAGATTAACCCGTAATTTCCTTGTTGAACAAACCCAAAGTATATATATACTATAAATCAAGCCCTATATATATATATATATATATAAGTTTCCTAATTAATGCAGTTCCTGTCTTGTTAATTTCTTCTCTTTCCTGTCTTGTTAATTTCTTCTCTCTTCAGTGACGCGCAGAGATAACTGTGTGAAGCATCATCTATCTGCATGAATGGTACGTAAGTCTAACAATATGCATGAATGGTAAGTCTATATAAATCATTCTTTTCTATATATTTCTTGATCATCCATGAGTTTAACAACAACAACAACAACGATGTTTTATTAACCTTTTCCTTTCAATCTTAATTCGTTTTGTTCCATATTAATTTATTTTTATTTGTTAATTAAATTAATCACATCTTTCTTTGGTTATATATAACCCCATGAATGCATATATTGTTTTCTTTACTTTTCTTTTCTTTTCTTTTTGTGTAAATAATTTAATTTCTTTAGTTTCTTGTTTATATATAGATAGATGTAATTATTTTGATAAGATCTTTCTTTTCATGCGTACGTTTTATATATATATATATATATATATATATATATATATAATTAAGACTCAATTTAACAAATTTCCTTATTTTTCAATAATATCCAACCGCCATTTACTATAAAGTATGCCCTAGTTATCTTATTCAACAAGTGTTACATGCAATTCCTTTGAACTAGTCAAAACTTGTCTAAATTCCTAACAAATAAGACTTTAAAAATATAAACCCTAATTAGACTAAAATTTGAAGATACAAAAAGCACTTCCGTGATTTAAAAGCCATTCTTTCCAATTGAATTAACCCGGCCAAATTAAGTCCTAGTTTCCTTGTTGAGCAAGTCCATCTCTCTCCGCAAAGTATATATAAATTAATCTCTCTCTTTATATATATATAATAGTTTCCTCTCACCTCTCTTCTTAATTTCTTCTCTCAACAACACACAGAGACGTACAGAGACAACTACATATATCTGAGATATATCTATCTTCATGTTTATCGTGTCTAGTATGCATATATGCACAACAACTTTGGCTTCAAGCAACTTAATTTGTTTTATTAACCTTTTCCTTAATTTCCAATCTTTTGTTTTGTTACATATTTCTTTTCTTGTTTGTTTTTTCAGAATGTTGTTTGTTTATTTAATTAATCACATCTTTCTTTGTTTTTTATATATATTTAACTCCATGAATGCAATGTTAATTTTCTTTGGTTTCTTGTTTATATATATAGATGTAATTCTTTTGATGAGATCTTTCTTTAATTTTAATTTCAATTTCTTGAATGCCTTGTATGTCATATGTACATGTACGTACATGGTGACTTGTGTTGAGGCGGCTCAATACACCTGTTGCCTCCACCGTCCACCACATCCTTAGACCCGCGAAGAAGGAGGAAACGACACACCACCTTCTCTCACGTACTTTATCTCTCTCTCTCACTCTCTCTCATCCCAATTTTTGTCGCAAAAAATAAAAGAAAAAGAAAAAGGGTGAATGGCGTCATATATATCTCAGAGTCAGTCTCCAGACTTTCCTAAATTGATATATTGACGATATTTTACATATTCATGTATATTTCCATTTATCTCTCATATAATGAGCCTTTTAAGGAAAAAAAAAAAAAAAAAAAAAAAAAAAAAAAAAAGAGACACAAAAAGGGATCAATCTTTACCGAAATTAAATTGAGTATGATTATTTTATAATTGTTATTTTTCTTTTTTGGTTTGCAGCGGGGGAGGCTAAAATTTTGTGTTCACTATAGTGAAATACTGTGGTAAATTTGGTTAGGGTTTTTAGATTTTTAATTGTATTTCTGTTTTATGTACTTGTTTTTGGAGCTGAAAATGATTTTTTTTAGGAGGAGATTGGGAAAAGTGTTACTTTTTATGGTGTTATTTAATTTTGGAGTTTATGGTGGGACAGTGGCTTCAGTTTTATAAATTTCGTATAAAAATTATATATACGTATGAATGTTCTTATGATATTTAATTATTTGAATGTATTTAATGTTTGAATTGGTTTTTGAATTGATACCATGTTCTGTTTGTTTAAAAAAGTTGTTGTAAAGTAGGTTTTTGTGCTTTATAAAAAATATTTAATTTCTTTGACATGACTAAACTTTCAGCCTACTCTCTTTTATTGCTATTTGTGTTTCTAAATTTTGAACGACCAAAACTTAATTTACCAACTCAGACGCTCTCCCTCTCAACGCAGCAGTTCACTATCTTAATTTCGAATTCTTTTTATTATCTTAGTTGGAATTGCCCCACCCTTTGATTTATCATCGTTGACAACATTCAAACTCAATTTATCAGCTAGTCAATGTCTCTATTTCTCAATTCCGCTACGCACTATCTTATGAAAATATTGTTGACAACATTGAGGTGGAGAGACACCGACCATTGGCTTAAAATGAGTTTAAATTCTTTTATTAACTTTATTTGGATTTGCCCTAACACGTTTTACACATTTTTCTTTATTTCTCAATTCCTTGACTTGTAAGGTATGAATATATGTTTTTACTTTTTCAGTAACTAAGGTTGCGTTTAGTAACGAGAAACATTTCTTGTTTTCTGTTATCAACCTCTAAAAAAGTAAACGAAAACAAAAATCGCATTCAATAAAATGTTTTTGTTTTTCTATAACTGAAAACGTTTTCAATTTTTGTGAAGAAAAGAGGAAACATCAAAATGATGTTTCTTATGTTTTCGGCACTGTAGTGTAGAAACGTTTTTACTAATGTTACACGCACTATTCATTTTAAATAAAATTCATATTATTTGTGTTATATACTAAGTTACATATTAAATGTTAATAAAAATATTTATTTTTAATATAGAATATATTAAATATTGTATATTATTTTTTATTTGATAAAAATATATTTTAATATATAATATATTAAATAATAATGTAAATTATTTTTTATATAGAATATAATGTTATTAAATTATTAAGCCATAGATATTTTATATTATTATATGTCATATCTATATTATATTATATGTAAATATTAAATTATAATTAATTTACAATATTATAACAAAATATATATTTTATTACATATATGATATATTATTTAATATTTTTTATTTTTTATTCATAATAAATTATTATATGCTAAATATATTATATATCACATAATAAATGTATACATCATGCATATATATATATTTATCTACATAATTAGTGAGAATATTTTTGTCTTGGTATATCTAATTTTGTAGTTATAATGTATTGGGTATTTTTAAGATTTATAAATTTAAATTAGATTTTTTAGATTTATGCCTTTTTTATTTTAATAGAAACAAGTGTCGTACTTTAGTGGTTGAATTGCTCTCTCTGTCTAAGAGTTCGTATTCAAGTCATCTACCCTCCCCTCTAATCACTAACTTCTAAAATTCTTGCCATGAATAAAATAAAAAATTTAAAGAATATTATGTACATTTTGTAGCAAATATATTGTATTATTAAACACAGTTATTATTTTATATTTTCAAATTTGTGGTAACAACAAGTGTTAATAAACATCAATTTTTTTTTTTTCACTTAAGAAAGTAAAATCATGTTTCTGTTTTCTTAAGACTACAAAAACAGAAAACAAAAACGTTACTAAACGCACCGTAAATAAATATGATAAAATCTTGATTAGTGCAAAGAAATGATTATCTGTTTATTAGGACAAGTTTAATTATCATATTTATTTTGTTTACAACTTCACTACTACCCTTTGCAGTCAGTTTAGATTTTGGGATTTGATGAATTTGACACTTATTTCTGACAACACCAAACAAGTAAAAATGATTTTTTGAAAAGTTTGTAATGTTGCTCTGCCTACAGCTAAGGACAAAGTACAAGGTTTTTTTTTTTAATATCAAAAAAAAAAAAAAAAAAAAAAAAAAAAGAGGGACATGGTTAATTCCATCTTTGTTGAGGTTATATTCAACCTCAACACCTTCAAAGAATTGGACACTATTTGCAGGTTGCATCAAAGTTTGAGTTGTTCTCCTTGGATCAGTGATGCTTCTCCTGAAACAAACGTCTTTGGGTCCTATGAAGAACACGACCTCTGCTTTGTCCCCTGCCAAGAATAGAGGGGCCAGAACGATCTGATCCTGGAGCCAAATGTCCACGACCACCTCCTCTAAACAGTGTACCGTCCTTTTTACCTGCTACGGAGATTGCACAATCTGCATAATGGAATTTAAAGTTTTTAAGAATACACCTATATTGTACCATTATGATACGTGATTGGTTATTATTAGAGGATATATTTTTACACATAAAACAATCGCGAGCTAAAAATAAATAATCTAAATTTTTTTTGTAAATATATCACGACACAGATTTACACAAAAAAACATATACACAATGATCGGAGATGCTCTAATTTTTTAATCAATGATAATCACATATTAAATAACATATCATGCTTCTGTTCCATCATTGTTAATGTGTGTGTGTGTGTATATATATATATTCATTCAATCACACAAAAAGTGTCACTTTCAGTTAACTTAACTGTAGTTTTTAAAGTTTTTTATTATAGTGGTAGGAAATTGATTTTCAAATATACCCTTCTATAATAGGTTCACATTAGTTTTATAATTTCAAGATAAGAAGGATAAATTAGGAATATTATAATGTTAATACACTATATTTCGAATTGAGGCAATCATTTTGGGACAGCCAAAAATTAAAAGATGAACATTTTTGTGGAACTGATGGAGTATATAAGATTGCAAACACGAGATGCAACTCGTCACAATTTCAAAATCCATTTCTTTCCTCTAACCCATCAAAATGAGTTTGTTTAACAAATGTCTAATATTGCTTGCTTTGTTCACTCTGTTATGGAGTGGGCTTGTCTTCGCTGCTCCCCTTGATTCAACCAAATATAATATTTTTCGTATGCCACAGAGAAGAGTTGTCATTTACAATAACATTGAAAAGGGAGTAGATCTAAACCTTCATTGTAAATCAAAGGACGATGATCTTGGAGCTCAAGTGTTGCATTATGGAAATTCCTTTCAATGGGAGTTCCGCGATAATATTTTGTTGACTACACTTTTCTTTTGTGGTTTTTCACAGGGACAACAAAGTGTCAGTTTTGATGTTTACACCTCAAAAAGGGACACAACATTTTGCACAGAGTGTGTTTGGGATGCGAGTAAAGATGGACTGCATCAATATGATGTACATGGCTCCCAGAGATTTTTCTTTAAGTGGGGTTGAACACCACAAATACCTATTTCCACCCCCACATACCGTAAAATGATGGTGAAAAAAAATTGAAAATGGAATGCTAAAACTCCAACCTCTTGAATTAGTGATATGTTGTAATAATTGGAGTGTTTCTATTTTGTGCACCTTAATAAACTACAAAAATGGTTTCTTGTTGTTTTAGTTTCCGTATTATCATTCTATCTCTGTTTCAGTTACATCTTGTCCATCGTAATTGTGATAGTGATTACATTGGAGATTTTTTAATGATTTCAAGTTTGTGGGTAATTGTGATAGTGATTGGGCCGGAGATTTGAATGATAGAAAAAATACTTCTGACTATTGTTTTTTCATGAAAAAAACTACTTTTACATGGTGTTCAAAGAAGCAACACATTGTCACCCTCTCAACTTGTGAAGCAGAATATGTTGCAGCCACTTCATGTGTTTGTCAAGCAATTTGGTTAAGGAATTTGTTGAAGGAATTACACATGTTGCAAGAAGAGTCAACGGAGGTTTTTGTGAACAACAAATCAGCAATTGCTTTTGCCAAAAATTCGGTATTTCATGAACGAAACAAGCATATTGATAAAAGATTTCATTTCATTAGATAATGCATAACCAAGAAGGAGGTGGAGCCCAAGTTCATCAAGTCACAAGATCAAGTTGTGGACATTTTCACCAAACCCCTCAAGTTTGTAGAATTTCATAAATTAAGGAGTTTGCTTGGAGTTGAAAAAATCAAGTTTAAGGGGATGTTAGAAATTAAACTTGATTATAATTTTTTATATCTTTGAAGGTCATGGGTATTTTTTTATTTGGTATTTAATTTTATGTTTATGTGAGTATTTACATTCCCAATTAGAAACCACGTGCTAAGCCAAGCTTGTTGGAATGTGCGAGATATGTGACCTTTTTCAGCCAAATTCCTAACTTGTGAAATTTGGCTAAAAAATCTCGAGTTAAAAAGGATTGTACAAAAATTATGTTTGTGGTGTCTTTGTCCAATTTATCAAACCTAGGGTTGTCTTTATCCAAAATGTGCCTAAGTTGTATCAAGGTATCTTTAATGCAAACCTAGGGGGTGTGAGTGCAAATTACCCACAAGAGAGAGAGAGAGAGAGATTTTATTGCATATGATTTGGACAACGTTAATATAAAAAATACTTGGATCGGACTTCACTTGCCAGACCTAAAACTTAAATTCGGAGAGTAATATCATTGTTAATGTGTGTGTGTATATATAAGATTGCAAACACGATATTCATCTCATCAAAATTTCAAATCCCTTTCTTTCCTCTCTGAATAACTCACGACAATGAGTTCGTTATCCAATATTGCTTGTTTTGTTCATTGTGCTATGGAGTGGGCATGTCTTCTCTGCTCCCCATGATTCAACCATAGATAATATATTCACTGGACAACTGAAAACAGTTGTCATTTTCAATTACATCGGAAATGGGGTAGATCTAAACCTTCATTGTAAGTCAAAGGATGATGATCTTGGCGCTCAAGTGTTGCATTTTGGAAATACCTTTCAATGGAAGTTCCACAATAACTTATTTATGACTACACTCTTCTTCTGTAGTTTTTCACAGGGAAATCAAAGCATCACTTTTGATGTCTACAAATCAAAAAGGGACACAAAACATTGCACAGCGTGTAACTGTGTGGCAAGTAAAGATGGAGTGCATCAATATAATGTAAATGGTTCCGAGAGATTTAAGTGGGGTGGATGATGGTGGAAAAAATATTTGAAAATGGAATGCTAATACTCCAGCCTCTTGAATTAGTGATATGCTTTAATAACTGGAGTGTTTCTATTTTGACACTTTTTTTGTACTGTATTATTTGAAAATGGAATGTTATTACTCCAACCTCTTGAATTTGTGATATGCTGTTGGAGTGATTCTATTTTGTGCACCTTAATAAACTACCATAATGATTTCTTGTTGTTTTAGTTTCAATATTACCATTCTATCTATGTTTAAGTTACCCATCATGTCCATCTTAAGTCTTAACATCCTTAAAAAATTGGTTTGCTTGGTTTACAACTCTGAATACAGTTTTTAAAAATTGAACAGAAAACAGTTTTCAGAGAATCATAAAAGACAATTCTCTCAAAAAAAGACCTTTTTATAACTAAGTTTTTAGAAAACTGAATGAAGCACAGTTTTTTTGTACAGTTTTCTATTTTCAATTTTTTAAAAATTAAAAATTGTTCTTAGAGTTACAAACCAAACAAGCCTTATAATTTCTTTCAAAGATTACAGTCACATTGTGGAATGCTAATTAAATAAAATCGCCTTTAGTTATTTACTTTGTTATCTTGAATTTTAGGGATAGCATTGAGTTAGATAGACCATTTGAACCGTCAAAAGTCCAAAAAGAAGATCAGTCATGAATAACTCAATTTGGCCCAATTAGAAACCACGTGCTTAGCAGAGCTTGTTGCTATGTTGCGATATACATTGTTTTTGGGCCAAATTCCAAAGCTTAGAGCTCTGTTTTTCACATTTTTTCCCTTATAAGAGAGTTGTCTAATTGATTTTTGGTAGATCTTTCAGTTCAAACCCTAGCTCACTGGAAATGTTTTGTATAGCCATTGATAACCACTTACTTTGGTAGTTGTCAACGACTATTCTAAATTGTTGTGTTGGGCCAATCCTGTTGGGCTCTTCTCTTGTCTCTTGCTTGCAAGTTGTTTGGGCTCCATTGTAATTACCTCTTTCAAACATATATATACAATTATTTTAACCTTTGGAAAATAATTATAATAACAATACTGTATATATCAAAAATTTGTGATGGCTTCATAGTCATCTGATTGGTCAAATAGTCAAGATTTTATTATCAAATCAAAGACTATAAATATAGGTCCACCAGGGACACGTGGAAAAATTCTGAAGGTCTAGACCTTTAGGAAATGTGCGATAATTCAAATTTAAATTTCAAATTATTTCCAAATAAAGAGAGATACATATCTAATAATTTGGGAAATTTAGTACAATCATGGGAGAGTTTTCAAATCAAACAATCCATCATTTTGACCTAGTGAAATTTCATTCATAATAGCTTTCATTTCATCATTGGCACACCTCTAAATTAATGTTATAACTTAGAAGGATCTCTAATAGGCTCTTTTCATCGTTGTATACAGCAGATATCTTGCTTTTCTATTTTAAAAAGGTTGCTCTGGAAAAAAATAATAATAATTGATAAAGAAGTAATTAAGTATTTACAGCGAAAAGGTATTAAATAACAATATTTTTATGGAATGTGATTTTGACAAACATTTTTTTTAAAAGGTAAAAGTTAATTGCCTAAATTAGAGAAAAATTACAATCCAAAGAAGCCCGAGGGGCTACAACATACATAATTCAAAGAAAACGATAAAATACTTTTTTATTTTTTATTTTATTTTTTTAAAATACTTTAATTACTCCGATAATTCTGTCATTTGAGTTGGCCAATTGTAAAAAGGAGTTGGACCCTCACTTTTCCATTCTATTTGACCAAAAACTAAAATTGGGAGAGTAAATCCTCTAATTAATGAAATTTACTAAAAGTCTTGGTGAACTTGGAGAATAAGAATATCTCAAGCAATATGTTAAAATACTCTTTTGTTTAAAATATATATTATTATGTATCATGTATAATTTTTTTAAATCTCCAGTCATCTGTATTTTACACAACCTTTTTATACAACCAAATCAACATATTTTCTTTCTCCTCCCTCTTTCTATTCCATTAAAGAATCAAGCCTATATTAAGTAAGTTTGTAAAAGTTATGCAGGGTCCTGGCATGACACGTGATTGGTTATTATTGGAGAATATATTTTTACACAAAAGGTATAAAATAACCGTGTAAGCTAAAAATAAATAATTCAAATTTTTTTTTTATAAATCTATCATGACACATCATATTTACACAAAAAATATATACATAACGGACCAATGGTCGGAGATGCTCTAAGATGCACTAATTTTTTAATCAATGATAATCACATATACAATGAGTTTGTTCCATCATTGTTAATGTGTGTATGTATTATATATATATATATATATCTATATATTCATTCGGTCACACAAAAAGTGTTACTTTCTGTTAAGTTAACTTATAGTGTAGTTTTTAAAGTTTTTTTATTATAGTAGTAGGAAATGGATTTTCAAATATACCCTTCTATGGTTGGTTCACATTACTTTTATAATTTCAAGATAAGAAGGGTAAATTAAGAATATTATAATGTTAGTATATTGTATTTTGAATTGAGACGGTCATTTTGGGACAGCCAAAAATAAAAAGGAGAACATTTTTTTATGGACTGATAGAGTATATAAGATTGCAGACACAAGATGCATCCCATCACAATTTCAAAATCAATTTCTTTCCTCTAACTCATCAAAATGAGTTTGTTTAACAAATGTCCGATATTGCTTGCTTTGTTCACCGTGCTATGGAGTGAGCTTGTCTTCTCTGCTCCCCTTAATTCAACCAAATTTAATATTATCCTTCTACCATGGAGAAGAGTTGTCATTTACAATAACATCCAAAGGGGAGTAGATCTAAATTTTCATTGTAAATCAAAGGACGATGATCTTGGAGCTCGAGTGTTGCATTTTGACAATTCCTATCAATGGAAGTTCCGCGATAATATTTTTTTTACTACACTTTTCTTTTGTGGTTTTTCACAGGGACAACAAAGTGTCAGTTTTGATGTCTACACCTCAGAAAGGGACACAAAATTTTGCACAGAGTGTGTTTGGGATGCGAGAAAAGATGGACTGCATCAATATGATGAAGATGGTTCCCAGAGATTTTTTTTTAAGTGGCGTTGAACACCACAAATACATATTTCCACCGCACATGCCGTAGAATGATGGTGAAAAAAGAATTGAAAATGGAATGTTATTACTCCAACCTCTTGAATTTTGATATGTTGTAATAATTGGAGTGTTTCTATTTTGTGCACCTTAATAAACTACAATGGTTTCTTCTTGTTTTATTTTCCGTATTATCATTCTCTCTGTTTCAGTTACATCCTGTCCATCTTAAATCCTCAAAGAATTGGCATTTCAATTAGAGATTGCAGTTACATTGTGAACACTAATTAAAAATTGCTTTTAGTTATTATTGTTTACTTTGTTATAGTGATTTTTAGGGATAACATTGGATTAGATAAACCACTTGAATGGTGAAAAGTTCAAATAGGAAATTAGCGATGAGCAAGGAAAGACCAACCATAACTCATTTCAAGGCGGTTAAGAAGATTCTTGGTTACATCAAAGGTACACTTGATTTTGGGTTATTCTATTCATTTTCTAATGATTTCAAGTTTGTAGGTTATTGTAATAGCGATTGGGCTGGAGATTTGGATGATAGAAAAAGTACTTCTGGTTATTGTTTTTTTATGGGAAAACCTGTTTTTACATGGTGTTCAAAGAGACAACTCATTGTCACCCTCTTAACTTGTGAAGTGGAATATGTTGCAGTCACTTCATGTGTTTGTTAAGCAATTTGGTTGAGGAATTTGTTGAAGGAATTATACATGTTACAAGAAGAGTCAACAGAGATTTTTGTGAACAATAAATCAACAATTGCTTTATCCAAGAATCCAGTATTTCGTGAACGAAGCAAGCATATTGATACAAAATTTCATTTCATTGGAGAATATATAACCAAGAAGGAGATGGAGCTCAAGTTCATCAAGTCACAAGATCAAGTTGTGAATATTTTCACCAAGCCCCTCAAGTCTGTAGAATTTTACAAGTTGTTTGCTTGGAGTTGAAATAATCAAGTTTAAGGAGGTGTTAGAAATTAAATTTAATTATAATTTTTAATATTTTTGAAGGTTATGGGTGTTTTTTTTATTTGGTATTTAATTTTATGTTTATGTGAGTTTTTACATTCTCAATTAAAAACCAGGTACTTAGCAAAGCTTGTTGCTATCTTGCGAGATATACGTCATTCTTCAGCCAAATTCCAAAGTTTAGAGCTCTATTTTTCGCATTTTTGTCCTTGTAAGAGAGTTGTCTAGTTGATTTTTGGTAGATGTTTGAGTTCAATGATTTGGATCTTATTTCTTTTTCTTCTTTTTTCGTGATTTATAAATTGTGTGTCAAGTAGTAGGTCGTTTTATAGGTTTTATTGCCAATGTAAATAATTATACTGCCTAAAAAAATAAATAAATAAATATATACTGCACAACTGCTTCTAAACAACAATAAGAGCTAATATTGGTCGTTATCAACAAATATTCTAAATTGTTTTCTTGGACTAGGCCCTTTATGACTTGTTGTACTAGTGTTGGGCCAATTCTGTTCGGCCCTTCTCTTGTCTCTTGCTTGCAAGTTTTTTGGGCTTCATTGGGCCTCTTGTAATTACTTCTTTCAAACATATATACAATAAACAAACCTTTGGAAAAAATATTAAGGTTTTTATTTTTATTTTTTCACGGCACAATAATACATTAATCACACAATTATTTCTCTCGATCCTTTGAAACACTCCGTCAACTTGAATTAATTGTTATTCCTTGATCCAAAACGAGTGCCAAAAAAAAAAAAAAAAAAAATTTATACAATTACTCGCCCGCGGTTAATTATAAACTAAGCCCTAGTTTTGCCCTAATAAGAAATTTCCTAACAAATAAGACTTTAAAAATAGAAACCCTAATCAGCCTTTGCGTCACTTAAAAGCTCTTATTTCCAATTGAATTTATCCCAATCCGATATTTAGATTAAGCCGTAATTTCTTGTTGAACAATCCCAAAGTATGTAGTATATACTATAAATCAAGCTCTATATATATATATATATATATATATATATATAAGTTCCCTAATTAATGCAGCTCCTGTCTTGATAATTTCTTCTCTCTCCTGTCTTGATAATTTCTTCTCTCTCCTGTCTTGATAATTTCTTCTCTCTCAACAACACGCAGTGACGCGGAGAAATAACTATGTGAAGCATCATCATCTATATACATGAATGGTAAGTCTAACAAAATACATGAATGGTAAGTCTATATAAATCATTCTTTTGTATATATATATTTCTTGATCATCCATGAGTTTAACAACAACAACGTTGTTTTATTTACCTTTTCCTTTCAATATTAATTTGTTTTGTTCCATATTAATTTATTTTTGTTTGTTAATTTAATTAATCACATCTTTCTTTGGTTATATATAACTCCATGAATGCATATATTGTTTTCTTTACTTCTTTTTTCTTTTCTTTTTGGGTAAATAATTTTCTTTAGTTTCTTGTTTATATATAGATAGATGTAATTATTTTGATAAGATCTTTCTCTTTCAAGCGTACGTTTTATAAACGTATATATATATTATAATAAATTCATGTATCAAGACGTGATGATTTAATTGGCGTGCATATCCATCAATTAAAAGGTACTAGTAATTGTAAAGATTCTTATTTTATATATATACATAATTTATACGTATGTGTACGTGTGTATATATATTGTGTACCAGCATACTTAGATCATATATAGGCTCTTTCGTAACTGATCGAATTCGGAACAACCACCAAATCACCAATCTTGATATTAATGGTTTATTTTTTCCCTCTCGATCTCTTTTATATTCATCGACACAAATTTTTTATGAATAACAATATATATTTCTTTGAAATCAAAACTTGTCTAAATTTCTAACAAATAAGACTTTAAAAATAGAAACCCTAATTAGACTAAATTTTGAAGATACAAATACGTACCTTATATTAATATCCTCACTTCAAAAAGCACTTGCGTGATTTAAAAGCCATTCTTTCCAATTGAATTAACCCGGCCAAATTAAGTCCTAGTTTCCTTGTTGAGCACGTCCATCTCTATCGCAAAGTATATATAAATCAATCTCTCTCTCTATATATATATATAATAATTTCCTAATCTATTAATGCAGCGAAAAACCACTCGTGCAGTATCTTCTCTCACCTCTCTTCTTAATTTCTTCTCTCACCTCCTCCTCTCTCAACAACACACAGTGACGTACAGAGACAACTACATATATCTGAGATATATCTATCTTCATGTTTATCATGTCTAGCATGCATATATATATATACATAACAACTTTGGCTTCAAGCAACTTTGTTTTATTAACCTTTTCCTTTCCAATCTTTTGTTTTGTTACATATTTCGTTTCTTGTTTGTTTTTTCAGAATGTTGTTTGTTAATTTAATTAATCACGTCTTTCTTTGCGTGATTTGTTTTTTTTTTAGGGGGAGATTGGGAAAAGTGTTAGTTTTTATGGTGTTATTAAATTTTGGAGTTTATGGTGGGACTTCAGTTTTATAAATTTCATATAAAAAATATACGTACGTATGAATGTTCTTGTGATATTTAATTATTTGTATGTATTTAATGTTTGAATTCGGTTCTGAATTGATATCATGTTCTGTTTATTAAAAATGTTGTTGTAAAGTAGGTTTTTGTGCTTTATAAAAAATATTTAATTTCTTTGACATGACTAAACTTTCAGCCTACTCACTTTGATTGCTATTTGTGTTTCTAAATTTTGAACGACCAAAACTCAATTTATAATTTATCAACTCAGACGCACGCGCTCTCTCATGGTCGCTGTTCTCTATCTTAATTTTGAATTCTTTTTATTATCCCTTAACTTGTTATTGTTGACAACATTCAAACTCAATATATCACCTAGTCGATGTCTCTCTTTCTCAATGCCGCTACACACTATCTTATGAAGATATTGTTGGCAACATTGAGGTGGAGAGACACCGACCATCGGCTTAAAACGAATTTAAATTCTTCTATTATCTTATTTAAATTTGACTTAGCATGTTTTACACATCTTACTTTATTTCTCTGTTCCTTAACTTGTAAGGTATGAATGTATGTTTTTACCTTTTCAAAACAAATATGATAAAACCTTGATTAGTGCAAAGAAATGATTATCTGTTTATTAGGACAACTTTAACTACCATATTTATTTTGTTTACAACTTCACTACTACCCTTTGCAGTCTGTTAAGATTTTGGGATTTGATGAATTTGGCACTTGTTTCTGATAACACCAAACAAGTTAAAATGATTTCTTGAAAAGTTTCTAATATCCAATTTGCAAGGGACAAAAGTACAAGGTTTTTTTTTTTTAATATCAAAAAACAAAAAAAAAAAAGGACATCATTAATTCCATCTTTGTTGAGGTTACATTCAACCTCAACACCTTCGAAGAATTGGACACTATTTGCAGGTTGCATCAAAGTTTGAGTTGTTCTCCTTGGATCAGTGATGCTTCTCCTGAAACAAATGTCTTTGGGTCCGACGAAGAATTTGATCGGATGTGCCTACCACGACCTCTGCTTTGTCCCCTGCCACGAATAGAGAGGCCAGAACGATCTGATCCTGGAGCAAAATGGCCACGACCACCTCCTCTAAACGGTCTACTGCCTTTTTTACCTGCACCGGAGATTGAACAATCTGCAGAATGGAATTTAAAGTTTTTAAGAATATAGCTATATTGTACCAATATGATGATGCAGACAAAATTCAGGCAACACATAATTACATTTTAAGAGTCAGCACCTATAGCTTCCTTTAGATGCTTATGATTTGAAATTTGCTTCATCAGATTGTACACATGATACACCTCGATAAATATATTACATAGATTGGTCGCGGGCAAATTCAAAATGATTTTTATATATAATTTAGGTACATGCTGAAATATATGAAATCGTTGTTATTTAAGTTCACATCCTTTTTTTACAAGTCCAGGTACTTGGATTTTTAATCCAGGCTGTAGGCCTGAGCTCACACTGTTTTGCTCTTGAGTTTTACCCCAAAAGACCTATAAGCACTTCACCTTTTCTTTTTCTAGGCAATATGGAATTGTGCACTCGTAACTCACCAGTGTGGTAGCCTGTCAGTGTCTTGCACCCGCCTACAAGGTCATCACAATTTTTCTGTCAAATACTCCTTGGATAAATATACATTTCCAATACTTCCTAAACGTATTGGAAATGTGAAAATATATTTTTTTAAATTTTTATTTCTAACACGTGTGATACTTTTCATATAATTTTAGGTACTTCTGGATGCATATTTACATTTTTTTATAACTGAAATTTTATTAAAGAATGTCAAAAAAGGGAGCGCACCCGAGGAACAATTATACAAAAGAAAACATTATATTTTCACAATATCCAAATAATCAACATAATCCTCTACGGATGTACAAAAACAAATAAAAGAACTCAAAGTAGAGTGCTTCATTACCTCAAAGGGTCTCCAATTTCTTTCTTCCCACAAATCTCACCAAATATGTAACACGTTGGTCGTCCAAACATTTCGAGCTTGCCATTCCAATGGCCGACCACTCCAAGACTCAAAAGATTCCAACGTACTGGCCAGAGCCACCCCTGCATCCCGAAAATAGCCAGCGCACACGCCAAACATTTCGAGCTTGCCATTCCAATGGCCGACCACTCCAAGACTCAAGAGATTCCAACGTACTGGTCAGAGCCACCCCTGCATCCCGAAAATAGCCAGCGCACACGCCAAATGTCTATCACAATTGGATAATACAATAAAAAAGAGACTAACCGTCTTCTCAAATATTTCTCGATCACCATTGCCACGGTAATAATACTGCCACGGTAATAATACCGCATGCCCATTACCCAGTACCCAACATAACAACAAGCAGTTCAAATAAGCATCCAACAGCACCTCAAGTGTCTTTTTAAAAAATGAATCTTCTAGAACAAATTATCAAAAAATAAACCAGCATGCCAAAATTATCAATCACATGTTTCTGTAGGCAACGTTTCTAGTAAAGCAACCTACCTCCATAAATTTGCAGATGTTACCACTAGACAAAGAGTCCTTTAGTCAATTGGGTAAAAAAAACAAAACAGAGAGAGGGCCTTTAGTCACTGAAAGATGACAAATAACAAAAAAAAATTAAAATTAAAATTAAAATTAAAATTAAAATTGTTGAATTTAAAGTCATTTGATTGCATAATATTTCAAATAACTTTTCACATTGCATGCAACATTCTTCAATTACTCCCTCTGGACTATAATGAATGCTCGACAACAAAAACTGTTCACCTTTTGGTATGTGTGTGTGTGTGTGTTTTTTTTTGTTTTTTTAATCAAGTGATTCTCTGGTATCCTATTGGCATCAATAAGATAAAAATTGTAACTTTGCTAAAATTTACATGTCAAATATTTGTCCTTGGTCCAACACATCTTAAAATCTCTCAGTGGAAGATGTAACAATATAACATATATCTGAATTATTAATTCAAGATGAAAAATTAAATTCCAAACAAGCTATTATCTAGAAAACTAAACCTAAGTCACACAATCCTTCTCAACAGGTGTTATTCTCACATTATGCACGCGCTCGGTCTCAAATTCTCACTATTTATCAATTTATGACTTAATTCTGCCGCTCTTCCACTCCCAGTCTCGAATTTACTCTCGCTCTCGCTTCCTTTTATGTGACTTAGTACTAAACACACGTAAACCACAAATATCTAATCAATAATCAAATAATACGTAAATATCTAAATAATTAACGCTTGAAACATATCAAACTGATTTGAAAATTTAAGTAAAGTATAAAATTCAAAGAAAAAAATTTAGGGTGGGGTCCTACTGTGCATGGGTACCGGTCCAAACCCTCCATTGTTTTTGGATAATACGACATGGGTTTGCCCTAAACCTTGTTCTGGACCAACCATTTGAGTCGGTTCTTGTGGGATTGGAACCCTAGGAGGGTGAATCGAAGTGGGTTCTTGCTGAGATTGTTGGTGGTGTTGATAAGCCATGGTGGTATCCTGAGTCAGTGTCAAATTTTATAGTGATTTTTTAATAAACCCATAACATATTTTATATTGCATTGAATTGTAATAATTACAAAATTACCATCATGGTTTCTTAAAATGGTCGTCATATTAAGTTACGAAAGGGAACAAAAATTATATTGTAAAATTATAAAATTATTTAATCATATTATGATAATTATAAAATTATTTAATCATATTACTAGTAACGAAAATTAAAATTATTTAATTATAAATTATTTAATCGTATTACTATATTAAGTAAGACGACTTACCCAAAAATATATATATATTTGCATGAAAATAGATAAATAAAATCTAGATTAAGAGAAGCAGTAGTAACAATTATCAAATACGAACACAAACCAAAATTTAGAGCCCGAATTTCTGATCCGTTTCACATCTTCTTCTTCTTCTTCTTCTTCACAATATTAAAAACCCGAACTCCGTATACTTCAACGAACCCAAACAGACACAGTGTGGGGTTTCTCAGTCCAGCAGCAACAACTAGGGTTTTACAAAACCCTAACACACAACACAAAACTCAGCTCAACTATGGCTCGATATGCGAGATCCTCTACGACGCGCCTACTCTACACCCTCTCTTCTTCCCCCAAAACGTCGCCGTCCCCATCCCCATCCCCATCCCCATCCCCATCCCCATCCCCGTGCTCGTCCCCCAGCACCGCCCTTCTCTTCGGGAACTTCCACTTGCGGCGGTTCTCCGCCGGCAGCGCCGCTCGTGTAAAGGAAGATAAGGAGGCATGGTGGAAGGAATCGATGGATAAGCTGCGAAATATTGGTATATCGGCGCATATAGATTCGGGGAAGACGACGCTTACGGAGCGAGTACTGTATTACACGGGGAAGATACATGAGATTCATGAGGTTAGAGGGAAAGATGGAGTCGGGGCCAAGATGGATTCGATGGATTTAGAGAGAGAAAAGGGGATTACTATACAGTCTGCAGCTACTTATTGTACTTGGAAAGATTATCAGGTGATAATTCACTTACCATACAGTTCGTTTTTGGTTGTTTTCAATCTGGGTTTGTTTTGCTGGTTTGCAATTGATGGAAATGAAAAGAAACTGAAAATCTTAATGTTCTAATTTTTTATTTAGCTTGGTTTGGTTGATGAAAAAGCATAGGAAATGGAAAGAAATTAAAATTTGAATATTTATATTTTCACAAGAAAGAAAGTTTATTGTCTCAACTGATTGCTCCCTGTTCTCCTAGTGTTGTAAGCATAGAAAATGGAAAGAAATTTAACTCGGTGTTTAGATTTTCATGAGAAAGTCAACTGACTCAACTAGGAGTAATTTAAGTATCTGGATCATCATCAGTTGTTTGCTGGGATTTATCTCATGCCACTTCCAAAGAGGGTTCAGTTCCTGGTTGAGAATTATAAAAGACAAATCAAGTATTTGGCTTCGTTGAGAGTAATAAAGGAAAATCAAGTAGTTGGCCTCATAACAAGTGATTATTGAGTTCAATTTTATATATACTTCCCTCCCAGCATCCCTGGACATGCATATGGTGATGCCCTTAAACTTTTCCAGGTCTTTACTTTCGATATCTGTTCACTCTATGCATGAAAAAATATATATTGCCACTACTGGTAGTTAGTTTCAATGGTTTTCATGCATAAATGTGCTGTTGCAGGTGAACATAATTGACACACCAGGCCATGTTGATTTCACCATTGAAGTTGAGAGGGCTTTACGTGTCCTTGATGGCGCCATTCTCGTCCTTTGTAGTGTTGGCGGTGTGCAAAGTCAGTCGATTACCGTTGATAGGCAAATGAGAAGATATGAGGTTCCAAGACTTGCTTTCATTAACAAACTTGACCGAATGGGAGCAGATCCTTGGAAAGTTCTCAACCAAGTTAGTTCCACTGTTATGATAAGTTTTGAATCCAGTCATTTACTGTTACAATATAAACTTGCAAGACGACATTGAAGGGATGATAGTGAATCAAGTTTACATTTTCCTTTTATTACAGACCAATTGCCTACTTAAAGTTTGAAACCACAGCATTGTGTTGGATAATATTAACTATATGCCTCACAGCGGTTAATACTAGGATGCCTTTTGATCATTATTATCATTGGATTCCCCAAGCATGCAATTCATAGTAAGAATCTCAGTTTGTCATGCATCTGGGTTGGCAAATAAGCCTATCATTTGTCATGTGATGTATGTTGAATTTGTATATTATTATCTCTGTTCATGCACTTGATGCAATTACTTGTTTGTTTTTTATCCCCATTGATAACATGTACATGACATAACCATAATAAAATATATTTTAGATTAAATATTCTAAAATTATCCTGAAACTCCCTTGTGCATTAAATTGGATATTTGTCAAGCTAATGTGATTGTGATAGGACTGAACTTTGACTTCCTGGCATTGACATCTTTACAATGTCTTTCTGATTGAGCTTTTAATTTAATTTTTTATTTTTAAAAAATTAAGGCGAGATCGAAGCTCCGACATCATAGTGCTGCAGTGCAAGTTCCGATTGGGCTGGAAGAAGACTTTCAGGGTCTTGTTGACCTTGTGCAGTCAAAAGCTTATTACTTTCGTGGTTCCAGTGGGTCAGTTTTATAAGCTTTGGGTCTGCTTGGTTTCCATAATTATATGCCTATAATTTTCTTCTTGTTGTGGCTGTTGTTGTTTATTATTTATTTATTTTTTTTAGTGAAAATATCGTCGCTGAAGAAATTCCTGCCAATATGGAGGCATTAGTCGCAGAAAAGAGACGTGAACTGATTGAAGTGGTTTCTGAGGCTGATGACAAGCTTGCTGAATTGTTTCTCACTGATGAACCCATATCATCAGCTGAGCTTGAGGTGCGTTACATAATAAAAACTGCATTCTACAAACAAAAGGTTACATAAGATGGATTCTTATGAATTCTCCATCATCAATATGAGATACACTGCTGGTTCAAAAGAATTATTTGGGTGTCTGTCAGGCAAATTTTTTTCCATCTCATTGGCCTGATTTTGGTACGATTTACTTTTTTCTCTGTATGTGCTTAAAATAACTGGCTGAAATCAAGTTTTTTGCCCAATTTTGTGGACATCAATGGTATCCAGTCTGTATTTAGGGTCCAATACATGCATTCAATAGATTGTAATTTCTCGGGAACATGTCAAGTATTGATTAGGTAGCATGATCTCTTTAGCACCCAGAATTCTATCTATCAAACAATGGTAAGATTTATCACAACTGGAGAGGGTAGATGATGTTTGTTGTTTTGTGGCTTACTAGAACACTTTTGTTTGAGTATTTTTTTTTTAATTTCTGAATCTTAGTAGTATGATAGGTCAACCTGGAAGTGAATAAATTGAAATATTTGATCATATTGATTGTAGTAATTATTATAGTTTCCTTGTTTCAATTTTTTTTTTCTTTTTTAATTCATCACCACTACCACCACCATCATTATTATTGTTTTTTATTATTTTTTTATTTTTCACTTTTTTTGATTTCTAAAATTTATTTGTATATTATCTGTTGGATACCATCACTTACCAATTGATAGCAAGCATATTGCCGATACCAAGGCATATTGGGGCCATCCGTACTTCGACTCTTCTAGCAAGAACTGATTAAGTTTTTGCCTATGTTCACTAGACAATCTCTTATGGGGATCTTGCCTACTTAGTGTTCTGTTATCCTTCTGTTTGCACTGATTGGTGGTGGGAGCTCAAACTCATACTAGAGTTTATCCCTAAATTGTGTAATGTGATCTCACCTGAATATGCTGTTTTTCTGTTCTGCTCTCATGTTTTTTCTTGTTGTCTTGATTTTTGTCAATCAAGTAGGAGGCGATTCGCAGAGCTACTATTGCACGAAAATTTGTTCCTGTATTCATGGGTAGTGCATTCAAGAACAAGGTATATTCTGATCATCATTTTTTTTTTTTTTTTTTTTTTTTTTTGGTAATTTGGATGATATGTCTATGGGTTATCTGTTCTTCCATCCTGTATTTGAAGATTTAGGTAACGCAGAAGTGGTATGTGGATTTGCGTTGTCATATTTCATTCTTTTTGCCTTTTAGCTTCAATCAAAGATTGCAAAATGCATAATGGAGGTACCGCAGGTTCTAGTGTGGTGATTGCATGCATTTCTATATTTAGGGCATTTTTTGAAAGTAATAGTATTCCAAACAACGTATTCCAAGCAACGTACTCCAAACAGGTTCTAGTTTGGTGATTGCATACACTTCCATATTTGGGGCATTTCTTTAAAGTAATAGTATTCCAAACAACATTCACCCAACTGAGAGTTATGTCTCAAGCCATAACAATAAGACCTAAAGGGGAAGGTAAATAGGCTCTTTCAAAATATTGTATCTTTCATATTCTCACTGTTTTGGGTTTTCAAGCATTCACCCACATGATCATGAGAATAGAAACAACTAAAAAGAAAAAAAGGAAAATACGTGAAAAACTCAAACTAGGATAAATGGTAGAACCTAGTTCAGAGCTCAATTATCCCCTTTTGACCAAGAAAGGGTACAATTTTTTTATATGTAAGAAAGAGTTCAACTTACTACTACGTATTAATTATAGACTCCTGCCCCTAAAATCACTAAGTAGTTGATTTATCTATGACAACGACATTCACATTAGTTTCAGATTATTTGCCAACTCTCTTGTTCTCCCGTTAATGCAATTGCGTGGCTTTTGCCCTTGTGATTTTCTCCCCACAAAGATCATTGGTCAGCTCTCTTTCTTCAACACCACCTCCTTCTGTAGCAACGAGACCACTTGCTTTCGACAAGATGCATCCTCACTCACCGAAGCGAGACCTTGATGGATTTGCTATACCGTTGCTCACAAATTGCAGATTTTTATTAAAGCTCTGTGCTCACAATTTCAATCACATAGTTGACTGCCATGATTATATTCGATTCCAGCTAAAAATGGCGAAAGAAACATAAGTTCTTCTCCCTTCATTTCTCCCTATCTCAATGTTTCTCCTACTTCTAACCCAACAAGTTTTACAAATACCTATTTATAATTTGTAAGTCTTCTAAAAGTTTTGTGGATCACTTGGACCTCTTCAAGTTAAATTATAAAACTCAGTTTTTTATTTTATTTTATTTTTTGTTTTGTCAAATTCCCGTATCTATCTAGTGGTGGTAGCAGTATATGGCTTTCTGTCAGCTTATATATAGTGCACAACCATTTGGAGTTTAATGTACCGGTGCGTATTGTACTTGTAATCCAAAAACACATTTTTTTCAATTATTCATATTTTAAGCAAACATTAAATCTCGAAAGTGTCCAAAACATTGATAAACACTCCAAACAAGAATTTCATTCACCTAGATTGAGGGTAATACTTCTTTCTATCCAATTAACCAGCCCAGATGATATGTTCTCTAGGTCTCACTTACCTGGTTCTAAGGTGATTGAAAACGGTGAAGCAACAATGTTGATCTTTGAGTTGAATCGAACTCCATCTTCCAATCTTCACATGATCTTATAATCTCCTCGGTGACGTATCTCAAGAACACCACTCTCAATGACACTTTGTTCAAGTTGACACTCGTTATTTTAAGGAGCTATCCAACACAACATTTCTTACTTTACTGTACTCTGTAAACACCTAATATCAATTAGCTCTTTGCACGGAAACAGGACCATGGATGAGTGTCTAACTAATTTTACATTGGAATTCCATGAATTTATTTAGTTTCCTTTTCTTTTTAGACAATTAGCTGATTTTTATGTCCTTATTTTTAATTAGGATGCTATTTAGAAGTGAGGCCTTTTTGTCTCATGACTTGAGTTATTAAAATACAAAAAAGGAAGGAGTAGAAGACAATTTGATATGCCTCAATATCTGAGTAATCTTTTAAAAAGAACTTTTTTTCCCCCCAAATCCTAAGCCCAAGTTTTCTTGCTCTTTCCAATCCAATGATCTCCATCTCAACATAATATATATATATATATATATATATTTATATATATATATATATATTTATATTCTTTTTTTTATTTTTTTTTTTTTTGTTGGCAACGAGGAGTTTTAAAACAAACACAATAATAATTTCTAAAATAAAAGATGGAATTCTAAATAGCGGTTTACTTTTCTCTGAATATTTTACACGTAATAAATGACCTTCAGGAACTATGTCTTGTTGTTTTACCCTCATTAGTTAGAACAGCACTGTAAAGTACCAGCAGCACTGCTATATTAACAGTCTTCCCAAGTCTACATGACAAGCCATATATCTTATTGTTGCATCTCTAATTCCAACCAGTTTTTAGTAGCAAAACAACATAACTGAGGTCCCTTTTTTATTTTATTTTCCTGATTTTAGAGTCTATTTCTTATTTGTCCTTCGTCATCATTCATATATTTTAAGTGCCTATTTTAATTTTTTCTTAAACGATTATTGTTACGATTTTTTTTTATTTCTTAATGGACAATGGACAATATTTTCTTCTTCTTCCTACAAGTCAACAAACAGCATCTTGCTTGGTTCTTGTGTTGGAAAAGCTGTTTGTATTTCTATTTTTGGTCATTATCAAATTTTTGTTTTTGCATGCCTTCTAAAGGACCTTTTAATAATGATACGGTTTACTGTTGAGTGTTGGGGCAGATAACTTTCATATTCTTTCTTGTGATCAATGAATGGAGCCTAACAATTTTTCCTGCTTTCTTTCTTTCTTTTTTTGTTGGATATGTACCTACTGCTTTAAATATTTAGGATGGGAGAATTGAAGATTTGTCTTCATCTTGCCTTATTTTTCATTCTAATGGATTTGATGGTGTGTTACCTGGTTTGGCAACTGAGATGTCAATCTTTAATTCTGTCATGCCTGGACTACAGGGAGTGCAACCACTTCTCGATGGGGTGCTTAGTTATTTGCCTTGTCCCACTGAAGTTAGTAACTATGCTCTTGACCAGACCAAGAAAGAAGAGAAGGTATTTAGTTGAATGATTACAGATTGATTCCTTCTATTTTTGTATTTGAGATCTGATTGGAGAACTAAATTTTTCCTTCGAGTTAACTGCTATTAGGTTATGTTATCCGGAACTCCAGCTGGGCCTCTTGTTGCATTGGCTTTTAAATTGGAAGAAGGGCGTTTCGGTCAGTTGACATATTTAAGGTGCTTCTAAGATTTGTATCATCTTTAATTTAATGGTTGCGACTTAGCTTATGAGTGGATTCATGTACTTGTGCTTTTTTTGGCCCTAACCTATGTATTATTGTGCAATTATGCTAACTGCATTTTTTCCCAATGAAGAATCTATGAAGGTATCATTCGGAAGGGTGATTTTATTATAAACATAAATACAGGCAAGAAGATTAAGGTCAGTTCAAGTTTAAGCTTGTAAAAGTCTTTTGGTCTTGTTTATCGCTGTCAAGTGATTTGAGGTGCTATTTTTCTCAAACTATGAATTAGAAGAATTATGACATGCAAACCCAAGGTTCTCTTTGCTACTGTGTGTGTGTGTGTGTTTCTTCTAAAATCATATCCATTACTTCTTTGTAAAAAAAAGATTCCAATTAGTATTTGTCTTGTCTGTTCTGGCCCTCTGGGATGTATATTAAGAATTTTTTTTGGAAAGAAACGCACTGCCAAATTTTTATGTATAGGTTGGTCTGCAGCTGGCGTTTGCTTACTTTATGGTAATTTCTGATGTCTTGCTATATGCTTATGAGGCTTTCATGACATTTATTCAGCACCACATAAGTCAATTTCATTTAAATCACATTCATTTGATTATTGATATGTTTGCTAAATGTGCCTCAAAGAATGACAATAGCCGTACCATGGCACTCTTCACTCTATTCAAATGGAGAAATTCTTATTAATAATTATATTGATATTGCCATATTGGTCATCTTGTCATGCTATCCATAATAATTATGTTTTGGACTCGATGAACGGGACCTGATTTTATGTTTCATAATTATTTGTCATCGGTATCACTGAACATGGCCTGATCTTCTTCTTTTCTTTTTCTTTTTTTTTTAATTTTAAAATTATTTTTCTGTAGGTTCCTCGCTTGGTCCGGATGCATTCAAATGAGATGGAGGTTTGTTTTTCCTGCCTGAAGTTATTCTTGTTACTTGTGCTGGTGATTTGTCGAATCTCTCTCAGTGAGAGGATGATTTGAGTGAATCCTTCAGGAATTAAATAGTTATTGATATATTCCTTTTAAAATTAAGGAATTACCTATCTTTTTGGTATTTATTTTTCTGTGTTTTTTTATGTGCAGGACATCCAAGAGGCACATGCTGGGCAAATAGTAGCTGTATTTGGTGTAGATTGTGCTTCAGGTACCCCTGCCTGCTCTCTACATGCAAATAGACACCAGAATCTTGTCGATAACTGTTATATTACTACGTTATATGAAGATTAAAGACAAATGGATTTTAGTGACGTCATTCATTTTCTTGCTGTAACAAAAGACGCATACATATGAATGTTATGCTCTGGAGATTTGTACATTTCCTATATTGCTTTTGCTTCTGTTGTTCCATGTTTATTATTAATTTATTTTATTGTTGTGTGTCATCAGGAGATACTTTTACTGATGGTAAAGTTAGATACACGATGACTTCTATGAATGTTCCTGAGCCAGTCATGTCGTTAGCCGTTTCACCAGTTTCTAAAGATTCTGGAGGACAAGTGAGCAATTTCATTGAAATATAATATATAATTTCATCAAAGTATACACTCTAGGAAGCATGGATGTCGACATGCGACACATGTACGACACGATACGGATACGGCGAAACAGAAAATCTCAAAAAAATAGGACACGGGCAACGGCATATGGATACGTCAAAAAATAATAATATAATATAATATATTTTATATATATATATATATATATATAATATTTTTTTTGCCATTTTATCCATATAGTCATGAATAAAATCTCTAATTTGGAGCTTAGAGCTCTCTGTTTTTTTTCTCTTAAATTTTATATTATTTTTCTAATTAACCCGTAATATATTTAAATTGCATTGAATCCTATTCTTCCAAAAAGAAAATTACAGAAACACCCAACATATCCTGAACGTGTCCAAAACGTATCCTTGCCGTGTCCCAGGCTCCCAGCCATATTCAATCTGAAAATAAAATATTCAATTTACAGAGTACTTCTAACCGTATCCAACACGTGTCCGAGCCATATCCGCGTATCCGATAAGTGTCCGATACCGCCATGGCACATTAAGAGAAGTGTCTGAGCTTCCTAGTTGATACACTTCATTTGAATAAATCTTATTCATCATTGTCTTGTATCCTTTCTGACAGTTCTCAAAAGCTTTGAATCGCTTTCAAAGAGAGGATCCTACTTTCCGTGTTGGTTTGGATGCTGAGAGTGGTCAGGTTTGATTTTTGACATTCATTCGCCTTGTTTCTTGAAAGAATTCCATCATGCCTTACCTTGATACTAGAATGCTTTCTTGAACAGACAATTATTTCTGGAATGGGAGAGCTGCATTTAGACATATATGTTGAACGCATTCGTAGGGAGTACAAGGTGTCCAGTTTTTTATTGTTAAATACACCTATGAATTTTGATATTACTTCTCACTGAAAATTCTGTTATCTAAATACTTCCTTATTTTATTTTTATTTTTTTCATTTGTCCTTATGAAGGTTGATGCAACTGTCGGAAAGCCTCGTGTTAACTTCAGAGAGACTGTTACTCAACGTGCTAACTTTGATTATTTACATAAGAAGCAATCTGGAGGGCAAGGTCAATACGGAAGGGTATGCGGGTAAGCATGAATGATACTACTTTTATCAGCAATTATAATTATTTTGGTTATGTTCTTATTTGGTTAACATAGGAATTAATTCTGTAAAGACATCATGTAGTTTGCTTAAATTTGCCTGAAAGGTGTCCTTTGGAACCAACCCCACCCTCCCTCCTCCTTCCCTCCTCTTTCCTCTCCCTCTCTTTTCTTGAAAGAAATTGTTGGGTCACATTATTACCATGTGGATTATGACTGGACTTTGGGGATCAAATTGTAATCACTATCGAGCTTGAGGAGCTCCTTGAATATTGTCTATGACTTAAATAAGTATGTTAAACACTCGAGGGAACTGTTTTGAGTTATTAAGGACTATTAGAAACATATGGCGATGCTGGGATCAGATTGTAACCACTCACACTCACTGAGCTAAGGATCTACTATTCGCTCTGATTTGGCTGGCGATTGGGTCCATATATCTGGTGTTGACGTGTTCACTATGACATTGCTGTGTATAGTTATTGATGGAGACCAAGGCACAACCCAAGAGCTAGAACCACATATGACCCACACTTATTATTGGAGAAGGGGGGAAGATAAATAGAATATGGGTTTTTTTTTTAAGTTACGCCTATTATTATTTTTGGTAATGTTCTATTTTTAGGGGTATTTTAGTATTTTACTATTTTAAAATTTCTTAGCCTTTGTTTATGTTTTGTCTATATAAAAACTTCTATATAACTAAGCAAAGTAGCTTTATATTATTGAATTATTATTCTGAGTTTGCGAACTCTCCCTGTATCTCTTTTTTTTTTTTTTTTTCCCTAGTTGGTAGTCACACACACATGCCTCCACTGAGGCTCGAACCCCTGACCTCTCTTTGAGAAGTAGGGGTTTGGTACCGCTAGACCACTGACCTGTTGGTCCCCTTGTATCTCTTTCTTCCTCTGCGTTCTTGCTCTTCTCAATCCCTCAGTCTTTCTTATCTCTTTCAACTGTATTCTCACCTTCTTTGTCTGTCGTCTCACTTCCTTCTTCTAGCTTCATCTCATCTTCTCATTCTCACCCCTTCTTTCTTTTTGGTTCTAAATCAAAATTACAAGAAGCCTATATTTGTCCTGCATCAACTTGGTATAAGAGTGAAAGATTCAAGTAACAAGGAACAATCCTCACTGTTGCGAAACTCCCTACTGCTCATGCATGGCAAAATACCCTACCTACCCACTGTTCACAAATCCTACATCAAACCCTTCCATTGTATGCCAACCGATACCCGCAACAAACGTTAGGACTAGCCCCATCCAATCCATTGGAGACAACCCAAACCACCACAAACCCAGTGTCATGAAACCCACCCCCAAACAACAACCAAACAAAATGCACCACGGCAATCCTACTGTCATGAAATCTAAAACTGCATTTGCCCTAGTCGAAACACAAGACAAACCCAAGCCAACAATTTTCACCACCGCTGCAAGTCCTAGCTGCAAATTCTGAACCACCAACCAACATCCCAAACTGAAGACCCTGTCGCAGTCACTACATCGTCATCGCTCCATCATCAGAAAATAGCCATCATAGATCAGTTCGTCATTTTAGACGTCGTCATCGCATCGCCTCATCGTTGCCAGTCGCTGCGCCCACGTAACCCTTTGTCGTTGCTGATCTTCACTGCTCTCATTTGTCGCCCATTACGCCTCATCGTTGTCATTCGTTACTGATCTTCTCTTTCAATCTGTATTCTCACCTCTTTCATCTTTGTATGTCCTGCATCATTTATTCATGCAAGAATCCTTCACCCCCATTGCAATGACCTGCTGTCAAGACCCTAAGTTAAAATTTTAGTGCTACACTTGTATTTCAGATCAAGGAGAAATACTTTAATGCTCCTGGTGTATTGATGACATGTTATCACCAACTGATTAAATGCTGACGCGTAGCGATAGGACCCACTAAAGTAAATGCACTTTTACTTATGTGACAAGATATAGTTGGTTGTTGGCACCTATGACGTGTATCAGCGGTGTAGGGAAGTCTTTCTCCAGATTGAGAACTATTGTTTGATCCTTGCATTATCATTTGATCCTGACCTTTCAAAAAAGAAATTATCATTGCCCAAAGGTACCATATAGGTTGTACATGGATGTTTTTAGTTCGCAAATCTCTTTATAGACTCATAAACTTTGATGTTGATTTCCAGTATCTATGGTGGATTTTATGATAATTGGTTTGTCCTTCTATATGAACGGATGGTGGTCAGTTGAGCCTAATGTAAGGGCTTGCATAGTGGATTATAGAATTTCTTGCTTATTATATTCTAGTTGACATGCTAAAGTAGTTTTGTTCTGGGTATCTATTGTGGATTTTTGGTAATTGTTGTCCTTGGATATTATGGATGGTGGTCAGTTGAGCCATTGTAAGGGCTTACAAAGTGGATTACCAAATTCCTGGCTTATTATGTTCTGATTGAGATGCTAAAGTAGTTGGATATTGATACCTTGGTGGAGTTATTATCACCTTTTGCATGACACCTTTTGCATGACCTAAAATTATTTTTTCTTCCCTTAACTTTTCTGTCAGACTTGTTCCTTAGAACACCTATAATATTTATTCAACATATTCTTTTGTACACAACTGATTGCATAAAGCTTATCATTAGAAACGGGCAATATTTAATTTAGCACACTTTTCTGACACTTTATGAATAGCTTGTGCTTCAGCCAACCAATGAGGTAACCAGGCTTGTGCCTAGCAAAACTTGCAAAACCATTTCTGGTTGCCTTGGGCTCGTAACAGTTTCTAATTAATGAATTATACATTAGTACATTCATGATATACCACTAATATTGTGTAAATGGTTTTGTTGGCAGGTATATTGAACCACTTCCACATGATGATGAAGCTAAGTTTGAATTTGAGAACATGATTATAGGACAAACCATACCTTCAAGTTTTATCCCAGCAATTGAGAAGGGTTTTAAAGAAGCTGCCAATTCGTAAGTATCACATTTTCTTTTGCCTCTTTTGTGTGGAAGTTTTTTAACTGGGTTATGGAGTACGAACTAATACTTATTGCAGTTTCATTGTTGGAACCAAGTTTATCTATCTTGATAATTATTTTTGTTTGTTTTTGCATAATAAAATTTGTAAACACAATAAGGGTGAAACTTGGTACATGCTGAGTGTACTTTGACCATACAAAGACAAGCCACAGAACAGCTATCATAACACTTGAAGGAAAAAATTAAACATCAAAGGGGTCATTGCTCGGTGCAATAGTAAAAGCTCAGATCTGTCATGCATGAGAATGCGTTGACGGTCACTTCATGCAGATAATGCAAGAAGTTAGGTCTTTACCTAATCTACTCTACTAGCATATCTAAGGGCCTTTGTTCTTTTTCATTTCAATTCTGGAATTGGTAAGGAAACATATTATTAATGTAAGGGTGATCCGAGGATAACATCCTTAGGCCTTAGAGTAAAGGTCTGCTACCCAGAAAAAGAAAATAAAAAATTACTCCCTTCCCCTTCCGAAAGAAGGAAAAAGGAAGAAATTTTTAAAGAGCTCCCTTTTTTTTTTTTTGGAAGACTCTTCTATTTATCTCTTCACACGCATTCAAGCAAACTAATCTTTCCTTCCCTTCTCTTATCTTAATGCACCAACAAATCCTATAGAGATCTAGGCATGACCCATGAGATTCCAGTAAAACAGGAGGAAGGTTAAGTACCCGTGTTCCATTTAACAATGAAGAAAAAGGTGATCTTTCAATTCACCATAATTGCATTGTATTTGTATCTACTACCTATAGAACCTTCCTCCCTCTATATTATAAGTGGGCACCTTAGTATCTCCTCCTTTTTTTTATAAGTAGCACCTTAGTATCTCCTTGATCTTCATTTACACGATTGCAACTTCCATAGGTGCATCATGTTCACACCATATATTTGGAAAACTGGCCCTGTCCAAGTAGCTGAAAAAAGTATTACGCATTTTGGTCCCCGTTAACGGAAGGTGGTGGGACGGGGACGGATTTTGTACAAACCTAACCTCTTGACATTATTTGCATAAAAGTGGCTACCTCCAACTCCAAAATGTGCTCTCAAGCTTGACAAATCTAGCTTTTGGCACTGCACCAAACCACTGAAATGCTTATAAAATAAGTTTACAGAGAGCGAGGCATTGAACACTAGATGATGCCAAATGGCATCAGAGTGAATTCTGGTAATCCACAAGAATAATATTTACCTACCAAATATATTTCATATTCCTTTCATTCCTGGTTTAGAGCTTGAAGCATGTACCAATATAGAACTCTCCTCTCTTTTTAGTAGTTTTCTAATCTTGATGCCTTACTACTCACCTCTTTTGACTCCATTCATAACTTTCTTCTTCTAGAGCAAACCATTTTAGACAATTGCCTGGGAATGGTTGATTTGTTTTAGCAATCTACTGACCAGTCTTTGCACTCCTTATGCTTATACAAAGTATTATTTTTTATTTGTAAATGTTATTTAAATCGATTTTTTAGCCCAACCCAAGAAATGCCTACGGTAACTTTTCCATTTTTTAGCCATGGATAATGTGGTATTCTGAAGTATACAGTGATTTGGGAAACCCACAAGAGTACTCCAAAGTCCAAAGGCTCCCACATATTATACTGGTGCAATTTTTTTCAATATTATAGTCACCTGTGCATTAATTTAAAGATAGTGCCAGATGCCACCTTTGCTTTAAATGAAGGTTCCAAAGGCAAAGCCAGGTAAGAAGAGGAAGAGTCCTAAATTTGCATAGAAGAGTTGTTAATGCTAATAAATGGCTCTTGCTGACTTCCCCAATTGGAATAAGCTAGCTCACTCTTATACCCATTTTTTTGTAAATCTGCAAAGAAGAGTTAAGGCTACTACTATGAGTTATTATTGTTTACGATGTGGTGGTGGTTATTTACAATATGGTCCTGTTTGTATGTACAGGGGTTCACTAATAGGTTTTCCAGTCGAAAACGTTCGTATTGTTTTAACTGATGGTGCAGCCCATGCTGTGGATTCTAGTGAACTCGCATTCAAGTTAGCTGCAATATATGCTTTTAGACAGGTCCATTCTCATCCCATATAGGGTGAAAGCTTAAGTTATATGACTTGCTGATATTTTTTAGGCTTTTGGGGAGGGAGGAGGGGGAGAGTATCCTAATTTTCTACTTTGTTATTTACATTTCCTTCCGAGGATTTTCATGTTGCCACATTGTGGAACAGTGCTATTCAGCAGCAAAACCTGTGATATTGGAACCTGTAATGCTTGTGGAACTGAAAGTACCAACAGAATTTCAGGGCGCTGTTACTGGTGATATCAACAAGTGAGTAATTTTTGGTCTTTGCGACAAAATCATCTGGGAGTTTATCACCAACTTTTTAAACTGAAAGTGCACATATGTAATGTAACAGGAGAAAAGGTTTGATTGTTGGAAATGACCAGGATGGAGATGATTCTGTAGTTACTGCTCAGGTACACATGATTTTATTCTTCTCACTTGATTATTAATGAGTCAAAAAGGGTGGACGCATTACCCACATGCTGCTTCCTTGATGTCGATCTTCTATGTTCCGTTCATCTTGCTCTGTTTAAATCACAAATACAAAAACTCTTGGAAAGAGATGTATAGTTTTAGGAGTCAGCTTTACAAGTTTGATTATAGCAGTTAAAAACCGTGTCTATCTATACTATAATTAGCTTCTGCGGAACATTTTCTTGGTTTTCAGGTCCCTCTCAACAATATGTTCGGTTACTCAACAGCTCTTCGTTCAATGACACAGGTGAAGCAAAAAATCATTATATGAATTCCGAGTTTCCCGTTGATAAACTGCATTTGAGATATGAGTTAATGTGCCATATTGGTTCTTAATTTTGTGCAGGGTAAAGGCGAGTTCACTATGGAATACAAGGAGCATTCACCAGTTTCTCAGGAAGTGCAGATGCAATTAGTGAACACTTACAAACCCAAGAAGGCTGAATAGTTGGGGTTTTATTCGACGCCTGGCCTCTATACTTTTTAATAGCTACATGTACCTTTCTTCCTATTCTTCGTTCATTTAAAGATGGATTTTTTCTTATTTATGAGGCAAAAAGTCCAAATGTTTGGTCAATAAGTTTTGGTAAGCTCAGATAATGTAATTAACTATTTATTTGTATTATGAATGATGTATGAAGCCACTGTATTCCTTGGACAGTCATGTAAACAATTTTTGCTATGAAGTGAGAATCAATTTTCATTCTGCTTGTGTGTGTGTGTGTGTGTGTGTTTTCATGGATAGCATCCTCCCATCACCTCCGCCCATTCCTTGTGCGTTGCAGCTATCATGGATAGCATCCTCCCATCACCTCCACCCATTCCTGCCATCCCATTCCCGAAAAAAATTAATAAAATCAAATGACATCAATAAGATAATTACTAAATGTTTTAGACATAAAAAAACAGGTGACGACAATCATCCCGATAAAAATATCTGATAAGATGTGAAGAACTTTCTGGAAAGAGATAAAAATCTATGTATTTAGAAAAAAACTCGTAAAGTAATTTTGTCTGAATATTTTACAATGAATGTAATTACGAGAAAAAAAAAAAATTAACTGAATGTAGATCGAATTATAAATGCAAAAGAAATATATAAAAATGTAATTTACAATGGCCATAAGAAAAAGAAAACAATGTGTCATTTAGAAAAAATAATTAAAAAGTAATTCTGTTTAAAAGTCAAAACTCAGATAATTCGTTGTTAGGATTTGAGGGAATAATAATTTTTAAAATAAAATAACAATTAGCAAAATCTCAAAATTAGACGTAAATTAATTTAACTAATTTCACTTTATATATATATATATATATATATATATATATATATATATATATTTTAATTTATACCACTATTTTATTTTTTTTTTTTTGGGTGTGTAAATTCATTGGCAATCAAAAAATAAATATAATAAACTTACAGTTTTATGGTAATTTAAATAAACTAGTACTAGGAAATGTTATATGCATTCCAGCCTCTTTGTGAAGTGGCGGGAAGCAGAATCCTACTCTTCTTTTCTCTCCTCCTTACTGCTATTCTTTCCAAACGCGAAATAGGTATGTTTTTCTCTCTCTATCTCTTCTAGGGTTTCAACGGCAGTACTAAAACGTGAATATTCATCCAGATCTTTTACAAAGTTATGTTTTTCTTAATTATCCATCTACGCATGCTTCATATCTACATATGATTCAATTTTTGTTCATATTAATTTTGCTATCTTCTTTACTGTTTGCCTATCCTCTGTTTTCTAATTCTGGGTTTTCAGTTTCCCACCATTTGGGGGCTGAGAAAACGAAGGAAAATAAAAGAAAATCAAGTACTGGGATTTTTTTTTTTTTTTTCTTTCTGTTATTTGGGGTATTATGAGGGGATTGAAATGAAACTTAGCACAGTTGAGTCTAATTGCCCTTCTGTTATCTTTGTCACGTGGAAGCTTCTGTTTTTACAAGCCCTAATGAAGGAATATATAAAAGCTAACTTTCATACCTTTCTCAGCAACCAAATAAGCACACAGTAGTGTTTCTCGGTGGGTAATCTCGTTGCAAATTACCGGATAAAATGGAAACTCAATTTCAGAAATTATGATTTTCGATTTTGTTCCATAATTTTTATATGGGTAATGCGTTCAGATGGCGCAAAATTTGATCTTCCTTTATGCAGCCTGATTTTTCTTTGTTATGTTAGTCGATGGTGTATTTTTCGCTTAGTAAAGAAGGTGGAGGTCCCTGCCAATTCTATATAGTTATTGTCAATCAAGAATTTTGAAAATTGTGCACCTGTGAATAACTTCTAATTTAGAATTTGGGACATTTCCTAAATTTGTGCTCAAAGTTGAACCTGTTTTTCAGAACTTTAGACGGGCAATACATTAGTATAAAGATTGCTTTTTTCAAGCATGATTTTCAATGGATATCTCAAAAGCAAAGGTCTCTTCTTTAAGCATATGTTTTTCAAATTTTGACGAGGTAGTAAAGTCCATTATAGATGTTCTTCCATCAATTTGGGATGTTGGGAGGAATGGGTACTGGGTATCTACATTAGAATTTGATCTTGTGATCTTAGGTTTGAGTTTTTAGAGCTATTACTATTACACCAAGTTGGCTCCCCTTTTCAGTTTTGAACTATGTGGTGATGTGGTGCCGTGGTGTTAAAAGCAACATTTTCTATAGGACCAAACAGCCAAAGCAGAAGAAGGGAAGAAACAAAGAAAATTTTATTTTCCTTCTCTTTGTTTCTCGTTTAAGTTCATTTTCCTTCAATTCTGAGTTTGGGATCAAATGTGAAGCTTTGATTTAAGATGATGTACTAAAAGATGACTTGGTCAATTTTCAAGTCTGCAGCCTATGACTGAGGGTCTCGTAGGCATTTGGGAAATAACATGACAGACGTCAATGTGTCTTGTGTGTTGTAAAGTAGGGATGGCACAAGTCCTAGTGTAATAGTTGCTTCCAGAAACAAGGATATATTGTTATCTGGTTAGTAACTGAACTAGTTACCAAATGGCTTGGCTAAGCAATGGAACTTTGTTGATTCTGGAAGCTGCTATGTTTTGTTGGCATGGATGTGGGTGTATTAAGATCAATTTCTGAAGTGATTATGATGTTACTTTTTTTTTTTCTTCCCTACTTTGAGTTGGTAGCTTAGATGCCAATGAATAGAGCTTAGGATCGTGTAAAAAATATGATCTTATGGATATTATGGTATTTTTTTACTTCAGGATGGCAACTGCTGGTGAGGATTTTTCTCATTTTGATATTTCTGAGGAGGTGCACACAGTGTTTTACTTCCATTTATACTTTAGCTATGAAATGGGTAGTGTGTAAATTTTGATGATGAAAATTTTACCCGCGACAGGAGAAGGACAAGCTTGTTGCAGAAGTGATCCGCTGTGTCCTTTTTAAAACCCACCAGAATTTGGGTTGCCCAATTAAGAGGGACGAACTTACTCAATTGGTTACTAAAAACTATCGCCAGCGGGCTCTCCCTTCTTTTGTGATCAATGAGGCCAGAGCAAAGCTCTCGAGCATTTTTGGATATGAAATGAAGGAGCTCCAGCGTTCTCGGCCTTCATCAGCAAATCAAGGCCGCTCTTCACAACAGAGTACAAACTATTACTACTGTGGTTCATGATAAATTATATCTATATCATGCATCTACTATGCAGGCGCCAGGTTACCATACCACACAAGTCATTAGAATTAGAAGAAGTTACATTTCAGACATTGTTATAATTAACGTTTTTAAGTGATCACATTCTTGCTCACTTGACTTCTCTAAATGGTAAGGATGATGGAATCCGTCTCTAATGGTCTGCTGAACAACTATTAAATTGAGATCATTCCATTGTTTACACCACTATATTCCTGTCAAGAGGTTATAGGTCTTTAAACAATCTTACAGATCACGACTGTTCCATTGTAGCCAGCAGCTGCAAATACCATAAATACTCTTTTGAGCATATTCACAACGTGAAACCCTTATTTTCGTTTCGACCAATATAAATAAAATTGCACTGAACAGTAGAATTTCACAGTTGAGTTCACGAGTGTGTAAAATACGTTTAAACAGCATAAGGAGCTTTCCAAACAAGTTGCACTACATTCACAAGATTTGCTGCCAAGCCTCCATTAGAAAGTTTTCTATAAGTTTTTCATGTGGAAGTTGCATTCTATGGCAAACATACCCAAACTGCTTAAGAAATATTCTCCATCAGCTGGTGGATGTGTGTCTTTCTTTTAAGAGCCCCGCTAACAATGTCATATATACTTATATGTATAGTCAGCTCAACAAGTCTTTTTAAGTACTTGTGGTCGGTTACATGAACCCTATTTTTCCATTCTGTTCTTTCCAAGGTCATAACCTTAGTCAAATTACGTGTTATGACATATTTTCTTACTATTTTTCTTACTATTTATTCCATGTTAATTTTGGTCTTCCCCTTACCTGAGTGTTTCCTTAATATCGACCATGTCACTCTTCCTAATTGGTGCACTTAGTGGTCTTCTTTACGCATGTCCAAATCATCTTAATCGATTCTCTCATTTTTTTTCTCCAAGAGATGCTACTTTAATCGTCCTATGAATGTGCTCATTTTTTTTTTTTTTTTTTTTTGTCTCATACCCATCTCAACATTCGAATTTTTGCTACACTAATTTTATGAATATGTTGTTTCTTAGCTGCCCAACATTATGTCTCTCAAAAATTTGCTGTTCTAATAGCTGATAGCTGATTTATATAACCTCCCTTTTAATCTTTAGAGAGATATGGAAATCACTCAATATTCCGAACACACTTTACCTTTTAAATCATCCTGCTTTGATTTTATGATTAACACCATCATGAAAAATAGAGTTTCCATATATATCTTGAAAAACCAGTGGGATAAAATATTGCATGGACATCATAAGCACCAGTTCTTATATTGTGCAGTAGCAGGACATATTTTCGTTATTTCTATTTAAAGATCCTGGTGTTAATTATGCTTTCTATGATGTATTTATTTCAGGCACGGTGGATGCAAAATCATATATTATCATGAGTCAGATACCTGCTGATGTATACAGGAAATATGTTGAAGATGTAAATACATCACATCTGACTGGTTTTACTTTTATTGTTATTGGTATTGCATATCTTGCTGGAGGCAAAATCTCCGAAGGTAAGCTTTCTGGTTTTTTGTTTCTTCCCTTCTATTTGTAAGAACTAGTTCAATGCCAAGCAGAATGCCGGGAATAGATGGCAGAAATATGGTGTTTGGAACCAGATCTGTGTTCAGCCTAGACAAATCCTTTGTTAAATCTTAAAACTATTTGGAACAACCACCATGCCTTATTGGACACATTGGATTATCCAGTGAGGTTATAGTTTGACATAAAGTTATCACATTAATTCTGAAGGACAATTTTTCATGTCATTTTATTGTTTCTCATCCAAAGTCAACATGACAGAACCTAATCGTCTTGTGGTGAATGTACTGCAGAAAATCTTTGGCATAATTTGAGTCGGTTGGGATTGTATGAAAGTGATGAAAACCATCCTGTCCTTGGAAACATTAAGCAGGCGTTGGAAGCACTTGTCCAACAAAGGTTATAATTGGAAAACGGAATGGCTTGATTACATGTTGTGCTTTTGATTGAAATAACTGTCTAAAATTGATACCATTTATTTACCTTAACTTATGCTTGCATAATATTGATTTGCAGATATTTGCAGAAGAACAAAGTTAATGGTCCTGAAGGCAACACTTCATTTTATGAGGTTGCTGAGAGAGCTTTAGATGAAACAATTAGTGAGAAAATTAAAGAATACATATCACAGGTATTGTTTAGAATTAAAAATTTAGGTCAATGATTTAGCGGTTTTCTTTCACGTTTACTCGTAAAACGAGTTCCATTTGGTTGCTGCAAGCTTCAGTCTTGTTTCTGTTGGAAGGATTTGATTACTCTGGGAGAATTTACATTCTTCCTACAGATATTGCACGTCCATGTGAAAATTTCTGTTCCCTGTTTGCTTCAATATGACCTGAAGAACTTTTGTGATGGCAGATTGTTCAGAAAGATGTTCCAACCGTTGATGCTGATTAGTGTCTTATTGCTTGGGGAAGGTACAGTTCAACAGTATCAGTTTCTTGCCAAGTAACTTAAACTCTATTTCCTTATTTTTGGTACTTATTTTTCCTCTTTTAGCTGTTCTATATTTTCTAAGGCAGCAAGGAAGGTGATGTAGTTGTCTTCTCATTATATGCAGACCGCTCTTGCTGTTCGGTTTTGGGGTTGGTAAAAAACAGGATCCTTTCGATGAATATGTTAACCAGAAAGGGCAAGGGCAAAGTTTCAAGTCCCCGCTCAAATTTTTGGTGCAAACATTCTTGATGATTGGCGTATGCATCTTGCAAGCAAACGATGCATTTTGTTTAAAGTTAATTATTGTGATTAAGACGACCCTGTATTACATATGGCTTGGAGTTCAAAAGTGTGAAGGGGATCAGTTGATATTGGCTTCCAAAACCATCATGAGAAATCTAACAATTGTATAAGTATCATGTACTGCTAAAATAACTAATTTTGCATACCACATGCACAACAATATTAAGTACTGATACATCTAATGGGGCATTTTGAAAGAGTGATTTTTCAAACTTTTAATTCCCTATATATCTGCAATATACAGGAGGAAAAGGAGGATGGGAATCTGCACCTCACGCAATCAAATCCATTCTGTTAAGAAGTCACAATTTGGACATATTGGCTCCGGTGGGCGGCGCCGGATCCCTTCAGGTTCAATTACAATAAGTTGAATTTCTTGCGGTGGAGGAGAAATGCCATGCACAACAATGTTAAAGTATTGATAATTTTTTATAGGGTAAAGTGCATTAAACCCCCTTGAGCTATTGGGGTATGTGCAAAAAAATCCCTGAACTATAAAAGTTGCAAAAAACCTCCCTGAACTATTGGCGTATGTGCAAGAAACCCCCCTAAACTATAAAAGTTGCAAAAAAAACCCCCCTGAACTATTAGGGTATGTGCAAGAAACCTTCCTGAACTGTATATTTTTTTGCAGTTTACCCCATCCACGCGAATTGATTGACTAAAAGGGATGATGAAGCCGAGGAATTTGTGGCTGGGATTGGAGTCGTCTGAGGAGTGTTTGGATAAGCCAAGGAATCTTTTGCTGGGATCGGTAGGTCTCTTGTCATAGCTCTATCATAGCTGTTGCACCACCCGCCAGATCCGTCGGCCATATATATCGCACTTCTCTGCACCGTTGCGTCAGCCCATCGTCGTCACCACCTTGCCCGCCGTTCAGCTCACCTTGCTCGCCAGTCCATTCCACCATCCATTCCAAGCTTGCCAGCCCATTCTGCCATCTCCATAGCCGAGCACACCGCCGTCCGTGTTTCGAGCACACAACCGTCCACAGTTCACCGCCGAGCCCCCTTGAGCTCGCCGCCGCCTCCACAGTTCACAGTCGAGTCAATCGAGCTCCCATCACAGTCGAGTCCTCCGCGCACAAGCCACCATCATCCGAGACCAAGCCATCCCGCCGACCTCGGATTTCTTTGGTCTCTTCTCTCTCTCTCTAGCTCTCTGTTTTGGGTTGTGTTGAGTGAAAAACATCTTTTGGCAGAAGAAAAAAAAAATGTAAGAAGTGTATAAGTTACAACGACGCAGTGTGTTATAAGGGTAAACTGGTCTTTCAAAATTTTCGGTGCCGGAAGCTGATGTCATGGGGGTAAATTGCAACAAAATCATAGTTCAGGGGGTAAATTGCAACAAAATCAGAGTTCAGGGGGTAAATTGCAACAAAATCATAGTTCAGGGGAGTTTTTTGTAATTCAGGGGGGTTTCTTGCAAATGACCAATAGTTCAAGGGGGTAAATTGTAACAAAATCATAGTTTAGGGGGAGTTTTATATAGTTCAGGAGGGTTTATTGCAAATGACCAATAGTTCAAGCGAGTTTAATGCACTTTACCCTTTTTTATATTATAGATTTGCATACCACATACACAACAATGTTAAGTACGGATACATCTCCTTTAAATAGTCCAACAACAGAAAGAAAATTAAAAGAGTGATTTTTCAAATTTCTCATTTCCTATGGATCCAGGAGGAAATGGAAGATGGGTATCCGCACCGGTAAGATCCAGAGGAAACGGAAGATGGGTATCCGCACCGGTAAGAAGTCTCACAATTTGGACATATTGGCTTCGGCTCCGGTGGCGGCGGCGGCCGGATCCCTTCTTTGGGTTCAATTACAATAACTTGAATTTCTTGCACATCAATGTTAAGTACTGATACATCTCCTTAAATCATAATGGCGCATAGCATGAGAGACAAGAAGTCCAACAAAAAAAATTTGAAACAGAGTGATTTTTCAAACTTCTTATTCCCTATATGTCCGCAAAGAAGTGGATCCAGGGAGGAAACACAGAGAAGGATGGGTATCTGCACCTCACGCAATCAAATCCGTTTCGGTAAGAAGTCTCACAATTTGGACATATTAGCTCCGACTCCGGGTTCAATTACAATAACTAGGTCTCCATATCTACTGTTGTTGATGGCAGAAGAACTTCGGAATCACCCCCAAGACGACGATCACTACAAGACCACCATCCACGTAGTTGTTTGTTGTAAAGGTCGTCATATGCTATGTCCCCACCATACGTAATCAAGTCCGTCGCAAGAAGTCTCACAATTCCCCTACCCCACTCATTCCCAATCAATTCTCTTCTTTCATAAGAGAAACCTACATTATTAGGTCAAAAGTGGAGAAGTTTTAAAAGTATTAATAAACTTGTAAAACATACATTAACATATATTCTGAAATTGAAAACTAAATTTCCAAGTCTTTAACTCTCATTAATAAATTGTTCCACCATCACAACATAACAATATTATATACATGTATGTAGAAACAAAAACAAAAATAAAAACAAAAAATCAGTATGTAAAACATGAATAAATAAACGTGACCAATAGCTAAAAATGCAAATTAAAATTTTAGAAAAAGTAAGAGTTTGTTACTTGATGACCGAGGAGGCATGTTTCTTGAACCTTGTTCTTGCTAAATGTTGAGGCCCGATGCTAACACTAAAAATAAGAAAACACTCAAGTTGTGAGAAAGAGGTTTCACAATCTCACTCATAACAATTAAAACACCACCATCTAAGTACTATTTGTATCATGTATCAACCCAACCCAACCCAACTATGCTTTCAGTCAAAATATTAGAAACCTATCCGTAGAAAGAGGTGTGATTACGAATAGGTGTGATTAGCACATATTATACACCGCTCTTATTTTAAATTAATCCAATAACAAAGTACAATGCATAAGTTTACAAATAATCTTCAAAATTAAGAAATCATTATCCTGATATTCTGCATTCTAATAACAAAAAAAAAAATCAAAAACCAAAATTTGAAAATAAAAATATGACAGAAAGATTAAATATATCCTTCGTGCATTACACTATTTCTATGTTAAAACATCTAGGATTTCTCAATGGGGTAGGCTAGATCAAAATATATCAACCAAAATCAACTATTGTTTAATTCAATTTTAGTTAACTAAAAATGTTTCTTTAGACAATTGACTAATTAAGGCATAGAAAATCCTATTTGGGTAATTAATAAAAAAAATTACCAATTTATTTATGAACAATTCACCACTCAGTAATCTCTTCTTTTGACCAATTTACTAATCCTATTTGAGAATCTACTAGTGGAAGCAGAGTGTGAGGTAGTTCATGGCAAGCCCCTTCCAACACTATGGAATTCACTCAAAATAAGGGCCCGTTTGGCATGCGTTTTGTTTTTGGCTAAAACAGAAATAGTGTTTTTGTTGTAGGAGTGTTTTGAAAAAAATTTGGAAGCTCGTTTGGGAACGATGTTTTGTTGTGGAAATATCAGAAACAAAAACATACGAAACATGTTTGGTAAGTGTGCGTTTCAAAAATTTTGAAAACAAAACATGTTTGGTCAGTCTAACTGTTACAAAAAAAAAAAAAAAAAATAGAAACAAAAAAACATTTTTGGTTTTCATTGTTTTTAATTTGTTTTTATAAATTTTAAGTATATTTATAAATAGTTATCATATTTTTAATAGATATGGAGACATTTGAACCCACAAACATATATATTTATAATTTATATAAATAAATAAATATATATATATATATATATATATATATATAGATATTAATTTTTGCAATAACCCATTTACAAGTTGTTTGCAATAACATACTTCAATTTTATTATCATTTTACCTATATAGTCCAACACAACATTAAAAATAAAAGCATCTCTAGTCACATTTTACTATACTACATGAGTCAACATTTGTAAAAAAAAATTACAATAACCTATTTATAAGTTCTTTGCAATAACCTACTTCAATTTTATTATCCTGTTACCTGTATAGTTCAACACAACATCAAAAATAAAAACAAATCCAACTGAAAGCATAATTGGAATAGAGTATATACCATTTACAAGTGCTTAAATATTCAACCAACAAATTAAACAAGTTTAAGTTCTATATAAAATGTTTGGAACAAAGCATTAATAATACATAGTTGTCACTAAAAAATGATAATAAGTTCATAAAATGGATGACAATGGCAACGACACATCATCTTCATAACAGCACATGTGGCCTTCAAGAGAGCATTAACACACTTCATATCTGCAATAATAGCATTTAAGTTGAAATATATTAACAATAATATCAACTAGTAATAGTAACAAAAAAATTATTTATATTACATATATATATATATATATTACAAGCTCACAATAGCAACAAATATATTACATATAAAAGAAAAAACATACCATCACTTCCAGAAGGATAAAGAGTGCTAAAGATAATTCCAAATTCGATCAGCAATAGTATTACGCAACTGATCCATTTCTGAAACTGAGCCGAAGGCACATGGTGAACAATCTCATCATCTTCACCATCACTAACATGAAAACAATATCTATGGTCTCTTCTAGGGCACTTGATTCACAAAAAGCAACCTAAATAATTGCGTTTTATAACTAAATTGGATTGATCATCTTCTATGCAATGTATTTCGAGGACTTGAGAAATTCTTGATCACGAATAAACAAAAAATAACAGATAACTTTGAATTCACAATGTTAAAAAGAAAACTGCAAAGAAATATTTTTTGTACCTTAGAAACTTCGGACTTGCGTGACCAACCTGGTACACCATTCCTTTTCATACATGTCTTTGGTAAAGCTTTCTCAACCTTGCAAATTGCAGGCTAGTGGGTGATTGTGACCTAGCTTAGGGTTGATATTGACCCCAACTAATCCACTATGAATTAAAGGACATGGGTCTGAGAATTCAAACCACCCTCCCTGAACTCTTCCACAAAATTTAAGTGTCCTAATCAATCAATCCCAAATTAAAGAAGAGTACTGATATAAGTCCAATCAGCTATTTGTAAAACCTATTTAGTTAACTAAAACCCTTGTTTGAAGACTTGGGCAGCAACATTATCACATTCATAGCCAGATCAATATTCAAATTGTTAGGAAACGTGCTAGTTTTAAAAACTTTTCGAGGGATTTAAATTCATAGATCTTGATTCATCACATAGAGACAAGTTTTATGCAAAAATAAAATATGATGTATCATTCAACTAAAAGATTGAATACTTACATCAAGGTTTGAGTAAACCTCAGATCTCTCCTCTAAAGTGAATGTTCTCACTTATTGTAGATCCCTTTTGCTAGACATCTTTTCCATGGATCTCCATCTTCTTGGTAATGGTCTTGCCTTTAGGAATCACTCATAAGCCTCCATGAATGACCTTGAAAAACTAGGCTTGTGGAAGCCTCCATTAGATGAGAACATAAACCTTAATTTTCTAGAAAGAGAAAATATATTCCTTTTTTTCTTCTCATTAAAAATCACTCCTAAAATATACATAGACCATGTATATTTATAGGCAACATAAAGGTAAAGAAAAGGAAACAACTAATCCTTCTCAATCTCTAATTCACATGTCTCAAATCTAATATGATTCCAATATCAAGTTGGGCTATGAGTGAGAATCCATTGGGCCTATTATTTTATTGGCTACAATGAATTAATGATTGGCCCGGTCCATGGACCCAATTAAATTAATTCATAAATTAATTTCTACTCCACTAAAAGAAATTAATTGAACTCCAATTAAATAATAAATAACCTCTAAGTCAATGTTGCACTTTGACCCCTCTATGCATAATTAGTTATCGGATAAATAATGCCATCAATCCGACTACTTAATTAATATATTTATTTTGGTACCTTTGATTATTTCTGACTCGATCACAATAAAACATTTGTTCGACAAAAATAATAATTTAATAAATAAATATATAATAAATCATTTTGTCTAAAATCATACGAAGGCCTTCGAATTTACTTTGTGATCAACCATAATCAATACAAAATAAATACAAGTAGCAATGATGCAAATATTGAAAATATAACCCTCTAACTATTAATTACATAACTACCCGAAGTGTCGGTCTAAGGATCCCGAAGAATCCGCCGAACAAATCAAAGTAATTATTAATTAATAAAAGAGTCTATACTTTTCTCATGCTTGAGAGTCAAATGCCATGACGGTGATAGGGAGTAATTGCATACAACGGCTCTCGCAATATATCTCAACCTAACGCGGATCCAGTTCAAGTCTTAATTAATTATGAGTCCATCCATAATTACCGACTATGAACAATTTATAATTACTATTTATATATCATGCATTGATTGCCATCACATACATATATATAAATATTTCTTGTAATTACATGGACACTATCAATTTCATAGTGAATCGAAACATAATACATTGAATTAACCAATTATATAAATCATAAATATTTCAGATATGTCAGGAACATATGTCACTATAATCCAGATAAGAATTTGCTATGCCAGGGCATATAAATCCCAACACAAATAACCAACAAAAACAATGGAAAAAACAATAATTTTTCTAAAAAATCTAATATTTTAGAAAGAAAAAAAAAATTAACATGATATCAGAATTAAATGTTTCTTGTTCAAACCTCGTCATTATTGTGATAATTAAAGTTGAAAAATTCGTTACATCCTGTCAATTCGTTACATCCTGTCAGTGGTGGAGTCAGAAGGAGCAAGCAATTGAGCTGAGAAAGTTAGCAACAATAAATCTAAGAAGGAGCAAGCAATCAGAATGAGATTAATAAAAAAAATTAAAATAGAAGCATAGAAGGAAATTAGTTTTGAACAACATAATTATATGGCCATTTGTCTCCAATTAAACAAAGCATTGAAGGAAATTAGTTTCAGCACAGAATGAGATTAATTAAAAAAAAAAAAAAAGTATTAACAAAGGACAATTCATTGAAAGTCATCAAAAGATTAAGTGCTCTCTTATGCTTGATGTGAAATATTTGGACTACAAAAATTAGAAGTTTTTTTTAAGGTGTGAAACTTTCAATCTAGTGGTTTTAATTTTTGAGTCCTTTATTTCTTTGGATGAAGAAGGCACCAGAACCACTTCTTTTCCCCTTTTCCTTAGTTTATAGGTGATATGTTTTAGCATGCAGCACTGAAATCTATTAGCTTCCAATGTGATAACATAAAGTCCGCTAAATAATCATTTAGACACAGCACAGTACTTAGTTTTTAATGGTTTTGTACTCCATCAGGCAGGACTATCAATGCTTATAAGAGAGTGTCCTCGTCATATTCTATTTCAATAAATAATTGCTTTTAGGAAGGGAGGGAAGGGCACTTTGCTATTTAATCTATTTAATATTAACTAATTCACAAATCGATAGGCAAAATTACTCATCAGAAAAATCAGGATTATTAACATTCCTTTCTAAATGAACATAATTATGAATTAACGCTACCCTGCTCCATAGTGCCAAATTAATGAGGGTCATCAATTATTGAGTTTTGTTAATGTTTTGCGGATTTAGACAGACGATTCCAAAACTGCACATTTCCTCATATGTATAACACCTTACATTGGCTAAAATCTTTCAACATGTGAAGACTAGTAAGGTACACATTCATTAAATAGAACATCAAAATCGACTTCTTCTTCTTCTTTATAGTGTGCGGTACCCAACAGAACAAGCAAGAAACCTTAGCAAACTCGATGTACAGATTCAATAACTCTAGCGCATATGTGAGAAGCTAATTTCAGCAAATATTGTAGATTTGCAACCGCAAAAAAAAAAAAAAAAAAAAAAAAAAAAAAAAAAAAAAACCCTCAGATATTCAAAGAAAGTTCAAACCTGTCGAGATCGTCGAAGATAACAGCAAAGGAAAGCATATTGTTGAAGGTATCGGCCGAAAATAGCAATGAAACCTTGGATTTATAAGTCCTTCAGTTGTCTGCCAAGAATCGCCAAGAATCGCCAGAGCAAACGCAGCAAACGCGAACCCTAGGATTTTCCTTTTATGCGTCCTTCTTTTGCTTCTTCCGCTACAGTGAAATGAGCCCTGTTTGCTTCTTCCGTTACAGTGGTTTTTACCCTAAACAGGCCCGAAACAACACAAAACACCAAAATGGTGTTTCATATTTTGGGCCCAAATTTGGAAGTGTTTTGCAGCTGTTTCAAACACAACAAGCCCAGCCAAACATGTTTTGGGCTACTATAGCAGGCCTAAAACAAAACAAAACACTTGCCAAATAGGGCCTAATGCTTTTTGTAAGTATTTTAATTTTCAGTAAGTAACTTTAGAGCTTTACCCTATATTAAGTACTTTTGCTTGTCAAAGTTCTTGTTATGATTTCCTATCTTCAAAAAGCTAGGCATGTTGATAAAAATTGTTTCAGATTCCATCTCTCCAAAAAAGATTCTTTTTTTTTTTTTCTTTTTTCATGCGCAGATTCAAATTTTGTTGTAGATTCAAATTTTGTATATATATATTAAAAAGATCATAAAAAATTTCACCAAATAGGATTTAGTTTGCAAAACAAGAATTACAGACCTTGATTAGTTGATTTAGAAAAAAAAAAAAAAAAATTAAAACAAAACCCATACATACATTTAGCAGTCTGCCTAGAGAAAGACAGCGGACCAGCGACTGATGCTTGTGAACGGCGAACCCGAACTGGAACAACGGGCGATGGAAACTGAAAGATATGGGTTTTGATTTTTTGAACAATCTGAAATGATATGCCGATATGGGTTTTCAACTTTTGATTTTTGCAGACAGATAGATAAACTGAAATATATGGGTTTTGAACTTCTGATTCTTGTAGATTTTGTGAAAGAGATGGGGGGAGGGGGGGGGGGGAGTTCAGAGTTAAGAACGAGTATAGAGATGGAGGCGATTGGGGAGGATTAAATGATTTGCCCTAAAATGATCTGCAGGTTTGGGGAGTAAAAGTGAATTTAACGGTTGAAAATGGCTATCTAAGTGTTTTTCAGGAGTAGTATCCAACGGTTGAATATTTGTTTAGTTGTGTTTTCTTAATTAGTGTGGACGGCTAGGATTGACCTTGGAGTTATAAGTCAGATCATGAAGCTTGAATGTTTAATTCTTATTAGTCTAAAATTTTACCACTTTATGTGAAGTAAAAACTATGATTGAGTAAGATTTATTATTTCCTTAAAATGCAAATTACAATAAACTGGCACGTTAAGAATAATTTTAGGGGTTAAGTCCATTAAACTCCCTTAGACTTTCTTCTCTTTTTCAAAAAAATCCCTGAACTATCAAAAAAGACACTTTATCCCCTAAACTATTCTATTAGTTGCAAACTGTTAATTGACGGACCAAACTTTAACGTCCATAAGCACGTGACATACACTTGATTAAGCAAAAATTTAGAATGACAAAATTAGCTTTATGACTATTAAATAAATATTATATAGGAATAATGTATATATACGTATATATATATCGCTGCATCTGCCGTCCTCTCTCTCTCCAACAACCTTTACCATCTGTCCATGGCCAACACCACCACCGACGGTTTATGGCTCCACCACCACCGCTCTCCCTTCTCCCACAAAGATGCTTCTTCCCTCAGAACAACCTCCAGCTCCACCATCCATGGTTGCCGCCAGTCCCTCTCTCTCCAATCTACCTCCCTCTCTTTTTTATTTCACTTTTTAACCTCCAACTCCGACGATGACACGGCAACCAATTCGTCAACGGTGTCGAGAAAGGCAGAGGCGTCGGTGAATTTGCAATATCGTCTCTAATTTGAATTTGCATGATTGTACACAGAGAGCTACTACAATATACACATATAGTCCTCTCTTAAACCTCCACTCTTCTTGTAAATTTCCGTTCTTTGTTCCTTGTTATTGCTTATTTGAATCACTTGCTCTCTCTACTCTCTCTCTTTCTAGGAATCCCTCTATGTTTTGGTTGATCTTGGTTGGTATTCAATATGCCCTTCCCTTAATTGTTTTTCCAATCATGTTATTTTTTTTTTTTCCTAATTTTTCCAATCATGTTATTATAATACAAAGCTTGAATTTTTTAGTTGATTGAAGTTTTAATGATCTGGGTATTCTTCAATTGGGTTGGATCTGTTGATAAATGTGTTTAATTTTCATCTTAAGTGCCGAGCGGTGATGGCGTCCATGGATGGGGAAGAAGCAAATTTGTTTAAATATATATATATTATCTGCAAATATAAACAAGTATTTTTAATATGTTTAAATTAGTAATTGAGGAGGGAATTGTTTTTTTTTTTTTTTTTTTTTTTTTTTGGTACCCTCAGCAAAATTATTGATTAAGATAGGATGAGTTGTCAAATTTTGATTTGATATAGGGATTACAAGTGCCACATCAATATAAAGTGATGAAACGACATAGTTTAACTAATGGACAGGATGGCAATTTCATTTCTTAGTTAACGGTTGTTTGACGGTGTGACGGTAAATTGCAACACTTTTATAGTTTATGGGGGTATTTTTTAGTTCAAGGGTTTTCTACAATCTGGTCATAGTTAAGTGGGGAGCACAGTATCTCTCTAACCACTTATCATCGATGGGCCCATAAATTTTGAGCCCTAGGCGACCTTATTGATATTGAATTGTTTTGGCAGGCAAAATAATAATAAATACACATGGCATTGCCAAAAATACTAAAAATCAATTGTTAAATGAGGATTAATTGAAAATATAATAATGTGTTACTTCGCATGTTTTTCATCTCTAACGAGAGTACAAGTTAAGTCGCATAATTCTTCTCAATGAGTGCTACTCTTACGTTCTTCTTAATGAGTGCTACTCTTACGTTTTGAGTGCGCTTCCGCTCTCACGTTCCGTGCATGCTCTCGTTCTTTTTTTTTAACTATTTGTGACTTAATTTTGCCGCACTCGCTATATGTGACTTAGCACAAGTATCCTCTTTACAACTTTTTCTTCTCATTCATCGATAAAATATGATATGGTTATTCTAAAATTTCAACTTAAATATGTATCATTACTACTCTTATTTGTTTCTATAAAATACGTCTCTTTTCTCTTATTTTTCTATTTTTCATAGTCCATTTCTTTATCTTTTTAGTTTTCCATTTATGGTTGTATCATCATCTTTTTTTTTTTCTTCTTCTTCTTCTTCTTTTTTTCACATCAAGTTTCATGGTACTCAAATATAACTATATAAGAATTTGATTTGTACAAATTCTACAACAAAAATTACAATGTTTTTTTTACAAATTTTCAATACTTTGATTTTTTTTTTAAAAAAATCATTTCCTTATTTTTGTTTCTGGATCAGATAGATCATTAACTTTGATCATTATAACAATTAACACATGTCTATCAAAGTAAATGATGTATATTAATGATCAAAGACACAATGTTTTATGTCAAGAGTTCTTACAGAGATGCAATGTGATGGATATATATATATAATATATACACAATTTGATATACATGGTAATTGAAACTTTAATTGTCAGCAAAAACTTGGGGTGCAACTTGATTTGGGAAACCCGAACCCAACCCAAGCCCAGCTCGAACTTTTATAGGCTTGGGTAATCATTTTTACAATTAGGGTTGAACACTACCGCTCATTGCTCATTGTGACTTAGGTTTTTATCATTTCCTAAAACTTTTGGCATGAATAACCATGGACTAAGCTCTCTATAAAAGATAATATTTCTTTTTTTCTCTTGAAACTAATAACTTCGTAATATTTAATTTCAGTAACACTTTCCATCTTACCTTTCAAAGCCTAAGAGCAATTGGGATATATATACATATCCTTCTTCGATTATTAGAGATTTAGAGGTACATGGAATTTCTGAGATAAGAGCTAGCATCTTCATTGTCAAGTTAAGAGTTTTTATTTTTATTTTTTTGGGTCAAGCAATTTGTATATATTGGTGTAATAATGTACAGTGGTGGGCACAGGCCGAAAATAAAAAGGCTATTGAGCCCAAGTAAGTCCAATAGATAAAGCTGGAGTGTTGGATCACCAAAGTCCCAGGGATCAAGCGATGCGCCCAATTCAAAGCCCAAAACCCAACTCAGTTTAGATCATAGATTTGTTTTGATTGGTTAATTTTCTATGTCAAATATTTTTTTTGAAAAATATTTTTCTATTTCAGGTAAAATATTATTTTATTTTTAATTTTTTGGTATTTGACAAAAGTCAACGTTGAATTTGAGGTTGAGTCCATCGGGCAAGACATGTAAAATAACTTGTCGAAAATGGATGAATAAGTTATTTTTGTTAAATTTTAATATTTGTTTTCTTCGTAAATATTTTAAGACAACCAAACACCAGAAAATAAAAATATATATATTTTCTAAAAAAAATTTTACATCTAAACAAACTGACCTTATATGTTTGTTTATTTTTTTCTTTCTTTTGAAATGGTTTCCACCTTATATGTTGTTTTGTTGCTTTATTCATTTTTCTTGTGAATAATTTAGTAAGCTACAGTGTTCTACAAGATCCATACTCTTTTTTCCTCAAAAGTGAACTATGGCTTTAATTTTTCTCAAAAGTGAAAGAAATTGTGGCAGAGATAGAAATTTTAAATTATTAGTTTTAAAGTCCTTATTTGAATGGAAAAGAGTGAATGAAGGTTTTAAATCCTCTTTAAAAAAATTTTAAAAGGTTGTGAAGCTCTAATTACACATACCAAATCCACTTAACCATATGTGTTATTTTCAAATCTATATAATGTACAAGTATTGTTTGAGCTTTCTATCTATTTTTTATTTTATTTTTTTAGTTTTAAATTGAGTTCTTTTAAAAGACACTAATTCCAAAATCTTAACACAAAAGATGAAGTAAATAATTATGCCAAGTAACTTAAACTTTATTTTCTTAGTTTTGGTACTTATTTTTCCCTTTAGGTGTTCTATTTTCTAAGGCAGCAAGGAAGGTGATGTAGTTGTCTTCTCATTTTTGTAACTCGGAAATTCAAGCAATGGCAAATTTATTTACTGAAAGAAGAAAAAATAAATAAAAATAAAAAATTGAAAGAAATTATTTAACTGAGAAATGGCAGGAAAACGTGCCAAAAAGTGCAAAATGAATAAGGCTTCCCATCTCCTTGAGAGTCTATGCACCTGATCTAGTTATTTGCATGAACAATTCTTTTTCTCTTTTATTTATTTATTTTTTGTCAATTTTATTCAGTATAAGATCCAAAATTTTGGTTTACATTAATCCAAAAAGGTTCCCTCCAAAAGAATATCAAGTTTATGAGCATAATCAAATACTGTGCATCAAATGATAGAAGTGACAACAAAAAAGAATAATGGTCCTATTATAACAAAAGGATTTGGAAAGCAAAAAAATTATGGGGAAATAATATATTAATGTAAAATGCATCCAGTAAATTTTCATAATTTGCTGCTGGTGGCTCTAAGTTGCAGTCTGCAACTTCCAAACTTCCCTACCAGCTTCCAAAAACACAAACAAAAGACATTTTCCCACAACTATGGAAATGCACAAAAGACATTTTCCCACAACTATGGAAATGCTTCTCGCTGTTTTGTGGGTAGCTCTAGTTCGGGCTCTACTTCACTCAGAGGAGAAAAATACTGATCCACCATGTCTTTTGATACTTGTTCCAAGCTTGGAGGGTCCCACTGCATATTTCGAATGTCTAAAAATGTCAATTTCACACAAAATTATACTAATGTTATGTTTGGGAACACTGAATCGATGACTTGAATTTGGAATTGTAGGAAATTTAGTTCAAACTTTGTACTAAAATTTCTCCAATCCCAAATCCATAGTGCCGATTCAGTGCATAGCATATATGGGAAATAAAGGTTGCAAAACTACCCTAGAGGATTTCAAAAATCAAATGAGAAAAGCTTCCTATCGCAGGGCACCGGCACTTTGATCTCTCCGGGATCACTTTTACCATCCAAAAGATGGGAGTTCATCATTTAATTTTCTGAAGTCAGTTTGGCAATACAATCTAAATTGATGATACCTTTGGAGCGAGGTCCTTTTCCACCATTCGTGCCCGGACACCCTAATGAGGTAATATAGAGGAACAAAAATTTAGAAACAACTATCAAGAGATTCTACCCCAATCACATGAGAATTAAGAAATAATATACCTCACAGAAGTCATTGGATATCTGTCTAGAAATTCCTTGTAGGGACATTTGGTACTCGCGGACCAGGCACTGGTCAAGAGTTTGAAATCTCCCTTCTCGTATCTGTACCAGATCTTAAAAAAAAGTGTGACATCATGATTCAAAGTGATTTTATAGAATTTAACCCACATAAACAACTAGAAGGGACTCACGGATCTCAAGGAAACCTTCAAGCTCAATGGTGAGGCGTATTTGAGATTCTTTAAAGCTGAAATGCACCAGTCTTCTTGAGTTCTCGCTGCCTCACTTTCCTGAGAAAATTTGTTATTTAAAAAACATTACTTCAAACATTAAAACCATTCCTTCAACTAGGAGAAAATATATATATATATATATCTATTCATTCAAAAATTTTGTCTCTCTTCTTTTTCTTTTTGGTAGGTGTGAGGTGTAATTTCAAATATCATCCTCACTATTTCCTTGGGCTTTGTCAAACTTATATGGTGCTGGAGCATAATGCTATAAGCTCTCCATGAGAAACTAAACAAAAATTTCTCTTGAAATTGGAAAAAGTTTGCAGAGTACTAATGCTTACCAGAGCATCAATGATTTCTTCAACTGTGGCATGGCCAAAACATTTGTTAAGGGTTTCGATCCTAAGCAAATGAGAGAGAGTAAAGAATCAGCTAAGTAAAGACACAGATAAATTATTAAGAAAAGATGTTCCAATCAAGTAGGAAACAATGTAGATTACTTAATTTAATTAATCATGGTTTGCCTGAATATTGTTGAAAACAAAAGCTCTTTGAAATGGAGGTGTCATATGGCTTGAGTCAACCCAGAAGAATTGCAAGGGCAAATGAAATATATTGAAGTATTACAATTACAAGTCAACTGGACACAGAGATGTCTAAAATGATTCAAAGATATTGAATTACATATAAGTTTCGCATGTGAGATGTATAATAATGATGAAGTGGATTGAACCAAAAGATCGAACCACCAATCAAAAGGAGATAATTAACCTTAAAATTCAATACAGTGAGTGTTCCATTTATGTATAAGAGTGAACCCCCTCATGTTTAAGAGATAATTTGTGGATTATTTGGAGTCAATTGAGTCAGGAACCACTTTGCACAGTCAATGATTAGGTAATTATGATGAAGCATTTGGATGTTCCATGAAGTTGAAATTAATTCCATTAATTTTCCGGAATATTTGAAGGCAGATTATCACTCAGAATGGAATACAAATATAGAATGAAATCACTATACATCATCGTGAAAAACAATAATAATAATTTTTTTTTAAAATGTAAATGATTCAAATTAAAGCAAATCGTGAGTGCTAAAAGAATTGTGTGTTTGTTGGTTGGGAGAACAAAATCAATTCAAACCATCCGTAAAACATAATGGAATGATTTCAATCCCACAAGATGTCCAACCACCCCTCAACTTTACCACCTTCTGAAATAATATGTCAAAGCATCCTTCAGTAACTCATTTTGCCTGTTGCAACCTCTACAAGAAATTTCCTTATGATTGAAGTCAAATGTGATAATCCAATAGTGTCCAACGATGATGCTCTAATTGGAACTATAAGCCAATAACAGCGAGAGAGAGAGAGAGAGCAGCGGTACTATTTAAGTTAAAAAAATAAAACATACAGGTCTCAAAAGGAACAAACACTTGAAGTCATTACTCAAAGGAAAACGAAAAAAATAAAATAAAAATAAAGATACCTGTGAAGTACACTCATACTATCGGGAAAGTCAAGATCTCCAAATTCTTCTAAAGAAGTTTCAACAACAGATGGATCATCAGTTACCAATTTTCCAAGTTGCTCTTCGATTAAAGGAATCCTCTGCAAAGGAGGAAGAACAAAGACATTATTGCAATATTGCCCTGAGAAACAAACATACAGCAGCTACAAAGACGAAGATCCAAGATAACTAACTGCACTGAGTGAATAGTGTGTAGCAATTCCACAGCCAAGCAATTCGGCTCCAATGAGTTTTTCTCCCGTGAGAGCCAAATACTCCCCTGCAAACAAGAATGCGCATTATATTATAACCATATGGGCATTACAATAATTTCATTAATTAACCAACCACTTGGCCTAGCTAATTGGGACACCAAATTAACAAATTATATTCTCTCAAAGAGTTTTCACTAAATAAGTATTATATAATGGAAAACCATGTCTTCTAACATCACCAAGCTTTATGGCTTACCAGCTTTCTGAAGCAACCTCGAGTAGCACTAAAAATACTGCAGCTCAATTTAGAAAGTGTCATCTAACATGCTAAGCAATAACAAGAACTCCCATTTATAGATTATTCCATGTCAAACATTATTCATTTATTTTGAAAAAAAAAAAGATCCACTAAAGAGCACCCGAGGAAGCACAGCAGAGTACACATGAAGTACTACAATAGGACCCTCCAAAGCAAGCTAACATCCTTCCATAGGCAAACATCCCCCAGCAAATCTAGAAAAAATCAACAAATAGGAGTCCTTTCCTGGCATCCACTAGAAAGGAGAACAAAGTGTGGATATATCAAATATTTATGCATGTTGAAGTATGATGACACAGCATATCAACATGGCATATCAGATTCTTTGAAGGTTGCCAAAGGCAATTCCACATACAGGTGTCATCCTTCTTATTAGATAAAGTGTTTGGGAACAACTTCAGGGAGAAATATCTTCTCAGTTCTTTTTAGTAAACTCTAGATTTGGTTGTGAATCAATTAATCGAGTGATCCTAAAATTCAAGAAGCTATGCGCTTCTGGGGAAATGTTAAAGTAGCAAACTCAATCATTAAAACTAATATGTACTGTATTACAGAAGAACATGGCAAAGCATTTACATATACATTTTTCTTTTTCTTTTTACGAAAATAAGCAAATTCAATAGGGGTCATATTTTCTTAAAATTGCTTCCAAGCGCCGTTTGGGAAGAAAATAAAGATAAACTGGGAGATTTTAGCAAAAGAGCAGCACATGATGTGAACTCACAAGAACAAGATCCCAACAAATGGCCCTTATCCTGGATTTATGGAGGTAGAAAGTCGTGAAAGGAATCTAAATAAGATTTCCAGTCATCTCTCTCCAAATCATACAACAATAGAATTCTAATAATTAATTTCCAAGAATATATAGCAATTAAAACAAGCTAACTATATTCATCGAAAAGTAAAATGAAATAAATCAAACAAGCTAACTGTGCAAAGAAACAAAACAAATTTGCACACATAAAAAAACTTACCTAAGTAACCAGGTAGATGTGAAAGGTGAAAAGATGCACCAGCATCAGGATGGAAACCAATTAAAGTTTCAGGGGTAGCAAAAACCTGCACTTTACACCTCTCTATTAATATAGACAATAAAATAAGTTCAAATCGAAACATAAAAAACCAATGTTTCAAGGGTAAAAACCATTAGTTTTTTTATTTGATCACCTTCTTGCCAGAAAGGCAAGGGGGCACTTCTATTGATTCTACAAAAGAAATCAGACTGGAACAAGCATAAAACCCACTCTTGATTTGACCACCTTCTTTCCAGAAAGGCAAGGGTGGCACTTCTATTGCTTCCACAAAAGAAATCAAGCAAGCAGAAGAAGTGACGGACAAATCTTAAACAGTTAAACCTAATGAACAAGAAGATAAGAAGATCATAGCGAATGTGGAGTGCTGGAATGGTTGGACAAACAGAGGCCACATTTTTGGCATAAATTTGTGCAAAGTGGTTGCTCTCACTCACATTTCCACCCGCATTCTCCACTTGCTGCCAGAAGTTTTATCATTACAGCAAGCAATGGGCCATTGGGCCCTACAAATAATGTACTTTTTTTTTTTTGGTTTGTATTTAAGCAAGCACAAGTTACAAGTTAAGGAACCATATCACAAAAGAGGATTTCTTTTTTATCAGAAAGGGTAGACAAGTTACTCAAGTAACTGTTGACCTTTTTTTATTTTTTTTTTTCCAGCATTCGTTGTAAAGTTAAAATAGAATCACTGCAGCTACAAAAAAAGTTCACAGATTTTTATCCGCATACTAAGGATCTTGTAAACACAAAAAGCAGAAGCTTTAACACTAATAAAAGGGTGTTGCTGCAAATGTTCATGTTTGCATCACAAAACAATATGATTTATTGACGTAAACATAAAATTTGTGTCCTTGCATGGAAACAAGGAATAAAAAGGATATTCCACAAAACCTACACATTACACATTTACTTATGCTTGACTCCTAAACCATAAAATCTACACATTACACATTTACTTATGTTTCTACGTGTTTATTTGAATTACAACTGAGATTTTTTTGTTGATTAATTTTTTTTGTTTGACTTCCAAAAAAAATACATGAATTTTACACCTTGCCGATGAAACCCGGACAACTCAACAATGTCTTAGCCTTCAAAAAAAATTCATATAAACTTTTCTCCAAATCACTGCATAAAGCATGTAACTCATATAGGGTTCAGATATTAGACACAACCAAGTTCAAAGTATATACGAAATAACCACACTGTTAAATAATCAAAAACTTTCTCAAAAGAGAAGAAATAAAAGAAAACCAGAAATGGACAACAAAAATTAGAACAACTATCAAACCAACATTTGACATTAAGGGGAAAAAAGGAACAGTGATCACACAGGTGTCTGGTACATACAGATTTATCAGTTGCGACCCTGAATGTCCCAGGTATTGAAATTCCAGTCCCACCGCCCATGGTAATCCCATTCAAAATAGCCACCTACATGGAGATCAAAATGCACCACCTTAATTATAATTATTGAAAGAGTTTTATTGAACAGATAAAATGGAAAAAATGTCAATCCATTCTCCCAAAAAACATTCCGAAAGGTTATTCTCCCAAATTTAACACAACTAATAAACATTAATTTGTATGTTCCCTACCCAACCTCAAAAGATAATGTTAATGAATTTTACAGTACTAAGTAGCTCATTCATTGAAAAGCAACAAGTACAGATCAGTTGTTTATTGCTTGTACAGGGAAGAATAACACACAGGTCAGTGTTTATTCATTATATAGGACAATAACTTTTCAAAGTATCAAAAGAATGAAACTCTTTAACAGTCTCGTAGAGGAAGATGTGACTAAAAGTTCAGTGGTTGATGCCTATCTGTTGCAGCCCTCCTACTTTATGTGAAATTGGGACTGATTCAAAGAATGACAAGATGCTGAATATGACGAAAGCAGAGATTCTATGACAACGATTCTGTTGTTGACAATAATCACAGGCATCCACATATCAAGAATTTCATGTTAAATTTTTTATATACGATCACATCAAATCAATAATTTATGAATGGTATTAGTAAGAACACCATACTCAAAAACCAACTGCATATTTCAACCTTAAAGGCATTTACATAACAAATACTCACATGTGGCTTCAAATATGTACCCACAACGTATATAAAACTATACAACGTTCTAAAAAAATCCTTACAATCTTCTATATTCCCTGCACAGTGTGAAACAATGATTATATGATTGTTAATAAACAAGCACCAATTTAAGTAATTCAAATAAACAAAATCAAGATAATGTAATAAAAAATGAAGCATCTAATAATTACTTTTGATGAAAAGGCATCTATCATCTCCATACAGAGAACACAAATAGAAGTGTTGATACACAACATGGAAGCACTACAAGAAAATAATATGAACTGTGAAGTCCTGAAGCATAGAAGATGTTTGAAAAGTTAAAAGAAAATAGTTGTGAGATATTTCCTTGTCATGCAAGAAAACTTTTCAATAAATAAAGTCATAATGTCCCACTACAATAGGAAAAAAAAAACAAAGGAACGTGAATAGAAGGAAGAGAAATAGACTATTTAATTGGGATTCTTGAGGGTCACGCATATAAAAAATATATACGTGTATATTCAGTATTTCTGCAAGCATATACAACTTCAAGCATTGTTTAATCTTCATTACCAATAATCAGATGCTGTCGAAATTTAATTATAATCAATGCTAAAATACTGTACTAGTTTTAGGCAATGCATAAATGTTTACGCTCTTTCTCTGGTATGGATTATTAAGCATGAAGCCCATAGTATGCTAGATTAGTTATGAGCATGGCCTTTTAAATAGGCCAAATGTACAGACATAGATATACAGACATCGATCTTGTGGTGCTAAGGGGCTGCTTGGGGAACCCAAGAACCATGTCAGACATGGACAAGTATAACTGGTTTTCTGGTGGAATCCATTCGGTAAATTCATTTTCAAGTTGCCACAAAAATAAGTCAGAAAAAAAAAAAAAAAAAAAAAAAAGGGAGCTCCTCAAACCAACTATCCATTAGTTCTTTATTCCTGCAAACCAAATAATAAAATAAGGAACAGTCTTGACTGAAACACTCCTTATTATTCCCAAACAGACCCTGAGTTAGCCAAGCCAATCTACTGACCGTTGTATAATCCTTCCTCTCTACCAAATATTATATAACACTCCAGCTGCCCTTCTCCATCCTCCAATTCTGAAAGAAATTTCCTCTCAAATCTCTTCATCCTTTTGAATCATTAATCCTAGATAACAATAAGTGGTCAATTTTGGCATCTACTGCTCAAGATTCATTGTTCCCCTATTTCTTCTTCTCGATTTATTATAGTTTGCCTTATTCTTGCTAGTCCTAATAGCTTTAGATTCTGCACCACGACCTTCACCTAGTTTCATTTCCTAAATTCTAATCTTAACAAACATAATTTTATAAGAGCATTTCATCACCCTTTAATTCGATGTGGAGCTATTTTTCTTTGAACGATCAACAAATACAAGGAAATTAAGTATGAAATGTAAGCTTAACTGAACAAAAGTAAATAAAACTGGATTCAAAGTAATTTTCTGTGTGATTCTAATAATTAACAGTTTTTTTTTTTTTTCAATAGGTTCAACCCCATACCTTCATTTATCGAATGATATAGAGAGACAATATTACCACCAGCACAAAATGCCCGGCCACTGCCCTTCAAAAATTCAAAACTATGCATAAGTTGCTTCTAAGCAAAAATAATAAGAATATGTAAACCGATAAGAAAATAATTATAACAATAGAAATGTATGAATGAGCGGAAAACAAACAACGAAATCATCACAGAAAAGTTACCTTCAGTACTACAAAACCAATATCTGAGTTATCTTCCCAACATTTGTACAAATGTAGCAACCTAGCCCCCTGAGCACCATGAATAAGGAGCTTATGGCACAAAATTTATATTTTAAATAATGGGTATCAATCAAACTCCAAGATAACAAACACCAATATGCTAAAATTCTCAATCAGAAACTTTGAGAATAAAACAGGCTAAAATACATATTTATATGAAATTCTGTTACAAAATACCTAAAGAACATACACTAATATATATACATAGGGGAAAGAAACGCACCATTGCAGTATTGAGGGAATTGAGAACCGAGGGTCTATTAAGTATTGCAGTTCTGGAACTAGCTTTGGCTTCAACTAGTACCTGAAATGAGTTTGAGCGAAAGGGTTCAGAGAGGAAGCGAAATTGAAGCTTAATTATGGAAGAAAAAGAAAAGGGCTATGTGAAATTCACTATGTCTTCGGGATCATCGCTAAGGGCACTATTGGAATGAAAGGCAAAGCTTCTTTGATGAGGAATGAAGCGACGACTGCGAAGACAACGCCTGATTAGCGAGGCAGCCTTGAAGCTTTGCATCTCTTTCTACTTTCTCTCTCTAAAATCTTTCTCAAGTACGGCTCTGGCCCAACTTCCGACTGAAGATTGAAGATGGTTAGTTCTCTGGAAATTGCTTCAACAGAAGAAAAGAACCAAGGAGAAGAAAATAGAATGCGATAAATAAGCATTTGACTGTCTAAGAAAAACATTTCTAGAGAAAATGCACAAGTCGATTATAAATTATAAATAAAGGTAAAGTGCACATAATTCTTCCCATATATAAAAAAGTGTGCACAAAATAGTTACTATATTAATTTTTTTTTTTTTTTTTTTTTTTTTTTTTTTTTTTTGGGTAAATTGCATTGAAACCCAGCGTCACTGCAATGGGATCAAATATTTTTTTTATTCAAATGTCATATTTATCCTAATTATTTAATTCAATTAATTTACAAAATATCGGTGATAAAATTACCCACTCATTATTAAGTATCTTACTCTACTCTAATCTTTAACTTTATTTTATTTATTTTTTTAGGACATCGTAGTAACTAGCCGCTGACATTCCCCCTCTCTCTCCCCCATCTTGGACATGGCTGTTTTTATTTTTTATTTTCTACTCTGGTGGTGATTGTTGTAGTGTGGTTTGGGTGTGGTTATGATGGTGTCTGGATTATCAGGATGTTTCAATATTTTTTTTTTTTTTTTTTTTTTCTATTGGGGTGGTGCCGGTGGTTCTGATAGCATCTGAGTGTGTTAGTGATGTTGTCTTGGTGTGGTAGTGATAACTCTGGTGGCGTTTGGAATATTTAAGTAAGGGTTGGTCATGATTTTTCAATTTTTTTTTTTCTACTGTGGCGGTGGTGGTTCTAGTGGTGTTTGGGTGTGGTGATAGTAGTTATGGTGATGTACAGTTATCTAGTTATTTCTAAAAATAAAAATAAAAAATTATTTTTTATTTTTATGTTGTGGTGGTGGTTATGGTGGTATAAGTATTATTATATATAAGATTAAGAGTTAGTTTGGTTCATTAAATTTAATTAGGAGGTTAACTTTATAATTTCATTATTTAAATAAAATTGTTGACAAGTCAAACACTTAAAAAGTAATTTTATATTATTTTAGAGGTCTGGAGGAGTATCAATGCACATTTTTTAAATCTAAAGGGTGTCAATGTAAACAAAGCCATTGACCGACGACTGAGTGGCGTTGACTAAAACCTCAGGAGATGTCAGTGCAATTTACCTTAATTTTGTTTTTAAATGCAAATACTATATTAATATAATTTATTGCATTAAATATAGTAGTATACATATTATATATTATATAAATTTAAGGACAAAAAACAAAAAAAAAACCCTCGACTTGTAACATTTTCCAGTAAATCCCCTGTTTATTTTTTTACCAAAAAACCCCTTCGACTTATAGCCTTTTTCCAATAAATCCTCCTTATCTAATTTTTAACTAAAGAACCCCCCTCAACTATCTGAATGGAGTACAAGAGTTGATATTCGGACCAAAATGCCCTTTTATTTAAATTTTAATTCTCCTGAACTGCAAAAATTCATATCTTACAAACAGTACATTTAAAATTTGTAAATGATATATGCACATAAAGCTTATGAAATAAGGATTTAAGAAATATAAGATTTGTACAAAAAAACTTTCATAACCAGACAGAAATAGGTAATCTAAAAATCTACTCCAATAATCTTATTTTATTTTAAAAAAATAAAAATGCTAGAGATATTTGTAAGAAAAGTTTCAGAATTATTCATTTACATGTGGAGCCGAATATATAAAAAATTTAGCCCTAACAGAGATCGATTTCATGAGATATCATATTTTGCATCAAAGTATTTTCATTCTTTTATAGATTCACAATTTAAAAAAAAAAAAATGAATATTCGGTCTCTCCCGGGGCTAATTTTTTTATATGTTATACTCCATATGAAAATGAATAATTCTGAAAATTTTCTTACAAATAACCCGAGTATTTTATAAAAAATAAAATAAAAATATGATTATTGCAGTAAATTTTTAGATTGTTTATTTCTCTTTGGTTATGAAGATTTGTTATATTTCTGGAATTATTGTTTTATAAGCTTTTTGTGAATATATATTATTTACAATATTTGGATGTACGGTTTGTAAGATATGAATTTTTGAAATTCGATAAAATTAAGATTTAAATAAAATGGTATTTTAGTCCAAATATCCACTATTTTACCCTCTAGATAGTTGAGTGGGGTTATTTGGTAAAAAATTAGACAAGGGGGATTTATTGGAAAGGGCTACAAGTCGAGGGGGTTTCTTTGGTAAAAAAAATAGATGAGGGGTTTATTGGAAAATGTTACAAGTTGAGAGGGGTTTTCCGTACCTTGCCCTAAATTTAACTAGGGGTGCACAGAAAAACCGTGGAACCGAACTGAGGCTTCGGTTTCGATTCTCACGGTTCCGGTCCCAGTTCTAAAAATTAGAAATCGTTCATTTACGATTCGGTTCTAGTTCCAGGCCCGTGGGAACCGAACCAAACCGGAACCGTATATATATATATATATAATTTGATTATATTATATATTTATATTTACTTGTATACTGTCAATATAGTACTATACTTTTAAATCAAATGGAAACTCTAAAAATAGAGGGAATGTAATTTACCCGAATAGTCCCATCTAAAATATATTTTGGTATTTATATTATATTAAATAAAGTATATTGTTTTCTTTATCTGTTTTATTTTTCATTTTTTAATAGTCCAAATCCTGCCATAATATGGTCATATACTAAAATATTATTTTTGTATACTGTTTTTTGGTATATACCAAGTTTTATCAAGACTATAATACCAACATATTATACTCATGTTGATGATATTATCTTGTTTGATCATGGAGGCTTATCTTCTGCCAACATTCTCAAAAGAGATTTGCATATTTTGAAGTCAGTAGCAATGCAACACGACTCATCTTCCTTAGTCAACGGTTCTGTGGAACCAAACCGTGCGGCTCGATTCCATATACACACAGTTCCAATTCTGGTTCCATTTTAAAGGAATCGTTGTGACCAGTTCCTAGTGGAACCGAACCGAATCATGTGCACCCCTAAATTTAACCTATAATATAATAGTTGCAATTTTATATATACCAATTTTACATAGATATAATTTAACACTGTAGTAAAAGATATTTATATATATTGCATAATATTAATATAACCCCCTTGTGATTGGTAAGGGTAAAAAAAAAAATTATAACCACATGTGATTTTTTTTTTTTTTCTAAATTTGAAGCAACTGATATATATACTATAAAGTAATTAGTACATGGTGGGCCTTTGCCAAAACAATCCAATATTGGGAAAAAACTTGTTGAAAAGGTAGACAAACAAGCCTAAAAGGGATAAACAAGGCCCAACCCAAACCTAAACAAAACTAATAACCGCAATTAAAGGGCTAATACCCATTAATGGTAGCTGTTGTTTCAAACATTCCGTTGACTAAAACCTAACCCTCCATTGGACGAGGACTGTGAGAAAGCTTAATCAGGCAGACGGCAGCAAGATGGCGAAAGGTTCCATTCAGTAAGGATAGAGAAACTGATAAATCCTTCAGAAACCCTAGTTTGAGGATTGAAGTAATGGTGGGGCAAATTTTTGTTAGAACGGCTCTCTAAGACTTCTTTTCTTGAAATATTCGATTATTACGTTCTTCCCGAGAGTGATACACCACAACTGAGAAACAAACTTTGCGAGCAGGTTTGCTGGAGAATTTAACTTCCGAGTGGTGATAATAAATTGCACTAAGTTTTTCCAATTTCGAATTGAAGAGTAAAAATGACTATTGTCACAAATGTATCTCCAAATTGGGGAGACGAAGCAGCAATTGAAGAATAGGTAATCATGAGATTCGGTTGAGATGTTACAGAGCCCACATATGTTCTGGTGTTGTGCCATGGATTTGCTATCCGGTGTAGGTAATCTTGATTGAATTGCCAACCATAGATTGAACTTCATATGTGGAATTGTGGAGGGATTGCGAAACCAAATTGTACCAAGGGACCTGAGCTAATTGGCCTATAAGGTAAAATGAGATATGTTTGAAGCTATAACAACATATGCTTGTTAGGATAAAATGCAAAAAAAAATATTTTTGTAGCATTGATATTGTGCATCTAGACCCAATTTTTTTTAATAAATATTGTGCCTAAAATCTCTTTGTAATATAAATATGGAAAATGTTATTTTTGACGACAAGTATATCCCGATAAAAAATCGACTTCCACTTGGCAACAGACTATTTACGTACAGCATTCTCTCTCTTCCTCTGCTCACAGTCATTCTCTCTCATGTGTTTTTCGACAATGGGCGAATGTCCGTTCTACGACGAAGTAGACTCTGGTAATGGACTGAAACGACACTAATGAACTATGACGATAGACTGAACTTTGAGTAAGAGTTAGCAGCGGCAAGGAAGAATTGCACCTGCGACATAGTAATTCCATCAATCTCTTCTGTTTCTGGCCATCACCAATTGCTTTGGTGGAACATAATATAAACTGGTGGAGAGAAAACAAATAAAAAAGGAAAAATTCCATTCTAGTCCTACTTTTTCCCCTGTGAAACAAAAATATAAGTTTGTAAACAAAATCAAAAGCAAAGCAGAGCACAAAATTCTTCTGAGATGATGCACAAAACAAAGGAATTGTTTCAAATCTCTCACACTAATTTTACATCATCATATACATACATGTTATACCTCTTAAATTAATGCTCATATTCATAGTACCTCTTTCATTCATTTCAATCTCCGATCATCCTTCTTCTTCTTCGCTAGCGACCATAGCGTCTGTTGATTCCCACGGCGATCTACTATGTGTTTGTGGAAGAACGAATTGACTGCGTCGGCGGGGTAGGAGGATTTGGTTTGGAAATAATTACAGATCGATCATCTTCATGGGCGAATCAATCTACAGCAATGACAATGATCGGCGGCAGTTAGAGTTGTGTTTGACAGTGACGATATAGTTTTCAGCGGTGGTATTTATCGTGGCACTCTGTAATTTTTGTGTTGAGAGAGATGATCGGCGGATGACGAGTTTTGTGCTATAGTTTCCGGCAGCCGCATTGGTTCTGGCACAATGCAATTTTATGTAGAGAAAGACATGGTTGTTGTACTGTACTAAGAGCATCCGAGGCGCAGTAAATGTAGAATGATAACGTGTCAGTTTAGAGAGAGAAAGGGGCGGTATGGTGAAAGAAATAGAGTGTTTTTTTTGTGGGACCTACACTCACTATCTATGCCATTGTCCACATACAGAGTTACGTTTGGAGAATACTCCATTTTTTTTTCTTTGTTTAAAGAATCTGATAGAAGGCAAAAAACCAAAAAGGCAGCTTCAATGGCTCAATTACTTCCAAACGGTCAATTACATTCAAATAGTAATAAAACGGTTATATTTTTAGCCTATAAATACTAAATTTCATCTTCAATAATTATCATCTTCATAATTTCTTTAAATTTCTTAACAAATCTAATCGAAACAAATAATTTTTAAAATATTGTTCATTCATCAGCAATATGAAAATTACATTTTATTCGATTACAATAAATTTAAGCATCTTCATTACCAAATTGATTCCACAAATGTTCCATGAGATCTTTCCTAAGATTTGCATTGTCAGATTTATTGCAAATCCCACTTAGGCAAGAGGAAATGTGTGCCGCCAACATTGATGGGTTTTGAACGTAATGTGAAAGAGAGATTGGGTCATCTGTCAGTGGTGTCCATTGCAAAATGTGTTCGCCCTCGTCTTCAATGATCATATTGTGTAATATGATGCACGTTCTCATTATCTTGTTTAGATCTTTTGTATTCCAATAAAGTACTGGTTGATGCGTTATAGCCCACCTCATCTGCAACACGCCGAACGCCCATTCTATATCCTTCCTAACAACTTCTTGTTTGTTAGCAAATAATTTCTCTTTGACAGTTGTTGGGTGCGGGATGGTTTGCATCAAAGTTGTCCACTTAGGATATATACCATTAGATAGGTAATACCCCATTGTACGTTGATGCCCATTCACCACGTAATTAATCGGAGGCATTGAACCATTGATCATGCTCTTGAATACTGGGGAATGATCAAGAACATTCAAGTCATTGTGTGAACCAGCCATACCAAAGAAAGCATGCCAGATCTACAGATTTTTCGATACAACGGCCTCCAATATGAGGGTAGGTTTATGGTTTCTTCCCCGTGTGCGTGCCATACCATGCCATGCTGCGGGGCAGTTTTTCCATTCCCAATGCATACAATCTATAGAGCCAAGCATAACTGGAAAACCTCTTTTTTCCCCTTCTCGAAGCAGACTTGCAATGTCGTCTGCATTTGGTGAGCATTGGTACTGCTCCGCATACACAACAATTATAGCATCACAAAACCTCTTCAAGCTTTCGATCGCAATGCGCTCAGAAATCTTTATATACTCGTCATAAAGATCAGCTGAAATTCCATATGCAAGTATACGGATTGCAGCAGTCCTCTTCTATATAGGAGTGAACCCCCATACGACCGAGGGCATCTGGTTTCTGGATGAACCATTCGTCATATGTTATAACACCGTTCAAAATGCGAAGAAACAACTCTCGTCGCATCCGAAACCTTCTACGAAATATGTTTGGTGGATAAATAGGATTTTCAGCAAAGTAATCTCGGAATAGCCGTTGTGCTGCCTCCTCTCGATCACGTTTAATATATTTTCTCTTACGAGGTTGAAAGAATGCTCGCACCCTATCAGGCGATAATAATATCCTCACATCGTTCATCCTTTTTCGATGGATTTCAAAAATATCTTCCCCATCTGAATCTGACGAATTTAATGGAGACATAGACTCAAAAACGGGTATATCTCGTGACGATGAAGCCATTGTTTTTTTTTTTTTTTTTGTATAAGAAATATGAAGACTCAAAGAATAGAGAATAGATTTGAGAATGCAAAGAAATGAACTTGATAATTGAAAGAAAATAAAATTGAAAAAAAATAGAATGAGTGGTTTATATAGAAATTGAAAGAACAGATAATGGACTTGAGAATGCAAAGAAATGGATTTCATAATTGAAAGAAGATAGAATGAGTGGTTTAGATAGAAATTGAAATATAGCCGTTGGGAATAAGACAAAAAATTATTAAATTCAAATTCAAATTCAAATTTTTTGTTTAATTTTTAAATTAAATTAATAAAATAATAAAAAAATAATAAATAGAGAATGAGATAATTGGGTTCCACATCATTGAACATATGGATAAAAAAAAAATAGAGTATCACATCATCACTTTTTAACTTACGTGGCACTATACTTTTTAAAAAGTAGATAGAGAAGCATGTATGCCCAGTTGCCCACACCATTTGCTTTAACAAGGGCAAAATTAAAAAAAAAATTAAAAAAAAACAAAAAAAAAAAACCCCATATTGTGATTTTAGTGGGCCATAGACACATCCATGTAGGAATCGATTTTTTGTCGAGTGTTTATTAATTGGGGGAAAATAGCAGCTCCCTATAAATATTGTATATATATACCTTATTCCTAAACAACAAAATGAAATGGTATGATTGTAATTGGAACACATGTTGGGCTTGGACCTAGAATGTTCGTAGGTGGTTTTCAATATGCGGGTTTTTGGCTACTGGGCTGGGGCCATTTATTCATGTCCCTTCACAATGCGAACTTTTAAACATAGTATACATTATGTATGACGTGATAATTTGATTTCTTAACCAATTAAAAATTCAACACTTTATTTTAAAGTGACAATCACAATGTTTTTTATTTTGAAAGTGGTAAGCACTTCCAATATTATCACTCCCTCATTAAATTAAAAAAAAAAAAATTTGCTATTTGAACTAATACAAGTTATATATATATATATATACAGTGACGTTTAAGTGCTCCTTGATGAGTAAGGAATAGTATACTCACTTTTAATCCTGGATCCTGACCTTAGAATATAATTTTACGGTAATTAATTAATCAGTTTTTTTTTAGGGAACTTGTTTCTTTTTTTATTACTATTATATATTATTATTAACCGGAAATGACAAAACTAGACATGTTTTTAATGAAAATAAACTAAAATAAAATTGGATAGGATTTTCTTGTATACGTATATAAAAATTATAATTAATAAAAAATTTCCAACGTCATCTATGTTTGTTCGGATCATTACCTTCCTTCTATATTTCAACCTTATGGTTGAACGGATTGGAAATAAAATTTTTTATTTTTTTTTTCTTTTGTATGCTTTGCGAATTCTCTCGCTGTATGAAGTAATTTTTTTTTTATGTTTTGGGAATTTCTTAATTAGCCTACTATACACAAGTTTGCTATTCATGTTGATTTCTGTTTGTTATTTTTTGATCCTGTTTTATTTTATTTTTTTCAGATGTAGTTACCTTCTATGTTTCAACCTTCTATGGTTGAAGGGATTGAAAATAATTTTATTTTTTTTAATTGGTATGTTTTGCGAATTCCCTGGATGAACAGGTAGGAAGGAATTTTTGTATAAGTAGAAAATAAAATCCTATCCAATTTAATTTTAGTTTATTTTCATTAAAAATATGTTAACTCAAAAAACTGATTAATTAATTATGTATGATTAAATTCTAAGGTCAGAATTAAAAATAAGTATATTACTCAATAAATATATATATATATATATATATATATATATATTACAAGAAATACACACGCCTTTTCGTTTGAAGGATACACATATGAAAATAATATTACAGCGGATACAAATTTTGCTATTTCCAATTTTGGTCGTAAGAATTATTGGTCAGAGGCCTTTTGAAATTTTGAACCATTTATCTTCTGTTCTAGAAGATGAGTACTAGTTACTCTATAAAAATAAAATCATTACATATCACATGTGAAAATCACAACAATTTGTAAAATTAACCAGTCATAAACTTTGGAATTATTTGGTAAATGCCTTAGTTTCTTTTCTTTCCCTACCCATTTCTTAGCAGCCAAACAGCTAATCCAACTAATAGACTACCATGGAGATCCTATGGAAACGAACTTCAATGGGATAGAGTTTTTGGCCTTTTAGTAACTGTAAAAGCTGCTCTCTCGTCACCCTTATCGCTATCCCCTCGTATTTCGGTACCTTCGATTCTCTCTTTCTCTCTCTCTCTCTCTCTCTATATATATATATATATGATCTTCTCTTTCTAATCACATCATCTCCCTACTGTCTCTCACACACACAAACACACAGTTTTGCAACAATGGCAAAAAATCCAGTTAGGGTTCTCGTCACCGGGGCAGCTGGTAATGTTATATATAAATATATATTCATGTATTTATATATATAAATATACATATGCGTATATGTATGTATATGTATAGTTGTTCTTTTCTTTGGAATGGAGATCTCATATTCCTGCATTGCTTGTGTATTTTGATTTTGATTTGGTATATGGTTGCCTTACAGTGAAGGTTTTGTTATTAAAATACGTTTATGTATACACACATAAATATTATATATTATATAAAGATGTATATATGTGTGTACGATCGTGGTAAACAGTCATCAGTCTTTGGGCTTATGAGAAATGGAGAATATTAATGTAGTGGTTGAGAAGATTGTTGTTGTTCTGGTTTGTGTATATTTGTCACGGAGTATCATTAGATACTTGCTGAGCTTCTTGAATGTAGAAAAGGAGCCAATCACAGTACTTATCACTGGTGCTGCAGGCATGTTCATTCAATAATCTCTTATCTTTTGCTGAATTTATTAATTTCTGATCTTAAAACTCTGTTATTGTTATTAATTGTGTGAATATTCATGTTTGAGTTGTGGTAGGCCTTTGAAATTACTAATTATATCCAATTCTAAATTATATGGGGTGTTGGCAAAATGGATCCTCCTCTGGTCTTATATTCATGTTCTTAACCAATTGATCCTTTGTCTATTTTTCATTTTTTATTTTTTTGTGTACTTTTTTCGGGTCTTACCCAAATAGGAGTAGCTTTAAATTGCTCTTTTTTTAAGCAGAATTTGGCAAACAGCCTATGATGGACTTTATAGTTTTTAGTCCAAATATTACAACATTCAATTTCCGGAATTTATTATGAATATCGGGTTGTCTTAGTTAGAAAAATACTGAAATTGCAAAATGGGGGATTATTTTAAGTGAAAAGTATTTTTACATCTGAAATTTCCCTCAGTTTGATCCAGGAATCCTATTGGCAATTGTAGGTGTTAGACTGGTCTTCTGTCATGGAAAATTCAAGAACCATAATTAATCTTGATTCTTTTTACATGGACTTTGTGAATCATTGTTGTGAATACTATTGATGTTGTTAATCATCTGGAATGTTCCTAAACAATGTGGATTGATAATATAAATTGGTTCAAATCCAGTCAAAACACTATTTGGAAAGGAGGAATCTAGTTGTTGGCAGAACTGTAGATACTAATTGATAGGAAAGTTTAAAAACATATCCATCTAAATTTGTTGATTCAAGTTAAGCATGCATATCTGACTTCAAAAGCTCGGAAATTTTTTTCGTGTCCTACTGCACCTGTTCTCATTGGGTGATGTAGAAATGTTCCACAGGGCAAATAGGCTATGCTCTTGTTCCGATGGTTGCTAGAGGTGTTATGCTAGGTCCAGATCAGCCTGTGATTCTACACATGCTTGATATTGGACCAGCAGCTGAGTCCTTGAATGGGGTAAAGATGGAATTGATCGATGCTGCCTTTCCTCTTCTTAGAGGTATGGCCTTTTAATTTAGAATGCAAGCTCAACATGATTCAATTGCTGTTGCTTCGGAACTTCTGTTGATGTTGCTGTTTTTATGGTTGAACAGGCGTTGTTGCCACCACGGATGTTGCTGAAGCTTGTAAAGGTGTCAACATTGCTGTCATGGTCGGTGGATTCCCGCGGAAGGAAGGAATGGAAAGGAAGGATGTGATGTCCAAAAATGTTTCAATTTACAAGGCCCAAGCCTCGGCCTTAGAGCAGCATGCTGCTCCAGATTGCAAGGTGAGATAGCCCTATTGGCAGTCCTCTGGATTCTTTCTTTCAGTTCCTTTTCACAAGTTATGGAATCTGAACATATGATCAGAAAGATGCTGTTGATGTTATCACCAGTCACACACACATACCGTATCTACTGCATTTTAGTAATCCCATTCGCATACAATATTAGCATGTGGTATGACTGAGGTTATGGCCTTAGATAGAGCGGAATGGAAATATAGGGTTCATGTAGCCGACCCTAAGTAGTTGGGAAAAAGGCTTGATTGTTGTTGTTGTTACATTCACATAAAATTCAATTGTTGTTACCTTCCAAAGGTTGATGGATGATAACCCCTAATCCTGACATTCATTGTCTTACTGTTAGAATTTAGAGATCAAACATATTTTTTACATAAAACAAACATATTTTTCATTTTATGTTAATGGATCATATGATTATTATTTATGCAGGTGTTGGTGGTTGCTAACCCAGCGAACACCAATGCACTCATCTTGAAAGAATTTGCCCCTTCAATCCCGGAGAAAAACATCACATGCCTCACAAGGCTTGATCATAACAGAGCCCTGGGCCAAATCTCAGAAAAGGTAAACGCCCATGTTGGTGATGTGAAGAATGTTATCATATGGGGCAATCACTCTTCAACTCAATATCCTGATGTCAATCACGCAACCGTGGGAGAGAAATCTGTCAGAGAACTCGTTGGCAATGATAATTGGTACCTCGAATATTCTGTATCTGCCTATGTGCATCTGTTTGAATCTTTGTTGTCTTGGAATAATAATGTTGCTCCATTCAAATGCTTTAGGTTGAATACCGAATTCATCACCACCGTGCAGCAGCGTGGTGCAGCTATCATCAAAGCTCGAAAGCTCTCTAGTGCACTATCTGCTGCAAGTTCTGCTTGTGATCACATACGCGATTGGGTTCTTGGCACTCCCAAGGTTGAATTTCTTCATTCAAAGCATTATCCTGTGAAATGATGTGTGTGTGTGTGTTTCCCTCTTTTCTATGCCATTATTTGCATCCATTTCTTCATTTGCTTTTGCTCCTTTTAATTCAGGGAACATGGGTGTCAATGGGAGTGTATTCTGACGGATCTTATGGAATCCAACCCGGTCTTGTTTACTCTTTCCCTGTTACTTGTGAGAAAGGAGAATGGTCAATCATGCAAGGTAAGTGAATGTTCTTCACAAACTGCTGCAACAATTGTCCATTTTATGCTTGAGCAAATGAATCCTTGGGGCTCAAAGTTGGCTACAGATACTTGATCATAGGAATATTATAGATCTTCTTTATCAGTTCTTTTCAGATCTCACCGATCAATTTGTCACCCAAAACAAATGGCGGACAAAAAAATGTGACATTTGACTATGTTCGCAGAGGGTTTGGGAATTGTGGGATTCGAATATTTTTGTATCCGGCAGGTTCACTTGATGAGTTTGAACCCTGCAGTTTATGAAGGATGATCTGCATTGTGTGCTGGCAAAATCAAGAATGAATGTTTATCATATATTCCAGTAGCATAGTATACCGTGATAAAATAGTACTAGTATTCTTTGTAAATGGAATGAAACTGATCCATCATTATGGAATGGCAGGGCTCAAGATCGACGAATTTTCTAGAGGGAAGATGGATGCCACTGCGAAAGAACTGATTGAGGAGAAATCATTGGCATATTCATGCCTCAATTGATGATGAGATGTGCTTTGGTATTTCTTTCGGAGAAAAATAAAAGAGGGATTTCATTGACCCAAAGAGATACAGTGATGGAATTTTTAGTTGCCTTGATAGTTTGATTATGTTGTTAATAAGCCTCCATTTGTTGTTGCAGTGCTCTGATTAGAGTTTCTAATCAACATATATCTCTAGCATATTGAATAGGAGATCAATTTCATGCTTGACTCAAGGATTGTTTTGTGGTGACTTGTTCTCTTATTTTAGATCATTTGATATTTATTTTCCATTTTTTTATAATAGTTATTTTCAGCTATTAGATTTTGGAGGGGATAAATACACTAAATCCAACAATAGTATAAATTGAATCATGATTAGCAATGCATTTTTTTTCTTTTCCCAGAAACTGCTAAGTGATTTACAAAGTAAGTGAACATTAGAAAAAGAGTTGTACTCTTGTTTTTGAAAGTAAAAGAGGGTTAGAGAATCATTGGAGCTTCCGATAAACTTGCCAAGAAAAAAGGAAAATGGAAAGAGAAAAAAAAAAAAAAAAAGAAGAAGAAAAAAACTACAACAATAACAGCAACAGACAATGGTAACGTTGTTATTTACCAAGTTCATCCAGTCTATTGAAAAATCACACCATGTTTTTTTGGTTTTGTTTTTTTGTATGGATCTCGAAACCTTGACTTTTGATAAACTCAAAATCACTTAGATAAAAGTAGATTGGTCATTTTTGACTTTTGAGTCATTGGGCGGGCTTGTTCCCGGTTCAAAGTGAACCGGGTCTGAACTTGGGTTGAAGTTGAAACAAAGATCGCAACTTTGCTTTTGTTTCTCTCTCATCATTCGCGTCAGCAAATAGTTCAATCTCCCTCATCAACGCTGACAACTGCTTGGTGAGTTTTCTTGCAATCGATTTAGTGTTGTTACCTGTCATTGTTGTTTGTGTATACGTTCTTAATGTTTCAATGTCATCCACCTGTTTGATACTTTGCGTCAACCAAATATACATATAACCATATAAGTCTTTGGAACCTTGATTTTTTATGGTATGTGAAAATGTATGAACTGAATCTGTATGGTTCATCAAAAAACAATATACCCAGATGGGGTTGAAGGCGAACAAGAGATTGTGGAGATAAGGCAGGGTATAATGGACCCTGCCATACCACCACTTAACCTGTCTTTGGGTTGATGATATATATGTATATGTGTTTATATATATGAATTTTATAGTGAATCGATGGTTATTGATATTGTTGTTGTTGATTACGAGTACCTTTTTCCCGAGTTACACATCTTCAAAGTTTTATATATTCATTTTTGTTTGTGGTGTAAAACCCTCTTTAATTTATTTTGAAATTTTAATAGGTGTTTCGATTAATAATGTATACTTTAACTCAACAAAGCATTTTCCCAACTACTTGGGGTTTCTCATTATGATTCGTATATTTCAATTTGTAATGTGTGTGATGCATACAAAATTTAAATGGATCACCTACGGACCAAATCCAACAAAGCTATAAACACAAACACACTCATCTGAACATACGTTCTTGGTTGCGGGATATGAATATGGCACAATGAGCACCTTGCTGTTCAGTCTGACATTTGGGGCCAAGTAGCTGACTGGTTTTTCAACTACCTCGTTCTGGACATGCTGGTTGACAAATGTTGGAAATATAGGATAAGGATACGATGGGGACAAAATAATGCAAAGACACAATTTAGATAATGAACATGTGTGTGTGTGTGATAGGAGAATGATAAGTTACTGACTCATCAAAATTCATTTGAGAAAAGTAAAGGTTATGTTACATGAACAGGGATTTAAGACTAATTATTTCGCCTCATTATATCACATTACTTCATTAAGTTAGAATTTAACAATTTAAAACTATCTACTCGTATATGGTTTTATTGACAATTGCACACGCTAATTGTATACTAGAAATGCTATATCCCCCTATGTTAAAGGCAAGTATACCAGACTCTGATAACTAGGGATTTTTGTTCAAGTAAAAATGTTTTTTCTCAAATATGGATGCATCTATTAGGTATTGAACATGTAATGGTAGTATATGAGAAGTTTTGGTTTCAAGTTAGGATATGATTTTTGTATATGATTTTTATTTTACGCAGGTGTACACATAAAGTTCTATATGAACTGCTGAATATATTGCAAGCTTAGTTTACAGTTCATCCTAATTGAAAGATGATTTCTATGATTATTTAGGTCATAAATGTAAAGGACTCAAATGGATGTCACAATGAAGCAATTCCAAGAAAGCTTACTTGAGGTTGAAACTGAAGCTGAAAATCTTCTGTTAGCCGGGCACCAGGTAATTGAAACCCAATTTTAAGACCATACTAAGTCACTTTCTGTTTTAAAAATTTACGAACTCTGTATTGTGAATGCAGCTGGTTGAAAATGATAGAGTGAGGAATGGGTAGAGGGAAGCGCTGACGACACTGAGGAATAGGGCGCGGACGACAAGAACAAGTATCCCTTCTCCTTTTGAGTGTATAATGAAGGAGATTGAGCGGGGTCGAATTGAGGCCTCTGGTGAAGGAGTTGCGTGCAACATGTGGCAACCATGACCTGAAGGAGAACACATGGATAATGTTCCCTGGAACTGACGTCTTTGTTAGGACTCCGTTCCATGCTGCTCACACCCTTTTGGCGAAAGGTTTTCTTTTGGACTCTTCTCTTTTAAATTTTTAACATGATACTTATATTTTGAGGTATCATAACATATTTGAAGCACTTAAATGAATACCAAAAATAAGCTATTTAGCATCTTATGGCGAAGATCTCAAGTTAACAAACCTTATCCTAATCTTACTGTTTGTTTTCACTCCACGAATAAGTTCAATGCATTAAATGTTGGTTTGGTGTGTTTTATTGGTTGGCAGGAAATAAAACATATTGAACACAGAACAAAGAAGCAGAAAATCTTGAAATGCATGGAAGTTAAAGAATATAAAGAACAAAACAGATTGAGATGTGGATAAAGGCTAATGAAGTATAAATTGACCATGGAGTTCTTAACAGAAACCCTCACCGGAAGACCTTACAGCAAAATTGGTAAAAAAAAAAGTGCTTTCCTGAACCAATATTTGTCTAAATAACAAATAATGACTAACAATTCTTACAACTCAGAAAAATGTGATAGATTAAGCATCAAGGTTCTCTGATCATGTCTTCAAATCATCAGCATAATTCATGTTATTTTATTTACTTAAATTCAATTATTGCCTTATCCTGAATGTTTGTGGCTGATGTTCAATTTGCTTCCAAGCAGTGGGTATCTGGTCAGCCTACATGTGTGCTGTATGACTTTGATTTACATATTGTAGATGTATTTGTATTCGGTTTATGACAGCTGTGCAACATGCCTCTTCTTTTTGTTGGGCCAGGGTGTATCCTGCTCATTCTAATCTCTAAGATGCACGTAATCATCTGAAAATCACATGCATTGGGTGAACTTGAAGAGAATTGAACTCCAGAAATCCTGTTCTCAAATACTTAAGGACACATATTTAACAAGTCTAAAATACTAAAGTGTAGGAAAAGTATTATATTGCATATTAGTTAAGAAAAGTGTAGAATTTTTTCAGAACAGAAGTGTTGAGATATATGCCATGACTAATTTAGTCCAAAATTTATCCATGCAATATATCTCTCAGCTTTCTGCTACTTTGTCATATTTTTTATAAACAAATGTTCTATAACATGAAAATAATATTTATTTAAATATATCTACAAATATATATTATGTTTTATACGTATCTTTATTAATATTATAATATACATTTCCACGCTCTTGACATTCTTTTTTTAAGACTTTTGCTTAGCACTGTGCCCATATCTTGTCATGACTGTATCCTGTATTTGTGTCCATGTTTCATAGGTCAAGGTAGTTTATTTTTCTTTGAAATTTTATAGCTTACTATTTTTTTCTTCCCAGGTCTATTAACTGGTCCCGAGTTTTGGTTTATCTCGTTTCAAAGTGTTTATGTTGGTAACAATGGAAAAAGTCTAGGTCATCTGGGATGTGGGTTTCTAGACTGTTGCAGAACTCAAGGTAACGATAACTCAGTGTTCTTGTCTTGGGGGTATTGTGAAGAGTTATAAATTGTATAAATTCTGTTCATAGAATGTGGCAAGATTTTCAGCTTGCTAAATAATACTCTTTATGATGTTTATAGGTGTCCAATAGCTGTTTGATGATCAAACACTACCATGTCTTTTAAGCATGCTTTCACTTTTATTGGAAGAATTTTGTATCTTAAGTTAATGGCTCGATGTGACCTTATGTATGCGGTGTGCGGCGCACCAAAGTCAGTGCCATGAAGGAGATCTATTTTGGCATTAACTTTTCACAAATGCTGATCTTTTAAGTTCCACAGGCGATTTTTAACAGCATTAGTTTATACTGGGGCTGATTTGTTGTTTTTGTAGTTGATTTGACATGTAAGAAGTTTAAGTGTAGTGTCATCATCATTATGTGCTTCAGCTTTTCATTAATATGTTTTATTTTTTCAGCTAAATGACCTTTAATATTATAATTGCATTGATATTCCTTCTATTTCTTGAACACAAGTTACTTAAATCCAATCCATGATGTAATGCAGATCAAGCACGATTTGACTATGATGCAAAGAAACTACAAAGCTATGTGAAGGAAAGATCCTTCTGCATTTCAGAAGGAGGTGTTCTTGCTGATAAGATCAGTCCGGGTGTTATCAGATCTCTGGTAACCTTGATAGACATACCGAAGTAAGATATGCAATCTGAAGAAATTGTATAACTCTTTAGTTCTCATCGAGAAAATAGCTCACATCCCTTTTTACTACTATTTTTTAACAATACTTGTCTCCAACCATATAAAGAGATACCCTCTTCTTACAACTTGTTTTACAGTATTAATGTAACACGTTGCCCTTTATTATTTTAGAAAAAAATTAAAAAATAAAGAAAAATAATAATCGGATAACCATTTCTACTTGGTCAAACTAATCTCAAATCGGCTAACCTATTTTAACATGGTCAAATCATATGATGATACGCCAATTGTAAGAAAATTTCCTTACAGAGTTGGAGGCAAGTATTTTCTATTATTTTCTACCTCAACAATGTGCATTAGCTCATTGATCTAATTGTAAGTTTACTACCAGTCACATCTTAGAAGAAAGACTAAACATAACATTTCTCTTTGTCATTTAACATCTTATTATATTTTCTTGATAATTGGAATGGTGCATAGAATTTCTCCCAGGAGCTTTAAATTCTTAGGGCTTTAATTGTGGTATTCACATCCGTGTCGGTGATGGATGACAATTTTGCTGCTTCTTTTCTTTTGTGTTCTTTGTTGAGATAAAGGAGTGTTGTGGGTTTGAGTTCAAAAATATTTCACACTTTTCTGCAGCTCTGAGATACACGTTATACTCTGTGTTCTGTCTTGTATTTTTTCACTTAAATCATCAAAGGCACACATTTTCTTCCACATACGTCCACGTGCACGTAATCCTGTTCCTCTGTTGACATTATGTGGCGTTTCTCCTCCTGCAAATAGTGTCTTTTTGTTTTGGAGTTGCTGCCTCCGCACATTGTACCTTTCAGAATATGTCACCTGAGTGACTGAGTCCGTGACAACATATTGTAGCTTTTGCAATTTGCTTCCTCAATTTTTCTTCTTTCATGCTTAAACAAAGTGTATTCAACTGTAATCATAGGTTCATGAACCGGATAGTTTTGTAGTTCGTCTAAAATATTTGGAGTCTTCAAGGGACTACTCAGTTGGAGATTTATGCAATGTCAGTCTTGTTTTTTTTTTTTCTTTTTCCTGCAACACATGAGCAAATGGTGTTGATAGCTTCATAAAACTAGGCCTTTTTAACACCCTCTTTCCTTCCCTTTATCATTGTGGTGTAGTGTCTATATAGAGATTAGAGACAAAAGATATGAAAACAAGAGGGGCATGGATTTTTGTCTGTATACGATGACCTCTCCTCTAGGTACTGGAGATATAGATTTATGTATATAATGTGTGATTAAATGCCACTGAAATTAGTGTTTACAGAGGTGCATTTTTTTTTTCTTTCTGTGTATTGGTTGGTTTTTAGGATATCCAGGAATTTTATCACTTTATATCTTATCATACTTTTTCTTAATGACCCTCTGTTGCTTGTAACGATCGTTTTAAGGATCGAAATAATGAAATAAAATATTGTTCATGCTTTCTTCAAACTTTATGGGAAAATTATTTGATTTCTGCTTTGCTGAGCCGAAAATGAAGTTCCCTTTTCCTATTTCAGATAGAGAGGCATTTGTTGCACAACATTTTTACTGACATTGACAACAGACAGTGAGAATTTAAGACAGTGACTAAGGAAGCTTCAGGGAATGGACAGATCCCTCCATAAAGTTGGGTAAGGTTTCATCATTCCGAAAAAGGCGATACATATTGTTGAGCAGGAAAACAAGGGGAACTGTGAAGCATTTGCTGCAAGAATGACAAGAGGCTGATGTTTGCCTAATCATAAAAGATTAAGACCAAAACTTTAACGTTCTCTTTTAACTTTTAAGCATTGGTTAATGAGAGTTGGAACCCCTCTCTCTCTCTTGCGTGCATAAATGTTGGATTTACCTGTCATGGATAATTGGAGAGGAAGAGCGTGAATTGGCATCGATAGATCTTAGAAGTAGCAGTGGAGGTCATGGATTTAAATCAGGAAACAGTCTTTCCATACGAAGGTAAGACTGCATACATCTGACCCTTCCCAGACTCTGCAATGACGAGAACCTCGTGCACTGGGTAGCCCTTTTTAGGTCTTTAAGAGTAGCACGAATTGTGACAGGAATTTACAACCCTATTGCGCCATGTAGTGGCCACGGAGAGTGCTTAGCCAGAACTATACATTATTATCCCACTCCCTTGTACTAGTGATAGGGCATGTTTAGACATGTATTGGTGAATGATTTAGACATGTATGTTTTCAATTGCTTCTCGCTCTCTCTCTCTATATATATACATATATATATATATATAGAGAGAGAGAGATGTAAATTATATAGGTGTAGCCAGAGCCTAAGGTAATAGTTGAAGTTGAGGACCACGACAAAGGTTTGTGAGTGAGTGAGTGATAGCTGAATATAGTTGTGAAGGGGGGGTAGGGGCATGCATGCTTCAAAAACTGTAATTAATGGTATTTGGAAGTATTTTGAGTATCTTCTTCTTCCATGATGAGAGTGATGAGATGTTGACAAGACAAACAGAATAGCTATATATGTCATCCATGACTGTTGCAGCCTTGTTCTGCTAGAATTGTGGAAGTTCAGTTTCATGTGGAAAATGAAGACAACCTTGCTTTGTTGCATTCATTGTACATTTTTAATCCTTATGAAGATCCTGTTTATATGCCAGCAATTTTTGAGGGATAGACGAATCATTGTTTGGTGATTTGGTAAAATTTTGGACTTTGGTTTCAAAACTATATATATATATATATATATTCAATAAAATTTTGGACTTTGGTTTCAAAACTATATATATATATATATATATTCAATAAATAGTAATATTGTTAAAAATACATAATTTCTCTACCACGAGACCCATCAAAAATACCACTATAATTTTTAGTGGAGTTTTTTGGTCCTTTCTTCTTTCCATCAGTGTTGAAACCTTGATTTAGGATTTGAAATTGACCTAAAGCAACTATAATACAAAGGTATACCAGTAATTTTTTTAGTAAACTTTTGTTAGGGAGCAACTTTACTCAATAGTTTTAAGGTTTTGGATCATAAGATAAGCATCCAATTTGTTACCGTTGGTACCAAAGGAAAATCCAGTTCTTGATTTGCATAACTCGGGTCATGTGTTTTACACTTTAAATTGACAATTTTTTTTGTTTAGCTTTAAACCATCACATTTTATATAGATAATTTTTTTTTTATGTCTCTAATTATCTCAATTGACTCAAATTTCTTTAATCATCTAATGCCCCTGAGTACAAAAATAATAATAATAATAAATATAAATAAAAACCAAAACAAAACCAAATATTTTTAAAGATCCTTCAAATCTCTGAAGGTTTTTATATATATAATTCGAGTACCCTGTATCTTTCTGTATGTTTGTAATTTTGTATACTGTCAACTTACCCGTGAAGGACACACACACACACATACATGCTTGTGTGTGTCAGTCACAATTTTTGTTTTTATTTTTATTATTATTTTTTTTTTTGGAGGAGAGTTGGGAGATACTTAAAATCAAGTTAGGGGAGTTTCTGTTTGATATAATGTGTCACTTTCTCTACTAAAAGAATGCATTTCTTCAACTACATATTATCTATAAAATATATACACACACACAGACATATATATATATATACACATATATATTTAGAAACTAAAGTTAAATTTTGTATCATCTCAATTGATTGACATCATGTGAAGCAATTTAATTTTTATAATCTTGATTAATCACTAAAAAAACAACTTTGAACACTTTATTAATTTCTTTCTAGGGTGAACATAAACTAATATTTTCCTTTCTATAAACTGTTCTCAGATGGCTCGTGGATTATACTGATTAACTAAAATTGGAAATTTGAGTAGACTTTTAACTCATAAAAATTTGATCGTCCACCAAGTTTTCAAACTGAGCACATGTAATTCTTTTTTTCCCCATGCACCGAACAATTATAAAAAAAAAAATTATATAAGAGTGTTCTCAAGAGAATTTTCAACGTTAAAATGTGAGATAAAAAGTTATGTGGATTAAATAATTCAAAGAAAATAGTGAATATACATTGATGATGTATATATGCATTTATCATTTTGTATTATTTAGTCAACTTTTGCTAATGTTTAATTAATATATAAAAGATAATGATTTGTAATCTCAAAGTTAAAAAATTCTAATTAATTTATATGATGGTGACTAGATGTATATATATATATATATATATGATGTCATTAATTATTCTAACGTTATAATAATATTAATTTTTACTTACATAAAATTAGCCGAACGTCTGACTCCCTATCATTATACATATCTAAATGTTCTTTGGGGTGATTTTTCAATGAACGCGTTTTTATTAATTATTAAAAACTGTTTTGTGAAATAGAAATATATCTGTTAAAAAAAAAAAGGAAATATAAAAAGTAGAAATATTCAAAAGATGATTATAAATATATAAGAAAGCATATATCTACAATAAAAAATTAATTAAATATGTAAAATCTAACCACTAATAATTAGATGAATGACACTAATATATATCACTTTTAATTAAAAATGTTGTTAACAAAATATTGGCAATCAGAATTATTTCTTTCCAAAATAGAATAGAAAGGATGGAGTTGAAAAGTCTTAAGCAACAGCTCTTTCTCTCTCTATATTATTCTTCTCTGACTAAGTAGACATTCCGTACATAAGAGTCAACGTCTGTGTCAGGCTTGTGTCAGGCTTCTCACCAAATGCAACCAGACGATTAAGAGGGGACTAATATGCATACATACATATATCTATATATATATATGTGTCCATATATAAACAAAAATAATATACTAAATGTACTTAATAATGCGTACTAAACATACAATCGCTGTCTTAAATAAACACCTGTTCATAGAAGAGCATTTTCGTCTTTGTACTTGATGTAAATCAAAGAACACAATTTCGGAGAAGGACTCTATATATCCAAGTGTATCAATACCTGAGCGAGTATGGACCTTTTTGATTAGCATCTGCGAGTATGCATTGTTTGAAATCATTCAAACAGGTTCACTACACCGAATAATAATATTTCGTACGTTATAGATACGATCAAATCCTCTCCTGTCTTTTTGTTGGTTTCATCTACTCACCTTCCTTGCTTGCGTTCTTTACACAATTGCCCTTCTTTTCAATTTTTTTTTTCTTTTACTTAAAAAAAAAAAATTATAATGTATGAGACGGAGGACAAAAAGAAAAAAGAATAATGTTAATCTCTTAAAATATTTGGATGTTGATTAACACAACAAAAATAAATAAAAAGAAAAATGACAATATTAACCATAATTCGTGTTTTAGAAAACATGATGGAGGACGCGATGAGAGTCCAACAACAATTCACTTGTTACATAAATAAATAAGATAAAACAAGTAATTACCAATTTTTACTTTTGGAAGGACAAAAAAACCACTTGCAAAATTGTAGTGATCCGTTCATCTTCCTTCTAATACCTTTTATTTTTCTCTAATTTTTAATTTTTAATTTTTAATTTTTAATTTTTAATTTTTAATTTTTAATTTTTTTTTTTTTTAATTGATGGAGAAGAGAATGTCGATAGATTTTAAGAAGCTATTGAATGATGATTAGTTTCACTAACCATTCCACAATTGTTTTCTGATACAACTATATATATATTGCAATTAGTTACAACCGACTTAAATTTGTTCTCATATCGATAAGATAAATAAGTAAGGTGATTGGTGGGAATTTTCAGACAACTATATCCAAATTCAAAGAGCATGGAATATGTTGGGGTTGTTTAGGATGATTTAGAACATATTTTAACTTAGCTTATTGTTTAGCATAAATTGATCTGAGCAATAAAATTATAAGAATAGTTATTAAAACTTAAAAATACTAGTTAATTAATAGTAGACTTGTTTTTTTAAACTATAAATATGACCTGAAATGATTGATGATATTAGAACTAGAATATAACTAGAATATAGATTTATACACACATGCTAAACCTAGTTTGAATCTAAAAGGTAGGGCGTGAATAGCTTCTGGTTAATCATCAATCATAGTCTATGACATGCCAAATTTTATTAACCAAAGAAAACATGCTAATTTTATTCTTAACCCAAACCAACAATTCATTTATCAATAATTTTTGTATTCTCTGACTTAGCAAATTTTATACAACACTTTAGCGTACGTACAGTCGTACATATATACATGTGGTGATTTATGAAAAAATTAAGAAAAAGAAGTTCAGCGCTTATTCTTTGTTGTATCTCAATTAACTTTCTTAATCCAATCTCATCACATACAAGTACATATCACATGTATTTATCTCCAAATCAGATTCACTTATTTATTTTAAAATCAGATTCATTTAAGTAGTTTCCTCTATAACTAATTCTCCAGACATTTAACTTCAATGTTACAATTAGACAGACATCAACTTCAACGTTACATTTAGAATTGAAGAAATAAGAATCAGTGTTGAAAATCCTTCTATTATGACCACTAATTATAATCCCTTCTGCAAAAGGGACACATTATCAAAGAATGGGTTGAAATTTAATTTGAAGCATCCATAGTTTGAAAGAATATTTATACTTGTGCATAGTTGTACAAATTTTTATTTTAAAAATATCTAAGATTTTTTAAGAATAATTCTAGAATAATAAAAAAATAATATTCTAATTATTATAATGTCAACACTATTGCATTTTTTAACCATCCAGAATTTTACTTTTCTAAGAATAATTCTAGAATTTTTATCTAAAATAATCTAATTGTTATAATGTAGAGACTCGTGCATTTTTTAACTATCCATTGTAAAGACGAACGGTATGAACTTATATATTTTGCTCTTTCATAAAATAACAAATAGATAGAAATAATAAAAAGGAAATTTAGGGAGTATTTTAATATGTTGGAAACAAAAAATAATTGTAATGTCACTCCCTTCCCAATGAAGCTTATTATTTCCTTCACTTTCACAGTAATAGAAATGCGTTAAAAAAAAAAAAAAAAAAAAAAAATTTATTGTGTTTTAATTTAAACAATTCTTTATTGTCTTATTAAAAAATTTATAACAAAAAATGAGGTGAATATTATCCTCGTACCATATATTAAGTAAATTAGGGAATAACAATAGTTTTGAAAATTTAAAAAAGAAAAAGAAAAAAAGAAATGTAAAGGATATTGCTTGTGGTATAACTTATTTAACAATGTCATATCTTCTAAAATAACTTCTAAATTGATCTCAATCAGATTATTCACAATCACACAAAGTTGATCTAACGAAGATAATTTATTAAACTTGTTTTTAGTAATAGTAATGATTGATTTTGATGACTTAAATAAGCATCTCAAAGTTACACACTAGAATGCAGAGACCGTATAGTTTCCAAAAGCAGGAAAACCGTTCACAAGACACGGAATACAAAAATCTCCCCATTTATGGTATAAAGTTCTATTCCATTCCAAGTGGCTTTTCTGCAATTTACAGCATCCCCATTGGCTAAAACAGTAATTGAACCCTGCACAAACGCTAAAAACACCTCTCTGAGCAAAGTAGCCTCATTAACTCAGTCTCTCTGAGTCTCATCTCAGCTCACCCTATAGAGAGAGAGAAACAGGCCTTGTGAGTACCGAGTATTCTAGAGAGAGAAATTATTGTATACACACACCATTCTAGAGATACTGAGAGACAGCATAACAAGTGTGTGGCCTCTGAAACGGAGAAGACCAGTTCTCTGAATTCCACACTGTCATAAGGTGAGTACTCTCTCTCACACACTTCGTAGTGTCCCCAAAAGCCATTCAAAACCAACCCATGATTCTAAATTAAAGCAACACAAAAAGTAAGCCAAGTCTTTGCAGCCTTTCTTTGCTCTGTGATCTCCCCCCTGAAAGCTGACAGATTTTGCCTTCTCTCTCCCTTCTCTTTCTCTCTCTGAATGTGTATAGAGATATGCATATTTTATGTGCGGTTATATATAACTGTGTGTTTTTGCTATCTGTATACAGATCAAAGGGTGCTTAAAAAGGCTAGCTAGTGAAGTGGGTTAGTTATATTAGAGTGTGTGACTGTGTGAACAAGTTGAGGCAATGTTGGACTACGAATGGGGCAACCCATCACAGATCATGCTCACCGGCGACGAAACCAACCAAGATTCCGATCAGAGCCGTCAGCTTTTCGATCACTACCACCAAGCATTCAACGAAACCATAGTGAATCCAAGTGGGTTTGGGCAAAACCCACACCATGACTTTCATCATCAACACGCACATACCCACCAAGCCCAGACCCATTTGCACTCTTTTTATGACCCACGCGCTTACGGCGCGTCGTTCTCAACTCCCGGTCCGGCGATGTTGTCGCTGGAGTCGATGGGCGGGGCAACCTCCGGTCCGGGTGGGTTCATGGTGGTGCCCAAGAGTGAACCGGGCGGGGGAGGGGTCGATTTCACGGCGAGAATTGGGCTGAATTTGGGTGGCCGGACGTATTTCTCGTCGTCGGAGGACGACTTCGTGAATCGGCTGTACCGCCGGTCCAGGCCTTTGGATCCCGGTTCGGTCAACTCTCCAAGGTGTCAAGCTGAGGGCTGCAATGCCGATCTGACCCACGCCAAGCACTACCACCGCCGCCACAAGGTCTGCGAGTTTCACTCCAAGGCCGCCACCGTCATCGCCGCTGGGTTAACTCAACGATTCTGTCAACAATGTAGCAGGTAATATATATAATTTTTACCATAACGCCCTTCTCATGCACTCGTATTTTTCAACCCAACATCAAACCAGTCCATATCCGGAGTCCATCGCCGGAGACTCCGATGGACTTGTGGAATACTTAAATGACGGAAATGCCCTTGCTTGTCATGTTTCACTAATGATTGGTTGCGCCGTACACGGGGTGATCCCGAGGGCATTTGCGTCCGTAAACAAATATAAGTTGCCATTTTTACGTACTCTTTTGCTTTTGCTTCTTATAGTAGCTGTTAAGTAGGATTTGCTTTTCTTAAAACAATGAAAACATTTAATACACTTGTATTTTTTATACAATACTATGTTAATAACCTCAGTTTCTGTTTTTCTAAAGATAATGTTATTTTTTTCTATTAAAAAAAAAAACACAAACACACACAACCAAACAGGTTCCATCTTCTTTCTGAATTTGATAATGGCAAAAGAAGCTGCCGGAAAAGATTGGCCGATCACAACCGGCGCAGGCGAAAATCTCAGCAACCTAACCAAGAGCGCAAGCCTCAGCTCGAAAATGCTCATAATTCAACCACATCCCAAAACCATGCAAGTAAGCCTTACATATATATACTATGTCGAATTTTTATTAATTTCTTTTATTTTCGAAAGTTCAAGCAAACAATAACAAAATAAAAAAAAAGTTCAAGCAAACACACATTTACCGTCTATTTTGTTCCCACCACCGGAGCTAGAAAACTCTAACGAGCTTAATTTTGCATGAATGTAATATATGCATTAAATAAGTTGAATTTGAATTGGGTATTGGTTTTATGGGTTTTTCTAGGGTCTCCAATGGACACAGGAGCTCAGTCTTCCTCGGTGACGGTGGCAATCTCACCGCCTCGGATATCACTGGACTGTTTCCGGCAAAGGCCGTTTCAAGCTGCCACCACCTCTTCGGCATCAACAAGTTCACTGTTTTTCACAAATGGGTAACGTTTGGGGAGTGTGAAAATGGAAAATTTCCATTGCTAAAATGCTTGGATGATGAGGAGTATCAATGACATACTGAAGATCAAGATCAACCAATACGTACAACAGTTGTTGAACTTCTAGTTAATTTTCCATTTTCCTTGAATTTAAGTCTTTGCACAAAAGATGGGTGTTATAGAGACATCAAATGTAGTATTAAGTACCTATTTTAATTTGTTAATTTCCAAGAAAATGTTTCAAGCCTCTTAGTTTAATTAATGACTAAAAATGTGATTTGGGGAAATTAATTGAGTATATATAGTGGGAATTTTCTTTTTATTGTATATATATTTTTTAATTTCATGGAGTTTGGTTAGTGCTGGCAGGCACGCACGGGAGTTCAGTTAGTTTTGGCAGACACGGTGATGCACGTCTATTCATTTTTTCTATTCCAGGCGATTGCATTATTTTCTTTCTGTTTGGTCCCATGAGATTTTCCCGGAAAATGCAGTGAACGCGGTAAAAAAGAAAAGTGAGCACGAATGAGTGTTATTTATTTTCTTTGCCCGAAAATGCTGGTTGTAGAAAGAACACTTTCAAGATAGTCAAGCTGTCTCCTGCATGGAGTCTATTTTTGATCAAGCTATAATGGTAGTGTGGGTCCCACGTGAGGGAGAGATCGAATGGTCCAAAATTCTCTCTCTATATATATCTACCTATTATTTTGATTATATATATTTGTATGGCTGTTAAGGTGGGGCCTTCCAAAGAAAAAAGCTTGCGATTGTTGAATTTTAATTGCGAAGTACTAACAGAGACGAGGTCAGCTTGGTTGGGGGTGTATGACTCTATATTGACCTCTAGATCTGCATACACATATATATAATATATATATATATATATATATATATATATATGGTGAAATGCTTTTATTCAAAAATAAGACACACATGAAATGTGTATTAAAATGATGTTTTTTTGTTATTTCTTGTTGGGTTTTTTTGTTGGTGCACCAAATCAAATGACAATTTCATCACAGGAGGAGATCCTAGTCCGACATGCGTTGTCTTAAAAATATTTGAATTCCATAACAAGTAATATTACATACTTGAATCGGTTTTTTAAACTTATGTAACAATTAATAAGATGGTCTCCCTCTATCAATTATTGTTACAATTACGGTCGATGGACAAATTTTGAAAAAAGTATATTATCAAAGGGCTATTAAAATGATAAATGCATCTTCTTTTATCAATTAAAAAAGAGAAAAGTACAACAATTTAACAATTAGAACATGGATCCCATTTCAATACCTTTCTACTCATGAAATTTAATAGCTAAAAATAAAATAAAACTTTGGTCGTTGTAATTTTGTCAACTTCTAAATTTAGGGTTAGAGAATCACCGATGTGAACCATGCTAATTTCTTTTCCGCCGAACACAAAAAGTAAAATGATTATGATGGCATGCCAATGCACATCAAGTGAAAGTTCCTGGATAGTTCTAATTCAAATTTGACAGTGATAGTTGTGGTAATAGTAATACCAACAAATCAGGATAAGTCTAATTCAATTTTGACGGTACGTGATGGTTATTGTAATAGTGTAATACCAACAATATTTTATATATATATATATATATATATATTTGTCTGTTCCTGCATTAGCAATTTTAACCATGGTTCGCTGGTACACATAGTATTGACTAATGCATGATTTTTTTTAAGTTTCGATATGCTATCTAAATCCGTTACATAATGATCGCGGCCAATATGATAACTGTAATCGATTATGCGAATCATAATTTTACTTACGTTAGTGTATTTGATAATGACCTTAGCACATCCACATAGGTTCAAATTCGGAAACAATATCTTGATACATTTATCCGTTTGTTTTGACGTAAAATATTTTTTTCATAAATTATTTTTATTTTTTAGGTAAAATATTTTTATTTTTTGTATTTTTCAATGTTTGGCAAAGGTTTAAGTGGAAGTTGAGGTTGAAGTCGAGTTCTTTGGACAGAACGTATAAAATTACTTACCAAAAATTGATGGATAAATTATTTTTCCTTCGTAAATATTTTATAGCAATCAAATTAGTACACTTGGCCCCCTTAACATATGGAAGGAAAAGAAAAACTAGGGCACCCGCCGCACACAGACTCTCTCAGTCTCTCTCCTTCCCCTTGTACCTGTTCCAGCAGAATGGCCACACCAATTCCTCTCCCTCATAATCCTCTTGTATCTGTTGTTGTTGGGGTTGTCATTGCAAGTGGGGTATGTTTATTTTTTATTTATTTTTTTCCCTTTGGATCATGGAATTTTTAGAATTTTTTTTGACTAATTTTTAATTTAATTTTGCTGGTGTGGTAATTGAATCTAATCAGTTCTATGTATTTTTTAATAATAATTTGTTAGTGGTTAATTATGTATAAGTTGGTTTTAATGTTAATCCATATAATTTTAGGGAGTGGTCATTTGAAAAACAACAATCATATATGTTATGTGTTAATTCCACATAAGTTATGTATGAATATATGATGATTTATGCATTGTTTTATAGGTTGTAATCTTATTTTTTTAGTGTGTGTGGGGTTTATATTTTTTAATTTAATTGATTCAAAGTAGAGGTGAGGTCCGTGAGGACTCTTCAATTACTTACCAAAAAGGAGAAAAGACCTCTTCAATTATAAAGTTCTATTATTCTATTTTCAAAGAAATTTATGTTTAGAAATCTGTTATATGTTGCTTCATAAAATAAGTGATTTTGGACTGGAAATATAATTTTGACCTGGATACATATCCAGACTACCTATCAGATATTCACATATGGCAACATCAAAACAAAGCATACTGATGCATATATTGCAGTGCTTTATTGTCCTATGATGTACGTACATTGTGCCCAACATGGCAAAATTTGAATTTTCTTGTAATTTGGCTTCTGGAAGAATATCTGCAAATAGGAGTTTTATGGTAGAAATATAGATTATTAAGCAAAATGTCTGGTTAGTGTTCTTTTGCAGTACTTAAGCAAAATGTCAAGTTAGTGTTCTTAAGCAAAATCATTTTTTAAAAAAATATTTTCAATATTTTTCAAAAATAGATTTCATCTTTTGCTAGTTGTAAGTGATTTTAGGACTTTTTACTTTAACAGTCACGACTGCCACCTGGTTTTTTTTCTCCTCTCTTTTAATTCAGGATGTCAAAGTAAGACTCAAATACTTAAAGAAGTGTTGTCGATGTCGAAACTTGGAAAACAAATTCTAAGCTCACGGACTTGACTGTCACAGTACACTAATTTCATCTAATTACGTTGTCGTTATCTTATGCACATTGTACATGCACAAAATTTCAAGATATATTAAAGTGTTTAGACAATGCACAAGCGTATAATTTATTATTTATTTGTCATATTTGACTAGATATAGGCCAATTATTATTTTGTAAACAAATTGGCCAAATTTTGGCTAGATATATTTTTATATGTTTCTTATGGATCATGAAGTACTTTTGATTTAAAATATTATTATATTATATTAATAAAACTGTTAATACTATGTCCCTTTACATTGAATCCTAGCTCCACCCTTGTATATAAAGTCGTCCTTTTTGTCCCAACGAGGGATGACTATAAAAGGTTATACACACACACGTAGAAATCTTATATTTGTGATTAATATTAATATTCAATTGACAAAACAACATGATTGTTGCCTTTAATGTACGCATAAAGATGCTAACGCTGTTTTGTTGCGTTAAGAGTGGGGAGAGAACGTAGGGTTTCTTTTATTTGATTCGGAAGCCTCCTTGAACCTTCCACGAAGTTCAAAGGTGGACCCTTGTGCTCTTTCCCTCTTTTTTCATCTTATTTCCGTTACTATTGTCTTTTATGAAGAAAGAAAACATTGTTGTAATTTGTTTGTTTGGTTCCAAGGAAAATACAAGAAATTTAAGCTAGGAAAAGTTGAACTTCATCTGTGGTGTTACATTATCAATAAAGAGTTTGTCTTTTTGACAATGCAGATATATCTAACAATATAGGTCAAGCAATTACAAAACAATTCTCTCGAATTTAGGGGGGTTTTTTTTTTTTTTTTTTTTTTTTTTTTTTTTTTTGATAACCAAATCAATCCTAAAAATTAACCCAGAGGGAGCTGTGATCCTGACGTTGTACCATGTGGGCGTCCTCCGATATAGTACTACATGCTTGTGTGGGGGGTTCTCACTTGCAAATACTAGGATTTATCTAGTCGGATGTATAATTCGGGTAGCACGACAAGTTTTACTATATCTGAAAATATGGTACCCTGAGTTTCTCATCTAATGAATCATTCATCAAGTGTGCTCATCACTACATCCAACGACCAAAAATATCCTAAAATATTGTAGAGCTTTATAGCAGACGGCATAAGATCCCCACTTTCTTAGCAGTGATCAATAGTTTTTGTCCACACCTAAATTTGTGGAGTTAATCCACCATGAATGACATTTTATGGCTCCTTATAGACCCAACATGTTTAGCATGGGGTCACTTCCCTGGCACATACTTGATTGTGGCTTTAATAATCATTTTGAATATAGTACAATCAATTATCATTTTGATTAGATATATAACGTACACTTTTTGTGCTCCTGTTTTGGTCACTTGTGCTAGCTTTAAGATGTGATCAAGCATGCAACCATCCAAATATTTATGAACAATATGGCAATAATTTGCTAATCATGTGATAAAAATTATTTATTTTGTTTGTTTATTTTTGGTTATTTACATTCTTCATGTAGCGAATCTATAGCAAATTTGCTGGTACTTATCAACAGGTCTGTGGCCTAACGGTACAAGACTCCTACTTTTCAAAGAGAGATTAGGGATTCAAATCTCAGTGGAAGCAATGTGTATAAGTCTCAACTAAAAAAAAAAAAAAAAAAATTGCTGGTAATTAAATGCATGTGTATCTGTGTACTAAGTAAGCTAGGTTGAGTATAGTTTGATATTTTATTTTTTAAAAGAATTCTTGGGAAAAAAAAAAAAAAAAATTCTTATTTTTCTATTTGTTTTGAAACCTTAACCACTTGTAAAGTTGCGAGTTAAGATCCAAAATCAATTAGTAGAATAGTCCAAATTTAGACATCTAGATGGTGAACAACTTAGCTGAGTGCCTATATGGAACAAGTAGTCATGGTTCTAGCACCTATGCATTAAATTTAGTTATTATTATTATTATTATTTAAGTTTTGTAGTCTTGGAGAATTTACTATCTTATTATATAAAGAAAAAAATGTATTTAAATAAAAAAGTAAAAAAAAATATGAGGTGTTGGCTGGGGTTTGACCCTTTAGCCCAAGACGGTAGTCTTTTGGCACACCTATTAGGAACCTTAAGAACAAAAAGGTTAATAAACATCCCCTCTTCTTCACTTAATCACATCAAAAACTCAATAATTAAGGATCCTGTCATTGAAATTCTTTACATAATATATCAGTCTTTTCCTAAAAGCTCTCTCAGCTCTATCTTGTCCTTAACAATGCACAAGTTCAGCTAGTGATCATGTGTTGCAATTTTTTTCAACGCGTGTTTTAACATGTCCATCATACATTTTAATTCAATAAAAATACATAAACAAGTATATTAAAACACGATATAAGTGTGTTAAAATTAAAAATAATGACGTTTAAAAGAGATTTCAGCATAATTAAAACGTAATTTATAACACTTCGAAGTAAAAAAATGTTATAGCAGAGGATCCACACACATAACGGACATCGTATCATCGTGATCATCAGCAGCTAGCAATCACTTTAATGTTTGGCCAAAGGTCCTTTTCCCAGTACTACCTTTCACCTCACATTTCCATCCCCTGACTGGGATGAAAGGAAAGTTATTACTTTGTTTCCTAAACTGGGCACACCGATCTCCTAAGATCCAAACATGATTGTCAGTTGCTAGAGCTTCAAGAAAACCCATCAATGGCTTCAAATGAATATCTTCCACCAAAATCAAGTAATCAGACACTTGGGTGTGACCTATTTGTCTGTATTTTAATACCCAAAAAAGAAGAAAAAAATGGACATTTAATTATTTGCTTACTATAAGGGTGATCAATATGATGTGTTAATAAATTAAAGTAACACATTAATTATATACGTACAAAATCCTAATGTGCATTAATTGTTTATATAATTATTTTAAAGCATGTATAGTTTTCAGTTGGGAAGAGAATTTAATAGTTATTGGATGTAGAAGTACTGATTTAGTACGTTTAAAATAAAATATCTACCTCCTTCATAAGATCATATAAATAGTAGTACAATGATAAAAAGTAGAAAATAACTAATCAATGGGCCATTAGCCCAATACTATAATCTATTCTCTCTTTCTCTCTCTCTAACAAATCAATAAATAAATTAAAAAATTCGTACGATTTTAAGAAGTGACAAATTTAATTTTACTGTTTCATGTTAAATTAAAAACTAAAAATTATTATTTTTAAATTACAAACAATACTTTAAATTACAAAAATTATATTTGAGAGAGGGGGTGAAAAAGAAGATTAAAGGGTATTTTTGTAATTTTAAAAAATATTTTTTAGTTTTTAATTTAACATTGAATAGTAAGGTTGAATATGTCATTTCATAGCCCGGTTAACTGGTCAGACACGAATATTAGAACAATGTGATAAGTTTTTTAAAATATAGGAATTTTTTGAAATTTGAAAGTAATGAGTGAGGGTTTTATAATTTTAACCCAAAAAAGGAGGTGAAAGTAATATTGCAACGGACGCGAGGGGGGGGGGGGGGGGGGGGTAATGGAATCTGGCCTAACATATCAAAACCAATTATCATAATCTTATTTTTTAAACCTTGCACGTAAGTCCCAAAATGCATTGGTGCAAAAGTTTTACAACATAATTAAATATAAATGGATTTTATTGAATTTTTGAAGATTATTTAATATTAGTAGCTAGTATTAATATTCATGAATTTTAATTCATAACATATAACGCAATGTGTACAGTGTATATCACAAAAAATTACCATTTATGAGTGAAAAGTAAAAAAACTAAAACTAAAATATAGATTTAAAAATTAATATAACAAAAAAATAAATATAATATAATTGCATGTATGACATGCTCTTTAAAACTAAATTATCATTTATAATTTTTTTCACTAAAGATAAATATTTACCCTTTGAATAATGAGTAAAACAATTGAAAAATGTCTAGATTTGGAAGCCTGAAAATTGGAACACTAATTACAAATTATTATTATAGATTTACAAAGAAATAATATGTTTAGATTAAATGTAAGCAAAATGGAAAAGAAATGCAAAAGGTTGAAACTATTTTGTAATTTACAGATTATTTCAAACTTTGAAAATCCAACATTCAATTTTTGACTTTATTTTTTTAGAGTATGTGTATTGGCCCTATAACACACGCACCATTTAAGTTAAGAGTGCAGTTCAAAAGTAAAATCCCAAAGACTTATCTTCTAAATTGCTGCCAACATTGCTTTGCCATAGGGACTAATTTTTGACCTTAGATCTCAACTTTTTGTGTTTTTTCATACAAGGTTTGCCTTTGTAAGCAATAAGACAACAATGGAGCTTGTTGAGGTGCTGATGGAGTGAAAAAGAATAAAATTGGTGGTTGGAGTAATTTTAATAACAAGCTTCTTGGAACCTTCTCATGACTTCAACCATTGCGTTTTGTTTTTGGTAGTTTTGTTTTTGTCAGGTATTGTATTGTTACACTAAAAAAACACAGTTGATAATTTTGTGCAGTGTTGTGACATTTCGTGAGCAGTGACCAAAAATCAAAACACTAATATGGTGTTTTTACATGTTTTCACACTATAGCAACGCGTACTGTAGCAATGAATGGTAAATAAGTAAATAAATTTTGAAAAACTCGGAATGACCTTTTTAAATTAGCCATTATATTTATTAAACTTCAAACACATTTTTACTAAACATGTTTTATATTTTTGCTTCCAATTTTTTTACAACAAATAGACATTACCAAACATGCTTCCGATTACGATTCAAAACACATACCATACAACAAAAACACTTGTTTTTATTTTGGATTAAAACAAAAATGCAAAACCAAAACACATATCAAATAAGCCTTAATACATCATACAACCCTTCGTGCTCGTTCCAACATGTTTAATCTATTCTAATCATGGTAAAAACATCACAAAACAAAAATTTACACGCGAAAACGTACTTCCCTGCAAAATATTATGTTTTATTCAATTGCATTATTATTATTATTATTATTATTTTATTTTATTTTATTTTGTCATTAGGAAGAAACACACACTACAAGCACACACCTACTTTGTCCCTTTGGAGATTCAAATCTTTACCATTCAATTTGTGAAGTACAAGAGATACCACTAAACCGCAAATCCCTTAGTAATTACATAAAATTAGTATCTTGAAATTCAAATTTTAAAATTTTTTTTATTTTTTTATTTCAATTCAAAACACCATTTTATAAAATTAACATGAATTAAGATGAATTAAAGAATTGAGATTTTGAGAATTTCAGTTGGTTTCCTTTCAACTACATCATGCAACAACATTGAATGTTGTTGCATCATTTGTGTGCCGTTACTCTACATGTATGTGCCACGGTTAGGATATAATCAACACATGTTATTTTGAATGCATATATATATAGATATATATATTGGACACTGAGGAGTGCCCCCAAAGTAGACCATGCACATGTAATAAATCCTTCTTCCTATCTAGCAATTAATTGTAATTTTTAATTTTTAGCAACTGTTTGAACATGGAAAAAGAATGAAGCCAAATGGGTGTTATGCTACGTGGCGCTCGATGGAATTAGACAAGGTCTAATCATCGTGAAAATAAATATAAAAATAAATGTACCAAACAAACAAAGGTGACAATTAATTTAGTTCTATACGTTCATTAATTATGATGAAATGTACAATTTTATGTGGCATGGACTGATAGAAAATATCTTTCCATTGGATGCTCATCTATAAGTTCTGAATCTATATAATGTGTAATTAATTATGCAAATACGTTTTAAATATATAAAGACAAAATTTTATTAACATTTCAATTAATTAAACCTGTCATTTGGGTACGAAACTATTTATGGTGAGCTATAAAATTGAATTAAATACCTGATTTTATTTAAAATTTTGGTCATGCCAGGTTTTATGGACCTTTTAACTTGACTCATCTGACAATACAAGACATTATTTTTTGTCGGTAACAAAATGAGTGTTACACATATAGTATATTTTACAATAACGCATTTTCCGAGTTGATTCTCTTTAGTAGGAACGAACCACTATTGGTGAGTAAATGTTGATGTGAAGTTACATTGTATCTATTTTTTAACATGTTAATATTTTTAATTTTTATAAATAGATGTTATGGTACTGAAAATCACAACAAGATCAAAATTTATTCCAAATAATCGGATAGCTCACTTATTGTCTCATCCCCCAAAACAAAACCTAATCAAATGTCATTAACAGAAGCAAAAGATCGGACAGCTCATTTAGCTTCCCATCTCTCAAAAAGAAACCTAATCAAATGTCGGCAACACAAAAAAATATTGTTTTTGTAAAATTGAATAATAAAAAAATTGTATGAAAATTGATGTTTTGCATTATTTTAATAGCATTTATAGTAATTTTGTCATTTCTTAGATCTTTTAACACAAGTCATTTTTTGAATTCTTGTCAATGACAAATGGTGTTGCTGAATACGTCAAATTTTAAAAGATGTTAAAGTAATAAAAGGGTAAATATAAATAATTTGCCCAAACAGGTGAAGTGTAATTGACCCTATAAAAAAAAAATTGTAATTGCATGCATTTGAGAAATTAAGGGACCCTAAACTTTAATGGCAACAAACTCTCTCTCTCTCTCACACACACACAGTGGTGGACTGATGAGTATTGTTGAATATGACATTCGATGGAGGCTTTTTTTTCTAACCTTGCACGTGGAGAGTTTTGGAAGGGTTTGTGTGGTTTTTGTGGGGTTGTAAATGAATACCAAGTACCGACTGACTTGCAGGGTCACGTGATTTGCACGTGATGGAAGAAATTGTGTCCCAGATGTGGGCCAATCGTATCAACCGAATATTCAGTATTACAATCTTATAGTATCTATCTTTCTGACTATAAGACCTTTGGTAGTGGATAAATTGCTCCGTTTAGGATTTTTGTTTAGTGGTTGACATTTTTTATTCATCCAAATTGTCATCTTTGAAAAATGGCTTATGCTTTCTAAGTCATAATTATAGCAATTATGATACATTTATTCAAATCTCTATGATGATTGGTATAAACATTTGAATGAGCAACATTTTTTTTTTTTTTTTTGAATGGTAAAGCAAACGTCGGGCTCGAATTCTTTCCCTTCTCTTTGAAGATGAGGAGGTTTTAACATTTGGCGAAAAACCCTTTGGTAGGTCAAACGAACAAATTGATAGATATTTCCTCAAGCGAGAATTACTTTTAATGCAAATTTGATTGATCATCATTACTTATTAGAATTGCTCATAATCCGTTGTTGTTGTTGTTGTTTTTTATTTTTATTTTGAATTTAATTATTTAAGATTTTAAAATTTTTGTTTTATTTTATTTATAAGATGACAATATTTTGAGATTTTTGTTGAAGATCTAAACAGATTTGAATTCTCTAATTCGTAGTGTGTATTAGTTTTTAGTGATTAAATTTCATTTCCTACTTTTTCCGTAGTTTTTAGAGATGGTTCAATTTTGAGTTTTCTATTTAGTTTCTTAGTAATATTAGATTCACTCTATTATATAAGCATGTGTACAGTAGATTATTATCATTCAATATTATTGTATCAAATCTGTTTAAATCTCTCTTGAACTTTATACATTCAAAGTTATTATATTGTTCGTCTATGAATGTTCATAACTTTTACTTCGAGAAATCAAAAAAAAAAAAAAAAAATTGAACATGTTTGTTGGAATTGTGCAAGTGCAATGACATTGAAACAAATAAACCAATTAGTCGAGATTCAAATGGACAGTAACAAACACAACTCTGTCCTCAATCAAAAACGTTTTCAAAATGGTGATTCATCTAAGAAGACAATTCCAACATAGATAGCTATTGACTGATCAATGTCGTGTTGTTCGGACATAAATGAAGGTTAGATGGGCATGTTAAATTACTCATTTAACACCATGTAGTTGGGGAAGTAAATGTGGTAAAAGACCGAGCTTGACTTTGAAGCCATTAACTCCACAATACTTGTTGGCAGAGACAAAGTAGTAACCCAATGTACGTAAATATCCCTCATGTTTTTAGATATACAGGACTTCTACAATACACTGAATGGATAACTAACTTCTCACTCCATTTTGATTTCTCTCTCTTTTCCACCACAAACAACACATCTCATTCAGTCCAACTGCTGACTTTGGTTCCTCAAAACTCTTTTTCTTCGACAGCGACGCAACCATAGCAATGCGGTGAGACCGACACCCACAATTAATGTGATTGTTCGATGGTCAAAATGTTGCAATGTGTAGCATTGCTAGTACCAACACGACTTCGCTCAACTAGTAAAGTCTTCGAGAATATTGTCTTTAGGTTCCTTGATGGAGTTGACCTGCCAAATTTGAGGTCTGACTTAAATAATGCACGTTATTCGTTAAGAATTTTGTTCATCTAAAATTTATGAACCGTTCGAAAGTCTAAATAACTATCAGAAGTACTAGTTAGTCAAACTCGTGTATGTATATAAGTAAAAATAAGTTAAATTTCACCATTTTTATGCTTTAGGAGTTCGAAAGACCATCTCCATGCTCATGTAATTAACTTTTTCATCTTTCAATTTAAGATTAATTACTGTTTTGTTAAAATTCACTCTGCCACTAGACAAGTTACCAATTTTTTTAATTCTAAAAGCTGAAAGTCCTCTGGTATTCATAACTCAAAACAAGTAGTGATAATAATCAATCATAGAGACATTCACATTAAGAAAGAACTTGTTATGAATGATTCTTATACAGTTCGTGACCTATTAGAAGTAGAAGGCGTTCTGGTGGGATCCACATGGATAGAAAAAGATTGCATTAAGTTTGACAATGATCGAGTGACATTGCTTGTTCAGCCAAAATTAAGGAATTCCTTGGATATGATGCAAATTGGATCTTGTTTTATCCTTGACGAGAGATTTAAAATTTTAAAAATTCAACATGCACATCGAAAAATTTCATAGTAAATTAAGTCCAAAAAATGCAGAAAAAATTCGAAAAATTCCAGAAAATTCTTAAAGCATAATTTAACCATTTTAGACCTTCTTGAAGTTTCATACCATCCTTTGATGAAGATTACCTGGCTTTAAATAAATTTTACAATTTGAACTACAATGGAAAAAATTAAATTACATCATTGAACTTTCAAATGGCTAAATCAAAACCTTAATTACATTCATCCAAAGATAAAATTATATTAAACCTATAAGTTTCATCCATGGCCCAAACATACATCATCATATATCAATATATATATATATATATATATATATATATATATATGCATATACAATATATATATATATATATATATATATGCATATACAATTTGGATCCATGAATGATGATTTTGATAAATAAAAAAATATGATCTCTAGTAATGAATCAAACCATGGTTTGATACCACTGCTGGGAAACGTGTAAATTTTAAAAACTTTCTGAGCGATTATCATACATAGATCTTAATTCATCACATAGAGATAAGTTTTATGTAAAAATAAAATATGATGTATCATTCAATTAATAGATTGAATACTTACATCAAGGTTTGAGTAAATCTCAGATCCCTTATGTAAAGTGAATGTTCTCACTTATTGTAAATTCCTTTCCTAGATGTCTTTTCCTTAGATCTATATCTTCTTGGTAATGGTTTTGCCTTTAGGAATCATTCATAAGCCTCCATAAATGACCTTTGAAAACTAGGCTTGTGAGAGCCTCCATTAAATGAAAACAATAACCCTAAAATTCGATAGAGAGAAAATATTCATTTTTTTTTTTAAAAGTCACACCTAAAATATGCATGTACCATGTATATATAGGCAAAATAAAGATAAGAAAAGGAAACAATAAATCATTCAATCTCTAATTACCATATCTCAAATCTAATAGGATTCCAATATCAAGTTGGGTTATGAGTGAGAATCCTTTAGACTTATTATTTTCTTAGTTATAATGAATTAATAATTGGTCCGATCCATGGATCCAATTCAATTAATTCATAAATTAATTTCTACTCCACTAAAAGAAATTAATTGAACTCCAAATAAATAATAAGTAACATCTAAGTTAATGTTGCATTTTAACCCCCTGTGCATAATTAGTTATCGGATAAGTAAAGCCATCAATCCGACTACTTAATTAATATATTTATTTTGGTACCTTTGATTATTTCCGGCTTGATCACAATAAAACATTGTTTGACAAAAATAATAATTTAAATAAATAAATATATAATAAATCATTTTGTCTAAAAACACACGACGGCCTTCGAATTTACTTTGTAATCAATCATAATCAATACAAAATAAATACAAGTAATAACGATGCAAATATTGAAAATATAACCCTCTAACTATTAATTACATAATTACCCAAAGTGCCGGCCTAAGGATTCCGAAAATTTCACCGAACAAATCAAAGTAATTACTAATTAATAAAATAATCTATACTTCTCTCATGCTTAAGAGTCAAATGTCATGACGGTGATAGGGAGCAATTGCATACGACGGCTCTCACAATATATCTCAACCTAAAGCGAATCCAGTTCAAGTTTTAGTTAATAATTAGTCCATCCATAATTACCGACTATGAACAATTTATGATTACAATTTATATTCATGTATTGATCATCATCACACGCATATATAAATATATCTTATAATCAAATAGATATTATCAATTTCATAATAAATCGAAACATAATACATTAAATTTATCAATTATATAAATCATAAATATTTCAGATATGTCAAGAACATATGTTATTATTATAAGTTAAATAAAAATTTACTATGCGACATATAAATCCAACCGTTCGAACATAAGTGAAGGTTAGATGGGCATGTTAAATTACTCATTTAACACCATGCAGTTGGGAAGTAAGTGTGGTAAAAGACCGATCTTGACTTTGAAGCCATTAACTACACAAATACTCGTTGGCAAAGACAAAGTAGTAACCCAATGTACGTAAATATCCCTCATGTTTTTAGATATACAGGACTTCTACAGTACACTGAATGGATAACTAACTTCTCACTCCATTTTTATTTCTTTTTCTTTCCCACCACAAACAACATATCTCGTTCAGTCCAACTGCTGACTTTGGTTCCTCAAAACTCTTTTTCTTGCCACATTTCGACAGCGACGCAACCATAGCAATGCGGTGAGACCGAGACCCACAATTAATGTGATTGTTTCGATGGTCAAAATGTTGCAAGGTATAGCATTGCTTGTACATTCACGACTTAACTCAACTGGTAAAGTCTTCGAGAATATTATCATTAGGTTCTTTGATGGAACTGACTTGTCAAATTTGAAGTCTGACTTAAATAATGCATGTTATTCGTTAAGAATTTTGTTCATCTAAAATAAATGAACCATTCGAAAGTCTAAAGTAACTAGCATAAGTACTAGTTAGTCAAACTCGTGTGCATATGTAAAGATAAGTCAAATTTCACCATTTATATGTTTTAGGAGTTCGAAAGACCATCTCCATGCTCATGTAATTAACTTTCTCATCTTTCAATTTAGGATTAATTACTGTTTTGTTAAAATTCACTCCGCCACTAGTCAAGTTACCAATTTTTTTAATTCTAAAAGCTGAAAGTCCTCTGGTATTGATAACTCAAAACAAGTAGTGATAATAATCAATCATAGAGACATTCACATTGAGAAAGAACTTGTTATGAATGATTCTTATTTAGTTCATGACCAATTAGAACTAGAAGGCATTTTGGTGGGATCCACATGGATAGAAAAAGATTGCATTAAGTTTGACAATGATCGAGTGACATTGCTTGTTAGGCCAGAATCAAGGATTCCTTGGATATGATGCAAACTGGATCTTGTTTTATCCTTGATGAGAGATTATAAATTTTAAATATTCAACATGCACATTGAAAAACTTCATAGTAGATTGAGGAGGAAATATTGCAATTTCTTTAGGTTTAGTTTGAAAAATAAGCCAAAAATTCAATCATAGTCAATTGATATATGATCCTAGAAATTAACCAACATGTTGTGTTGATCCATGAAAAGAAGTTTCTTTTCCTTTTCATTCAAAACTCAAATTGTAGTGACCAGCAACTTTATTAATGTTTGTAGTGACTAGCAACTTTAATGCACAAAAGTCATTGTCTAGATATGCTTTCGGAAAGCAAATTGAAAAGCAAAGCTACATTTTTGGAAGTTGCATTTTGCAGCAACATTGAGGGACAGGTATATTAGCAACAATTTTGGAAAGAAATTGAGTGTGTGAAAAAGGGAATTGTATCTTCATCAATTATATAATCTAACCTAATTATAATGGATTGAATTTAAATCAGGTCACTAGCACAGTCACAACCATCTCAAGAAAAACCATGCGACACCTTCCATTAAACCAATAATTTTGTAAACTTACAGAAACCTAACATGGATATAGAAAGTGATTTGGAGTCCAAAAGTGGAATATATCCAAAGGATCACCGTAAGTGTGGGCATATACCCCACCATTAAGTCACGGTAATGTCAATATGGGACTCACACCCTCACTCACCCTTTCAGAATTCCGACTTTGGACTCCCTATCATTCCCCTATCCTGCAACCTCACTTAAATAAAAGTAAGTTGCTGGTTAATTTAAAGTTGTGTGTGTGAATTGGGAATTTAATTTGTTTGTGACTTCCAATTTGAATCAAACCAGTTGCCTGCACAAGGTGTGGTGGTGGCACCAAAATATAAACTACACCACCCAATTAACATTATAAGATTATTGTAACCAAACAATGATGAAATACTTTGCAAAAATTATTCACTACAACACAAATTATGCAGGACAATAATCTAATATGCTAGAAAATTGGTACCTACTCACACTAGACAAATTTATGACAATAAAACAATCAATGAACTCTTGGAAACTTCAAACAACATGAGCTCCACCTAGGGAGCTCCACAACTCAGAACACTCTTCTTCCTCCTTAGATTTTTCTCTCACAGACAAGAACCCGAAAGCTGTACTTGGAGCTTGCATGAGGTCCAGTGTCAAGTGGGCACCGGCTTCACTGAACCGGTCCCAACTGTGTGGCTCCGGGAACACTTGGTGATGAGTGGTTACCAATGGATAGGAACCTGCAGATTGGCTCCTATTCATGTCCTCCAATGCATGATTGTGCCAATGCCAATCTCGGTCAACGACGAGCTGCTGGGATAGAATGGCTGCGCGGTTTTCTGCAATCAGCTCACGTAGTGCAGCGCTGCATCTTGAGGAGAGATCAGATGATGAAATCCAAGAATTGTTCTTCGATGACAGAAGAGAGAGAGCACGACCTGGAAGTAATAAACCTGGAAGCCTATTAGACGCAAGTTCGAATTTCCATATTTCTTTTGAGTTTCAACTTGAGCCTTAAAATGCATTTAATTAACCAGAAATATATATACATCCAAGGTTGTGTAACACTAGCATAACATGCATGCAAATTATTGTGGTTATGGTCTACACAAACAAGCATCTTTTACGTAGATCATAACAGTTGAATCGTTTATCACTCAAATCCTCAAAACTATATTAAAATGAAACTATCTATGTTTATAATCTATACTTATTTTCAAATACAGAACTACAAAGAGCGGAACATTTGCACATACATTACGCAAGAAAAGCTTCATTCATACATAGGAGTTGGCACATTTTGTTTCCGGCCCTGCTTTAAGAGTATTAGTTTAAATGATCGTCCCTTGTATTTCACACTTTCAACTATGTCAATTTTTCTTGTGCATTTGTGAACTCGTGTGGTGCAGTACTGAGCCAGCTGAATCCACAATCATCGGCCTAATGGGATCGGGATCATTCAATACAAATCTAAACAAGATAACCGTGCAACAAACTTAAGATTCAGGGATCTGATTCTGGCATAGCCTTCACCTATATGAATGAAAATGTTTAAAAGATACAAGCTCCTAAAAGAGAAATATCCCACTTCAGTAAAACAAATATTAATAACAACAACAGCAATTGGTGAATATATTTTACAAACTAAATAGTCGGGTAGAAATCCTTCAGCTTATACATGCAACGTGTAAAGCAAAAGCACAAATGCAACACAGAAATTCGGAAGCCGAAACTTGAAGCACATGCATATTTTTCATGGTTCGGCAATGTGCTTAGAGGAGGGGGAGACATATCTATCTACTATCAGAAAACATTAGGGTTACACGAGCCCTAACGTCTCAATTGTTAGCATCATTCCCATCTACAAATAAATTATCCTATTTCCGCGTTGAGTTTTTAAACCCTACGTAAAAAGAAAAAAGCGCCTTTTTTTTGGCTGCCTCTAAAAAGGCCCTTTTAAGATATCTCATAGAATCCACCACAATACAACAACTCAAGTTTACTGAGTTTAGAACATATAATGCAGTAAGAAAGACGAAAACCAAATATCCCGAATCCAGAAAGAGAAAGCCTAGCATTGAGCAATGTAATTTTAATTTTATATGAACTTAAGTCGATATCCAAATAATGAGATGGTGGAGCATCTGATTCAACAACTCCACAATGATATATCAACTACTAGGATTTGATGACTCCGATCATTTTGGCCAATCTAGTTCTCATCTAGGGTAGCATTTTATGTTAGATCACATTTTTTTCCCCGTAAATGATCTATTGCATTACATTGATAAACCAATTCCGCTATTTACTTACAGAATTAACATATGGTAAGACATTTTAGCAACTTGGACAACCAGCACCTATAGGGCAAATTGATTATCAACCAAGCAATAAAGTTTATGTGAATCTAGTGCCCCATAAAACTAATTAGTTTGGAGCCTAATGAATGCTCCTAAAAAAAAGCTTTTTGGTTCACTGACAACTTTAGTTAAAGATCCAACTCACTTCCTATCTGGTGAAGCTTCATTTACACAAGCTTTGAAGTTATCATGAAACATAAGAAATCAAATGCAGCCTCAAGAAATAAACAATTCAATATGGTAACAAAAAATTAATTAATGACCAGATATCTTCCAGCATTGTCTATTCGTGCTAGGGTTTTATTTATCTTTGTACTAAATTGCTATCTCACTTTTCCATTACCTGTACAGGGGATCACACCATTTTGCTTTCCAAGTTTTAGCTATGGTGCCAAAGCTTTTGAAGTAAAGTAGAAAAAAAAAAAAAGAAGCTGAAAAGGCGTTTAAAGGGACTGGTAGGTCATGGCTTAAATACTTATCACTAAAGCTCTAGATGAATGTAACTCTCATCCATGCTTTAATCATCATGCTTCTTAGTTTCAACAGAAAATCGCAAACACGAAAAATGTGAAAAGTGGAATCTCATACCATGCCCCCCCATGAAGAGGAGGTGCAGGGTGCAAGTTGCAGTTAGGATATGTATGTGTCTGTCATACTTGTATAATATATGTGAGACTATATATGGAGAAACATTGAAGAAGTGTGGAAGAACATATTCACCTCCTAAAGACAATTACATAAACCTAAATGTATCCCAAAACTCACAAAGAAATTTATATTTATTTGAGATTAATAAATCTAAATGAACAAATAGTTATTGAAGAAAGAAAATACAAATGGACGATGAATAATTGTACTACTTTTAAGTTCTAACATTTGAAAAGTTTTTGATGATCAAATTGAACAAATTTGATCAAAATCCAATTTTGACAGCAAAAACAAGAAAGAACATTTTTTTTTTTTTCAGAATTTTAGGTTCATGGTAATAATTTTATAGGTCTAAACCATGTTGCATTTTTCTTCTTTCCATCAATGCTTTTGCCATAGACCAAAATTAACCTCATGTTATAGTCAGCTACATGGGCCCAAAATACAGTCTAAAATATCTGCCATTATTTCCACCGACTTCTGCAAAGCAAATCTCTAACCATCATAGACCTAGCCCATCCACTCACACTGCACACACACACACACACACACACACACAAAAATCTATGTATACATGTGTATATATGTATATTATGGACATTGCTATTTAGAAATTAGAGGAAATGATTAGTGAAGTACCTTTAGAAGAGTTCCTAGCAATAGAATCATGAGAGCTCTTTCTTCTTCTCTCGTTGTGCCCTGCTAATCTCCTTCTACAACTTCTCTTGGAATCATCAAACTCTGTCACTGCATGAAACCTAAACCCCGCCCACAAATTGTAATTACATTTAAGCCCATTACTTGACTATAAAATCGCCAAACACGGAACAATTAAATATATAGCAAATACACTCAATTATACATATTAATATACACAGACACACACAAAGATGTATATACGTATATGCAAACAAATACAACGAATAACAAGCATCACAATTCCGAGAGTGGATCGCATGCATAGTACTACATCTGATGGTCCACATCAATCATCTTTGTGAGTGATGAGAACCGCCGCACAGTATCCCGATGGTGGACCCGATTTTCTCTAAACTTTAAAATGCGTAACGTTATAAATTAAATCGAGAATATAACACCAACAATCACACAAATCTTGGCGTTTGTAAGCATACTCAATTAGAATGCGCAAATCAATCATCCAATGCACTAGAAGGGATGTGATATGCCAAGTCCACAAAGGGAGGTGACCAAACAAATCCCAAAAATCCCGGAGCAATAAGTAGAATGTCATTGAGTCAGAAATGAGCTTCTGGGTTCTGCCAATTATACAAAGCAAATAATAGATGTATATATATATATATATATATATATATAGTATATGTATACATATATATACATAATATAATACATGTATCTATATAGTATATGGCAGTCAGAAAACCCAAAACACGCTGCCTCTGATGAAAGAGAAAGAAAGTAGAGAGAGAAAGGAAAGTACTAGTATTATTACCTGCTACACTGTTGACAAAACCGTTGCTCTAACCCTAGAACAACCACTTTGGGTGCCTTTGAGTGCACTTCACAAACCTTGTGCCTCTTGTGGTAGTCCTTGGCGTTCACCAGCGCCACGTGGCAACCTTCAACCTGACACCTCGGCACCACGGCCGGCGACGCCACCGTCACACCCACCGATGTAGAAGGCCCCACAAAACCGCCGCCGCCGCCAACACCAACACCAACACCAACACCGCCGTAGTAAGTTTTGCCTCTTTTGGTTATGGAGAAGCCACCACCCACGTGGCGTTCATTGAGGGCAGTAGCATCCTCGAAATAGTGCCTCTTGCCTAGCTTCAAGCACGTGAGGTGCGGGTCCGGGTTGTAGTTGTTGGACCCTCCACCACCGGCATAGAGAGAGGAGGAGCGGTGGTGGTGGTGGTGCGCATTGTTCCCCTCGTGAGAAAACATGAGCGCGTGGACCCCACTCGCCCCCGGGTGTGCGGTGGCCGGCGCCGCCGTGGCGGTTGCGGCGGAAACGGTGGCTGCGGCAGCGGTGGTGGGTGTGTTAAACGAGTTGTTGTTAGTACTACAGCTGCTCCAGTCAAACCGTGAAGTACCAAGCTCGCAGCTGATATTCCATGCAAGGCTGTTGCTGCTGCAATTACCATTCTGCCCTCTGTTGCTACTATTGGTGCTGCTGTTGAACAAGTTCCAACTACTCTCCATCTCTCTCTCTAAAAAAAAATTCTCTCTCTAAAAATGGAGTTATGGGTACTTGAGGGCTTGCTTGCCGGCTTGGTGGGTTGCTAGTTTTTGTTTGCAAAATGGGAGTTAACACTGCATATAAGTAGAGATCCGCAAGTTGTCTCTATAAAAGAAGGAAAGATATAGAGAGAGAAAGTGGGGACGAGGAGAGAGAGAGAGAGTGGGCAGTGAGCAGTGGGGTGGTATGGTTCTACTCCAATGGGATTGGGTGTTTAAACTTTAACGAGAAAAGCTGCAAAGTTAGCACTCTTGGGGTAATAGAGAGAGAGAGAGAAAATGTGGCACGTGAGAAGGTGAGGAAGAGCATGTGGCAGAGTACTCAGAGTGGGACCAGAGCCATTGGGGGTATTGAAGTGATTTGATTAGAAGAGTCAGCTCTGAGTTATGTGAGCGGCAATAATAGAAAGAGACAGACCACAACCAGAGAGGTGGTGATAAGACTCCTGGAAATCAGTTACAAACTACTGTACACAGACCCCCTTCTTCTACTACCCTATATACGTATAGGTACACTACCTGACACACGTGCTTTGCACGTGAAATAAAAGGGTCAAAAAACGGAGGTAGGTGGTAAAGATAAGAATCCATTGATTTTTCATCCTTTTAAAAATTTCATTTTACTTTTTGGCACATTCAATTTTAAGAGAAAAATAAATTTTTTTTTGTCATAGTTGTCTGTACTGAAATTTATATTTTTATTTACAAATTTTTAAAAAAAATTATACTCAAATTGTCAAATTTTTACTCACACTCTTAATTAAATTATTTTCAACTGTAAATTCCGGAACTAATTCAATTGCAGCAAGGTAATTAATTAGATGAAAAAAAACCATGAGTTTTGAGTTATCTGATGTACCATGATCTTAAAATACTCTCAACGTCAAAAAAATTGTGAAATCTTTCAAATCCTAAATTGTAACGGATAAAGATTGATGATAGTACAGAAAAATCGAAATAGAGAAGTTTAATCGTAATTATTTTCTTGGAAATTTTAGTTAGTCCAAAAGATATTATATTTATAAATTAATTAATTAAGTTTGATAAATTAATGTTGGAATGGTAAGGTAGTGATGTAACGCTATAACATCTGTAAGATCCTAAGATCAAATACTTAGAAATGATATGAGAGAAATTTCCTAAGAAATAATCGGTTCCTCTTCAACAAGTTCTTCTAGGCTTAGTAGTTGTTCAACAGAACTCCCTTGAGGATTCGAATGTAAAATTTGAAAGTTGAAACAAAGACGCCAAGGCGCCAAGCCTGCCACCGGTGAGAGGGCCGGCGGGAGTAACTTCAATGAAATTTAAGATTACGAGGAGATCACCTTTTTATTTTTTCTGGGTAAAGAAGTACATCACCTTCCCCAACCACACGAGAAACAAAATAACGTTTTTTTATTTGACTGTTTTGACACTTACACAAAATTAATATAATTTAATTATTATCCTAAATATATACACACACTGTTGTACGGGCGCAAGAGTTCTGATGTGATCAGAATTCAAATCATTTTCTGTAGTTTATCAGAACGGAAGGAAATTAATTACAAATTGTAGTATTAATAGAAAAGTGACAAAAGGAAAATTCAATGTGGAAACCTAGTATATTTAGTTATTTACTCTGTTTCTTATATTAGATATTCGAGCTATTTATATATGTAAGAGCAAATGTTGTAACCTAGTAATAGGTTTTTGCAATCCAAAATAAAAGATGGATGATTTAAATTCTCATTTACAATATCAACAAACTCTGTCCAGCTCCCTAACCTTTAAATCAGCATCCTAAATATAGCTAAAAGAATAAGTCAACCTTATTCACTCTCCTTGACTTTTGGAATCCAGACCTCTTGACCAAAGCTCAATTAGTGTCTCGAGGAGCCCTCGAAGGGCAAATTCCCGCCTTGGTAATCAACCTGCCTGAGAAAGTCTATCTTTGAGGTTTCAATCATCCGTGGCAATGTTCCAAGGAGGGAGCCAGTATAGGACTTAGGGGGCATGTGTTTCCATGCATTTTTTTCTTTTCTTATTATATATATATATATATATAAGAATGTATATATATATAATATATAATATACATTCCTATAATATGTATATATTTTTTAAAAATGTGTAAAAATATCCCTTTCTATATCATATATGTTTTACAGATGTCTCGATAGCTCAGTGGTTAGTGTCTTCGGTGAATTTTAAGAGTACCTGGCTTCGACTAAGGCAAAAATGAAAAATACTATATATGTTTCCTTAAACGTTTTTTCTCATCCCAAAAATATTAATCTCTATATAACGTTATTACATTAATGTGCACCCCTAAAAAAAAAAAAATTATGGCTCCATCCCGAATGTCCAAGAGTTTTAAGTGGCCTAGGAATGGAAAGAGTTTTTGACTGAGAATAATACCCTTAATTATTGACTTTGAACCTGATCTCACGGGGTATTTTTTGAACTTTAATTATGTATACCCACTCATTTTAGCTTGGCAAGTGCTATGTAAGTGCCCACTTACCACACCCATACCGAGTAAGACTATTATGAAGCCTTGTAAGGACAATTATTAATTCTTCTCGTTAATAGTTGAATTAAGAAAATTATTATAATAAAAAAAATATTTTTCTCAAAAATTGTCATCGGGAGATAATTTTCTTAATAACCTTATTCTTGCAACAATCTCTACATGCAAGATTCATAATTTTGCCTTAAAATCAAAGTGTATTTTGGTACAATCTGTATTTTGGTACAATTGACTCCACTTATCTTTTTAATAAAGAAATTAATAAAATTACATCTGGAATGAAAAACTAAAAATATTATAAAAAAATAACATGTAAACTTCATTTTTTATAAAAAAATAATAATAATAATAATTGAAGTAAATGATAAAGTGATCACCAGTGAGGATACTACAAAACAGGTGGTGTTTGTGTGTTTGTATTTTACCTACCATTTGAAAAGAAAAAACATTATAAAAAAAATGAATTTAAATATAATTTTTGTCATTATCGAAACACAATAAAAGTATGCAAGTATGTAGAATGGTATAAGTAGGGTAGTGTGAGAAAAAGAGAGATCGGACGAATATGAATTTATGTCACTACTTTGAACATTACCAAATCCATCATTCAATGCAACAGTCTGTAAAGTTGCAATACAGTCTCTACATATACGATTGGCCATACACGTGTCACACAATAGGGCCCACCTCAGATCCTCAATCACAGCAAAGATTGACCACATTGCCACTGATCGTGACCACTCCTTTGCACTCCATTTGAACAGTCATAAACTAAATTAATGAATAAATAATACCCCTACTAGGATTATCAATATAGTTTAAAATTACAGGTACAATATTTCTTTCTCAAAATAATTGTGTCACACCTTTTCCCAGAAAAGACAAAACAAAACAAAACGTATAACTAATGAATAGAATTGAAACCTAATGTTACATGGAGTGCTTATCATTGATTCGATGTGATACAAGAATTTCAAAATATCTTTTCCTTAACAGTAAGAAGATGGCATGCAATAATGATTCAGACGGAACACCATGCGCAATAATTTCACGTGTAATAAGCCAGTCATTTACTATTGGACTCAAAAATTTAAATTAAAAAAGCAATGTTATATATCCTCCCTTGTAAGTTTAAGATCCTCTCACCTTAATTTTATGTGAAACACCTATTATTATAAGTAAAATTTGTCCCATATCGGATTTGAGGAGGAAATTGAATAGATTTGGATTAGGTGTTAGTCTCATCTTATCGTTTAAACTTTTGAATCAGATTGCGAAATAATTCATGATATCAAAATCAGACTTAATCATTGATCTGGTGCTACGCTAAATACACGATCTGAAGGTGCCCAAGTGAGCCCTCTCGGATAAGTAGGGTGACCCGATCACAAACATCAAATCCGAAAATGTCCAAATGAGTCTCTCAAAGAGACAGAGTGATCGGACCTCAACGAAGTTTGGAGTTGCCGCTTACAACTACAATGATTAGGATGGCAAAACTGTAGATAAGTGAAAAGCTTGGGGGCATTTGTATGAACTATCCGTTGGTGGAAAAGGTTGAGACAGGTCCTCGTGTAACATAACAGACAGCAGCGAATAGCAAAATAGACTTAAAAATAACAGTCCCTTTTGCCTGTGGTTAAATAGTAAAAATACAGAAGAGCGAGAGATTTAGATGAAAAAGCATAAGTCTGCTGAACCCACGCGCCATTTTTGAGCTTTACCACGCGTCGCGATATCCACCGTTCGATGACTTACGTGGACGATATTATCACCGCGTGATATTTGCAAGCTTCTCTTGTGCGCGTATTGTTACTTTTTTATGAGCATTTATATCATGAATGGAAGGTGTCGGACTTTTAGCGGTCTTCTCTGCTGTGGACGAAAAGTAAAGGAAATGAATGGGGATAGCTACCTGACAATGATGTTCACATGTCAAGATCATGATCAGGGACATTGTGGTAAATTTACATCTACATCAAACTTCTAGAGATAAACCCTTTTGTACTTTTTGATAAAAACAAAAAAAAAAATTATGATCCGGATTTTATTACTACTATAATTATTTTTTAGGGTAAAATACATTAAACCCCTTGAATTATTGGTCATTTACAAGAAACTCCTTTGAATTACAAAAAACTCTCCCGAACTATGATTTTGTTACAATTTACCCCCTTGAACTATTGATCATTTGCAAGAAACCCCCCTGACTATGATTTTGTTACAATTTACCCCCTTAAACTATGATTTTGTTGCAATTTACCCCCATGACATCAGCTTCCGGTACCGAAAATTTTGAAAGACCAGTTTACCCTTATAACACGCTGCATCGTTTTAACTTATACACTTCTTACTTCTTTTTTTTCTACCAAAAGATATTTTTCACCCAATACAACCAAAACTGAGAGCTGGAGAGAGAGAGAAGAGAAAATCCGAGGTTGGTGGGATGGCTCGGTCTCGGATGATGGTGGCTTGTGCGCAGAAGACTTAGCTGTGATGAGAGCTCAGTTGACTCGGCCGTGAACTGTGGGGCTCGGCGGTGAACAGTGGACGGCTGTGTGCTCGAAACACGGACGGCGGTGTGCTCGGCTATGGAGATGGCAGAATGGGCGGGCGAGATTGGAATGGACGGTGGAATGGACCGGCGAGCAAGGTGAACTGAATGGCGGGCAAGGCGGTGACGGCGATGGGCTGACGCAACGGTGCAGAGAAGTGCGATATATATGGCCGACGGATCTGGCGGGTGGTGCAACGGCTATGATGGAGCTATAACATGAAACCCACCAATCCCAACAACAAATTCCTCTGCTTCATTGTCCCTTTCAGTCAATCAATTCGCGTGGATGAGGTAAACTGCAAAAAAATATATAGTTCAAGGGGGTTTCTTGCACATACCCCAATAGTTAAGGGGGGTTTTTTTGCAACTTTTATAGTTCAGGGGGGTTTCTTGCACATACTCCAATAGTTCAGGGGGGTTTAACGCACTTTACCCTATTTTTTATGATATTTTTTCAAATTTTAAGCATTGTTTAAGACTTCAAGTATTTGTCATATTAAATTCTAATACGATATTTAAATTGTGTTGCAAAATGTACTTAATTAATTAAAAAAATTAATTTGTTCGTAATGAATTAAATTATCATGTCATAGTTTCTTCTTTATTTTATCACTTATATTATTTAACGTAGTGTTATATTAGATATTTTTATTGTGGTTAGTATTTATTTATATCTCGGAAGTAAATTTATGTTGAGCATGAGAGTATGAAATCAGTGTTTTAAAATTAATTAAAATTGGAGGAAATTCTAATTAGGTGGTACAAATTCTAAAGTTGAGTTCTTTTTAGCTTACACAAAAATCTAATTTCAATCTCCACAAAAAAAAAAAAAAAAAAAAAAAAAAAAAAACGAATAAATTGTTTTGAATTAATAAAAAATAGTAAAAGGGACTAACACGCCAGTGGTCAAGCAATCCTATTTCTCAAATAGAGATTAGGGATTCAAGTTTCGATGAAATTATGTGTGTGGGTGAGGGTACCAACTATATAAAAAAAAAAATTACATGTGCCTACTTTACATGTTATGAGAAATGTTGAAATTTCATATGATTGACAATTTTTCGTATTTAAGAACATAATTGAGTATTCATCTAATAGAATTTTTTGGTCGATGTTCAAATATAACTCGGAAAACGAATAAGTACGCTACGAAAATAGGATTAAATTCAAGCAACAATGTCAAATGAGTCTTTGATTGGATCCATCTCATATATATATAGCTCAAATAAGTTGATCATGCTTAATTATTGTCTCTCTTTTTTAATTTCTTTTCTTTTTCTTTCAAACTTTATCATTCTAGCAATTTAAAGTAACTTCTAAAAGGAAACTACTTTAAAAAGCATTTCTCATCAATTGTTCCTAATTAATTTATTACACTTTTATTACTTTATTATGTGTACAAGAGTTTTGAAAAAGTAAAAGTTACTTTTGGAACAACATTGATATAAGATTTACCAAAGTATGACATTATGTCAAAAATAGTAAGATGTGTATAATTTTTTTTTATAAAAAAAGTCCCATTTCATTTATAATAAAAATGATGGGGGCATGATTGAAACAAAAGTCGAAACAATTGTGTGCGCGCGCTTAGGATTCCATTTATCATTCACTGTGTTTTTTTTCACTGTACCATGCTACATAACCACACCATACCAGATTCCAAACCATTGAATGAAATCATTATACATAATCGTACTTTGGTTGGTACTTAATTAGTAGTACTCATTTAATGATTTTGCAGAAATCTGAATGCAAGTTCCCAAAAAGCAGGAAGACATTAAGAGAGAGAATTAAACACACTGTTTCTCACTCTCTCTCTCTAGAACTCAGTTTGTACCAGATGAAATGGGTTTTCGACACGTGGACATGAACAAACTCCATCAGAATTCTCCCGTACTCGCAGAGTTGGGAAACTGATAGACATGGGGATCTCTGATACTTCACATACAATATTGTTCCTTTTAATGAAACACATAAAAGAATACAACGAAAAAAAAAGAAGGCAGATCACCCATTAAGCTGAAGAAGGGGACCATTCTTTTCTTTTCGTTTTTTTCACTCCTTTTTGTGTGAATTAAGAGGGGACCATTCTATATATTTTCTCGACTCTTTGATGCCGGACTATACGCTATCAGTTCAGTAAACATAAACAATTTGTTTTTACAAGACTTTTAACTTCTAAATCCCATGATTCATCCAATACTATATGGTAGGGGTTATATAAACTAAAACTATCATGATCTTGAATTGTGCTTATCACATATATTTTCTCAAATAAAGTGTGTTAATTTTGTGGTTTTAAGGTTATAAGGACATTAAGCTAATCTCACTGTTACAAGGTTAATTCAATTCGTTATTTGATGTCATGTTCTGAATTTAAATCGTTATTGAATTATTCGACTATTAGGTGAATGGATGGATAGAGGGGCTAAAATGTTATGCATACTCGTATATAAGATCTCTCTTGTAATACACAACATTTCATTCTTAAAATATAATTTTTTTTAATTTTTATGTCAAGTCAAAGGAAAAAGAAGATTTATGCTAAAAAGAAAGACAAGTAAAATGACTTTTAAGGGACAAAACTTAATTATATATATCTATATATATATATATGGCTCATCAAGAGAGAAGCAAAGAATTTGGAGAACATTTTAAAATTGTAAAAGTATTAGAAAAAAAGTTAAAATAGTAGTAGTAAAAAAATAGATAGTTAGGGTTAGATTATGGAGAGTAGATGTTTCTATCAAGGCTGAGTCAAGATGGACCCTGCTCTGTGCTGGCCTCTACTGTACCTCTGAACTTCTGATGGATCCAATGTCCTAATTGATCTGTATATGGACCCCAAGCCCTGAGCCTTGCATGGCCCATCAAACCTCCCTTGTCAACCCTCATCATGGAAATGCTCCAATACTTCACAATTTTATTGATAACTTTACATCAAACTTATGTTAGCAATCAATCACAGGCCTCTGATTTGGATTTGAGAGGGTACCACTATGGACAATACGGTCAGGATTCACCAAAATTATTATACATGTGAAAGGGTAGATTGGACTCATCATCATCCTTGTTGGAACCAATTAATTAATATATGATGTGTATGTAACTTCTTAGAAGGTTTTGTTGATATTAGCTAATAAGGTGCATTGCAAGGATATAATGGTCCACCAAATTTGCTAACAGTACCAATTCACTACTCTCTAATTTAAATATGCAAAGTTGGATAACATTTCTATAATAACATTGACATGCATGGTATAATACGAGTTATGTCACGTATGTGGACCATCGGATGTAATATATCACTTGTGTTACTTTTGAAGTCTGAAGTATACACATGATAATCATAGGTGTATGATGCTTTCAATACTTTCGGATGAGTATACATATGAAAAACATATGTAGTAAGTAATTTTACTACATTAGTACATCAAATTGACTGAAATGCATACGTTGAACATCATGTTAGGTAAAAACATTATTTTACACTTAAAAAAAATTGTCAAATAAAATAACTATTTAATTACGTCCCATCGTCTTTATGTTTGTGCATTCGACAAGTTTTAAACCTAATACAATCGTACCTGAGTCAATCTAACATAGGATATCCATAATACCTAACATAAAATATTCATAGTACTCTATAGTGTATGTATACCTATGTGCTAACATTGGAATTAGGATATGCATTTATATGTCCATAGTGTGTATAACTTCAAGGGATAGTCTAATGACAAAAGCTCTCACCACATATCATAGAGGTCTGGTGTTCGAACTCCCTTGAAAGTTTTTCGGTAATAACCCGGTGGCATGTGAAACAAGAAAACTACATATACCTGGTAGTAAAATATAAAGTGTTCTAAGAGACCCGATATTGCCATTGTGAGATTATGTACGTTTGTGCACTATTATTTTTTTTCTTTCTGGTAGGTGCATGTGTACTCTTTGGAGTAATATACAAGGGTCCAAAACAGAGTGGTCTGCACATTTGGTCAAACATGATGTGCATAGAACACACACTCTGATGGCAAGCAATTAAGGTGAAGTGGATACATGGAGTGGCCCATGTCCCCAGGGCTAGCTCAGGCCTAACGCTGGACCAATCTACTCTCAGATTGAGTTGAAAGTTTTTAACACAAGCCCAAATGTTCTGAAAACGGGCTGTGGGCCTATGGGCAAATTTGTTGTTATCGGCCCATTTTGTTAGAAACGAAAATAAGAGAAATGATCCTTACAGCAAATAATTACAATGAATTGTTAGATCTAATAATAAAAATAAAAAATAAAAAATTGTTAGACCTACTCTTTCAATTGGTCAATTATGCAATAAATAAGGAAATAGAACCCTCTATTTAGTTATATTTGGTATAAATAGCCGATTAAAAATTATTCCGTTAAACAATTCACTGTAAGTATTAGAGTGTGAATATGACATTCCGAAAAGAATGATCCCACAAAATCGATGAAATGGAAGAAATATGCGTCAATGAAAGGGACGGAGACGTGCTATTAAAATAAACCAACTGGATTCGTAATTCCAACAATTTAATCATACTTAAACGTCAAAATGTGTAGCTGTGGGTCCTAAAAAGGCCAATCACTGTGTGAAGCGACAAATGTTCTTAAGCTACTACTCCATGTGACGTTAATTTGTAATGATTAATAAAGAGATGGGCTATTCAATGGCAATGTGGTAAATATATATGTATACCTAGTCTTTCCAAAACAGAAAACTTTCGTTGTAATGAAACCGAATGGGAATGCGATTCTTAAGCTACTGTATTTTGCTCTGTTTAAAACTTTACCATCAATTAGACCAGCCATCAACATATCTTTTAGTACACAAAGGTTCCACATCATGAATGTGTATCCTGGGACAGACTTAAAAAACTACATAAGTAGAGACGCTCTTTAACAACAATCATATAAAAAATGTTAAAGGAACAGTAATTGGATTTTAATTTTCTTAATTTTAGTAAGCACAATTCTAAAATTTTAAAGGTATATATTATAAAAAATGGAAAATCAATGGTGTATAGTAAGGGGAAAAAAAAATGTGACATTGAAAAAGCAAACTTGGCCTAGCTGCCTAAGGTAAGCAGCAGTTTATACATGACTTTCAAAGCTTCAAGGGTTGTTGAAGTTCAACTTTGAGTCCTTTACACGTCCAAAGCTTAGAAAGCTGACTTCCTCAGACTTGAAACACATGCATTGAGTCTTCCACACGCCTAATTAAAACAGCATATATATATATATATATATATATATATATATAAACACACACAAATACATAGAGAGAGAGAGGGAGAGGGAGGACCCATTAATGATAATTAACCTGAGCAACCATGATAATTTCTAACGACCAATACGAACTTGCTTCTAACAGTTAGCTATTCTTGACTTGAGAAACAAACAAGCCAAAACTAGATTCTCCGTTACACCCTAAATAAGCCTTTGCATGTGGAAAATTTTACCATCCATTTCGTCACTTAATTTTGATCATCTAATATAATAGAAACTATCTTTAATTATAAACCCATTTTGCGTCTTTAACAAACAAAAAATTTCCAATTTTTATATATTTTAATTACAAGAAAACAGTTAGTCGTCTACTAAATAACTAACGAATTATCAATACTTCAATTTATCATGAACATTATTTTTTCTTGAATACTTTCCTATTAATCTAAGAGTTTGTATAGTAATGCTACATAAATTAAATTTAAACAATTTGACTATATATATATATATGCATATATATTCAAAAATATCATTTTTCATATCATCTCTCCATTAAAATTCTCTTAAAATTAAGAGATACTTATAGTAAAAGAATTTTGTAAAAAAAATAAGGGGAAAGACAATTGATTAATCTAGGGCGAGGGTAGTTTAGTAATCACACAAAAGAATAATTTTCAAAAGTCAGAATCTACCTAATGAAAAGACCCAACCAACGTTAGGAAGATCCATCACAACTTCCCAATTATCATATCTTTTATGAATCAACTTATTACATAAGTCTTATCCAAATTATGTACCTATCAAAGTTTCAAATTTCTAATTATGTCTATATTTATAAAAAAAATTAAACTTTATCCATATAATTATTACATTTTTTCCGGTAAATATATAATAATTACATTTGATACTTTCTTTATAATAAAGCTTCCCTCCATTTCCACCACCCTACCCTTTCAACCCCAACTGCCATGTTTCCATTTTACCTTTACATCTTCCATCTCTTCTTCCTCACCTCACTGCCACTCCTTCCGGCCAGACAGTCACCGGAGTCCACCTCCGACCCGGTGACTGTAATAACCGTAAAAAAGAGCCATAACCACACGTGGCACGAATTCAAGAGGTTCCTGGATGCTAGCAGAGGCAGCCACGTCACCGGCATGTCGGAGCTGAAGAAGTACTTTCATCGTTTCGGGTACCTTCCGGTGCAAGCTATCAATTTCACCGATTCATTCGATGCCCAGCTCGAACACGCCATAACCCGGTATCAAGCGAAGCTAGGGTTACCGGTCACCGGCGCCCTTGACTCCGATACCCTCTCTCAGATCATGTCACCGAGATGCGGTGTACCGGACAATTCACCCACGCTGCATGTGCATGCAACCAGACATTACGCGTATTTCACCGACCAACCGAGGTGGTCGAGAAGTAAACCGATGAATCTGACGTATGCATTCTCGCCGGAAAATATGATCCGGTCCTTAAGTTTGTCGGAGATAAGGGTTGTGTTTAAACGTGCTTTCGGCCGGTGGGCGTCGGTAATTCCGGTGAGTTTCGTCGAGACTGACGATTACGGATTCGCCGATATCAAGATAGGGTTTTACAGGGGTGATCACGGCGACGGAGAGCCGTTTGATGGGGTGCTTGGAGTGTTGGCACATGCATTTTCACCCGAGAGTGGGAGGTTCCACCTTGATGCTGCGGAAACGTGGGCCGTTGATTTTCAATCAGAGCAATCGACGGTGGCGGTTGATTTGGAATCAGTGGCTACACATGAGATTGGGCATTTGTTAGGTCTAGCCCACACTTCTGTTAAAGAGGCAGTTATGTACCCTAGCTTGAAACCCAGAAATAGAAAGGTGGATTTGAAGCTTGATGATATAAAGGGCATACAAATTCTTTATGGATCGAACCCTAATTTTAAGTTCTCTTCCTCAATGGAATCTGATATTTCTTCAAATCAAGCCGTTGATTTAAAGTTTAGATCATCAATGTGGGCCACTTTGATTCTGGCTTTGATGTTGTATCTGTGTATGTAAATATCACGTTTGGACACACATATCTAACCAAAATAGGAGTCAAGGATGATCAGCAAGCACAAACTGAAGATATTTTAGGGTTGATTTTTGTAATTTTTTTTCCCCAAATTTATATATTCTTTTGTAAGACTTTGTAATGGTGTAATATTCACAATTTAAAGTGTATAAGCATTCTTTATTTTTTTTTATTTTTTTTGAGCATTTAAGCATCAAAATATGGGGGGGAAAAAATCAAAATAACGACTTTGTAGTACATAGTACAGGCCCCCAAGTGGACTGTATGGGAGTCTCAGCACAAAACTTATGTTGGATTACGTGTTCATACACCAAAACGACATCATTTAGTGTACGAGAACCTTCCAAAAATGAAGGGATTTATTTTCCATCCTAATTTATTGATAATTTAATTTGTGATTACTGAACTAATTTTCTTCAAATTTAATTTTAATACATCAATTAAAATATTTGTGATGTGCACCATGAATATATATATATATATATATATAACACATAAATATCAAAACCCAGCTCTCAGAAATCATGATATTGCAGGAGTGCCGTCTCAACCAAGTTGGTGATATGATCATCAGCTCGTTGTATATGATTATTGAGTACTCAACTTACACCCTATAATTCCCCTCCTTTAATTATATTTGTTGTAAGGAAATTGCTTGGTGCACGCAGACTCACCATTATCTGGCAGGTCAGATGTCAAAGTCAATGGTCTCTATCGACGGTCACGGTTGTCCCGCCGTTGATCAGCAAGGGCGGCCCTAATTTGATGGTTTGACTCGGACGCCTAAATTTAATCCATGAATTTGCATTTCATTTATAAGCTACTCGAAGTGCTCGTCACAAAATTCTTTTGTTTACGTATTCAGAGTAGTGTTTAAATAGTATTTTAATATATTAAAACACGATTTAAATGTTAGAAATTAAAAATAATGATGTTAAAAAGAATTTTAAGACAATTAAAATGTGTTTCAACTTTTATCGCACAAACAGGCACAACACATTTGTTTTAGCTTTCAACAAATGTTTTGAAAATAATATTTAAATGTGTTGAAAATTTTTAAACAAATTACAATAGAGATTCATTACCGCTGAGAATCTGCACACATTTTAATTATCAAACAGTCAAATTATTTTGAAACGTTATTATTGATATTAGAATGCAACAAATATTCACGCGAGCTAGAGCTACTCACTTTTCATACCATCTGGAGCAATATATGGTCTTGATCATTACCTTATGATTTGCCCACTCGAATAAATTATTTCCATGTAAATTGATAAAATCATACTATATATTTTTATTTTCTATTTTTTTGCTTGAAAACGTTGTGAGTTTCTACTAGAATTTGATTATCTAATCTCACTAATGATTTAATTTTCTTTATAAATCTTATTCATAGAAGATTCAGAAATTGTCAATGAGGTAAGCTAATATTTTTTTAGTGTGTTAATACTAATAATAATAAATTAATATATAGCATAACAAAGAACAAAAGCTGATTTTCAACATAAAATAAATTTTAAAATAAAATAGAAGAAGAAGAAGAAGAAGAAGAAGAAGAAATGAAGCCCACTTTTCTTAGCCCATGCCATTGGTCTAAAAATAATAAGGTGAGAGAAGGGCCTTGTCGGCCCAACAAAACAGAGAAGACTCGCAGTACATCAGCAGGCTTGGGCAGCGATAAATTCCCACCCACTTTAAAATATTATTTTATTCTAATCGTGCTTGTCTTGTTGAGATTCCACAACCGATTCACAAACGACGTGGAGTGTCTATATATCATAGTTTTATATATTTAAACACAATTTATGTTATATAAAAGTGTGTATACTTTATCGAGTGCCACAAAGTATATATACTTCAAAATTATAACAATTTTTTACCATCAGATTTTATATATATATATATAACAAAAAGCTGTCACGCTTTCCACTAAGTTCACAAAAGAAAATGATTACCTTTCTACTTTTCGAGGTTGAAGTATTAGAAAATTGAGTTCTGTAATGATCTTAGCATGCTATTACATTTTTTAAGAAATTTAATTTTTTTGTTTTTTTAATCTTAAGACATTAAAATCACGAGTCAAACTTTAAACACATCTTTTATATATATATATATATATATTCCAACACAATTTCAATACATACAATAAATATGTTAAAACATAATTTAAAATAAAAGTGTTAAAACAGTATTTAAGTGTGTGGAACTTAATTTAATATAAAGTTTATACACAGAATCTGTTGATAACTATGAATCTAAAAGCGAGGGAATAAGAGAGTGGAAAAGCAATATTTTAGATTATAGGGGATTCGTTTGCAATATCTTTTATTAAATTATATTATTGAAAGTTAACCATAGGAGCAGCCTAGATACACCCCAAATCTACAAGGTCAACCCTCCTTTTTCTTTTTTCTTTATTTCGTTTGTGGTACTGATTGAAAGAAGTTTTATAAATATTATTAAAAGTAAAGCGTAAGAAATCTTCCGAATTACGTCAGAATTTGTAAATAACTCCTTTGACGTATGTTTTGTGCATACGATACATTTAGTTTCAAAATATCCTAATGTCTTAACTATATTTTATTAAATGACCATAATGACTTTTCTTATTGAATTACACTAAACTAAATTATGAAAATAAATTCTTAATAATTTGATGACATGTTCTCCATTAAATTTGTCTTCTAATTTTTTAGTTAATTTTTAAAATAAAAAATTGAAGTAGAAAATTTTAAATCAATTTAAGTAATTTCTTACTTTTTAATAAATATATTGCATAAAAAATAAGGTATTTTTTATTTAAGTATTTATTAATTTTTCATGAATATATATCATGAAAAAGAAGGTAATTTATGGTAAATCTTTTAAAAGTGAGCATAATTTTTTTTTTATAAATAATAAGTTAATTATTTTAGAAAATAGTAGTTACAAATCTATTTTTTTATTTTAAATTTTTATGATAAATTGACATAATAATAAAATTAAAATAAATGGTATAATTAATATTTAGATAAGAGAGAAGATAATAAAAATAGTTTAATAAGAATTGACAAATGTAATGAGAGAGGTAAAATATTCTTTTGTAATGAATTTACCCTTAATTGTAACAAATCAATAATTTTAATGAACAATTTGTAATTCAAGAAGAAGGTTATTTTGCAAAAGGACAAAAAATTCAAGAGTATTTTTTTACACTTAACACTATTATTAATAATCAGTTTATATCATCACATATTTAGTGATGGGCTCCCTAGGATTGACCCAATTGGGACCTTGCCTTTTCTCCCCTACACACACACGCACACAATAATATATCTATAGGCACTTAATGAGTTGACAAAAGATTGAGATCAAGTGTTCGTGCTTAGAATCTTGACTATCAATTAATCGAATATAAAAACACCCCATTGTTATCACTGGTATGATTATTGCAATCCGCATTTCAAACTAAGTGATTGTTGACCAACAACATGATGAGATTCGATATGATATTATTGATCGATCCTTTGATGATTTCTACTGAGAACACTAATTTATGTTTATGGGTATTAATGTGTGTTAAAGAGGTTGGAATTTTAAACATCTTTTTTAATTATATTCCATGACATATTATCTGTTCTTCTTTTAAAAGCAGAGACATAGAAGATTCAATCTCTCTAATTGTCACATTTGCATTTCACAAATTGTCCAGTTTCAACTAAGTATACTCTCAAAGTAAAAGAGATTATTCCATTGGATTGGCTTATTGGTCAAAATAAATACAACATCGGTTCAAAAATAAATATCTATCGACTCTATCTCTCTTTTTTGGTTATCTCAAAACAAATGTCACATTTAAAAGGTCAACGTAGTATTTTATATAACATTACCAATTTACAGTAACCTTCTTACATTGAACAATATTATCCGCTTATGGCTCTTCTGAACCAGAGACTTTCTAAAATATCATTCATCCTACCACTACTAAAGAATGGGTAGTTCATAAACATTACGGCTTTAAAATGCAATTTGAATAAAAGAGTGTTGAACTTTACATATAACATTTCACTTTTTCAGGCGACGAGGGATTATAACACCATGTAACCTACCAATATAGTAGCTCATCCAGTGTTCCCCACCCACTCATAGAAGTCATCACAAGGGTATTCCAAATTATTTGCCTATTTTAGAAAATCAAACAAATTAAATACAATATTTTCATAATTACCTTTCTATTTTTTCATAAATCTTTTAATTTAGTAATTTGAAAAGAGGGTACATTAATTATATGTCTTCGTGTAGGGTTAGAAAATAAAAAATGAATAATTAAATGGGACAAAACTGGTTCACAGTATTGGTTACAGTTGTGGTATAAATCACGGTCGTGATATAACGGACTCGGATAAAGTTAGTGTAAATTGCCCAATATGGATCACATATCGGACTTGAAAAAGGATCACGTATCAATCAATATGTCGCGTATCGAATTATACGACGAGGTACTTGAGCATGCGAGCGATAAGTCATAATTGGAAAAAATTAACTCGGGGGACCTTCAAATCGAAATTCGTCTTGAGCAAAACACTTCTTATATTTCTAGAAAGTTCTAATAAAATTTCCAAACCCAAACTCCAAACTTTATTTTTTAGCATACAATGCCCATGTGCACGCCTGGGTGCTAGACTCATGGACAGAATTTCTCATTATTTATAGCATATAAGTGTAAGAAGAAAGAAGGTCCACGTGTAACTCCAGGGTCCCTCCACCAACAAAATGTATATGATATGACCCATGCAATGGTGAATCGGACAGCAGTTTAGGAACCTTATGAGTACATAGCTAGCCTGTTATGTCTCGAGCTGCAAGTACATGTAGACTTCCGTAGACTATGATGTTGTCTTTGAAAACTTTCAAGCTTCGGACTAGAAAGATCTGTAATTTCTTTTTCTTTTTCTTTTTAATTTTTTTTAATAATATGAACAAAATTAATTTGCAAATCCAATAAATGGTTCATGTCAACCACCTCATGACTTGGAACACTTTATGTTGATGAAATTAATGGGACACACACTCTTCCAAATTGATGGCTTAAGTTTTTTAAGTTAGTGGTTATTAATTAATACGATAACAATATAAAAAATCTTGTACTTAAATTCACATATTATGAGCTAAAAACTGTCATAGAACATAGGTTGACTAAATTTCATAGATAAGATAAGATTGCTGATTTTATAAGTAATACAAGTTACAACCCTGCACATTCATGATTCATCAAAGTAAGCTTTTAGGGCAAATTTCATATTTTCAATAAATTAACTAGTTATCAGGATTATTGCTTAGTGACACTCTTGTACCTTACAATCAAGGGTTTAAGGGTATAAGTTCTTACACGAATAAAAGAGATAAAGTGTATGTAGGAGTTTCTTGTTAAGTTAAAATAAATTATATAATTAATTTAGTAACAATTACAACCGAATTAAATACACCTTTTGAAGTGGGGAGATTAGATGATTAAAACTCCTTAAACAGCTCGATTTCTAAACCTAAACCAAAGGGAATGTTTTCAACACCATTACTGGATTTTATTTATTTTGAATAGTAAAGCAAATGACAGTGCCCATCAATTTAAGATTATAAGATGAACAACGAAATAGAGTTTAGTCCAATGTACAAGAGTTTTGTTAATATTGAAGAATGCGATCTTACTTCCATATATAAATATTATTTTTTATTTTAAATTCGTAATCTTCGAGTTATGATGAAGCTAACATTTTCGTTGCACCAAAGCCCACCCCATAGTAACAAAATGGTTCCCTTTTAATTTTACAAGCATAAATTAGAAAGAGTTAAAATGTACAAGAGAGAAGAATATGAGTGAGTATACAAGAAAAATATGAAAAAATACAAAATCTTCATCAATGAAGTGATCAGAAAGGTGATTATTGCCTTTGTAAACAAATCCCTTGTCTCCATCTTAAAACAAAGAGAAGTGCAGCATAGTACATAAACAAAGGACTTGCTTAATTTGTAACTCTGAAAATAGTTTTTTGTTATCAGAAAACAGAAAACTATACAAAAAATTTTGCTTGGTTCAGTTTTCTGAAAACCCAATTATAAAAAGACTTGTTTTTAGAGAACATTCTTTTATTATTCTCTGAAAAATGTTCTCTGTTTTTTTAATTCCGATAACTATTTCCAAAGTTACAAACTAAGCAAGCCAAACACTTTACTTAATTTGCATCTTGAAAAGGCTAAAAATGATAGTATATAATAAGAATTGGTAATTGAGAAGATTTTAAAAAATTGTAAAAAAGTAGGGCAATTGCATGTTAATCAGTGATAGATCGAACACTTGAAGTTGCTTGTAAATAGGATGAGTAGAGGAGGGAAAGTGAAACCAAGCAAACCATGTGACTCTCTCGATGGTTGTTTTAGAACAAAGGAAACTGTGACAGAAGATGGAAACTAGTGCTATATATATATATATATATATATATAAATGATGCTTTTATATATATATATATATATATATAAGGTGCATGATGAGTTTTCTTCATCTTCAAATCAGCTTCACATGAAGTTCGGATAAGTCTATGAGTATATATATTTCTGTGCATGTGTGTGTGTGACACACACACATGATACACGCACACACAGATGTTGATATTGATGTATGAAATTATATATGATAAACGAACAACCATGGGTGCAATAAAGAAATAATAAAGAAAAAGATTTCGGTGGATAGAAGTCGTGGTTTCAATATTGTCACTTCAATGCCCCCAATGTGAAGAGCTTTTTTGTTGGTTTATTATCATAAATAGCCAAAATAGACACAGTGGAGAAGATCGAACCTTATCTGCTTGTGCACTTTAAAGATACTGCCCACACACTTACATGTATCGTCAACAGTACACACCATGAACAAAAAATCAAAATAAATGGCCCAGAAGCAAACAACAAATTGACTTTTATTTTCTCTTTAAGCTATTGTTTAATGCACTAACACTTGATTAGACTAAGTTTAAACTATGCTTCTAGCTAGTCCTCTTATTCAATGTTAATTACACACACACACACACAAAAACCAACAAAATCAATATTTCCAAAGAAGCCTAATTTGCTATTTATTTATTTATTGAATTTTTATAACCTGACCAGAAGAAGAAACCAATAATAGAGGGTCTCATAAATACTTTAAATGAATCTGAAAAGCTAGCAGGCTTAGGTACTATGAATTCTTTTGTAAAAAAGGCATCCAAGTGCATTCAATTCTCCTTAAGAGACGCAACAAAGGAGTGAGAGAGGCTGCAATTTCCACCTAGCATCCTGTTGTGACAAAGACAAACCCTAGACAATAAACCCTACTATATATATCACTGAAAAAAAACCCAAATTAAGGAATTTACTTACTTTGTTAATCTTAGAACAACTAAGCAAACCCTAATAAACTCAAAATTTATAGCCTATATATCAATACTATGTTATATTATCACTTGGATGAGGATAAGCTTGCTAGTTCATCCATGATTTTATGCCTCATATTAAGTATTAACACATACGATGATCGATGATAAGTATCATAACAGAAGAACATAAAATTAACAAATAATTTCATAAATATTGCTAAATTGAACCAGACCAAAACAACATAAAATAATACTACCATATGAGCATAAAATCACGAGCTGAATCAGCTGGCAAGAGCTGCTCAAAATTCCATAAACAGACACATATATAGAGAGAGGGAGAGGAATTTCCATTATTAAAATCATAACAACTCTTGCTAGAAACCATACCCCAAACACAACTCATGTAAACTCAAAACACTCCTCAAAACAACTTATACTATATATATATATATATAATTAACATTTGCAAACTAATATGGACACAAATTTCAGTCTTTCACACACCTCTACTCTCACTCAACACATTACATCCTTGAGAAGCTTGTACCTGCGAGTACTAGGCCGTGGCGAAGGCACACCGCTGGGATTCTTTCCCTTGTCCGCACCCTCTTCCCGATCACGTTGCTTCACTTTCTCGCCGGCGTAGTGAGATCTACTGTTAACCCCCCTATCTGTTCCCAGTGATGATTTCTTGGAAGATCCACCGTGTCTTACACTTCTTTCTTCGCTTTGACACCAATCACACAGTTCAATTGGCTCCGATGATTCGCTGTAGTAGTTACTGCAATACCTATATACATAAATATATATATAAATTCACAAAGAGTTAATTAAATTTGTATACGGTGATAAAAACAATTCGTCTAACAAAACACCATGATGTTATAGTGACCATAAAGAATAATATAATAATGGGTTGTTGTACTAAGACAGCCTAGGATGTTCCCTCGGCGGTGGTGGTGGTGGTGGTGGTTGAGTGGTTTCTTTTATATATATATATATGCAGATGGGTTTTCATAGATATATATATATGATGCCAAAACATCGAATTTATGAGATGGGCCGGTATGAACCAACAACGATGATCAAGAAAGGATTCTTCCACACACATGCATGATATGATATACATCATACATAAATGTTTGTGTGTGTGTATGTATTTAGGACTACGAATGATGATGTTGATGATATATATCTATATATATGTACGTATGTATGTATGTATTTGATGTGGAGCATACGAGTGCTGAAAGCGGTCGTGGCACTTGCTACAGCGGAAAAGCTTGTCAGGGAAGCCCACATCTCCACACATACAACACACAGTTTGAAGATCCACCATTGTTGAAGCTTCAATTGATGATATGACCAGAGAGACAGAGCTAGAGAGAGAACTACAAGAAAGAAACTTATAAATTAAGAGTAATGGTTTGAGTCGGTGTGTGCATCCTCTTTAATATATTATTACTATATATAATATTTTATATATATATATATATGCAAGGGAAATATACAGGTAGACCACAGGTTGCTTGCAGTCGTTTTCAGTTAGGAGGGATAGAGAGAGAGAGAGATGTGAACCTTAAAATTTAGATAGCAAAATGACAATTGTGTCCCAAGATGAGCTTGCGAGATTCATCTCTTACCCCTTTTTTTCTTTTTTTTCGCCTTTCTAATTTTTAATGGTTTTAATTTTTTCCTTGCAGTCACTTTGCTCCTATGAAAATTTCAACAAGAATTCAAGTACTTTGAAAAGGAAATAAATCTGATTTAATTGAGTTACACAATTTTTTTTTGAACGGTGTCAACTACTCATAAATTTTGTCGTTTTTGTACTTTCTTAATTTACTTATGACATTATTAATTGAAGGATTTATTATAATCATTAATGTGATTCATGGGAATAGTTGGAATAATATTAAATGTAATTTGTTGTATAACATACTCTTTCAATTAAACATTCAATAAACATTATGTTCTGTCATATAAGTACACCATCTATATATTAACTATGCGATTGTCATGTTTAACATATGTCTGTATAAACATAGCTACTTTTGATGTGCTGTGATCGTAGTGGCATTGTCCTTTATTTTATTTGAGTTCTCATTTTAATTATAATATCATAATTGACAGTTATTAGAACTTTCTTTGAACTTCCAACTGGTTAAAGAATAATATATCAACGGTATTATATGGAAACCCATATATGATGAATTTACAAAAGTAATTAGATTTTTTTAGAGTAATTAATTAAGGGTAAAGTGCTAAAAGAAACTCTGTTATATATCCAATGTGTAAATATTCATGGTGTTCAAATCTTATGCATTTTTTAAATTGAGCAAGGACATTTTATGGAATTTTAAAACTGAAATGCTTAAAATACCTTGAACCAAAAAAAAAAAAAAAAATCACTAATATTGTTTTTTGCACAATTTTTTATATAACATGTTTTTTTCATTAATTAGTTTGATATTAATTAGTTTGATATTTATCCAATGTGTGACTCACAGTAGTCAAGTATTTTAAGACCAAGGGAGTATATTTTGTTCAGGGTTTGAAAATAGTGAGAGTCATAGTGTTTTAAAGTCGAAATGGTAAGGTAAAACAGTGAAAGTAATACTAATAGGCTTGACTTGAGAAGGGTAAAAAAAATGGTCAACTTCATAACATAAGCAGGTGGGATGGACCAGTCATTTAATTCATTCTTGTTGGCAATTGAGGAATATAATAATGGATCAACCACACTATCTTGTTTTGGTAACTATTTGAAGTTTGTAAGGATGTGACCGTATTGTCTGAATAGTAAACAATTATATTTTAAGTGTTTCACCTATGATCTTAGTTTGGATTCCCTTTGTCAAGATGCCTGAACCTTGAATTAAATTAAACACTTTACAAAATGAATGTGTAAGTATATTTCTTAACAAAATTTAATATGATTATGTATAAATTTTGGTCAATTTTCTAAAACTTGAATAGGTTTTTGGTTTTAAAAAATCTCCACCCATGTTTAATTTGAATTAAGTTTAAATTAAAATTGTTAGCCTAATTTAACAATAAATATTGAAACTCATTGAGAGCAAGCATTCGAATTAGTAGATTTAATGAGTTTATTATCAAAATAAAAAATAAATAAATAAATTGAATATTGAAACTCAACCTAAAAATAACCTGACTTTATGGTATGCTATACATATAATATAACTCTACTTGAATATTGTATATCCAACCTGTAAATAACCTGGCTTTTTATGGACTTTATTTGGACCCCATTTAAATGCATCCTTATTTAACTCACAGTTTGACTATTTTTTATTTTTTTAAATCATGAAAAAAAATTCACACTCACTTTTATTTCTAATTTTTATTTATACTCTCCACCTTCTACTTAAGTAGAAGATAGAAAAGATATTAAAACTCCTTATTCCAAAGGAAATGTAAGAATGTTTTTTTTTTTGAAATGTAAAAGTAAATTTTGAAGGATAGTTATGCCTTTTAAATTTTAAGTAAAAATAACTAAAGTGCAAGTGGAGAAAATTGTGGTGTGAATATTATTATTTTGTCTTTAAATGTAGTGGTGGGTTCATCTAATAAATGATTCAACGATTAAGAAATCCCGACTACGAAACTCTAATATTATAGAATGTCTCTTACCATTGATTAACAGGTCTACGCTCAAGATTGGAGGATTGTGTAGATAGGGTGTGATACATAACATTCTATGATTTATAGACCTGATAAGCATCATGTGGGTCCACCTCTCTCATCTTAGTCATCTACTTCATGTTCAAGAATTTATATGTGGGGAAGAAAATGATCAGCTGTCTAGACCTCCAATTATTTATAGCAATATATATATACACACACACACACACACACACACACACACACACACACACATCTAACATCTCTTCGTTAAGAAGAAACTTGCAATTTTATTTTTATTTTTTATTTATTAATAGCTTGGAGTCTGCACCTTACACTTACAATATTGATATTTATTATAAAAATAATAATTTAAATTATGAATATTTACACTGAGTTAGCACTAGTGTCAATACAGGTACATAGAATTGAAATGAGTTTTATTTGATTTTCTTAAGGCTTTCTCACATTTATATATGAAGGTGTTGAGAAATTATGGAGGACTAGATGAGGGATTAATCTTAAGGTGCAGTAAAAAAAATACTTAAATTTTGGTGTCTCATAATATACTAATTTTAGAATCGATTTCTTTTGAAGTGTAAATAATTTTTCAAGAGTCACGCTCGCGGATATAGTTTGAACTTTACTCGATTTTTGTGAAGAGGACGCATTGCACGATTCGTGGAAATATTTAAAAAATAAAAATAAAAAACTAAATGAGGGTAGTAGAGGTAAGTATTTTGCTTGGTGGGCAGGTGAGAAATTATTAAGTAGTTTTGTTACCATCACCAAAACAAACTTAACTACCATTTTTGTCATCCCATCAAAGTCTAAACCACATTATGATTCTCTGACTTCAATTATAAGAATGGTCTCTAATACTATAATTGTACTCATTGAGTTAAAAACAGAAAAAATCAACAATATATTATTATCACTATAACCATCAAATACTAAATTATTAGTTGACATCTATGATAAACAAATCACTACAAAGTCATAGATGATAGATAATGGGGAAGCAAATTAAGGACATGTTCTAACAATTGTCACTTCAATTTCCTATAGGTTTGGTACATAGGTCACCCCAACCCCCCCAACTACAGAAGCACCCCAAGCTTCTTAGTGGCTAAAGAATATGATATCCCTCTTTCCACTCTAATTACCAAATACAACTCTTTCTAATTTCTCATTATTGGCAAGTACAAAAAAAAACTCATGTGAAATCTCTTATCTTTTGTTCTTTTTTTGAACTTCTCAAATATAATTTATCACTTAAAAAAGCCTTTCCCAAATTTCGACACCAAAACATGTCTGGCCGGAGAAATTTTGATCTACGCAATCCTACTTTTACATGAAAATATGCTATTTTTTTATTTTTGAATTTAATGTTTAAAACTCATAACCTCTAAATTACAATGAAACAATCTTACTGTTATTACCAAAGTCCACCCTCTATTATAACTTCTTACTTCTCTTTCACGTTTCAAGTCTTATTTGAACAAAACGAGTTTTCTTTTATAATGTCCCGTTTAAATATTTCTAAGCAAATATCAATTCTTATATATGTGTTGTGATTTTTGATATGCCCTTTTCCATTTGTCCACTCTAATTACCAAATCCAACTTTCTAATTTCTCAATATTGGCAAAAACAAAAGATTCATGTGAAATCTTTCATCTTTTCTTCCTCTTTTAAAGTTCTCGCTTCTCGAGTATAACTTAACACTTAAAAAAATCATTACCCAAACTTCTGACACTACAACAAGTTTCGGGAGAGTTTGATGTACTCAATCTTACTTTTATTTGAAGAGACGATTTTTTTTTTTTTTTAAACCTGATATATGTTTAAAACTCATGACCTCTAGATCACAATAAAGTAACCTTACCGTTACTATCAAAATCCACCTCTATTGTAACTTCTTACTTGTCTTCCATGTATCAAGTCTTATCCGAGCAAAGTAAGTTTTCTTTTGGAATGTCTCGTTTAAATTTTTTAACTTAGGCCTCATTTTTGTACTGAATCAGTCTGCATATCAACAATTCTACCAAAGAAGAGGTAGCATGGGTTGTATATCTGTAATTTTGTATTATTAACATTGAAAATAATGCTAGGACAGGATAAAAATAGATGTTTGATACATACCAAATTGGTGGCCATAAATTTGACAATTAAGGTTAGCCTATATAGCCTATATATGAGTATGCATCCAATTTCCTAAAGAAAAGGAAATTTGAAAAGACCAAGACAGGTTTATGTCACAATTCCGTGCCCACCTCCCATTTTATATTTTTTTATTGTCAAACGTTCCAATCTTGAATCTTTATAAATTTATTGATTGGAAAGTGATAAAAATTTTGATCCGTTTTTATTAACGACATATATATCGATGGTTAAACTAAACACTATAAAATGGGAGAGATTATATTTTTATTAATTATTGTATAAGAATTATGTGAGACGACTCATCATCCCCTCACATTATTTGAATTCGACCTCTCCGTGAAAATAGAAGCTTGATCAATATTGAACAACCAATACCAAAAATATCGGGTCTCATCAAACTCCGGCACCGTTACTATGAGGAAAATGACATTTAGAATCATTATGTAGGTTTTGTTGTACAATTTGTGTGCCAAGTTTGGTTTATATTTATTTAAAAAATGGGTACATCATTAGGCCAGATGGTACGATCTTCTTTAAAGGGAGTTTTGAGAATTCGAGCATTATTATTAGGAACAATATTATGAACTCGGATTCGCGTCTCTTGATAAAAATAAAGATAAAAAAATTCAAAGAATATGTTGTAGTTCAGGACCCATCATCTACTGAACACAATATCAAAGGATTGATAAGTCGGTAAGACTGAGAAGACACCACAACTTTTGTGTCCATCAACCACAAGCAGGTAAATGAACTGAGAGCAGTATAATTTGCTCCTTTCACATGGATCGGTTAAAGATCAGACTTTGCATCACTCGTTAGATATGATATTTCATAAAAAGTTTTTCTATTTAAATTGATTTTATTTTTATACTTTATTAAAAATTTATCTTTATCTTTAGTCTTAATAACTTATCCATCATCATTATTCTTGTCTTTATTCCGTACAATTCGAGTAGTATTAATAACCGTGTTTTGGCAATTAGAATTCAAGATTTTCTTATACCTGTGATTATCCAAAAGCTTGCAGGAATCTTCCCATACCAACCATTAAGATCCCCCAACAAAACATGGCATGTGTCATGTCTCTTCACATGTTTTTTTAACCCCTTTATGATGAGGCCCATTACAAGCATCAAAACATGACAGAAACAAATTCGATTCACTCATGAAACTCAAATTTGATTCAATGCATTTATAGATGTATCAAGAGAGTTTGAGCACAGACCTGGTTCAATGAACCTCACTCGTCCAACTTGAACTGACACTGCCAAAGAAAGAAAATATCTGGGAAAAAAAAAATTCCAAATTAGTTGGGTGCCACATCTCATTAAAATTTGTAATATAAACAATTAATTAATAAAAAAAACATTCATAATTTACATACGATGACTCATTCAAATATTTATGTGAATAAGGATGACCCATTCAAATATTTATGTGAATAAGAAATCACGTAATATTTAACGTCATAATAATTTATAAATGTCAAGTTAATTAAACAATCCAATTTATTTTATTAAAAAAAGAACTCGTAATTACTTGTCATTCTCTATAATTTAGAGAATAAATACACATTATTATTATTATTACTCTTTTTCTTTTTCTTTTTCTTTTTCTTTTTTTTTTTTGGGTTTACAACCTCCTACGAGTCTTAGTGTCCTAAGGTCTCACCCAAAATTTCCTAAGGTCTCACCCAAAATTTCCTTCACACAATTCATCTTTCGTTTTCATTCACAGAGGCCCCAGACATTGAACTTTTTTTGCCTGTACATCTCAGGTACTCATTCCGTACAGTAAAGCCTAAGGTACACAGCAACCATTATATTTTTTGGAAAATTGTGGGACCCATATATGTACATGCTTATAAAAAAAGTCAAATGTAGGTGACATTAGCTATACCCACCATCAACATTTCATTGATTCACACTCTGTTTGTTTCCTTGCAATTTCATGATCAAACCGGGGGCCATCACCCTGCAAATCATGTGAATAAGACCAAGATTTGGATGATTTGAATGCTGCTGGGGTCTATCAAAGATTTACAACTCACCCAATATCTCAATCTCTATCAATGGTAATGGTCATGTCCTAACTAGGTTTTTCTGATTCAGTTTCATTATTGTTAAAGTCGATTTGTTGAAACATCTTATGAAACTAGACTACAGAATTTGAATCTTCTCACCCTGCAAATCATGTGAATAAGACCAAGATTTGGATGCTGCTGGGGTCTATCAAAGATTTACAACAATCATATATGGGCTCACCCAATATCTCAATCTCTATCAATGGGAATGGTCATGTCGTAACTAAGTTTTTCTGATTCAGTTTCATTGTTGTAAAAGTCGATTTGTTGGAACGTCTGATAAAACTAAGCTACATAACCTGAATCTTCTCATTTTCATGTTCATAGACGATTTAGAATTTGTCGCGTGCATCAAAATGACATAGTTTTGATACATAAACACGAACCTCGACAGCGTATTTATATGGGACTTCATGCCTGTGCATCAAAACGGCACAGGACAGTAAGGGATCCTATCTCAAATCTGTAAGTTTAGCATTGACCTGGACTTCCTACTTTCATTTCCCTCTTCCTCTACTTCTTCAACCAAGAAGGGAAAAAAAAAGAAGGAGAAATGACGATCTTCTTGGTTTTATTGTTAAAAACAATTTAACTTAGAAAACGGAAATTGTTTAGAACTATAAAAGACACTCTAACCGAGTTTTGAGAATACAGTTTTCAAAAATCGTGAGACCAAAGAAAATTTTGTGCAGTTTTCTAATTTTCAATTCTCTAAAAACGTAAAAAAAAATTCTAGAAAACCTAAACCGACTCGAAACTCTTAACTTTCCTAAAGATACATTTTCTATTCCTTCTACCCTGCCTCTAAATTTCAATCACAGACAATAAGGTAAGATTGAACATTTGACTGAACACTAAGATGAATCCCTACAAGCTCACTCAAGGCACCATTGCCACGTAGGTTGGAAGAGTAGAATGTGAGTAACAACATACTAAAGGGACAAAGGCACTAAAGAATTGTCCTTGAAATAGGGCGCACTCACTCTCCTCATCATAAGGGTATTAGTGCAACAGACTTTCTGGCAGTAACACGCCCATAATCGATACCCCTCTCGACTTCCTTGTAAGCATGTACTAACAGATACAGAGAAAATATATTCTAGTTGTTGATAGAGTTAATGAACAACATTCACCGTGTCAATCTTTTTCTTTTTTTCCCCCAACTTTCTGTGATAAGAGGTAAAAATTTGGAGTTTAAAGCAGTCCATTGATGAAAGCACACAGCAATCACTGATTAACCCATGTGTGCCACACGAGGGTCCCAAAGAGTATTACTCCTATTAGGATTTTATTAATATATATCCTTTACCAGTGGTTTGTCATTCAAACAAAATACAGAAAACTGGTTTCTCCCAGCCAAATAGGTATTTTGCACATTTTTCTGATTTTCAGTTTTCAGAAAACCGAATACTAACCATGCAGGCTTATGTCTGATCTATTGCTTTAAGTAACTGAAGAATCAAATGAAGTAGGCAAGAGAAAGACAAGGAAGTCCACTAAATGGCCATGCAAGACTAAGTATAATAGTGTCCAGGACCACACGGTGGTGCTCGGCCCTTTTTTCAGGGAGTGGCAAGCTGGTTGGTGGCTAGCACCTAGCAAACAAAGATGGTATTCTAGCTTCTAGGAAGACTTGAAACTAGATTAAGGGTACAACATCCACCAGATTTCACCACTAGAATGGTATTTTTACTAAAGAAACCAATGCCGGTTTCACAACGTGCTACCCAGAAACAATAAGCAACCTAAGCCAACGAAAATCAGTTCTCTCTTCTCCTCTTTGCAAGAGAATTTTTTTGCTAAACATCAATTGCTTCTACAACATGAAACAACTACATATGCATAAACATAGAAAAAGATTGCAATAGTATCCAAATAAACGATCACCTAATAAGATGGAGGAGACTTCAAATAAGCAAATTGAAGAGCAAAGCACTTGTTGGACACATCAGAATTATCAGGTGCCTACTATTAAGGAAGTCAACTTCACAAGGGCATTCAGCAAAAAATATAACCTGTACGCCAAGTGTCTACTGAAAGAAGTGAGTCGAAACAAAATATATGAGATTATCTTCAAGAAAATAGCATACAAGTAAGTTCTATAGTCAATCTGAGAAAATTTATGTATAATACAACGAAATATATACACTCCAGAGCACTCTGAAACCTGATTTTACAAAGAATAAATGCAGCCCATATTGTTGCAGTAAAACTTGACATTATATACAAGATATGAGAGTTCAAAATCTGACTCTATGGGATAAAGGCAAGGATGATGATGATGATATAAGAGTTCAACAGCAAGATTCGACTGAACTATACAGTGAAGAGAGCCAAAATCTGACTTAACAAAATCACGCTTTCAACCATGACGTTTCAAGGGCTAACATCAAGAGCCAAGAGTACCATCCAAAAGCAAGCAAACCTGAACATCAGGGAAAAGAAATTGCCTTTTAGGGGGTGAAGTGTAGAGTTCAAGCAATTCAGGTGAGATTTAACAAAAGAGAGATGATATTCGCACTCCAAAAAAAAAAAAGCTTCACTCACTCCACTTCCTATTATGCCTCTCTTATCATAGAAGGGAGTGGAGTGCATGAGTCTGGCCTCCTTAACAAAATTATGATATCAATAACAGGATGAAAGAACTGGCATATATAGTTCCAATAGATGACAATAATGACTGAGAATATATTACAGTACTGCATAAAAGGGGTACACTACCGAGTTAAAATAAATCATTCTGTCCATTCATAAGGAGCACGATCAACAACCAAATAATCTCCACGGATATCCTTAGCAACCCGAATATCATTGTCTATATATACAGATTCAAACCTGCATAAATTGGAAATTTCATGATTATTATCAATCAAAGAGTAAAGCATACATGCCAATATCTCAGAAATTAGGGGAAGACTGCTACAATTCAAAGCTTCAGAACTTGTATCCAACAAGATAATTAGCTAGTGCCAAGCAAGAAACTGCTAGAAAGAAAAAAGTTAACTGTTAAGGTTAGCTTGATTTTCAGAAACAGTGGAGAAAGAAGGAGGGGGAAAGGGACTTCCCTCGTAATTTTTCTACTCAACTCAACAAAGTCTTTTACGTACTATTTGGAGTCGGCTGACCTAAACAGTTACTTTTTAAGGCCAAAACCCCAGTTTTACCATATGCTATTGTTTTTTCTCAAAGTATCTCAGATCAGGTTAGTTTTGATCTTCCTCTTCTCCAGCATTACACTCAGTAAGGACTATGTCACTTTTCATGACCAGTATGGTTATTGGTCATCGTTGCACACAGCCAACCTATCCATATCTGTTTCCTCTCATTTACATATCCAACATGTGCTATTTCCACCATCATACAAATGTGTGTTCATTTCTAAACGAGGACTGCATTAGGAGCTACTGTTGAGCTTATTCAATTAAATATTTTCAAATTTTTATAAGAAAATAAATAATTGGATTTTCAACCAGATTGATTTGCAAAATGTAGATATATTCTTTACCCAAAAAATATATAATAATGTAATGAATTATGATAGAAGCATTGCCATTTATCCTGTCCAAGTATAAGGAGCACAATCAACAACTAAATAGTCTCCCGGCCATCCTTCACAACTCGAGTCTCATCACCAAGAACCAAAATGCACTTGATTCCAACCACAAAGCCCCATAACAAATAAATAAACAACAAACTAGCACATCCTGAATCCCTAATTACTTCAGAGAGATAGAGAGATATGGAGGAATTTAAAAAGAAAAACAGCAAAGGTTGCAGCTGCAGCAACAACAAAAAAATATTATCATTGCAGAATGCAGACTATGAGCACAAAAATAAATAAAAAAATGAATTCATGGTAAAAAACATTGCATATTATATATGCCATTTTAACATGATATAATTATAATATACTAATAAGGATGACAACCTCCACACACCCCCTCCCCCCCCCCCCCCCCCCCCCCCCAAAAGAAAAATAAATAAATTAAAAAAATGAAAGATGATGTTCAAGTACAATACATATCCAACAGAAAGGCAGAATAGCCGTCAGTTGACTAGCAAGAAAACAACGTAACAGGTAGTACTCCAGGGCAGAGAGGCTTTTTTGAGAGTGAAGTGTTGAGTTCAAACAATTCAAGTGAGAATATATTTGGAAAATTTAACAAAAGGGATACAATATTCTCAAAAATAAAAATAAAAAATCTCACTCCACTTTCTCTCATAAAAGGAAGTAAAGTGCATGATGCCCTTTTTTTGAATGTGCATTGTCTCCTTAACAAAATTGCAATATCAATAAGAAGATGATGGAAGGGAAAGACTACCCAAGTTAAAATAAATCATTCTGTCCATTCATAGGGAGCACGATCAACAACTAAATAATCTCCACGGATATCCTTTACAACCCGAATATCATTGTCTAGGTATACAGATTCGAACCTGCATAAATTGGAAATTTCATGTTTACTATCAATTAGAAAGGAAAGCAAATATGTCATATGTCTCAGAAAACCAGGGAAAGACTGCTACAATTCAAAAAGTTTAAGAACTTGTCATCCAACAATGTAATTATAGCTAATGACAAGAAAGAAAGTACTAGAAATAAGTTATGGTTTGCAAAAGTGATCGAGAAATATTTGGGGGGACGGGAGACTTCCCTTGTAATCTTTCCACTCTACTCAACAGAGTTTTTCCTGCCTTTTGGGATCAACTACGTGAATGCCGCTCCAACACTTGTTTAAGGCCGAGTATCAAAAAAAAAAATCTGTTTTAAAGCACAACGTCAGTTCTCTATCGTATCTTTCCTAACTGGCTCACCCCATGTTAGTTTTGATCTTCCTCTTACCCTAACATTACACTCAATAAAGGTCATGTCACTTGCCATAGTTATTTACCCTAAAGATAAACTAATGTAATGAAGTACGATAGAAGTTTGCTCTTTTTATCTCCGAACACAAAACAACTACTTAGTATCCCTGGACATCCTAATATTATCATGGGCACTTAAATAAGAAAAAAATGAATCTATGGTAAAAAAACACATTACATACTAAATAAGCTAATTTAACATGAGATAATATAAATACTAATAAGCACACAAATGAAAAGAAAATGAAATATGATGTTCAAGTACAGTGTTTATCCAACTGAAAGACAGAACAGATGTCACTTGGATAGTGAGAAAAGACATGACAGGTAAGTACTCCATGGTACATATGGCCCAATAATAAGAAAAATTGCCAAATTGGGATCCTTCTTCCAACCTGGAAAACAGCCAACTATAGTGTGATATTCTTTAGTAAATACTTCAACATCAACCAAAGGGTGAAATAACACTCTGCACTGCAATAAGACTTCATCAACTTCAAGTATACATGATTGTATGTATATAAATTGAGCTCTCTTAAATGAAATAATGAAATGAGCAATACCAGAAATAGTTATTCTGAAATTCTGACTCACTAAACATATAGAGAGAATACACAGCAGTAATAGAAAGAAACAAATGCCAGTGTTCTCAATAAGTGAGCAAGAGGATTCAAAGACCAAAAATCAACAACCAAATGAAAATGACCAAAGAAGCACTTGGCACAGTACATCGAACAAAGTATGATCAAGACTGACTTTAAAAAATAATAAATAAATAAACAATCACCACCAAATATTAACTTAATCAACATGAAGAAAAAATCAAGCACTCACCACCCCTGCCCAAATGGTGGCAATGGAATCTCCCAATTCTCCCCTCGTAGAACTGCACTAGTAAATCTACAAACAACCCACAATACAATTAATAGAAGAACACTATTAGATCTTCAAATCTTTAACCAACACACAAATTATTATTACCCCAATTTTCAACCCAGTGCATGAAAGGCTCTAGGGTCCGAGGAGGGTCAAATGTACAAGGCCTTACCTCGGTATATGGAGAGGTTGTTTCCCAGGGAGGGTGAACCTTGGCGCAATGGTAAGGTGGTTCCAAGGCTCGCCCTCCCCAATTTGCAACCCAACATCCAAATATTATTAAATTTCTCAGATTTTTTAAAAATGCTCAAACTATGCAACTAATCATATAACAAGAACACTTTCTTTTCTTTTCTTTTTTGATAAGTATAACAATAACACATTTTTCTTGTAATACTTACACTAGCAAAGTTATAAACCATAAAATAAAGCATGTAAACATTAAAAATACCTGAAATTCACTCTCTGAGACGAAGCAATTTCGATACTTGACCGAACAAAGAAAACCCCATGTGGGGGAAATGTGATGACGTTGTTCAGACGACGCTCTTCAACGTCAATGACCTGTAACACGTCGCCGGCTTGTGTCCCGAAGAGAGAGGCGTTCTTGATGATGAAAAGCTGTTCTTTCTCCGTTGTCCATAGCAACCTCCACGTGCCGGAGAGTGAAGAGCCGGTGGTGACCGAATCGCTGCCCACAACGGCCATGGCGTCAATGGCTTCGACGATTTCAGAGAGCATTCGAGGGTTGTTCTGGGTTTTGAGGCCTCGGTCTTGGTCGGAGATGAGGTCGAGGAGGATGCGTTTGGCTGTGAGGGACTGGTCGGTGAGGGACGATCGGGCGAGTGTAGGGGCTCTGCATTTTGTGGTTTTTGGAGAGAGAGGGCTAGGGTTTGGCCAGTTTGGGGATTTGAAGTGGGTGGTGGTGAGGAGGGAAATGGCGGGAAAGAAATGGCATGTGGCCATGGAACTATATATGACAGTGTGTGACTGTGTGTAAATTGGTCTGGATAAGAGGCTTGGCTAAAGAAAAGGGCGGTCGGGATCTTGACGATGGTCCGTCCAAGAAGGGTGGGGGACGTGCGGTGTACGTGTAATTTATTTATTTTTCTCTCAATGTGGTTTTGGATTTATTTCTGATTTAACAACCCTTTTTTTTTTTTTTTTTTTTAAGGTGATTTATGGACTTTTTTCCTATCATAGAACTATTATCCATTTTTAATTACTCATTATTGTTTGCCCTGATAAAATTGAAAAAAATAATAAAAAATATATTTTTAAATGAGAAGTTCTGAATATGTATTTGGCTTTTATGTCTTATTTCTTAAGATTTTATCCTATTTTAAAAAATATCAGCATTGAGTTACAAAACACATTCAATCAGTTCAAAACTAAAAAATGTAAATCATAGGAACATCTTCTTTATATTACAGTGATTTTCACGCCTGGAACGGATCATCTCCAAGGAAAGTTCACTCCAAACATATATAGTATTAATCCTACTACTACTAAAGCGCCACATCGACAACTTATTTGACTACTAAATACGGTATCGTATGGACTGATGAGCTGATTTTCCATCCAACTTTCATATTAGGAAGTAGTTTCCTTTCTACAATTGAATTCCAATCTTGATGATTGAAAAAATCGAAAAAGAAATTTTCAAAACAGTAAGAAAATGCCATAACATTCAGGGGCAGAGCCAGGATTTGAAAGTAAGGGGGGCAAAAGAAAATTTTCAAGTAAAGGATTTGCTGGGGAAAAAAAAAAAATTCAAGTAGAGAACGGTTTAGATTATAAACATACAGATCTACTTTTTCACTTCAAAATTGTGTTCAAAAGAGTGAAGTTTAAGTATCTATGTTACTTGATACCAAGTTGAGATTTGGGAGGAAACTTTAATTGTTTAGTTTGAACATTCAAATTGTTCACGGGTTCTGCTGATTGAGAAAAGAAGAGTTCAAGGTAACAATGTATTTGGATTTGCAACAATGTGTTTGGATTGAGCTGGGCTGAATGTTTTATTATGGATGGGCTGGGCTGAATGTTTTATTATGGATGGGTTGAATGGCTGATAAGAAAATGAAGAGTAGTGCATGGGCTTAATAGTACAAAAATGTGTTTGGATTGGGCTGGGCGGAATGTTTTATAATGGATGGTTTGAATAGTAGTACATGGACTTAATAGTACTAATTTTTTTTTTTTTTTAAATTGGACCTAAGCTATAGCCCAGGTTAGCCCATTCATAGCTCCGTCCTTGGTAACATTGTCTTTTAGTTTATTCAGTAGTCAAATAAGTTGTTGATGTGGTGCTTTAGTAGTCGTAGGATTAATACATGATACTTTGAGAGGATCCGTTCTCAGGGGGATTTTGTCATCCTTAGTTGTGGCTCTTGTTTTTTTGTCACAAGACTTAAGACATGAATTGAAATGAGGGTTAGGGTTTTCTCTTGTGTGTAATACATCATAGTATGTAAGGGTAATTTAATAAATTTATAGTATATTCGGGCTGGATCAAGGCAACCCTCCCCCAAAACCACCCTAAAACCTGCCGAGTTTTTCAAAGCAGCACTGTCCCTGTCTCCATTTACATAACCGGTTCCCTAAAGCCGCTTCAAATGGGGCAGGGCGGGGATTTTTGCCATCTCTATCTTATTTAGGCATGGCAAAACACTCCGCTCCATTTTAAATAATTTTGGGGTCGTTTTAGGGTTTTGGTTGGGAATGGTTTTTAGGAGTGAAAACCCATGTTGGTGCAGGGTAAGGATTCGGAAGGTCGCCCATTCGCCCTGCCCCAACCCCATTTATATTGAATTTTTATCTCATTTTACCCTTAATATATTTTGGTTTTAAATAATGTTTGCTTGATTTATATTTTTAAATATGATTTTAAAATTTTGAGTAAGAAAATGAGGGGAAATTTTAACTAGAAGTTTAGAAGCTCCGTAGGGACAGGGAAAGGCCTTTGCCCTAATTTAGGGCGCAACTCGGGTCCCTAGTCGCCCCGGCCCAATCCCATTTATATTGAAATTTTATCTCATCTTACCCTTAATATATTTTGGTTTGAAATAATGTTTGCTTGATTTATACTTTTAAATATGATTTTAAAAATTTGAGTAAGAAAATGAGGAGAAATTTTGACTTGAAGTTTAAAGGCTCCGTAGGGACAGGGAAAGGCCTTTGCCCTAAGTTAGGGCGTAACTCGGGCGAGCCTAACACCAATCAACTCAAGCCAACTTTGATTTTCTTGACCTTGGAATATGTAAATTGCAATTTTGTTCCGGAGATGAAATATAGCAACCTAATATCATTTTGAGCCAAGCTCGGGTTACTATGTCGAATAACTTTAAACCTTACCCGAGCCCATCCAGAATTATAAAACCTAACGAACCCATCCAGAATTATAAAACCCTACGAACCCCTCTTGATGAACATGATATATATTTGTGTTAGTTGCACGTGATTGGTTATTTAGTGCGTGGACTCAACATCCTAAATAAGATGATTCATAACTATCAGTCTATAGCGGTTCAGTTGATTTTAAATTATTTAATTTGTTATCACAACAACGCGAATTATAACACAAAATAACAAACTCGAGTTGAAAGTTCAAATTTAACCCAAAATTTCAACACGAGTTGCAAGCCCAAATTAAACTTGATCTTTAAAAACAAAAGATGAGTCAGGTTCAAATTGTTGGTCAAGTTGGGTTGAATTATGGTTAAATTATTTAGATATATTGAGTTGAGCCACAATTGAGCCTCCAATTTCGTCCGAGTTGCACCCCCATCTCAAACCTACCTCATTACTATCATTGTCTAATAAAACCGAGCTTTATTCCATCCCAACTCTTTCCCTCCTATTTTCTTTTTTCCAATAGAGATGTAAAAATGTTATTTGATATCTCAAGTAGCATTTATAAACTAACACACAATAACCGTTTAGGGTAAAAGTACAAAAGCTATTCCATGTTAATGATGTCCTCCAAAAATTATCAAAAGGTAATTCATAATGATTCTTATAAAATGGGAGGACTCTGTAATTATGACAATAGGAGGTGGAGTGTAATTTAATCAAAAACAAAATTGTCCCGATAGAAGCTCAAACGACGTCGCAGCATACTTTGAATGAAAAACCTTCGAAACCCTCTCATATACGCACACAGTAGCACTCTGCAATTGTTTGTTCCTCTCGCTTCCAAGCTTTTCTCTTAACATTCCAGAGGGAGCATACATAGCAGTAGTTCGTAAACTCACCAACCTCTGAACTTTTTTATCTCAGAGAGAGAGAAGCAAGTACTCACCGTCAGAGCTGATCTAGGGTTTTCTACATCCCTATATTTCTCTCTTGATTCAATCGAAAATGGCGATGACGGCACAATCTCCTTTTATTTTAGGGGAACGCCAGTCGGGGCAGGACGTTCGTACTCAAAACAGTAATATCCTTCTCTCTCTACACATATGCACACTAACAAACACAAGTTTGTATGATAATTTCTTACTGATTTGTTCGTCTTGATATGAACAGTTGTGGCGTGTCAAGCTGTTGCCAATATTGTGAAATCTTCACTTGGACCTGTTGGTCTCGATAAGGTCACTCTCTCACACTCAAATTAAAGCTGTCTATTTTAACATGATAATTTGATTGGTGTTATAGTTATATATGTTGATCTTTTAAATTGTTTTCATGTTTTTTCGATCTATCTAGAGAGAGATTTGATACTGACAAAATGTGTTTGTATGTGTGCGTTTGAAATCACACACAGTGATATTGCGCAACTCAGTAATGAAGTCCCATGACGATTCCTCTTGCTATTGTGATTCAATTTTGTAGACCTTAAAGTAATTAATGTTTATTATCAATGATTAGGCTGAAAATAAGCATAAAACTATAAGAGTTAATGTTAGCATCATGCATAAATAACATATAGCTTTCATTTTTTAAAGGTAAATTATATAAAATGGTTATTTTATCATACTTTATGAGATATAATATAGGTAGCTGGGAAATAGGATGTCCTAAAAGAAGTACGGTAGCAATGTGGATGTTGAGATTTATGTATGGTAAGATAAGAAATAATGAGATTAGAAATGATTACATTCATGAGACAATTGAACTAACACCCGTTAGACTTAAGATATAATATAGGTAGCTGGGAAATAGGATGTCCTAAAAGGAGTACGGTCACGTGCACGAAGATTGTGGTCCACATTCATAGTGTTGGGGGAAGGAGAAGACTAACATTAACAAGAGTTGATATGGTAATGAAAAAATGACACAATATGTGGTTTAACTAGAATGGAGAAACAAGAATTATGTATAGATCCCAGTTGGTTGGAATGGTACCTTCTTCAGTTGAGCCACTCTATTTTTTGTAGAACTAAAATTAGTGGAGTGATTGGATATAATTTGAAAGTATAACCTTGCGCTCTATGTTGTTTAAATTTTCTTTTGCATTCTTTATTCTTGCTTTGTATCTTTTAAGTATGTATGTCATATTCCAAGAGTCGGGTTGGAATAGTTCAAAAGTTGTGCATGAAAATATCAATTTGTTTAATGCGAAGAATTGGTTTGGTGTAGTTTGAAGGAGTTATAACAATATTGGAATTCACTATTAGAGATAATTGAATTAAAAAGGTAATAAATTTTAACTGCATCAAAATGTAACAGTTTTGGTTTGAACTCTGATTGGCATTGAGGGCTTTTCATTTATCAGAGAGGGAATGTTGAACATTCCCAAAACATTGAATCTGCATTAGTGCAACTCGGCATACATATGTTTGGTAAAGTGCTAAAGTGTAAGGGTTCATCAACATGCATGTCCAAAATCCAATTCTTGTGTTTGTGATACTTCCTTACACTGTTAGGTCCTTCTTTTCTTCCTTTTCAATAGGAAGAAGAGCTTCTCTAGAGCCAACACACATTTACACGAAGATCTAACATATTGTAGGGTCATGGTGTATTTTACACTTCAATACATTTAACCTATATTACATGGACTCGGGTACGTGTGTTGGGTATATGGGTATGTATCCACGTGTTAGACGTGTCAAATCCTCAAACAGAAGGACAAATGGGCACTGCTAAATATTCATTTTATTTAATATTTCTATCTTATTTTAAAAGTAAAATAATGTTTTTATGTAACATAGTGACCAATATAGGCATTTCACTTATTTGAAGTATTAATATAATAAAATGGAATTATTTGATATATTCTTTAGGTGTGTGTCCAACCAAAGGTGTTGGACGCATATCCCATCCCATACCCATGTCCGAATAATGTGTGTCGGACACGGGTTCTTCACCTACTTTGAAAGAGTCTATGTGACATAGCACTTAACTTTTCCCTATGGTGAACTGGACACGGAAACTTAAAAAATGGTGATTTAACCTGAAAATGTTGAAGAAAATTGCAGTGGCCTACTTGTGATCCACTTTAGAAGTTCAAGACGTACATCCTTCTAGAATTGGGCCAACTCAGTACAAGTTGTTGAATTACATATAAATTATAAAAGTGCATGTGAACCTATGAGTTTGGTTTTGGTTGTGTACCCACTGCTTATTAAATGGGAAATTAGCAGCAACAATGTTTGAGCAGTCCACTTGTTAGGCATAGCTTATGTAGTCACTGGAGACATACCTTTTGGAATTTCAAAAAAACAAAAAAAAGAAAAAGAAAAAGAAGTTATTTCTTGTGTGAGCTTTTTAGATTATTTTATAGATTGTTCCTGTTTTTCGATTGGATGGTTTCATCTGACCTCACATCATGGTGCTGTTTTGGTATTTCAGATGCTTGTTGATGATATTGGTGATGTAACAATTACTAATGATGGTGCTACAATTCTCAAGATGTTAGAAGTTGAGCACCCAGCTGCCAAGGTGGACAAATGAAGTCTTTTTCTGCTCATATGGTTTTACTACGTGTATTTATTGTAGAACTGGAGCTTTTCGTTGTGCATTCATATTGTTTTTTGCTCCTCTTTTCCTGATTCTTCTAGGTACTTGTCGAGTTGGCTGAGCTTCAAGACCGAGAAGTTGGAGATGGGACAACTTCAGTGGTCATTATAGCTGCAGAGTTGCTTAAGGTTATATCCTCCTACTGCATTATCTTTTGAAATGACTTTTTGGTCCATATGAGATTTTTTAGATTCTATTAGTATTGTGGATGATTTTATTGTTAATATATGCAGAGAGCAAATGATCTTGTGAGAAATAAGATCCACCCAACGTCTATAATCAGTGGATACAGAGTAAGTACTTGTTTCTTAGATTTGTTTTCACTTATTTTTATGACCATACTTGTCTTTGTAGATTTTGTAAGTTACTATATGAGGCATACCTGAGATTGCAAATATGAGCTTGCACCATGGTCTTTTATTTTGAATTTTGTCTTCTTCTTTTTTCATTCCCTTACATGCATGCAAGTTGTTATCATTGTATTCTAATTTATTTTATGTTTTTGTCAGCTTGCTATGAGGGAAGCATGCAAATATGTTGATGAAAAATTGGCTGTTAAGGTAATGGTCTTTTGCTAAGTTGAGATTTGAGAAGAAGTCAAAAAGTTGATGTATCTAAGTATCTGATTGAAAGTTATGTATATGAGAATTTGAAGTACTATAGTTTGATGCCTTAGTTTCAAAATTGTACTATGACCTCCACTTGGCACATTGGTACCCATGGATTACATCAAATCTGATACAATTTTTGGTGGTCCATGTTGGAGATCTACTTAAAGGACTCGCCCTGTTTTGGATTCTACTTTCACTTATACTCGTTAACATTTTCTTGAATGGTTTGAAGAAGTTATCAACTACTGTAGTTTAATGGATCTCATTTAGTGGTTTTGAACTTCATGCCTCATGCTCTTGCTTGCATGTACTATAATGTAATGTTAACTGGGTCATTCTTTTGCCTTTTTCTAGGTTGAAAAGCTTGGTAAAGATTCTCTTGTGAACTGTGCCAAGACTTGCATGTCCTCGAAGTTAATAGCTGGTGACAGCAACTTCTTTGCAAATCTGGTATGCTAATTGGATGATATAGAATTTGAATTTGTTTCGGCCTCGGTAGTTTTATTTATTTATTTGTAAATGGATTATAATGCAAGTTAGCTTTAATAGCACACACTATTGTTGGAGAAGTCATCAGTCATCATATGTATGCTAGTAAATTCTAAAGTAGTTTGGAAGAAATGAGCGGTCTGATGCACTCATGCACCAAATATTTTCCATCAGCCCTTTTGTCTTTACCGAGTCTTTATTATCATCATTTTATTTAAAGTTCTTGGTTTTGTTTCATGCGGCTGTTCATAAACGATTGCATTTAATTTTGTTACAAAAATTTTGAATGCCTCGACTGAAGTTTTGGCGGTTATCTTCAGTTTTGTAAATAACCCCGAGGAGTTATTTCTACTTCGGAAATTTATTTGATTGAAGCTTAAAGCTTTACCTTCAAATAAAATAGTTACCCTGCATCTGAGTGCTCAATTGTACCCTGTATGCTGGAAATACGTAGATCAAACTTACAGTCCCCTGTATATTTAGAAAGTTTTAATTTTTCATCATGCAAGAGTTTCTATTCTGTTGTGGCTATCATTATGCATATAATGAATTCATTCTTTTCTTGAAGCATTATTAGTTTCCTTTGTGTGGAGAAATAAAATACACATTTTATTAATTTTCCAGGTAGTGGAAGCAGTACAAGCAGTAAAAATGACCAATGCGCGAGGAGAAATTAGATATCCAATCAAGGTCAGTTGTCACAGAAGGTTCTGTCTTTTGTTAACATAATATTCTAGTTTGAGCTTCTCTTTTTCAAATTAAATATAACAGTGGATGGTCTCTTTAATGGCTTTCATTTATATAATGATTATTATTTGTTATATTATAGATTGTCGTGAGACTTTAATTTCAGAATGCGATTCCCTTGTTACTCTTCAGGGAATTAATATTCTTAAAGCTCATGGTAAAAGTGCAAGAGAAAGCTACCTGTTGAATGGCTATGCTCTGAATACGGGCCGTGCTGCACAGGGAATGTCAACCAGAGTTTCCCCTGCAAGAATTGCTTGTCTTGATTTCAATCTTCAAAAGACAAAAATGCAAATGGGTGTTCAAGTATTAGTTTCTGATCCCCGGGAGCTTGAAAAGATTCGTCAAAGGTGACCAGTCTGTAAAAAATCATATTCTGTTAACATTTGTGTCATGAAATGATCTTGTCATACTTGGGGCAGAGTGCATGTCTCACCTTCTTACATTACATATCAAATACATTGCTATGGACTATCAACAATTTATATACATTCATACATGCATTAGTTTTCTTTTGAGAACTAAATATAGGATAGCAGGAATTGCAAAAATTGTCTAGATGGCATCATTTCCAGATTAATATACGTGTGTCTGTGTGTGTAATAAAATGTATAAATACTATTTGAAGAAGTCATGAGGGTATACATCAATGAGCAACTAAATGCTTGTCAAGCAACAGTTCTGGTAATCGTGCAATGATATTTCTAGAAGAAATATATCATATCATGCTGTTTGTTTATTTATTTACCTACCTTTATAGGCTCTTTTCCTTTTCTGTAGCAGTTTGGTATGATGCAGGACTAACTGTACTTGTTCTTTTACAGAGAAGCCGATATGACTAAAGAGCGTATTGAGAAACTTCTGAGAGCTGGAGCCAATGTTGTTTTGACTACAAAAGGGATTGATGATATGGCTCTCAAGGCAAGTTTTGAGTAGTTTTAGCGTTGCCATAGCAAGATTTTAATTCCCTGTCGTGGATTTATTGACTTGTATGGTATCTACCGGTAGTCTATCCTTCAACAGTTTAGATGCACATCTCAATCACATTGTGCGGCTATTGGTGTGGTCTCTATTTTTCTGCTCTAGCAAGCTTAAACCAAACTTGTTATCCAGGGCGACAAATAAATTGTTGAAGTATCTCATTTATCTACGTCTTCAGAAATGAATGAAAGAACTGTCTAAGCATCTTGTGTGATGGGACTTCACCTACATTTTGAGATACCTATCTGACCAGCCAAAGATAATATTCTATTTGTTGTGAACTAGGGACTTGTTGGTTTCTTCTTTGTGAGTCACACTTGTGTTGTATTCTTCCATCAAAGAGTGTCTGCGTTCCTATATCTCTATTACGTGTTGTTGGCTGTAGGTTTTTGTAGAGATTTTAAGTGTTCATGTCACATTCGCTTATTGTATTTGCAGTGGGCTCAGTCTGTCAAGTTATTGGGTTTATAGTTATCGTGGTTTTCTATAAGCTTATTAAAAGTTTGTTAAATGACATGGAATTCACTCTGTGACAATGTATTTCTTTTCTGAACTTGTTTGCTTGCTGAATGTTGTTTCAGTACTTTGTGGAGGCTGGTGCAATTGCTGTGCGACGTGTTCGGAAGGAGGATTTGCGCCACGTTGCCAAGGCTACTGGTGCAACCGTGGTATATATCTCTACTTGGCAAGTTGACATTTAGAATGATACAAATCTGATATGAATCTTAATTTTCTTTTAAATTAATTTCAAAGTTGATTATTGCATCATTTGTAGAAGAATGCAGTATGCACAATTTGTACAATTTTAAGATCAATGTGATGTGTGTGTGTGTGTGGAAGCATTGTGAACCTATCAAAAAGTTGAGTCCTAATATGACATATGATTACGAACAAAATACACAATATGAGGACAAATATGTATGAAAGTTCAAGGAAAGACATTGATTTATTTTTGAAAAGCTAAGCTAAAATGTATTCTATAATCGACTGGCTCTGCATTATAGAGTAAAAAATGATTGGAAAAGATCCATCTAGCAACCAAGTTGTCAAATGCCAATATCCCGTCCAAAAGAAGACAGATATAGAATTTTAGAAAGCATGCCGGTCGAATTGTCCATCTCTAACCCTGCTCTCAATATTCTCAATTTATTATATGATTCTGTATCGTACTTCATCCCGATGAACTTTGTTTTTATGATTTTATACAAGGCATAAAATAAGGATGACTTGTTGTACATCAAAATATCTGAAATGGAATTTGTGTGCGCTGTAAATCACTAAACTTTTGAGGAGAAAGAACCAAGAATCTGTAGCTGCATCTGTGTTGCTTTCAATAAGCTAACTCTTGCGAAGGTGATCTTTTAAAAACAGTATGCTGCTGTGCCTATATGTCTTATGTAGAGTTTATGGCAGGAAGGAGCGGCATAGGCATACTTTTGAGGATTTATGGTCTCCTATTGATAGGATCAATAAATTGATGTTGGGAACTTTCATGTGGGAGTTCTTCAGATACTTTGCGCACTTTTTTGTAGAATTTTTGGGCAATTTGTCTTACTCAGGAACCTAGGCTTGTGGTTCCTGTGTAACTATGCATTACATGGCTTGTTCCCCCCTCTTTTTATTTATGGTAGAATTTTCCAAAGTTAGAAGTCTGCATAAGCGCCTGCCAGATTCCAAAGTTAGATTTTTCTACCTAATCAAGATTGTTATGTTCCCATTAGTTTAATCAGTCAGGAATATATATGAAGGTTATTATAATTTATATTTATGTTTTAAGGGACTATTTATTAGAATTCATGACAATGATGAGGATACATTCATAGATTCTTTTCATTTTTTTGAAGTTGCCATGTTTTGTAGCATTAAAGTAATTTAAATGTATGCTTGCACTAACTGTTTAATAAAATATCAGTCTGAAGATTCTGAAGTAATAACCTTTCATATTCATTACATTGTCTTTTATATTTTATAGTTTCTCCTTTTTATTTTATACATATACACACATATTATATTAACACATCATCTTTTTGACTTGTAGTAGTTTAGCCTCATGTTATGATTGTTATTCATTTAACTTTTTATCATCCAATGCCAGCTACTTTAAATTTCAATTTTTGTGACAGGCTACACAGTTTTTCTCATTCTTATTCACTCTTAATATTCAGGTTTCAACATTTGCCGATATGGAAGGAGATGAAACATTTGATTCCTCACTTCTTGGCTATGCAGATGAAGTAGTGGAGGAACGCATTTCCGATGATGATGTAATCTTGATAAAGGGGACCAAAAACACAAGTGCGGTATGTGATTAGTTATTTACAGTAGATTTTTTTACTGCTGCACGACGTTGGAACATAAATGCTTTGAATCCTTGTTTCACGACCTTGGTAAAAATGTGGGAACCCTTTTAATTTGGTACAGCTTTTATGTGAAAGCAAAATATCAATTGAAATTAGTTTTGTTACCTGTATAGAGTAGATTATGATGTAATGTAAATTCATTAAGATGGTTATGATTCACTTATTGTATTGTTTGATTCTTCTTGACCTGTTGTTTCTTCAGGTTTCTTTAATTCTTAGAGGTGCAAATGACTATATGCTTGATGAGATGGAGAGAGCTTTGCATGATAGTTTATCAATTGTTAAGAGAACCCTGGAATCCAATACGGTAAACCCCCGGCACCTGTTGACTGCTTTAATAAATATACATGTGTGTGTGTGTGTGTTTATATTGAGATTTGGAATTCTGATTTTACATAATATAGTGCATGTTGTTTTAGATTTTAAAATATTTTCTATTATTGCTGGGCGAACCTAGAGATGTCAGCAATTCTTGATAAAGTTACATTCTGGATTTTCTCTGCAATTTTTTTTCAAATTTTTTTTAATTAAAATTTTTTATTAGATAAGTATTCACACACACATTTCACAAATTGCCAATTATGGGGCTCGATCTCCTCACCTCCCCTTATGAGGGATGAGAGGTTATACCATTGGGCTAATGACCCATTGTTTGGATTTTCTCTGCATTTGACATTTGAAGTTTGAATACTGTCAAACATCTATTTATATGTAGGCTTGAGCTTATCTGGTCATTTTGTAAAAATGGAATTGTTTTACTCATTGTAATGGAAAGGCATATTGCCACATTTAAATATAGTGTGAAACTAAATAATGTCATTTCAAACGCCATCTAAAATATGGGATTTGTTTCTTTTGGTGTCTGAACAACCCTATGCTGGGAGAGGGGTTTGAGTTGCTGTATCTTATGGATTTAACACTGAATTGGAATATTCATGTTTCATTCTTTTGCATTACATGTTTGGAAGGTGTCATAGCTTGACTTTGTCCTCCTCCTTTTTCCCGTAAGCTTAAACCTACCCACCCCCCCCCCCCCCCCCCCCCCCCCCCAAAACCACACACACACAGAAGAAGAAAAAGGAAGATGGTAAAGGAACAGTTCAATAGTCAGTGTAACAATTATTCTTTTACCAATCTATGTTCCTCATTGTCTTCAGTTGCGACAATGCAGGTGGTTGCAGGTGGAGGTGCAGTTGAGGCAGCCTTATCTGTTTATTTGGAGTACCTAGCAACAACTTTGGGATCTCGGGAGCAGTTGGCAATTGCAGAGTTTGCTGAATCATTGTTAATCATACCGAAGGTCCTGTCTGGGAAATGAGTTTATATAAATGCGTGTGTGTTGGTTCACTCTCACACCTTTGGTATTCTGTAATTTTGATGTATGCATTAGTGACAATGTGGTGCAGGTGCTTGCTGTTAATGCTGCAAAGGATGCAACTGAGTTAGTTGCAAAACTGCGTGCTTACCACCATACCGCACAAACCAAGGCAGATAAGAAGCATTTATCAAGGTATCCTTGGTGCTGCTTTAGTACATTTCATGTGTAATCATTGTATATGCTTTCTTTGTTTGTGAAGAACATTTTGTATGAGTAATATTGCGATCAACTGATTCAAATTATTTTACTGGTTTTGGAGGTTACTAGGCTTGCGTATCTCTCACACAGTCACGTGTTTAGGCTTAGCTGATATTGTGGGTTGCTGTTATCTGTTAGTGAAGCTCATGCACGCGCTATGTGGGATTTATATTCATACAGACAGAAGGTGGATCCTCTGTTAACCAGAGATTCACATTTGATCATTTTACAATGGTTGGTAGAAATTGAAAATCTTTTACTAGTGAGATTCATTCAGTGAGAGCTAGATTCTTTACAGTAGCAGACCACACACCCGTGGCAGAGAACTTTTGGTTTGGCTTCTCGAAATCCATCTTTATTGAGTCTCTATTGCAAGAACAAGTTGGTACAAAGCATTTTGAAATATCCTGTTAAACATGATCGAACCGAACAAATCAGGTATCAGTGTCATTTTAACAAGGACAAAGTAAAAACTGGGTTTATGTAGCTAGAGTCAAATTTACCAGAATGGGGAGAATAAGTGGGAAACATGGTTCAAAGAATCCCTTCATCAATGTGAAGCGGGGAGTGATATGAAATTGAAGGGATGGCCTATGGGACACTTATTGAGAAACTCTTTTTTCTGTTATAGGTGTCTGAAAAACATCGATAAAACTAAACAAAAGCCCTAGAAAAAGTAATATGGTAGACTGAAGTGTAATCTTAAGGAACTAATAGAAGGAAATAGAGGGAAAAAATGGATTATTTGGAAACAATACCTCAAAAACATTGAAGTGAATTAGGAATTTTGGGGAAGATGTTGTTCATTAATTTTCCAACATTCTCAAACTCTTTCTGGGATGTTTCTCAAATGCATCCCTTGGGTTTCCCCATGTTTACCAGAAGTTTCCCCTAAAATTATTTGGACAAGTCCAAACTTTGGGTGGTGGATTTAGGGTTTTGGAAAATTGTGTTTCCCCACCTACAACCGAATTCCCCTGCAACAATGGATGGGGGGAGCCACATCTGGATGATGTTATAATTAGGTAAGAAAATTTGTCATCATATTTTTCTCTAGGAACTTGGGCATCGACATCATTCTCTAACTTGAGTGGGAGTTAAATATGGTTGGTAGGTTTAAATATACCAACTTTCTTGACCTTCTAGCAATGTGCAGGACATGGCAAAATTTTCAACATTGTTTTTGTAGTTTTCTCATTTTTATATGAAATTAAGTCCTGGATCACACTTTATATGCCCATACACATTTTGTTTTTACTATTATTGTTTTCCCTTTTTTGAATCCATGGTCTCTACTAAGCCATTCAAACTGTTGTGAAAGAGGCTCCTCTCTGGTTGAACATCCAGTTGAAAACGCTGATTTTGCATTGCTAATTTTGGTGGAATGTAGTAAACATTGGCCTTGGATCTCTTTAAAGCAATACCCCTTGGTTTCATACTTTGTGCATGTAGTTTACCGATTATTCACCTGAAAGACGTGTACCAGTCAAGATAAGGGGATGATAGTTTGATGATTTTTTCTGCACCATTACTCTCCTTTCTGCTCATGCAGCGAGTAGAAGCTGAGGGAGCAAGTGGCGGTTGATCCATCAGTTAACAAGTAATAGGTGGTCCTTTACCTATCAAAAAAAAAAAAAAGAAGCAAGTAATAGGTGGTCCTTATGATGCCATAGAAACACATTATTAGTGGTTTGGCATGTATGGGTCTACGGCAAGAGTCTAGGTACTACTGTATGAATGTGCTAGAAACATGTGACTCGATTGGTGAAATAGTTATTGATCTCTTACCGCTGCTAGAACGACTGGGCTCTTCTAATGTTTGGCTTTCTTCCCAGTCTGAATAAGCATCCAATGTCTCAATTATCCATTTTCTACCCTAAGTAGCCGTAAGTTGTCTGGCTGATGGTACAAGAGACAGGTTTAAAGCCTTCAGGAGTTGAACATTAGAGAGTTATGGGTTATACACACAGACTCAATGCCATGTTGGCTACTGCTTCGGGACTATGTACTTCATTTATTAGCATGCAATTTACCACTCAATGGAAAGTGGGTGTATAACTGGAGGCTCTATGCCAACTAGGCCACTCCTTGGGCTATATACTCGTTTTTTTATCATGTAACTTGTCACTCATTTTTTCTAATTTTCAGTATGGTTTGGCTTTCTCTTAAATTGTTGCAGCATGGGACTAGACCTTTCAAAGGGAACAATACGCAACAACTTGGAAGCTGGAGTGATTGAGCCTGCGATGAGCAAAGTGAAGATAATACAGGTAAAAATTATGAAACATGATAATGCAGTTGCCGAATTGTGTTTATTTATTTATTTTGCTTCCAAGAGGACCGATGAAAGTTCTTTTCTTTTTTCTTCTTATTATTATTGTTGTTATTTCAGTTTGCAACTGAAGCAGCTATAACGATTCTCCGAATCGATGACATGATAAAGCTTGCCAAAGATGAAAGTCAGAATGGAGAGGATTAGGTTTTGTTTGAATGCACGTCACACTTGTAGGTCGGCTTGCGTTGGATGAGTAGGCTGGAACTGATGATGTTGCAGTATCTTGCATCTAATTATTTTGCATCGAAGAGGTTCCCCTTGTGCTGAATTAGTGATGGATATTACTTTTGTTGCTTTCAAATGAAAATTATGTGTTTATTCCTAATTTTTCTACTGCATTTTCACTATGTTGTACCCCAGGTGTTTATTATTATTATTATTATTTTCGAACAAGTAAAATTTTGGAGACGAGTAATCTGCTTTTGCCTTTGAACCGATATATATATATATATATATATATATATATTGAAGGGTATATGTATCTATATTTTGCCACTTATTGAAGTCATTTGAAATCAAAATTCGGGTATAAGATCCAGAATTGAGATGGCATGCCAGGAAGCCATATCGAGCAAAATTCAAGTTGGTTTGGTCTATGATTCTATTCGATTCACATGCTCATTATTATTATTATTATTATGGGTCAACCTTAGGCATGTGGATTGTGCATATGGGCACACGTGATGTGGACTCGCATGGCTTCTTTATTGTTCAGCGTACTACACATTCTATTTCTTATTTTTTCAAGGTTAGCAAATTTTGCCCATTTAAGTTTTTTGCGAGCTTCATGGAGTGTCATTAAGGAGTGTTATTATTTTTTATTATTTTTTGAAGAATTATGTTCGAAGCGGTCTGTGTGGCACCTCTATAGGTGGAGTCCATATATATCTATGTGAGTAATGGGTTATCCCGACCCTTGCAATGGTGAAGTTTATATATGTTTATGTGAGTAATCGGTTATTCCAACTCTTGCAATGGTGGAATTCATATATGTCTATGTGAGTAATCGATTACCCGACTCTTGCAATGTCTCAGCCTGCCTGGAAAAGTCTACACCAAGGCAAAGACAGACCAGCCATTAAAGCTTGTGAGATACTAAAGAAAATTAAACATGCACTTTATATTTTTATTACTTATTGTGATGTAATTCGTTAACAGCTCTGTTTGATTTATGTATGTGCACCTCTCATTTAACAACTCATGGTGAAAAAAAAAAAAAAAAAAATTAACTACTCATGAACAAAAGTCATGACACATTGTCGATATATATCAACATATTCCAAAAATCATACATTAGAATTTTTCAAAGACTATATATATATATATATATATATATATATAAAAGAAAGATTCAAAGACTTAAGAGGTGGTTCATTTATGTGCTTGAAATGGCATCTGACATAAACTGAAGTTTAATAAAAAAATAATTCACTTTATAAATTTAAGAACAAAATAAGAAATAAAAATAAAAACTATTCAAAAATTAACATAATACTACTTTATGATAGAAGAATATTGTCTTTACAAAAAGCAGGAAAAATAAATAAATAAATAAAACTGTCCAAAGAAAAATCAATTTCAAAAGATAAAAGATTTTAATTCTATTCAGCTGTTGTAGTGAGCTAAAAGTAGGATTATTTTAAAAGTTTTTTATACTATCGTATTTAAAAACATACTTTAAAAATAAAAACTTTTTAAAATGATTCAACAGACTCCTAAGGATGTTGTGTGCTGTTGCTTTTTTAATTAAATTCTATGAAAAATAGAAAATACAAAAAAATAAAATAGTGGAATTTGTATTGGAGATAGCGGGCCTCGACTAGTGTATGTATGATTATTGATTAAGATAGTAGGGAGAGACATTATTGAAGCACGTGACAGGACGGGGCGATTGTGATCCCGAAGCAGCAGCACTGCACGTGCATTGTCATGTGCTCATCAAACCCTGTCCATTTTAAAATACTTATATGTGTGTGTATATATATATCTAATAATTATTATAGTAGTAATATTGGGATTGTTATTTTCCCTGATGAGCCTGATGCATCCAATTAAATGACGAAACGTCAACGCAATTAAATTATTAAATCATATTCACACGTAAGCGGATTTGCTCCAACCAATGAGCTACAGTATCTTATATATATATATAAAAAATTAATAGAACTAATTTGGCATAATCATTAGCAATTACTCTAATTTTTTACTCCAATAGGGTTACATATTTTATGTAATTAATATTGAATTCCAATGTTATTTACCTTGGTAGGAGTTTAGAGACGTCCACTTAAAGGGTTGAGGTAAACGGCCAATATAGATACACATGATAATTTAATGATATGCGATAAATATAGAATTTTTGAGTCACCGACCATGTTAAGTAAACACCACAGTTTACAGTTTCGTAAGACTTAATTGACTTTTCAAAATAAAATTGACAATAAATTGATACACTCTCAATCTCGGACACACACCAAAAGGGATGGGAAGGTGAGAAAAGCAATTAATGCATTCAAAAGTATGTTCTATAAAAAGCTGCAAACCTTGAAATGTTTGTGAAATGTGAAAACCATTGCTCTATTTGAATTCTATATTATGCACACACATATATATATATATATATATATAAATTAAAATAAAATAAAAACCTAATATGAAATTAAGTAATACTGATGAGTTTTTAAAAAATTAAATTATTTGAAAAAAAAATGACTTGTGACAAAACAAAATTCACGTGACCCATAAAAGCAAAGATGAAGATAATATACATACAATGCACAAAGGCATAAAGTGGTGAGGTCCAAACATGGCACAACAGAGATCTGACGTGGATCGAAATTCAAGTTGGCGACACCTTTTTTAAAAGTTTAAAGTGGTACACGTAGGATGCATAATCACCCTCCTCTATACGAAAAAATGTCACCGTACGGACCGTACTTTCCAGAACCACACCAAACCCTCATTTCTGATACGACTACGAGCCGTAGAAGGCTTGTGTATATATATGTACGTACGTACGTATTTATACATTATTAAAGTCGGTTCCCTAATTTGATGCTGGTTTTAGAGAGAGAAAGTAGAGAGATATGACAGCTGGTGCAAGCTGTCCAGCTGTCGGTAATACTACAACTCTCTTTTTAGTCTTTATATAAAGGTTGCGTCATGGTAACTGAACGAACGTAACGGGACGTCGGTTTCTACTTTTATATTTGCCGTTACTTTCTCTCTCCTCCGTTACTCGTGTCAACTCCTCTTTTGGCCACCTTGGCTACTTACATTTGTTTGCCAAACACTACTAATTACGAGTATTCAATCAATTTTCTCTAGATATATATTTTTAAATTATTTTTAACAATGTTATAAGAGTTACTCTTCCAAAATAAATGTCCTGATAATCTAATTTTTTAAGAAAATATTTTTAAATTTATTTCTAACGGGTCAATGATTTATTTTTATAAGTTAAATGCACAAAGATTAAATTAATAATATTATAAAAAATAGTAAATTGACTTTTTAAATGTAACATTTATTTCAAATAAAAATGAAAAGATGGATATTTATTTTGTGATTGAGAATTATTATTCAATGATGGTATTTTTTTTGTCAACAAGCTGTTAGATTCCATCCTACATGCATCAAATAAATATTTGAAAGCTATATTTGGTTACACGAAATTAGAACTTTGGAATTCAAACCGAAAAAAGTTTAGTTTAATTGTTTTTTAATTTTGAACTAAACTTTTTTAGGTGTGGGCCGTGTGGCAGTGCCGGCCGATTGATAAAGGGCCTTTAGGGCCCCACTCTATAAATTCAGAGTTCAATTCTCCTAAAACTAGCGCATGAGAATAATTTCTATCTGAGAACAAATGTTTTTATAACTTAGTTTTCATACTTACAAATCAAGCCTGTTTTAAATTTTTCTTTAATTTTGAAATTCTATGCAGCGGAATTGAACTAGAACTTTCATCTCTTAAAAGGCGGAAACAAAAACAAAGCTTGGAAATGATCCTTGATCTCGTGAAGTATAATTGTATAAGCACATTATTGACTTTCTTTGTACAAAATGCTAATAATTGTCAATAATAATCAGTTAATTTACATGCACCTAAGTTTTGTAATGGACGTTTTAGTCAATTATGGATGTTAAACTAAAAGAAGAAGAAAAAAAATCCATGTAAATGGATTAATCTTGTAATTTACCACCATATATATATATATATATATATATATATATAATTTAATCAGCTACCGCTCCGAATTTTTTTTCGAATTATCAAAGAGGGATTCCCAAGACTGTAGAGGAGAATTATTTTCTTTTTATAAGTGATATAGCAAAAATCTATTTACATTTAGAGTATTTTTGTGCAAATATTATTATTCCAGCCAATATCCAGTATTGAATTGGATTTTAGTGTATGAACTCAAGCGATTAAACTAATGACATTTGCAAAAAAGGCACACTGAAATTGAGAAGAAAATCCAAAAAATAAAATAAGGGGTCACTATAAGTTACAGTTGGCACAAAGCAACCATGCACTCTTGCCTATCCAATACCCACATATTAAAATAAATAATCCAATTGAGGAGAGAGAAAGTGAGAGTGTGTGAGAGAGAGAGAGAGAGCTGAGCCCTCACATTGCATGGTCACTGCCCCCACGTTCCTTTGCCCCCCAACCCAAACCCACCCCTGACATCAATGTACTAACTCATCCCTATATCAAACCCCCTCCCTCTCCCCTGATTCCCTCTCTCTCTCTCTCTCTAACCACACCACTGTAGGGAGAGTGCTTGAGAGAGAAACATACTCCCTCCATACGCCAAATAAATACCCTACCTTTATCACTCTCTCTCTATATATTTATACACACTTTCTCTCACTATATCTATATATCTATATCTATATCTATATCTCACTGGAGATGGACGTCTACGGTAGTGTCTCCGCACCGGACTTCTTTCGCATTGACGACCTTCTTGATTTCTCCAACGACGAACTCTTCTCCTCCACCACCGCCGCCGCCGCCGACTCTGACCTCCACCACCTCCCTTCGCCAGAAAACAAAACCACCGCCTCCGCCGCTCATTTCCATAACCCTAATCCCATCCACCACTCCACTGATTTCACAGACGACCTCTGCGTCCCCGTAAGCACATATTTCTAGCTTACCTCTTACAATATACTATATATGTATGGAAAATTGTGTGAATTTTTTTTATTGTTTGTGAAATTTTTGCCTGATTTTGTTTTTTTTTTTCGGTGATTTTTTGTTAGAATGATGATATAGCTGAGCTCGAATGGCTTTCAAACTTCGTTGACGACTCGTTCACGGATTTTCCGAAGAACGAGCTTGCCGTAATTGGAAGTTTCCGACCAGACACGTCGTCTCACGGCCGGTCACGGAGCAAGAGGTCCAGGGCGGCTTCGGCTAAGAAAAGCTGGACTTCCTCTCTGGAATCCGAGACTCCAATTGTCGGGAAACCAAAGACGAATACTACTAACAGTAACGGTGCGAAGAAAAGAGAGAGCTCATCAAGTGCGTCGGCGCATACCGGGGACAGAGACAGATCTTCGTCGTCGTCGACGTCGCAGTCAGTGGCGCGTAGGTGCACGCACTGCCAATCTGAGAAGACTCCGCAATGGCGAACCGGACCGTTGGGGCCAAAGACGCTCTGCAATGCGTGCGGCGTTCGGTACAAGTCCGGCCGGCTCGTTCCGGAGTACCGTCCGGCTGCGAGCCCGACCTTCGTGTTGACTCAGCACTCGAACTCTCACAGGAAGGTCATCGAGCTCCGGCGACAGAAAGAACTCCGTGAACAACAAGAGGAACAGTTCTACCACCGTGATTTCGAAGTCTGCTGACGTCATAAAACACGTGTCGTGATCATAACGTTTGTCATTGTATCATTGTGACGCAACCTCCGAGTCTTTTTTTTCGTTTTCCAGTACTGTTAAGCTTATCCGAAAATTTCTCTCTCGAATTTTCTTCTCTTGAATTTTCTCGGAAAAAAAAATCATTTAAGTTTCTTTTCTCTTCGTTTAAAAGTTTCAACTACCGGATTTGAGGAGAGAGAGTGAGTAACTTTTTGTGTGATCAGGGTGGCTTTTCCACGTGATAAGTTGCAGATGAGGCTGAACGAATATTCTCACTCTATATAAAACTCTCAATCTCTCTCCCTTTCTCTCTCTATATCTATATCTATATCTATATAGGAGTATAATATGGAGAGAGAAGGGGGTGATCACATGCCAGTGTAAAGAAAGGAGCAGAGGATTAAATAGAGGATAGGGAGTGAAGTGTGAACTGAGCGGTGAGAGTATGGTATTTGTATTGGGGAGAGTGCATGAACAATGATGGTCAAAGAAAGATTTGTTCCGTTTGATAGGGCAGTGTATGTAAGTTCAGATCAGATAGGGCAGTGTAAGATCAGACGGTGATTGCTACTAATTTCTTGGGGCCCACCCGCCTCTGGTGATGGCAGAACCCCAAATGCCTGCTGTGGGTCAGCCAACTACTTGACTCAATTGGTACACTTATTGAGGTTGCACCAGGGTGAAATTCACCGTTTTAAACGGTAAAATTTTAGGATAAATGGTAAATTTTCAAAAATAAATTTAACAACGAAATTTTAAAATAAATATAGTGGAATTACATTTATAGGAATAAATAAATAAAATTTGTGTGCTGAAGTGAATTTTGATTCTTCAGCTACCAAATACCTGCAGTAGCCACTTTTTAACTCCACCATCAAAACAATTACCTACTATATCTTGTGTTTCTCTCTGTCATTCTTTTGAAGCTAAATAAATACCGTAATAGTTTGAATAAAATGAAGTGAAGTCTAGAAAGACTTTGGCTCTCCATTTTATTCGAATCTTTCACTCTCCCTCACCACCATTCTCGGTGTCTCCGTGAACAAAATTTTTTTTTTTTTTTTTTGGGTCATCATTGTTCCTAATTACAGTGTTGAATCTACATTATATACAACCTTACAAGATTATTATAACCATCCAAAATCATATGATATAAGACTTTTATTAATTGCACCATATGAATGGAAGTTCATAACAAAAGGCAAGTCGATTTGAGTCAGAAAAGCATGACCAAACCATTCAGTAATTGAAACCTGACAAATAATCCTAGAGCCAAATAAACGAGATCAGATTGAGAGTAATGATTTAAATATAAGAAATTAATTCGACCTTCTAGAGTAGGTGGTCTCGGGTTCTGGTCTTGTTTCAACAAAAATACTCATATTAAAATTGTAGCCATCAAACCATAGCGATTTCGGAGATCCCATGATTCGTATATTCATCAATGGTAGACCAAATTTCACAACTACAGAGCCAAGGGGCAGTATCCGAGGCTCAATTTCGTCGGCAGACTTCAACAAACCATAATTGGACGACGTAGCAGACTGGTGATGGTTATCTAATAAGAATCAAAGCTAGAGAATTTAGCATTGCTAAAACTTATACCCAACGAAATGTGGCTTTAAAATCACTATGGAAACCGTACACTTGACACCCATCAAAATTTTGAAATTATAGGACTATAATCCAAGTCATGGACTCATCGCCTTCTCAACCTTGACATGTATCAGGATTCAGGTACTCAAAACATCTTGCACTAAGAAATATTATGTATACTTGCGAAAACAAAAGGGAGGCTGGGAAAAATACGCGTCTTCCTTCACAACATTTTGAGCCATATGTAGCAAGGATCACATTTATTTTGAATGAACAAAAGAAGTCATCTCTAACCAGATCCAATGACTGCAACCATAGAGCTCCAGTCCACTTTAACAAGACAGTGCACATTGGCAAACTTCCAGATGGAATCTGTTGCTGAGAGTGTGCTGACAGGTGAATTTTCAGACTGAGATTCCGTAATTACTGATCTTTGTAACCTCCTTGTTTAAAGCATTCCTCTCTCGCTTTGCCTCCCAAGCAAGCTTGGAAACCTAACAGAAAAACCCACCATAAGCAATTTTGTTCTCATATGTGTGTGTTTGTGTGTGTGCTGTGTACATGACAACTATGTACATATATAAATAACAAAGACAACGGGGTCAAATTTTTTATTGTTCAGGGGGCACCATTACACAAGCATATGAACTCCGATCCATCCAATGCATGGTAAAAGCTGGAATGTAAAGTATAAGATTTATTTTCACCCACACAAGCTGCTAATTTACTTCTAATGAAGCAAAGAAACAGACAAATACGTTAAATTAAGGACATTCTCTATTTAAGACCTTAGCTCCTATTAGAATATTGTAAGATAATTATTGGATTATTCAGAAACTCCTGAATGGAAGCCTATTCCTCCTCTTTGTTTTCAAACATGCAAAACTCTTTTACCCAATAATAAACTGTTGAATTTTCCAACTTTTTCTCTAATATGGTTTTCTGATCCATGCACTTGATCCAAATTATTCTGGTAAAATACTTATATGACATAAAATTTGTCACCACAACTACAATGGAAGACAAACTCCTAGAGCTGATTACCGGCACTCTTCCAACCTGTCTGCAGCTCATATGCAGGAAGAAGGCTAATAAATAGCAGATTTGACTGAATGTAGCTGCCCATCATTGCATTCTTAAAAGAACTACTCTGTTACTACCATAAAAAGAAACCCCTAGACCCAAGCAAAATAAATTGAATTAAGAACGGGATTCTTGACCATATATTTCGAGGCCAGAGAGTAACTTTGCCTCTTTCAAGACACATGGGTATCCATCCTACTATGCTATCTACATAAAATATATATATATACACTCTTATAGAAAGACCATATAAATGGTATCTACAGTTTTCCAGAATTAAGGGGGAGAGACTTTTTTTCTACAGTCAGGAAAGCAAAATAATACAAAATAAATAAATCTTTATAACTTACAGAGGGGGAAAAAAGGCAAACAAAAATATACATATATATATGAAAATAAAAATAAAAAATAAAAAATAAAAATAAAAAAAAGAGAGAGAAAAAAGAGTAAAGACTGAAGATGCTGATTTAAAGTAGATACATGCAGCACTCTCCATTAAGAACATGCAAAAACTGATTGAAAACCCTTGCTGGCATATACAGTGGGTACAAATAACATAGAATTCATGAATTGGTATCATTTTATCTACCTACGTAGACTTCAATATTGAACCAATCATAGGGTTATTATTAGTGGTGAACTCAATCAAGTCTTTTAGAAGAAAGAAACATACAGCAAACCAAAAATATCTTTCAACTTTACCATAACACAAATTTGAGGGTAATAACAAAATAAATGGAACAAAAGAGAAGAAAAGGCTCTATCAACAACATTGTATAGAGAGAGACCAGGCTTTACAAGTATGGATGGGAATAGTGAAATTGAAAAAGTGTTGTCAACACAAATGGACAGAATAAACAGGATAAGGCATTTTAAATTATGTAATATGAATGGTCTTATCCCATACTGTGTCTGCAAAAGAATCCAACCTGGGTGACTGAAAGTTCATGGCACCTTCTGATTATCATGAAGACAAAAAAGGGCTTCAAAGTAAAGGAGGCAAAAATATAGGAAGTTTCAGAAAACAGAGAAAATACATAAACCAATGCTTTGTCTATCCATAAAAGTCATTGTTAATTGTGTATCAGCCATTCCCAGGTGGTGGAAAAAATATTTCCAACCAAACTATGACCAACCCAAATCTGAGAAAAGAAATTGAACCATGGCAGAAGCAACAAGCCCAAAGTTTCTTTACAATGTATATGTGTGTGAGTGGGTGGGTGGGACGGGGTGTAAACTAGAAAATTGGGGTGTAAACTAGAAAATTTTATGTATAACAAAATTAACGACATTGAAGAAAATTCCACACTCAACACCAGTGAACTTACTTGTGATCGGAATCGGGATGCTTCTCTACTAGGAAGTTCTCCCATGACATCTTTCAAGCCTGATGTGATGTAAACAATTAGAGATCAAACCTTGCTCAATTTGATTAATTTAGAAAGAGAGTATTTGCATACCATCTGCTTGTCTTTCAATCTTATAAGCTGAGCGAATAACACCTTGGATCTGACTCCCTGCTTGTCTGCATGGAATGAAAAATTGAACATGAAAACTAGCCCCTTGAAAAAATTTGAACAATAAAATTCACTTCATCTATAATAAGTATTAACCTGAGTTTGGTCCTTCCTCTTTTCATTTCCTCTTCTGCTTGCAATGCTCTCTTCTGAAACAATTATCATATATCACGTGTTTAAAGCAGGATCAAGCATTAGTCTACAGTTAGTATATTATACTAATAGGTGTCAGGCAGTGTACACTATACAGACATATTGAAATGAGTTTGCCAGTAAACTGAATTTTTTATATTCCTTAAAAACTTCCTGTCCAAGTATATTAATTCTTGTTTTCCTTTTCCTCATTTGTTGACAGGACAGAAACTTTGATTAATAGATTTTTTAGCCAACCACCACCACCACCCTCCCTGGACGAAGAAAGAGAGAGAGAGAAGGAAACTATTAACTTTTTTTCCTGCTGATCTGCTTAAATTCCGCCATCAACTATCAATAAGCGTATGGAAATTGTTGGCCAGCGAATATATAATTAAAGGGCGGGCATGGAAAGTGGACTACTAACTATTTATTTTTCTTCTTTTTATGAGTAAAATTTCATTAAAAATAGCTAAATTCTGCCTGGTAACATGGACCCACAATTATTTGTCCAATGGTTTCTCTGAAGTTTCAGTTCTTCCTTCACTTAATTATTTAGTATGCTATCAGGTCGGAAACACTTCATAGTTTTCCCTTGCATTCATAATAGAGTGAGAGGACAGATTAGACATCCCTCTATGACATGTTTACAATTACAAGTTCTGGATCCATTCAGTCATCAGAAGGCCAATTTTTTGAGCTTTCAAGTAATTCCTTGTAAGGTAGTTGCTAATGAGTGCTTCTTAAAGGAAAAATATAATTAAGACGACACGATCACCTCAAAATTCCCTTGCACTTGCCAAAGTTAATGTCTCGCTACTCACAAATGACCCCACCCCGCCAAAAATAGGGGGAAAACATGAATGGAGGGGGTGGATGCGGAAAAGAGAGCTTGGAACCAGTACATCAAAGAACACAAATTCATTCATTTGAGACATGAATATGATACATTTCCTGCAAAAACCTGAAAGAGTCATCATCAATTAAAACTGACAGAAAAGCAAAAAGATCACCTCCAACTTTTCACTTTCAGCCTTCAAAAGATCAATTGATTGCCGTAATCCCTTCACTTTAGTGTCAGCTCTGGAAAGCAAGGACTGTAGCCACAAATGAAATTTAAAATAATTATAGTATTTTAACAGACAAATTGATAATTGGAAGACATTTTTCATGATGGATTCACTTCTCATCTATCAAAAAAAATGATGGATACACTTCTCTCAGTTCAGCATGGTACTCCAGGAGGAATAAATGCAACAGACCCTCAAAAATTCAGTAAATAAATGCAAAAGAAAAGAAAAAGATATTTCATCTTTCAATGGCACTGGAAAAAATTGCAATAGCATTTATCTGATCAGGCAGCATAAAGAGTATGCATAACAACTGAAAATAAAACTGTACTAGTGTAGGGACATGGCATCAAGAATGAGATGGTCAAAAAGAAAAGTTCTAATCTTAGTAGGCAGCATAAAATTTTATTTTATATTTTCTAATCGAGGCTACAAATAGAACTTCAAACCTTATAACCCAAGGAATAGTGAACAAGAAAATTTTGACTAAAGCTCTTTGTATACCAAATGCAGTCTCGATCCTCTTTAAAGTCTGAACACTTATGCACAACTCGGCTTGAATCAGTGAACTAAAAACTAAAAAGGAGGTACCAGAACAGCAATGACTAGACTCCCGCACTATGAAACCATTCGGAAGGACATATTCATATGCACCAACAATCTTAGAAGAAGAAAATCATAATGTGTAATAAATTGAGAGAGAGAGAGAGAGAGAGAGTACGACCACCTCAATGCAAAAAATGAAGGGGGGAAAAAACTCAAATTCCAGCAAATCTTTCTCTCCCATTCTCAAATAATACTAGCCCACAAGTTTTCAAAGCCCAGAAGATCAAACAAATAGAAAATGACTTTCATAATGCCTTAACCCCGCGAATCTGACACCACTTGAGATATAAGTTAAGCACTTTAATATCACAACTCTGACTAAGAAAATAATTTGGTAATTTGGCAATTACAAGTTCTATACTTCTGGCCAATGAACACTTAGTTGCTGGTCAGAAAAACATATATTTCAGGTTTTTTTCCTCGTAGATATGTACGTATGCATATGACATTGCTTGTAAAACAACTTGAATTGATATACAAGACATACCAAAACAAATAAAATACTCAAATTCATTTAATATTTGTGTGTGTGTGTTGGGTGGGGGGGAGTAAATCTTAACCAGCAACTGAGATATGCACTTAATGCTTACCTCTTCACTCACAAAAAGGCGCAAGGTGTTGTAATACAAGAAACGCCTCGGCCCTGCAAATAGTAATCAAATCACAGAAAAAAGACTGGTTAATCAATTTCTAATTAGATACCATTACAACACTTACTTTATAATGGATAGAGCAGCATAAATTGCACTGTAAGATACAAAACTCAACTCATTTATCATTCTATTTTCTTTTCTTGCTGGGGTATTCATGACGTGTTTTTAAACTCAACCAAATGTGATATTTAATGTGTTCATAAACTTAGTCAGGGCCGTTTAACCAAATGGATCAAACTTCAAACACAATCATCAGCTTAAAAATGCTTAATTTACAGAAACTAGAACCATACTCTTCAAAACCAGACATCCTACGCCAGCAGCAGCACTACATGTAAGCACTGGATGGGAAGCAGCAACAATAATGCCCTCTGCACACCCAAAAATAAAAATAAAAACAATATTATGAAAATCAACAGGGAGAGAATAAAAAACTGAAAGAAACCCATGTTGAATGTCAATGTAATGCATAACAACTCGAAATTAACAGACCTTTAATCTTTCCATGCACGATATCCTCGTAAACACCATACTCTGACTTGACATCTTGCAAAGAATCCTACAACCAGATTCGCAATTTAAGAATATAAATATTCATAGTAAAATAACCAATGTGCAAGATAAACTATTGTGCGTTTTGTTTGAAAAATGTGTTGAAGTTAAAATAAATCGAAACAATGAATCCTAAATCTTCCATTGTTTTGACAGAACACAAACCTCCAGCCTACTTAGCCTGTCATAAAATTCACGCTTCATTTTATCATATTTTTCCTGTTTTCGTGGCAACTTTGATCTCTGGTAAAATGTCAAAAAAATATATGCATATAGATATTTTGATTTTAGATAGTTCATTATTTAAAACACCCAAAAACACTATATAATCAGCAATTGAGCTGAACCATATAGATAGTTATTTTCTCTTGTTCTGAGGTAAACAAAACGCGCATTAAAAATAAATAAATATGCATAATTTTCTAAGTTTAAATCTATTTTTTCCTGAAAAGTAATTGCATTCAGATTGGTTCCCGAGTAAAGAGAGAGAAAATCAGATATTTTTTGTTTAATTTCAGGCTTCATCGCTTAATATAAACGCTGTGACCAATAATCCAACCGTTGTGCATATAAAACAGTACCTAAACTTCTTCCTTGTTTGTTTCTCTCTTATTGTCTTTACTTTTATCGGCAACCAAACGGGGAATAAAGCAAATGGGTAGCAAAGAAAATTACAATGGTTTGGTGGAGATGAGCCGATGAAGTGGTTCGAATTTGATCGAGTCGAGATCTGGTGACTGAAATTGCAGAGTCCACGGTTTCTTCGATGACCTTTTGCGCAAACTGTGCCTGTTGAACTGCGTAGTCGATCCACGGAGTCGCCACTTCTAGGGTTCCCAGTTTCTTGTGCAGAGAGTGATCGACGTGTTGTGTTGACGACGATGTGTTTGGTTTCTCTTCTGATGATTCGGCCATTGTCGCCATTTTTCGAGCTCTTCGTCTCAGAAAGCTCTGAACGGTCCTCCCTTTCTGACCAAATTGTATTCTGGGTTCGTTTGGGCCACGAAATGTATTAGAGACGCGGAAAAGGCTATACTGGACGTATCACCCATAATAGGCCTTGGCCCAATGGACATTTTCCAAATTTTAAGAAGCTATGGCTTATTAATTTGCAAGTCAGCCCAATGTAAGCTCAACTTCACCTCCAGCGCGACCAGTCCAATATAAAAAGAGTAATGATGGTTATACCTAAGCCATGCACTGGATTATTGGACAGAATGGACAGAATGATGTGGTACGTAATTTTTTATTAATCGACTTATTCATGTTTATTCTTCATTATTCTTAATTTTAGAAACCTCACTTCCGTCCCCAATTTTTCAGACGAAGTTTCTCTTCCGATTCAATGCGATCTGCAACAACTCTAAATATTTTGACTATCTACAACAAGCATTTGACGATTTGCAGCTTTTGACAATTTGTAGATGTTAAAAACGGGGACATTAAAAACATAAATTTTGGATGAGATTTGGAATAGATTCCGCTAATAATTTTTTGCGGATCTCTAAACGAACTCGTTTCTCTCCTCAAGGAGATGAACGTGGTATATTTACTTTCTCAAATCCGTTTCCAGGTGAATGAGAAATTAGCTCCAAAGTGTAGTGTTTTGATAAGCCTAAACGGGTATGCAAAATGTGTGAAGTGTTTGTCCCATGTGGAAAAAATGTTAAAACCAATTGAACTTTAATAAGCCAAATTTGGGCTTGGGCTTGGGCTTGGGCCTAGTTGTAAAGTCCAATTATGTTTTTTACTAAATGAAATCTTGGATTAGGCCTTTAATTTTTGGCTGGACTTATTTAAATTGGTGGTTGGTTTTTGAATTTAAATTAAAAGTTAGTTTTTTTTCCAAAGGGTTGCATCTATTTCTAAAGGGTTGCATCTATTTTTCAAATAGTTGCATATGTTTTTAAAGGATTGCAACTCAAAACCAACAGACATAAATATTCATGTGAACCGTTGTAACCGATTGGAGTGGATGTGTCTATTAGTGAACAGACACCATGTGAACCATTGCAACCAATAAGAGTTGATGTGTCCAGTGTGAAGAGACACACATATATATGGTTGTGTCAAATGATGAAGAAACACACCTACCCGAAAAAACACCTTGTTGCCTATAAATACCCTCCTTTTGATCATTTGCAAATCATTCATTTTCATTTTCTTCTATCTCCCTCTCTAAACTTGAACCCAACCAAAGCGGGTTTAAACCATAGGTTAAGTGGTCCGAACCACTTAGACCCTAATCCAATTTCATTGAGCCATATTAAGATTGGTCCAAACCATTTGGTTCGGATTGCACCCAATTCAGCATTTATATAGTATAGTTGTATTTTTAAGTCAGAGAGAATATTACACGGAGAAGGTTCGCCGTATCTACGAGTTTATAGTGCTGTTACTGGTAGGTGTAGACCGTTGTATCCTGGGAGATAGACGCCACTGAGTTCGTTAGAACCATAACGGGGCGAATCTGTCTTAAGGACATAGTATCCAATACTAGCCTCGGTCCAGATTCTTTATTTATTATTATTACTTTATTACTTTATTTTGCATATTTAATTAAATTTCGAGTTGCATATTTAATTAATGATTTATTAGCGTATTATTAATTATCTCATGACATATTAGTATAAGGTTTGTTATATCTTAAATGTCATGAAGCATATATTTACCAACAATCTTAAGACAGACTCTTCCTTGCGTATAATTTATTAGATGCTTCTATTTCAGATATAAAAAAAGTAAAGATTATACTAATAATTGAGATATAATAAAATAATGATATATATATTATTATATGACAATATGCTAAATATTAATGTGTTCAATATTATATGAAATTAAAACATGTTGTATAAGTAGAATATTGAATATTGAATTATAAATAATTCAATATTGGTTGAATTATTTCAATTTTGTAATATGATGTTGTCACGCCCCTATACCGTAGTCCGGATTGTGAACACAACACACAAACAATCACAGTCTCAAAATCAATAAATATCCCTGTAATCTGTCTTAACCACACATCCACCTATCTATTTCCCTTTACAAAACAAATCAAGATTGAAAATACATAGATACAATGCAAATATTATAATTTTAAAGTTTTAAAGTCTGAAATAATATTTATTACATGGCTGGGATATTATAAGAAATATAATACAAAACATAGTCTATTATGCGAAATGAAAACATGACAACACCAACCCTGACTCTGTCTACGGTTGAGAAGGAACACCCTCCATATCATCCGTGCCATGACTTGAAAAGATGTGTATAAAATAGGAACGAGTAACCACAGCTCAGCAGGAATTACTTAAAGCGCACTCATTAATACTTCCGTGAATCCAAACAAAGAACGGATAAAAGATAAAGGGGTCATATAGGCTCGGGAAAGCAACATATCATATAAGATAATAAAATAAAGTGTCATGCAATGCCAATGCTAATGCTAATGTCACTGACACCTCTCACTTCCCAAAATCCCATTTTTATCACAAAAAGTTAATGTAATCCGCCCAAGGCTGCTCCCCAGTACTACAAGAAGAGAGTTAGTCATCTATCCCTGATACAAGGCCACTCTTTGTGATCATTTTGGGGCTCTAGTGACACAACTATGCGCAGAGCCACTCCGTACGTCTCCTCTAGATTCCTATTAACTGCACAGACAAGGTAACTCCTTATCCGGTTTTGAAATCATTGATTCAATTCCCTTTTATTTTCCAAACTCACAGATACGAGGCACTTCCCTGTTATTCGGTTTTCAAAACCATTTAATGAAACATTTTCACTTTCCTTTTCATTCCAACATCATCCCCATGCTCATGTGATAATGGAATAAATATGGAAATCTCAACTCATATACAATATCATGATATTGCATTTTAATCCACACACAAGCATGGTAAATTAATAGGCTAATTAATCCATGGTTGTATAACACAAGAAGCATGCTTTCTGACTCACATTTACCACATAACAACATAAACAGTACTTAACAACATTTAGAAAATCAAGTACAAAACTTCACATTTCAAGAAATATAATAACAACTAATATTCTAATTTTCAAGTAGTAGCTTGTGTTTACAAGGTCATAACTTTTCCCACAGTTGGAATCTAAGGTTGAAATTGGTATCATTGGAAATCTTGTTTTGATCTAGTCAATTTAGACTCAAAAATAGCTCAATTTGGATTTAAAATGAGGAAGTTATGGTCAGTTGAAGTTCAGGTCGCTGTGTAGAAAATTCTGCAGGTTAAAGCACGAACTTGGTAGCCAATGTTTACAGGGTTATAACTTTTTACACAGTTGGAATCTAAGGCTGGAATTGGTACCGTTGGAAAGATTGTTTCGTGCTAGTCAATTTAGACTAAAAAATTACTTAATTTGGACTTAAAATGAGGAAGTTATGATCTTTTGAAATTCAGGTCGCTGTGATTCCAGAATTGTGAAAAACAAGTAGCAGCCTATGTTTTAAGCACAAAACACATAGAATTGATTCCTTGAAGGTAAAGGGTGTGAGAGTTAAGTAATCCTACCTCAAAGAAGCTTGAAACTCAACAACAGCCACAACTTAAAGCAGCCCAAATGATGGATCAAAGCTTTCCAAGAAAAAAAATGAAGAACATTTCCTTCTTTGTTTGCAACCAAAACCCTCTTCTTTTAACACCACTTTCCAAACCCAACAATAAAAGAATGGACTCAAGTTTGATATCAAAATAACCCTCATTACCCAAGGAACATTTTTCCTTCACAAAGCCCCATCAAAATCCCAGCACAAAGCTTCCAAAATTTAGCTTAAAAAGTATCACTAAGGAAAGGAAATAAAAAACACGAAAATTGGTTTTTTGCAGAATGGTTTTTAGGAACAAAACAATAGTCATACCATATGCTATCAAATGCATGGATATGGTGCAGCCACATACACCTCCACATGTCATCCCCTCCATTGATTAAAACCAAAACCATATGAAATGACTCAAAAGTCCTTTTATTTCCTACTAAATACCATTCATGCCACTTGCATGATAAAAGTTAAGATTACCCTTTCACAACTAACCAAGTGTCAATTATGTTATTTTGCATAGTAAAAGTCTACTTTGCCCTTTATAAAATTATTAAATACCATGTATGCCATTTGTAAAACAAAAAATCCACAATGCCCTTTATGAAATAAACAAATGACATTTAATTAAAATTAAACACATTTACAAAATAAATCATAATTTTTGACAATAAAATAAAATGCATGAATGCCAACATGTCCGAAAAATGATAAATATGCAAGTCCTTACATTTTCCCCAATATATAAGGATTTCGTCCCCAAAATCAAGTCATACCTGGGGAAGAAAACAAACTCGGATACGCAGAACAAACATCTTGTTCCCATTCCCACGTAGCCTCCTCAACACCGTGATGTCGCCACAAAACCTTCACGAGAGTCACCGTTTTACCCCCTAACACTTTGTCCCGAGTGTCAAGAATCTGAACGGGTCCCTCCTCATAAGAAACATCCTCATCAATGTCAACATCAACCCAACTCAAAAACACGTGATAGATCCGGCTCATACTTTCGTAGCATTGAAACATGAAAAACATTATAGACCCTGTCCATCTGTGGTGGCAATACCAATCTGTAAGCAACCTCGCCCACTCAATCCAAAAGCTCAAATGGCCCAATGAAACGAGGTGACAACTTGTCACTCCTTCCAAACCGTAGCAATCCTTTTCGTGAAGAAACCTTGAGAAACACGTGGTCTCCCACCTCAAAGGATAATGATTGTCTCCGTCTATCTGCGTAACTTTTTTGTCGGCTCTGAGCAGTCAACAACTGTTGCCATTCAACTTAATATTTTCAGTGGTTTCCAAGACAATGTCTGGCCCTAAGGCGGCTGTCTCACCCACCTCAATCCAACAAACAGGAAAACGAGAAGGCCTACCATACAACGCCTCAAAATGAGCCATCTCAATGCTCGACTGATAGTTATTGTTGTAGGCAAACTCAACAAGAGGTAAATGGTCCTCCCAACTACCACCAAAATCAAGCACACAGGCTCGAAGCATATCTTCCAAGATCTGGATAGTACACTCCGACTGGCCGTTCGTCTGCGAATGAAATGTCGTACTGAAATGCAACGGTGAACCAAACGCAGCATAAAGCCCTTCCTAGAACTTCGATGTGAATTTGGCATCCCTGTCCGAAACAATGGACAATGGAACCCCATGCAATCTGACGATCTCTCTGACATACAATCTGCCAAGTACCACAGCAGAATCTATCGCCTTAACAGGCAAAAAGTGAGCGGTCTTAGTCAATCTATCAATAATGACCCAAACAGACTCATTACCCCTCTATGACCTCGGAAGTCCTGTCACAAAATCCATAGCAATACACTCCCATTTCCACTGTGCTACTGGCAATGGTTGCAACAAACCAGCACGTCTATGATGCTCTGCCTTTACCTGTTGACAGGTAAGACATTTAGCAACAAACTGAGCTGCATCTGCCTTCATCCCATTCCACCAATACTGGCGTCTCAAATTATGATACATTTTAGTACCACCTGGATGCACAGTAAAACAAGATGTGTGAAACTCCCGTAACATATCCTCTCGACAAACCGTAGGAACCACGAGCAAACCTCTGAACCATAAACCACTATCTATGTGTAAAGTCCAGTCCTTTACTATATCCCCACCTGAGATCAACTGATGAATGGCAACTAAATCTGAGTTCTGTCTCTATGCCTCAATCACTCGTGTAACAAGAGTAGATTGAACCACAAGACTAAACAGAAAAGCTGTCTTACAACCAACACTGTCATCACAACACTGTAACTCCATCTCTGTCAGATCCTCCAACATCTTCCATTTCCGAATGGCTAACCTAGCCAAAACTCCATGAGATTTCTAGCTTAAGGCATCTGCTACTACATTCGCCTTACCCGGATGATACTGCAAATCAAAACCATAATCTTCCAAATACTTAACCCATCGCCTCTGTCTGTTATTCAAGTCCTTCTGAGAGAAAATGTACTTGAGACTCTTGTGATTCGATAAAACCTCGAATCTATCACTGTACAAATAATGCCTCCAGTTTTTCAAAGCAAAGACAACTGCTGCCAACTCCAAGTCATGAGTGGGATAATTAAGCTCGTGAATCTTCAACTGTCTAGATCCATAAGCCAATACCTTACCACCCTGCATCAACACACAGCCCAAACTATCCCGAGAAGCATCACAAAAGACAATATAACCCAAGCTACGCTTAGGTATCACCAGTACTAGAGTTGTAGTCAATCTAGTCTTCAATTCCTGAAAAGACGACTCACAAGCTTCAGTCTAATCAAATTTGATCCCATTTCGGGTCATCCGAGTCGTAGAAGCAACTAAGCAAGAAAAGTCCCTCACAAACCTGCGGTAATAACCCGCTAAGCCAAGAAAACTCCGAATCTCATACACATTCTTGAGACGTCCCCAATCTAGAACTGCTTCTATTTTCGAAGGATCAACTGACACCCTATTACCCGAAACAACATGTCCCAAAAATTTCACCTCTTGCAGCTAAAATTCACACTTAGAGTACTTGACATACAAATAATGCTCTCTCAGTATCTGTAACACTATCCTCAGATGGATCTCGTGATCTTTCCGAGATCGTGAATACACCAAAATGTTATCCACAAACACTATCACAAGCTGGTCCAGATATCTATGAAAGACATGGTACATCATATTCATGAATGTTGCTGGGGCATTAGTCAACCCAAAAGGCATCACAATGAACTCATAATGACCATACCATGTACGAAAAGTTGTATTCGGAATATCCTCATCCCGAACTCGTAATTGGTAGTAACCAGATCTCAGATCAATATTGGAAAAGCAAATAGCTCCTCTCAACTGATCAAATAAATCATCAATTCGCAGTAAAGGATATTTGTTCTTGATAGTTGCATGATTCAATTTTCGATAATCGATGCACAACCTCATAGAACCATCATTTTTCTTTGCAAACAGCACTGGCACGCCCCATGGTGAAACACTAGGCCGAATAAAACCCTTCAGCCTCAAATCATCCAACTGTTTCTTTAATTCTTTCAGCTCTGCTGGTGCCATACGATACGGAGCCATAGAAATCGGCGCAGTACCAGGCATCAAGTCAATCACAAACTCAATCTCTCTTCTGGAAGGTAAATCTGGTAAGTCATCCGGAAACACATCCAAGAAGTCACAAACAACTGACGGATAAACTGTCCCCATATCACCATCTTCTTCAGCTAAAATGTTAGTTAAGAAGACAACACAACGGTCCCGACCACGAACACCATAACAAGCTGAAACTAGGGAATTACCCCGATCTCCCATAAACACAAAACAATTTCCCTCCGGCGTACACACTGAAACTCTACCACTGAAGCAATCAATCGTGGCATAAAATGATGATAACCAATCCATTCCAAGAATGACGTCAACCCCGTCATCTTAAGAATGATAAGATCAAAACAAAATCCTCATTTCAAGGCAACTGTGAAGCCTCCCGAACAACAAGCATCACTCAAGCTACAACTAATCCCCCTTTTTTTTTGGTCAGTGTCCTGACATTGTACATTTGGGATGGGTATGATCCAAAATGTCCGACCGGTCCATATGGCCATCCCATGCCCAAATGACAATAACAGTATCACTGACCCCCCTTAAATCGAAGCACAAGTCACTAAGGCTCACTTCCAACATGAATTTCAATTGAAAACTTCTCTAATATCAGGATCCAACTCTGGACTCCTTAATCATTAATCACAACTGAACATTCCACCATTATGTATGCAAAATGTTCACATATGCCAAGCACTAATCAATACAACCCTTCACATATGCCAAGCACTAAGCAATACACCCCCAAACTATACCGCATTGGTATCACCTCACAATACAAATCCAACCAAGTCCAATGAGGATATCTAACCACTATAGAGGTCACCACGCTACTTAAAACCCATAAACCACTAATCGGCGTATCCCCATAACGTCCAGTCTAGAAAACTGATCTCCAGTCCCGATGCAAAAACAAATGTACCCTTCACCGCTAAAGGTCCTGAAAATGACTCAAGAATAACTGCAAACATACAACCCTAGGATACCTACCCTGTAAACTTCCAGCCTGAACCCCAGGCTGCTGCCTCGATCACTGAGAAGACATAGCTGCTGTGGTGGTGGCGGTGGTCTACATCCAAACTATGCTGTGGCAGACCGAGACGGCTTTTGTTGTGCACCTCGACCACTACCCAAAACCCCAGTTCTCCTCTGACAATCTCTAATCTTATGGCCTTGCTGACCACACTTAAAGCAAACTCTAGTACAAAATGACTACGGATACTCCGTCTTATAGTACCCAAGCTATTGGCATCGGAAACATACAACTCCACTCCTACTCGATCCCGATAGCACAGGAGTCGAAGGAATAGGTCACACTGGCTGCTACCTTCCAGACTGAGATAGACCACTTCTCTGTCTTTTACTAGACTAGCCTTCTGTCACCGAACCACTGCCTATTAAACAAGTCGTTCACCCTTCTCTGCAGGTGACGGTACATCCTCTAATCTCGTAGGAGAAGACGTTAAACCCTTCATAACATGTCCAACACTAGGCTTCTCTTCTAGGCCTTCCAATGCTTGACCCTTCTGACGAGGCGGCATACTCAAATGAAATTCAAGTCAATAACAATGACATTATCAATAGTCTCAAACTGACCCATAGGAATAAAAGCCTTTTAACATAGAGCATGTTTTACCATAATCAAATAAACACGTAATCACATATACACAGAAGCATGTTTGCAAGGCTAACAGATAACACATGTAAGCACATAAGACAATGCAAACCCCTACACAAAAAAGCTGTAGACAGACCTCTACCCGTCGTCCCTACGTTATAGGAACCATGCTCTGATACCATTTCTGTCACGCCCCTAGACCGTAGTCCGAATTGTGAACATAACACATAAACAATCACAGTCTCAAAATTAATAAATATCCCTGTAACCTGTCTCAACCACACATCCACCTATCTATTTCCCTTTACAAAACAAAACAAGACTGAAAATATATAGATACAATGCAAATATTACAACTTTAAAGTTTTAAAGTCTGAAATAACATTTATTACATGGCTGGGATATTCTAAGAAATATAATACAAAACATAGTCTATTATGCAGAATGAAAACGTGACAACACCAGCCTCGACTCTGTCTACAGCTGAGGAGGAACACCCTCCATACCATCCGTGCCATGACCTGAAAAGATGTGTATAAAATAGGAATGAGCAACCACAGCTCAGTGGGAATTACTTAAAGCGCACTCCTTAATACCTCCGTGAATCCAAACAAAGAACGGATAAAAGAAAAAGGGGTCATACAGGCTCGGGAAAGCAACATATCATATGAGATAATAAAATGAAGTGTTATGCAATGCCAATGCTAATGCTAATGTCATTGACACCTCTTGTAACGACTTACTCCACCACATGGTATGAAATTATCCGTTTTGGACTGAGCCCGCATGGTTTTGCTCTTGGGCTTCACCCCAAAAGGCCTCGTACCAGTTGGAGATGACACACTTACATATAAGCACTTCACATTTCCTCTACCCAGGCAATGTAGGATTGTGCACCCGTAACTCGCCAATGCGGTAGCCTGTCAGTGTCTCTCGCACCCGCCCACGTCACACCCGCCCACAAGGTCATCACAATCCACCCCCCTTGGAGGCCCGACGTCCCCGTCGACACACTTCCAGCTGGGTCAGGCTCTGATATCATTTGTAACGACCCACTTCACCACATGGTATGATATTGTCCGCTTTAGGCCTGAGCCCGTACGGTTACAAATGGTATCAGAGCCTAACTCAGCCAGAAGTATGCCGACGGGGACGTCCGGCCTCCAAGGGGGTGGATTGTGATGACCTTATGAGCGGGTGTGCCGTGAGTGGGTGCGAGAGACACTGTCAGGCTACCACACTGGCGAGTTACGGATGCATAGTCCCACATTGCCTGAGCAGAGGAAAGGTGAAGTGCTTATATGTAAGTGTGTCATCTCCAATTAGTATGAAGCCTTTTGGGGTGAAGTCTAAGAGCAAAACCGTGCAGGCTCAAACCTAAAGCGAACAATATCATACCATGTGGTGGAATGGGTCGTTACACCTTTCACTTCCCAAAATCCCATTTCCATCACAAAAAAGTTAATGTAATCCGCCTAGGGATACTCCCCAGTACTATAAGAAGAGAGTTGGTCATCTTTCCCTGATACAAGGCCACTCCTTGTGATCATTTTGGGGCTCTAACGACACAATTACTCGTAGAGCCACTCCTTACGTCTCCTCTAAATTCTCATTAACTGCACAGACAAGGCAACTCTTTATCCGGTTTTGAAATCATTGATTCAATTCCCTTTTCTTTTCCAAACTCACGGATACAAGGTACCTCCCTGTTATCCAGTTTTCAAAACCATTTAATGAAACATTTTCACTTTCGTTTTCATTCCAACATCATCCCCATGCTCATGTGACATGCATGTACATTTGTATAACATGATATACGGATGATGGAATAAATATGGAAATCTTAACTCATATACAATATCATGGTATTGCATTTTAATCCACACACAAGCATAGTAAATTAACAGGCTAATTAATCCATGGTTGTATAACATAAGAAGCATGCTTTCTGACTCACATTTACCACATAACAACATAAACAGTGCTTAATAACATTTAGAAAATCAAGTACAAAACTTCACATTTCAAGAAATATCATAACAACCAATATTCTAATTTTTAAGTAGCAGTCTATGTTTACAAGGTCATAACTTTTTTCATAGTTGGAATCTAAGGTTGAAATTGGTATCATTGGAAAGCTTGTTTCGATCTAGTTAATTTAGACTCAAAAATCGCTCAATTCGGATTTAAAATGAGGAAGTTGTGGTCAGTTGAAGTTTAGGTCGCTGTGCAGGAAATTATGCAGATTAAAGCGCGAACTTGGCAGCCTATGTTTACAGGGTCATACTTTTTACACAGTTGGAATCTAAGGCTAAAATTGGTATCGTTGGAAAGATTGTTTCGTGCTAGTCAATTTAGACTCAAAAATCACTCAATTTGGATTTAAAATGAGGAAGTTATGATCCTTTGAAGTTCAGGTCGCTGTGATTCCAGAATTGTAAAAAACAAGTAGCAGCCAATGTTTTAAGCATAAAACACATAGAACTGATTCCTTAAAGGTAAATGGTGTGAGAGTTAAGTAATCCTACCTCAAAGAAGCTTGAAACTCAGTGACAATCACAACTTAAAGCAACCCAAATGATGGATCAAAGCTTTCCAAGATAAAAAATAAAGAACACTTCCTTCTTTGTTTACAACCAAAACCCTCTTCTTTTAACACCACTTTCCAAACCCAGCAACAAAAGAATGGACTTAAGTTTGATATCAAAAGAACCTTCACTACCCAAGGAACATTTTTCCTTCACAAAGCCCCATCAAAATCCAAACACAAAGCTTCAAAAATTTAGCTTAAAAAGTATCACTATGGAAAGGAAATAGAAAGCACGAAAATTGGTTTTCTGTAGAATGGTTTTTAGGAAACAAACAATAGTCATCCATATGCTATCAAATGCATGGATATGGTGCAGCCACATACACCCCCACATGTCATCCTCTCCATTGATTAAAACCAAAACCATATGAAATGACTCAAAAGTCCTTTTATTTCCTACTAAATACCATTCATGCCACTTGAATGATAAAAGTCAAGAATACCCTTTCACAACTAACCAAGTGCCAATTATGCTATTTTGCATAGTAAAAGTCTACTTTGTCCTTTATAAAATTATCAAATACCATGTATGCCATTTGTAAAACAAAAAGTCCATAATGCCCTTTATGAAATAAACAAATGACATTTAATTAAAATTAAACACATTTGCAAAATAAATCATAATTTTCGATAATAAAATAAAATGCATGAATGCCAACATGTCCGGAAAATGATAAAAATGTAAGTTCTCACAGATGTAGTATATTATATTATCTTAAATTTGTATCAACAAGAGGTCGAAAAGGGTACTTCGTTAGTTTTATCAATGATTGCATAAGATACTGTTATGTATATTTGCTACGAAGCAAATATAAAACCTTAGAAATGTTTTAAACATTACAAAAATGAGGTTGAGAATCAACTTAGCAAAAAGATCAAAACGCTTGTGCTAGTATTTGTTCAGAACATGATATCATGATGAATGTTATATTGATAAATTCTAGTTTAACTCAGCATTTGTGGGAGGAAGTTTTGTTTTCTGCAAATTATGTTCTCAATAAAATACCTTAAACTAATGTGAAACCATATGAATTATGGAAAGGTCGAAAACCTTCTTATAAATTCTTAAAAGTGTAGTGGTGTCTATCTAATGTTGCAGTTCTTACTCCTAAAAAGTTAAAGTATGACCTAAAATGTGGAAACCTTGTGGGTGGGTGTGATACCCCTCGAATCCGAGACATGGGTTGATCAGGCTCAAACCCAAACCCGAGGGAAATATCAAACAATTAATATTTAAAATGAACCCAGATTGCAAAATGAATTAAGAATAAATATTAAAAGCTGAAAAATCTCTAAATATAAAATCCTCAAATATTAAAGATTAATAAAATCCAAATCCTTCCAAACCTCCAACAGTTTAAACAACTCGGAAATCCATCTCTAGTGGACCCCTAATAAAAATCCAATCTGGAATGTAAATAATTGAAAAAACATTCAAAACTAAACCACGGAGAGAAGTCCTACATCGTCGAAAGAGTGAATAATAGCCTCTACTCAGCACAATCAAGCCTACGACTGGAACTGTCAAACACCTGAAAAAAAGAAGCGGATCAGGTCCACGAACAAGTTTTATCCTACTATAATCCAAACAGAGACTCGATACGCATGTACATCTTAAACGACTCAACAATAGCTATATAGTCCATACATATATATATCCACACTACATGACTCTCACTGGACTATGAAGAGGGTCTCAATCTGAACAGAAGGTAACATGCAAAATACACCTGAGTGGGCATGAGTACCTAAGTCTAAACAGGGTATACCTCAACTAACATAGCCAGCTACGCATCCTACTGCATATATGCTCCCTAACCGTCAATCTTGAGACTCAAGCTCATATCGCGGTACCATAAGTATATATTTAAAGCCCTCTTCTATCCATCCAAACCAATCCAGTTAGTCATTCAACTTGTGCAGCTTCTTTAACTTAACTTAGATAACAAGTAATCCATTTAATCATTCAGCTTGTGTGTAATACCCCTAATTTTAAAAGGATAGTCTCGGCATTTATTTATTATTTTTATTGTATTTTTCGTGATTATTTGGTTTAATTATTTTTATTTACTAATTTGATTTAATTGTTTACCTATGTGTCACGTGTTTTAAATTGAATTAAGTTATCTTTTATTATTTAATTGGCATTTTATTGTTTAAGTGTTTTTAATTATTTAATTGGGTTATTTAATTGAAATTAATTAGTTAAGTGGATTTAATTATTTAATTGTTTTTTTCATTTAATTCTGTTTTAAGTTACAGTTAACTTTGGGGTTGGAATTTCACGTATAGGTAAGCCGTAACAGAGATAGTTTCATGGGCCGACTAGGTTTAGAATTAGGGCTCTGTCTCTGATTAAACACGGATTAGGGTTTGTGATTTTTACGCCTATATATATACGGTTATAATCTATATCAAGGGTTGGAAAAACCCTATTCACGTACCAAAGATACAGAGAGAAAAACAGAGAGCAGTTGTGGGAAAACAGAGTGAGGCTTAAGAGGAATTATACAGAGAGGACCAAGGAGGTTGAGTAAGGATTAGAGACAGAGTTATAGGAAGCTTGGCGGCGTTCAGAATTGCCGGAAAACTTAGAGACGGCACATGGATTTCAAAATTGAAATCACAGGCAAGTTCTTATCTTCCTCCTTCTCTTTGGCTCGTGTTCTGTGCACCTAGATAGTCTATAGGGATTAACTAATTAGTAAATGAAACTTATGTGTTTAATGTATGCTTGTTGATGATTTGTTTGCATTGAATCCAAATCTGTTTACAGTTCGTGTATTGTTGCTCCCAGTTCTGTTCATTAAAGCATATTAAAATCTATTGAGTTTTTAGTTACGATTCTTGCCTCTATCTTCTGTAAACAAACCCTGGGGATGTTAATGGGATGATATAAGACTCCTAAGATCAGTTTGTGAAGAGAAACAGAGAGGTTGGAATAGAATTATAGTTTCAGTTTTGTTCCTAACGCGGGTTAGTTCGGTAGCAAATTTAATCTCTGTAATTGATTTTAATTGTTGTTATCAAGCCATTGGGATGCTACTGGGTATTAATATGACACCTAAGTTTGGTTTTAAAAACTAACAAAGTGTTAGGAATAAGCCGGAGAAGGAGCACAAGAGCTGAAACGACGCACCGGGGACGAAGGCTCTCAAAGGAGGTGAGAGCCGGCTCCATAGAAGTGGGAGCCGGCTCCCACAACAAAGTAGAGCCGGCTCTAAGGAGTCCTAGAGCCGGCTCTAGGCTGGAAAAAGAGCCTGCTCCAAATTTTGGAGCAAGCTCCCTTGTTATTTTTGATTTATTTTAAGTTTTTTTTTTTTAATTTTCTACGTACTATGTTCACTGTTGGAGCATGGAGACTATTTGAGTGAATTTGGAACTTTACAGAGGGATTAAGGAATGAATTTTGAGTGTTATTACGATCCTAAATTAATTAAAGTTTAATTCTAAATTGTCGGGAGAAACAGTGTAAAAATTAAGGCACTTCCTATGTTGTAAAACAATTGGAAGTTGAATTAATTATTGAATTCAATTTTTGCAATTTGATGGAATATAATGTGTTTATAAAACTTGTTTTAGAATGCATTCAAGTGCATGATAAGGTCATTTAATTATTAATTTTGATCTATGCATGCTTAGGAGGCTAGTTGCTGAATTATTAAATCATTTCCTGCAACTATATAGTTAATGCTTGGATTTAAATTGCCGAAATATTAAACAATCTTCTGAAATTGTTTTAGCAATTTATTGGATAATAATAGGATTATTTAACCTATTCACATGCATGATGGAGTCCCTAACATATTAAATTTGGTTTATGCATGCTCTGGATGTTAGTTGTTGATTTGTTAAATCGTCTTCTGCAACTATATGGTTAAATGCTTGGATTTAAATTGCTGAAGCTTTAAATATTTTTCTGCAATTGTTTGGATGGTGGTTTTTGGGTCTGTAAATTATTAAACTGTTATATATGTTGTAATTTACCTGGATATGGAGGGTTGTATGTACCGGTATGGGACAGTGACATACTAGGGACGGTCTAACTCAAAATGCATAAACCTAACCTAATGGATTAATGGAATGGATTGAAAGATATCGAATCCTAATTGTGACTAAGTCAGACCAGCTATAACCAAGTTGGATGACTTCCTGGATTAACGGATGGTAGTTAAGTCATATCCACTGAATAAGTTGAGTGACTAACTAGTTGGTTTATTGTAGGTCAGTTTAATAAATAGTTGAACTGCTTACCCTAGATTTGGACGGACTTTATATATATGTTTATGGTACCACGAGTTGAGCTTGAGTCTCAGACTCGTTGGTTAGGGTGCGTATATGCAGTGGATGCGTAGCTGGCTATAATAGGTTGAGGTGTACCCTGTTAGGTCTAGGTACTCATGCCCACATTTGGGTGCGTATTCGCATGTTGCATTCTATTCAGGTTGAGACCCCTATTATAGACTAGTGAATGTCCCTTAGTGTGGATATATTTATACGTATGGACTAGATAGATATTGTGAGGTGTCTACGGTGTATCTGCGTATCGGGTCACTGTATGGATTGCAGTTAGATTAGAACTTGCTCGTGAGTCTGACCCACTCCTTTATTATTCTTTTCAGGTACAGGACGGTTCCAGCCTTAGAACTTGATCGTGCTTGTCGAGGATAGTCTCACTTTCATCGGATTACGTAAGACTTTCCCCGATGTTTCTAGAATTATCTATTTTCAGTTTCAGTCTCAGTTGAATCTTTAGTTAGGGGTCCATCAGTGGATTCCCAAGTTGTAACTTTGAAGTTTTGGAGGATTGGAGTTTTAAATTTTCAGTTACACATGGAGGATTTTATTATTATTATTTCTTTCAGTTTTATTATATCTTTATTGGTTTTGTCATCTGTGTTCGTTTTAAAATACTTTAATTGTTTGATAGTCCATCGGGTTTGGGCCTGGGCCTGATCAACCCGTGTCTCGGATCCGAGGGGTATCACATTGTGCAACTTCTTTGACTTAAACATAAGTAGGACTTATTCCAGCGTAGGTATAATTTAGTATTTTGAAATTAATTCGTCCCTAGTATGCCACCGTCCCATACCGGTGCATACAATCCATACATCAAGTAGTTGATAATACATATAATGAATGTAAATACCAATTAATCCATAATAAGCAGATTCAAAATATGTAATTGAACATGCTTGCTTTACATCACTACACAGTTATCCAATAATTGATAACACATTTAACATATGTATGTGTCAATTTATCCATTATAAGCATATAATCATTATGTAATCTAACATGCTTATATTTTCCCATGAAAACATGAATAAACAATAATTCCATTCACAGATAAATTGTTACACATAAGATTATGCAATTTAAATCCTCCACCTCCAGGAACAGTCCACAAATTTACTTAAAAATTATATATTGTTCAAGCAACAACCATTAATTGGTTTATCATACATTAACAAGCCCTCTGAAATTTTAATTTGATCTGAGACATCGACTAAATTTCTAAATTACAGCTCCTACATACCTCAGTAATGCCAAAAACCAACCCAGAATTCGAAAATATGTTAAAACTGCAACAAAATGGGGTGGAGCCGCCTCCCCCTTGAGTGGAGCCACCTCCACACCACCTAGAGCCGGCTCCACCCTTGTGGGGAGCTGCCTCTTCTCCCTCTTTTCCTATCTGCTTGTTTTCCTTCACCTGTTTCCTCTCCGGTAACGTCCAATTTATCTATCATCAACTTTTAAGGTTTCTACTGATTCAAATTAAGTTCCAGTGTGTTCCAGAGATTTTAAAAATCATTAATCACTAATTAACTTCAATACGAACAAGAAATATGCACAGAAACATTAAAACAAGCAAATACAGATTCATGCACACATACAGATTTAATCTAATCTATCATGCAAACCAAATTAATCTTTGATGTTTATTTACTCCTGGAGTTGTATTAGGCATGTAAATAACACGAGTCAAAGGAAAAGAGTTAGGAATAAAACTTGCCTTTGAGATTTGGTTCAAAATTTCAGCGTCGTCTTCCTAAGGTTTCCGGGCAACGTTCTGTTTTCTCTCTCTGTCTTCTCCTTGGTTCAACCCTCAAACAACACCCCTTTAATCCCTCATTGGTTCAGCCTTAGTCCTAGCTAAACCCTAACCAAAGTACTCTGTTTATCTCTATTTCTCTCTGTCTCTCTGTATGTGAATAGGGTTTTTCTAACCCTAGCAAACGTACTGTTCTATATATAAAGTCTAAAACAAAACCCTAGTCCATGTATAATTAGAGACAAAACCCTAATTAAATCATAGTCGCCCTATAGAACAAAACCTAAGTTATAATCTATGTCGGCTACACAAACGTGACTTCTAAAAGAAAACCCTAAGTAAATAACGTATTTAAATACTCATTTAATGTATGTACATAATTAAACAACTATAATAAATAACTATAATAAATTAATTAAAGACACATAATAAATAAAAACAATTTACCAATTAAATCAAATAATTCAATTAAATCAAATAATCCAAATAATTCAACTAATTCAAATAATAACAATTAATTCAAATAACCAAGTAACAAAAACAATTAAATAATTAAAAATGCACAAAAATACTTAATTAAAATAACAGGACTATCCTTTTAAAATTAAGGGTATTACAGTGGGTGTGCCGTGGGCGAGTGTAAGAGGTACCGACAAGCTACCACACTGGGCGAACTACAGGTGTATAGTCCCACATCACTCAAGGAAGGAAAATGTGAAGTGTTTTTATGTGGTAGTGTTATTTTCAATTGGTATGAGGCCTTCTGGGATAAAACTCAAGAATAAAATAATGCAGGCTCGAGTCCAAAGCGGATAATATCATACCATGTGGTGGAGTAAATCGTTACATAAAACATTTGATAGGTTATGCTCATAACAGTATTGCATATCATTTTTTTTTTTTTTTTTTTTCATACAATGAAAATAAGGATAAGCTTAGACGTAGCAAGAGGGCTAGAACGTCTAAATATTTTGGTCCTGGTTTTCTAACATGTTTATTGGAGAATGAGCCACAAATCTTTTTTCTTAAATTAATTATGTGATATAATTAACTATGTGATATAATATGAAACTATATTGTTATGCAAGTTATTAATATTATTTTTATAAATGTTTATTTTATTTGATACTATAATATTGAACTGTGTAGTTGAATTACTTAATGTGCATTGTAATTCAAATTTACAACATAATTTATTTAATATGTGATATTATTGAATTTGTATGAATTCATGACTAGTTTGTGTATATAATACAACAAACAAAAATTGACCAGTCCAACTATGTGAATTCTTCCGATAGTCAGAGGAAAAAGATTTATACTAGTGTTTAAGACACGTATAGCTGTAAATGGGCTGAATAAAATAAAATTTTCTAATAACTCGAAAGAGTTTAATAAAAAATATTATATATGGATACACTAAGCAAGTACACCGAGACAAGCTAAATCAAGCTAATAAGCTTTAATGTACAATTTAGCTAAAAACTAAAATGTTATTGAGTTACAAACTAGTTAGCTTAGCTATATTCTAAAGTGATTAATGAGGTGCACAGAACCTAAGAGGAAGATGAAAAATCGTTTGTTGGTTCTAGCTCTCAACTTGATAGTAAAAAATATGAGAGTGATGAGTAGCCATTTTAGCCGTAAGCTATTCGAGCTATGCATCATATCTGCTCATGTAAGAAGGAATAATACTATTTGTAAAGTAGTAGTTTTTGAAGAATATTATTCAAAACAAAATATTTTACTATCAAGATAGACTTCTTAGATAAGTGTGTACTGAAGTTATGAGCTACTAGAATTGATAGCTAGTCAAACTTAACTGCAAGCTAGCGGTAATAATTGAGAAGTGGGTGTTCATCATAACCTAGTAATGATAGCTATGAACTCACTTTTAACTATGAACTATTGCTGAGAAATGAGTGCTCACTCTGTGGTGATTGTATCCAAAGCTTAAATAATAAGATAATTATTTTCTTAAATGATTGAGTTATGTGATGCGTGACACATGAAAGGTTATGACATGTTAATATGACTGACTTAACATGAAACTAAATATGAATAACTCATTTCATAAATATAAGAGATGTAGAAGCAAATATTAATTAAAGCCCATTGTAATTAATATCTATAGCATTAATTCACAGTAACGTCAGTGACATATTATAAGAACAAGCTAGAGATAAAGTGAACACACATGTACTAGAGACTGTTATACATGCTTGTTGAAAACCGAATATAAAATCTGAAAAGGTAGATGAGGTGAAATATTTAATATATGATACTTCAAGAGTTGGAAAATCATAAGAAAATATATCATATATAAAATTTCAGGATTATCCCAAAGTTGTGGAGGGATATTGTCCATTGATGAAATTTATTATGAGTTACCTCACCAGATAATAAATACTTACAAATGTAAGGTTCTTAATATTGAGAGATTTTGGATAAAACTAAAAATCATTTATAGTATTATAACAATAGTGCATGTTGTTTCCTATAAGGAAAATATTATGGATAACAAGAAGAGTTCTTTTTCCAGCGGAAGAGCTGAGTTATTTGTTCTAGTTGAAAAGTAAAGTGTGCAAACTTATAAGTTCTTGAGTGGATTAAAGATGGTACCAATACAATGACATAAATGTGATGTATAAGTCATTGTATGCCTTAAAAAAATTAATGATATACTCATTAGTATATTTGATATGAAATATTTAACATCTGATAACATATTATATTCTCAATAGAGTGAGATTGAGATAATACTAGTTATGAAAACAAAAGCTTAGCTAACTTTTGTAGATACAAATCTCAAATATAAATACTAGTCAAAGTATATCATTGATTGAGATTGCAAGGCATCTTAATAACTGTGTTTAATTGCACATTTTCAATCCAGAATCAGATCACTGAAAAACAATAAATTGGGTAATTAAGAGACACCCTAAATCCAGTATTGTATAGATCAAGGCATCTAACTAAATTGGAGGTGTAACAGTGATGCAATCTGGATATGGGATATTAAAGACTTCAAATCCAATAGTGAATATGTCTTTTATATTAAAGGTGTAGTTGTATGTTTTTAATATAGCTCAAAGTTAGAAACTTTGAATAAATCAAATAGGAAAGTCAATAGACTTCACCTAAAGGACATTTCAAAGTAAGTCTACACCTGTGCCACTAAAGAAAATGATATTGCTAACAATGAGTAATTTTAGGGCACAAAGTATACAATTGCTCTCACCTGGAGAAATCTCTGCAGAGTGTAATATTTCTTAACACAACTTTGTGGCTACATATAAAATTGAGAGTTGTACTAGAGAGAAATTGTATAGATCATCGAGGGGAATGGGATTAAAAGCCGAAAGCTAATGAGTCACTTTAATAAAAACCCAACCTAGTTGACTGGAGATCCCAAGATCTAGGTTCAAAAAGACAACAGAAATTATGAGTGACTCACCAGAAGCACTGGGAAGATATAAATCTTCTGCCCATTTCTATGATGAGACAGTGCTACCTACAGCGAGGATTAGGATAAATTACGCTTTTAATGACTCTTATACCTTGAAAATTCAAATAGGGTATTATAGGATACTCTTAATAAGAAGTCACTTATATGAATGTGAAGTGGGGCCGCTTCTATGAGAACTATAAAGGCTAAGTTTTTTGGAGCACTCATTGAATACCAGGAGTTGTTCAGGACCAAAATGAACACAACAATGAGAACCAACTTTGCGAGGAAGGGTACTGTGTGTTTGTTATTGTCTTGGTTTACACAAACGGTTGAACAGTTCAAGACATCGTGTTTACTGGTTAGTCAGTAAATCCGATAGCAATGCACTATGGAGGGTTCAAAGCCAAAAGTTACCTATCATGATGCAGTAACTTTCCGACCATACTCTTTCTAGTGTCTGTATAATCATCTTTTGCATGTTACGCAAATTTCCATTCATGTGGGGGATTGTTGAAAACAGGGACATTAAAAACATAAACTTTGGATGAGATTTGGAATAGATTCCGCTAATAATTTTTTGCGGATCTCTAAACGAGCGCGTTTCCTCTTCAAGGAGATGAACGTGGTATATTTACTTTCTCAAATCCGTTTCTGGATGAATGAGAAATTAGCTCCAAAGTGTGGTGTTTTGATAAGCCTAAATGGGTATGCAGAATGTAGGAAGTGTTTGTCCCACATGGAAAAAATGTTGAAACCAATTGAAATTTAAATAAGCCAAATTTGGGCTTGGGCTTGGACCTAATTGTAAAGTCCAATTATTCTTTTTACTAAATGGAATCTTGGATTGGACCTTTAATTTTGGGCTGGGCTTATTTAAATGGGTAGTTAGTTTTTGAATTTAAATTAAAAGTTAGTTTTTTTTTCTAAAGGGTTGCATCTATTTCTAAAAGGTTGCATCTGTTTTTCAAAGAGTTGCAACTTAAAACCAACAGACGTAACTATTCATATGAACTATTGCAACATATTGAAGTGGATGTGTCCAGGTGAACAGACATCATTTGAACTATTGCAACCAATTGGAGTGGATGTGTCCAGTGTGAAGAGACACACATATATATGGTTGTGTCCAATGATGAAGAGACACACCCACCCGAAAAGGCACCTTGTTGCCTATAAATACCCCCATTTGGATCATTTACAAATCATTCATTTTCATTTTCTTCTATCTCCCTCTCTAGACTTGAACCCAACCCAAGTGGCTTCAAACCATAGGTTAAGTGGTCCGAACCACTTAAACCCTAATCTAATTTCATCGAGTCATATTAAGATTGGTCCGAGCCATTTAATTCGGATTGCACCCAATTCAGCATTTATTTATAATGTAGATGCATTTTTGAGTCAAAGAGAATATTACACGGAGAAAGTTCGCCGTATTACGAGTTTATAATACTGCTATTGGTGGATGTAGACCGTTGTATCATGAGAGATAGACGCCACTGAGTCCGTTAGCACCATAGTGGGGCGAATCTGTCTTAAGGACATAGTATTCAATACTAACCTCGGTCCAGGTTATTTATTTATTATTATTATTTTATTACTTTATTTTGCATATTTAATCAAATATAAAGTTGCATATTTAATTAATGATTTCTTAGCATATTGTTAATTATCTCATGACACATTAGTATAAGGTTTGTTATGTCTTAAATGTCACATGAAATATATATTTACCAACAGTATAGTACCCCCGGTAAATCAAATATATATATATATATATATCAATCTCCTTATATATGTATATGTTGTTACAAATTTTAGATGGAATTGTTTGATCAGCACTAGTTGTCTAAATCGATCTCTATTCAATGGATTGACATTGGTGTTGAACTCTTAAAAAAATAAAAAATAAATAAAATTTGCAGCAACATATACATATACAGGGAGATTGATATATATATATATATATATATATATATATATATATATTTGATTTACCAAAGGTACTTAATAGCTCCAAATCGTCAAAAAGCCAAAACATTTGGAATTGTTGCAGATCTCGGAGAAAAAAAAAATGCTACAAATTGGGGACGGCAGAGAGGTTTCTAAAATTAGGAATAATGAAGAGTAAACGTGAATAAACAGATTAGTAAAAAATCGCGTTGTCTGCCAATTGGACTGTCACGTCATTCTGCCAAACAATTCGGTGCGTAGCTTCGGTGTAACTATCATTACTCTTTACTTCACTAATCAGATGAAACCGAGAGTTGAGCGGATTTAGTTCCTTGTATGTGAGGTTTTTTTCTAAGGGCTTGTTTGGTTGAATTATTTTATTACAATTTTCTGTTTTGTAATAAATAAAATTCATATAGACGTAGTAAATATATATATATATATATATTGTTTGGTTGATAGTCTTTTATAACTGTTTTATGAAAACTCAACAAAGAAAATGTTTGTTTCTAAGTTATTGGAAAAGTGTTTTAAGTAAGAAATCAAGCTGTCTTATGCCTCTGTTTAAAAATGGATTACTAATAATTCATTGTCATTAGACCAAATTGCACTAATAAATAATAAAGTATCTTTTTATTTTTATTATTTTAAAACAAGGTCAATACAAATTTAAATCTTGCATGGACACAAGTACCGCGTTTTAAAAAATGGGTCAATACTTAACACGACAAAACATATTTAAGTCAATCTGAACACAACATAACACGTTTAGCTAAACATGTCATTTCTAATATGAACACGATACGTTTAGGGCTAGCTTGGTATAGTGGAATGAATGGGAATGGAGGTGAGAATAGTCATTCATTTTGTTTTAAGGTGGAATTATTTTGATGGAACGACCATTCTCCAAGAATAATGGGGAATTATAATTCGAACTTTAAAATTGGCACAAACACGAGAATGAAAAAAAAAAAAAACTATTCCATTCCACTTTCTTTTATTCCATTTCACTGTATCAAACTAGCCCTTAGTTAAATGGGTAATAAATAAATTGGCAGGTCAAGCATGGACACAATACATTTAATTACCGTGTCAAATTGGATTGATACGATTATGACCCGAATATGATTAAGTCAAACTCAAACTCATTTATCTCGTGTCGTGTTAACATATCGTGTGAAGTATTACTATCCCCGCCATAGCAACCCAAACCCGCTATTGGGCGTTGCGTTCACCCACTTAAATCTTTTTCAGGGTTCACTAGTCATGTTTAACTTGATGGATTAGTGTGAGTCTCAATATATAAATCTTCAGAGTTCAGTCCAACGTGACCAATCAAGTACAAATATATATTTTTTAAGTTTGAGTTGGGTTAGTAATATGTATTATATTTTTTTCTCCAGTCGACTCTTGTTATTTGATAATTCAATTCAGTGCTTTAGAATAAGCGTTACTTAATTAAATGTGTTTGATAACGTAATTTGAATATCATTTAAAATGGTAAGCAAACCCACTTAGAATGAGATTCAATTTTAAATGACAGGAACATTACTTATTATTCAATACTAAACATTAAAAATTAAAAAATATATAAAATATTTTTTTATTATCACTTAAACATTTCGACTTTTAAAAATTTTCAATTTTATTAAATAGCCTATATATAAAGTTGGATTACTAATATTTCAATAATATAGTATCATCATAAATAATGGTGGTGATCATGTTTGGTTTGATCTCTATTTGGTGTTAGTACAGAGGACCAAACACCAAGAAGTCATTCACCTGTTCAATCTTCTATTAATGTTGTGATTGAACTTCGTAATTAAATTTTCAGTAAATATGATTATAAAATGTTATGTCTTAACACCATCAATGTTAATTAATAATAATAATGCTTTGGTTAACATTGTAGAAGGAAAAATGTTCCAAAATTATGGTTAAAATTGCATAGACATGCTAATCATATATGCAGTTTTTAATTCATTTATTATTATTATTATTATTTTTTTTTGTGCATTTTGTGGATGTAGGAGACACATTGGGCCGACTGGGATTTATTTGTGTTACATTAATTATTAACACTCTCTCATGCAGGGTTGTACATCTGTTTACAAGCACTTTAATATAAAATTTCATAAAATTTGCAAAATTGCATCTCAGATTTTTCAAAATCTCTTTATGGTTAGGACTGACAACTCGTCTTCGCAGGACATGATTGCGTTGTGTCGTGTTGACTTAAAGGTATTGTATTAAATAACTCAACCCAAACATAACCCGTATAATATTCGTGTCAAAAATCTTTAGCACTAACTCAACTTGTTTATTAAACGAATCACACATATAATCCGTTTAATTACTTATTTATTAAAATAAAAAATTATATTATTTAAATTATTAATAATACTCAATCAAACTATAATTACTATAAAATTTTAAGCTTCAATCCAACCAAATTAATAAATAGTCTTTAAAATACAAAAGAGAAATTATAAGACACAAGTTTAGATGGTAATTTTAGAACTTAAATGTAAATTTATTTATGACGCGTATAGTTAAATGAGTGTTAACGGGTTATACGGGTTAAACTATCTCATTCAAAACACAACACGATTAACTAGTTAATCGCGTCGACCCGTTTAAGATTTAAATTTGTTTAAGATTAATACAAACCCGTTTAAAGCATATCGTTTTCAATTTGTGTTGGTTTGTCGAACTTTGCAATCCCTATTTATGGTATTTGAAAATTGTTGTACTTTTTCATTTCATTTAAATTTTTTATTTATGGAACGACACAAGCATCCTTCAGACAAACACTAACTCCACAATTTTATTTTATTTAAAAAATAATAATTACACTCCGAGGGGTGATTTTGAATGTTATATATGTATTAAAGTGGATGCTAAAAGTAATAAAGTGTGATGCCAACATTGAATTATTGCAGTCATAAATTTTAAAAATAATTGTTATTTAGAGGTAATGTAGTAATGTTTGAGCAGATATCTCGATAGCCCAGTAGATAGCACCTCCGGTGAATTTTGAGAGTGTCAGGTTTTAACTATTTGCACATACTAATATAACTTCTAACCCTTTTATATTTACAATAATTTAAAACCTACACGTGATCAATATCTAATATTAATTGTAAAATAAAATTTTGTTACTGTATATTTCCACACAAAACTAGTTATAATGTAGGGGTGCACACAGTTTCAGTTCGTATGAATCGGAACCGTTCCAAACAGTTCATAAAAATTGGAATCGGTTGCGGTTGCGGTTTCGATATATTTTTTTTTTTTTCTTCTTTTGAATAATTTAATAACTCTAAACCCACTTGCAGGTTAAAGCACGCTTAACTCTGAAATTCTGGTGAGAGGTTTACGGCTATCACGGATTAAAAATGTGTTAAGTCATAGAAGGGTGTAGAATCTATATATAACACTTCACATTTTCCCGCCCGATGTGAAATTATGACACTCTGTAGTCTAGACTTGTAAACGGGTCATATTCAGACCGAATCAGTGCCGATTCGATCTGAATCCGATAAGGATGTGCTCAAACCGATCCAATATGATAATCCGACAGGTATTTTGTGAATAAATCCATATCAATTTGTTAATAAACGGATATCCGATTCGATAATCCGATCCGATAAAGGAGTGTGTGTACAATTTTATTTTATTTTATAAAAAAATTACGTCAAAAGGGATTAAAAATAATAAAAAAGATAAATAAAATACAAAAAAGAAAATTATATATTTTATTCTCTGTTAAAGAATAATTTTTTTATTTTTTAAAAAACAAGAGAGTGAAGAAAGATGAGAAAATAATTAAATATTTTTATAATATATAAATATTATATATTATAAAATTAGATTATATATGCTTGATATATTATATAATATATTATTTCGGATTTGATTGTTATCAGAACGGATCGACCCTAATCCATATCCAATTTGTTTAGCTAACGGATTATCGAATTTGGATCGTTAACGGATTATTGGATTAAATATTCAATGCATATCCGAATTATCGGATGGGATTTGGATCAAAATCTGATCAATTGACAGGTTTATTGTAGCCTGTTAGTGCCCACCCATGTCATATTTGCCCACAGAGGTATTATTCTAAGTCTGGAACCGGAATCGTCCCCAACGGTTCATATAAACTAGAAATGAAACTGTTAGGAACCGTAACCGAAGCATCGATTCCGATTCCTAACAGTTTCGCCCATTTTTTGTGCACCAGTATATTTTTGAAAATGTAATTTAATTAATTTGGTAAATTATGTATTGTCCGATTGTCCCCTAGAAGCATAAAGTAAAATTTTGGTTCCATTACTTATATCTCAATTGTTTTTTTAACGATTGTTGATCATTTACCATGTTCAATCATCAATCTATATTATGGCAAAAGATAAAATAAGAAACATGGTTATGGTGTTGAATAATACATACGCCATACCTAATTAAAATTTTAAAATTAGGCAAAAATCTAGTAATATATGCAAGAAATTACTCTCTTTTGGTTTTTCATTTCAACCATAATTTCAAAATAATATAATAGCTACTGTACTACTATTTAATATTTTTCGTTTAAATTTCAATAAAGGTTAAAAATACTATTATTCTTTCTCTGGACAAAGTGCAAAAAATTCCTTGTTAGATACAAATATCCCCCGTGTTAAAAGAATTCCCTATATTTTTGAAATTGAGCAAATAATGATATTTTGTCAATTTGAAAAAAAATAAAAATTTAAAGATTAAAATAAATAAAATAGCCTTAAGACCGAAAAAAAAAAATCAGTTTAAAGTATATATTAAGGGTATTTTGGGGATTGCATAAAATTTATTTATTTATTTGTTCGAAGTTATCGTCGACAAATATTATAAGGTAATATTAGAGATTTATATACTCTTGCTTTTTATATAACAATAATTTATTTATTTATTTATTTTTGCAGTTCCTTTTAACACTAATTTTCTCTTCTTATTTATTTCTAAAATTATCTAAATCTATAATTTTAATAGATGTTGTTTTTCTACTACTACCACATTTATCTAACGCACCGCACGTGTAAGCCGCACAAACATTGGACGTATAAGTAAACTCTCGGTGTCTCGGACTGTAATTATCGACTCACTTTCTCTCTCATTCTGGGCTAATATCGCAATTTCCGAAATCCACCAAATCTCTCTCCCTCTCCCTCTCCCTCTCTCTCTCTACCTAGTACCTACTCATCATCTCTGCTCAGCCATATCGTTCACTCATCTTTCACCATGCTTCAATTCTCTTCCACCATTTCCAGTCAGATTCGGTATCTGCTCCACAGCTTGAACGAATCCGACTCCGACTCTGTCTTTCAAGAGCTCTCCCAGGTACGCTTAACTCTCTCTCTCTCTATACGCGTTCCCGTGTATATTTAATTATACATATATGTATATACAAAGTTATGCTTTTTGTTATACACTGATCGGCATTTTTGTTCAGTCTCTCGTTTTCTCTCTCTAGAAACCCTAGATTCCTAATTTTTGACCATATAAAATCTTGCTGTGAACTGATGTAGGAGGGGAAAGAGAGAGATGGTGAGAAATTTGTGTATTAATAATCAATCTTTGTAGCATAGTAAACCCTTGTACATCATATACCTTACATAAGCAAACCCAGGCAAAACCTCAATGGAACCCCAAAACTCGAACAACCAAAAGTAGATACAGTGAGAGTTGATACATTCAAATCCCTGGAAAGTTAGAAAACCCTAAAAATAAGTTAAGATAATCCTAAAACACATCTCTACCATATGAGCCAGTAATGAACATTTGGAAATGGATTGTCGTTTCTGTTTGAACAAATCAAAGTAGATACAAGGATTGATAAATTCAAATCTCTGAAAAGTAGGATACTAAGATAATCCTGAATCACATCTCTACCCTATATTTGTCTGCACCTTTGCTTGAGTTCCGTTTTGATATCCGTTAATTATACCTTGTAGAGAAGAACTCTCATATAGAAAGTTATGGTAGTGTCATCACCACAAATCGTTTACTTTAAGAATGACAACAATATCACTAAATTAAAATTTTGAGAGGCTTCAAATCAATGTATTCAGAAAGAGACCCTAGTTTCACAGTGCTTCAAAAGGTCCAAACAGCACCATTTTTGCACAAATTGAGAGCGCAGTAGAATCATAAGATGCCTCCAAGTTATGAAAACATGTATTAAAATAGAAATAGCAGTTAGATTTCTTTAATTTTTTTTGACACAGTTGAATCTAACATCATTGTTCCAAACATATGAGTACAAATTTTCACGGTGGGCTTCTGGACCTGTTTTAATTCCTTCATGCTACTTACTCTAACAACACTACTTTGTCGTCTTCAAAGAATTTTAATCACTCAGGCATGTTTTGTTGGAACAGTGTTATTGTCCCTTATGACTTCAGTGATCCATCCAAATACTCCAGGAAAAACATCTGACACAGGGGTTTCAGATATTTGAGATGGTTCATCTGATTATTTGACGTTCTCTCATATGCCTCCTGACATGTGCAAAATGCTCACAAGATTAGTCTCAATGAAGTGTTCTTACAACTCGTTTATGGTGTCATGTCATGTCTAGTTGATTGAACACCAAGTTCTATTGCGGAATGAAACATCAGAGAAGTTATAATTGTCTTGGCCTACTGGGGAAATGATGGGTATGACAATGAACGAGGAAGGAATGCAGATATAAGGTTCAAGTCTGATGTACTTTTGGACCGTCTGAATTCTCCAAAAACCCCAAAAAGCTCTAAGCAAGCTAATTCTCCACTTGATCAATCCCACTTTTGAAAAGAAAATTCATTTTTCCCCTTTATTTTTATTTTTTTACCTACTTTTTCTTTACCAGTTTTATGTATCTGGTTGGATCATGGATTTGGCCCAACCTCTTTTTATTTTTTTATTTTTTTATCTGGATTAGGTCAAGATCTTGATTGGGGTTTGAATATGCGTTGACCGGGTATGGTTTTGGGTTGTAATTGGTGCGCTGGGTTCAAGTTGAATTTGGATTAAATATGCTGGGTTGTGGATCCATGTTGGGATGCGAATCAAGGTTATTTTATAAACCTAATTGTCCATCTCCCATTTAATTTGTAGTGTCAAAATGGAGTGGAAGAGAGGTTGGAGAGTGTAAGTCGACTGCAACTTGCTGACTTGTCAAAGTGACAACAGTGGTGCGATGGATGACAATTGATGAATTGGGGGTGATGGTGTTGACAAGAAGATGGTGGGATGATGGTTTAAGTTGGCTGATGATGCCAATGTTTGTGATGCGGTGCTGTAAATATGAAGGTGTTGTAGTGGTGAAGTCGCAGGCTTGTGGAGAGTGAAAATGCTTCCGAGGGCAGCTGTCCACGTGAAAAAGCGACGTTCAAGGGGGTTTTCGTCCTCTAAATTGCCTTCCGAGGGAAGGTTTGGCCTTGGATCACTGTGAAAAGCTCCTCTAGGGGCGCCCACCCACACCCTTTATCACCTGGTCGTAGAGCAGCGTAAAGAGATCATAAACCTCATTAAGTTCCCAATCATGAACCTCCCTACGAAACATCACATCCCAAGTCATCTGCCAATTATCAAGCCTATAACAGTCAGCCACAAGTGCATGCCTATTCGTTGATATCCTGAAAATCCAGGGGTACCTTCGAGCCAGAACAAAGTCCTGCACCAATGATCCACCCAAATTGATGTGCCTCCCACTCCCAACTCTGAACCGAATTTGTTTGGCGAACTCATCCCAACCCTTCCGGATAAGCTTCCAAATACCCACGCCCGCTGGAGACCGCACCTCCCGAGACAACCACCCTCCGTCTTCTCCCCAAAACGACAACAATGATTCTCATCCATAATCTGGATCTCTCACTCCCAAATCTCCAAAGCCATTTTCCCAACAAAGCTTTGTTGAATAAATCTAGCCTCCGAATCCCCAAACCTCCCTTTTTGATAGAGGAACACACAAAACCTCCTTTGAATCGCATCCAATCTTTGAACAACATACATAGGCATCTGGAAGAGGGACATGTAGTATGTAGGAAGATTCGCTAGGGTGCTCTTCATAAGTACCTCAGCTGTTTCACTCTCGGAATACTACTTCTGACCCTGACCTCCATACAGTCACTCGCAATAAGAACAGAATCCTGGATCTGACGCCCTCCAACAAAAGCGTTTTGGGATTCCGATATCACCTCATCCAAAACTCTCCTCAATCGGATGGCTAAGACTTTCGCCAAAATCTTGTAGACAGCACCGACCAAGGTAATTGGTTTAAAGTCCTTCACCTCAACTGCTCCACCCTTTTTTGGGATACGTGTGATAAAGGGATGCGTTGAGGCTTATATCAAAATGACCGTCTGAGTGGAATTCACTGAGAGCTCCCATCAAATGGTTTTGGGTAATGATAGATGGTTGTGAAGCAAGGTAGCGATGATCTGCAGTGAGTGCTCCCATCAAATGGTTTGGGTTAATAATAGATGGTTGTGATGCAAGGTAGCAATGATCTGCAATTTCGAGGGTAGTCTGAACCTATCATTTCATGTTTTGTGACAATGAGAGACAAACAGAAAAATCAGAGGGAGAGACGAGGGAAGTGATAGTGATATGAGAGAGAGCATATATTAAGCATTACAAAAAGGGAAAGATTTGAGAGGGACCAATTGCTTCCAAGTGGGATTGAACCCTCCCTATTGTCTTAGCATGGATTGATCCTCGAAGCTTCAGTGATTGATCCCATGTTGTCCTAACCTGTCTTTTTGTTAGAAAAGAAAGGTTTAGAAATACAATTGATTTCTTAACTTGATTTTCTTGATAAGTAAAATTCATTAAGAGGTGCGCAAAAGGGAAGTGCATCCCAAGGGCCAAGATAGCCCACTAAACTGCTATAGAATCCACAAAATCAACTATATCTAATATCACCCACGGATTTACAATTAGACCCCCGCACCCAAAAGAGTAAAAAACTAAGAATAGAGAATTTCTGCAACCATATTGAATCTCCTCCTCATCAAAGATCCTCCTATTATGCTGCTGCAAAAGGCTCCATCAAAGGCAGAGAGGTGCCGCCCTCCAAGCATCCCAGGCTTGCCTCTGAACTATACAACCTCTCACGCTGACCGTGGAATGTAGCATAACCCTCTTATTGAACTTCAAAATACCAAAACTTACTTATTTTAGGTACTTTCAAGTTCCATTAATCATCTAGGTCAATGGCAGTCCATTTATGTAATGATTAACCAACTCAAGTACAAAGTCCTAGTAAGGTCTTTCTAACCTTTACTAACGGTATGATTGAATTTGATAAGAGTCTCCAAGTTCACATGTAGTCAAAAGCCATTGCATCTCCAATCTTCACTTGGTCATTGTTCTTCTATAATAACTAGATTTATAATTGAGACTCACAGAGTTGTTCAACTTATCAAAAATAAAATAAAACTAAATAATTGTTTTGAAATTTTTTGCTGACAGAGGCTCTATTGATAAAGAATGCATATGCCTTACACATGATTTCCCCAAATTGCCTTTTGTAAGCTTACAATCTTGCTGTGTTTGGAATTAGGATATTAAACTAGGTTGTAGTTGAATCTAATGTCTATGAGTCTTGTCTTCAACTAAAGACAATGTAGATAGAGCAACGTCGAAGTTGATATAAAGAATTCATCAAGCCCAATCACATGGTAAATAAAAGACCTTAGCAGGCATAAGAATCTAAGTTGGATAACTCATTTAAATAGATGGACCATCTGGGACCGTATGTTACCTGGACTCCTCACCTGGTCACAAAGTACCAATGTCAACAATCAACATGACCCGAATACGATTGCTTGTTATGGGTGTGGCAGGGTTTTTGTCTAGACTGATGAAGCTGATGTGATGAAAAAATAAATGGAAACAAAGAAATTACTAACCTCTCTTGTGGATTTTGTTCGTTGTGACTGGGAATTTGGTCATGATGCTTTGTTGGATGTCTTGTTCATGCCACTAAAGTTGGGGAAATGTTGTCGGAATGCTGTCTGAGGCCTTTTGCTCACCGATTGAGGCGCTTGGGTTTCACTCCTTTGTGATTGTAGGCTATGTGAGTGAGCAAGATGCAGAACCCTATGATCTGTTTGTGTTTTAAAGAATAATAAGTATGACTTTATACCCCAGCTTTTCAAATAATTGTATAATTGCGTCATAAAGATACTTTTTCTTACAATTTCCAAATACGTTTTGGTTTTTATATCAATTGGACACTACCTCTTAATTTATTTTTTAGTGCTTAGACAGGCACCCTCTGGCTAAATAACTATGGCCAGGGTACTTTCAGCAAACAATGTTAAAAAGGCATTTTAGTCAAAACAACCAAGAATTTGAGTACCGAGTCCTTTGATCAATCAAACCAGGCATGAATGGATCGAACTGTGGCTTATTTGTGAAAAGAAAAAACGAAATGCAATTACTGAAGCTTGATTGATTGACCGTATTGATTGGAGGCTTTTATATATTTTTAATCTATTAAAATTTGTAGCCCCATCGATTGTGTAAGGAGCTTTGAATTATTATGATTTTTTTTTTTAAATAAATTAAAAAAAGTTACTATTTTGTTTAAGACTCCTATATTGACTATAGATACTTGGTTCTAGTCAGTTTAGGGTACACAGGTGCGAATAACACAGAGAGCATAGAGTTAACAACCAATATAGACTAGAGTTTTACATAGATAACCATCATAGTAATTAAGAATATCAAAGCATGGAGATCAATTGAAGGTCAACGATCATAATCAACCTGGTATTATTGAAAAATAAGGAATGGCGAACAACCCAGAGAGCAAACATTGTTGGGGAGCAAGTTTGTTAATTACCAACAACAGTGTTCAAGGGAGAACATTGTGTGTGGATGTTGATCATTGGTAACTAGGTTATTTTAGGGGTAGATTCTTATACCTAGATTGTAAACCTCTATTAATAATGAATTGTGTCTGCCTGAACTGAAGGATATGTGGTTTTTCTTTTTCTAGGATTTGTCACGTAAATTTTGGCGTGTTTCCCTTTCTTCGATTTGTTGCTTTATGCGTTTGGATGCATATTTGATTTTGTTTGGATTGATTATTGAGACACGTGGATTGAATAACATAATAGGAAATTATATAATCATGCAGCCAACTAATATAAAGAGGAGGAAGGTTGCGCTAGGTAGTTTGATGGCTTACGTTAACCTTTTATCATGATCAATAGTCCAAGATGATTGTGAATCTTAAGAATATCAACATGTGACTGAGATATAAGATTCATGTAGTCGACCTCTAGTATTTGGGAAAAGGCTTTGTTGAGTTGAGTGGAGTTGAATAGAGTATAAAAAAATTAAATAAATATTACTCCGCGATTATTAGTTCAAAGTTAATATCCATAAGACCTTTTCACTCCCTAGGTCTAAACAAGAACAGTGGATAATTGTTTAACCAAAAAAAAAAAGAAAAAAGAAAAAAGAAAAGAAAAGAAAAGAAAAGAAAAGAAAAGAACAGTGGATAATTTGATGTATTAAAGCCTAGGGTATGGGTCCTTAACAATGTTGCCCTCGTAGTAGTTCAAATGTAATTCTGAAGATTGATTCCATGGTTTTAGTTTGAAATTGTTGTGCGCGTGCTCTCCGAATTACTTGTCATGTGCACTGCCATTTATGAGAAGAGAGAGTATGTGCTCACATATACAGATATGCACTTTCATGTATTTGTATATATGTTTGTTCTGGGCCTAATATTTTGTTTGGTAGACATGCAGCATAAAACCTTTATAATATTGATATATAATTTTTTTTTTTTTTTGAATTACAGTTTTATGCTATGGCTTCTATAAAAAGAATTTGTGAAGCTGGCCTCAATTGTTATGATAACCAATAAGGCCTTGTTATATAAGTTGAGTTTGAATATATTTTGCAGTTCCCTTTTACTTTGCTAGTTTGCTTATAATTATAATGTGTTCTCTTCTGCAGTATGTTGAATATGGATCCGAGGGATGCATACTGCTTCTTCAAACCTGCTTTGATCACCTGAATATACATGGGAAAGACTTGAGGAATGTGCAACTGGACCCTGTATTTTCCTCAATTTTTAAGTACATCTTGGATAAACCAAATTTTAGTACAGTGTTCTGTGAGTCACTAAGAAGTACAGCAATCAATGAAGATTTTCTTGAGAATTTATCTGATGCATTTCGCTTGTCAGCATCTGAGAAAATTGGAATTGGTCTTGCTTTGTCAGATTCAGAAAGTACTGACATCAGATTGTGCGGTGAGTTTCCCTCCTCTCCTTTCTGTACTTCATTTGCTTTGTTTTTCCTTCCCTTCAATGTCATTAATTTTTGATATGGGCTTTGTATTGATGTTATTGGCTGCTTTTCAGGGAAGAACTTCTGCATTGCTCAGATTAAGGATCTGTGTGCCAATCATGTTTCTGTGGATTCTGCTGAGCAGATTCAGAATATCATTATGTTTATCCATCAATCTGAGAGCCTTTCCAGGCATGTTGATTCATTTATGCAGATGTTATCTTTAGTGCAGTTGAAGGATGGTGCCCAGTTTATATTAGCTCCATTGCTTTCAGATGAATTTCGTGAGGCCAACTTCTTTAGGTAACACGCTTTGTGTTTTTCTGTCTTCTGGAAATGGTTTGCAATTTAATTGATCTTGTTCAGTTTATCTGTTGAACATTTTGAGAATCTTGAGATCATTTTCTTTATAACTTTCTTGTTTGCTGCAGGAACATTGAACTGTACAATGAAGGGGATGAAAATGATTTTGATGCTCTTCTAGCTGAAATGGAGAAGGAAATGAGCATGGCCGATATGATTAAAGAATTGGGTTGTGGATGCACAGTTAGTGTCTCACAGTGCAAAGAGATGTTATCTCTTTTCTTACCGTTGACTGAAATTACTGTCTCTAAGATATTTGGCACAATCGCTCGCACCCATGCTGGGCTTGAGGACAGTCAGAATGCATTTTCAACATTCCGTACTGCTCTTGGTAGCAGTAGTTTGTCTGATCTACCATTGTTGAGCTCCTGGAATATTGACGTCCTCATTGATTCTATCAAGCAGCTTGTGGGTTATTTATTTATTTATTATCTTTTTGCATTATTTTTTTCTCTTGAATCTGAAAGTTGCAAGTTGATAATATATGTCCCTTGTTCCTAATCATAAATGTTGAACTACAGGCTCCTGGAACCAATTGGACAAGTGTTGTAGAAAACTTTGATCACGAGGGATTCTACATTCCTAATGAGGCAGCATTTTCGTTCTTCATGTCGATTTATAGACGTGCTTGCCAGGTATTTTTTGTTACATGGGTTTCTAATTACAAGCATGTCTGGTGTGTTTTATACAACCATTTTATGAACTTACAGACATTGTAACTTATGCTCCAGGATCCATTCCCACTCCATGCCATTTGTGGGTCTGTCTGGAAGAATGTGGAGGGGCAGCTTTCTTTTCTCAAGTATGCTGTCTCGGTACCACCTGAAGTGTTCACCTTTGCACATTCTGGGAAGCAACTGGTATGATTCTTTTTATATCCAGTTCTTATTAGTTATCTAATGCTGTCTCAATTTCTTGTGAATGACTACATGTTGTCTCTGATTGATCTGAATGAAAAAGAACTTCTTGCAGGCATATGTTGATGCAGTGAATGGTCATAAGCTTCAACCTGGACATGCAAATCATGCATGGTTATGTCTTGACCTTTTGGAGGTGTTGTGCCATCTAGCTGAGAGAGGCCATGCAAATGCTGTTCGATCAATGCTTGAATATCCTCTTAAGCACTGTCCTGAAATCCTGCTTCTTGGGATGGCCCATATTAATGTACCCTTGTCTAATATACATGCATGTTGTAATGTATTACATTAATTTTCTTTCCTATACTTCTTTGTGGTTGATAAATGTTGCCATTGTAATTGCAGACTGCATATAACCTCCTCCAGTATGAAGTGTCTTCCACAGTATTCCCCATGATAGTTAAAAATACTATGAGGAATGGCATGATTCTTCATCTCTGGCATGTTAACCCTAATCTCTTACTGCGGGGATTTGTGGACGCTCACAACATTGATCCAGACAACATGAGTAGAGTATTGAACATTTGCCAGGAGCAAAAGGTAAAACTTGGAATGGACTTTCTATTATCTTAAAATATTCCCTAACATTACATACTTCATTTTGTAGAATTTTTTCGGGGGAAAATCATGATCTAACTGAGTATGTGGCGTGGTTTCTGGTTGAACAACAAAAATTATTGTGGTGTTGTCCCCAAATAATTATTTAAAATTTTATACACTTGATTCTTACAATATGTGGTTGTGAGTTGATCACTGAATATCTAATTAATTTGAGGGTACATGTCTTTTATTTGATGAGGATTATTACATATGTTTTATTGAAGTAGTTTCGTGGTGACTTGATTGCCATTGTCTGTATTTAGGAAAATTGTATGTGCAAGCGCTAGAATTATGTTTCTTTGAGTTAGAAAAATGGTTTATGCTTTAAATTTGTTTAATAAACAAACATTTCTTCAAGAGATTACGTTGTTATGCCGTTCTAAGCAAAACTAAAACAATTTTGTAATTTATATTTAAGGATGGCTGCATTCCCAGGTTACGTGTTGCATTATGTTGCTTAATCTCTCTCCATAAGCCAATGGAAAAAAAAAAAATCTCTCTCCGTTAGTGGACAGTATAATGTGCTTTTTGTGTGAGAACGGTGATTATATCCTTAAGGGAAATAAAATTTTGCTCTGTTTGTTTGAATTCTGTTATTTCTGTATCATCATTATTTATTGTTGGTAAGCTAACCCTACTGTTTATTTGACATTTCTGCACTATGCATTCTGTTTTTTGTCCTATATTTGTACTCAAGTATTTCTTTCACATTACAGATTCTATCACCGGTATTGGATATGATTCCTTCTTCATTTGGTATTAAACTGGCTGCCCTTGCTTCTCGGAAAGAACTCGTAGATCTGGAGAAGTGGTTGAGCACTAATTTATGTACATATAAAGATATTTTCTTTGAGGTAATGTTGAAAACTGCCAAACCCTGTTCTCTCTCTTCCTCATTTAATGCAAGAAGCCGAGTAGGCGGGTTGGTACAAGCGGAAAGTCCACCACCTTCTGTCGCATCTCGCAAGCTTATCACCATTTTCATTATAATTTTAATTACCATCATTATTACCATTCTTAAAATTTGAAGATACAATATGAATGATTTCCATGTCATTACATCCAGGAGTGCCTCAAGTTCCTAAAGGAGGTTCAGTTAGCTGCAGCTCAGGATGTTTCTGCCAACCAATTCCACCTTCCTAGTGCTCCTTGGAATCTCTATTCAGAGACAAGTTCTACTTTTCTGAAGGTTTTGCGTTTTACGACTGAGTCATTCTAGCTATTCATATGCTATTTTAGTCTTCAATCTCTTGGGAGTTCTATGGTCTTTGTTTTGTTTTACAGATCCTTCAAGCTCATACGGGTCTGATTAGCTCTGGTAAGCTATCTGAGGAATTGGAAAAGTTTCATGTAACCTTTATGCAAGCTAATTCTAGACTGAAGAATGGCGGGGCTACTGATTCATCGACCTCTGATGGATATTCCGACGACATTGAGGCAGAAGCAAATTCTTACTTCCATCAAATGTTTTCTGGTCAATTGACCATTGATTCAATAATTAAAATGCTTGCTCGATTCAAGGAATCATCTGAGAAAAGGTAGATTGTTTGCCAAAGCTATTGACTGTAGTACTGTCTATGATATTTATTTATTATTATTTTTGATAAACTATTTAATATTTTAACAGCATTTTGTTTTTCGATTTTTTCTACTGAATTATGACCGTCCATCCCTCTTCTCTCCCCCCTCATGTGAAATATTATATGCTTTACGTAAATTTTTTATTAAAAAAAAAGAGAAAGAAGCAAGCTCTGCTGTTGTTTTATTTTGTTCTGTTGATTTCTTACCCGGGAAAATTTCATTTACCTGATTACATGACATACACTGTGGGTCTCTATCTCTGAAGTTTTCTGATACCACACGTTGAGCTTTTGACACTATATCATTTTTTTTGGATTTTTTTGAGATATATTGACGGTGACCGTGTTTGAACTGACAGGGAACAATCAATTTTTGAGTGCATGATTGCCAATCTGTTTGAGGAATACAAATTCTTCCCCAAATACCCTGAAAGGCAGCTCAAAATTGCTGCTGTTCTCTTCGGTGAGGTTTCATAGAACTTGGAGTCAATAGGTCCAACAGGTTTCATGTTTTTTTATTTCCTCTTACTATAAAAATTTTGATTTAAATTCTATCGCTTGTTTGCTTGAGTTTGTAGGCTACTCATGCAATTATTCATCTTTGCTCTCATCTTTTACTTGTCAGCCAGAGTTAATTAGATACTTCCTACTTGTACAATTTGTTAATATTAGCCATCATTTAATCTCCATGTCTGCAGCCATGTTACTCCCACGTGATTTTTTTTTAAAAATCTTGGTCCAAGTATTCTGTGTGAGGAAAAGTTGGGTCTATTACCAGAATTACGGGACAGAAATTCTTCAGAGGATTTGAGATTTAGGCATTTAGCATTATTTGTTCTGTAGAAAACTTAAATGGTGAACTTTTCTAGCATGGAGACAAGACGGGAGAATATCTCAGATTTGTAGAAGTTTGTTCTTTGAGTTTTGGGAATACCTACGTTGTGACAACCTAGTGAAATTATTATTTAACATGCCAACAAAGGAAAAACCACCCATTAGTTACAGAAGCAACCTAAATCAATTTGCCAATGACCTCTTAATTAAGATTTTTTTTTGCACATAAGATGTGAACTTATTATAAAATAATAATCTGTATTGATATATTAAATGGGTGAGCCTAAGTTTAACCGTTGTCATTGTTAATTGGTGGTGTTTATGTAAAGCTGATAGTGAATCCGTGGATCATATTCTTTTGCATTGTCCTGTGGCGTATGATTGTTGGAGCTTTATTTTTTGCATGTTTGGCGTTTTTTGGGTAATGCCTAAGCACTCCTCACAATTGATTAACACTTAGAGAAGGTGACCTGTTAAAGAACAAGCTCGTGATTATTGGAGGATTGTTCCACATTGTGTCTGGTGGTGTTTGTGGCGTGAGAGAAATAACAGATCCTTTGAAGGAAAAGAATCGTCTTTAGCTAATTTAAAAATTCATATTCTTCGTTCTTTGTTCTGTTATGTTAGAGGAAATGCATGCCGATTGATGATTTCTTTGATCTCTTGGATTCTATTGGTTCTTAGATCTTTTTTCTTTTTGTATTAAGGATGCGTTCCCCTTTTGAACGTTTTTCTAATATATTTTTACTTATCAAAAAAAAAAAAAAAAAAAAAAAAATTTCTTTCGAGTTTTGCATCAAATACTTGCGTATACCTCCTTAGTTCCGTATTTATTTATTTCTAGTAATAAGTAAAATTTCACCAAAAGCCGCTAAAGAGGTTGTAATCATGTAGACACAAGGCCTAATCCAAAAAAAAATACTTGACGCACAAGGAATACTTGTATGTTGACAGCGTAAGCAAGGCGGGCCACGCTAGTAGCTGCATTTATAGAGGATATGATATTATTGCATATCATGAAGTGGGCCATACCCATATCTGTTTCGAACTGTAGAAGTGGTTGAGTCTTCCTCATGACCTAATTGGTGCACGTGGTGCAACTAAGATGGAATTGTTTTCATTATGGTTTAGCCTGCAGAGAGGGTAGCGAGGCATGAGTCTGAGGGAATGCTGACTGTCTGTCAGACAATATGCAACAAACGTCATGGCTGTGAGGGTAGCAAGGTCCGTTTGCACTTAAACTTGTGTTAGGTATGCTAGTGAAGTACTCAGTGCCTACTGAAAAGACAAATGATAAGTAAGAAGTTCGGAAACTGTCTGTAGAGTGATGGATTGTGGGCCCGGAGAAGTGCTGCATGGTGGAGGCCCGGTACTGCTACAAGCTTGCTTGAGATGACAAGTCTGTACTCTGTAGAGAAGGTTGACCACGTGGCCTGGAATAGCGATGTATAACTTCCTGTGAAGACTATAACTTCCTGTGAATTGCGCAGTAAAGAAATACTCCATTGGTGGTCCAGGGGTTCTGAGATATAGCTTGTTATACTTTAGTGGATGCTACTGATCCTACGGAACACGACATTTGTGACGCTGTAGATGTGGCACGTGGATCAATATGGAGATGCAGGAAGAGAGAGAGAGAGAGATCAACATCCTTCACCTCTTGCTGGATAAATCCTATATCGAAATCCATATAAATTTATGTTTTCCATATTTTTAGTAAAGGTCATAATAATCAGTGACATTGGAACTCTCTTGAGCAAACAATTTATGGCATGAGCTGGTTCCATCATTAATCCACAGTCTGTAGAGTGATGGATTGTGGGCCCGGAGAAGTGCTGCATGGTGGAGGCCCGGTACTGCTACAAGCTTGCTTGAGATGACAAGTCTGTACTCTGTAGAGAAGGTTGACCACGTGGCCTGGAATAGCGATGTATAACTTCCTGTGAAGACTATAACTTCCTTTGAATTGCGCAGTAAAGAAATACTCCATTGGTGGTCCAGGGGTTCTGAGATATAGCTTGTTATACTTTAGTGGATGCTACTGATCCTACGGAACACGACATTTGTGACGCTGTAGATGTGGCACGTGGATCAATATGGAGATGCAGGAAGAGAGAGAGAGAGAGATCAACATCCTTCACCTCTTGCTGGATAAATCCTATATCGAAATCCATATAAATTTATGTTTTCCATATTTTTAGTAAAGGTCATAATAATCAGTGACATTGGAACTCTCTTGAGCAAACAATTTATGGCATGAGCTGGTTCCATCATTAATCCACAGTCTGTTGTTTACATCCAGCATATAACTTGTAATTATAAACTATGCCTATATTTTTAGCAATCTTTTTGACTTGTTGGTAGCCTTGTAATCTCAAGGGAGGGCTTTATTGTCAAACAGAGGCAACCTCTAGTATGCTTCTTCCGAATAAGAAGAGAGGATGTGAAGGGATGCAAAGAAGAGAGGGAGGGAGGGAGGGAGATGACAAAAGAATAATAAGAATTAGAAGAGGACGATGAGAGAAATAAGTGGTCTTCTAAATATCTGTCTATTTGTTATTTTGTGGTCGGGGCTTCCTCTTACACGTTCATAATTCTTATTCACAAGCTTTGAATAACTTTAACAAACTTAGACACATGCTTTATTTCACTTAACATAGTAACCTAATTTGACACAAATATTACTTAAAATCATTCAAACTTTGGAATAAAGACATTGAAAGATCTTGTAAATGTCATAACATCCCTTTGCCACCATAACATATGAACAACCACTTACAATGTTGTGGGCCCCATATAAAATAGGATGCATCAATCTAACTTATCAAAAAAAAAAAAAAAAAGGATGCATCAATCTTGTAATGCCAAAAATATTGAATGTTGTTCTCTTGTTGGAGTGGTGTGTTTTTCATATTTGTTAGAACAGAGCTCTAAGAACTAAAGCCCTGGTTTTCTACTTGCTGTGAACCTACCATTATGCATTTTATTGAAAAGTTAATGTCTGTTGTAGCAGTAAACCCTTCTAAATTAAGTTGTATAAATTGTCTCGTGCTCATTTTTTGTGGCATTCCGCGTTTAAGAGCTTTTTGTAACACAAGTCCTTTGTTGGAGAGGCCATTGCAGGAAGAGTTTCACTGGAAGAAATTCAGAAAAAGAAAGATGTTTGGTGAATACATATTTGAAAAGACCTTTCACTGCTTCGAAATTAGAATAATCTTTAATTGACAATGTTATCCTTTACCCTGATGATTACCTACAATACATTTTATATACATAAATTTAAACAGAAGTTATGCGATTCCAATTAACAATATTTGGATGTTAAAAAAAAACCCTACGAAAAATACCCGTGGGATGTAGAATGGGGACTCCAGTTGATAGGACTACGAACAGATGTTTTCTCTGAAAAAGTTGTTTTTGAATCTTCAGAGATCAAGAGTTAAGCTTCCAGTGGAGAGGAGTCCCCTATTTGCTCTCTCAAATACAACGTACTTTCTTCTTTATTCTTTTGGGTCAATGGGACAAATTGTAAATCTTTAGATCATCTTTTGGAGTTCATGGATAGTTTGAAATTATAGTGTTGCTTTGGGCGTCTTTATATTTCTTTGGGAACACGCTCCTGTTTTGAGTGTTGTTTATAAATCTTACTTGTCAAAAAAAAAAAAAAAGAATTTATCTCCCAGTGCCTATGGAAGTCAGGAAGTCCCTCAGTCTGAGGCAGCCATTTTTTTCTTCTTTTATTCTTCCGTTTTTTTAAAAACTTTTTTTCCCAATTGAAGCAAACTGTTAAAAAGGGATCAAATTAACCATCATCCAACTTCTTGAACATTCCACATCAAAACCAAATCTGAACGAACTTGAACCTCTTTGGTAGGTTTGCCCAGTTTTTGCCTATATTAATTTTGACCTTGTTTGAAAAGTTGACGAATGATCTGCAACTCTTCTTCATGCTGATGCCATGATACTAGCTGATTATTAGATTCAGGTAAAAAGCACAATAAGAAAAACAATCCAAACCACAATCAAATTAGCTGACAACTACAAGTTAATCAGATTTATCACCAGTACCATTAGATACAGACATATGAACATACACAACTCGTGTGTGTATAATATCCTTTCTTCTATAAGTATATGCATAACATTAAAAAGAGTGCGGATCTCTGTAATGGATACCCTAAGCTTAAAATGATTTCATGAATTGATGTTTCCATAAAAAGACGATGGAAACTTAGACCTTCAAGCAGGGATGGACCTACTCAAAGGTCAGTGGGGCAAAATTACATTTTTTTTTTTGTAATTATATACCTACTTATTTATTATTATTATTTTTTGTATTATATCTCTATAAAATTGTAAAATTACCGCCACCGAAATTACAGAAAAACTGCACTAGTGCCCCCATAAATTTTAATCTTCTTCTTGTTAAAGGCCGCCCCCTCTCACATAATTTTCTGGGCTGTCCCTGCCTTCAAGTCCAGTATAATTAAAGGAAGACTTCTTTGTGAAGTGTAGCCGAGGAAGAAGAATTAGATGGAGAAAGTGGGATTTCATTTTGCACTTATTTTCGCACTGTTTCTGTACTTCACGGTTTATTAGAGCCAAAGAGTATTAAAATATAGTTATAGGGTATATATATATATATATATATATATATATGTCCTTACAAACGAAGAGGGGAGAGTGAATTTTGCAAGATGAGGCTAGAAAGACCAAGTGATAGAATCTTCTGCAAGGATTTTTTGGCCTATTAAACATGCATGCAACCGTCAATTAGGTTGCTGCAGTGAAGTTCATGGCAAACCCTGTAACTTTATGGCAAGTATTAGGTTGGTTCCATTTGGAAACAATAAATTAGTGCAATGATAGTGGGGTTGGTGTCCCTTGAAATCCTGCTTCATGAATTTATTGACTCAATAGTATGCAAATAATAGCGTCCTTTATGATGATGGTGTCTGTCCTTTATTATGATGGTATCTGCTGAATCAAACTCGCCTTGAAAACCATGTGGGAATGGAATCCTTCAGGAGCGTTTCTGGTAATCGTGGGAGCTGGTTGAACAGTTGCCAGCATCATTATTGGTGGAACTGGTTGAACAGTCGCCGATATCATTAATTAGTTGGCCTTTTGCGTTCAATTCCATGACGATAATCTAATAATAGGTGCAGCATCGTCATTCAAAATTCGTTATTCTAGTAACTATCAACCTCGTGAGAAGTCATTTCCATAATATACTCTCACTAGCTTCGATTGAAAGGACTTATAAAGAATTGAACTTCTCGTACAACTACGAGCCCTGTGATTCATCTCACCAAACGCCTATGTTTCGTGAAAGGACTAGCAGAGCTTGAAAGTCCTTTTAGATCTACCCAGAAGCTACCCCCATATAGTACCTTAAGAAAATTATATATTAAACATTCTATCTCGAATTTTTTGTAAAATTGTTGGATATAAAGAAAATTTTAAGTTTTGTTTTTTAAATATTTTATTTTTGCTTTTTTTTTTTTTAAAAAAAAAAAAAAAAAAAAAATTGTACTTCCTCATCTCTCTATATATCATAGGATTTAAACACTTATATTGTGTAAATTTCTACAAAGACTTGAAGGTCCCAAGTCAATTTTTTTGATCATATTGATTCTATGCAGGATAGTAGGATCCGCAGACTTTTCTTGCCTACTCACTTAAAACCACAAATGTAAAGTGTGATAGGATAATGCCCAGAAGCATTGTTTTCTTGATACATTTTCTGAAATTTTTCGGGAACATTTTTCTGAGCAAGTCGGCCGTTGGTATTGTTGTGTGTGCACATGTATTCTAAACTCTACCTTATGTTTTGTGATCTTATGAGCTGCATGTATGTTGCTGGAGTGATCTTGACATCTTATGATTATGATAGTCATACATAATTTGCAGCTGTAAATTGGACTAATTAGCTGCTTTGTGATACTGTAGTTTCCTTGGGATATCTCTCTTTTCATATGATTGGAGCTATCATTTTTCCTTAATTGTTTTACTATCTTTGTTATAATACTCATGGCATGATTCTGAATCAAATTTCAGGCTCCCTCATCAAGCATCAGCTTGTAACTCATCTCACACTTGGTATTGCCTTGCGTGGTGTTCTGGATGCATTACGTAAACCTGCGGACTCAAAAGTTTGTATCACGTTCCAGTAGTGGACTTCTTCTAGCATTGTTTTTTGTTAGTTTGACGTTACTGATGCACCTCGACATGCAGATGTTTGTTTTTGGGACCAAGGCGCTGGAACAGTTTGTGGACCGTTTGGTTGAGTGGCCACAATATTGCAATCATATTTTGCAAATATCTCATCTGCGTAATACACATTTAGATCTTGTTCAATTAATTGAACGGGCACTTGCTAGGATTTCATCCGCTCATTCTGAGCCAGATGGCGGGCACAGTGCTGCTGGTGATCAATACCATGGTTCTGTTAATACTACTACAGCAAATGCGGAGGTGAATAGTAATTTTTTTTATTGGTCCCTCATGCATTCCAAACTGTTGCTTTGTCCTTCAAGAAATGATTTTACAATGAATAAGTTTAGTGGTTTGTATTTTGTACATTGTATCGTGGTACAGCTGCTTGGACATATGCATTGGGAGATTTCTTACAGTTTATGACTGACATCTTTCATATTTCAGATCCTCCTTTTGTGTGTGTGTGTTTTTTGTAAATTCAATGAACAACAATAGTAGAGACAAAATAGTTTTTATGCTTCTGCTGTCATTTTTTTACCCTCAGAAATATTTTGTGCACTGAGACAAGATGTTGCGCCATGCACGTATCCTGGTTGACCATTGACATCTCACAATTATGCACCTTCTTTGTTATATATTTTATTGAGGAGGTTTTAAGATGATTTTGGAATCACTGTTATTATTATTATTATTTATTTCCTACCTAGCAGTACAGAATTCTTTTTTCTCTGATAGGTCCTACTAGTACGGAATTTTTAATGCATTCTTTGTCCATACATATTTTTATTGGTTAACAACCAAGACCTCATAGATTATGCTGAACTTTTCAAAATAGAAATGTAAATATCGCACAAGTATACCAAAACACTGACCACCATCAGTGCAACGCCATCATTGCCACCACTTGAATGGATTTGTGTACCATAGTATTAAGCAGCATATTGCTGCATGTCTGATAGCCCCTCATTTGATTTAAAATTGGGTGATACAATTTTAAGGTTTAGATATAGTGCGTAATTTTCCACAAATTCATAGATATTACCAACAATTTGTTTTATATTATATTATTTTTACATTTATAGATCATAGTCCACTCATCAACATAAAAGGTTCTTTAGTGAAATTGATTCCTTTGACTTTGATAGTAATTATATTTGTATGTTATATATTTTTGTGATCACATATTCTATACTGTGATATTTCATATCATTCATGATTTCAAATGACAAAATCATTTCCCAGCGATCTCTTGGAATGATACATCTAAACCAAAGCGAACAGTAAGAAACCATGAAAATAGTAAACAGAAAGAGAGCTGTCTGGACAACACATCAAAGTCAAACCAAAGGTGGTAAACTCAGTTGCAGCCTCAATATTCAGTTCTAAACAAAATAGATAAATGCATTACTCTTGGAGCTTTCTGAATGAAAATGTAGTAATGTTTAGATTCCGTTAAGTTAGTCTAAGGTGTTCCCCTCCCCCTTCTTCTTTGAATCTTGTAAGTTAGAAGTTCGTATTCTTAGCCATTTGGAATCAGGTAAAAATAACAAGCTGGGGAAAGACAGAAGTCCAAGAGGAGCAAGGGCCAATATGGTCTGCTATAGACCAGCGTGTGAATTTAAACAGCTAGTATACTGGGTAGAATCAGTAGCAGAGGTCGTCAATTGCGGCCATTGCCCAAAAATATTGAGATGCACTTCTTTACATGTAAAAGTAAGCTTCATAAGCGATGACTGTACTCTGTAGTGTCTCTTCTGATCCACTGCTATAATCTAAGGATTTTAATTAGTAGACCAGGCAGGTGCATATTCTGTCCACATTCCTAGACTATCTTGCATAAATAGTTTCTTGTGGTTCTATTTCTGGATTTTATTATGAACCGATTTGTCTGAATGATTAATGCAATCTAATAGTTATTTCTTGTGCTTAGATGGCGGGCTCATCGTTCCCATTAATTGGATCTGGTGGAGCACAGCCTGGGTCACAAGCTGCTTCTCCAATTCACCTTCAGCAGAGGCACCAATTCTCTACAGATGACAGGCACAAGCCCTCTGTAAATTTGTCTAACTACATGAAGCCAAGTTTTTCTTCCGCAGGGCAACCTTCCACTGTTCCCCCAAGCGATGCAGTTAACACACAGAAGGCAAGCACTGCTATTATATTTCAGAAACATGCAAAATATTTTGTGTGATTTGTATACTTTTTTTGAAATACCCTAAATGTCTTTATTTATATATATTTTAATCATTTTCCCCCCTTGCTGAAAATACAGTCAGAGAGTACAGCTAGTGCTTTAGCAACACTGGCTTCTTCTCCTGGTTTTATTCGTCCATCCCGAGCAATTACCTCAACAAGTAATTCTGTTTTACTTCTCAATATGCATGTGTTTTTGGGTAGTATATTCCTACCAGCTATTATGTCTTCTCCATACATAACATCTAGCTTATGTTTCTGTTTTCATTTCATTCACGTAATGCAGGGTTCGGCTCGGCTTTAAATATTGAAACGCTTGTTGCTGCCGCGGAGAGAAAAGATACTCCTGTAGAGGTATTTTATTCAATTTTTTTTTTGTCCTTCTACGTTGTCGAGGCTTTCTTTCTAGAAAAGTATTCTGTAGTTGTCCTCATTTGCTCGCTGATAGAATCTGACTGGTCTTTGATCATAGCCCCGATATGTTTTTAAGAAGGGCTTGGGGTGAAAATACTAGCATAATTAATATTATGGGCTTGTAGTTTGAGTCATTTGGCACAAATAAATATTGACCGGCTTCCCATTGCTGCTACGACTTGGTTGATGGGGTTTGATTGAAATGTGGTCAGCTTGACTCATCAAGTGGGTAGCCACAATTAGCTGCACCTAGTTTGTCTTCTCCGATGATATATAATCAGATTGTGTTCATTATCTGAAGCGGACATCACACTGTGATAGTTGAATTTTAGCAGTGTATTTATTTATGTTTGTACATAAGCTTGATCCTGAATTATGTATCTTAATTGGAATTTTAGGTAGTTTCAAACTGAATTAGTATTTTTGGGGCCAATTTCAGGCAGTGTGTTGTATAACATGAAGTTAAAACAAACCACCATTCACCTTTGGGTTGGATTGAGCCACGGCTCAAGCTTACCATAGGCATAGATCAGAACCAGAAATCTAGTCAAAATAATTGTTTGATGATGGAAATCTGAAAGAATCCTAAAATTGGCTTAAAACAACACGTTGCATTAGTTTACACCATAAGGCATCTAAAAGTGAACATGATCCTTCTTCAAGCTTTTTTTACTCTGAAATGGGATTCATGAATTGACGTACTAGCTGCTTCTCACCTTAGTAAAATATTCTTTATAATTGTACTTTTCAATTTCTCTCTCTCAACTTGGATGCCACAAGGTGCATTTTGGATAGTATTGGAATAAGTAGGAGTAATTACATGGATTTTCCAGAGCACATAGGGCTTTTGACCTGCATACATTAAACAAATTGAAATGGACATGTTAGCTGAGAATATCCATACTTCCCATCTTAGTTACATGTTGATATTTGTAGAAACTAGTAGCGTGACTCTTTAGGCTTTGTGTTTCTTGATGAAATTGACTCCTCTTTTGGGGATGATTTTAATGGGTTAAAATCTGCATAATGCTGATGAAGGTGCAAATTTAACCGCGGAGGCTCCTAGTTAGAAATCCAGGTGCAGGTGCTTTCTGCTGTTGACGTGGCTTACTTGTAGATCTGCGATTCTCAAAATCCTTGTTTTTGTTGTTTACTACGCATTCACAATCTCATCAGTTGATTGATTATGAAGTTATTTGACTGATACTTTAGTGTCTTTATATGATTATTGTCACTGCAACGGGAAAAATGATCCATCACTATTTTTTATGGGTTGGTTAGACAGATCAGTTATGTTAATTATAAGGTTGATAGACCAACCAACTTCAAACCGTCTCTCTCTATGAGTCTATGTTGCACCATTTGTATTATGTTGGCATCAATACTTCCAACCCCTTACCCTGTGGGAATTATTAGAAATGAAGTGGTGGGTGAAACGGAGATACAGGAGTCCTGTAACACAGCCCTTTGGCAGTGGAAGTCCCGTTTTCCGCGATCTTACTGTAAACAGAGCTGTCATCTCTTGCTTCATTGTCCGGTGTCCCGGGATTGCTGGGGTTGATTTTTGGGATATCTGGGGTCCAGTGGGTTATGCCTCGATCCTCTAGAAGCTTGATTGATGCTTGGAGAGGTTGTATAGTGGGTTCCCAAGCTCGTGACTTTTGGACGGTTGCACCCTTGTGTATTTGGTGGTGCCTGTGGAAGGAACAAAACAGGAGATCTTATGAAGGCGTGGAGACTCCTTTTGGGGTGTTCAAATTTTCTATTATTAGTTCTCTTCTTTGTTGGGTCATTGGGAGGAATTGTAAATCAATGGAGGAAATTGTTGATACTTTGGATATTTTGAGAGTTTAGGGTCCTATTTGGCCTTGTGTAGATTTTGCGGGTCGCTTCGCTTTCCCCGTTTGAATGCTCTCTAATAGAACTTATAAAAAACAGAGCTGTCATTGCACATATATTTTTCCTTTTTAAATTTTCCTTGGTCGGATATTTGAATATGTACATCCTAGGTAGATTCTGTAGCATCTATGTTGAACGGTTGTCCACCACACAGCTTTTCAAATATAATGCTTATGCACAGAGGATTGTGACCGTATGTTATATCTTTCAACGGCTCAGCCAAATACTTATGCGTGCTGTATGTTTGTGGTTATGCGTACTGCCTGGGTTTGTACTGGGTTTTTAAGCAATGACAACTAGATGCTTCTATTTTTGGGGCGAACAACCTCATGCATTCTGATTGTCGCATTATTAGGTATTTATATTAGAGAAAAGGTCATCTTTGAAACAGTTTGCACCTTCAATAATTGGATGTTGCGTCTTCACATTTTTTTTCCATGCTGTTTATCTGTTGTTCTTTTTTAACAGTCGATGATTTAGTTATGTTCTTTATGCAGGCTCCAGCATCAGAGATTCAGGACAAGATATCATTTCTTATTAATAATTTATCTACTTCTAATGTTGAAGCTAAGGCGAAAGAATTTATTGACATTTTGAAAGAGCAGTATTATCCCTGGTTTGCGCAGTATATGGTGATGAAAAGGTGAGTGTATGAGCCTGTGAGGTATCTATGGTTCTTTTATACACACATGTCCATATCATGAATTGAATGTGGTATAATATTGCTGTTTAATGTTTATTTGCAGTTTAGATTTAACAGTTGCTTCTTTGTTCTTGTTTTGTACATGCATGTGTGTATTATGATATGCATAAATATATTGTTTAATAGTTTTATTTACCCCTGATCTATCACCCACTTCTTTGCTTTTTGTTACATTTGGATGCACTATTTCATGGTCGTCTTAACTTCTTAACAGAGCAAGCATTGAGCCGAATTTTCATGACTTGTACCTGAAGTTCCTAGAAAAAGTTGATTCAAAGGCTTTGAACAAAGAGATTGTCCAGGCCACTTATGAGAACTGCAAGGTTTATGTCCTGAAACTATTATTCATGCCTTTGGATGTAGTTTTTAGTGGAAGATTATATCACTTCAACGCATTGTTTCAGGTTCTTTTGGGGTCAGAGCTTATTAAATCAAGTTCAGAAGAGCGTTCGCTGCTTAAGAATTTGGGAAGCTGGCTTGGGAAAATTACAATAGGCAGGAATCAAGTTTTGAGGGCACGTGAGATTGATCCCAAATCATTGATCATAGAGGTCAGTTTTTTTTTTTTTTGTCAATGCAGTCATCGTGGAGTTGATTTTTTTTCTAATTAAGATTTCCTCGTCTTTCATTTGCGCTTTTAGAACTGGCCATCACTCCTCTTGGTCTTGCATTTTTTTTTTCATTGACAGGCATATGAGAAAGGTTTGATGATTGCGGTAATTCCATTCACCTCCAAGGTATTGCCATTCTGGAAGCTGATGTGTATGCTTTACGTATGCTTTAGTGCTGTAATATATATGTCCTATATGTGCTACAGGTTTTGGAGCCCTGCCAAAACAGTATGGCATATAAACCTCCTAATCCTTGGACCATGGGTATTCTTGGATTACTGGCTGAGATTTATGCAATGCCAAATTTAAAAATGAACCTGAAGTTTGACATCGAGGTGTGTATCTATATGTATTAATGTGTACTCCACTTGGGAAATGCCTATCTTAAATTTGTGATAATTTAGTCATATATTTCTCAAATGCTTTTGGCATTTCAGGTCCTGTTCAAGAACCTTGGTAAGGATTTGAAGGGTGTAACTCCAACTTCTCTTCTCAAGGACAGGGTTAGGCAAGTCGAAGGAAATCCTGATTTTTCCACCAAAGATGTGGGAGCTTCCCAGCCACAGATGGTTGGTGATGTTAAATCTGGTGGTCTGATATCTACTCTGAATCAAGTTGAGCTACCACTAGAGGTTGCCAGTCCTTCTCATCCTGGTGGCCATTCACATATATTATCTCAGGTTTGTATTGGTTTTGTGATTCCTTGTTGCATGTAAGCTGCAATCGCATATTGTCAATATCTTGATGTTTAAACTATTTGGTGGACTCAGTATGCTGCTCCTCTCCATCTTACTTCTGGCACGCTGATGGAGGATGAAAAGCTGGCTGCTTTAGGCTTATCTGATCAGCTTCCTCCCGCTCAAGGACTTCTTCAACGACAAGCACCATTTTCCGTTAGTCAGGTATGGTTGCAGTTGCTTCCTCCATTTGTCTTGTACTCATTGATTGACTGCTATGATATGCTGGTGATCCTGTTTTGCAGCTTCCCACACCAGCTTCTAATAACGAACAGCAGTACATTGTTAACACTAAGCTCCACGCGTTAGGCCTGCACTTGCACTTTCAGAGGTTTGATGTTTGTTTATTTGTTTTTGTTTTTTTTTTTTTGTTGTTGTTGCTGTTATTCAAACTCTTTTCCTATCTGCCTAGTAGGCTGACCATATCTTGTCTGATAAACTCCATTAAATTTGTTTTGTACAGCGTGGTTCCAATTGTCATGGATAGAGCTATCAAAGAAATAGTGTCTAGTATTGTGCAGCGCAGTGTTTCTATAGCAACTCAAACGACAAAGGAGCTCGTTTTAAAGGTTCTTCAGTACTGTTTCATGTCCTTATATACGTATATTATTTTTATGGTCAGCAGATAGTCATTAGTTTCTTTTGTTACTTAAATTTCAATTGTAGGATTACGCCATGGAGTCAGATGAGATCCGTGTACGCAATGCAGCACATTTGATGGTTGCAAGTTTGGCTGGGAGTCTAGCTCATGTAACATGCAAGGTTTGATCTCAAACCGGAGATTCTTCTTGTTCCAGCGATCTGTATATTTATTTAACTTACTTGAGATGCAAAACAATACATCCTAATCTTTGTTTATAATATTTATATATTTTTTTATGAAAATGTAAATTGCATAATTCTGTGCATCTCTATTACTTGGGTTTTGACTATGGAATTGTGTTTATTGGTAGGAACCCCTACGTGGTTCAATTTCAAGTCAGCTGAGGAATTCACTTCAGGGTTTAAATATTGCGAATGAACTCCTTGAACAAGCTGTGCAACTTGTTACTAATGATAACCTTGATTTGGGCTGCGCGCTGATTGAACAAGCTGCAACTGACAAGGTTAGATTTCTTTCTTCTTTGTTGAACAAAATTATATTTATCTGTGTACGTGCATTAGATAATTTATTCTCTCTAGTGCTTTGTATCCAAGGTAATTTACTAAAAACCAAGGCTGGAATAGCAGGCGGATTCCATCCGTTTTGCATAACCTGAAATATTATTTAGATATATAGAGCCTAAAAAGGTATCCATGTATATGGTTTTAAGAAGATCTACATTCTTGTACCATATATCTCTCTCTTACACTTATAAGCACGCACAAATAAGATCGGTATACGATAGTCGGTTGTCGAACCACGAGCCTTGTGAGGTCAAAATCACTCTTCATGTATCCTGTGATATTTTTATCAAGTTTTGATTCTTCTTCAATTCTTTTTTATTTTCCCTCCACAAGGAAATTCTTGGTAAGAATTCAGATGTGTATTGGTAAAGAAGCGTCTGCTACCTTTAAATCCCAACATGAATAGAGTTGGGAGAATGTATTCTGTATGTTTAAGACACTGGCATGTCTAGAGTTGGGGTATGCGGTGAGAACAGGTTTTGGTATTTATATAGTTTTGTCATAAGAGAGAAATGATGGTTTAAGGTTCGGTGAAACTTCTTTGTGCATCTGAATCACAGATGTGTGATGCATTAAATTGGAAAGACTCGGTTTTTGATGAGAGGAACCTTCAATCCATGTGAGTCTGAATTGGGCTGTAACAGGGTCAGTGCTTGTTTATATGAGGTTGTCAGGAGAGGAGAGCTTGGAAGTTTTACGTTGTGGCACCTTTTTGTCTTATGTGGTGTATTTCACATAAGAGTAATAGGTGCGCTTTCTAAATGGTCAAGTTGCCTGTTCCTAGATTAAAGTTTGGGCTAAAAAATAGTACTCATTATGTTCATCCAACTTGTCGTGAATCACTTGGTACCTAATAAGTGCCGTCTTATTGGACGTCACTATCTGAGGATCACATGGATCATGTCTGTTCTTTTTTCTTCAAGTTGGAAGACTTGAACCTGAATTCCTAGTAGAATTCCTTTTGTTGTTCTGTACACTAGCCTTTCTGTTTGGGTGGTGTTTGATTCATATAAATCTATTAGCACATTGACATCAAGATATTCACCCAGTATGGGAAATTTTGATTTGGACTATTATGTTAAATTTGATCGTTAAAATGACTAATAATGTATTGGTTTGTCAAAACACTTGAAACCACCAGTTTGGCGAACATGAAAATAACCTTCAGTCATGCTTTAGCAATATATTGGTCAAAATAAATGCCTATTGTTTTTGTGTTAACTTAAGATGATTACAGTATATGTGAACAATGTTTCATTTGGATATTTCTAGCAATAAAAATTTAGATGCTGCATGCAAGCACGGACCCACAATAGGACCCCCACTGAATTTATGAATATGCCCCCACTAAAATTACAATTCGCCCCCACTGGAATTCTTTTTTTTTTTTTTTTTTGCATTTTATACTTCAATTTTTTGGGAATTTATGAAGATGCCCCAACTAAAATTACATTTCACCCCCCCTGGATTTTTTTTTTTTTTTTTGCATTTTTACTTCAAGTTTTTAAGAATTTATGAAGATGACCCACTAAAATTACAAAAATGGACCCACTATATAAATTTGCCCCACAAATTAAAAATCCGCGCCCCCTCACAAAGTTTTCTGGGTCCGTCACTGGCAGCATGTAGTTTTTATCCTGGAAATCATACTATGCATCAAGTTGGACCCTCTTCTTGAGAAGAAATTTTGGAACCTTCTACATCAATTACAATGCTGTATCATCAGGACAATGCCACCCATGTGTGTGTGTTTTTTAATTGCTCTTTGTTAACTAAGTAAACATGTGATGAGTTACGAAGTCGCCTGTCCGTCAAAGAATGAGGGTATTTCTGAGTGTGTGTGTTGAAAACTTAATGCTTGACAAATCATTCCATTACCACAATGCCATCTGTATGTCAGGCTTGCTTGTGTTACTAAAATTGTTATTGTTGTAATTTATTTATATACTTTGTGTAATATATATATATTTCTTTTATCAATAATTAAAGGTTGGAATGATTGGTCATTAACAAATGAAAATGAAGCCTGGTTGTTATTCTTTTTGTGGCACTATGAACTTACTGATTTTTTGGGGTCATGTATGTGTGTTGCTTTATACAGGCAATACAAACTATTGATGGGGAAATAGCTCAACAACTTTCTATGAGAAGAAAGTACAGAGAGGGTGTTGGTTCCACATATTTTGATTCGAGCATGTATACACATGGTCACATGGGTATTTTACCAGAGGCCCTTCGTCCTAAACCTGGTCGCTTATCCCATTCTCAACAGCGAGTTTATGAGGTAGCCACCTGTTACAGTCTTTTTCCAAAAGTTGGCCTGAGGTTGTTGGCTTATGATTGTTATTTTTGCAGGATTTTGTTCGTTTACCTTGGCAAAACCAATCAAGTCAGAGCTCAAGTGCTCTGCCTGTTGGTCCTACATCTTCATCTGGCAATGCTGCAGTGTCGCGATCACATGGTTCATCATCAGGGCAACTAAATTCATCATCTGGCTTAGGAAACACAGGACTTAGTACAGTTGCTCAGCCCTTGGATCTCGTGTCAGAGGAGATGGAATCTAGTTCAGTTCCACTTCATAGGTGTTCATTCTGTATATCTAAATTTTCGGTTTCTTCCTCTATGTATTTTTTTGAAGTTTGGGTTACTCATTTTCTGTTTTACCTTTTTCTATTTTTTTAGTGCTTCATCAACTCATATTATGGTGGCTGATGGTGTTAATCCACTTGACTTCGAAACCAGTACGGTTGCTTCTTCATTTCCCTCGACCTCAGCCCCTGAATTGCATTCAGCAGAACTTTCTGATGTAAAAGTTAGAGAATTTTGTGTACATGAGTCCGAATGTTGCTTGAGATTCATTCTTTATTATTGACACGCATGATTTATTTTTTGAAAGGAATTGGGAGCTTCTCAGCCATTAGCTTCAGCTTCTGCAACTGAGCGCCTTGGAGGTAGTATCTCAGAACCTCTGTTGACCACAGGCGATGCATTGGATAAGTACCAGATTATTTCAGAGAAGGTATCAAAGTAGCTCCTTTAGATTTTCTATTGTTGTTGTTGTTGTTGTTGTTATTTATTAAAGTGTAAGAGTTTCTGCTTCCAAATTCTTGCCGATTCATGGTAGGTTAGAGTAATGCTATCAAGATAGCTCCCTCTTGACAATTGCCACGAGCTCTCCACATTTAACCACTGGATTGCGACAGTTTTTTGAGATTTGTGAAAAACTAAGTGAATCATTTCATCTTTCAATCCAATAGTTAAATATGAAGAGCTCATGACTCTAGTCATGAGGGAGCTCTCTTCATAGCATTACTCGGTAGGTTTTGGTTTGTGCATCTGACTGTGTCCTGCAACACGCGCTATAATTGATCATCGTTTTTAATGCACATTTGTGTAAGGTAATACATACCATATACTGAATTGACTACTGTCACTTTAGTAAGGCTAAGATTGAAGTTCTAGCATGTATGGCATTGAACAAACAATGTGTAAAGGCTTGCATCACAAGACCAAAATGAGTAATGAATGAAATATAATTGTTTCTGCTGGTGGCTAGGTGAAAGCTTATTTCTAATGATTTTTGCTGTCATTATATAAAGTGAACACTTGCTCACATGCTCGTGCACTAACATATAGGTCATTTTTGCTTGAAAATGTTATTTATCTGATAAGGACTTTTTTTGTAAATGGTTTCAGCTGGAAATCCTGGTAACTAATGATGCCAAAGAAGCTGAAATGCAGGTATTTGCTCTTTTTCATTCTAAGGATATAGAAAAGGGCATTGAAATAGTTTATTGTGTTAAATTTTTTATTCTTCCATATCACTGTTTTTCTGTGTTTTCTATTTAAATTTTTTTTTCTGGGATGCATGAGAAAATATATTGTATGGATTTGTTTTCTTTCAGGGAGTTATTGCTGAGGTTCCTGCAATCATCATCAGATGTATAAGTCGAGATGAGGCTGCATTGGCCGTGTCTCAGAAGGTGTTCTATCCTCCCAAGTTCATGTTGGATTTGTACATGTTCATTTAATTTTCTTTTTCCTGAGCCAGAAGCTTGATTTTTCACTCTCTTAGGTTTTCAAGGGTTTATATGAAAATGCATCAAATAGTGCACATGTCGGTGCTCATCTTGCTATTCTTGCTGCCATTCGTGATGTTAGCAAGCTTGTTGTCAAGGAGCTGACTAGTTGGGTATGCTTTTATTGACTTACTCCTCTGCAATAGTTATGGTTATTATTATTTTTTAAAATTACGACTGTTGTTTAAAGTTTTTGCACATTCATCTAATGTATTGTATTTAACTCCTAGAATTTGTTACCCTCTTAATTACCCTCTTAATTGTGTAAACATATATTTTTTGTTTGGCTGCTTCCTCTATGATTCTAGCTACGATCCCCCTCCACGTGGAAAAGAAATCCTCTCCACATGGGAAAGGCTTTGACATTGATAACTATTAAGGGAAAGGGAAAGGGATAGGGAAAGGCTTTAGCATTGTTAACTATTATTGGAAAGTATTGGAATAATGCCTCAGTTTGTATTAAAAAATATCTTCATTATTAAATTCCACTTGAACAAAGCATCATATGAATAATACTCTTTCATCTAAACAAATATATGAAGAATTGCCATCTTTATATTCCTAAAAGAAAAAAGGCTTACAGGTGATTGGACCTAATTTTTTATAAATGTTCTATTTCTATTTTTCAACGCAAGCCCTTTTGTCAGAACTATATATGGACAAGAATAAATGTTTATTTTTTTCCTTTTTTTTTTTCTTCATTCCTATCTTTTCACTATAAGTTGTTCATTTATTCTTTTTTGGTGGAAGTAGTTTTGTCACGTGTTATCTGCTTTTCAAGTCTCTTAATATTGGAAGCATGTTTTTCTTTGCTGGTTCAACCAGCAGGGGTTGTTTCAAGTCCGCCTTATGTTTAGAGATTTAAGGCAGGTGGAAGCATTATGGATTGCTAAAGCTGCTGGTTTTCTGAGTCAATACTGTAGAGTGCAAAAACCCTACTCAAGGAAATGGATCTTGCTCCCATGATAAGCTAGGGCCACTGTCCAATGCGGCACCTTATCTGGGGTTTGGAGATAACATTAAATTGGGGAATTCTAAATTGAGTTTTACAAGTGTTCTACTCCCTCCATCCCACAAAGAGTGTCCATCTTTCCATTATTGGCTGTCCCAAAATAATTGTCCCAATTCAAAATCCAATGTACTATTTTTTTACTATTCCTAATTTACCCTCCTTATCTTGAAGTTATTAAAGCAATGAAAGCTTGAAATAAGACCGCATGTACACTCTAAAAAAGTTAGGTCCCAAAAAGGGACACTTTTTGTGGGACGGAGGGAGTATATTTTTTAAAGGAACAAAATATTGTTTACAAACTCTTTTCTGGTGCACTGTTACCAAACTACATGTTTACATGTTGTAAATGAGGTATGATGCTATAAGTTGGACATTGTGTTAGCCTTGGAATATACAATCAACAAGTGCCAAAATATCTATCGGAGATATTTTTATGCAGAACTAAATTAATATTCTTTCTTCAGAACATCTGAACATGAAAGGAGTAAGTCGTATCCCCAGTGAAGGTACAGTTTCACTTCCAAGTCCCATTCATTTCCATCCTTGGATTCTAACTTCTAGACCGCTATAATTTGGTTGGAAGCCTAAAGAACTGACTTGAAGATGATTATAGCAAGAGTATTGTTGCCATTGATTCAATAGCTGAAATATCTAATAGTATTTATGTCATTCCATTTTTGGGGTTTGAAAAGTTCCATAAAGTGCTTTTTTGTTCATTAGGAATGCGTGATATGATGTTGAATCTTTTGAGTTTTTCATTTGTAAATGCTATGTTTTGGCATTGTTGTTTAGAAGTTATAATTTTGGCTTTGTCACATGTTTTGAATCTGGTTCTAGTTGAATGATTTTGAAATGATACAATTTTATTGCTTGCTAGATATTCTTTGCCTCTACAACATTGTTTGCTTTCTTGGTAATTTAATTGCAAATCTTCATCAGATTAATGGAAATAATACAATTTTTTTATGGATTGTTTAGGTTTGATCTTGTTGCGATTGTTCATGTCATGATTGTTCCAATTTTGGAATATAATATATCAGTTTGTAATGTCTTCTACAGGTGATTTATTCTGATGAGGATCGAAAGTTCAACAAAGAGATTACTATTGGCCTTATTCGCAGTGAATTACTGAACCTTGCAGAGTATAATCTTCATATGGCAAAGCTTCTTGATGCCGGGAGGAATAGTATGTATAAGGAACATACTTTATATATTGATAATATTAGAAGATTTGACACAACTAACTAGGTGCATATAATATGCAGAGGCTGCTACTGAGTTTGCAATCTCCCTTATTCAGACATTGGTGATCAATGATTCCAGCATCATTTCGGAACTTCACAATCTTGTTGATGCACTGGCAAAGGTACATGTGCATTCATTTTGTTTAAAATGACGTATTTATTCTATTATGTTCGGTTCTAATTGATTTCTTACCTGCAGCTTGCAGCTAGGCCTGGGTCTCCGGAGTCATTGCAACAGCTGGTTGAGGTTGCAAGGAATCCTTCTTCCAGTGCTACATTGTCTAGTCTAACTGCTGGAAAGGAGGATAACTCAAGACCACCCAGAGACAAAAAGGTTACTATAAATGGAGTGTTATAGCCATTCTTTGGTGTTCTGACATTCTGTGGATTCTGAATATTTAGTTTCTGCTGGAACAGGCTGCTGGTCATTCTGCAGCTAGTAGGGAAGACTATAATGTCCCAGAGCCAGTGGAACCAGATCCTGCTGGTTTTCGTGAGCAGGTACTCAGTTTGCTCTTTATGATTCTGAAGTAGTAGAACGGTTTAGCTTAATGTTATAGTGGAATTTTTAATTGGACAAGAATTGATAACTTGAGAAGGATTTGTGTATCTGGTCCTACCTTTATATTTCATTTTTTGCTGATCTCATTTGTCTGTAGATTCCCTCCGTTGTTTTAATTGGTAGTGATTGTGTGGAACACCATCATCTGACAAAGGAGAGCTTGCAATTGGTGGTTGCATGCTGAAAGCGACTTAGCAACAAGGTTTTACGAATAAAATGAATCTAACGTGAAGATCCCGCAGTTAGCTGTGGTTGGAAACAGCCCTTTCAGATTGGTCCCTTGTTGGTCAAGCTGAAAGCGACTCAACAAGGCTTTACTAATAAAATGAATCTAATGTGAAGATACCAACGGGTCAGTGGCCTAGCGGTATCAGCCTCTTACTTCCCAAAGGGAGGTTAGGGGTTCAAGTCTCAGTAGAGACAAGTGTCTGTGAGTACCAAATAGGAAAAAAAAAATCTAATGTGAAGATCCTGCAGTTAGCGGAGTTGTCGATTTCCACTCTTAAATTCTCTATTATTTCCACTCTTTTTTGTTGGGTTTATGGGAGAGATCATAGATCTTTAGATGAAATTGTCGATTTTTTGGCTTCTTTGAAGGCCTAAAGGTCCTTTGTGGCCTTGTGTATATTTTCAAGGTTTCACTCCCCTTTTGAGCGCTTTTATAAAATTATTCTTACTTATCAAAAAAAAAAAAAAAAAAAAAAAAAAAGATCCTGCAGTTAGCTGTCGTCATTTAAGTCTTGTTTGTTGCCAATGCTACAAGAAGATATAAGAAAGAAGAAAAGAAATATTTAATTTTTTTTATCAACAAGTAATTAGCATCAACATGAGTACCTTACCTTTTAGGATACTATATGAGTTGGAAATGGCATCTTACTAATGGTTGTGGAGTTTGAGTATTTGACTTGGTTATAAATTTTCTAAAATCAGGATTGTTGCTTAAATTTTTGTCTTGTTGGGACAAGTGAACAAAATGCCAGGGGAAAGATTTAGGTTGTATCAAAGTTTTGGGATGCAAATGTAAGGAAATTAATGGTAATTGGTGACTAGAATTGCAAAATGTGATTACAGGAATTAGGGAGAACAACGAGGAGGAAGAGGAGAGATCTTAAAGGAATCTCTCCAAGATCTTTTAGGCTTTACCACTGGGGTAAGCTTGGTAGATACACACACACACACACACACACATATATATCTGATAGACAGTACTAGGTTGATTATTCAAAATTAGATAATTCAAAACTTTGACTACCACATATATAACTCAGTTATATAACCTTATGGACCACCACCATAATTCATGTCCAGAAATTTGAATTTTGTTAAAGATTTAGTAGAACTAAACTATGCCTATCGCTTATTCTCTGAAGGTTAAATATATATACTACTAATCGCCAAAAAAAAATCAGGTCTCGATTAAAATCTCAAGATTTGCTCCTTGCATGCTTGGCATCAATTGTACTTGGAACCATAATAGTTTCTTGTTATGGAATTTACAAAATTGTATTCTGGAATCTTCTTTCTATATAAATAATATTTACAATCATTGCTAGTTGCTCTGAAAGTGCAATGATAGGCAAAAGGGTCAAAGTGTACTGCTGAAATTACTTTGATTGGGAAACTTGAATGGAGATATTGGTCTAACTTGATGCCTAAATAAGCATCATCGTGGATCGCTGAAACAGATTCCAGATTTAGCTCCAAGTACAACTTTAAAGAGATCATATTAGCTTTCAAAATTCAAGTTCAAAACACAATAAATAAGTAGCCAGAATGATGGGTGTTATTAGTGTCCTATGGAGTTTCAACTATGAGTCTATAACTATTGTTCTTTAGCAACTTGGGTTACCAGAGAGTGCTGATGACATAGTGAACTTCCGGGATCAAGCTACAAATTTTCAATGCCATTAAAAATGGTTGATGGGTTTTTTGAAATATAGGTTTTTTTTTTTTTTTTTTTTTTTTTTGATCTTCTATATTTTTTAAGTATGCCCTTTGTTTTTTACTAAGAAAAAAATAGAAGTAATAGCAAGTTACTGTTCTTAGGTCTTGTTTAAGGCTATAAATATTATTTTTATTTTAATATTTGGTAGCATGAAAAATAAAAATGACACGAAAGATGCAAAGTCGTTTTGGAGACTTTGTCCTAGAATAATAAAATTTTCAAATTGGCTTAGGAATGAAGCCAAATTTCAGGTTGGAAGAATCCAAATGTTAATCTGGCATGATTGGTACAGAATTACGTTGAATTGTTACATATGATATATGTGCAGACGACTCACTCCCCATATGGCACAAACTCACTCTTTTTTTCCTTTGTGTGCATGTGTTTTTATTATTATTATTTTTTGGGGTGGGGTGGGGTGGGGTGTTGTCTTGGGCGTTAATGAGGGGATGAGGTAGGATACATTTCTTAGATCTGAAACTGGAAAATCAGCTAAATGTTTTGTACATGTATTTATTTTCCACATCTTTATGGTAAAATCTGCATTTTGTGTAGGTTTCCATGCTGTTTGCGGAGTGGTACCAAATATGTGAACTTCCTGGTGCAAATGATGCTGCTTGTGCTCATTTTGTCTTAAAATTGCAGCACAGTGGACTTCTGAAAGGGGATGATATGTCAGACCGCTTTTTTCGTCACCTGATGGTGATTTTTCATTCCTGTTTGAAGCTATAACTATGTCAGAAGACTCTGGCTTATGAATTTAACCCTTCCCTTTTTCCACTCAGGAACTTTCCGTATCACATTGCCTATCTTCTGAGGTGATTAGTTTTGGTCCTTTGCAATCGTCTCAACAAGTACAACCACTGTCTTTCCTTGCTATTGACATATATGCAAAACTTGTCTTTGCAATCCTCAAGGTAGGTACATTTGTTTCTGCATTTCTACTTGTCTGGTCTTGCTTCTGTTTTTCCTATCTAATTTTTGTTTCATTTGACTTTTGTTGTAATTCTTCAAGTTCTGCTCTGTGGACCATGGATCTATTAAACTCTCTCTTCTGCCTAAGGTTCGAGTCCCAACTAATAGCTATATCAGTTTTTTTGTTGCTTCTGTGGTAGTGCTTTTTACTTAAAAAATGTTTTTTCACAGGTTTTGGGAGTAACCGTAAGATTTATTCAGAAAGATGCAGAGGAGAAGAAATCGTCTTTTAATCCAAGGCCATATTTCAGGTTGTTCCTGAACTGGCTGCTAGACCAGGGTTCCCTTGAACCTGTCTTTGATGGTGGAAACTTTCAGGTATGTTGCATTCACATTTGGTTCGCCATTGTTGTTTCATTCATCAGCTAAATTTTAGTTGGGTGTGTTCAGGTTTTGACTGCTTTTGCAAATGCATTCCACGCTTTGCAGCCCCTTAAAGTTCCTGCATTCAGGTTAGGATGCTAAACTTGCTTCATTATCTTTGTTAGTTACAACAGTACATGTTTTCACAACCCAGTACTGAATATTGATTTTGAGTGGTTCTCAATATTCTGCATAGTAAAACCAAATCTGAATTGCTGCTTTTGTTGGACGCTAAAAGGAGTTTCTTGGTTGATTTGCAAGGAAAACTTGTCTAAGTCACTGTTGCATGCTTGCTGATTATAGTACTTGTCTTGTCGTTTATGTACACCAAAAACTACATTGAGGTCATAGTTTTTCTGTGAAACCTCTTTATTTTGTCCTTCATGTTTGATGAATGCAAGTTCAAGTTAATGTGCATTATTTCGCTGATTCAGTAGTTAGATTCTGAATCTGTTTCTGATATAGAAGGTACTAAACTTTTGTGCACTAGGCAGGGTTTTTCTTACAAAGTAGAGACACATGTAAAAATTCCGTGTAAAATGTTGGGAGGCTACACTCCAAGTTCACGCTTCACATTTTCAGCTATTGTTAACGTAATATTGCAATCCCTCGGAGCCAGCCTTGAGTGAAAATTGGGGCAAAATAATTTCTGCTTTTAAGATTATTCAGTACTTCTGCTTTTAAGATCATCCTGTTCATCATCCTTCCAGTATAAAAGCCTTTTATTTGTAAATAAATTCCAATAGTAGCTTCTTTTCACACACTGCTTAATAACTTGGATGAATCGCTTTCAGCTTTGCGTGGCTTGAGGTGGTGAGTCACAGAAGTTTCATGCCAAAATTGCTGACAGGAAACTCCCAGAAGGGGTGGCCTTATTTTCAACGCTTGCTGGTAGATTTGTTCCAATTTCTGGAACCATTCCTGAGAAATGCTGAACTTGGAGAGCCGGTTTGCCTCTTACTTAGTTTGTGCTCTTATTGTTTGCCTTCCAATATTTCTTGCAGTTAATATCACCTTATATTCCTTCTGTTTTTCTCTGTTTGCAGGTTCATTTTCTTTATAAAGGCACACTCAGGGTCTTGCTAGTGCTACTTCATGATTTCCCAGAGTTCCTTTGTGATTATCATTTCAGCTTCTGTGATGTTATTCCTCCAAGCTGCATACAGATGCGAAACATAATCCTCAGTGCATTTCCCCGCAATATGAGGCTACCAGATCCATCTACTCCCAACTTAAAGGTGTCTGTGAGCATAAAGGACTACATGTAAATTGTTCAGAAATTGAAACTAATTTACTTTTGTTTTGTGCAGATTGATCTGCTAGCGGAGATCAGTCAATCACCACGCATTCTCTCTGAGGTTGATGCAGCTCTAAAAGCAAAGCAGATTAAGAGTGATGTAGATGAGTATCTCAAGGTATCTGGATTTCAGCCATTAGTTTTCTCCAATTCCCCCCTACCCAATCCTCATCACCACCACCACTTGCGATGTGTGTGTGTATATATATATATATATATATATACACACAAACATATATCTTGAGATAATTTTTGTTCTTTTTCCTAATTTTATGTCACCAGTCTCCTCTTTCATCACATTGTCTGCAGACAAGGCAACAAGGGTCATCATTTCTTTCTGATTTGAAGCAAAAACTGCTCCTTCCATCAAGTGATGCTGCCTGGGCTGGGACGCGGTACAATGTACCACTGATCAACTCCCTTGTGCTTTATGTTGGAATGCAGGTGCGTCCACGTGTTTGTTTTCTTTATCCTCTAATCGGCAAATAATACAAATAATATATAAAGCAGGAAGGATGGAAAGTCCTTCCAACTTCCCAAGAGAACGTACATAAAAACTGGATGGAACTCAATGCAATGTCCAGAAAAAAAGAAATTGGTCTCCTAATCCACCGAGCTCCTCAAGGAGTTCAAAAGTGACCTCTATTGAGAACCCAAAAAGTGCCTTGTGCTTTGCCAATGAATGCAACCTCCTGTGAGTCCAGAATGCATGGTAATTTTGTCTTAGTATCATCTTTGAAGATACTCCCTTTCCTAAATTACCTGGAGTCTCATTGGAGTATACATCAATATTAGAAGATCGAACAAATTATGTTCTCTCTTGAAGTGTTGTCCCTGCGATGGGAATAACTGTAGGGTCACTTTTTGAGAAATCGTGGCAATCCAAAACTCGTTTCCAAAGGCATTCCTTTAAACTCTTTATTAGAAGACTGAACAAATCCAAGAAATTGGATTCTACCCCTACTTATACAAATTACAAATTCATTTTTTCAGCGATCTTATGTGTCATGGAATAATGGCTAATGACAAAAGACCCGCTGAATTGTAGTCTCTTACCATTTTTTAGGGTGTCAGGATTAGAGCTTGGTGATGGCAAATTTCGTAACAAAAGCTGGAGTCTGGAAACTTTTATTTTCAAAAGTTAGTTTAAGTTGTTAGTGGCAAGTGAATGAAAGATCGGAGTTCGTCCCCCTTTTCACTCGAGATCAAAGTTCTGATTGATGTCATGATAAATCTTCTTTTCTAATGCATCTAATTATTTACCCTCTTCTGAAGGCATCTGATGCACTGTTTTCTGAATATATATGGGAGTATCACCAACTGACGCATTGAGCACAACTTATATAACCCATCGAAAATTAATTATTGTCAATTAGGCCAAGTTGCTGAATATCATGAACGTGGAGAACAATTTCTTGCTTTTTACCAGAACACTAGTCTGGGTAAATTTTAAATAACCTAAGTTTGCCATTATTAATTTTAGGAAAAACTAGAAAAATAGGCATTTGAAAAACTATTTTTGTACTAACCGTAATTTTCAAATTTCATACTAGTAAGATGTGCTTTGTGGAATGGGAAGGCATGCACTAATCAAGTTAGACGTGTATCTTATCTGATCATCCTCAATTAAGAGGTTGGATGAGAAAATCTTGTAAAAATTGAATGCATTGTTTTACTTTCATGGTATCTCTTCCAAGTTTCTATAAGCTTCTCTACCGTCTAAAAGTAAAAGAGAACTATATTGAGCGTTCTTTAATGAAACTTTACTTACAAAAAATAAAAAATAAAAAAATCGAACTATATTGAGTGGCAAAAGTCACTGAAGTTCCAGTTTTGTTTGGTTGATCTATTAAATTGGGCCCATGAGATAGTCAGCCTTGATCTTGTCATGTGGCATGATAGGACAGATCAATATGGACAAGCACCTAAAAATATGGAAGCTGACCAATTGAAAGGGATACTCTAGTGGCTTTGAGAATTTTTTCTGGAGTGTTTTTTTTTTTTTTTCCTTTCTAAAATGCCACAGGCTTATTAGTTTTGCAACTTCTCAACTTATTAACATTGTTGTCTATCTATATTAAATTATAAATTCTACATTTTTTAAACAAATGTTTTCGTTTAAATTTCCAAATTTGACATTTTTCAAGCACCTGATCTGTTCTATCTTTTTGCATGTGCCCTCGTGCAATATTTTATTTTATTTTTTAAAATCTTTGTTATTAGGGGGGATAAATATGATATTGCTAAAAAAATGATAGAAATTTCTAACTTTTGGAAGTGGTAATAGTAAACTTAAAAAGTAACTCTTTATTACTATTTTCTCTGCAAATAATTATGTGGTTTTCCATTGCTCACCTCCGGGCCACTGTTCTGTTAGGCCATACAGCAGCTGCAGGCAAGAACTCCTCCTCATGCACAGTCAATGGCCAGTAGTGTTCCCCTTGCTGTGTTCTTGGCTGGTGCTGCCTTGGACATCTTCCAGACTTTGATTGTGGATCTTGATACTGAGGGGCGGTACCTCTTTTTGAACGCGGTTGCTAACCAGCTACGTTATCCAAACAACCATACCCATTACTTCTCTTTCATCCTCCTTTACTTGTTTGCTGAATCCAACCAGGTGAGTAAGAGCTTCCAGTTTCTTATTTACTTGTGACGTCTTTTACTTTTGTGACTTTAGATGGACAATATTTTTAATTTGTGAGTGATTATATGAGCTCTCAGGTACATAATGTGGGTTACTTTGCATCTTAACATGTTGCAGGATCTAGTACAAGATGGGTTACATATGGGAGATTAATGATGGGGTTTGATGTTATATTCGGAAAAATAAATGACATATGATCAAGATGCTTTTCAACAATTTATTTTGAATATCTTCAACTTCTCTTTTCCAGAGTAGTCTTCCATAACTTAATTAAGAGAACTAGTATTATTTGATCCTCAGTCATCTGGTCATTCTAAATTTCTACGTGTGTCTTGGTGATTCTCTATTTTCTTCTTCATTTGGAAGCACATGCATCATAATTACGCTTATAGGGTTGAAATTCAACACTTACTGGTTGGATTGCAAATAGTATCATTTTTTTTTTTCTCATTTTGGGATTTATTGAATGGGGACGTGGAATTGACATGTATCTTGTGGAAAATTTGTTTTTATGCTGAACAGGAAATCATCCAGGAGCAAATCACAAGAGTTCTGTTGGAAAGACTGATTGTTAATCGCCCTCATCCATGGGGCCTTCTTATTACTTTCATTGAACTCATTAAGGTAATTCTATGTGCCTTAAGACTCATCACGCATATTATATGCGATTTGTGCAAAGTGCAGCCTTTTTAAAGTTTGTGTTTATGATTGACCAGAATCCTAGGTACAACTTCTGGAGTCGCTCATTTACAAGGTGCGCACCGGAGATTGAAAAACTGTTCGAATCGGTCTCAAGATCATGTGGGGGCCCAAAACCTGTGGGTGAGGGTGTGGTGTCAGGTGGCATATCTGACAATATGCACTAGTGTTAATTTCTTTTATTTAACACTTTTAATGTAAATATTTTAGTGTCGTCTATTTAACAAATTTAATGTAAATATTGTATTTTGCGTGTAAGTTCAACATGCCCTTATATTGAATACCATTAGAGCGGATAGCATGACAAAATATTGTACTAACGTTGCTTGACCTGATCACTTTCTGAACTACCTCTATTTTAACAATGAAAATGTCATTTGCCATTTATTTATGGTACTAGGTCTTTTCTTCTAGGGATGTATTAAACTATTCAATTTTCTTTCATATAAAATAATATAGCCATTGGGTCTCTCTAATTAACAAACGTGATTCTCGTCTTTGGACAAATCACAATCGTGATTTTATATGAATGCATGTTGCTAATTCTTTTTTTCAAAATGTTTTATTATTATTATTATTAGGGTAATTTACATAGACCTTTCCTATGGTTTTTCATAATTACAAGCGGTACTTTTTTTGTTTCGGAAATTACGCGGACCTTCCTTATTTTTTAAAATATCCTACATGGACCTTTCTTTTGTTGAGAGTCAATGACGGTTACTATTTTTCATGAAATGTTGAAAATACCCTTGTTCTTACCAATTGATATATATATATATATATATAAAAATATATATCTCTCTCTCTCTCTGCTAGTAGCATGATCTTTGTGGGTTTGTCCGTTTCATGGTAATGGATTATCGATCATCTTCATTTGGTATATATATATATATACACACACGTGCAGTCCACAACACCAAAGAGATCTGTAATGATCTGTCCGGTGGTATTTTTATACGTTTCCTCTGCTCAAAGCACTATCCGATATTTGACAATAAGGTTCCCAAAATTGATTTTTCAAGGTAGAAGAGGAGTGGTTTATGGGCATATTGGTTTTAAATGATTCGATTATTTATGGCCAGCCTTCATTTTTGCTCGCTGAGAAAACCAGACCCTTACCGTCGGCAAGAAACCAAAAAAAGACTCATATTTCTTTGTAACGAAGACAGAGACAGAGCGTAGCATACCTGATTGCGGAGTAGATTTCTACTAAATTTATATGCAGAACTGTTGGGACAATGGTAAAAACTCCTCAATTATGTTTCTGCTAATTTTGATTCTATTTTTATGCTTTGCAATGATGTGTAGTGGTTTGCATGCAATGTCAATAAATTTACTGGAAGCGCTAGAATCGATCAAGCCGAGTACATTTACTTACATAGAGGGCCTTCAGAAGCAGAAGGCTACTTATGGTAGCTGGTAGGTTCGAAAATTCCAAGGACACCAAACAACCAATTTCGCTGGGCACATATGTTATATTGCAGTCTTCCATATTTAATTCCCTGTTGCTACTTGATAACTGTAACTTCGAAAAGCTTAATTCAGGTGGGGATCCTTGAAAAAATGTTGGCCGGTCTAATTTGAAACAGCCGGATAGATTGAAATCAACGTGAAAATGCACAGAGGAATCTTCTGAAGATTATGACAATTCTTTAAATTCAAGACAACAAGATTTTTCAGATGTTCAATAGATTGGTGAACCTCTACCAGCTCTGTACCATCATTAACTGAGAAAACCAGACCCTCATATCATTGAGGAGTTTTTACCATTGTTCCAAAAGTTCTGCATATAAATTTATGCCAATCAATCAATTTGACCATTTCAAAACCATAGATATATATATATATATATATATATATATATACAAAGATAGATTAATAATCAGAGATATAAGTGAATAGAAGAGAGAGAGATCAAGAGAACCATGTGAGATTAAGGTTGGTGATTAGGCAATGTTTGAGCCAAAAGTGTCCAATTGGTTTGGAGATTCTTTTGATCATCCCTTTGAAGAAGAAGCTTTTCCTTTGGGCTTGGTTAGCCAAGATTGTCTCTGTGTTGGTGGTGACGGCGACGGCGGTAGAAGGAGGTGGCGGAAGAAGTCGCCGGTGGTGGGAGGAGATGGCGATGGAAGAAGTCGCCGGCGGTGGAAAGAGATTGAGCAGAATATTTATTTTTTTAATTAAAAGCTAATGGGTATTTTAGTAATTTCAGATGCCAAGGAGAGGGTATTTCGGTAATTTTAACAGGTCAGTTAGTGTATTTAATTGTCCGTCATCGCTAAAGTATATTGCAGTCTCACTATAGCGACAAAACAGAAGGGGGAGCAACGCCATGCCTTCCTCACTAGGTATAACTTGGAAATGAGCATAGTGGATGATCGTGACTAGACCACGACAATTCAAGTTGTCAATGAAATAAACAGTCACACTTTGTGTACCTTGTTTTGATTTATGGTTCATATGCCTCAAATCAAACAACTGGGAGTTGTTATCCTTGTTCGAATAAGTGAGATTGACAGCCTCTCACATCACAGAAGTTTTTAAGCTTTCTCATTGTAAATTTAGTACCAAAATCAATTCTAAGCCATGATCAATGGGCACCTGCTCAATCCTCCTATCCTAGTGCCTCCAGAATTAGGTTGCCTCCTATTGCTCTTTATGCCGGTGTTTGATTCCTCCATGGGTTGTATATTGGGACAACATAACGCCTCGGCTCGCAAAGAACAGGTCACCTACTAACTGTTGGTAAGATATGAATACCAACACAGTTTCTACAGATATAAAATGGTAAAATAAATTTGCCTTGACCCTTCTCTTCTTCTTACCCTATTTATAGCCTACATGAAGTCAAACGGTCAAAGTAGCCTTTGGAAACAAATTTGGACACTTTCGATCAACCGAGTGTATACATGTACGCATAAACCTCAGTTCATTCATACTTTTAACCCAATGTCTACTGTGTTTTAGCACGCAATAAATTTATACAATTCTAGTACCCAAGGTGTAAAATTTATGGGTTCTAAGAAGAGAAAGTTTTTGGAACCTAAAGGAGAGCAAACACTCTGCCCTGAGCTCCGGTAGAACTAGCAGGACGCGTGCTTTGCACTGACGCCATTGGCTGTGGTGCCTGAGGAACTCTGAAACTCACGTTGCTGATATTTTCGTCCCTAAAGTGTTCAGCATGGTATTCTAATGCGACAAAATGTTGATCATGTTAAATTATTCTTTAATCATTCTATAGCTATTGCGATGAAACTTAGGTTTGATGTTAACGACCAAATTTAATCTTCTTAAACCTGTTTTAACGACAGGAGTATTCTGTTGCTAAAGTATTCCCCCATATCAATAGCTACAAAGTTGCAGTCGTCCTTAACCTTTTAGCGACGTGCTTTTCATAAACCCAAGTTCTACAAATCAACAGAAGAGATCCCGCGTTGGTATTGTGATTTTTTGAAAATCTAATATGCATGGGTGTTAGAAACGAACATTAATCAATTTAGTGTTATAAATCAAATACTATTTATAACCTAATCTCCCTCACCTTTCGAAAGAAAATTATGAACTACTTCCTCTTTACCACCTGGGATTGCTTGATTGTCACTTGCAACCTGTGACTAAACATTAATAAGCGACGGATTTAATCATTGAAATTTTCCTATTTGAAAAGGTTTAAAAAACGAACAATCTCAATTCTCTGCAATGGCATATGGTGGTGTGATAATGTGATATATAGCATTACAGAATAAAAATTAAATGTAACCAGTTCCATGTAACTAGATTCAAACAATCAAATTCAGATGCCGTGTTGCTAGATGAAAAGGCTTTTGACCTGACCGCCCATGCAAATTGGCTTCCACAACATATTGAAATATGTAATGGAGCCAAAAATACCTGCTTCCTTTTCAACAATTCATAGATCACAAACAAACTATGAGATATAAAAAATTAAGTCCATCCATCATCCACCATCCACCATCTAATATCTTTCTTTGTTCATGCAAATCCAAAACTCATATGTAGCAAACTTTTACATATTACAACTTAAGACTCTCTACGAACAAAGTAAAGCTTACCCATGACATGAAGAATGGCAACAAAAGCTATGAAGCCAATGCTCATGACCAAAACAACATTGGGAGAGATCTTTAATCCAGGTGCATCATCCGTGTAAAATTGGAGCATGGTGCCACTTGCTCCTCCCGTGGCCCCACCAGCACTTGCGGTCCTCCTCCTCCGCAGGTTGGCAGCAGCAGCTGCTGCACTTCCTCTTGGAGGGGCTGCTCCATTTAACGCCATTTCTGTAACAAAACCATTTAAAAGTTTACAACCAATCACTCATTACATTCCAAGATAGCCTAACACATTGTGGCATTTGCAGGTGAAAGACAATGGGTTTGGTCCAGAACTGTATACTCCGTAGAATCCACATTGGCGTGTCACGTAAGCATATATGAAAAACAATGTCGTCAGCTAGATGTTCCTCTTGTTTTGTTTTATCTTTTTTAAGCCCGTCACACCATATAAGTGCTACAAGTGCATCATCCTTGTTTTCATTTGATGAACCCCATAAGTTCCTCTATGAAAGATCCTCAAATGGAAAAATAATATCTTGGAGACATTATTATGCATTTATAAGTGCTTTACTTCTTGCTGATAGTTGATAAAATCAACGAAAGCACTAGATATAATTTATATTTTCCATTTCAAAAATACATTAAGAAAAAATAAAACCATTTATCTGCAGTCTATTAGGAATAATGAGAAAGAGGTACTACCACCAATAACATTGTCAAATCATCCACAAATTATAAAAAGTCAAAATTTCTTGTATTTATTTTTCATAGGAGCCACAGCTTGGGCTTTCAAGCATATGCATATGCAGATGCAGATTCAAATATTGAGAGCAAACACTTGTACAAGTAATGCCAAAAGTTAAAGTCCATATCCAGTTTATCCCCCCAAACACCCTAGATTCACAGGAACCACACTGGATACTGTTAACACATTGTATTCATAATTTTATGACGAATAACACATATATTAATGCTCAACTACTAAAATTACAAATTATAATAAAAAGTAGGGATGGTTCACCATTAAAATCAATTAGAGCATCAAGCTCTCTAATTGTCTACAAACAAGGACATATAATGAAACAAAAATAACTTCTCAAGATCAAAATCCTGATATCTCTCAGCTCTAATCTCGGACTTCAGTAAAGTGCCTATGTAACTTAAATTTAAATTTGTTTTCCCCATTGGCATGAAGCACATGCACTGATGCACACCACTCACACACCCGTGACACCCACTTTGCCCCTTTGGGGACTTGAACCCTCACCATCCACTTTGGAAGGTGGAAGAGATACTACTAGACCACAAGGCCCTTGGTGCCTATGTAACTTAATGACCAGTTATGTTTTTTTGAAAATTAATCATCAGAAGGCATCCAACAATGGCAGCCATCAATGTAAATGGAAAGGAAATTAAAAATCAGCAGGTATCAAGAAATCCTAAAACATCTCCATATACATTCTGCACTCTATATTTCCTTGTTTCCACACTTGATGGACTAGTTTATTCATATGCCACATGTCTAATACAATGAAGCCACTCAGTAACCATGGGATAGCAAGGGGAACAAAAAAATACAGATAATTCCAGCATTTTTATTTATTTATAATGTTCAGATCATAAAAATATAGATTCCTAGAAGCAAGCAGTAAAGCCAGGTATATAAACAATGCATCACATGGGAAAATTGGAATGACACTAGTCAAATGACACTAACAATTTCCTGAGTAACCATTTATATAGAAAACAGCAGCACAACGGACACCAGAATACTGCAGAAACACCTTTATCTTCTAAGCAAACACATCAAACATATAGAGATTAGAGCACATCCTTTCCCTAATTAAAAAACCATCACACAAAAAATAGTAAAATGTGCAAATCCCTCTAACCTGGAAGGACAATCAACAGTTGTTCCATCACATAGATTTTAAGTATTCATGAATGCTCTACAATATCAAACTATGGTATGTGGAGGAAAGCATAAAAATGCACAAAATGAAACAAAATTAAGGACCTCTTCTTTACCTAAAATTTGAACTGCGGAAGAGGGATAGATGAGGGTTTTGCTTTAAACTCAAGTATTGCTTGTCCCTATGAGTTTTTTCTCTGGGAGGTAGCCAAAGGGGTTCTCGTGCATTAATGTGAGTCTTGGGGTTGTATTGCATCCAGTAAATTATACGGTAGGAGTGTGGGGATTAGTTCTTAACCATGGATGAAGATTTATTGCAGCAAGTTCAGAGTTCTTCATTATCCTTTGACGAGAAAGAAGCTATTGAAATTTTTGTTAAAGATATTAAGGAGGGTAAAAATGTTGGTAGCACATTACCAACAAAACTGCAAATATCTTTGCTCTACGTAAAGTCATAGGAAGATTGTGGAACTGTGAAAAAGTGTTGCAAATTACAAAGTTGACACATTGGGTGTTTCAATTTATACTCCCCAAGGAAGAGGGGGTCAAATGGATTTTAGTCTTGCTCAAGATTGGGGTTTTAACACAGAAGTGAGGAGGTCCAGGGGGCTCCCACTCATCTTCGTACAGTAGTGTTAGACATCTGCAACTGGTAGATGGTCCATGAGGAATTCAAATTGCAGTCAATCTGCAGAGAAGCAAATGTTGTGGCTCATAGTTTAGGATCCTTGGCTTTACACAACAGGACTAATAATGTCAATTGATAATGCTTTTCCAGTAGAAGTGTTGGAATTGGCCTCTGTAGCAGCACTGGATTGATGTATTATGTTTCTTTCATCTAATATTATTTTATTTTTTAGCCATGAAAAAAAAAAAAAAAAAAACAAACCACTTTGGAGGCACATTCATAAAAAGTTTTCCTTTTCCTAAAAAATTTCCAAAACATACATGTAACCAAAAAACACACACAAGTATATGTATATGTATTTCCTCAAAATCAGATCATAAATCACATTTGCCCCGCAAAAAATACATTACATCAATCTAGCAGAAGATATAGCTTAGAACGCAATAGAATCAATCAAAAAGTAGATCATAATCGACTAATCAAACTCGACTAAGCACAAATCAATCATTAAAATCATCAAACTGCGAAAATTTACACAAAGAATTAGAAAATCATAGCATATCTAGAAATTCAACACCTAAACCCAAGCGAAAGAATCAGATCTCGTGTTTTCTTCTACCATGAACAAATCAAAATCGCAATACCTCAAAATTCAAAGATCGCACATTGTACAACATAAATCAGAGATCATCTATATAATGCGTGTAGAGATTGAAGAAGAGTCGCAGAACTTGCCTTAGTCTTGGGATTCGAAGAATTGCTCTCTTTCAGACCACCCGATTCTGTAGATCCGATAATTGTTTGTGAGAGTCCGACTTCGGAAACCCTTATATACGTCAATATATATATACACAGATGTAGATACATAACGATCAGTGCAGGAGCATATGCGTACGCGAACTTGTCCAACCAATGGTTTCTTGCCACGTTTCTAGGGATGAATTCCAAACCACGATTCTGTCTTACTACCCTTCTCTTGGTTTGTTGTAATAAAGTCATTTGTCACGCATTAAATTCGAATGAGAAAATGATCGGTATAAATTGATCGGTATTTATTATTACTCACCGGTTTAAGTTTAAGTTTTTAGATAAATGGATAAGCGTCCATCTGTTATAATTGGTATCAAAGTCAGACTCAATTTTTGATCCGGTATCACGCTAAGCACCCAATTTGAAAGGCGTTCTGTTGCGAGTTTGGATGGGAGAAAATATAACAAAGGTCATTTGTCTCTCATCGGATCCAAATAAGAAAGTGGTTATGTATAAATGGATGGGTATGCAGCACTACCCTACCCACCAGCTTAAATTAATTGGTAAATGAGCAAGCGCCAATCCGTTATATTTGACCTTTTCTATTTAACCTCACTTTTAAATTAAAATAATTCAATAACTACGGGAAAAAAATAATAATAATTGAACCAACTCTTTTGATGTAGGCTAGCAAAAAGTATAGGAGGAGTTGTAATTATTTTATGAGAGGTGTGTAAAGGTTGGGTCATTGTCTTCCAAGTAGTCAAGTACGAACACCATGTAATGTTTTTTTATTTTATTTTTAGTCTTGATAAAAATATTTTGGTAACAAAATTAAATGAATAAAAATGCATCTTGGAAGGGGTGGGAGCTGGGAGGCGTTGAGTAAAAAATTGATGATTCATCTTTAAAATGAAATAAGTATGTGAGTTATGAATATGAATCAAAATTCTTTTTGATACACAACCCCACTCCTGCATCAGATTTATATTGAAATTTCACTATTATAATAGTAAAATTTTATCATTAATACATCAATAAAAGTGATAAAATTTACTATTTAAATGGCTAAATTCTAAATACAAAACACATAAATTTAACAAATATGGTTAAATTTTAGAGTAAATTGCGCTAACTTCCTTTGAGATTTGGGTAAACCTTACACAAGTAGAGTATTTAAGATTTATTGTTTTGACTTCCCTTGAGGTTTGGGTGTATGCTTAACAACCTCCCCTCTCCATCAAAACTTCTAAAAAATATATATATATTTATAAAATTACCAAGTTGCCCTTACACTCATTTTTTTTAATTATTTTACAAGAATTTTTTTAAGAGAGTGTAACAGTAGTGGAGAGGAGAAGAGAGAGAGAGAAAGTAGTAATAAGAAAGAGGAGAGAATAATTGATTTTTTTTAATTTTATAATATATTTTGTATTATAAAAATATATTCCATATAAGGATATAATTGACTCGTACGGAAGGAGGAGGGTAAAAAACCTCAAACACTCCACCATGTGAGATTTGCCCAAACGTCAGGTGAGAAATGTAATTTAGCATAAATTTTATCTCAAACTCACCAGTGATAAAATTTCTTTTTAACAGTGGTAACATTTTAAGTACAAACGACACAATCTTTTGGCATATTTGAGTCATTGGACTGGCAACGTAAAATAGTTAGACATACTTTTGTAGTGAAGAAGAACGTAACATGAAATACTTCTTCTTTGCCTATTCTATATATATAAATTCTAAATGAGGTGCAGAATGCTGCTGCTTCCTCTCATAATCTACATGGAGTGCATGCTGCTGCTCTCTCTCCTAATCAAAGTCCTCAGTAGTGTGTGTGACCAAATATTGTGCCAAACTTCCAAGTGTGAACAGAATTGTGCTACATGACTACAAGTGATAGTGAACTGAATGCAACTAAAATGATAATTATGCTAATTTGTCCTAACATTCCATAGGCACATACAACAATTAACACATCAATGCATTATGCATAGAACAATATACATACAACTTAAAAGGGTCCATTTCTGCTACCATGAAGTTCACATTTCACTCTTACACGATCGATTGAGAGAATACTCTTCGTTGAAATTTTCAAGCCTAATCAAAAGAGGAACTACCAGAAAATATAGTTACATGTAGATATTAATACAAAAGAAACTTGGTACTAACGTAGCTATTCTGAATCCTGGCTTTCAGGATCTGGAATTTTACGGAAACGAGCAGAAGATCGGAAATATGATGTTTCCCTACTATTTGGAATCACTGTTCTCTTCCGTTTTGCAGCAAATCCTTCCCCAGAAATTAAATCAGATAGAGTCCCCGTGCTGTTTTTCTCTCTAATCCTATTATTCTCATCCAAAAACCTACAAAATAAGGAAGCAAATTTTAAGAAAGGTAGGACCTACGATCAAACTTAAAGGCAGAAAATAAAAATAGTATTTACATAGCAGAAAACTAAATTATGTGCATCCTATCCACATGCACGTTAGCTATAGCTTCTTTAACATGTAATATCAGATGCAGGTGAATGTTATTATAATATACAGGTCACTACAATTGCAATTACATATACATAATCTCATTTTAGATGTGAAATAGGAAAGAGGAATACTACATCAAAAACATAAGAAGCAGGTGATAACTGCATACTGAATTCCCCACAAACCAGCAAAAATATAGAAAGGCTCATACGAGGCAATTGAAGCCTTACCGCTCACGAATAATTCTGAAGGCTTCTTTCGTTGCATAAGGAAGCCCTGTCTTTGGATCACGGTACCTACATTATTATACGATAATTCAAACAACAATTAAACAATAAACAAAGGTACAATTGCAATTTATTTATTTATTTTTTATATAAAAAAGGAAAGAAAAGAAAAAGAAAAAACAGATGCATAGTCCTCAATAAGAACAACAATCTGACAATGCATCTTAGACAACAAAAAATTATAGACAACCAATAATCACCACTAACAAAAATAAATTCTTACTTCGCAGGCAACCCAGTAACTGCACAGACAGCCTTCTGCGGGTCTGAAAAGGAAACATAAAGTAAATCAATCGACAATAATTAGAGGTATAGCAAAAGGATACTATTTCAAGAATTCTCTAAACCCTTAATTGCACCCCTTTCTTTACATGGGATACCAGCACATAACCCTACATGATTTTAAGAGATCTATGGGATTGGTTCCATGATCTTCTCCATCAAATGAGTTGTATTTTTATGTTTAACCTTTTCGTATCTCAGATATCCCCCTTTGGCTACCACAATGGAAAGAAAACTAAAAGAGAAAAAATATGCATTAAACCCCTTTTGCTTAGTGTTAATCTTATTATAGAAATAAAATCTATATATTAATAAAAATACGAGGGCACAACAAATGATGGAATGATATGGAAGCTTTAACCAATACTTTCGGCATACATGAAGACACTCATGTTAATAGATTTAACACCTAAACATCCATAGACATGAAATCACTGTCAATACTTTCAGCACGCATGAAGACACTAGTGCACAAAAATTATAGTATGCTTACATGGAGCTGAAGTTGTGGAAATCTCTGATTGGAAAGACGATCCTCCAGTGAATTCTATACACGAATGACCTGTAATAAATGACTGATCAAAATCAAATGGTTCCAAAAGAATCTTGTGTGAAAATCCAATATTACGAAATTGTAATCTATGGTACAAGATTGGGTGCGGGTTGTATGCATGTCGGATCTTCCAAGGAAGAATCTTAGAACCCAGGAGAATGTGTCCAACAGTTGGATACAGGTACACAAACACATACTATGCATTTAAATACATTATATGTTATGTTATATGGTGTAATATCTGATGTTCACATATTCTTTAAGAATATTATAATTTAATTTAAATGAAATATTGCACAAGAAAAAAAGAAAAGAAAAAGAGTTTCTATCTGTCTAAAAAAATATAGGAACTTGACTCTACCATCAAAAGAGAGTTTTACTTCTTGTAAAGGATAGGGGTGTCTGATTTAGGTTCTTGTGTACCCACATCATGTCGTGTTGACATGGGTACATGATGGGAGATTGGACAGTCTATGCAACATAGATTGTAATGCAATAAAGGGCAATTAAAGAGGAAAGACTGAAGCAAAAGGATTATTTTTTTATTCAGCTGCACTGCAAAAATGAGAAGTTGCACATTCTCATTCTGACACATGACTAAAATTCAGCTTACTGAGAAATGTTGGAAAGCTTGCCATCTCTAGAAAGATATCGAATCTGAGGGCCACTATAAACTGCTTTATGCACAATTGCTCTTTTCTTAACTTCTTCCTCCCTTGCTAACACCCGCTCCAAGTTCCTCAAGTTCATAATTTCTACAACATAAAAAAATTCACACAAAACCTTTTTGAATTTCTGCAAATTGAGATCATCCTGTAAGAAAGAAGCAACCTGAAAATTCATATTAAACAAATGATCGATACACCATATTTTAAAATTAATACTTAGGCCTAAACCTGTTTGAGCTGCTTCAAGAAGCATCTCTTCTTGAGTCATCCTCTTTTCTTCGCCTTCCTTTCTCCTTTTTATAGGCTGATAATAACAGGAAGTATTGGTTTCAAACTAAATGAATGATCTAAAATTGATAGTAACTTTTAAGTTCATACTTTTAGGAGGTTTTCACGGGAAGTAACTTTTAGAGATATGGTTAGAACTGAGAAGTAACTTAACATCAAAGGAAATAAAAATACATAAAAATAAAAATAAAAATAAAAAATGAAAAACAATTCAATTAAAAAAATCATATATATAAATATGGAGGGGGCAGACCAACTTTGAAAAAAGACGACATACACATATATCAACCTCCTCTTTGAAACGAGAAAGAACATAGACAAAATGATCCTTAGCCTAGCCATTTCAATGATTCTAATAGGGTTTTCAGAACAACAGAATTAGTATAGCTAAAACTCCAAAAAGCTTGTTGTTCATTTATTTTTTTCCGAACCCCTTCATTTCATTGAGAAATTGCTACATTTCATGTACTAGTTGTACAGCACTTATCAAGTTAATTGAGTTGGTGAAGCTGATAATAGGATCTAGAACAATGTAAGAGTTAAGAGTCTTTACATTATGCATCTAAATCCCAGTGTCTTTAATAGAAAGAACATTATTCTTAAGGCCCTCTTCATATACGCATCTCAAACCTTTTGAGATGCTTTTAATTTCTTTAACAAGAAAGTAATATATGGGCCTGAAATAAAATATTTCATAAGATTTATTTTTGGGTTTGAGAGACATATTGTATAATTTATATAGAGCTTAACAAATATTATTAGTTTTATCCCCAGGTTTTACTTTCTTATTAAAGAAATAAAAACATTTAAGATCTATTAATAACCCAAAAAGAGATGTTCTATCCATATTCTCATATCAGCAAGAACAAAGTCTACAATCAAACTTAAGCCTCACCTTCATTGTTGCTTGCAATGCTGCACGTATTGCATCTCTTTCAGCCTGCTTAACAATGACAGAAGTTCTTGTGGATTTCCTAACAATTCTCTCTACTTCTAAATCATCAGGAACATCATCATGTTTAGGGAGGGTAGATTGATCGTCAGTTTTTTCATCCTGGGGGTCTTTTTCTAGTTTCGAAAGGTCCTTCTTTTTCTTTTTTTTCTTCGGCAATTGCTTTCCTGGAAATATTAGTCGCTTCTTTGTCCGTATCCTGTAAAATAACTTAACATCTAAGTTGTACAAAAATTGAAATAAGATAGTCCATTGGCATGGAGAAATCAAACCTGTCATCTGCTTCGTTTTCTACTTCTTCATCAGGTTCAGGTTCCTGGTAACAATATAAGTTCACTAAATTTTGGATCGTAAGGAAGCTCAAATGGACTAGAATATTAAAATGCATACTGAAGTGTGAAAGAGGTAGCTATATATTTCCTATTTGGTTGCTAAATATATTATGTTTGAGAAAAACCTCAAAGAACATACATCTTCATCAAAGTCACTGTCAAAAACATCAGCAACCTCTGTTTCTTCTTCATAGTTTACATCATCCTCTTCCTGAGCAACATGTGAACAAACTCAATCCAATATATACATATATGTATATGTATATATATATATATATATATATATATATTAGTATAAAACTGCATATTTCATTCTAGCAATTAGCATGCAGTAAAAACCTCTTTTAAAGCCTCCTGATTCCAGAACATCTCATCCTCTTCAATCTCGTCATCAAGCAACTTAGTCATCCTAACAAGGAAAAAGCTAAGTCACATAAAGAGGGAGCGGGAGCGATTTCGGGAGAGGGAGAGGGAGAGCGAAAGCAACAAAATTAAGTTACAAATAGTGGAAACTGGAGCGCTCAGAGCATGAGAGCAGGTGCACCCGTTGAAAAGGATTATGTGACTTAGGGAAAAAGTCTAGTGTCAAAAGCATTCAATATCTTAAACAGAATTTCATATCTTACCTTTGACAAATACATTACAAATTTTGATCCTAGGACTTATAGAGCATCAGATGTGCAATACTAAAGATACACAACCATATTCATATACGCTTTCTGTATGCTTCACACAATCTATATATACATAGAAATGCATACCTTTTCCCTCTCGTAGCTCGAGAAGTACGATCGAGAAAAAAATGGTCATCTTCTTTGCTGGTTTCCATGTCAGTAAACGATTTTCACTTTCTGCTACTACCCAATTTGTACTCTTCCACTTCAAAATTCGATAATTTCTTCACCTTCGTATATGACTATCTATAAGAAATTTAGAAACTTTATGTAAATACTCACAATTAAATTGGCTAACAACAACAATAATAACCCAGAATATAATTAGCAATAACAAAAATCTTTCTTTTAGAATTGAAGAAACAAGTATATACATATTCGCTAAAAAATATTGAAAAAGTTAAAACAGATACAATATGAATAATAATTTATGCGCGTGACATTTATTAAAAAGGTGAAAATACTCAAAACCCTCGAGAAATCTAACCTAAATCACAATAAGGCCTCCAATTGTGACCAGTAATAGGTTAACTAAGGTTAGGGATTTCAATAAACTAGGAAACAAAGGAGAGAGAGAGAGAGAGAGAGGGAGGGGAGAGAGAGAAGGTCCCGAATAATGTCGAACAGCGAAAACCGAACCGAACCGCGGTCTGTGGGCCCATGAGGATTGCCCAGATTTGGATAAAATTATAATCACCACCCCTAATGTATAGCATAAATATATTAGCATCTCCTATTGATTTAAGAATTACACTAATGGTCAACAAAATTAAATTTTAAAGTACAATAAGTTGTGGCAAAGAAAACATATATACAAAATTTGTCTTTGCCTTTTCATTTTAAACTCACTTTGCAATTAAAATAGTTCAATAACTATTTGAAAAAAAAAAAAAAAAAAAAAAAAAGAGGATAAAACTGACTCTTTTTAGGTAGTCTAACAAATATATTCAATTGAAGAAGTTAGTATAATTAAATTATAGAACAGTAGGGCTGTAAACGAGTAGAGTGTTCGGGCTCGGTTCGTCACAGCCGGTGTTATTAAAAGCGCACCAGGGCGCAAGGCGCCTACAGGCGCACCTTATGCGCCTCATGCTAGCCCAGGCGCAGCGACCTTCACTAGGTGCGCGCCTGGGCTGCGCCTTGGATATTTTAAAAGGCACGCTTAGGCGCGCTTCATATATTCTGTGCTCCTTTTATAATTTGTTTGTGTGTTTCCTTTGATGTATTACGTGTACTATGTGTTTGCTTTTTTACTTTATATTATTATATATATATAGTTACAGCTTTTGGAAACTGAAAGTACAAAATGGAAACTTAAAGTACAAAATGAAAATTTGTCTTCTTGTGACTTGTGAGGCAACCCAATGTCTCCCAATAGTCAACAAAACAAATCAATCAAGAGCAAAAGTTGTAGCAGAAATAAAGATGTGAGGGAGTGGGAAAGAGAAGAGAAGAGAGAAAGAAAGAGAGAGAGAGAGAAGAGAAGAGAAGAGAAGAGGAGAGGAGAGGGCTATCAGTTGCCTCCATCCGGCCAGGAATCACCGAATCAACTTAACAGGTCAATTTTGTTTTTTTTTTTTTTTCCTTCTCCAGTTCTCCTCTTCTCTCTCTCTCTTCATTTGCTCTAATCTCTATATCTCGCCCTATTTTATTTATTTATTTATTTTTTTGTTTGAGTCTCTTTTTTTCTTCTTCTTCTCTATTTCTCTGATTTTCTTCTTTCTTTTTCTGGGTCTCTAGTAGACTGGTATATTTTTTTTTTTCTAGGTCTCTTTTATTTTTTTTCTTCTATCTTTTTCTCCGTCTCTGTTTTTTTTTTTTTTTTCTTCTTTCTTTTTCTCCGTCTCGGTTTCTGTTCTTCTAGGTCTCTTTTTTTCTTCCTCCTCTCTATATATCTGGTTTTGTGTTTTTCTAGCTCTTTCTTTTTCTGGGTCTCTTTTATTTTATTTTTCTTCTATCTTTTTCTCCATCTCTGTTTTTGTTCTTGTGGGTCTCTGTTTTTTTTTCTTCTTTCTTTTTCTTCATCTACCCCTCTCCCGTGTCTTGCTATATATATATATATATATATTTTTTTTTTTTTTTCCTCTCTAGCCTGTATTTTTTTTCTCGTTGTATTTTTTCCCATCATTTTCAACTTCTTGGTGTATAGCTGTAATATCTGTACGCTCTTCATCATCAAAGTCTTCAGCAAACATAGTTTGCGGTGCTATATTACCCGTAGGAGAATCAGTACACCACCTCACCCTTTAATAAAGAAATACCGAACAGAATAAGACTTTTTAAAATTATTATTTTTTTATTGTCTGTTGCATCTTAATTGTTGTAAAATTTCAGATTCTGTTTTTGTTCTCTCTGGCCTTCATTTTTTTTCCCTTCATCTACTCTACCGTATTTTCTTTCTTTTCTTTTTTTTTTTAATGTCTGACTTTTTCTTCCAATAATCTCTCTCTCATTTTTTTCTCCCTTCTTCTTTGAAGGCTGTCTGTCTCTTTTTTTTTTTTTGTTGTTGTTGTGTTCTGCTGAATTTTGCTACATGGATTATTTAAATTTTGAATGCATCTTTCTGAATGGTGTTTGCTGAAAGTGTGAATGTTGTTTGCTGAATTTAACTTGGTCCATCACTCCATTGACTCCATTCTATTTCTCATTGTAAATACTAAATAGATAGGAAAAAATGTCAAAGGATTCAGCTTTATTGGTTTAATTGTGATATATTTAGACTAATTTAGTGTTTTTATTATTGGATGTTCATTATTTAATTGTGTTATTTTTGCTAAGAATTATTGTTTTAAAATTTTACTTGTGCGCCTCTCATCACTCAGGCTCGCGCCTCGCGCCTAGGCTCCAAGGGACCTTTAGCACCTCGGTGCGCCTTGGGCTTTTAATAACTATGGTCATAGCTAAAGGTTGCTTTAGGGTAGTCTAACAAATATATCGTCAATTGATTGGGGCTCTTGGCGTTGCTGTGGTCGTCGCGTGCTTGAGAGGGGTGGTTTGTCAGCTAGGTTGTGAGATGGAGAGAGGAGCTAGCAGTGTTTTTTTTTGGGTAAAGTACAGCAACAGATACAAGTTACTCTATTTTTTGACAATGACACCCCCTCATGAGATTTGCAATCTAAACAGAGCCTAAAATCATGTGAAAAGTCTACTTTATCCTTCACTGTTTAATTAATTTTAATTTAATTAATTTTAATTTTAAAATTACCCTTTGCCTCTCTCTTCCCCTTCTCTATTTGTATATATATATATATACACATACGGCGCCGCCACCACCCATCGTCCACTGCGCATCCCCCGCCACCACCACCCAGATCTCGCCCGCTTGTATATTTTTCGCAATCTTCTTCCTTTCCCTCTTCTATGTTTTCCACCCCTATACCATTTTTTCTTACAACTTAGCCACATATGTTAGATTATAGTGCGATAGTAAAGTCGGTAATAAAGCAAATGAAATTAACATTTTTTAATTGATCCTGTGATAAGTTGTACTTCAAGTGAAGTATAATATGGGTTCAAGCATAAGGATTCTATGAATTTCTACATAAATTAGCTAACTGAATGGAATATATGAAAGCATTGGGATGTAAAAAAGGTTAATTCAAAACAACGGAAACTACACTGTCTCACCTTTTGCAGAAGAGGTTTTTCATATTGTTCAGCGAGAAGACAGCTTCACCTTCACTTCCTAAATCCAATTGCAGAAGTTCCAAAAATCTGCAAAACTTTAGGTTCTCACTTACTGTATGATTTGTGAAAATCGACATTTAAAATGCAGCGATCGATCTCATGTACACTACTTACAAAATGTTGATTCCAATCTCTTGGCTGAAGAATTCCACCAAATATCTGGTGTGATGATGATGCGCGTGAAGGGTGAACCCCGACGGCTCAGGTGTGATGATGATATGGCGGCGGCGGCGGGGGAAGCCGAGGTGTGATGATGAGGCAGTGGCGGCGGTGGCTGAGGGGTGATGATGATGTGGTGGCGGTGGCGACGGGCGACGGTATTTGTAGTGTGTACATATATATATATAATATCATACAGAGAGAGGCTGCAGGGCCGGCCCTGAGATTCCAAATATTTTGAGAGGCCTTAGGCAAACTTTCAAATGTGAGGCCCTTAAGTTTCACACGCGCAAAAAAAATTATAAGAGTGCGGAATTTTCACACGATGTTTTCAAATTTTATAGCTAATTTAATTATGCGCGTGTGAATTGTGCATAAGACAACTAACTAATAACTATAATCTTCATTCATTAAATCTTCATGTTCATTGACTAACTTTCTATGAAAAAAAAAATATAAAAAAAAAATATAATGGTGGTATGTATCTTCATATAAAAATAAAATATAAAAAAAAAACCCTTAATTTGGCACTTTTAAGTATGAGCATAATTTAGAGATCGAAAAAGTTAATTATTACCTCAACGGCTCAACCCACTAGAAGGGATCCTTAATTTTCGTAGGATTGAATGTGAAAATGCAAAAACTTATGAGGGAAAGGGGTATGATTGCTGCTGTTGTGAGATTGGAGTGGAATTAGGGGGAGGAAAAAAAAAAAAAAAGTGCCTGCCATAGATTATGGACTCGATCGCCATGAAAGTCACATGTAGAAAAGCACACGTTTATTTTTGATAGCCATCACACACAGTGACACACACAAAAAAATCCTAGATTGGAAGCTACTTTTCACTATTGGAACAAGGGTAAAGGCCCGAATCAAACGAACCAAAGTAAGAACAAATCAAATGATGAGATGAACGAAAGAAAGAAACATATATAAAAGATCGATTCATGCAAAAGGAGAGAGAAGAGAGAAAGAGGATGAACATACCTTGTCACCTGAGGCGATAGCGGAGGCTGCGTCCTGCGGAGTGTCGAAGCAGATTGGGTCGTCTGAAACTTGCCCTAACTCAATACTCCGTTTTTTTTTTTTTTTACATCTCCTATGGGCCTCAAAATTTGAGGCCCAAGGCGACCAAGACTTCCCCTAACTGAAAATATTTTTTTCTCCATTTCTATGGGCCTCAAAATTTTGAGGCCCTCTAAAATTTGAGGCCCAAGGCGACCGCCTTGGGCCAGGGCCGGCCCTGAGGGGCTGTGTGTGTGAGGTAAAGGGTTTGAGAGGGGAAGGAGAAGAAAGTGATAAGATATCAAAGGGGTATTTTAGTTACTCGTAATAAAAAGGATTATATCTGTTAATTTTATACCGAATGGTAATATAGTCCTTCATCATTATAAAGGTTGTCTTTGTCCATTTTGTCAAGTGTGAGGTGTGTCATTGTCTAAAATGTTGAGTAACTTATATATGTGTGTCCTTTCAGTTAGGAGGTGGCTTCACAGTTTGGGCTGGAATTTGAGTTGTCTTAAATTCTTAATTTGTTTGACTTCATTATATTTTTGAACCTTATATTAAGTAGATCTCATGTAAACTTAATTAATTTTTTTTGGGCTTTAGGCTTTTATATATAAATGAATATCATATATAAACTAAATAGATTTTCACTTATTAATTAATCTGTGAATTTAACACGAACACATAAACAAATTTTGTTCACGATCAGGAATCTGTTTGAGATTGATTTGTTTATGAAACGAGCCTTTAAAATTTATTTGAGTTTGGTTCGTTTACTAAGTAAACAAACATGAACCGAACTATTATCGAGCCAAACTGAAAATGTTCTTGAAATATTTATCGAACACTTAATTCATTTACTGCCCTTATAATTACAATATATTATTTTATGAAAGGTGGGTGTAATTGGCTACCAACACAAGTAATGAACTTTTTCTGCAGTATTGATTAAAATATTTTGGTATCAAAATAAAATGAATGAAAATGCATTTTGGGATGGATAGCCGTCACTTCTCGATTCTTTCCGTATTTTGTAAGGTTGACGTATTTAAAAATATATAATTAAAAAACAAAAATGTAGGGTGGGAGGGGTTGTTTTTCATTCTAAACTTTAGGAAGGTAACAACTAGGGGTGGTAAATGGACGGATTAGAACGGGTTTGGGTTGGGTTAAAAATGAACGGGTCAATATGGGTTTAAAATGGGCAGAATCATCCCGTTCGGAACAGGTTAAAAACGGATAAAATCAACCCGTTATGACCCGTTGACTCATTAATTATTATTTTTAAATTTTTTAAATCATTTTTAAGAAAAAATTTCACCAAAACTCCAACACTTGTCTGATACCTAATCTTATCCCTATTTTCAAAAACAGAAGAAAAGGGAAAACTGAAAAATAAAAAATTAAATAAAACTCGGTAGAAAAATAAAAAATCCCGCCTCCACCAGCGGTGGCATCAGCCGTTTTAAGCATCTAATTTGCATTTCAAGTAAAAGATTGATGATGAAAATGCCTTTAGAACAAAGTAAGCTAGTGAGTTACGGATCAAAGTCCTTCCCGCACCCCGTGGTACAAACTCATCACATTTACAATGATATTTAACCATTATACTGATTAATGTAATGTAAACTCACCAATAAAATAGTTAAAATTGACCATTTGAAATTCAAAATACAAGACTATATTGTCTTAATGAACAAGTGTATGTGCACCATTAGACTTACAATGCAAACTACTCTGAGATACCTGTTCTGGATGTAAATATTGGAAGGTATTTTCGCCGATTCGCAGATTCCCAACATTCCCAGTACTTCTTAACCTTTGCAAAGTCCACTTCGCTCTGCATTGAATCAACCTTCAGAAAATTACCCGTGTGCAAGTGACTATGTGAGATGGAGGATTGGCTGGCACCCAGCGGTGAATTATGGGCATTCTAAGAGGTCCGACACCACCATTCTTTTGTTCGTCATAACTCACCCCACATTGCCAGCCTCCAATGCTTCTAATTCGAGCTAACTTTTGGTGGTCCACCCTCGATTTGAAAACCGCTGATGAAGCGGCCGTGGTCAGTTGTGAATGTGAGAATTCAGATATACAAAATGGAGGGAGAGAGTAATAGGAAACTTAAAGTTAAAAACGCAAATAAATGGTGTGGACTCTTGGTATTACAAATGCGAATGATATGAAAAGAAAAGAAATAATTAATAGTGTGAAGTGTAGTTGAGAAAATCACACTATCCTTCAAAAAAATGAGAAGTTCTAGAGAGAAATAACAGTATTTAAGTAGTACTATCATACTCCCCTGAAACTACTCTCAATAATTAAAAGAAGAAGAAATTAGTCAGAACTGCACTTAAAGTCCTATCCATAGTTGTTAAAGGCTCAAGGCGCACAAAAGCGCAAATGCCTCCTGGAGCCTGAGGCGCAAGGCGAGGCGCGCGCCCGACTGAAGCAAGGCGCACGTTGGAAAAAAAAAAAAAACAAAACCCACCCAATAAAGTATTAAAGATGCAAATCATGCAATAATAAATAGAAAGATGTAAAAGTCAACTAAATGAATTACTTAAGTTAAATATTCAACATAAAGATGCCAAAACCAAGTAAATCAAGTACTTGAGTTCAAAACAGTGAATAATCAAACATATTACCATAAAGATGCAAAAGTCAACTAAGGAGAAGTATAAGATAAAACTAAAACAAACATAAACATCATTCTTCCTAAGAAGACAACACCAATGAATCTAAATATCATCCTCGTCATCAATAAGCATAACATCATTTTGATCGTCACTAAATGATTCATAATTCTCAGGATCCTCTTCTATCTCATCTGAATCATCCTCATCCTCATCCACAAGTCGAACTGAAGAACTTCCTGCTCCCTTTGTTGGTAACCGTGAACTAGAACTAGATTTTGATCTAGTAGACCGTTGCGGCCTGCTTGCCTCTCCAATACCAGCAAAATTAGCAACATCACCCCATGTCAAGGAATCATCTTCATAGACTAGATCATGTTCTGCATCAGAATCATCCATCCTCCCCGTCAACCACTCGTTGCTCTCATCAATGTCATCGAGTAAAATGGGATCAAGAGTGTCACGCATATTATATCGACGCCTCAATGCTCTATTATATTTGATGAACACTAAATCATTCAACGTTGTTTGAGCGAGCCTATTTCTTTTCTTGTTATGAAGCTGCAATAAATTCAACTTTAACTAGTAAGTATAAAAAATTAAAATTTTAATTTTCAATAATTAAATTACAAACCTAGTTAGTAAATAGTATATACTTACATGCTCAAACACGCTCCAATTTCGTTCACAACCAGAAGAACTGCAAGTAAGGCTTAAAACCTTTATAGCAAACTTTTGGAGAAGTTTTGTTGACTTGCCATAAGCTTCCCACCAATTGGCTATTAAAAAAAAATTAATAATGATGTTTAGCAACTTTAGCTTCATCTTTCTATCGACTCTATTGTCAAAATAATTTTAACACTTCGCTATACTAACTTAATATACTTTACCACTTTCCCTGGTCCTCGTGTACTTCTCTGTCTAATAGCAAAGGGATTACCAAAGAGGCCCTCAGCTTTAGAATATAAGGACAGCTCCTCAGTAATTTTGTCTTGGTCTTTGACATCCGGGACTAACCTTGCAATGCATGCATACAAACCCTTTGCAATCTCTTCATCTTCTTCAATTTTCGAATTTGAATAAAAATATTCTGGGTTCAAATAATAACCTGCTGCATGCAAAGGGCGATGAAGTTGAACATTCCACCTCTTATCAATTATTTCAAAAATATCTGAGTATTTGTCTTCTACTCCCCCAAATGATTTTGCAATGGCTTCTTTAGCCCTATCCATAGCCGCATAAATGTATCCCATGGGAGGCTTTCTCTCGCCATCAACTAATCTCAAAACCGGAATAAGAGGACCAGAAACCTTAAGGCTAAAGACAATGTTGTTCCAAAAGGAAGGCATCAAAACATAAGAAGCAACTCTTTTACCGGCTTCCTCTTTCGCCCATTTACTACGATTCCATTCTTCTGAAGTAAACATCTTTCTCAAGTTATTCTTTTGCTTGTGAATACTTGATAATGTGATGAAACATGTAGCAAATCGAGTCTTAGCAGGCCTAAGCAACTCCTTTTTGTGAGTAAAGTTCCTCATAATGTTCAACAACTTTGGTCGCATATAAATATAACTATTCAACTCCACTGCCCTCTGCATTGTTCTAGAGATAGACGGTATTTTCCCAATGTCTTCCAACATCAAGTCTAAGCAATGAGCAGCACATGGGGTCCAATACAAATGTGGGTGTTCTTTCTCTAACATCCTCCCTATTTGAAACCAAACGGAAAAAAGAATAAATGATATAAAGAGAATGAGTAAATCAAAATTGATTTAAATTATATATTTGTAAAGAATGTAAATTCTAAAAGTTATAAACATTGAACATTCTTACCGGCATATTTATTGCTTGACTCACTATCTGTGACGACTTGGATGACATTTGCTACTCCAATGCGGTTGACAAATTTATTAAGTAAGTCAAACATCTTGTCACCATCATTTGAAAAAGAAGAAGTATCTATCGACTCAATAAACATGGTTCCCCTTGGACTATTTACTAGGAAATTAAGCAATGTTCTCCCTCTCTTGTCTGTCCACCCATCTGCCATTAACGAGCATCCAAATTTTGACCACTCCTCCCTATGGTCATTCATCAAAGCATTGGTATTATCCAATTCCTTCCTAAGCAAAGGAATTCTCACCTCATGATAACTAGGTGGTTTCATGCCAGGACCATATTGTCCAATTGCTTCAACAACCTCGGCAAAGCTATCATACTTAACAGCATTGAATGCAATTCCTGCATCATACATCCACCTTGCAAAAGCAGCACACGCTCTTCCTCTCAACTCTTTCTTGCATGCATCATTAATGGCTGTTTGTTTTCCCCCCTCCTTTCTTTTTTGTACCACAATTTCCGGTCTGGGAGTGAAATATAAATCAATCGGTCCCTTTTGCTTTTGCACCTTTGAGGAATTGACACTAGCACTGCCTGCACTGGCTACCCTTTTTCCTCGATTGTTAACTTCCATAATGTCATCCTCATCCTCTCCATCAATGAAATTAATTTCATCACTAGGTAACAAATTCATTTGATCTTTTTCTTCCTTTTTCTTACTCATGTACTCTTTGATTTCTTCTCTAACACTAGATGGGCATCTTGGGCATGCACTCACATTTCTATACCCTCCAGCGAAGTGTTGTTTAGCTCGATAAATACCTCCTTTTGTAACTTTTGCACAAAAGTTACAAGTGACGGCATTTGTATCTTTCGGATTCTCCAAATGTGAGTAATTCCATGCCGGATCCTTTCTTGAACCATCACTAGGCATCTTTTAAAGTACAAACTACAATCAAATTCAAGATAACAAAATAATAGCATCATGTAATCAGTGTTTGCAACAACTCTGGCAAATAAATAAATAAATACAGAACTTCAAAGCAATTAGCAATATTAACATTTCAATTTAAAAAAATAAATACAAAACTTTGGCAGAATGCAAAAAACAAAATATTATTCTTTAAGGTCTCATACTCTCATTAGAATTTGGTCACTAGCTCAAATTGGATGCATGCTATGATTTTATTATTATTATTAAATGGTAAACTCTGAATGTGCAAATCCGGATATTGAATAATTTATTAACTTTTCATTTGTTTTATTTTAATTTATTATTATTATTATTATGTTCTAAGTAGACACTGACTGGGAAAATTCATTGTGTCACATTGAGTCGATTCTTATAATGCCTAATATCTGAAGTAATATTTTCCAATTCTTCGATCTAATATAGGGGAGACTTTGTGACTCTACTCTTAACACTCTTGGCCGCTGGATGCCCTTGTTTAATGCAGGACTAAAGGAAAGATTTGACTATGTTCTGCTTTTGTCGCATTTCAAGAAATTTGGTTTGATATGGATTAGAGAATATGCACATAGTTGCTATGTTTGTTACAACATTTTGACATATCAGTTAAACTGCAGTTCGTTATTCATTCTCCCAATACTACACATTTTTGTTGTTTACTTGATCGCCTAAAGAAAGGATACGGTTTACCAACGGTTTAGTATTGAAATATTTCTAGTGAGCTGCGTGCCTCTGTGCACGCCTAAAACCTTATGCTTCGAGTGGGAGATCATGCTGAAACAAAGAGGGTCATGCCAGGTATGGTCCCGTTAACAAAGGATGCTAATAGACCACTCGATGCAGACCTAAACTTTGATCGGATATTGAATGTGCAATGCATTTCCTCAAACCAACAACATGTTAGAATGGAACAAATACAACTTTTCACACAAATAAATCAGGTTAATATAAAGTACCTCACACAAATAAATAAATAAATAATAAAAAAATGAAAAAAAAAATAAAAAAACTGGAGTAAGAAAAAAATAATAATAATAATAAAAAGAAGAAAAAAAAAAAAAATCTGCCAGGAGAGAGCCGAGACTGAAGAGAAGAGAAGAAAAAAAAAAAATCTGCCGGTGCCAGGAGAGAGCCGAGACTGAAGAGAAGAGAAAAAAAAAAAAAAAAAAGAAAAAAAAAAATCTGCCAAGAGAGAGCCGAGACTGAAGAGGAGAAAAAAAAAAAAAAAAATTACTGGAGAAACAAAAAATAAATAAAAAAATAAAAAGAAGAAAAAAAAAAAAAAAAACAAATCTGCCAGGAGGGAGCCGAGACTCAAGAAAAGAAGAAGAAAAAAAGAAAAAAAGAAAAAGAAGAATAAAACTGGAGGCAAAAAAATAAATAAAAAAAATAAAAAGAAGAAGAAAAATAGAAATAAATGACATAAAATGTCTAGCAAGAAAGAGCCGAGAGGCCCCAGGGCCCAGACTCGAGAGAAGAGAAGAAGGAGAAAAGAAGAAGAAAAAAAAAAAAAATCTGACCGAATCACCGATCCGGCAGATCTGAGAAGAGAAGGAGGAGAGAAGAAGAAGAGAAGGAGAGAAGAAGGAGAGAAGAAGAAGAACTAACCTGGAGAGAACCGACGCAGATCCGAGAGTCAGAGTCCCGAGTGAGTACTTCGCTGCCTCTGTCTGTGTTCTTTTGCTTCTCTGTCTGTGTTATTTTCCTTTGCTTCTCTTTTTTTTTTCGTTTTTTATGTTGCAAACTTGCAATAGGCTGACTACAGAGTCACAAACAAAACATAAAATAATAAGGAAAATAAGTTAAAAACAAACGTTTCATGCGGGGCGCGCCTTTCTAGCGCCTGTAGCCTCGCGCCTTGATCGTAAAGGCGCACGCCTTGATCGTAAAGGCGCACGCCTTATATAACCCAACCGCCTTGAGTAGACTCAAGGCGCTAACCTGGCGCCTGGAGGCGCCTTGCGCCTCAGGCGCGCGCCTTCGGCGCCTTTGACAACTATGGTCCTATCTTTTAAAATGGTAGGATAGTGTTATTCTTTCTTTTATTTCTCTCCTCATACTTTTCCAACCAGCAATAGTATCATTTCATTTCTTTTCCTTCATAATTTATCAATGGATAAAGGTTATTGCTATCATTTCTTTTCTTTATTTTTCTCTCATAATTAATGCTATTGTTTCTTTTCTTTTCTCTCACGTTTATCCAAACGAAACCTAAAGAACATAAATTCTCAAACCTTGGTCAGGGCTTGGGCTGAAAAAACCCAATCAGACCTAAATTTAGTAGGCGTTATCAGCGTTATCAGGAAAGTCCTGAACAAATAAATATTGGGTGCGCCCGGCGCACCTTGCAACGGGCTCATCCAAGCCATAAGTGTTGTAAACTATAGAAGCCCTGAACCATGATTTATTAACCTAAAGAGTATTTCTTGCAGGTTGCAAGAAACTTTCCCATTCTGAACTAAGTATATAAGCCGTGTTACTTAAAGGCAGGCTGACATTTAATTCTATTGCTCTATAAAAGGCTTGCACTAAACCACAAATCTGGAATTTAGCTTCTAACTGAACCAATTAGAAAAAGAGAGAGAGGACGTTTTAGAAGGGTAAAAATATAAAAAAAAAGGATAAAAAGAGATAAGATACTGCTTTCTTTCCTCCCACCTCGGGAGGAAGGGAGACGCCCAACCCAAAGGAAAAAGACTTCTCTCCTCTTTTAATTTTCCTTCCCATTGTCCTCTACCAAAAGACAAAAAGATCTTGCATCACTCTCCTTCCCATTTTCCCTCCCAACCAAATAGGTTCTTCGTGTTCTCATATGCTGAGAGAATGGAATGTGGAAATTGTGCAAAAAAAATTTAATTGTAAACAGTTGTCAAGCATAGTGATAATTCAATGGTCACCTATGTGGTCAGTGAGCTTGTTTCATGATGATTATAAAAACATAGCAAGGTAACCAATTAACTGGAGATGATAAAAATCCAAAAATTAACTGCAGTCTCAAATCTTGTTCCACTCCCATTTTTTAAACTACTTCTAATGAAAATCATAAGGAAAGCAAGGCCATAGTGGCTAAGAAGCGGCCACCATAATACTACATCATAGTCCAACAAAGACACAAACAAAGTCACTAGCCTGAAAAATCAGGCAAACGAACAGGTAGATGAACTGAAGAGAAGAAGTCCATAATTTGCACTCACCGCAAGAATCAGGAAGACGAATGGGTAGATGACACTGAAGAGATCAATCCCATGAAATGCACTCACTTCAAAGATCTTCCTACCTCAAGCTGGATTGAGGTCCTTTCTACATTTCCCAAAAGTTTCTTTCCAGGAGTTTCAGAGCAAATGAACTTGAGACCTTGTTAGACCTGTTCGCCATAAAAGGAGGTCAACAACACAGTATTGAAACAAATAAATTGTTCGATTCAGTAAAAGTGCAATCCCCTGAATAAGTGTAAAAATATTTTTTCCAAGGTATTGGCCAACATATTCAAGCCATCCATTGATCATATTATACCTCCTTATCATAGTGATTTAAGCTCAAGAAGCCTTTCATTACCGTAGAAGATAAAACCGCAGAAAGAACTAGCCTTAAAGTTAGTAATGAACTAGGCATTTGATAAATACCAAATCGAAATTTTCAAAGCAGCAAATATTTCTTCTCCTCAAGATTTGATATTCTAAAACCTGCAAGTGACCATCATAAACAGATGTAAAGTCAAAGTTTTGATAGAAAAATTATGCCTTCATTCAAAATACTCAGGTCAAGGACTGAATTTTCCTGCGACTGTCCATGATCTTTATAATATTAGCATTTGATTGAGGTCATTGATATTTCAGGACAGTCAATCATTGGACTTCTTACACACACACACACACACAAGGGCGGAGCTAGAAATATTCATTTGGGGAAGCCAAATTAGTAATATGAAATTAACATGTAAAAATATTTTAATACATGTGTAACCTTTTTTTTTTAATGACACAATACTTGATGTATATTTATAACATGTCTATTATGAGGACACTTTCACTAAATTTGCATCCTTGTTATCTAACATCCTTATAACCAATAGATTAATAGGCTGACCTCTATAAAGGAGCGAGCTTAATGAGTGTTCTCACCACCGTGTCTCTTAATATAACCTAAAAAAATTAAGAATAATGACTTGAAAAGAAGAGAATACAACTAAAAATTTTGAGACTAAACTGATATTAGAAGAAAAAAATTAAGAGAACATTTCTGACAGCCAACAAATGCTGAATATTCCTTTTCTTCTCTCTTGAATTCATATAGGCAACAATAATGGACACTTCTTAATACTAGATTTGGATTTATAAAAGCAAGACTAAAAAGTTAAATGGATTTTGAAAGGTTCACATGTAATTTTCTTTTGCAAACTCACCATTAATGGGTAACCACAAATAGGATATTAAAGAACATTTGGGGGGCCGCATAATTTTCTGTTGTAAACTCAAAATTAATAATCATTAATCGATAACTGGTAAATAGGATTTTGGGGGAAATTTTTTTGTCTCTGGCCCTGGTGTTGAAGCCTTACTGAAGAATTGGGACTTTGTCTTCAATGGGTTCAAATGGTAGTGCAGTGCACATGCACAGTTTCTACAGCATTCAGCATTGTGAAAAAAATGGTGAGCATCAGGAACTCTTTTGCCCTCAGTGAAGACTAACATAGGCGGACTCATTATCTCCCAAATATCTTTATTCTGTAGGCAGAGAATTTCTCATCTCTCATGGCCCAGGGCCTCAAGTCAGAAATATTTGGTGTGAATTAAGCTTGCTAGAAACTAGCCTTCAGTCTTACACTTGTTTGCTGATGACTCTTTATGCTGTAGCCTCGAAGTCAGAATGCTACTCTATGCTTGATACCCTAAACAAGTGTTCCTATACCTAAAAAAACCAATAATCCCCAACAAGTCGTGTAATCTTCAGAATTATCAACAAAAAAAAAAAGAGTCCGGTTTAATCTGCAGCGCCGAGATTGTCGCTACCATAGACATTCAAAATGAGCTGGCAACTAGAGTTGCAAGAATGAACAAGATGGGCAAGTTGGGTCTTCTTCAGACTTCAAAAAGTCAATTAGAACAGATCCTTAGCTTGGTGGACTAAAGGCTATGGAGCAAAGGAGAATACTGAAAAGAGGATGTTGCTACTTAGCTGTCGGATGGAAAACTTTCTCAAATGTATAGAGTCCCATCCTAAACAGTTATCAACCAATATTACGACTCAAGGAATTCTGTTGATAGCAACATCACAGTGCACTTCTCAGAACACCTACCAGAATCCAGATTAACATTCTCTTCAACTAGTTCTACCTTTCCTGGCAATGGAGGACGGATTTGAGAATTGAGACTCTCCAACAATAAAAACACCTTACTTATTTGTATAATTGTGTATCATGGCCCAAACAATTTTCTTCTCTAAAATCAAGGTCTCTTTTTGGGTGGTTGAGTCTTGTCTTAGTGGGTTGCACGGCACATAGCAAGCTAACTAAACAATAGAAAAAATAAAGCTTTGACATCTAGCACTGTCATTGCCATGCAAAGTTGAAAAAAGCCATTATTGAGAGATGGAAGTTTCATTAATTAGAAAAAGAAATTAGCAAAACTAAACTAAATTTGAAAACAAAGATAGAGGAAGCAGCAAAGCATAGATGAACTCATACCGATATGATGATACACACAAGATTTTTGAGGGGTTCCATGTTTATGTTTCAGTAGAATAATATAATTAAGTTTCCATCTATAGGGTAAAAGAATTGATTGCTCAAGCATAATGTTACCTAGGCCACAAATCAGAATGCCACAAAGGATAACCATGCAACAAAGGGAATCAAGTTTCCGTGCACTGCGAGAGCTAATGTTTTTAGGGACAAATTCCCATTAGAAAGCACAGGAGGTAATGTTCCTCTATCTGATCGGTTTAAATACCTTGGCAATTAATGCATTATTTATTATTAAGCTTATAAGGGGGGAAGAAGCAAATAAATAAATAAAAGCTTTTCATTCTACTGGTATTTATATATATGGATAGCTTAAAGAATATGCACCAATTGGTTACCAGGACAGAGTGAGATTGAGCTACATTGGGATGCACAATATAACCTCGTTTTTCCAGTTCTTCTGCTACATCCATGGTATCTTTCCCAAGTGCTTGCTTTTGGTGGAGGTCGGTCGTTAGACTCGTTACTGCAAGATGAAAGATAAATAGAAAAAGAAAAGGGTGATAGTTTTTTTTCACCTGAAATAATCAAATTATTCAATTCAAAAGGCATTGTTGGATTCCCTTCTGAAAAGTGCAGAAGAAACTTTTATCAGCTGGTATATCAAAGCACAGTTTGGGTAACTTGAGCAAATAATAACAACAACAACAACATCAATAATAAAAATAATAAGTACTATAAAAAAATAATTATTATAATGATAATTGTTATTATTGGAAAACCCATTTAACAGACAGAGGTCACAAGGAATTTTAGAACTTCACATTGCAGATGGCACAACTAGTATGTGTGCTAGGGAGAAAACAAAAAGGTGATTCCTTTGACATGCTGGATATACATTATGTTAAAAAAGAAAATAGAATTATAGAAAATGGATAAATTACAGAAAATGAATAAAAATAACTGCTGAAGTAACATCACTTATTTTGACTCCTAAAAATCAGTAGAACTAATCTATAAAAAATTAGCACATCTAACTTCTTCACTATAAGAGAAAGAGTGCCATTACTAAAATACATTAATGGAGTTAAGTTCAGCTGACATGTTGCATACAGCAAAATAGTTACCCCATAAACATTAAGGGTCAAAGGAAAATAATTTCTTAGCATTACTAGCACCCATTGTCAGACTCCCTGTAGTTAAAAAATGTGAATCCTTCTCCTACCGACTATGCTAACCATTTGAAACAGGCAAGAGAACAATTGCAGTGTATTGAGAACGTCTGCCTGCATGTAATGCTAAACCCTCTGCAGCTGCCATGTTAAATATCAAAGTACCCATCCAGCAACAGTTCATAATTTCAACATCAATTAGCAGCTTCAAGTTTCAGGTCCTCTTGAAAGATCTACCGCCTTTCTTTCTTACTCCAGTCCCCACAAGACCCGACGACAGAAGAGAGATGGAATCTGGCCTCCATTTCAACTCTTTAAGAACAGGAAATAAGGCTGCCAGTGCTGGGGTGACTTCACTATCCTTTATATTGTTACATGAAACTACCCTGAGCGTTTTGAGCTCTTTCCAAGAGTGAATTACAGAGTCCAAACCTTCCGCTGATAGTAATGAGCATCCATGCAAAGATAGAAGCCTTACCCTCCTATGAAATAAAATAAAAAATAAAAAATCACCCATCAAATTTTGATATTGAACTCACATAGGATGCTATGACTTAAAAAGAAAAATCAGAAACTCATTTCATTATCTTAATATGTTTCTAGGAGAACCAATCACAAATAGAAGAATAATGTAACTAAATCACAAGTTGTTTCCATCATGAACAGGCTAAATCAGCCCATTGTACTCCATAGTATTTACTGCTCAAATTTTAAATTCCCCTGCTCTGCAATGGTATCATTTTTCACTAGGGCAATTGTTCGCATAAAGTACTATAATTCATGATAGCTCACTATATAATGTGAAATAGTGAAATATAATGCTTGCCACAAACCATAATAATAGGATGAGGCTTTAATCAGATGCTGTCTGCCTCATGGCTTGGTAATTCTTGATAGGTTGAACATGAGAAATACAAGGTTGTCTGAATTTTCTTGCAACAATTGGTCACATAACTTGAATAGGACATTTTGTACTGCCAAATAACTTCACCTTATGGCTAGGTAATTCCTGATAGGTAGAACACGAGAAAGATGAGGTTGTCTGTTCTTAGATTGTGCCTTATGGAGTGTATCTATGTGTACATATGCAAGGTATTAGATATCAAGACACGGTTACATATAGAGTTTCCAGAACCAAAGATTTAGTGAAAGATATACTACCAAATATCACTAACATTTTTGGGAAATAAAGGAAATTCGCAACAAAAACTTAACAGACGTATAACCATGGACAGAACCAATTAAGGCCCATGGAGGCATGTGCAACCCTCAACTTTTAAAAAATTGCATTTTTGTATGTACAATTCTTTAAAATCCCCCCTCCCCCCTCAATTTTTGTATTTATTACATTATGCCATAAACATAATTTCTGGCTCCGTCCCTGCTTATAAATATCAATAAACAGGATATCCAAAGGCTATATTGACTGATATATCATAAATGTAGTGAATATTCCATTCTGCATACATGTAAATTAGTTTGCTAGTATGTTAATTCTGTATCATTCACTAGACAGAAAGAACAACCCACCAATTCTCAAACTCCTTACCTCGTCATAATAATAGTTATGAAACAATAACAGTAGAAGGCAGGTACTAAAATCAATCTCCACAGAAAAAATTGTAAAACTAACACTAAGTGACATTCTATAATATTCACCCTCTTTTAGAAAATATACGAGTTTCAGATCAATTAAATTAGGCAGCAAATGAGGGTCAACTCATACCTGCAAATGCTTGCAGAGCTAAATATATGGTTGTCCAATCCCCAACAGTCCTCAAAAACAAGTTCCCTAACTGTCTCACACACTAGAAACAGTGCTCTCACCCCCTGTTTATCCCGCATATGACAACCCTGCAAATGTAGTTCTTCAAGAGTGAGACAGGAACCCAAATGCTCATCAGGCCATGGACTTAGATCAATACTCTTGCAATGCTGAAGCTTTAAAGTCTTCAAATTTCCACAAAATGAAAGTGCCGCCAACCACCCACCATCCATTCTGTGATTGAATAGGGTCAGCTCCTCAAGCATTGGGCAGCACTGGCCAATAGCTTTGATCCCATCATAGCTCCCTTCATTACCAACCAGCTCGAGTTTCACTAACCGCCTACACCCTTGCGCCACAATTGTCAACCCAATGTCCGAAATCACTGCATTGTAAAACCCATCAACACAACCTATCAATTTCAAAATCTGTAAATTCTGGCACCCAGAAATTCCTCCCAATGATGAATCTGCACAACAATGCAACTCTAATTCCTGGAGAGTCAGGCACTCAGCAACACACGACAATGCTTCCTTGCTTGCACCAATCAGTACAAGCTTTCTCAAATTAGCGCACCCCTCAATGAGAATTCGCAACCCTGCATCAATTACATTCGAATGCAATAAATCCTGCTTCCTAATAAACCCATCACCCGAGAAGCCAGAATCGAGGTGAATGGATAGAAGTTTATGGGTCAACAAGATTCCTGAGTTGCGAGTCGACTGTAAACAGGCTCGAACAAGATCGATATCCGTGAGATTTGGGAACCGATAAACCAGACGACCAGATTCTAGAAAATCCCAATCTAAGAGCTTGACAGAGGAAACGAGTCGGCCGCTAAGTTTGGACCATCGTCTGCAGACCAAAGAATTAGAAATGTGTTGAGACTGAGGGAGCTTAGAGAGGATGATAAGGAGAAGCTGGTCGGAAAGAAGGGAGGTGGAATCGGGACCAGTAGGGTTGTCTATGGCTAGGGTTTCCTCTGGTTCTGATGGTGGCGTTCCAGATAGAGATTGCAATCGCGAATCAGATAGAGATTGCAATCGCGAATCAGAGAGAGAATGCAATCGCATTTTGAGAAAAACATGCTTGAGTTCTTGGTCTCTGAACCAGATGTCTGACCAGCTCGGACGTTTCTTCAACGGCGGCTGCGATTTCCCTTTTGGTGATAATGGCATTGATTAGGGCTAGGTTTTCGATAATTCGAATATGCTTCGTTTCGGAAGCTCGTTTGCAGCATCGCCCCCCTTCTCTCTAGAACTTCACAACCAAAATGTTATATGGTTTCTGAAATTAGGGTTTCGAATCAGAGCATTTGACTCTGCTTTGCTTCGAATTATAGATTGTTGCATTACCTCCCTCGACCTCTACTCTTTCTATATATGTGTATATATAATTTATATAATTTCACGAACAAAACTACAAAACCACCTAGGGTTTCTGTCAACTACACGAACCTGAATCTGCTAAGCTTCGACTGCTAGTTTTGCTGCATTACACCCTTTCTCTTTCTCTCTCTAGATTTTGAAAGGATCAGATTCGTGGGACGCACAGTTTCTCCGATGCAGTTGTTGTTATTATACTGAAGGGTTCTGATTCAATGTGTAAGCACCAAAGTTTAACTTACAGTGGCTCAATCACGTCCGTTCATATCAACTAAACCAATAAGTTCAAGCTATTATTATGACGTGGTTGTTTATTATTGGAGGATCATGGGAATGTTGTGTGAATTATTTTACAGGAGATCTAGTCTCTACTGGGTCTTTTTGTTATTATTGGAAAATGATTTAATAGATTTTCGATAATAATTGAAAGTACTATGTACTTATTACTATAATTGAGACCTTTCTTTAAAATTCATGAATAAAGTCTCACATGGCTGTATCTGATTGTCAAAGTGCCTTTAAATGGTTTTATGGAAAATTGGTTTTGGCCATTTGGTTGTCATTTGTGAATGAAACGGAATATCTTGAAATTTTTTTTTTTTTTTTAAATACTATTTATGGTTGTTGATTGAATTTTATTCGCATCTATTTTTATCCTCTTAAATGATATCAAATTAAATTATTAAGTACAATTAATTTATTTAAAATAAAGAATATATTTAGTATAAAAAAACAAATTAAAAAAATAAAATAAATAAGGAAAATATGAGAAAGAATAGATTCTTCGTTGCTTTCCGGTTTTTTTTTTATTATTATTATGATTTTTTTTTTTTTTTTTTTTTTTTTTTTTTTTTTTTTTTTTTTACAGTAGGCATTTAAGGAGTATTAACATAAGCAAGTTTTCGTTGGGCTTCAAACCTTCTTCACAACCTATTTTTGTAGGAGGTAAAAATTATACCACTCTAGTAAAAATTTGTTAATTCTACTTTCTCTTGTGCCATTAAAGAGAAAGATAAAGATACAAAAAGATAATTTATTAATTATATTTCTCGTGTGTCATAAAAAGAAAGATAAAAAGACACAAAAAAAAAAAAAAAAACACGTTAAAAAGGCATTTCCCAGTTTATTATTTCCTCTTCCACTCCTTTTTGGCATTTTTTCAAACATCTTATCAGCAGGGTCGCTTACTATCATACATATATTAAATTTTTATATATATATATGAAATAATTTATTTAATGCCTCCTCTAAAATTTTATTTTTAAAAATTACCTCAAAAATTTCTTCTCTATTAATTGATTGACATATTATTTTAAGTATTTTTTCTTCTTTGCTTCTTAATTTGAAGAATCTATATTTATTGTCATATTTATTGATTTTTTTTATTTTTTATTTTTAACACTGTGCCTCCTCTAGATTTAATTTTTAGCTCCGCCACTGATCTTATGTGCATTATGTATAAATGCATGTTAAAAAATGAATATTCCCACACTAAATTCATCTCCAAGTGTATCAAATGCATGTCAACTCAATGGCATTTTTGTATATAAAATAAAATTTTAAGGATAAAATAATAAATTTACAATATAAACAGCATGGGGAGTGGAGTGACCTCATCTCCATTCTCACCCCCACACAATTTTTTAATATTTGCCCTTACACGTCACCCAAGGTCATTTAACCATCTTTATAATCGTCCTGTATGGTACGAGATTGAATTTTGATCCAAATTCATTCGACAACTTAAATATAGATTAAAGATTTAATTTAATAACTAGTTAGCAGTGAGTCAGTAACCTAGTAATATTAAATTTTTACCTCCTAAAGGGAGTTCAGGAGTTCAAGTCTCAGTGAAGGCATGTGTAACAATACGTTAGTTAAACAATTTTGATATGATTTATGATCAATCTGATTGGATGTAATATACTAAACATTAACTCTTATAATCTAATTTTATTATATATTGACCATAGGGTAACATAAAAATAACCAAGTATTGACCAACCGCTAGATCTCTTCAACTTCCGTATGATGACAGGTCTGCGATAGGGATGGTGACATTTAGTTAACAACGATAATGGAAGTGGTTATTGATGATAAACCGAATCTTAACAAGCGAGATACATTCAACAGCCTATATCGACAAGAGCACCATAAATACAAGGAACCATGAAATGAGGTATGACACAAAAAAAAAATAAAAAAAAAAAAATACTCTATTTCACTTATTCACGGTTTAATTCTCTCTCTTTCTCAAACCCCTACTAACTTGATCGTCAGAGGGTCTTCGGGCGGTACCACATCGGTGCCTGACTCAGCCGTCTTTATTTTATAAGAAACGGTGTCGTACCAGGCTGTGCGGATTTCAACCTCAACATATATAATATGTAAATAATTATTTTCTCTTCTTATTCACTTCCTCTATTTTTCCTTACTCCAACAAGTGTTTATTCTTTAGCAAATGGTAAAAGATTTTTTTTCCCTATATATTTATTATTTGTTTTCTATCATTTTTATTCTAATAATTGTTTGTCTTTTTCTTTTGACATTAATTTATTTTACTAAAAAAATTAAAGAGAACTTCACCTTATCAGATCGGATATTCATTTAACAATAAATAAAATATGAATTCAATCACATAGTATTCGGTTATCGAATGGAAAAAAAAATTAATAATCTTATCAAATTTGGATTAGATCAAGGTTTGGGCTTTTCTGGCCAAGGGCCCTATAATGTTCAGCTTGCTGAAACTCATGTGCATACTTTTTATTTATAAAATTTGCTTAGCATTTAAGGGTGGCAATTTGCATTCATAGGTCATAATCGTGTTGATATAAGGATATTATACTTAACAAGAAAATCTAAACTCGACCCATTTAATAATCGTGTCAGAAACACTCAACATTAATCCGACCTGTTTATTAAATAGGTAAAAATGACATGTTTATTAAAATGAGAGATTTAATATTCAATTAAATAAATTGTCACAATTAACCAAAATATTCAAAATAAGAAGAAGAAACATAAGGCGTGGTCAATATTTATATTGAAATGACTTAATTGTCTATAAGAATTAGATTTAAACAGGTAACATATTACACATGTCATATTAATGATTATAACATGCTAAGTTAAACGGGTATAAACAGATTACATGGGTTGACTCTTCTCAACCCTAACCCGACACGATTAAGTAATGGGTTAATCATGTCAATTCGCTTATGACCCGAACCCCGTTTAAGGTTAATCAAAACCTGTTTATCTCGTGTAGTATTCGAGTCGTGTCGTAATTTGCTACCCCTATTAATATTCCATAATAAACCAAAAAAAAAAAAGATATAAGAAGAGAACGTAAAAATGTAATGTTACCAAATTTTTTCATTTTTCAATTTCTAAAATTTTCTGTTTTTCAAGGGGTATTTTCGTCTTTTCTCATTTTGCTTGCCGAACACCGAGGAGTGTGCCAGTTGTGTCCGAGAGTTGGTTGGGGCATTTCACTGAGTTCGGAACCCTTTGAAATGTAACGGTTGCCATTTTTGCATTTTTCCCTTTTTCGGGCCTGACGATTCCATGTGGGACCTGCTACCAGAATTGTTACGTACGGGGGTGTTAGTTGAGTCCATATGCATCCCATGCATATTATTTAATGTACTTTATGTGGGTTTTATATAGTTTGTATGTGTATAAATGTGTGGTACACAAAGAAAAAAATAAATAAATTAAAATGAAATTATTTTTGGTGGTGCGACCCACCACCCCTTTTTAAAAGCCAAGAGGCCATTTAGGCCTCTCATTTCTCTTCCTCAACCATAAGTTTCTCTCTCCTTCTCTTTTTGATTTTTTTTTTCTTTTTCTTTTGGTTCCAAATTTCAATCATTGATTTCTCCTTCACCTTTTGGAGTTTTTGGATGCCGTTTGCAGCAAAACGAAGAACGCGTCGAGATCTTCAATTTGATCGGAGCAAAAGTAATTTTGGAGCACCCTAGAAATTTCAAATTTCTAGGGCTTGGATTGAACAATTTGGGGGTTTTTTTTTTGCAATTATTGAGGTAGAGGTCTCTAATCCATACAATTTTGCACCTTTGTGAGTTAATTTTACTTTATTAGTGTCCTAGTATGCTAAATTGTGTTAATTGCTCTTTAAAGTGACTTGATTGTGTATATGAAGTATATGAGTATGTGTATTTAATTGAATTGTATGAAAAACATGCCTAATGTGTTAATTTTCTATGCCTATGGTGCTATTTATCTTGCTAGAAATTGCTATAAGGAAGCATGTTAAATTGTGTAGTGTAAATTCATTTATCTTCACATTATTAGAAACGTATGTAACATGCATTCATAGCATTGGGCATGGAAGAAAAGGGCAAAATGATTTGAAGTGAATGAAAAAGGGAATTTTGGGAAAAATATTTGATAAATGGATTTTGTGAAAACTCGGACGCCAAAAGGGTACCGAGGGTCCGTGACGTTAATGTAGCCTAGAGGGAACTAAGGAGATCGCCCTAGCGTGGTTGAACTATATAAGCCTTAAATGATGCCGCAGGGTTACCAAGGGTCAGGGATAGTAGCCAATTCTTCTCTCGTGTCGCCAAGGGGGTACCGAGGGATGGGTTACATTAACGGTTTGAAAAGTGGAGAATGGAAGAGATTTTGAAAATAGGGAGTGACACACATGGCATTGCATTTCATGGCACGACATTGTTTATTTTTAATTTAGAATTGACGTTGTATCCTTTCCCGGTGTAGCACGACCCCTATTTTCTATTTATATTCATTGTTTGGATTCACGATATCACAAGAGGTGTGTCTTAGGCACCACCTACTGAGCAAACTTTGCTTACCCCTTTATAATTAACATTTTTTAGGGATCAGAAAGGATGTAGTGGACGCTGACCCTTCACAGGCATAAGGAGGAATAGAAATCCATTTTTGACATCTATTGTGTATTTGCTATTCTTTTGTAAAGTCTCAAATCTTTGTAAAGTATATTTGTTTCGAAAATCAAGGCCATGTATTGTAATTATAACTTTTAATGGTATTTTGATATAAATTGAGACTATGTAATTATTTTAGGATGAATAGGGAATAAAGTGTATTTTAACTAATTAATGATGACTTTCAATTGTATAATGTCATGCTTTGTTGTCGTGAATTCGGAACTTGACCCCATAACAAGTCCAGTATAAGGTTGGCTCACAACTAGCACAGTTAGAGGCCATTCCAGAGAGTTAGGGTGAGAGGGGCCTTGTTTCGGCTTGCTAACCCTCACCATCAGCCAACCAAAACCCTAGGTTCGGCCGACCGAACTACCCTCACCAGCCGACCGACAAGCCATTTTGGAAAGTCCCGAGAGCAACCACTTTCCCCAATCGTTCCAGCGGGCCGAACCTACCCCGTCAGCAGGCCGGTGAAAGGCCATCAGGCGGTTGATCCTTCCCTTTTAACCTGTATCATTTGAACCTCCCGGTAAGGTTATTTTTTAAAGTATTTTGGACCCCGGATTAACTAGTAGAACTGTTATGGACACAAGAAATGGATGGTATGACCTAGTTAACCTCGGGTTCAGGTAAGGACTCGGTTAACAATTCGAACCCACGGGTTCGGGTCGTTACAAATTTGGTATTAAAGCGATGGTTCGAATACCATTAAAACGACGGGTAGAGGCCTACCTTGGATTGTATGGGAAAGTTGAGTTGTACGACCATGTGCTTATGTGTTAAAGTGTTTAATTGTTCGAAGAGCATGCTTATTTGCTTACCCGTTTATTTGCTTATGTGATCACATGCCTATATGTTTAAAGTAATGTATATTGTTACCATGATAATGATTGAAAGCATGCTGATCTTGTTATGATGATAAGTATAAGGGTTATGGTAATGGTAAGTGGTAGGCATGGTTTGTGCAGTATTATTTAAAATAATGATGTTACAAATAGTGAGCATGGTAGGTGCAAACATGTTTCGTATAGTATCATAAGTTTCATTCACTTCGTATATGTATATGTATCTGTATTCTTATGTGTTTATGCGGTTGAGCATGGGATAGTCGTGTGAGTTTGACCTGAGATGGCGAGGAGCTCGGTTGCTCCAGGGTTGTTGGGAGCCAATTCTTATCGAACGGATGGCTTGGTCTTTTAGCTCGTGGATTGAGCTATTTGGTGTGTAACCATTTTTATCTTATCGTTGTATTTTGTGCGGTGCTTGGAGCACGACTTGTTGCATTGCATGGGACAGTGGCTGTGTTATGTATGAGTTTCATGCGTTGGTGTATGGGTTCTTGTAACCGTGGGGTCAGGTGTGCGAGTGAGGATTTCGGTATGACCTTAGGGGGTTAGTGTTTGTGATTTGGGTCACGGTTTGGTGCAGAGGTTCTTTTTCTGACCGGTCGTTGTAGGTGTGGCAGAGATTGTTTGAGTCACGAGTGTAGTCTGTATGGGTTGTAGATGTGTATTACGGGTGTTCTGGTACGGTTTAGGGACGTGTGTTGATTACGGTTAATTGAGAGGTGTTTTTTGTTTCGGGAAACTACAGGAGTGCGTCGCGGGTAATTGATTCTTAGTGAGTTGATCACACGGCTCGATTGATGAGCTGGTTTTTTTTTTTTGGTTGGCACGGTTATTGAGAGAGTCTTGTGGTGTTATATAGTGGTTAGTTTTAGTTGTGTAGACCAGGATTGCACTATAAGGCAGGTTGTATGAGGTTATTGAAGTATTCGGTCGTTTACGGATGAAGTGATTGATGGTAAGTACTGTGTTACCAAATGGACTAGGTATTGGAAATTAAAAGCTGTGGACTGGGGATGGATTTTATGTTGTGTCTGAAGTATCAAGAGAACGTGCTTGGTGTTTGAGGATCCGAAAAGGTAGACTGATAATAAGAATAATTGGGATGAGGTTGATTTTGTGGGTTTAGTTGTTAGCCCCATTTGACTTTTGTTGGGGCCATGGGTGTTCTGAGGAACGGTGAAGAGGGGAGGCAATGGTGATTAAAACTAGGTTATGAAGTTATCTTGTTTAGGCATGCAGATTGTCTTAGGATGAATGGTTTAAGTAATCGGTTAAGCGTTTGTAATTGATTGCATCGTTGATGATTTTAAGGAGACAATTGGGTGTTAAGCATTCTGAGATTTGTGCTCATTCTGTTTTGAGGATTTGTTGGCATGGCACTGCCTTATGGATGTTCTTTTCTAGTGATAAATAGTGGTCGTTGTGGGAAGTATTAAGAGTAATGGTCATCTTCTTGTTACGATGGTGTTGTCTTAAGAACGTTTGAGGAAGAATCACTTGGTGGTGACTTGATGATCCGGTGAGATGAGAGGTTCGAGTTGTCTTTCGGCAAGAATATTAGTAAAAGTGTTATGATGTGATGATTAGTGCTAATGAGCGGAACAATTTGAAGCATGATCTAAATGTGGTTTAGGATTGTAAGTGTTGTTGTATGTTGTCAGGTAAGTGATGGAATTGTGCGCCAATTGAGGCAATTGTGGTCAGCTTAGTCTTTAGAACTAGAGAGAGGTGTTGCCATGAAGGCATCTTTTTCTTTTGAAGAATCAGTGGATTGTTGAGATTGAGGTCACTGGTCTGAATGTGTTGGTTAACTTGGTTTATTGTTGTGCATTTACGATTTTGAAATATTAATACTTATGTAGCAGGAAAAAAAAAATGAACTGTAGAACTGAACCGAACCAAACCGAACCAAAACGGTTTCTTACAGTTTGGTTTGGTTTGGTTCGTTTAATCAATTGGTTCGATTTGGTTCTAGATTTTTTATAACTGTTACGATTGGTTTGGTTCCAAAAAACTCTTAAACTGGTCCAAACTGAACCGTGTGCACCCCTAATTGTGGCCCTCTTGGTTATATAAAGCCGTAGAGAATGATGTTTGTTTTTCTTTTTAACTCTCTGCTTTCTTAAAAAAAAAAAAAAAAAAAAAAAAAGCCATAAACATAAACACATAATCATAAATGTCGTTTTGACGCTTATAAAATTGGTCTATGTGAACATTAATTATATAAGTGAATTTATATAATCGATAAATACAAACAATATTAACAAACATGTTTTTCTTCAAAATCTGTTTATATAAACAATAAATTGTAAACATAAATAATTACCAAATAGGGCCTAAAAAAGGCAGTAAATTCTGTGGGGTTAGACCATTTAGGGGTGGCAATTTTTACCACCTCATTAAAAAACATGTTTGTTAATAACAAATATGGGAACAATTTTTATACCATTGCATGGGGCAGGCATGGGTACAAATTGTTTACCCGTCGCGGGTTACGGAGCGAGGACGGGTTCTGATAAATATTTGCCCCGCCACGTCTTATATACAATTATATATATATATATATATATATATATATATATATATATATATATATATATATAAAGTTATCCCTAAAGTGTGAACCGCCTCACTCCTAACTCCTCAGTATCCATTGTTTGCTGCCGCCTCACTTCTAGCTTCTCAGAAGATTATTCTAATGAGCCGGATACGCCACCATCCACCGTTTCTTATTCATCCTGACATGTTGTCATCAGGGAAGGTTCGAGACCAGCCGGTTGAAGAGTTTTTCTATTTTCTCTCCACATGATTTAGATGGATACCTGAGAGGCTGGGAGAGATCTATCTATGAATCGATCGATCCTAATTTTTCACCTATTGACTCTATTGAGATGCCATAACCAAAAAAGATTTATCTGTGTAAACAATCCCAATTCACGACTGAGGCTACAACCCACCACCACCGCCAGAGGCTGACGACATAGCTAAACGATTCGTTTGGAGTCACCACTTACGCAGTACAGATCTCTTCGTCATTATCGCCCCTTTACTCTTCATCTCTTTCTTCTATATGAATTTTTTTTAATTTAATTGAAATTTTTAAAGATTTGCTTTATAAATATTTTTGGGCTATGCATTCTTACAGTTATTTATATTTCTATATATTCAATTTTTTCTTTCTGCCATTTTAAGGATTTTTGGTGAATGATGTTCTCTTGCCATGAGCTTGTGATCTGAAATCATCACATGATTAAGTAAAAAAAAAAAAACTAACCGGGTGGGCATGGGCACAACCATCTGCCAACGGGGCGGGGATGGATTTGCCATTAATCATACAGGGAGGGCACGAATTTAGGCAAGCACGCTCCAAACCCGCCACGTTGCCATTCCTAAGACCAGCCCAAATAATTTGTATATTCCAAGAATGATTGTTAAATAACGACCCAGTCAATAAATTACTTGGAGGAACCAGCCCAAATAACTTGTATATCCTGGGCTTTGGGACTTTGCCAAGTTTTGAGACTGCATGTGGTGTGCATTTCTTTCCCAATAAAATTAGGGGGGAGATATTCCCCCTCCATTTTTTGTATAATTGCGCTTCACTAATTTTTTTTAATTTAAAAATGAAAGAAATGACAATAAGGTTCTTAAGTTCATTATTACTTTATCCCTCATTTTATAATACCACATCTACCATTTTCAATATAAACTCCCCCCCCCCCCCCCCCCCAAAAAAAAAAAGATTCTTAGTCTTTTAATTTTATTGTCAAAAGAGTTTTATTTATCAACAAGTATAAGGTTAACTTAAATATTTAAATTAATTCTTAAAAATCACATCCGGAAAAACAAATCAAAATAAACTCAAAGCATAAAATATAAAATATAAAAAATAATTGTCATTCCCATCACCATCCAAATTAATTTTTAAAAATCATGGGAAAAAATCCAAACATAAATTCAATGCATAAAACAAAAAAGAAAAATAAAAGAAACAATTTGCTATTCCCATCACTATTATCATCGTCAAGGAGTTTAATGGTTCAAGAAATTTTAATATTTATTCAATATTGCTAAGAAGCTTAACTATATTGTTAAACTCTATTATTTATTCATTTGTGAAATATTTCATTATTATTTACAAAGATCAATGTCAAACCCTAATGAAAGAAAGAAGAGAAAGTTAAGGAAGCAAGAGAAATAGAGAGCTTAACAAAAAATATGCAACATGTTAAAATCGTTGATTGGGAAAGAGAGATGACAAAAAAGATCTTATCATGACTAAAAAGGGTAATTGTAGTATATGAGAAAAATAATTATTATTAAAATTAGAGGTGTCATTTCTTTTAAAATTAGAGTACAATAGTATAAAAGTGAAATGTAAATATTGCCTTCTTATGCTGCGTTTGGTATGTAGGAATGCAAGTGGGAATGGAGTGAGAATGAGAATTGAATGGAATGGCCATTCTCATTCTATTGTTTGGTTGTAAATATAAAATGTGTAGGAATGGAATGATAATAATCATTCTAGTGTTTGGTTGGACCAATTTAAAATTTAGAATGGAATAAATTTCAAATTGAATTCTCCAAAATATCCCTCTTAATAACAAATAAATTAAATTAACAAATTGACATTCTCTAAAAAAAAATTTAAAAAAATGGTGGTAGAGGTGGAAAGCGGTAGTAGTGTAGGTGGTGGTGTTGGAAGACGGCGGCGACGGTGGTGGAAGGCAGCAGTGGTGTAAGTGGAAGGCGGTGGCAGTAGTGTGGTGGTAGACCGGTGGCGGTGGTGGAAGAAGATAGTAGTGTAGGTGGCGGTGGTGGAAGTAATAGTGGTGTTGGTGGAAGGCGGTGGCAGTAGTGTGGCGGTGATGGTGGAAGGAGATAGTGGTGATGGTGGTGGTGGTGGAAGCCAATGTAGGTGACTGTTGTAATATCCTTAGTTTTAAAAGGGATATAATTAGAATTTTATTGTTTATTTTATTGTCTTTTTATTTGTTTAATTGCTAATTTTGTTTGTTTAATTATTTATTTGCATTTATTAATTAATTTTTGAATTAAGTTGATTTAATTGTTTTTATGTGCATTATTTAATTTATTTACATTGTTTAATTATTGTGTGCTATTTTTCTTTACTGGTTAATTGTATTCCTTTTATTTGCTTTTCACTGTGGTAATAAGGTTAAATGAATATAGGTTTATTAACGTTAAAATTAGGTTATTAAATTTAAGTTACGTTTATGCAACCGAGTATATTATAACTTAGGTGCCGTAGATGATAACTGAGGTTTTGTTCTATGGGCCGACTAGGATTATCATTAAGGTTTTACTCTAATTATATATGGACTGGAGTCTGTTTTAGTATATATATAGAAGTGAACGGTCTGCTAGGGTTAGCAAAACCCTATATATGTTCATACAGATGGAGAGAAAAACAGAGAATTTAAGGGAGGCACTGAGAGAAGGGGATGAAGGTTTTTGGCACAAGGGGTTGGGCTGGACCAAGGGCAATGGTTGAGGGCTGTTCGAGGGTTAGAACTAAAGCAGGAGGGTCCTTGACGGCAGTCAAGATCGCCGGAAAAACTTAATAAGACGGCGACATGGTTTTGATCCAAAACTGTAGAGGCAAGTTCTATTCTGTCTCTTTCCCTTTGGCCTGTGTTCTGTGCACACTTAGATGGTCTCTAGGATGTTAATTACATATTAATTAAGCTTTTGCATGCCTATTATATGCCAAATTAATCATCTGTATATGTTTACAATATGTCTGAAATTTTCTTCGCACCTCTGTTTTCCGTTGTTAGTTTTAAAGCATGAAACTGTTTTTATTTTAATCATTGTTGTGGTACTTACTGTTGTAAAATAAGTACTGGGATGACATTGTATAAATATAGACTGTTAAAGTTAGTCTTAAGGAAGAACAGAAGGGTAGGAAGAGGCTAAAGATGAAGCAGATGATTCAAAACGAAGCAGGAAGCGGAACAGTAGGCTCAAATGAGGAGAGAGCCGGCTCTAGGAAGTTTGGAGCCGGCTCCCCCCTTCATAGAGGCGGCTCCAAGGGATTAGGGAGCCGGCTCTAAAGTGTTTTGAGCCTACTCCATGATTTTAGAGCAGGCTCATTTGGTTGTGTGGTGTTTGGACGTGTTTGGGGCACTGTACGGACACTGTTTGGGCGTTGTTTGGAATTTTAAATAGTTTCAGGGACTGGAATGAAGATTCTAAAAGTAATTTTAATGGATTTTAATCCCTCTAATTGTATAATTTTGGTCCATAAGGCAAATGGAATAAACAATATAAAAATAAGCAACTTTCTACGCTGCTAACGAATAGGAAGGACTAAATTGCTAAATCTTGTTTTAAAAGTTTAACGGATTGTAGCATGGACTCTAAACAAGATATTAGGCTATAGTAGAGCACATTAAATAAATTAATGTCTTGTACTCTTGGATTTAATCGTAGGAGAGTATACAGCGGTACAGGCGGTTAACGGATGGAAGGAGTTTAATTGCCTAATTTAATTTTAGCAATTTAACGAAATAGGTATATATTTATAAATCTTATTTTGGTTGCACGCTGTGATCATTTATTTAACAAGGTTGGTCTAGGCATAACTTGGATGTTAATGGTTGAAATACTAAATTCTTTTCTGCAATGCATGGATTTAAGTTTGGAATTTTAATTGCTGTAATATTAAGCATTACATTGCAATTATTTGGATTAGGGTTTGGACTTAGATTGTGAACTAGTACTTAGGTTCTGTCAATCTAATTGAGTGTTGGCCTAGAATTAATTGAAGAATTAATTATATATATTTTCTGTCAATTACTTGGATGGATGCTAGATAATTAACTTGATGAACTATTAAAACTTGTCTTGTTAGTTACGTGGATTGATTCTGGATTATAGATGATGAACTGTTTAAATTTTGTTTATTATCTATTTGGATTATATGGATTTGTTTGATGTACTGCATAAAATGTTGCATCATTTGTAGATCATTTGCATGTATGTACCGGTATGGGACGGTGACATACGGAGGGATGAATTAGATCAAAACTCTAATTCCAACCCACTCATATATACAAAATGGATTAACTAGAATAGTTAAATCCTACATGAATGCATGTCCTGTCAACTAAAACAGTTGAATGACATAACGGATGGTTGTTTATATTTTTCTGTTAGTAGAATGGATAGGGATTTAATTAAAACATTTAAATCCTAATTTTATGTCGTGTCATGGCAACTAACTGTTGAGCGGCACTACATTGGTTTGGATGGGAATTTATATATATAAACTATGGTACTGTGATTTGAGCTTGAGTCTCATAGTCGACAGTTAGGGAGCGTATATGCAGTAGGATGCGTAGCTAGCTATGCTGGTTGAGGTATACCCTGTTAGGCTTAGGTAGTCATGCCAACTCAGGTGCGTTTTTACATGTTGCCTTCTATTCAGGTTGAGAACCTCAGCATAGCCTAGTGAGAGTCCCGTAGTGTGGTTATATGAATATATCTATTTACGGACTATATAGATATGGTTGAGACATCTAGGATGTATCTGCGTATCGGGTCTCTGTTTGGATTAAAGTTAGGATAGAACTTGTTCGTGGGCCTGACCCATTATTATTTTTAGGTAACGGACGGTATTAGGTCTTAGAGCTTGTTCGTGCTGAGCAGAGACGACTACTTATTCTATCGACAACGTAGGCAGTTCCTATATGGTTTAGCGTTGGATTCCTTTCCGGTGGTTCTTTTCTCAGTGTTGGTTTTATTAGGGGTCCACCAGATGGATTCCCTAGTTGTATTAGAATTGGAAAAGTTGGTTGTATCAGATTAATACTTTTTTTATAAAAAATTTATTCTGAGGTTTTCAGTTTTGGTTTATTATTCTAGTTTCTTTTCAGCAATTTATTTATTTATATTTTCTTAATTATATTATGCGTTCGTTTATTACTAATTGGTTTGATATCCTTGGGTAATCGGGCGTGGGCCTGGCCAACTCGCATCCGAAAATTCGGGGGTATCACAGTTGGTATCAGAGCACTCCAGGTTCTAGTGTCCTTAGGAGTGTTTTCGTTATAAGACTTCCGCGTTACGTCTCTTAAAAACTTAGAGCCATATTAGGATTCGTTGTACTCTCCTTACGGTTCGTTAGGAGGAACGGATGTTATTTATATTCCATAGTTATAGAATGGTTGACACTAGGAGGAGGATGGGGTCCACGACGAAAGCGATACGGACCTAACGGAGTAGGGGAGTATGTTGTTGAGTTCTTTGCCTGAAACAGAACTTGGGGATTGAAGGTTTGGTTTCAGAGTTGGCACTACTTAGAAAGTATAAGCCAAGGAAGGAGTAAGGTGTAGGTGTTAGGTCACCACATATCGGGGCCAACACAACTTCGGTTGTTCTCAAAAAGGAAACAAGCGAAGAGTAGGAGTCTTAAGAGGATTCTAAGGGAAGAGATTTCCACGTATCCAAGAAAAGGGGATATAGAAGCTTGAGGATGAAGAATCGCACAAGTGTGCTCTCATTCACCAGCAGTATAGTGAATGGTACTAATGGAGTTGGTGTGAACCAATTTACATATATTTAAAGTTTTGTATCGTCTCTCCGGGAGTTATTTGAGAAGTACTCTTTAGGAGTTTAGGAATCGGATGGAGTTCTTATCAGAACGAAGACGTGATTTTATATCACATTCCGGAGAGTATGGGAATTAGGTGGTGACATTTTAAGTTGCTTTGTAAAGCCGCGATCGATGGTTTGCATTCCGCATATAAGGAGTATGATGGTTAAGACTTTGGATATTTGTTTAGGCAAATGATGGTGCTGTTACGCTATGGTTAATGGATAGGTTTCAAGGTTGGATGATTACCAACAAAACTATGAAATGAACTTTAATTTGGCAACTTGAGTTCAAATGAGGTTTTCTTCTCTGGAATGGAGTATGTCTTAAGTAGAATTATATTTTGGTTATTTTGTGTATTGTGTGTATCTACGTGTTTCACCTTTGATTGTTATGTGTTTCAGTTTTATTATTACGTGTTTTATTTTGTGTTAATTAGTCCGGATTGGGAATATGGATTGGTTGGGGACACAAATATGTGATCAACCAACTATTATTTTAATGACATGGGTAATAGTGCTATGTACGCTAGGATTTGTGAATGTATGGTCATAGGATTAGGTAAAAATACAAACTTCTAGCCAATCTATTGGACCTGGATATGCATTAATATGGTATGCTATTGAAGATGGGATAGTTAAACTACCAATACGAGTCAAATAATCTACAATGATTAGTTTGATATGCTCTATGCTAGGTAGGGATTCGTTTTTATAACGCTATAATAATGGTGATTGTTAATGCTTTGGGGATTCGTGAGGTTGTGGTAAGTAAAGATCACTGTAATGCCACTATGGTTTGGATGGAGGATTTTGGGCTGGTAGGTACTTATTAAAATGACGCCGAGGGAGGATAGTGGACTGATGAAAACTTTATCAGTTTATTCGTGATCTAGACATTATTTTACGAGGGGGTCATTTAGAGGAGTTGCTGGTGATGTATCGGTACAATTGTAGGGTTAGCTTTTGACGATGTTTCGATGTAAGCAATGGGTGTAGACGGAAGCTGGTGGTACAAGACCAGTTGGTACTTTCTGTAGACAAACAGGAAGGAGAATATAAGGACTGAAATTCATATCTCTTAGTTCTTTATTCATCCTGGTAAAAACAAAATGTTTCACGGTATGAAGCTGATGTTTGGAGGATCGGCAAGCAGAGGGACGTGGTGATTTTGACGCCATTTCTGATAAGGTCGAGTTAGATCATTCGCGATTATTTAATCCTTGTAGTCAATTTCTATACTAAAGTGGAAATGATAGAGCATTTTCACGAATTTAGTTAAGGGATTGCTGACTCTTTAAACAAAATAGACAGGATTTTGGTTGGGAGGTAGGTTTGTTTGAACTAGTGGGACATCAATTCATATGACTAGAGGGGATTACAAGACGACTTAAATGCATCAAAGTGGTGATTTACACTTTGCATTAAGTTCTATCTAGTGGAAGGGAATAGGGAAGTGAACGCTCTTAACAACCGATCGAATATTCATATTTTTTGATTTGTTGTTCCGTTCGTAGTTGAAGTTAAGCCTATATAATAATGACACTGGCTGTTATCACGGAAATTAAGGAAGGCAACTGCACATATTGGGGTTGATCTTCATGGAGGTGTTACTTTACTCAAATAGGAACTTAAGGTGCTGACGGAGGTTTCGTGGTTTCTGTTAGTGTTGTCAGAATGAATTGCGATTTAAAATCGGCACTTCTTTTCAATACACTCGGACGATGATAAGGTACATCAGGACATCGAATGTCTAGTCAAGTGAACCGGATGATGTAGGATATGTTTAATTTGTCTATCTGGATTGGTTGGTTTTAAATTCATGTTATGCGTTTGATATGCATGCTCGGACTATGGGTGTTTTCGTTCTTCGTTGAGTTTAAAATCGGTCTATGGTTGAATTAAGGCATGGTTGATTTGTCAAGTATAACTAAATATACTTAAGGCGGCATGGTTGATTTGCCACAGATATGGTTGAATTATCGGCATGGTTGATTTGCCACGGTATAACATAATATACAAAAAGGGGGACATGGTTGATTTGCCAAAGTATAAATAACTATACTTAGGGAGGCATGGGTTAGTTGCCAAGTTATGAATAAATCTATTCGTACTAATAGAGCTGAGTTCACACGAGAACGGAAGTGAATTTTAAAAGCAGATAATTCAGAGTTTCGTGAATTCCGAGGACGGAATTCTTTTTGGTTTATCATTCTAGTTTATTTTCAGCAATTTATTTATTCATGTTTTCTTAATTATATTCTGTGTTCGTTTATTGCTAATTAGTTTGGTATCTTCAGGTAATCGGGCGTGGGCCTGGCCAGCCCGCATCCGAAAATCGGGGGGTATCACAACTGTGATGATGGTGGAAGGTGGTTGCGATAGTGAAAGGTGGTAGCGGTGGCGGTGGTAGTGGTGGAAGTCGGTGGCAGTGGTGGTGATGGAAGGTGGTGGAAGGCGATGGCGGTAGTGGTGAAAGGTTGTTGTGGCAGGCGGTAGTGGTGTAAGGCAGTGACAGTTGCAGTGGAAGGCAGTGGCGATGGAAGGCGGTGGTGGAAGGTGGTGGCTATGGTGAAAGGCAGTGGCGGAATGTGGTGGAGGTAGAAAGCAGTAGTGGTGGTGGTGGAAGGTGGTGGAGGTGGCGTTGGTGAAAGGCGATGGAAGTGGTGGTAGTGGTGGTAGTGGTGGCGGTGGCGGTGTCGGTGGTAAAAGGCAGTGGTGGTGGTGGAAAACGATGGGTAATGGTGAAAGTTGGTGGCGGTGGTGGTATTAGTGGTAGTGGTGAAAAGCGGAGGTGGTTGTGGTGGAAGGTAATTATTGTTTTTAGACTTGGAATACGAGGATATTTTAGAAAGTTGATTTTTAAAAAAAATTTACTTAGAAATGGAATGGTCATTCCATAGGTTTAGTTGTAGAATGGATTTTCATTCCAATGGAATGATCTTTCCCACTTTAAATTGCATAATGGTTGGAATGGGCATTCTATTCCTACAAACCAAATGTAACATTAAAGATATCATCCAATAGCAGAAGGGTATATTTATTTAGTTCTCTCTCTGCGCTAAAACACATATGCATACATTATGTATATCAAAATGTACTTAGAAATCTGGAAATGAACATTAACACAATCGAGGCTAGCTATCAGTGCATTAATGATTTGGTTTTGATTCTACAGTTGGATTTGTCTAGTGAATATAGATAGTGCGAGACTATAAAATGAAAATATGATGTAGGATCGTTGAATCATACAACTTTGACATTAATAAGAACAGCCTAGCGGTACCAGGCCCCTACTTCCCAAAGGGAGGTCAGGGATTCGAACCTCAATGGAGGCATGTGTATGTGATTACCAAATAGGAAAAAAAAAAATTCATACAATTTTGACATTAATAATATTTTGATTTATAAATATATATATAGTTGTGATACATTGTCTAAAAGTCAGACGAATCAAATTGCATCTATGTGAATGTGATCACGTTATTATAATAGTTGTTATAATAATGATGTCAATCTCCACGCACACATAAAATAAAATAAAAAATAAAAAATAATAAAAAAAAAATAAAAAAAAAGATTCCATAATCGAACTCTATATAATGTTCATATATATATATATATATATATATATAAGATTCTTCATGTCATTTTAATATTTCATTTTCCTAGTGGAAAGGTTGAGAGTTTAGGTAACCATTACCAAGAGGAGAGCCAAGCCTAAAGCGAACCCGATCCCGAAGGCAAAACAAGCCCAATGCAAAAGGGTATTACATTTTGTAATTTTTAAAAGTTTTGGACAGTTTCTTTACGTTGTTATATATATATATATATATATATATATATATCTAATTATATATAAATATATTGCAAAGCATAAAGCAGATTCATCTATAACATTTCAGAAATTTTTTATTAACTGTAGATTCAAAGTTGATGTTGATAACTTCTCCTCCGTCACGTAGTTGCATTAGAGAAAGGGTGAAGTGAAGGAAAAAAAGAGTCTCATAAATATAGACATTGTACTAGTAATTTAAGAACTTTTGTAACAAAAACAGTTAGGTGATGTAAATAAAAATCTGAAAAATATAGTAATTTTGCAGATCTGTCGGCCCTTTTGTCTATAGTGATTGGGCCTATGACAGCATGCGAGCAATTTGACGTTTAAATGATCAACTTACTGTAGATGGCTTGATTCTTTTCTATTATTAACTAATTTTTTTGGGTTAATGTTAATCATATATGTATATATATCATATAAGCTAAAAAAATTAACCTTAATTATATATTTTTATGGATATAATTGTGTGGAAAAGCAGCTTGGACCAACCGACAGACAAGGAGAAGCATGGTTAGTTTTCTTGGCTTGGAATTGAAGGGATATGAATAGGTTGGCAGTTAGAACCACTCTCTCTCTCCTCCTCTTTCTCTCTCCTCTCTCTCTTACTCTCTAACACTGGACGGACCAACGGAAAACACTCTTCAGTCAATCACCACACCATATTCAAATATATACATATCATCTCTATGTATAAAAATAGTAATATATATATATTTACATGTGTGTATGTGTATATATATAATTTTTAGTAATATTATCATATTCTTTGGCTTCCGTTCATTTATTTGACCGGCGGCGCCACCAGAACAGGGTGGTAGAAAAAGTCTATCGCCCTCTTACCTTCTCTCCACTTGTCACACACTCTCAACTCACACTCCTATTTTTCTCTCTCTCTATCCCATCCACAACAAACCAATACTCCAACTAAAAACTAGGACTAACCCTCTTTTCACCATACAACCCTGCAACAACTTCTACTACAAGAACCAAGTACTCCACCTCATTTTCCCTTCATCATTCTTAACTCATTACTTCTCTTCTCTCCTTCCCCCCCTTTCTCTCTCTCTCTCTACCTCTTTCTCTCTCTACATCTCTTTCTCTAGCTTGCTTGTTACTTGTATAATTATTAATGGCATTTATGGTGGATCAACAATCGAATTTTAAGCACTTTTGTAGAATATGTAAGAAGGGTTTTATGTGTGGAAGAGCTTTAGGAGGACACATGAGAGCCCATGGAATAGGAGACGAGAGCGGAAACATCGACGACGAGGATCCGGCGGCTGATTGGGAGGACAGGGGGAACGAGCCACCGGCGAACAAGCGAATGTACGCGTTGAGGACCAACCCTAACCGGTTAAAGAGTTGCCGGGCTTGTGATAATTGTGGGAAAGAATTCTTGTCATGGAAATCCTTCTTTGAGCATGGGAAATGCAGCTCCGAGGACGCCGAGTCGTTCTTGTCGTCGCCGGAGTCGGAAGGGGAGGACGGCACCGGACCGAGAGGGTGTGGGTGGTCAAAGAGGAAGAGGTCATTGAGGGCTAAAGTGGGTAGTTTTAATTCAACATGTCCATCTAGTGAGGAAGAAGATTTAGCCAAGTGCTTAATGTTGTTGTCAAATGCTAGGGTTGATCCATTGGAAGCCGAGCCGGAGGAGTCTTGTGCTTCCGCTAGTAAGGAGGAGGAGAGGCGGAAACCGGCGGCTTTCATCGCTCCGGTGGGGCTAGCGGCTGCCGGGAATCGGGTAACCCTTGACAAAGCCAAAGGGGTTGCCAAAGGAATGTTTGAATGTAAAGCATGTAAGAAAGTGTTCAATTCCCACCAAGCATTGGGTGGACATAGAGCTAGTCACAAAAAAGTTAAAGGTTGTTTTGCAGCTAGATTCGATCATCTTGACAATAGTACCCTAGCCGATGAAGATGTGATCACACATGAAGATCAATTCTTGATCCCGCCAAAATCAACATCAAGTCTACAATTTGATCATGGCCCTAGTGCTGCAATGGCTGGGGTTTCAAAGAGGAAATCCAAAGTTCATGAATGTTCAATATGTCACAGAATTTTTTCATCAGGACAAGCTTTGGGTGGACACAAGAGGTGTCATTGGATCACTTCAAATTCACCCGAGACGTCTTCTTTGGCCAAATTTCATCAGTTTCATGATGACATTGAACAATTTCATCGAAGAAGCAAGTTTAGCAAATCTGAGGCTGGGCTCGATCTCAACCTCCCTGCTCCGGCTGACGATATGGCCGGAATCCGGCGGGACCCGAAGAACCCTTTGAGCTTTGAAGTGTCTACAGAAATAAACTTGCAATCATGGATAGATGTGGATGCCAAAGACGATAATGCCGAATACTATGATCAAAACAACAACGACCAAGACGATCATGATAACAAGAACAACATCAATCATAATTCAATGGAAAATGTGGATGATGAAGCAGATAGTAAAGTGAAGTTAGCAAAGTTAAGTGAGTTGAAGGACATGAACATAAGTGGTAGTTCCTCTCCATGGTTGCAGGTTGGAATTGGTTCAACTACTGATGTGGGTGCTGACCCATAATTTTTTTCTTTTCTTTTTTAAACTTTTTTATAAATGCAAATATATAGTATGAGTATATATTAATTTGTATAAGAAACTGTAATTACATGCATATTCAACAAGCACATAATTTTATTCTTTTTGTTAATGTATTACCACCTTTTGATGTAATTTATGGTGGGTCCATAAGAATTCTCATATATATGTGACCCATGATCTTATTTCAGACAGAATATTTTAAATAAAAAGCATTTTCTTTTATTTTCCTAAATATCATTGCAAAGTATTAGAGCAGTTGAGACTCTAGAGTAGGAGTGTGAAGTCCCTTTGGTTTCTGATCATATATAGAATCCACTCAACTGTCGTAATGTCTGCACCTTTTTCTTTGGACCCACATGATTTAGACCTCTCCACTCAAAAGTAGTTGGGGGCACTGTTGTCATTTTGGGACCACTGCCCATACTAGTGGCTACTTGCAATACAGTAATTCACTAACACGTTGATAATTTGATACCTATGTATATATATTACACTGCCTAATATATTTGGGATGCAACTTGGGTTAGAAAATTCGAACCGAACCTGAATTTAGATCGATTTTTATAAATTTGGGCAATTATTTTTATAAATAGAATTGGGTTTGAGTTGAAAAATCTCAATTCGAATTGAATTATGATTGGGCTTGAGTTGAAGTACTAGCAACCCGAGCCAACTCGAATTATAATATTATTTTCATATATATTTTTACTTAAAAATACATTATACATAATATTTAAACTATGATTACCTTTTTTCTTTTCAATTTCGTTTGTTAAATCTTAACTTATTATATGTTAATATTTCGGAGACTTCATTTTCTAAGAATTTATTTGTAATTTATTAAAAATCTACAAAAAAAAAGGTCTTTGAACTTTTTCTTATTTAAGAGTAATTTAATTTAAAACTAATTTAAGATTATATTAAATTTTTGGTATGAAAATTAGCCATATGAGTAACTCGAATTAACCCAAAGTTTAAACATGAAATCCAAGCCCAAGTTGCAAGCCCGAATTTAAAAGTAGAAAGATGGGTTAGGCTCGGGTTAAGTAGTTAGGATTGAAAATAGGTTTAGAGTTGGGCTTGAGTTTAGTATTTCATATAATAAGTTAGGCTCAAGTTATACCTCAAACTCGTCCAACCCGCCCAAGTTGCAGCCCTATAATATATAAACATGCTCCTTATCTTATTGTTCACTTGAGTAATAAATTTTAATTCTTTCAGCCAGGCATGGACAATAAATTTGTTCAAGTCGGGGTACTTTTAAACAATAGTAAAGTAAAAGAGTGATGCTATAAGACCTGACTACTATTCACCCGAAAAAAATCGACTAAACAAGTGTCGGCATTTGATTAACACAACCTTGTGCACACATTTTCTTCAATCTCTGTACTCTTCATCCATGTAGAATACACGAACGGAAAAAGTTTCAGCCTCTAGTAATGTTGTTCACAGCAAGAGACCTTGCCGATCTGAGCGGAGGCAGCGAGGGTCACGCTCAGTGTCCGGACGGAGCACGATCGAAATAGGACTCGGCGGAGGTGTTGCTTGGTGGGGACGTCAGCGGTTTACGTAACTTGTTCTGATTTTCCAGTGGCGATGGGGACTGATTCGAGTGGGGAGTTGTTTGTGAATGGGGACGCCAATTGGGCATCGGATGTGAGTGAGGCAGCACAGAATTCGAGGAGAGAGAGAGAGAGATGGCGGGAGTGGGGAGAGAGAATTTGATTAGTGGGTTTGGGCAAATCGGCAATTTTGTAATGAAGGGAATGAGTCAGGTTTTGATTTTTATGCTTGTCTTGTTTGGCCACTGCTATTTTGGATGCAAGGGTAGAATGTCTTCATTATTTTTAATAGTTTAGCGAATGCTTATAGAGTGGTCTTTAGGGAGTGAGATAGAGTAGTGTTGATTTATTCTTTCATAGAAACAAGTTTCAAGCCTGTTAGAGCATTAAAGAATTTGTGTATAAGGTGTATTTAAAAGAATTTTACTCGTTTGGAGTTTGGAGCCACCGATCTCCGGTGCGATTCTTCCTTGCAGTTGCCGGACTCCTTGCTCGAAGTTCAGCCCGTCGTCGCCCTCGTCATAAGAATTGGTTTTGAGGGATGGGTTCGAAAGGGACACAAATTTAATTGGTTTCTTATACTAGAATTGGTTTTGAGGAATGAATTGAAAATATGGGAGCTTCGATAGACAAAAATTGAATTAATTTTTAAGAAGATAGAGAAAAAGATGAATTGGTCCGGCTCAGAAAAAACGCTAGCGACTGCGGTGGAGTTGGAGAAGATGAAGGCCAAAACCGGCCGGAACTGGAACTAATTACCTAGCGAGATGATAAAAATCAACGAAGGAGGTGGAGTTTTTATTTGGATTGTAGATCGGTGGTGGAAGACCTGGAGATAGAGAAGTGTGGTGAGGTTGAAAGAGAAAAAAAATAAGTTGAAGTTTAGTAGTTAGTGGTGGCGCCGGTGAGGTTCTTGTCACCGGACATCTCACACAATTCTTGTCTGCCGCAAGAAAGAGAAAGGGGAGAGATGAGACGGATGAAGAGTACAACGATTGAAGAAAAGGTAAAAGGGTTGTGCGTAAGGTTGTGCTAATCTATTATTGACATGTGTCTTGTCGGTTTTTTTCGGTGATTAGTAGTCGGGCAAATTATCATTTTCAAAAGTAAAAATGACCTTTTCTTGGGCTTGTTTGTTCAGTCCAATGGATTGTTTGGCCTAATGGCCCTTCTTGTAAATGTTCTCAATTTTTCATATATATATATTCAGTAGCTTGAAAATCCAAAAATTAAAAAAAATATATTAAACTTAATTATAAATGAATAATATTTTCATGAAATACATTAACAATTGTATTTAATTAGTTTTATGTTTGTAAAATGTTACAACACTGCTAAAAATATTATAAGGGTAATAACTTAGTGGTATTTTCTCATTTTTCCAATCATAAATGAATTAGAATTTTTGTTATCATTTTAGTATTTACATTTATTCCATGAAGAGATGGATTGTCCACGAAAAGAATAAAAATAAATTATTTATTTAGTTATTTAGAGAGAGCCATGAAAGATGAAAGGAGAGATAACCGAGATGGAGACAAGAGACGATGGAGTTATTGGCTAGTGTTTGTGTGCAATATAGGTGCGAGTGAGATAATGGGGAAAAAAAGAGTTATGGGGGCATTTATAAAATTATTCAAGATTTTATAGATAAAATTAGATTTTTCTAAAAATTCAATGGGGGGCAAGTCTATTGAATATTGCATTAACAACGATTAGAGAAAGCAGATCTATTCGTTCTCCATAAAATTCAGAATTGAAAAAATGGGGTGAAATGATCACACTTTGAAGGGGCTAAAGTATTCGTGGAGTGTTGTTTAATATACCAGCAATCCTTCTACAGAGATCAAGAATATGCCTAGGGTCAAGAGCTATTGGACAAGAAGTCGCAAAGCCAGGGATTGTTTGCTATTGGTTTTTGGTATAACGATAAGATGTGAGCCTGAATCAGAGTTCATTGTACTTTATTTCAAACATAGTGGATATGTTTGTTATGGACTGCACAATCCACAGGGTTTTTCCCATAACGATTGGTCTTTTCTGTCAATCGGGGTTTTCTCGCTAAAAATCCTACTGTCATCTCTAAACTTTACTTGTTTTTATCTTGCATGTGATTGTTTAATTATTCAGGTAATTTTGGTAGAATTAATTGAATAGTGAAACACAAAATTAAATCCTTTCTAAGATAAAAACTTAAACTTTTCACAATTTATTCTGCTACACAACTCACATATGTGAATTTCTTTTTCCACTTGAACACGTCAACACCATCAACATCGCCATCACCACCATTATCATCTACATTAAGCAAGGCTTTGGATGAATCAATGGTAATCAATTCATTCAATCCGGTGGCAGCAAGTAGATGGTCTATAGAGGCATTGGAGAAGGTGGTTGTTAATGGTTCTTCTTTGATGTAGGACAATTTTATCTACTTAGTAATTTTTATTATTCAGATTTCTTATTTATTTTATTTTTATATTTTTTATAGGAAGTGTAGTTTTATTATATTTATTTGAGGAATTATTTTTTTTTTGCTATCAGGTTTTTTTATGTATCTAGTTTTCTTCTAGTGTTAGGTTTTTTATTTTTATTTTTATTTTTTATTATTATTATAAATACGTGTACTGCCAAGTGCATAATTACCTTTTATTCATTCAATTATCAAATAATATATCTCTGAATTATTTTTTTGTTTTGTGGATTCAAAACATCCATCTTATGGATTCAAGGTAACCTGTTCCTCGTGAATAAATTTATCGCTTCCGCTTACATTAGTTGGTAATTTAGGACAATTTTATCTACTTAGTAATTTTTATTATTTAGATTTTATATTTTTTTATTTATATATTTTTTTTATAAGAAGTGTAGTTTTATTAAATATCTTAGAGGAATTGTTTTCCTTTTGCTATTAGGTTTCTTTAGTTTTTAGTTTTCTTCTAGTGTTAGGTTTTCTTTTATTATAAATACATGTACTGCCAAGTGTATAATTAACTTTTATTCATTCAATTATCATATAATATATCAGATTTCTCTAAATTATCTTTTTGTTTTGTGGATTTAAAACACCCACCTTGTGGATTTAAGGTAACCTGTTCATCGTGAACAAATTTATCGTTTTCGCTTACGCCAGTTGGTATCAGAGCCTTGTCTTTTCTTGGACTGATGGCAATTGATTGTTTTCGTGGCAACCTTGCTGGTGACGAAGATCGACAGAGAGTGGCTTCTTTTAGGACCGAATTTCAAGATTGTCAACGTAAAACCCAGCAAACGTTGCAAGATATTCAAGTAATTCTTACTAGGCTTAAGTTGGGTCTAAAACAGAACTACGATAACAATAGGTTGCGCAATGACGTAGATCGTGTTCATCCTATTTGTAATCATAACCCCAACCCCTTCCCTCCGCATAGTCAATCAGCTTATGAGGAAAAGGTGTTTGGGGTTCATAGAGATGCACGAAGATATCATGATTATAAAGATTATGATTCTAGGAATTTTTCTCCTAGTTTTGATGGTCTCTTTAATGTCGAAGAGTTTCTAGATTGGCTAGAAGATTTTGAGAGGTTCTTTGATTACGTGGGGATTCCAGAGGATAAGAATGTGGCACTCATTGCATACAAATTGAAGGGAAGGGCTTCTATTTGGTGGGAACAGTTATAGATTACCCATGCATGATAAAGAAAAACACTGATATGATCTTGGTTTAAGATGAAACGTATTTTGAAAGCCAAGTTTATTCCACTAAATTATGAAGAGTACGAGGAAATCCAATTTCAGCCGTACGAGGATTATCGGCCAAGGTGTACAAAGGTTCAACCCTCTGCCAATTTATTGTTTTCTTCCAAGCCTCAATCACCTCATACAATGGTCAAGTTTATACAAGAATTGAAATTCAAGAATAATTGCTTTGAAGAAAAGAAAGAAATAAATAACAAGGAGGATCCTAATAATTTTGTTGAGGCAACGACTGACATTATTGAGGTTGATCAAAATAATTTTTTGTTGATCCACCTTTAGTAGTTGAAGATGAGGAAATTTATCATACTTTAGCTACAATAGATCCACTTGTGGAGGCTTCCAAGAACACAGCTTCAAAGGCCACCTTAGACAACATAACTGATGGTCTGACAATGATAATGGCATTGAATTGTCCAATATGGAGCTTTGGCATGGTTGCAAACCAAGTAACTACATAGACCTATTTTTGAATGATAATGATGAGAACGACTTGGAAGGGCTAAATGATTTTTCGTCCTCATTGGAAAGTTCATATATCAGTTTTGCTAACACTTTTGAATCATTAAATGTGGAGTTAAGCATCCCTTTAAGTAAAAGTATTCATATGTTAAACAAAGCTGACGCAGAATATAGTGGAAGTTTTGTGCATCAAGATTTGTCTAGAAGCATGTGCAGTCCAATTAAGTTGGTGGCAAAAATTTTCTACTTCTTCATGTCTATTAGGCATGGGGAAATTTCTGTGACTATGTATAACTTCGGATCTCCTAGAGTAAGAAATAAAAAAATTGCAGAATTTTATAACTAGGTAAATTACTGTTGCAATTTTAGTTTTTTTTTTTTTAGTTGGTACTCACACACACTTGTCTCTTCTGAGACTTGAACCCCTGACTTCCCTTTGGGAAGTCAGAGGCTGATACCGCTAGACCACTGACAATTTTAGTTTTCATGTTGTCAATCATGAATCTTTGATATTGATGATGTATTTTCTACATTTCGTCCCTTATATAAAAAAGGCACATGAATAAATATATTACAGTATTTTAAGGATACAGTTTTATTTTTCTTTCCTTAAATCATAATTAAGCGAATAATTTTGGTTTGACTAGTATAGTTTGGTTTGGGTAGGGCCGGCAACCTGGGTGAAGCAAAAGAAGGTAACAACCATCACGGTTGCTGCCAGCGTTAATTAGAGCAGTAGGTCACTACTTTGAGCAACAACTAGACACTACTCTGACGATTATGCAGGTGATGAAGGCATCGGCAGTAGACCTATCAATGGAGTGGATTCTGATCTGATTAGTCGGATATGGATTGAACAAAAAATTCGATAATCCGGTTACGATCCGAATCCGATAATCCATTAGTATAACAAATCAGATATAGATTATGCTGATCCGATCCGATTAAAATTATATATATAAATAATTATATATATATAATTATTTATCAATAATTTTACACACACACACACACACACACACACACACACACACACACACACATATATATATATATATATATATATATATATATATATATATATATCAATACTTCTATTAGAATTGTATTAGAGGTAACTAAAAAATCCAAAATAATAATAATAATAATAATAATAATAATAATAATGTTATATATAAATATTGTAGTGTTCTCATCCATATGCTAATAAATCTCTTAGTACACATACTAATAAAATCATACCCTTTATAATTATATATGTTTGTAAATATTAATTTAATCCCATTTCGAATCCGATCCGATCTGAGTCTGAGCTAAATAGGATATGGATTGGGACATTTAGTCCCAAAACCCATTAGTGATCCGAATCCGATAGTCCGTTTGCTTAACAAATCAGATATGGATTTGATTGATCTAATCCGAATCCGATCCATTGACATGCCTAACCGGCAGTGACCAGTTTGGTCGCAGTCGATTAGTGCAATCTTCGCCAGTGAAGCTCTCAGTGGTCTACCATGGCGTACGAACTTTTGCAACTATCACTGTTGAGTATGCAAAAATCAGTGGAGTTTGTATGGACGAATGGGTAGGATCGTCGAACTGATATGGGTTTTGCCGCACCTTGGAGCTCACCGGAACTAGAGTGGCTTGGTCGTCTTTGTTAGGATTCATCTGATTGAACTGGGTTCGTCAAGTTGGGTCATGGAATTGGTTGAAGCGTGGCTGGACTTAACCACTACAGAGGATGTAACTGAAGGTTGTAAGTGAAGCGTTGCCGGACTCAACCACTATATAGACTGTAGCCTAACATGACCTGGGGGGCAATCTAGGCATTAAAATTTATTTTTTTGCTGATGTCAGCAAAAAATGTCTTTGGCCAGCTTTGACAGTTGACCGAGGGGGGAAAGTGATGCGTGTCATAAAAAGTAAGGGGTATAACTAAATTTTTACAAATGTGAGGAAATCTCCTTGAAGATTCGACAAACCACATGGAGTCTAATTAAATTAGTATTAGCCTACCCCAAAATATATTAGTCCACCCCTATTAACAACTCCTGAATCCGCCCTTACAAACAAGTGATCCAAGCGAATGCCAAACACACAAGAGATCAACTTTGGTTGTATGGTTCTTAAAGTAAAGGTCTCCACGAAATAATCCCACAATTGGAGGGAGAAAATAGTGAAATCAAAGATTATGTAAACACCAAGTACTGTAATAAACATAATCTAATATGCATATCTATTTAATTTAAATGTTTAAATCCTATTTGGGCCTCGTCAGTGGATTTGATGATCTAATTTGTTTCCTTTTTTGGATTACTTTGGGCCGCATTAAGTTGCTTGGGCCCTTATACTATAATCACGAGTATACTCGAACTTCCCGAAAAGAAGCTTATTCTAAATTAGCAATCAGAATATTATTATAAAAAATTTAAGTTGCTTGGGCCCTTATACTATAATCACGAGTATATTCGAACTTCCCGAAAAGAAGCTTATTCTAAATTAGCAATCAGAATATTATAATAAAAAATTTTAAAATTTTTTATTATATTATTATATAAGATTGTCTATTTTTATCTTCTTTAATACGGAGTACAAGAGAACATTTGGTGCCATAAAAATTACGTGAAATAATTTAAATGCAATTATCTTTCTTTAGAAGGAAGCAAAAGTCGTGCAATGACATTCTATTAGCTAAGCTATAACAAAAAAATAAAAATGACACATATAACTCTACTCCATTATAGAAAAAAAGAAAAGGACAACTGCTCATGCAATTTATGTAGTAATGACATTTTATTCTATATGGGTAAGTTGCAGCTAAAAAAGCATGACAAATACAACTCTAGCCCATAATATAAAAGAAAATGATAATACTTGGGTCCGGGCATCAAGACCAACTTGGTCTTCATAATTACCTTGGCAGATATAAACATTTGTCCCAAAATTATATAAAATTAAAAAAAAAATTTAATTTACTTTTAATAGGAAAATATTATAAATGTCAATCGTGACACTATATTATTGAAATCTCAATAAAAATAGACTATATATATATATATATATATCATTACTCTTGAGTTATGCTATTCTTTACTACTATAATTTATACAAACTTATGCTACACTTAGAAACTCTATATGTCTCAAAATAATTGGGTATATTTAGATATTAATAATTAAATATTTTGAATATTTTTAGATATTCTTTCCATCCCAAAATAATTGAATATTTTGAGTACTTTAAAAATAGTGACTCACAACACTGTACTTTCTCTATTCCAAAATAATATGGGTATTTTGAACGGAGGGAGTAAATTTTTTTTTTTTTCAACTCCATTTGATAGTGTCCATTAAAAACTTAATGATAAATGACATAGAATCTCTCAACAATTGGACCCAACACTGCCTCAGTCCCAACAATTTAGTTTGACTCCACCGCATCTCTCTCTCTCTCAAACTCGACAATTTCACGCTCAAGTTGCAATAAAAAACGATACTCTGCAAAAATTTATTTGATGCCTTGAAACTGATGCGACGTATATAGAGTTGTGTTGGTGAAAAAAGTTGCATAATACATCAAAATTCTATTGTGCTACACTTGAAAATGTCAAGTGGCTCAAGACTCGAATGAAAGGCTTTATACATAGCCGCTCAATTTTTATCTCACATGATTTGTTGAGTTGTGGACTTAACTTTCATATCCTAAAAATAAATATTTATGAAGTTACAATGAATAATAATTATTTTGAAGAAGTACTAAATCTAACATTGAGAACTCGATTTTGAAGAAGTACTAAATCTAACACGTTGAGAACTCGTATTATTACTCGTGCCTCGCTATAAAGCACGCTCACACTTCTCTACAGTCTTTTCTTTCTTAAAATGATAAAATGATTGATGATATGCTTTCCATCATCACCATCAAATGTTCATCATCTTCTACACAAAATAGAAGAGTAGAAAACCTGCAATAATTGAAAGTTTTAAAATTAATTCTTTAATTTGAAACTCATCTAAAGGATAAAATCTTTAGAACGTTAATTTCTATCAAAGCATGAAACACAACTTTCTCTTTCAGCATTAAAAATTAAGAATAAGAATGCAACAAAAAAAAGCTTAGGAATGAGCAACCAACAAACAATGCAACATACAATGGTACACAAAGCAACCCAACATGATTTCTTCGAAGAAAAAAAAAAAAAAATCTTGCAAAACATTTGATTCATGGTTCATTTATGAAGTAAGATAAAAAAGTTTTTGATGAATGTGATAACATTAGTATAAAAAAATTATACAAATTAATAGTTAAAAAATAAAATACTTTATCTAAATATAAACAATACCTAAATTTAAAAACTAATCACTTGTGTCTTTGGGTTTCCAAAAAATACGTAGAGGGCGATTTAAGCATCTCTCTGCAGCTTCCATCACCTTCTTACCCTGACTAAAGATTGACTAAAGATGGGTTATAGAGAGGTGATATGTTTGAGTTTATTTATTTGTGTTATAGAGATGGTGCACGCCTGTGACAAAGCTGTGCATGTCAAACAATTGTCTGATAGTTATCGTAAGTGTTGTGCATGTGAAACAATTGTTCATAGCTATCATAAAGACTCTGCATGCGAAACATCTGTCCCACAAATCAACATCTCTTCCCAACACTATACTATTATTTACCGTCTTCCTGACGTTATATTATTTACCATATTTTATTAAACTTGTTATAACTTTTATTTTATTATAGCATCAGTGTTTATACATGAGCTCTAAAACCAACTTTGTTAAATTTCTAAAAAAAAATTATATTTATAGCAACTTAATTTCATACTACTTAATTGACTACTGCTACTGACCCAATATATATATAGAGGGTAATAATAAAAACTAAATAATGACTAATGAAATTCTAATCCAAAAAATCCTAAATGAAATTCAAATTTAAACATTCTTTTAGGTTCTCTAACATATTCTCCACATTTCTACAAATTTGAATAAACATTCTATTAGGTTCTGTAACATATTCTCTACACTTCTACAATTTCTAATATTATATAAAGGTGGTGTGGGATTATGACAATCTTAATCTGTAATAGCTCGTTCAGTATCTTGTACCCGTTCACATTACACCCGCCTACAGAGATCATCACAATCATTTCCTCGTTCAGTATCTTATACCCGTTCACATTACATCCGCCTACAGAGATCATCACAATCATTTCCGTGGGAGCCTAACGTCATCGTTCGTCACACTTTCGGCTGGGCTCTGGCTCTAATATCATTTATAATGCCCTCACCTTACCCAAATATAATATTGTCTATTTTTAGCTCCCCTTCACCCGTGGGACCCAACATCCTCGTTGACCACACTTCTTGCTCAGCCAGCTTTTGACTCTCAACGTCCTTGTTGACCAAACTTCCAGCTGGACTCCTGCACTGTTATCATTAGCTAGGTTCTGAAAGTAAAGGTCCACCCAAAAGAATCTCACATTTGAGAGAAAAAAAATTAGTGAAATCAAATATTATGGAAAAGACCAAATAATAAACATAATCTAATATCCATATCTAAGGAGATTTGGGGTCTTAGTTATTTTATTTTATTTTTTGGGGTCGCACGTGGAGACAAAAATGTATCAATACACAACTTTATTCAATATAATTCAATACAAATGGATTTCTAATCAATTTTAGAACTTTTATTTGATATTTGAATATCATCATCATTTTTTATCCATTTAATTCAAACGTTTGAATCCTAAATTGGGCCAAATATTGAGCATTGTCTGTGAATTTGATCCTCTGATTTGTTTCCTTTTTTGGGTCGCTTTGGGCCGCATTAAGTTTCTTGGGCCCTTACACTATGATCACTTTATATCCAATATACTTATTGGAATTTCCCAAAAAGAAAAAAAAAAAAAAAAAAAGAGTTAGTAGTTTTAAAATTGTCTAAATTAGCAATCATAATATTATAATAAAAAATTAGAAAAAATACATTTATTTTATTATATAAAATTATTTATTATTATCTTCTATAATACAAGCGAACACTTGGTGCCATAAAAATTACAAGAAATAATGTATAGATGTATCCACATATCTTTCTTTAGAAGAAAACAAAAGTCATGCAATTTATATGGTAATGACATTTTATTAGCTAAGCTGTAGCAAAAAAAGTAAAAATGACAAATATAACTCTACTCCACGATAAAAAAAAAAAGAAAAAAGAAAAAAGAAAAGGACAATCCTCCTGCAATTTATGTAGTAATGACATTTTATTCTATTTACCTAAGTTGCAGCTAAAATAAAAAATATAACTCTAGCCCATGATATTAAAAATAATGATAATATATATTTAGGGCGCAAAGCATCCCCAAAAAATAAATAATAGTACTTGGGCATCAGGAATACCTTGATCTTCATAATTGACGTGACGGACAGAAATATTTGTCTCAAAACTTTATAATATTAAAAATAAATAATTAATTAACTATTGAAATGGCAATAAAAATAGACTAAATATTTTTGTATCATTACTCTTTTAATGTTATTATGATTTATGCTATTTGAGTTATGCAAACTTATGCCTTTTGAGTCGATAGGCTTTTTTTTCGCAACTCCATTTAATAGTGTCCATTAAAAAAATTAGAGATGAATGAAAATAGAAACTCTCTGAAATATAAATTGATTATTAATTATACTAATTCAAAGCTTTTTTTAAATATCATATGGCCTTGAGACAAGTGTTTGCGACAGTGTTTAACGTTGGGACAGCAAACCGTTTGGGTCAGTAATTTTGGAGTTTGGACAGCTGTTCAGCTTCTTCTGCCAATAGCTACCAAAAGGAGCTCACGTTTCACTACGTCCCAACAATTAAGTTTCACACCACCGCCTCTGCAGCCAATATCTCATCCCTCTCTCTCCACTCTCTTCTCTCTCTCTCTCTCTCTCTCAAGCTCAAGCTCAAACCCAAAAACTCACCCTACGCTTAGTGTTGCAACGAAGGTGTTTCAGAGAGACAAGCAAGGTATGTCCTTTGAAACTCAAAGGCTCCAGTGATCAGCTCTATTTGGGTATTTCATGACTTCAGTGAATTTTTTTCTTTTAGATTAAACTATTTTCTTTCGTATCTCTTAATTTTTGTAACTTTTTTTTTAGTAATTTTATCACGTTGATCGTATACTTCTTTTCCATGGACCTTTAGCTTCAAATGATTTTTTTTTTTTACTAGGCTGTGTCTGTTGTGTAATATCTTATCTATCTTTTGCACACTATGGTTTAAAGACGGAAAAAAGAGAGTAGGAATGTGAAAATAAATTAATTTAATTTTTTTTTGAGTTGGGTAAGATTCAATTAATTACTATCCTCGTCCCAAATTAAATATCCTATTTAAGAACCGTAACTCTTTTTTTGAAATAGGAGGAGTAATATTTACAAAATTCATTTCAAAACTATTAAGTAGCTGATCACTTGTGTCTTTGAGTTTTCCAAGGACATATGACTTTGATGGAATATTTTTTCAAATTAAAAGTTTTTTTCTTCTTCTTCTCGCTTTGAGTTGTGTAACACTTTTATTTTATTATTTTGTTTTTTTAAACAACATTGATCATATACTTTTTTCCCTTTAGTCCAACATGCATGACCTTTATTATCAAATGAATTATTATTATTTATGTTGTGTCTGTTGTCTAAGTATCTTATCTTATATTTGCATGCACAATCACGTTTAAAAAATAATAATTAATAAAGGCACAAAAGGGGGAGAATTGTGAAAATAAATTAATTTAACTTATTAAAAAATAATAATAATAATTAATTTAAGAATTTTTGAGTTGGGGTTGATTTTAATTTACTTAATTCACAAATTTTATTTCAAAACTATTGAGTATACAGTGTTGATCAGGTCCCATTCCACATCATCACCATATTGTTGTGGTTGTACTTGTGCTACTGTACTACTGTTATGTGGGGTTACTTCTTGTTTTAATTTTTATTGTTCCGGTAAATATGGTGTTACTTATTTTTTTTATTATTACTATTATTATTATTTTTTTCGTGTAAATATGGGAATCAAATTCAGTGTGGAGACCTGAAACCATTGAAGGCACAAGCTCACCACGAGTAGGGATGGCAACGGGGCAGGGTGGGGATTCCATTCCCCATCTCCATTCCCGATGAATTTTTCAATCCTCCATCCCTACTTAAAATTTCGCTACCATTTCCATACCCGCTCCTGCCCTCACCCTCGCCCCCTTATCCCCCATCCCCTCCTTGCCCCCGGTCCCATAATTTTTTTTTAATTAAAAAAACCACTTTTTTGTTTTTTTTTTTTTCTTATTTTCATACATATATATATATACTAAATCTAATTTAGTAATAAATTATTATATGTAAGGGTATATTAGTAACTTCACACTTAATCGGGGCGGGACGGGTTTATTCCATTCCCACTCCTGCCCCCGGCCTCAGCGGGGATTCATAATCTGGCCCCATCCCCATCCCCATTTAGCTAAAAAGATCCCCATCCCGACTATAAACAGGACGGGACCCCGGCGGAGATGAAAAATTTACCATCCCTAACCACAACGGTGCTGTTGTTGTATATAGAATTACTCAGCTACCTGTTGCTATTGAGTGTTAAGTTTGTCTTCAAATAATATGAAATTGAGATTCTAGTTATTGCTATTGAGTTTTATGTTTCACTTTAAATAAATGTGCTATTGAGATTTAAGTTTGAATTTAGATAATATATGGATAGAACTTGACCAATCGTTTTGATGTTCAAATAAAATTATATATTGGAATGTCTGTATTTGAACAATCTTTCATATCTAACCCATTAAATTTTTTAATCTTAAATAATTTAATATGTACAATCTTTGATGATATCATAATTCTTACAAATATATGCATAATACTACATATACAAACATCTTTTACACATTATATATACCTAGTAACTTAGAAGTTGGGACTACAAATTATATATACTTCGTTTTGAAGTTGGAACATATTAATAATACAATTGTATACAAATTATACAATGGTACTGAGTTTCGTTCCTTTGGCTGGTGGTGTGGGAAGAAAGATAGCACATTGATTTGTGCACCACCATGGTCTAGTATTTCTTACTTAGGATTTGGTTAATCGTTGTAGGTTAACGTACACTTTCCTGCTTACTTTGAATTAGTAAGATCGTCCCTTTTTTTATACGTCTAATAAAAATATTGGAAACGAAAGTGTTTTAACATATATATATTTGTTTTTATGTTTGGATAAAGGGAAGATATGAAGCCCTATTCTTCGAAATTGCATAATTTTGTACAATGCACAAATCCCAAACTAGAAAATTTATAACCATATTTCAAATCTAATCTCATCCTGGTCAACTTTTATCTACTCGCTATCTATAACCATGCAAGTGAAAGATAGCTGTTCAATTTTTATCTATTTGCTGTTGGTAACTCAAAGATTCTGTCATTCGTTTTGGAGGGGATGACTTACACCGTTTCTATTTAGAAACAATGGGTTTAGAGAACGAAAGTTAACTAGGTGGACATCGTGTTCAATCGAGATAGTGACAATGATGTTCAATCGAGATCTGATTGAAGAGCAATGACGGTGTTCAATCGAGATCTGACAAATCACATCAAGTGTTCAATCAAAATAGCAAGGACGGTGCTCAATCAAGAGCAGATTGAACAGCAATGACGGTGTTCAATCAAGATCAGATGAAGCAGTAAGAGACTTTTTGGTCGTTGAAAATTTCTTCAATATTTGTTAAACAACGCGTTATTGCCCCAGAAACAGAAAGTATTGACAATTAAACGTTTCTTACCTTCCGTTCAGGTTTTGGGAAAGAGTTGTTTCCATTCAGAAATGCCAACGAGTGTTATCGAGCTTCACATCAAATGTTGAATGGAGATCAGATGCAGCAATAACGGAGTTTGAAACCTTCGTTTCAAAGAACGACACGATTGTTCCTAGAGTATCGAAAAAATGTAATTACAAGATTATCGTTTCAATGAACAACACGATATTCCTGGAGTATCGAAAAAGAGTAATTACGAGATTATCGTTTCAATGAACGACACACTGTTACTGTAGTATCGCAAAAGAGTGATTACGAGATGATGACCAATAAACCTAGGCAGCATAAATGTGCAAGAAAGCCATATCTTTTATTATTATTTCTGTTTGGAAGATTCCTTCAATTTTAAAATATTCATTGAAACACTTATATGCTAATTCCTGTTAGCTATCATCATCTCATAGATAATGGATAAGATTTCCAGAACTATTTATATATTTATAAATTTTTCAAAACTTTCAACACTCCTCTGATCATCAATCTATGAATTTTTATGAACATATTTCAATATTCTATTCCTCTTTACAATATTTCACAATTCTCTAACCAAATGTAAAATTTAAAAGAACATTAATGTGTAAAACGAAGTCTAATAGATTATACTTTTCATGTTCTACACTCTCAAATAGCCTCAGTCTATATTGCTTATACCATCTCTCAATAGGTGAATTAGGGAATTAAGATGAATTAAAATTTGTGATTCTATGAATATTGTTATAAAAACAATTGCATTAGAAATAGTTTATACATATCATACAATACATTAACTAGTTAAAGAAAATTAACACATTACAAAGTTTTCGAGTCTTATTTAAATTTTGAGAATGATATTAACAATAGAGTGTCAGATTTTATAATAGATGTCAATATTATATTTAAAATTAGAGGGAGGTTCCTCTTATTTATGTAATTTACAAAGGTAATAAGTACTATAATTATCTAGAAAAAAATTGATTAAAGAAAACAGAAGAATTACCCGCTATTAGTGACTTGTTACACTCTTAGTTGCTTGCTCTTTACACTCTAGAACTCTCCTCTAAAATATCTATGTATAAAGCTCTATACTCTTATAGAATATTCTCTACCTCTGTATTCTTTCTAATATTCTGAAATCTTCACTTCCTCTACATATTCTACAATCTCTATACAAATGTGAAGAGTCTACAATTCAGCTCTCCTCATCCAAAGAAGACCTCATGTTTAGAGGTTAAACCACTAGAGATTAAACCACGAGACACAAGAGTCTATACAAGGCTCCTATGTACATGTGGGTTTTCTCATTCTTAATTAGAGTTAAACATATCATTCTTTTAAATATGTAATAGTGGTTAAACCACGAGACACAATGTGGATATAAAAGGCACTCCTAGATATATGTTTTTAGGGTTGTCTTACTCTTAATTTAGAGCTAAAAAATTCTACAATTGTTTCAAATATTAAAATAGTAAGGAAATATTGAATTATATATATATATACACCTACATACATATAATTGAAGTAACCGTAATACAACAAGACTGTACTAGTATTAAAAAAAAAATAAATAAAAGAAAAAAAAAAAAAAAACTCAAACTGCAGTAGAGTTGCTCAAACACGCACAGGCAAATTATTATCAGTTTCTGGATTGACGACGACGGTAGGAACGGTAGGAATGATGACGATATGAACAATATTCTCAATAGTAAAGAATGATGCCACACATTATTAAGTTTACGATTCCGAAAACTTAGAACTACAAATATTGAATTACATACATATACTTGAAGTAACCGTAATACAACAAGACTGTACTAGTATTTAAAAATAAATAAATGAAACCATGGAAGATTGTAGTGTGCGCTCAAGGTGGGATTCGGAGAGATCCATGAGCATTTTATAATGGCTTCATGCATTTTTTTTTTCCCTCATACAACATTGAAGTGTTATGTATGTCAATTACTCAATGATCATTGCTTGAACTCTTGTGTTGAAGTGGTTATATATATTAAATTGTCATATTAAATATAAGTATTATATCATATTATGGAACAGAGTAAGTATATTTGAAGAAACTTAATTTAGATTCATCAATTAAATATGTATCAAACTTTCCCAATGAAATTATGATTTATAACTTCGTGATTAATTATGGGTGTCTTAAGCATCGGTGTAGTATGGGTATTAGGTTTTGGTTTGTGCTAATAGGAATTTTAAAGAAAATTGAATGGGTCTTTGGTCCTCCAGTGTAAGATATATATATTAATTGTTTGAAACTATTTGGGTGGGTTAGTGAAGTTATGGGTCCAATTGAAACATTAACCAGTACATTGAACTGCGCATTTGTTGGCTAGTAAAAAAATAGAAATTGATCTTTTAAATATGAGTGGTACGTGTGTTAGATTAGGCAAGGTGGTTTATTAGGAAAATTCATTAGTAAATTAGTAAAGGTAAGAGTTAGACTAATTGTGTCACAAATGCAGTAACAAGTTGTGAGTTATTGAAAATATTTGCAAGTGCTTTTGAGTTGATTTGGTATATGATTTGATAAAAATGCTTGCAATATTCTATAGTTTGACATTCTTCAAAATTCTTGTGCGCAGTATTTGAAAATGTCGAGTGGCTCAACTCAGAGGCTTTATTCATGGCGGATGTCAATTGACTCGAATGAAAGGCTTTATTCGTGGTTTTTGTGTCAAGGATCAGTTGATGCAGCTCACTATTCATCGCATGATTTGTTGTGTTGGGGACTTGGCATTCATATCCTGCAAATAAATGTTTATCAAATTACATTTAGCAATCATTCTGGAGAAGTTCTAGATCAGCACATTGAGAACTCCTACTGTTACTCGGTGCTTTATGGTCCAATACAAGCACGCTCAAACTTCTCTACAGTCCTGTCCGATGTGCAAATTCCTCGAGATGATAGAATGATTGAAGATATGTTATCCCATGCTCGGGCTACAAGTGGAACTCGCAATTGCCTCTTCAGTTGCCCAATACCATTGATGGTTCTCAACGTCTTTTTCCATTCATACTCATCACCACCATCATCGCCATCATTGTCGACATCATCATCTACGGAAACCAGGGCTGTAGAAGAATCCATAGAAGCCGATTCATTCAGTCCATTGTCGGCAAGTAAATCATCTGTGGAGGCATTGGAGAATGTGGTTGCTGATGGTTCTGATTCATTGGATCGATGTATGATCTGTTTGGAAAAGTTTCATGTTGGAATAGAAGTGGTCACTTGAATGCCATGCCTTCATGTGTATCATGGAAATTGCAAACAAGTCACTTCTGTCCAATTTGTCGCTTCCAAATGCCGACAGATTGATTATTTAAAATTCTGGTAAGTTTTTTCGTAAGAATATTTATTTATTTTATTATGATCTCAGATGTATTTTGAGGGCACTGTTTCTAGTTGATTGGAAGAGGTGGCCTATGCTTAACATCATTCAGTTTGACCATGTATTAGTAGCCTTGCTTCTTTTTGCATTCCTATTATATTACTTGTACTTTTATATGCTGAAAGAAAATTTTGTGTTATCATTTGGATTGATTAGTCAAAAACACATTCACTTGCCCAATCCTAGATTCTCAATTTATTCATCCTAATTGAAAATGGAGGTCCATTTAATATAGTTTGTAAATTATATGATCCCGTATGCTAAATTATACAGTATTTTCTTCATCTTCTGTTGCATTCCTACAGAAGAAAGTGATGGAAGATCTAGAGAGACATGCATGGTTCCATCCTAGCGTATGCCCTTGGGAACTCAAAGACACAAGTGATCGATCAGCTCCTCTATTTGGGTATTGTACTACTCAGATTATTACTATTTTTTTCAAATCAAGTATTTTCTTTCGTAGCTATTAGTTTGTGCAACTTTTTTTTGCTAACTTTATCACATTCATCATATACTTCTTTGCCTTAAATTAATTTTAGAATTTTCTAGTTGGGGCAGCAAGTAAATCATGATATGTTTGGTCCGTTTGAAGAAGTTTCATGTTGAGTTGCTTGTGTACCATGGAGATTGCATTATTTGTTGGTTGCAAACAAGTCATCTCGAGTTTAGTTTGTCGTGATTATCTAAAATCTTAAGATTTTTTTATTTTATTTTATTAGAATCTTCTGTTGATATGCATTTATGAGTGGCTGTTCAGGGTTGATATATAGTTAATTGGAAGAGGAAGTACAAGTGTAATAGCATTCATATATTATCCATGAATTAGTACCTTGTTTTTGTTGCATTCTTATTCTTTCACTTTTATATACTGAAAGAGAAATTTGTATTTCCATTTCGATTAACGAGTCTATACACATTCTTTGCTCAGTTAAACAAGTCCTTTAGATAATTTCAGAAGAAATTATTGATAAAATATGGCAAATTATTTCAGAGAATATTTCTTCACAGCACTAAACTAGTTCTTGTCCAAGCATGTTAAGGTCTAGAACAGAGTCTTAGTTGTAATATTCTGAATTTTTAGTTGAGCTACATTTCTGTATTTACTTGAGATTGCCTAACTGAATTCGAAGATTTGATTGAATTCGACGAGATATGTTGAATAAGGAAATCATGTTAATGCAATTATGCATAATAAAATCTGGTGGAGTCATTCTAGAGGATTAAATATACATCACAATATATATTGGTTAGGAGGTCCTTTCTCTGCGATAAGAAGTCTGTGAATTTCTTAAATTGTCACGTAGTCACCTTAACACTATATATTCTATTGTTTGACATCCTTAAAAATTCTGTGTGCAGTAGGTGTGAAGTGAAATGCTTTATTCAAGGCTGGTGTGTCGAGGCACCATTGATGCCAATCAACACAATGAGAATTCATATTGGTGTCCGGTACTTTATAGCCAGCTACAAGCAGCCTCACACTTCTCTAGCATTCTTTAGGAAATTCCCGAAGATGCTATTAGTACTACGTACAAATAGAAGTCGCAATTGGTTCCTCTGTTGCATCAGGGATTTGGAGGAATCCTTGGAATTTATTCACTGAATCCGGTGGCAGAAAGTAGATGCTCTGTGGCGGCATTGGAGAAATTAAAGAAATTATTTGTAAAACTCTTCATGTTCCAAATTAAAGAAATTATTTTGTAAAACTATGCATGTTTTTCCAAGTATGTAGTCTTATTAAAGCTACATTTCTGTATTTACTTGAGATGGCATAACTGAATGGGAAGATTTGATTGAATTCCATGAACACCTAGTCTCCCTAACATGTATATATTCTATTGTTCGGCATCTTTCATAATTCTGTGTAGTACTTAAAGAGATATCAAGCTTTATTCATGGATGTTGCGTCAAGGCCCTACTTATGCTAATCAATTTTTGTCACATGACATGTTGTGTATGCTAATCAATTTTTATCACATGACATGTAGTGTTGGGGACGTGACATCTTTGTAATGAAAATGAATGATTATCTAGTTACGTTTGATAATCGTTCTGGACAAGTACTAAAATTGGTGCCCGGTGCCTTATACCCTGTTACAAGCATCTTCACACTTCTCTACCATCCTTTTTGCTAGGGAAATTTTCAAAGATGAGAATATGATTGATGAGATGCTCTCTCTTGCTCGGGTTATTGATGTTACATGTACAGGTTGCAATTGCTTCCTATGTTGGCTTCAGAGATGTTTAAGGTTGGATTGGATGTGATCACTCGTATGCCATGCTTTCATCTGTACCATGATTATTGCATTGTTATTTCATTACGCTTGAGATTCTTGTAATGAAAATAAATATTTATCTAGTTACATTTGATAATAAGTACTAAATCAATACACCGAGAATTTATATTGGTGCTTGGTGCCTCAAAGGGACAGTGGTGATGAGAATTTCAATTGATACTGTATTGGGCCTTGCTCTTGGAGCTGATTCTGTTAACTGGTTTCAACCAGAGCCTTTGGGCCATTTACCCGTTTATGGGCTTGTACATCATATATACACATAATTTTAAATTAGGGCAATGCAATTTTACAAATTATATGCAAATCAATATAAATCTTGTTTATATATGCGTTCTTTTATGAACCCAAAAACAATGACCGACACTAATATTGACATGAAAGGTTTGGTTAGCAACAAAGTGATGGAACATTATGCTCCATTCCAGACCTAACAACCACACTTTGCTTCCTCCAACAAAACTCAAATTCATGCTAACCAATCTGTTATGTCCTAAACCACCCACTTAATTAGATCTCAATCTTTAAAGGAAGTTCATATCAACTGTTTAATTTCATTTTCTTAGCCTAAATCATTACTCATCATTGGAGATGTTATGGGTTCTTGCTGTTTTCCTGCCATTAAAATCTTTGACTGTTGCTGAAGAACACAGTGGGAAGACAAAGACATTTAATTCTAGGTTTGACCTTAGACCTTTCTAGGTTTTTGCCTTTTTCCAATGGGTGAATGTTCAATAAATGTGTTACAAGTCAAAACAGGTTTGTGCCAAAGTAAACACGAGAGAAGGCTCATTCGAGGAAGTATTGTGTATGTACTGGTTCAGAGTGTGACCGACCCAAATTGGGTGGGGTTTTGGAGTGGTTGTGATCACCTTATCATGACCTATATTTGCACTTGTAAGACCTGTCCTAACTACCACTATTTTGCGATCAGGTATCCACCCTTTTACATTCCATCATTGATTTTCCACAACAAGCAAACACTAATTAGAAAGAGATTCTTGAACTTTTCTCCCATCACTGTTTTTCCAATCCCGAAACTTAAACGAGTAATGTTATTATGAGAGTCATTTAATGATAAGAGGTATGAGTTCATCTTATTTAATCATTGAATTGAGACTTTTGAAATTAATGAAAATCAAATGAGTCTTTTAATAAATCTTTCGATTCGTTAGTTAAATAAGGAGAGCTCACATGAGAGGGCATTCATAAAAGCATTAATCAATATAGTATAATTTATATAATTATAGTTCCTTAATTTTATTTATTTTTATTTTTTCAAAGAGAAAGTATACCCACACCTTACGGGTGATATTAATTCACCTCATGGCACACGCAACACCTCACAAGTATGTGCACCGAACAAGATTAGACAAGTTCAGAGTTTAGCCTGACTACAACTTAACTCGTGTGAGTACTCCTATAAAAATTATTTATCCAGATATTCGAACCTGAGACTTGATACTTCATAAGACTCCAGAACTCACGGTATCACTCCAAAACATAATTTGTAATGTACATAGATTTCATACATACATCGAATCAATATAATGTACACAACTACACATGAGATAAAACGAGTAGAAAACTTAGTCATCAATTTTTACTACGTATAGATACTTAATAGATTGTGGGAATATATACGAGTCATATGACATAACACATTATGCAAAGGACTTTATATAGGAGGAAAAAATGTCTTGGTTGTAAAGTTACATTAGGAAATCATCATAATGGAAGGTGATGTTAAAAGCATTAACTTTAGAAGCCTTTCAAAACCTACGTATCAGAGTGTTTCACAACCAGCACTCTTGGCTTCTTTCTCTTTAGTCAATGTATGTGACAATTCATCAGAAAAGATAAATGGTCTCAGTTGGGTCAGTCAGTCCAAACAAAATGGTGGTCTTTTCTTTTTTTCTTTTTTCTTTTTTCTTTATTCATGGCGGATGTCAGTTGACTCGAATGAAAGGCTTTATTCGTGGTTTTTGTGTCAAGGATCAGTTGATGCAGCTCACTATTCATCGCATGATCTGCTGTGTTGGGGACTTGACATCCATATCCTGCAAATAAATGTTTATCAAATTACATTTAGTAATCATTCTGGAGAAGTTCTAGATCAACACATTGAGAACTCTTACTGTTACTCGGTGCCTTACGGTCCAATACAAGCACGCTCAAACTTCTCTACAGTCCTGTCTGATAGGCAAGTTCCTCGAGATGATAGAATGATCGAAGATATGCTATCCCTTGCTCGGGCTACAAGTGGCTCTTCAGTTGCCCAATACCATTGATGGTTCTCAACGTCTTTTTCCATTCATCCTCATCACCACCATCATCACCATCATTATCGACATCATCATCTACGGAAACCAGGGCTGTAGAAGAATCCATGGAAGTCGATTCATGCAGTCCATTGTCGGCAAGTAAATCATCTGTGGAGGCATTGGAGAATGTGGTTGCTGATGGTTCTGATTCATTGGATCGATGTATGATCTGTTTGGAGAAGTTTCATGTTGGAATAGAAGTGGTCACTCGAATGCCATGCTTTCATGTGTATCATGGAAATTGCATAGTTCGTTGGCTACAAACAAGTCACTTCTGTCCAATTTGTCGCTTCCAAATGCCGACAGATTGATTGTTTAAAATTCGGGTACGTGTTTTTTGTAAGAATTTATTTTATTTTATTATGATCTCAGATGTATTATGAGGGCACTGTTTCTAGTTGATTGGAAGAGGTGGCCTAAGCTTAACATCATTCAGTTTGACCATGTATTACTAGCCTTGCTTCTGTTGCATTCCTATTATTTTACTTGTACTTTTATATGCTGAAAGAAAAATTAGTGTTATCATTTGGATTGATTAGTCAAAAACACATTCACTTGCCCAATCCTAGATTCTTAATTTATTCATCCTAATTGAAAATGGAGGTCCATTTAATATTGTTTGTAAATTATATGATCCCGTATGCTAAATTATACAGTATTTTTTCATCTTCTGTTGCATTCCTACATAAGTAGGTGATGGAAGATCCAGAGAGACGTGCATGGTTCCATCCTAGCATATGCCCTTGGGAACTCAAAGACACAAGTGATCAGCTCCTCTGTTTAGGTATTGTACTACTCAGATTGTTACTATTTTTTTCAAATCAAGTATTTTCTTTTGTAGCTATTAGTTTGTGCAACCTTTTTTTTACCAACTTTATCACATTCATCATATACTTCTTTGCCTTAAATTAATTTTAGAATTTTCTAGTTGGGGCAGTAAGTAAATCATGATATGTTTGGTCCGTTTGAAGAAGTTTCATGTTGAGTTGCTTGCAAACAAAGTCATCTCGAGTTTGGTTTGTCGTGATTATCTAAAATCCTATGATTTTTTTATTTTATTTTATTAGGATCTTATGTTGATATGAATTTATGAGTGGCTGTTCACTGTTGATATATAGTTAATTGGAAGAGGCAGTACAATTGTAATAGCATTCATATATTATCCATGAATTAGTACCTTGTTTTTGTTGCATTCTTATTCTTTCACTTTTATATGCTGAAAGAGAAATTTGTATTTCCATTTCGATTAACGAGTCTATACACATTCTTTGCTCAGTTAAACAAGTCCTTTAGATAATTCCAGAAGAAATTATTGATAAAATATGGCAAATTATTTCAGAGAATATTTCTTCACAGCACTAAACTAGTTCTTTTCCAAGCATGTTAAGGTCTAGAACAGAGTCTTAGTTGTAATATTCTGAATTTTTAGTTGAGCTACATTTCCGTATTTACTTGAGATTGCCTAACTGAATTCGAAGATTTGATTGAATTCGATGACATATGTTGAATAAGAAAATTATGTTAATGCAATTATGCATAATTTTATGTGCCGTACTTAAAGAGATATCAAGCTTTATTCATGGATGTTGCATCAAGGCTCTGCTTATGCTAATCAATTTTTGTCACATGACATGTTGTGTTGGGGACGTGACATCCTTGTAATGAAAATGAATGATTATCGAGTTACATTTGATAATCGTTTTGGACAAGTGCTAAAATTGGTGCCCGGTGCCTTATAGCCTGTTACAAGCACCTTCACACTTCTCTAGCATCTTTTTTGCTAGGGAAATTTTCGAAGATGAGAATATGATTGATGAGATACTCTCTCTTGCTCGGGTTATTAATGTTACACGTAGAAGTTGCAATTGCTTCCTATGTTGGCTTCAGAGATGTTTAAGGTTGGATTGGATGTGATCACTCGTATGCCATGCTTTCATCTGTACCATGATTATTGCATTGTTATTTCATTCGCTTGAGATTCTTGAAATGAAAATAAATATTTATCGAGTTACATTTGATAATAAGTACTAAATCAATACACCGAGAATTTATATTGGTGCTTGGTGCCTCAAAGGGACGAGTGATGACAGTGGCGGTGAGAATTTCAATTGATACTGTATTGGGCCTTGCTCTTGGAGCTGATTTTGTTAACTGGTTTTAACCAGAGCCTTTGGGCCATTTACACATTTATGGGCTTGGACATCATATATACATAATTTTTCCTTTGAAATTAATCTTTCAGAAAAAAAATTTAGGGCAATGCAATTTTACAAATTATATGCAAAGCAATATAAATCTTGTTTATATGTGTGTGCTTTTATGAACCCAAAAACAATGACCGACACTAATATTGACATGAAAGGTTTGGTTAGCAATAAAGTGATGGAACATTATGCTCCATTCCAGACCTAACAACCACACTTTGCTTCCTCCAACTAAACTCAAATTCATGCTAATTAATCTATTATATCCTAAACGATCCACTTAATTAGATCTCAATCTTTAAAGGAACATCATATCAACTGTTTAATTTCATTTTCTTAGCCTAAATCATTGCTCATCCATGTAGAGAGAGATGTTATGGGTTCATGCTGTTTTCCTGCCATTAAAATCTTTGACTTTTGCTGAAGAACAAAGTGGGAAGACAAAGACATTTAATTCTAGGTTTGACCTTAGCCCTTTCTAGGTTTTTTCCTTTTTCCAATGGGTGAATGTTCAATAAATGTGTTACAAGTCAAAACAGGTTTTTGCCAAAGTCAACACGGGAGAAGGCTCATTCGAGTAAATATTGTGTATGTAGGACTTGGATAAGTTCAGTGTATAATGTGTCGGGAGCATTTTTTACCTTTTTCTTATTTCAAAATTTTCATGTAACTTGTAAGAAAATAATACCTCTCCTTATTCCAAGCCTTTCATAAAACTTGTAAATGGTAACAAAATGCCGACTGATTTTGTTTATCATTTTTTTTTTTATATCTTTCGTGTATAAATATTTGTTAGTTGAATTTTCTAGAAGTATCAGGTCAGAAAGAAAAGAAATAGGTATTACGTCTCAATGGAGAGTAAAACTATTCAATAAATGTATTACAAGTCAAAACAAGCTTGTTTCAAAGTCAACACGACTTCTTCCAGGTCATTCGAGCCACAAGTATTGTAGATGTGCAAGCACATATTGTGCATGTACAATTCGAATGAACCCGGGCACACCCAATATCTTTTCATTGTTCTAAGCCTTTCTATGAAATTTATAACTTATAAAAAAATAAATACAAATCAACAGTGTTTGTGTATAAAGATTTGTTAAATCAAATGTCTAGAGGTGTCATGTCAAAAAGAAAAAAATAATAAGTATTACGTCTCAATGGAGTGTAAAATTGTTCTACATTTGCATCCCAATAATGTTAGCATGGATTTAACTATTGCTTCTTCATAGTATTTAATTTTCTTTCTTTTGAACCTAACCATTGTTGGGTAGAGGTCAAATTCACTCATTTTATTAAGAATAAAAATATAAGTACAGAACTAGTTTCTTTCTTCAATTAGACTATTCTATACTACAGTAATTTTTTTTTACCGTAGAAGAACATACCTGATGCAATGCAGAGGCGGCTCCACCTTAAGGCGGTTAAGGTAGCCGCCTAAGACCCTAATGGAGTGCCCCATTCTCATTATATTTTATTTATATATTTTTTAATATATTAATTATGTTTGAATTCTCTTACATAATACTACTTGTTTAACTCCAACTGACCGTCTCCTACATCAATTCACTGCACAATCAAATTAAGTCAAAACATAAATCTGCTTTTAGATTCATTGAGCTGATTGCAGGTTAATCATAGAAAATAATAATCAAACTCATTATAATCAATTATTGCTGAGTCGTGATGGATATCTACCCTTATAGTCCAAGACCCTCCATCCCTATTAGGATCCAATGTGTACTTTGAGAATTTTAAATTTTCTTTTTTAAATAAAAATTAAAAATTCATTGACAAAAAATTAACTCACTCATTTGTCCAAAAAACTTGTTGAGTCATGCTTAAAAAGAATATATTGGTAGCTTAAAAAAACTTTTCAAAAGTTAAGAATTTTGATTAAAAAAATAGAATAAATACTTCAGTCCTGCAAACTAACGTATCCAAATAAAAGGTTGACACCTCTTTTAAACTTATAAAAAATACAAAACATTAGAATCAATTATATCTACCCTTATAAGTCCAAGACCTTCCCTCCTTTTTTGGATTCAATGTGTACTTTGAATTTAAAGGTTTTTTTTTTAAGAAAAAAAATCTATCGACAAAAAACTAACTCTCTCATTTGTCCTTGTAAGAATCCATTTTGGTAGGTAAAAAAATACCACGAAGCTGCCAAAAGCTTGGTAAAACCAATTTTATCATAAAACCTATTAGACTAATGAGGTATTGAGACTTTATTCTCCAAAACCCCAAATATTGGATTTTGATCATTTAAAAAAAAAAATCCATCGACAAAAAATTAACTCTCTCATTTGTCCTTGTAAGAATCCATTTTGGTAGGTAAAAAAATACCACGAAGCTGCCAAAAGATTGGTAAAACCAATTTTATCATAAAACCTATTAGACTAATGAGGTATTGAGACTTTATTCTCCAAAACCCCAAATATTGGATTTTGATCATTTCTTCTTAGAGATGAAATTGTTTGTAAACGCTATGGGGGTGGTTCAGAGTGTGACCGACCCTAATTGGGTGGGGTTTTGGAGTGGTTGTGATCACCTTATCATGGCCTATATTTGCACTTGCAAGACCTGTCTCCTATCAAACCCTAACTACCACTATTTTGCGATCAGGTATCCACCCTTTTACATTCCATCATTGATTTTCCACAACAAGCAAACACTAATTAGAAAGAGACTCTCGAACTTTTCTCTCATCACTTTTTTTTAATCCCTTATCCAAACTTAAACGAGCAATGTTATTATGAGAGTCATCTAATGACAAATGGCATGAGCTCATCTTATTTAATCACTGAATTGAAACAATGTTTTGAGATTAATGAAAATCAAATGAGTCATTTAATAAATCTTTCAATTCGTTAGTTAAACAAGGAGAGCAAACATGAGAGGGCATTCAGAATAGCATTACACAACATAGTATAACGTATATAATTATAATTCCTTAATTTTATTTATTTTTATTTTTTTCAAAGAGAAAGTATCCTCACACCTTACTGGTGATATTAATTCACTTCATGGCACGCGCAACACCCCACAAGTTACGTGCACCAGGCAAGATCAGACAAGTTCAAAGTTTAGTCTGACTACAACTTAACTCGTGTGACTGTGTGAGTACCACCATAAAAATTATTTATCCAGATATTCGAACATGAGACTTAATACTTTATAAGACTCAAGAATTCTCAATATCACTCCAAAATATAATTTGTAATGTACATAGATTTCATACATACATCCAATCAATATAATGTATACAACTACACATGAGATAAAACAAGTAGAAAACTTAGTCATCAATTTTTACTATGTATAGATAATAAATTATGGGAATATATATGAGTCATATGACATAACACATTATGCAAAGGACTTTATATAGGAAGAAAAAATGTCTTAGTTGTAAAGTTACATTAGGAAATCATCATAATGGAAGGTGATGTTAAAAGCATTAACTTTAGAAGCCTTTCAAAACCCATGTATCAGAGTGTTTCACAACCACCGCTCTTGGCTTCTTTCTCTTTGGTCAATGTATGTGACAATTCATCAGAAAAGATAAATGGTCTCAGTTGGGTCAGTCAGTCCAAACAAAATGAAGGTCTTTTCTTTTTTTTCTTTTTTTCTTTTTTCTTTTCTCTTTTTTTATTTATTTATTTTTAATTAGCATGACTAGTCCAATTTCCCAGAAAAAATAGCAAGACCTACATATTTGTTATTTATTGGTCAAAACATCGCTTTTAATCCATCTCGAAGAAAAGTGGTTCCTAGTTTTGAATCAATCTTATAAACAGATTGTAGTCATTGATTCCAAGTTCAACTTGTTTTGGTCTTCAATCTACTTTAGTAATTTATTTTGTCTAACATTAACCCAATATTTTATTGACCATTTTATTCTACTCAACACTGGTATATAAATTATACATGGACACGCTGAACCATTGCGTGATAGTGGGTTCAAGTCCAATATGACCTAAATTCAAAACAAAAAACAGTGTCTTCACACTATGTTATTTTTGCAAAGCGGGTAGATATATATATATTCATTCAAAGGCATAAAAGCCTAAAGTTAAGATAGCAGTACAGAGGCATAAAGTCAAGCTAGAAAGGCATACAAATCTTGAAGCAAATTAAATAAATGAAAAACAGGCTCCAGATTTGTTGTGGAGGAAACAGAGCCTAACACTCTGCAAATAGAACCACCATGAAAAAACCTAACAAATAGGATAGACTGAAAGGTCTGGCCATCATCACGGCAACCGCTGGCCATCATCACGGCAACCGCTCCAAAGTTACAACCATAAGGTGCTCCAACACCCAAGAAACCCCACAGAAGATCAAATCAAGGAGAAAAAGATTAAATCGAGGCGGGAAAAACCAAAACCGACCTAGACCGGAGATCTAGTCGGAGAAAACAATAGATCCGCCCATGTGATCCGAAAACGAACCGAACAGGAATAAATCTAACTGAAGGAAATAAAAAAGGGCATAAAAAAAAAAACTCACGAAGTTGAAACACGCCGAGTTTATTGTAGCCGTGAGAGGCCTTCATCTCCCCACTCTTATAAAAGGGAGCAAGGATTGAGTGAATAAGACGAAACTTCCTATTAGACCAGAGATCTAGTCAGAGACACAGATTTTGCTAGACTCAACTTCTTTGTGAATTCCACCAACCATTGTGTACCATCTCAGGGAGGTTGAACCTAGTCGATCTTGCCGGCAAAAATATTATTTTTCTTTTGAATTAATCAGTTTTAATTCATAAAAAATTAAGGCCAGATTGAAACCTTTCGTCACTCTTCAGTTAGAAAAGAAATTGATGTCTATTTCATCCAAGGATGAGTTTGACCTTTTTTTCTATTTCAATCCACTTAAATTCCTGTAGAAAATAAACTCAGCCCGGTCAACACTAGAGAAAAATTTATTAGTCTCTCCTATCATGTGCTCTGTTCGACAAATTTATAGATGGAAGTTACTACGAAATTATTTCGTAACAAATTCTAGAAACTTTATTACGTATTCAAATTCCGTAGTAAATACATGTGGATTTATTATGGATTCAAAATTCTGTAGTCAAAACATTTTTACTACAACTTCATTTTGGTCGCAAATATAAGAGTATTTACTACTAATACTATATAATTTATTACCAAGTCAAATTCATAGTAAATGTAAAAGAATTTACTATGATGTCAAAAATTGTAGTAAATAATCCTATAATAAGATATTCTGTAGCTAAAAGCTTTTTTTTTATTTTATAAAGTACATGAATTTTTTTTATAAAGTACATGAATCAGTCTCACAACACACGCATCATTTAAATCAAGAGTGTTGCTCGAAAGTAAGACTTCAAAAACTTACCTCTCCAATTTCTGTCAACGCCGCTACGCCACTGAGACTAAAAACATGTTCTATTACAGTATCTAGCTTATCAAAACTTGCATAAATAAGTTTATTTGATAACCTTAGACATTTATTTAAGGTTTTTTTTTTTTTTTTTTTTTTTTTTTTTTTTATTGGCACCAGGAACTCACCTAGGCATAGCCCCTTCGGAACCCACCCTAGATTAAAAACCTGGAGATATTGTCGACGGCCCCGCACCTCAACACTAATTTTAGTCAAGGAATATCATGGAAATGGATGGGTTCGAATCTGAGACATATGGCATTTCAAGTCGTTGCTTTACCAACTCTACCAAGCCTCCGAAGGCACATTTATTTAAGTTATTTCATCATATTCTATACCTTGTTATGGGAATTATTGTTATTTTATTGAAATTTCTAAGGAATCATGCAGGTTTGGTGAACACCCTAATTAATCAGGATATATAATGGTTACATGCCTGGCAACGTCATGCTTAAATATCATACTTAAAAAATGGGTAAGTAATTATGAGAGATAAAATGTCATATCAATTAAATTGTGAAATGTGACAATACATGTACAACAAAAAATATCAAGAGACACATTTATATTTTTCACTTTTGGAGATGTTAAAGAAATACCATTTAAATACGATCCCTATACCGCTTAGTGATTAATTTAGATGGTAAATTAATATCAAAAGATCCACCCATAACAAATTGCTAGAGTCATTGCATAGATTTCTTTTATACTGGCCTGATCTACCTATCTTGACAAGTCTTTAATTCATATGTGATGTAAATTAAACTATGTGGGACTATGATATAAACAACACCCATCTCTCACAAAACTTTCTTATTGGCCCATCCTACCATTTGTGACAAAGAAAACAAAAAAAAAAAAAAAAAAAAATCTCATCATTATCATCCTTCACACTCACATGTGGCCACTTGGTCACACCCTAACACAAATTGGGATCAAGTCCACCACTTTTATTTATATTATTAAAAAGGGTTTTTTTTTTTTTTTTTTTTTTTTTTTTTTTTTGTCATTGACAAAAAAATTCAATCATATTCCAACTTAGTCACACTTTTTTGCCCACACGAGGCTCAAAGCCCTCCGCTCTTTTTTGAGGGTGAGGATATTATAACATTGAATTGCATACCCTTTGATCCTCTCATACTTCGATTCTACCCTTCTAAAAGGAGCATCAGCTCTAACAATGCCATCTCTATCTACCAAAACGATTGGAAATGTTTTAAAAAAGGTAGGCATACGATATACAAAAAGTTCACATCCTTCCTTATCTCTAAAGAATATTGCATAAATAATTCAATAGTCATTGTATTAAGTAACTCCATTGTGCAAGTGCTTGTACTAGCCGAATAGTTGGGTTGTTTCCTGTGTATCCAGAAGCTCATGTTTGAACCTTACACCCTCCCTTCTAACCACTAACCCCTAACATTATCATCAAGAAAAAAAAAATTTTAACTTCATTAGTATTCTCTACACAACCGATTCTAAGTCCAATTGTTCCATGATAAAGAAGAATGGTTGTGTCCAGTGAATGCGTAACATTACCGATATAAACATAAAATACTATGAATACATTGTGTTTTCTACACAATCGATTCTAAATTCAGTTGTCTCACGTCCTAATAAAAAGGATGATCGTGTTAAGTAACTGCTTGCTTAACGTCACTGATATAAACATAAACATTATAAATACACGACGAGTATGCGTTCACTCTCAAGTGGTGACCACCTTAGGGCCCTAAAAACTTTAGTGACTTTCATTTATTACAATTAAAATTAGGAGACAAAAAATAAGTTAGGATTAATGATATGCTGAAGATGTGCATAGGAAACAAAATGGTGGGTAGTGTGTCAACCTAAATTAAGCAGTCTTAGAATACAAACACAAGGTGGGTGATGATAAACGACTTGGTCTACTTTGCCCCTCACAAAACGGCATTTACTTACTCCCCTGCAAAACTCCTTTCTCAAAGGAGGTTTGTTTCATACTCAATTTCTCACCCTTCATTTTCATAGAAATTTCAACCAAAGATCCAAAATTATAGGCTTCATTTTTAATTCAGTTTTAGTTAATTGTATCAATCAATTACATATAATCAATTAAAATAAGACTAATAACTACTAGTCATGATTTAAAATTAAAAAAAAAAAAAAAAATTGACCACATCATAAAAATTTAGTATTACCCAACTAACCTTATCGTACCACATAAATTAGATAAATTGAAAGAATAATTCGTAAAATTAGGATCCAATTAAATTTCATTTGATTTCATCAAATCCGAGTCTCTTTCTGTATTTCAATTCTAACCATACAATATCTACATTGAAATTTCTTGGTCACACTTTTTTAGAATCATATGAAAATTCGTGGATTCCCTATTTTGATGGATCTTTTGATTGGTCTACATTAAATCTAAGTAGATAATAATAATAAATAATTAAAAAAAAAGGTGAATTAATTAATATTTATATGTTGTGAAACATAAACAATTATCATTTTTCTGAAAACCATAAAATAAAGGTAAAAAGGCATTAACGTGTCCACATGGCATGAGGAGGTTTCTGTACACTCAACAGTTGGCACTAATATCACCAGCAAAAAGATAATTAAAATCTTAATTAAATGATTACATTCTTTATTAGAGTAAATTAAAGTTAAGGCACAGTTTGGTTCTACCTTTTGGTGGTGTGTTGTGGTGATGACAAGTGTACAGTGAACCCGGTGGATATTGGTTCTGATTTGTTAGTCTTTTGCTTTGTGGTCACAGCGGGTGATTCTAATCAAGTGAGGGTCTTTATTATTTTAATAGATAACTGCTTTGGTCTTCCGGTCCACGTGGTATTCTATTCTGCTTCGTCGTTACAACAAACCCTAGCAATTTTCTTGACTTGCTAGCCACCACTTTTTTGTCCCAAAAATACCCTTCATTTATAATTTTCTAATTAAAAAAAGGTAAGAAAAACCAATTTTACCAACAAAAAAAAAAAAATTAAGAAAAACCAAGTAAATTAAAATAAAAAATAAAACATAAATTATATGTTTGAATGGCACAAAATTAAGTTTCACCATTTATATGGAAAAAAAAAGGAAAGAAAGTAAATATGGCATAAAATTAAGTTTCACCTTCCAAATTAATATTTTTATGTCATAATTCTAATCATCTATATCTTATTCTAATTCGAATTCAAATTCAAATTAACTAGTTTATATATGATAATATAATATACAAATAGAGAGGGTGAGTCTTGGGACAACAATAAAATTATTTCATTATGATTTGAAGTTCACGAGTTTAAAACTGAAAACAAAGTTTTAATATAGAGATAAGGTTGTATACATTTAACCCTGTCAAAATTCAGGAACCTGGATATAGCAAAATTTTCAAATTAAACATATTTAAATTTGATTTACTTTTATATATAATTAATTAAATAGTGAAGGGTATTTTAGTAATAAGAAGTCAAGGGTGAAATAAATATAGAAACGGGCAACGCTGGCATGTTACATGTCTCCCTCTTATTATCTTCATGCATACGATTCAATTAACTTCTTATTTATTGCTTTCTTCATCTCTAAAAAGAAAATTTACTCCAAAAAGTGAAATCCAAATCCAATATTTTTCACATTTTATATATAAATTCATATATTCTGTATATATATTTGTATATATTTCTCTTGGTGGAGGAATGCTTGTCACCTACTCCTTTTGGCTTCCACTCTCTCTATACTTCTCAAGAACTCTCTCTCAAAGAAAGGGAGAGAAGAGAAGTTACACAAAACTCTCTCTCACAAGAACTTAGTGATAGAAACAAAGAAGGAAAGAAAGAAAGTAGAGAGAGAAACACATAGCATTTTCCTGGGTTTTGCTTCTCTCTCTATAATGGAGAAATATAGATGTAAGCTATGTTTGAAGAAGTTTGGAAATGGTAGAGCTTTGGGTGGGCATATGAGATCTCACATGTTGAATCTGTATGTTCCACCAAAAACAGAACGGCAACCCAGTGATCAACTGATTCAACTCAGTGATGAGACCGAGTCAGCTTCTTCTTCTTTTTCGTCATCGTCATCGGAGGAAGAAGAAGAAAATGAAGAGAAAGAGTTGGGTTATGGGTTGAGAGAGAACCCAAAGAAGAGCATTCGCTGGGTAGATCCTCACTTCTCGTATGCAGTTGATGCTGGGTCCGTTGTTCTTCAAGATGGAGAGAGCGAGACCGAGTCATCCAAGAACCCAACTCAGAGACGATCCAAACGAGTCCGAAAATCGGGAATTACAGAGCAGAATCAGTTCCACGACAACAATTCGAGAAACCCAGAAGAGAAAAAGCTGAAATCAGCCAAACTCGGCGCGACTGAGTCATCCTGGGCAGAGCAGGAACCGGTGAGTTCGATCTCGGACACCACCCCTGAAGAAGATGTTGCTTATTGTTTGATGATGCTTTCGAGAGACAAGTGGGACGAGCCCGAAAAAGAAGAATCAGAGGAGAGTGATAAAATTGGTAATGATTCGGAGTTGAAAACGCAGAGCAAAACTCGGATTCGAGGGAAATACAAATGCGAAACATGTGACAAAGTGTTCAAATCTTATCAAGCACTCGGTGGACACAGAGCGAGTCACAAGAAGAACAACACGCTCGAATCACGATCGAAGGTGCAAGCAAGAAATGCAGGTAGCTCAACAATGGCGGGAGAGAAAATACATGAGTGCCCTGTTTGTTACAGAGTGTTCTCATCAGGACAAGCACTTGGTGGGCACAAGAGATCACATGTTGTTACTTTTTCAGCAACATCAAGTACTCCTCCTCATCCTACTACTAACCCTAAATCTGGTGAGAACTTGATAGATCTTAATCTTCCTGCTCCAATTGATGATGATTGTGTTAGTCAAGTAGAATTTTCTGCTGTTTCTGATGCTGAAATTTTCAACCCAATCAAGCACTGAATGCTTTGATTAGAAATGTAAAAGTTTTTCTTTGTTTTTTTTTTTTTCTTTTTTTCTTTTTGTAATTTTTCATATCTATGGATGTGTTTTTTTTGGGCAATTGGGACAAATTGGTTTTTCTTTATTCTCATTCATAAATAATATTATTGTAACTGATTCCCTAAGAATTATGCTTACTGTACCAGCTGACTTGGAACATCTATTAGCAGAGAAATTTATTTTATGCCTTGTTTGGAATACTGAAATGGCATCTTAGTTCAAAATTTAAATTGATTTTTTTCCACTTTAATTTTAAAACGTCAATTCAATGCCCGTAAACACAACATTTCTTTTAATTACAAGTTTAATTTCAATTCTAAAATGCTATTCGGTGCTTTTAAAACGCAACATTAACTTATTTCGGTTATAAGCTCCATAAGTATGTATGCATGTGTGAGTACGGTGAATTTGTCTATTTATCGACTAATACTTTGATAATTTCAAAATCAAAATAATTAAATACTTCGAAAGCTGTGACTCACAATATTATAACGGAATAGTTTTTGTTAAGGTTTCAAAGTTTTTCTAGGCAACTGTTTTTGTAATTCTGTTTTTTTTTTTTGTAAAAATAAAAAAAAAAAAAATTGTATTCTTAGAACTAAGAACCAAAAAAGTATTATTTAATAATATAAAAAAGTAACTTCCATATGTCAGCACTGGGACTGTACAGTAGGTGAAGTTGAAGAAGAAGCTAATTCTTTCTTATCTGCTCTCTGTGGCTAACACCTATATCTCTCTTTTTTCTCTCTCATCTTTTCTCTTCCTCCCCTGTCTCTGTCTGTGTCTGTTCTAAGCTTTACTTACAGATCTGAATGCCCAGCTCAGAGTGAAGAGAGAGAGTGATTTATTAATTAATTAATGACTAAATTATCCTCTGTGGTTGCATTTAATTTTACCAATTAATGTTTTCATTTCCATGGTTGGGAAAATCTGAAAAAGATAAGTGCAAAATCCCTTGTTTTACTGAAGAAATATTGTTTGATTGGTTTGGCATGACCGAGGTCTCCGGCTCATGCAAGCCTCGCACTATAAATTATATGGAAACTTATGTCACATTCATTGAATACCATAATAAATAGTATATGAGACCATCTCTATAGATTATAGATATTATATTCATTTTTTTTTAATATTTTAAAATAGTATTATATCATATTTTAGATAATTAATATTGAAAAATAATAAAGTGTCTTAACTCTCGGATTAATCGGACTATTTTATGATGCTATTATGATTGATAATGTCATTTTTACTCACATAAATATAATTGAAAGTGACTTACTTTTAAACTATGTATTACAATCATTTATATACATTATACATATATATAAATGAATAATGATTTATGGACTAAATTAGGAAGTTATCGAATATAATTTATATGAATGGAATGACGAATCTGTGATATCATGTGATGGGACTCATCACCTCCCTCACATTAATAACAAAATTCAATTCCTAAATCAATATGTATGTAGTAATACTCTGTATTACTAAAAAGAGGAAATTTTTAATTTCAAACCTGTGATCTTCCGGCCCAAGTAACCGCAATGAAACAATTTTATCGCTTGGCTTAAGACAACTCATTAGCCATCAATTATATATATATATATTCTTATCCTGAAAGGACTTTTAAACTTGTCCATTTGGAAAGGAGTGCAATAATTTCCTTAAATAATATTGAGAATAAATTCAAGTAGAAAACTGGTAATTAGAGTAGGGACTTTTTAGGAGAGCTAAGGAAGAGAGAGTTGAGCTAGGCCTAGCATGACAATTCTGTTGTCATTTTACAAGAGCTAGCATAACAGAACGGTGTCACAATGAGAAATGACAGCTAAACCCATCATGTTATGTCCATTAAATATTTATTCAAGTTGGATAGTAGAAGAATATAAAAGAGAGATATTACTTGCTACAATCATAAAAGTGTAAAGATGCAGATTCCACTCTCACTTTTTAACATTTGCTCGAGTTGTTTTAACATTAGATGTTTATCGAGAGAATCATTTAGACAAAAAGAAATCAACAGTACATATGATAATTCTAAGAGATTGGCCTACTGAAAAAATAGTCTAGCTTAGTGTCTCATGAAATATCAAGTTTTAGAATCAATTCTTTATAGGTGCAAACAATTTCTTAGAATTCACGTTCGTGGACATAATTCGAACTTTACCTGTTCTGTATGGGTACGACTTTACACGGGTCCTTTAAATTATTCAGGGCAAAGTTCCGAACACTCCATTTCATTTTTTTATTTTTTTTTTTATTTTCAAACAAACAGTCAAATCCCCTTTCGGGTGGATAGATCATAACATCCTTCTTCTTTTTTCCTTTTTTTTTAATCATTGGTAAAAAACTTACACACACCACACTCACACTGTCACACACCCACTTTGCTCATTTAAAGATTGGAACCCTCACTATCTATTTTGGGAAGTAAATGAGATATCATTGGGCAACAATGCCCTTGGTAGATCATAACATCTGAACTCAATCCTTTCTTGTTATCTCCAAATATCTAATTTGGTAAAATTCAAAAAAAAAAAAAATAACTTTAATTTGAAAACTCACAAAAAAAAAAATCAGTGCCATTTTCTTTATGCTAACATGCCTTCCTAGAGGTCAAAATTATCATACTAATATTCTCTCTGGAACTCCTACTAAGATTCCTACCCCATCCCCCTTTCCACATGAAAAGAAAAGGTTAAAAAAAAAAAGGGTAACAACAACTTATAAGTGCTAGAATATACCGCCCTTTCTTTGATACTTTTCCATTGTCTTTATATACAAATATATACATATACATATTTCCACTGAAAACCCCATTTGGTTATATATATATATATATATATTCATAATAAAAAGTGGAAGCTTTTTTTCTTGGGTGTTCAACAACATCCCATGATGTATCTACCTCTTATCCCACACCCATCCTTTAAATGCTGATCTAATCACCCAAAATAAAAAAATAAAAAAACATTACCAAACTGTAAGAACAGTAGTAATGATAGGACAGGTTGGGTTGGGTTGGCTGGCCTTTATGGTTGGGAGGTGTGGGTGTGGTGTGATGGTCACGAGTCAGTGGGTCGGTCCTTGAATTGTTCCTTATTCAAAAGATTGAAAAAAAGGGAAAAGAAACCAAAGCTAGGGCTAAGTTTTTTTTTTTTTTGTTTGAGAGTGAGTGAGTGACACTTCACTATTCTCATTCTCATTCTCACCACCAAGTGGTGGGGTTTGGAGTCACCCCCATTCTTGGTCTTTTTTTGGAGGTTTTTTTAAGAATAAACTAAACAATCTTTCATTTGCAAACTTATTGCTTCATTTTTTTTCTTTATTATTTATTTTTTATGAAGAATTTACTCATCTATTAGTCAGTTTGGATTCTCTGATGGTTTGTCAATTTTAAATATGTGCAATCACCGACAAATTATACTTATCATTTAAATCGAATATTTTTACAAACGCACTGATTTTACATGTTGGTAACTTTCCGTAAATAAATTTATATTTAAGAAAAAAAAAATTCCACACAAAAAGAATGAGTCAACAATGTGATCTTTTAACTCTTACCCTTTTTTTCCTTCAAATTTCTAACAAACACTACATCATCATCATTATGATCATTGAAGAGAAACCTCACACTATCACCTCTTGGTCTAAAGTTGTGTTCAAATCATTAGTAGTACTTAGTGGGTTTCTAAGAGGTTTTCCAATCTTGTGATATGGGCAATCTCACAATAGTTGTGACTTTGAGTACTTTTGAGAGTCCCACAGCAGATTTGCCATGAACCAAAAATTGCAGTGACTCTCTCACAGAATGTGGCACTTCTATCAACAATTTCTCTACTTCTTCAACTGATTCGTCAAGGTAGATACTAAGTCACATAAAGTGGGAGTGAATTCGAGAGCGAAAGCGTGAGAGCGACAGAATTAAGTCATAAGTAGTGAGAATTTAAGCGGGAGCGCGCATATTGAGAAGAATTGTGTGATTTAGAGTAGACATCATGGTGAGACCCACACTCCACTCAAATTATCAGAATCGGATGTGTCCGAACATTATTTCATGACTCAATGACTCGTTGAATTTTTAGTGAAATTTCAACTAAGGACTACATGGTTCTTAGATTTTATTTCAAGAGCACAAAATTTTATGCTAAAGTCTTGGCAAAATTACCACTTCCTCAAGAAAATTCAAAATCGTGAATAAACTTGCATAAATTGTGGCGTAATTACAATATCTCATAAAGCCTTGACATTATTAGCTTGGTTGAGTTAATGTCTTTGACAAAAAGCTTTGATTCTCCAATGAATGATTCAATAGAAAATAAATTCTTTAAATATGATAAGAGGGAATTCTAAAGAACACTAAAATAAAAATAATTCTTGTTTGGTACAATGATTCCATATTTTGTATGCAATGTGGTCTGTTGAACAGTTAGACTACTAAGGAACATAGTGATTATAAAATGGGCCTAAATCAGCTATAGGGACAATTATCAACCCACTATCTCTCCCAACACCTATTCCAGTCAAGAGTTTCATCAACTTGGCAATTCAAAATTGAACATTACTCTGTGTGTGTGTGTGTGTGTTTTGATAACATTGGGATTGGGTAAATTTAAGAATTACTCATGAATTATTATTATATCTAAGGTCATTAGTAAATTCCTTCAACTTTAAGCTATTCACTAAGGAAAATAATATAATGGACAATTTTGTTATACTAACTATACAATCGACCTGACGAAGATTTAGGAATTGGAATAAACACTTAAAACTTGTTTGGTTTGTAATTCTGAAAACAGTTCTCAAGAATTTAAAAAACCGAAAACAGTTTTCAGAGAACAATAAAAGACAATTCTCTGAAAACAAATCTTTTTATAACTGAGTTTTAAAAAAATAATTTTCAGAAAATTGAATCAAGCAGAGTTTTTTGTGTAATTTTTCATTTTCAGTTTTGTTCTCAGAGTTACAAACCAAACAAGGCCTTAAATTTTATTATTTTTAAAAATTAAAAAAAAAAATTCTTTATTAGACTCTATTTATTGAAATAACTACAAAAACCAATCGGTTTTGATACCAATACTCCTCCACTATTAAACAATTTCAAGCTTATAGTTTGCAAGTGGAAGAATGGCAACATGGGACTTGGCTGAGTTTGGCATGTGAAGAGATGAGGCAAGTGGCATACAATTATCGTGATATTGCTCATCTAACCAGACACTTACCTAACAATGTCAGTGTGAAACAAAAGTAGACATGTAATAAAGCCAAAGTCCTTTCCTCAGTGGTAAGAGTTAGTGAGATCAGTAATTGATGGCATATATATGTTTTTTTGGTAAGTTAATATGTTTGTATCTTTAACTGCTTTTAATAACAGATTGAAACATTCCTATGGATGGAAAGATGTTAGTTGAATCTACAATGAAAATCTCGAGATAAATAGACGTTTAGTAAAGGAAAATATCTTATCGTAAAGTTAGAGATCACGAATTTAAATAAATTTTTTACACGTAAAGGTAAAATTGCGAAAATATGACCCTTTCTAAGCCCTGCTAATGGTCGACTACATATGTTATGGCTATATACAAATACTGTATAAATCTTGAACATCCCTGAGCTCAATCTGATTCTAGTATGATGCTAGCTAGTTAAATCTAACATGTGGTTAGATCTCCTTGACATTTAGTAAAGAAAAAGATCTAACCGCAAAGTTAGAGGTCAGGGACTTGAATAGTTTCTCTACGCCCAAAGGTAAGATTGCATAAATCTGACACTTTCTTAACCCTGCTAATATTCAACTATAGATGTTATGCCCAAATACAAGCACTATATAAATCGTGAACGCACCCAAGCTCGATCTGATTCTAGTAAGTAGGGCTTGATGAATCCAAAACTTTATTAATTCACAAATCACCCATTAGTGTATTGCATGGGGAAAAAATGTGTAATGGAAGGTTGGGTCATTGAAAGCCAGTCATATAAAGAAATTTAAAAGAATAAGAACAGTTAATTGTATTTAGTGAATGGATTGGTGTAAAATCAAGCAAATCATGATGTTTCTATTTTAGCCACTAACAATGTCTACCATGAAGTGAAAGCCAAATGGCTTCACATGCATTTAATGCCACCACATAAAGCCACTAGTAATAACCTAATAAAAATGTTCATCACAACCTAACCACCATTAACAAAGAAACATAATCTTGATTTGCAATGCATGAAGATTCGATTTTCTAGTAACCTAATCTTTGAGTAACTCCAAAACCCTCCAACAAAAAGAAAAGAAGTAGCTTAGAAACCCTAAATTAGATAGGTGACACAAACACATAAGACACTATAGCTAAAAAAAAAAAAAAGGACGCTCGAATTCTTTAATTTCCCTATTTTCCTCCATTTTCTCGGCAACCAAACAAGGATAAGTAACTCCTCACTCAATTTCAGCATTGAAGACAGCTTATCCCATAACCTTTTGCTTTTGGGTTGCGTTCATCCACACTATATGTTTCCTTTTTGTTCCTTCTCTTTAAGCTCTCTTTGAATTTTTATTTTATTGTTAGTACTATTCTTTTCATGCACCATATATATATATATAGAGAGAGAGAGAGAGAGAGAGAGAGAGAGAGATTACCTTTGTTTCACGCTACAAACACCATGATTCCATGCCCTTCCTGGTAAGTTAAACACTCAATAGCCTCACACTACCAAGTCCTCTGCGTGCTTCACATGTGATGTGTCAAAGTAACAAACCATTGGAGATGCTTTGGGCTTCACTTGTCTTCTTTTTCTTTTAGCCCCACCAAATATCCATGAAACCAAAACAAAGTTGTAGCAATTTATTTTATTCGTGAAGGTATCAGCTTAAGCCAAATGTAAAGTATTTAGATAGTTGTATTAAAGGAAAATTTATTATAACAGTTTCAGTATCTCATCAATCAGTAGTAGCTGATACGTAAATAAATGTGTCAGTGTTAGTTTTATTTAGCTATTTTTTATTTGTATGTGATTGATCGAGACCAATAATTTATCATATAAAAAATATGAGATGTGGATTACAGCAATGCTATGAAACGGAATGTAGCTCAATTTTTTGAAAACAAAAGAGACTTATTCTCTTAATAAGCATGAAAACACTTCAAAGTTTAAAACTATCACGTTATACAAATAATAATATTAATCGCTTAAGTCAAGAGAAATGCTAAGTAACCATTTGCCAAATTAACACACCTATTTTATGTTGTTGAGACTCAAATAAATAAAATACTACTAAATTATAGCTTTTGGTGGTGAATGACATTTGACTTCTTTAATAAAATACCATGGTTCTTCTTTAAAAAAAACGGTATATATGATTTTTGTTTTAAAGGAAATATTTTAATAATATTAATTGCAGAATTTCAAGTGTGGGGAGAAAAAACTCTCACTGACCACGTCAACACACGCATTTTTTTACAATATTTCCTTGAGGTCGCCCGACTCTAAAAGCCCAACGAAGTAGACCCAAAGATATGGAAGGGTTTAATCTTTCGGCCCAGTTGGTAAGATGGACTAATTCCATATCTTCAGCCTGATCCAAAGATCGCCATCTAGAAGGTTCATCTGTTTGAGTTCATCAATCACGCAAATTGCAATTATAGGAGTTTTAAAAACTAGTATAAATAGAAGTTTAGACCTTCAATAAAAGGTTGAAACTTCAATCTCGGTTATTACTTTCTTTGAGTGCATTGTTCCTATTCTTTGACTTTTCAAAGTTTGACAAATTTTTGCACCTACAAAGTGTTTTATTGTTTGTAAAAAGACAAATATTTTAGCAATTTCATTGAGTATAAAAATTTATCAACATGCAAAACCTGAAAATGATTTTTTTTTTTTTTTTTTTTTTTTTTTATCTTTTAAGTATACAGTATAATCATATGCCTATACATTTTTCTATTATCTGAATAAATAAAAGCGCAAACATGGTGCGTTTCATGCATCCAAAATTATATATACTCACTTACCTATATATAATCTTTTAAGTCACTCAAGATTTTGTTAAATATATATATATAACACCAAGTTGTAAGATTTTTAAAATTTTAGAAATGAAAAGATGACATTTATTTTATTTAACTTTTCAAAGTGGACATTTAAGTTGGGACACGCTAAAAGGGAAAAATGGACTACTTATAAGGGATAGGAGTAGTATAAAAGAAAAAAATGGACTACTTATAAGGGATGGAAGGAGTAGTACATAAAACCCGAGGGCGAATCAGAACAACTTCTCTAGATAAAGTTACCGGAAATCACTAATACGAAACACACAAACACTTTTGAATAAAACTACGTACATCTAACCATTCCAAAATAAAAGACTGGTACACTAGGTTTGCCGCTTTATATTTATACAACACACGCATGAGATGATTAAATTATTTCAAAAGCGAACCCTGAGCTAAAAATAAAAATAAGCTATTATTTCAGGGAATTCTTAGCCTGTTATACTGACATGTCAGATTAAATGTTTCTTAAGAGCCTAACATCACACCAAATTGATGATCCTACCAATATGAACTATCTATTCAACTAACGAATTGACAATAGGTTTTTCTGTACAAGCTCTTGAATGTAGAGTCTCTTCTGCCCATTTTGAGCAACCAAAACCCAAAAACCACGTGCATTGTGTGAGTTGTACCTTCATGTTTAATTACCAAGCCACAAAAACGAGTTGGATCGTGAGATATTTTGTTCCTTAGTCATTAGGAGATATATTGTATATAACCCGGGCCCAAGTTTCCAAGAGCTCACTGGGTGGAGTCACCAGAGAGACTTAGAGGTAATCCACAATAGCCAAAAAAATACACACACACATATATACATATATGCACACTAACCACACCAAAGTGTGCACGTACACAATTAATCTTTGTAACCTTGCCTCAAGCAAATCATCTACGCAAAAGAGCATAGCAGAAGGAAAAAGTGATACAATTGTACTTCAATGTCACACTCTACAATTATCACAAAAAGTAATCTTGCACTCTACATTTCACTTTTTTTTGTGAACTCGTTTGTTTTCAAGATTAGTCTCCACTTACTCCTTATCAAGTCATCCAAAATTTCGAACCTTCACGGTCTGCTGCAGAACCTTGGGTTGCTAGCTTTTGAATTCGTGAGGAGAATTCCTCAGCCTGAAGATTTAAGGGAGGTAGGTCAGTGCTCGGGCAATGGAAAAGGAAATATAACTTTCAGAAATACAGAGAAGATGATTTAATAAGCAGTTCAGAAAATGAATAAAACTAATTAACCATGATATGCTACAAACAGATATTAGATGACGTGAACACTGAACACGGGTGCTTGAAAAGAAATCTGAAAAACATAAGGCAAAAGTGCATAAAGAAGAAGGGAAAAAAAAGGAACATGGACTTATCTGCAAGAACAATAACTACAAGCAAATTCTTTTATTTATCAAATATGTTGCAGAAAAAAAATATATATATATATATATATGAGTTACCAGTAAATGTGAATGACAATTATATTCTGGACAAAGTGCGAGATAATTAACAGAGAACATTCTTTTTTTCTTTTTGGGTTTCGGGGAAAAAAAAATTACAGAACAAATTGGAAATTTTACATTTTACAACATACAGCATAGATATTTTAGGAATGCTAAAAAATTATAGAAATTTTCACAACATTTGAAAACTGACAACACTGTAAAACATATTTAACATCTCAACTCCCCTACAGAGAGAAGTAATATTAGAGGAAAATTAAGCAGCCGTCACACTAACTAAACTAGCAAGTGCAGCAAACGGGTCTCACGTATGAAGGAATGATGAAGAATGATTATAAAAGGTACCTTCTCATCAATCCACATCAGGGAACTTAGCTGATTGTTCAGAATCCGAACAACAAAATCTAATGGAGTCATCCCATCAATCATGTCGAGTTCTCCACCCTAAGTGAAGCAAAATAGTTAAACTATTATCTGTTAAAATATCAGGGAAAATGGTAGGATGACTAAACTGAAGGTTTGTACCTGGTTGGTATTAAGAGTCTCAATAATAGACTTGATCTGTTCTGCCATCTGTTCCAATTCTCTCTCTGTGAGTTCAGCTTGATCATACCTGAAATTACATAAAGAATAGAAATATAAGTATTCCTCATAAATGCTCTATATATGTGGTTATTTATTTATAGATATTGGCCATTTGACCACCATTTTTATTTTAGAAAAAAATTTCCCTAGTCATTATGAGGTTAAATAAATGGTGGCAAAATGATGCATCACCAAACTACTTCATAATGCTAGTACTCAAACTAATAGGCTCTAATAAAATCATTATGACTCGTGAGTATGAATCTGATAAAACTAAGTAGATCTTCAATAAAAACAGCAAGTTGATATTCTGCTATTAAGCTTGCATGATGGGCCTCACTAAGTACAAGACAGAAGTTTAATAGACCAGGAAAGTCCCAATGGCTATTAGAATATGAGCCGCCTCATGGACGGATAGCCCATCAAAAAGGAATGGGCTCTAGGAGCAACATAAAAAGCATATGGTGTTGCAAAAACAAATGTTTTGACCATTGCAAAAAGAGCATCCACATTCACTAATGGATGTAACACGAACCTTTTTTTTTTTTTAAACACTGGTTGGAAAGGGTTATCAAGCTTGTATCCATTGTTGAACACAATCCTGAGGGTAAAACAGCTGCAACTGCATTGTATAGTTTTCGGGCTTAAAGGAGAGTACTTGTTTCTAGTTTCTAGTATTGAATCAAGATGATACAAGAAACAAAGTTGAAACAAGAAAATCAATCTGCTAGATACATTTAATTGTATACAGAGATGAGGAGCTGGTGATTGTGTTAGTATTAGTGATGAATGAAGATTTTGAAGAACCCTCTCTAAGAAAATTTGGTGCACGGAGGGCATACAAGAGGAAGCAAAGCAAGAACTAGTAGCAATACCATGCCTTTTGAATAGAAAAACAGGAACTAATAGCAATCAAAAAGGTTAATACATGGAGAGCAGAATACTAATATTGATAATCTTAGGTTGCATTACAAACAAAACACAAGATGTATTATACAAAGATCCAATGATAAAAAGACGGAAATAAATTTACTCGAACCGTTCTGGGTGACAATTATAAAAAATTGCCGATCTCAAACTGTCAACCTAATTTAGGAGATGTATCTCACTAGCTCATCCCCTCTTTTGCATCCCCAGCCAACCAACCAATCCATGTATGATCGACAAACCTGTAACCAAGTGATGCAGTGTGCAAACTATGAATTCGACAGCCTTTAGATGAGGTATGATTGGTCCTACACAGACAAACTAGACAGCCTCACATTCCCAAATAGTCAAACACCCATATAACTGCAAGTATCCATGTTTTCAAAAGCACTAGACATTGTGGTGCCTTCTTTTCAAATGCATCCTCAGCCAACCAACTAATCCATGTATGATCAACGAACATGTAACCTAGTGATGCAGTGCACAAACTATGAATCTTGACAGCTTTAGATGACGTATGATTGGTCATACACATACATACTAGACAGCCCTCACATCCCCAAACAGTCAAACGCCTATATAACTGCAAGTATCCTCATTTTCAAATGAACAAGACATCAGGGTACGTATACATGCAATAGTGTAGACCAAATACCATCAGACAAAGACAGGAAGCGTGTTATAAACCGATATTAAAAAATTAACTAAATATAAATAAGGCTATATTTCTTTTATAAGAATACATATGTAGATGTATATGAATGTTCCTATATATTCTCCAAAAAAGAAAAAAGTGAAATTACAAGTAAAATAATTATCAAGAATCTGTCATTAAAATAAGTTCATTTCCAAAAATAACATAAATCATTAGAGATTATTAATTTATGAATTATTAATTAATTATGAGAAAGTAAACTGCAATCCGGTAAACTGTCAGATTAACAGGTTCATTACCAAAGACTGCAGGAATAGGATTTATAGATTCCGTATGAATTAACTTGTATCAATAAATCCCCACAATTCCGGCTGGCACAAATTTTCCCTCAATAATTTCTATATAATCCGGAAACTTAAAGCATCTCACTCAAATCCATCTTAAGTGAAACAAAATCAATAAACTGTTTCCATTGCATACCGTATGAATTGACTAGACACTTATTTTTTCCCTAGTTAATTGACTAAACCACTTTTGGATGATACCAGAGTAAGGGGAAACTAGAATCGGCATTCTTTTTTTTTTCTTTTTCTTTTTCTGATAAGTAAAATAAATCGGCATTCATTAAGATAATTTGGAAATAGATAGCATCGTGTGCTTGGCCAGAGAGCATGGCCCTAGATATATTTGACCAGAATGTCAAAACAAGATTTATTTAATTGACCCAAATAGTTGGGAGAAGAACTAATTGAGTTGAATACTCACATCGCATCTCTTGTGGATGCAGCTTCGTCATCAAGAAGCACTCCGCGCTCATCTTTGTAGATACGCTCAGCTTCTTCCTCCATACTCTGCAAGGCTTTATCAACCTAACAATAGAATCTAATTAAAAATGTATATCACTCACAAATAAGAATTGATGACAACTATAGTGAAGGTAGCCTCCCGTCAGCCTTAATCTAGATTTAAATATTTTCAAATCATTTGAAATGCATAACTATTCAGTATATGAAAACACGAATCCAGATTTGAGACATGTTATTCTATCTTCTCTCAACGTTTTAATAGGTGAGTAGCATTAGATTATGACATTTAGTTATTTTATCAAAGTAATTAGGTCACTATTGAGGATATCTTATTTCATAATTTCATTCACAAACAAGTAAAAAAAATTTGGTAATTTGTATTAAAAATTCAAATGATAAATTCATAAGAGTTTATTCTATTAAAATATTATGTGAGCTTAATTTGTTAATTTAGAAAGAAAAAAGTGGACTTGGCCAAGAGCTAAACAAATATGTATGGTTTTGTGACCTGAGTGAGCGGCAGCAATATACCAAGCCGCAAGGTATATGTGTTTCAATCAAACATTTGAGGCTTATAAACCCAAAACCTATTATAAATACAAACAAGTCCTCTTTAGCTCCTTGAAATTACACCAGCTGCTTGAAACCTGAATATGCTCTTTCTGCATTGTTGCCCTACTCCCGGTTGTGGATGAGCTTCCGAAGTTTTCCATATTGAAAGACCCACAAAGACCATTATTTCAATGAATCCGTACAAGTTTATATAGCAGGTCACTAGAGCAGAAATATGCTACTCAAGTTTACGAAATGTTCATTAAACGCTTTCAAAGGAAAAAAACTTTAAGTATGGCAGGATAAAATACTTGGATGGATGGAGTGGCTATAAACATGGATAAAATTTAAAAGTGAACATACTCGAGAAAACTAAGGACTAACTTCAATGGGTGATATGATGAGGGCCATGAGGCAACAACAGTTCGACATTTTTTTAACATCTCTACAACAGGCCTATTACAGATTTATCACACAAAGAACTGTGACGGTAGGGCAAAAATGACAGTTTTATCTTTCGATACAATTAAACTGGACATAGTTAGAAGAAAATTACTTTTAAAATTATTTGGCTACCAAGATTCCTGCAACAGATACAGAACGATAACAAGCAAAGCTTCTTATAATACAAAATATTATGAGAAGAATTTTACAGTCAAGAACATACGTGAAAGTTTTTATTAATATACCTCCTGTTGATGAGTCTCAATTAACTCCAGTTGTCGCTCCAAGGAAGCTTGTGTCTCCACCACTTTAGACACTTCTGTCTGAATTTACAGTTAAACATGCAACATTAGTGTGATGTGTAAGAGAAAAGAGGCGCGGCGGGGGGGGGGGGGGGGGGGGTGGGGTGTGGGTTGTTGTTCGAATACCGATTCACCATTCCAATTTGTAACACATACAGAAAGCTAAGCACGATAAGGCATCAATATAAGGATACATCAGATGTCTGGTACTTTTCTCCTAACTACAGCTTTGTGGCAAGAGAATTCAAGCTTTCATTTGATGTATCAAAAATAAGGCATACGGTAATCTTACAGTAAATCGTAAGGATATCACATATGTATAAAAAATAAAAAACCTACTATATGAGAATGACAAGAATTTGGTCATACCAAAATACACAAGAAAAGGCCATGAAAGCATCTAGAATAATATTTAATGGTTTGCATTTGACAAAGTTAACCACATCTTTGATGTATCGATCCAATATACCAAAATTTCCTCAAAGAAATAATAAATCACCTCGAGCCTAAGAAGAATATCACGATTCTGCAAGATCCTCCTGTCCCACTCAGCTATTGCATTCGCCTGCTTTCGAAATTTCCCAGTGCGCTCTTGTAGCTCAGAGTTCCACTCTTTGATGATCTTTAGATAACAATAGAATAAATATTTAAGAATATAAAGGATTACCAAAAGTCGGGGAAATAAAAAGATGAAAGAAAATAAAAATATTGGATTCAAGGGTACAATTAGACAACTATTGTTCCATGAAAGATAGCTTAGTTAAAAAAGAGACAAACAACTACCATTGACTGCCTTATGCAAAGTGACTTGATCCACAAATTGAAAGAAGTGGACACAACTATATGAAGAGAAATTGAACACATATACTACCTCCTCAACGGTTTTCCCAGTGATTTCAGACGGTAATTTTGGAGCCGGGGATACACCCGTGCTGACAGTTGAAGTTGTCCTACAGCACAAGCAGAACACAACAGGATAAGCTAGATTCCATGTCCAACATTGTTACTAACATTACTTAAATGAAGAAAAAAAATTGACTGAAGACACCCATAAACCAAAAGAGGAAAATATGTTATCAAGCATTTTCAAGGAATGAAACACTGATAAGACAAAATGAGAAGGAAAAAAAATCGAAATGGAGGGCATTGTTTGGTCAATATCATTCTCCAACAAGCCCTCTCTTAAGTGCTATCCAGGCAAGTTTAGGACCTTAGGTAGGTCTATACTTAAAACCTTTTGAGAAGTAGTTCTCTTTATCATTCTACTAAAATCAAATTTGAAAGAAGGATCATTTGGAAAACTAAAGAATCATTGCCAGAATTTTTTTTTTTTTCTTTTAGTAAAAAAGGAAAAATTTCAAAAAGAAAAAAAAATAAAAAAATTTATACAAACCCGCTACTGGAAGCAACAATAAGGGATGAAGTTGTCTGAGTAGCAGTACTGGTACTAGAAGAACTTGCAGCTGCAGAAGTAGATGCAGGTACACCTGCAGAAAAAATTTGCATGATCACAGAACTTCAGACAGGAAGCAGAGCTAACAAATCTAGCCTCCTGGGCAAAATTAAGAAATGAAGTGGTTATTAGAAAAGGATAACACAATCTGAGATCCTACCAACCAAGGACACTTACAAAAATAAACCAAGTTGCAGATGCATAAGCAATAGCGCATGAGACATCACAGAATGGGCACAAAATGTTTAGATAATTTGACAAAGACCTATTATCTCAAAGAATGTGAAAAGCTGAATCGCATGCCCAAAAAAAAACTTTTTAAGCGTAATATGTGGAAGCGCAAAGAATTATTTTTCCTTTTCACCGCTAAGGTATTATTGATAATGCTAGAGAGTGAGATATCCATGTTCATGCTTTGTAGACAATTTAAAAATGCGAACCCCTAAAAGGAGACACCAAATTTTCTACAAAAACCAAGAAAGTTTATAGAGGAAGTGTTAGCCTTCCTTGTGATTGTAGTCACCATACTAGGTAACTTCCGAAAGCAATCTCTTAACTTCTTGAATGAGTTCTCAACTCTTTTAAAAGAGCACACGTCGCTCTTCCCCTAAGAAAAGTGTGTTAGACAATTGAATACGAAAAGGGCATTAATTCATTACATTTAACTGAAATGTTTCAATTAAATCTATAAACAAGGACAGGGCATCATCTCAAAGTCTCAAACTGAAAGAGAAGTCTCAAACTGAAAGAGATCCCATATTCAGATGTCATCAAATTTTATTGCTATTAAGCACTTCACGCCATTCTTATAGAAAATTGAACTGCACAAAACCAAAACCAGGCAGACAACTCAATGCAGAGCTATCAGGGTATATCAATAATGGGGAACACATTTTTAAATCTTACCATGAGAAAAGCCAAAACGAGTACAAAAACCATCCTAGGCTCTCCTTAGAAAAGAATCCAGCTGTCTATGGGTGCTAATATCACGATAGTCCATGTGTACCCCAAGCAACACAATGTTACTATCTCTCATGATTCACAGGTCATGACAAATACCCATATAGGGATATGGGACACCCAGGACAGCAAGTCCACAAATTCCTCCAATAGCATGAGTTTCTAAAAATTCAACTTTCTTGCTAATAACAAAAAGTCGTTTGAATCTTACCAGTCATCACTATAGGGTACATTTAATGTATTTATGTACCTTTTCCTATTTCTATCAGTCTGCTATATTTTCGTCTTCCATATAGTTTAGTTTCACCCAAGAAAACAAATAAAAGAAAAACGTATGCACCACCATTTCTGTGCATAAAATGGTGTAGAACCTTTACAGCCCATATTGAGCTATGTCGTTTCTCATCAGAAAGATTGGCTTGTCATCTTCACTGTTGAAACCACTTACTCATGGTGAGAGTCATCTTCAAACATGAAACATAACTTATTTCTTGGTTTATTTTGTAGTTCATTCAAAAAATACTTATGACTTGCAACATTGAAGCAGAGGAACAAAATCATGAAGAATAAATTAACACAAACAAGGTTATCAGAGATATATCACCTTGCAGTCACATAGATACAGCAATTGTATAGAAGAACTGAATATTTCAAACTTGGAAGGATAATCAAACTCACCAAAAAGAGACCCGGCAGCAGCTGTTTGCGATGATGAGGTTGGCGTAGAAGTCTTCGTCGATAGTGAAAAACTTGGAATTGAACTGGTAGTGCCCGAGGAAGTAGGTGTGCTGGTGGTTCCGAAACCGGTAAAGGCAATAGTAGGGGCAGATGAAGCAGCTGCACTACTCGCTGCAGCCACTGAAGCCGTAGTTGAGGATGAAGAACTCGCACCAAAAGCGGGAAATGCTACTGCCGGCCCAATTGAGGAAGGGATTGTTGTGGCTGCTGGAGTCGAAGCACTGGTGGTGGTCGTGACAGTAGAAAACAATGACGAAGAAGCAGTTCCAAAACCTATCGAAGGAGGCTTTGCGGCAGGCGTAATAGATAGAGTGGCCGCTGAAGCAGCAGTAGAAGCTGCATTTCCAAACCCAATAGAAGATTGAAGACCAGAAGAGGATGGAGTTCCGAATGAAAAGCTTGATGAGCTGGAAGACGACGACGTCACAGAAGGTGTTGAAGATGAAACACTAGCAGATGCAGAACTTCCTGTCCCCTTCGAAAAAGGCGAACCAGCAGGAAACGAAAAGGCAGGTGCCGCAGAAAAAGGGGAAGCTAAATTCGAACTTGAAGTAGATGAAGAAGATGAAAACAAAGAAGGCGCGGTTGAAGCCGAAGATGATGAAGCAGATCCGAACGGTGTAGATGAAAAGGCTGAAGTAGGTGCAGCCGAACTTGAAGAAATCCCAAATGCCGTAGGGGCACCAGTAGCAAACGAACTCGAAGAAGACCCAAACAAGTTTGAGGCACCAGACGAACCCGAATTGGAAGAAGAAGAAGGTCCAAATAAAGTTGACGTACCAGTAGAAACCGTACCAAACTGTGAAGATCCAAACAAAGTAGGGGTTGTAGACGAAGTAGATCCAAACATATTTGAACCCGCAGAAGCCGACGATCCAAAAAGCGTAGAAGCCGTAAACGGAGACGAAGATGCAGTGGCCGAAGGCGCTCCAAACAGCGACGAACCAGGACTCGCGGCAGTCGATGCAGAAGAACTGAACCCGAACGAAGTCGATGCAGCTCCGAAACCGAATGTAGAAGCCGGAGATGGAGCGGAGATAGGGTTAGGGTTTGCGGATAGAGAAGACGAAGAAGATGAAGCGGAATTGAAAGGGAAGGAGAAAGGCGAGGGAGAAGAGGGCTGAGATCCGCCAAAGAGGGACAAAGGTGCGGCAGAGGATGATGAACTAGGGTTAGGGTTTGCATTTCCGAATGAGAATGGCGATGGAGATGATGACGCCGACGACGATGCTGATAAAGGGTTTGAGAATGAAAATGGTACAGATTGTGAGGATGAAGATAATGCAGAGAAGAAAGGGGATGAGGACGATGATGATGAAGAAGACGATGATGGATTGTTAGAAAATGAGAATCCTGCCATTTTTGCGTCTCTCTCTCTACTTTCCCTCTCTATATTGCTCTATGTGTAAACTGTATTTACAGGGTTATGAATTTTGGGGGGTTTTGGGAGGTTCTGGTATATGAGTAGATTATACGAGGGTTTTGGTTGTTCGCCCAAAAATCAAACTGGGCCGGATAAACCAACCGGCTGGTTGAACCGGTATTTCCTTTGGCGGTTCAGCAAATCAATTGACATTTTAATTTGAATCGTCACTTTGGTTATCCCGCCAAAAATTTGGTAGTGGAATTCAATTATACAGCATATCAAGTGGATTATAAATTTTTTACTTAATTTAATTAAATCAAACTATTATTTTATGTTAAGGTACTTTGAACTAATTTTTTTAGTGAAATTATTTTAACATGGACCACTGACAATATAATTTGTTTATCATTATGTATTTTTTATGCTCAAAATGTACGACTTCAAATACGAGTTCATTACAATTATAACCAGCTCACGAGTCACGATAGTCATATTCAATTTTGAAATATTTATGAAAGCATTTGAAATCCATAACTATTCAATTTAAAAAGCGAACTTATTATTTAATATAAATCTAAAAATTAATGCAAACACAAATCCAATTTTGAGGCATATTATTCCACATTTTCTCTCAACATTTTATTTGGTGAGTAGTGTTAGATTATTACTTAGTTATTTTTATCACGGCAAGATTGTTATGCATCATACTCGTCATTGTTCTTCTATCTATCTCGTATAAATGGAACTCGTCATCTTTTCTCACTTTTTTTTTATAATGATATGGTCCTTGTTCATATTTCATTCACAATACAGTAGTTAATGAAAAAAATTTTAATTCAAAACTAAAATATTACACGAGTATTATCTCAGTCATGTACGATATTCAAACATAAAAAAAATGTCCAAACAGCTAAAGACTTCGTCAGGTTTTATTGCCTTTGAGATGGATTCATAAAGTGAACACATTGGTCGGGGGCAATTAAAGATGTGCCTATAAAAGATACGAAACTCAAGCTAAATAAAGAAATTAGTTGGTTTTAACATTTTTGCGTACGATATCAATGGAGAAAATAAACCCCCATCAGTATAATTAATTATTAATTAGCTAATATTCACATAATCAAATAGATAAAAAGTTATTAATTAATGTTCTATAAATACAATTAATTATGATTCAATAATGAAACATGTGAGCTAGGTTGTTGATGCCCAAACAGACCATATATAGCTGTTTCAGTTCTCATTGTGTTGAACCAAAGTGAGATTGTAATCCATAAAGGGATGGATTAAACACTTCAACCACTTGCTAACAACTATTACCAAATGCACAATTGCTAACTAGTGGCCCAAAAGCCATGAAAGCCCAATGGAAAGTTCAAATGCTTGGGAACTTCAAGTCTTGCAACAACTGCATCTGCTTCTCCAATCCTCATGGGATCCAATACAACAAGATAGCATCTTTGTATTGAAACTGCATACTGCAAATATCACAAATAATATCATCATCATGTGTAAGAACATTTTATTTTATATATATATATATATATATATATATATATATATATGTATGTATGTATGTATGTATATGTCTGTACGTGTTTGAAGTACTTGTGTCAGACGCATAATACTCGAACATGAATGTTTAGTTGTGTGTTCATGCCCTTCTTGTATACATGCTCGAATCCATGTAACAAAATAGGTGTGTCAGTGTGTATATATAAATTGAATGCTCACCTCTACCACTAGAAGGTACCCATCATCTTCTCTGCCACTTTTGGGGATGAAAATGGGCTCGCCAATGAATCGGCGGCGACCAGCAGACCATTTGTGAATGGACTGGTTCGAGGTGTTTAGTTTGACCACAGTGTCGAATGGAAAATGTGGCAATGCTTGGCGGGAACCAGAAGAAGATGCAGCATATATGTGTGTGTTTCTACTGCCTGAAAAATCTTGATTGATTGTAGGAAAATCTGATGATTTATTCCATTGATTTAAAGGTTTCACCAAGCATTCTTGGCAGTTTCCTTTAGCATCTAAGTTGATTGACACCTGCATTGCATTGTAAATCAATGGTTCAGCAAATGAAATTTATATACAAATTACAGGGCAAAAAAAGAACATGTTAGGGGCATGCTTGGTTTGTAACTCAGTAAACAATTTTCAATAATTTAAAAAATATAAAACAATTTTCTGAGAACAATAAAAAATATTTCTCTGAAAACTGGTCTTTTTATAACTTGAGTTTTCATAAAACTAAACCAAACAGAGTTTTTTTATACAGATTTTTATTTTCAGTATTGTTCTTAAAGTTACAAACGAAGGAGGCCCTAGGTTTTGGTAATTCGAACTGAAAATTATAAAATTGTATAAAAACTTTGTTTGGTTCAATTTTTTGAAAACCATTTCCTTTAAGCTCAGTTATAAAAATGTGTTATTTTTAAAAAATTGTCTTTTATAGTTATCTGAAAATAGTTTTATGGGTTATTGAAAACTGTTTTTTATAGTTTTTAAAAAATAATTTTATATTTTGTGAGTTATTGAAAATTATTTTCAGAATTACAAACCAAACAAATCATCACTATTCGGTCAATAATATATTATTATTTTTTTTATTATCAAGAGAAATGATGATTTTTTCATTATCAGGTAACACGTAGTAATTACCTCTAAAAAAAATAAAAATAAAAAAATAAATAATATGTGTGGGGATTAAATTTGATTTATGCTTCAATTATAATTTAAACGCATCCATGTCTATCCATTCATTTTCTTTTTTGTTTGTTTTTGTGTGTGTGAGTGAGAGAGAGAACCTGAACAAGGTGAGGCAGTAACTTGTCTTCTCCTTCTTTTAAGTTCATAGTGGAAGGGTCTAGTTTACCACTTTGCCAATTATACCCTGTCCAAAAAACAACATTATATAGTTGGTTCCTGCATCATCGAATTAGGTATGTTCACCAAATATGTAGAGCTAGCCTTGTTATAAATTTATAAGACAACTTGGCAAACCCTTTAACAGAGGGCACTATTGGTAGGAAAGTTACCAATTAATTTAATACTTTCCCATCTTATATGTATGTCATATGTGCTAATATATATATATATATATAAACTATTGGTTTTCTTGTGTTTTTTACTAAATCCAGGCCTAGGCTGAACTCCCAAAGAATAAACCCCTTGTAAGTTATAATACAATGGGCTTACTTGAAAACCTTTGTGCTTACCTTGTCATTGCTTAGTTGGTGAGTCAAAACATTTCAAACTAGACAGCACTAAAGAATTAAAGTTGAAAATTTTTTTAATTTGGAAAACTACTTACCGAACACTTTTTGGAAATTGAACCACTGGTAAGAGCAACCACTGGCTTGGATTTGGATATTGAAATTACCATTCTCATCCCTCTCCTCAAAAGCGTTAGCAACATGTAATACCCACATTTGTGAAGGAGCTTCGATAGCTACTCTCCAATCTCTTGATGGCTCTTGGGTTGATCCATTAAGAGTTCGAGGGAGCAAATAAATTGGAGAAGTGGACTTGCTAGGGTTTACCGACAATGCTGATATCATTGGAGATAATCCACATACTGCTGCCATTGATCCTGCATTTTTAATCCAAGTTATATTTTGTCTTTTTTAGTCCAATAATTAAAAGGGTTATATATATATATATATATATATATATATAGAAATATGATGGGCAAAGTACAGAAAACCTTCATTGACTTGTAGCATTTTTCAGTAAACCTCTTGTTTATTTTTTTTTTATCAAAGAATCACCTCAGCTTATAACATTTTTTACCAAAAAATTCTCCTCAATTATCTGAAGGGGATAAAAGAGTTGATATTTGGGCCAAAATACCATTTTATTTAAATCCTAATTCTCCTGCACTTCAAAATTTCATATCTCACAAACTGTATATTTAAAAATTGTAAATAACATATGCACGGAAAGCTTATGAAATAAGGATTCCATAAATATAATATTTGTACAACAAACCTTTATAACCAAAGAGAAGGAGGCAATCTAAAAATCTACTCCAACAATCTTATTTTATTTACTGGAAATATTTGAAAGAAAATTTTTAGAATTATTCATTTACATATAGAGCCAAATATATAAAAAAATTTAGCCCCAACAGATCAATTTCATGAGATATCATATTTTGCGTCAAAGTATTTTCATTCTTTTATAAACTCGCCATTTAAAAAATTTAAAAATAAATATTCGGTCTCTATTGTAACTAATTTTTTTTATATGTTATGCTCCATATAAAAATTAATAATTTTGAATATTTTTTTTAAATAACCCGAGTATTTTATAAAAAATAAAATAAAATAAGACAGTTGCAGTAGATTTTTATATTATCTATTTCACTTTGGTTATGAAGTTTTGTTAAACAAATCTTATAATTATGAAATCCTTGTTTTATAAGCTTTTTGTGCATATAGTATTTATAATTTTTGAATGTACGGTTTGTAAGATATGAATTTTTAAAGTTCAAAAAAATTAAAATTTAAATAAAAGGACATTTTGGTCCAAATTTTAAATTTTTTACCCCCCTCTTAGATAGTTGAGGGGGTTCTTTTGTAAAAAATTAAAAAAGAGAGATTTATTGAAAATGGTTACAAGTCGAGAGAGGTTCTTTGATAAAAAATTAGACAAAAAAGTTTACTGAAAAAGAGTACAAGTCCAAGAGGAGTTTTTTTGTACTTTGCCAGAAATATGATATAGAGTAGGCCAGTCAAATGTATCGAACTCATATAGAGTAAGGTCTGTAACGAACTCATATAAAGTAAGGTCGGTTAGACGTATCGAACTCATAAATGCACTCCGATTTTAAAATGTTGAATGAGTTGTGAATGGAGGTCACATAAATGCAGTCTGATTTTAGAAAGTCACATGAGTTGTAATGCTGATGTGATTATTTTTTTATTATAACGTGACACATCCTTTACTCACGTAATTGCATTTAGATTCGTTGACTTTTGGATGTAGTATCACAACTCATGTATGAATTGTGATCCAAGGTTTAAAAGTCCTACTCATTTAATTACATTTATGTGAGTGTGAGGTAATATAATCAAATATAATAATATATACGGAGTATTAAAATTAGATCTTTTACTACTTTGGTGAAATATTATTTATGTACATAGTGGAAAAAAATTAAATGAAATAAAATAAAATTCTCTGTACATTTTAATGATTTATTACTTCATTGCACTTCAAATTAAAAAAAAAAAAAATGGTAAAGCAAAAACTACTATTTTTTAATTCACAATTGATAATTTATATGGTGATATAGTGATTACCGGGAATATCAAGCTTGATGCGATTGCCAAACAGTATATAATGAGAATCCGTAAATGCCCAATCGTGGATCATTAGATGATCAGGAATGTTGAACTCTTGCTTTTGCAACAATTTGAAATTTGTGTCATACTCTGAAAATAAACAAAGAAATTAATAATAAAAAAATTTAAATATTAATATATATATACCAAAGCATGCGCATATATCGCATATTTACACATGCATAGAAGTGAAAAAAAACCTAAAAAAAAAAAAACACAAACATGTGTGCATACACCCAACTAATAAATTAAAATTTGGATATATATACCACCGCATATGCATATATAGTATATTTACACATGCATAAAACATGTATAAAGTATAAACTATGTGCATACATTTGTACTTTATATAACACGTTTGTATATATAATAAATTATTTATTGTTTGGGGTTTGGACATATAAATTACACGTGTATATTTTTTCATAACCATTTATAAGCTTTGCAGGTACTATCATTTTTTGTGATTTTTATTTTTAATAAAACTACAAGCAAACTGAACACTTAAAAATGGAAAAGAAAATATTAAACCATCTTTATATATATATATTAAAGCAAAATAACTTACCATAAAAAGTAAAATGGCTGCGAGGGAGTAACATGTCTTCTGCATTGCATGACATGATTAGAAGTCTATTTCTACCTGCGTCGATCTTATAATGGGACAACAGCCTCTTTGGTGGCATCTTAAACACACCTATAAAAGTAGATTCAAGTTTCAACAGCATATATTATATATAGATATATACAGATGCCAATATCTATATATATATATAAGAAATTCATGTCATGAATAGTTAATTGTTCTGCAAATTTAATATCTACCATATAATACTGGTTTCAAAATTTTTGCAGCTACATCCCAGATATCATTTTCTTTTAACCCTTCATCGGCCGACGAGGACGACGTTTCTGACCCGTTGATCACATCAAATCTCCCGATTGTATCCAACGTCCCAGATTCGATTTCATAGGGGGCCCCACCTTCCCACAGACAGAACAGCCGTCCGCCCCACCTTAGCACACTAGTATTTGCCACATTTTTCATGACCTTAGTGTTACCAACCTTTTGCCCACCTTTCAGGACAGAAAACGGTCCACGGTGAGTGAACCGCCACCGGCCGGTCACCGGATCACATTCCTCCACTTGGGCCTCGGTCCTAATGTACCTTGCCATAAAGTTGACTTCTCCTTTGACCCCATCAATCGAAAATGCTCTAAGGTAACCATGACCATCTAGCGGGTGCACTGTGGAGCCATGGTCATCGGTGAACATCCCCGGTCCGGTGAGATAATACGTTCCCGGAGGGAAGTCCGGCGGTATTGCACCCTCCACGACACGAAGAGTGACCGGTTCGGCTGTTTCGGAGCGTTGTGACACAAATAGAAATTGGTAATCCCAAAAAGCTGCCATGGAATCATCTACGATGTCTGGAGTCAAAATTTGCTCACCCGGGGCAGTGATCGAGATGGCTCGTGACGTTCTAAACGGCAACGATATTTTATTCACCGCCGGTAGCTTCACCGGCGACAAGAATTTTGGTGGGATTATATGAAGCGGTTGGGCCTGCATTTTTTTTTTCTTTTTGTTCTTGTTTTGGTTATATCTGTGGAATGAGCCTCGCTTATGAAGAAGGTGGCACTAGGTAATGCAAATGAAGGTGGCATGTAGTGTTATATTATATAAATAAACTATATATTATACAAGTTGGTGTTGGGGGCAATGTGATTGAATTTTATATTTGTTTTATTTACGGATTTGCCATTTGTTTTGGTTTATTTTTTATTTTTCCCAATTTTTTATTGTGTAATTTGTAATATTGTGAATGGTGGGTCTTTGCCATTTGTTTTGGTTTATTTTTTATTTTTCGCAATTTTTTATTGTGTAATTTGTAATATTGTGAATGGTGGGTCTGTGTCAAAATGTCGGATTTGTGGGACAAAGAGGTGGTGGGCCAACTGTGCATCAATGGACGACAAGCTCAAGTTCTGCTTATTAAGCGGCAGACATATCGATCTATTAGTTGCAAATCGTCCACCCTTATGCCAATTCGTCTAGATGAGCCAAAACTTTAAATGTGTAGGAGTGAATTGTTATAAATGGTATTAAAACTTGACATAATAAAATATGTGGTTAATGAGGCGCTAGGTTAGAGTAATTGTGATGATTTTGTGGATGGATGCAAGGACCAATGATAGACTATCACACTGGCTGAGGTACAAGTGCATAATACCACATCGTCTGAGTATGAAAAGAAAAAATATTATTTCCTCTGTCCCATTATTGATGTCCACATTCAAAATTCAAACATTTTAAGACACTAGTTTTTATTACATTGGTTTCCAAATTTATTCCTTTTAAATGTTATTCTTTGATGAGGTCCACCATTTTGACACTTTATTGTGTTTTATCTTTTAGGGGTAAATTGAGAATGTTAATAAAAATAGTACATTAATTTTTGAATGGACAACTATTATGGGACAACCAAAAATAGAAAAATGGACCACTAATATGGGACGGAGAGAGTATATATGTAAAATTTGTACACTCGAATTGGTATAAAGTATTTTAAAAATAAAATTCTAGAACAAAATCATGAATTTATGGGATGTTAAATGAAGTGGAGTCTATTTTATTTATTTAAATTTTACAAATATATATTTATAGTTAATCCATGAATTTTTATATAACTTGATGATTGATGAAAGTTAGTGAAATAATTTCAACCAAGAAAAAAATATCATTACTTTATTAAATATCCACAATATAATGCAATTTAAAGATTCCAATTCTAATTATGACACTAGAGCTAGAGTAATTATGACACTAGAGCTAGAGTAACTAATGATGACGAAGCAAGTATATTTCAAAATTAAATTTTTTAACAGTGTGGTAAAAATATATATATATATATATATGTTGTATTTAATCAAGTACAAATTTGCATTTCACCTTTGTGATGAATTCATTCCAAACATATTAAAGCATTCAATTAAATGTGAGTGATTAACTAATAAGTATCCGTCCGAATGGCATGAACTCTCGTCCTCAAAGAAGAGAATGAATGTTTGAGACTAAGAACAATGAGTTTATAACTAATACGAAAATACATTTAAAATACAATACAATAACAATGTACACTCCCAAATTCTTATACAATCCTAATCCTTAAAAAAAAAAAAAAAAAAAAAAATGGAGAATGGTTATTTTGTAATTTATGCATAATCCAAGAGCAATTTGACGGTGTAGAAAAATAATATTATTAAACCAAATGCACTAAAAAAACAAATGATGAGCACTTTGATACCAGAGAGCATTGTTGGTGTGATACGCTTCGCATGATGACAACAAGGGGACCGCGAATCTAGTTTGGCCGTCAATAGAGGAATCTGCTCAGGTCATCCTCCAAACTAACGCCCTAGTGCACCATTCAAAACAATTCAAGTACTAATATTTAAAGGGAAGGACACTTATATATACTAGTGTGTATATATATATATATATATATATATTCCCATGCCACTACTCTCTTTATCGAATTAAAATTTTTTAACAGCCCACGAGTTGAATACGTGAATTTTGCACAATTTCGTAAAGAATTTTATAGAGATGTACTTAAAGTCGTATGTCCGGTTTAATGTGAATATTGAAGGGTGAGAAAAAAAAAAAAAAAAAATTTATTAGACCTTATATCACGTATATATTTTTTTTCAAAAGTTATATATCACAAACTTGCAACACATACAATGAAGACATTGATACATTTAGCCTCCGTTTGTTTGTATGTAAAATATATTTTTTGAAATATATTTTTTTATTTTTTGGTATTTAGCCGTCGTAAAATATTTACAAAAAAAAATAAAATAAAAATTTAACAAAAAAAATTTATTCATAAATTTTTGATAATTTATTTTACATGCTCCGTTCGATGAACTCAAACTCAATCTCAATGTAAATCTTTATTAAATATTAATAAAATAAAAATAAAATAATATTTTACCTGAAAAAAAAATTACATCAAAACACATTAGCATTAGAAAAATGCTAATGGCTACTTCTGGCTAAATTCATGAAAGTTCCAAAAAAAACAAAAAAAAAAAGTTAGGTTGACCGACCACAGTGGGGTTGGTGATTGTAGGACCATGGTTTAGGTTAGGTCGAAGGTTGAGTTGAGGACATTGTTTGGTGACAAGTGTCTTGTCAGAGTTTTTTTTTGCATGAATGTGTGACAACATATGAAATTGAGGGCGGGGGGATGCTTTTTTATAATGGGGGAGAGAGGAGCTGATACTTTGGCTCTTTCTGACCGATTTATGTATTTATTTATTTATTATTATTATTTGTTTTGTTACGAATTGTTCACTTTATACAAAAGCGAAATTCGTGTTTTGTAATTTTTGTTCTGATTTGAATTGTATTATTATTATTATTATTTTTAAATGTCATAATTGAAAACACCAATTTTAAAAAAATGTTATAATTGAAAACACCAATTTTAAAAGACTGAAGAGTATAGCACAAGAAAAAAAATAGTAAAAAAAGTTGAAGTTATAAAAAAGCTAGTAATGACATTATGAAATAAAGCCATGATGCATTAATTAGTTTAGGGGTTTTTTTTTTTTTTTTTTTAAAATAAAAAAGGTAAGTGGAGTGCGAAGATAGTCTCTTAATTAGTTATTTTATTTTATTAATTTGTAAATTTTATGTTACCAAATATACTTTTAATCACTATTGAACACATTCAATATCACAAAACGTTGTTTCTCTTTCAAGTGGAAAAAATAAAGGCAAAGTTGCCAAACAAACCCTTCATAATCATAGTTGTCTGAAAATGTGTAAGAACACACGTAGGAAAAAAAAGAAAAAGAAAAAAAACACTCTATATTTCACTTCTTTTAATAGTTAGATTTTAAAAATAGTGTGTTAGAAAATTTATTTGGAGTCCCAAACCCCATATTACATTCCTGCACTTACATAAAAGAAAGAAGTCAATTAATTGATGCAAAGCATTTTAGTGTGAAAAAGGGGGATAAATGTATACATCCTTACATCCACCCATCTCAAAACCTTCATGCCAACATAATTTTACCATTGTGCTAATGTTCCTCCTCAAACATAAATATGTATTAAATTCATTTCTATAGTTTCAATTTGAATAATATTACCTTAACATTATAAGGTAAGTCGTGGGAGTAAAAATTACTCATGATCAAATTGGTCAATCCATTAATAATGTCCAAAATAAAGAGAAATTATTATATGATTCGGGATCCATCAATAAATGACATATAAGTTTAGAACCATTTAATAATTTTCACAAAACAAAATGATATGTATACGAGATTTAGCCCGAGATATTAAAAACAAATATATGTTAAAATTATTCATATGAAACCTAGACTGTGTGTGGAATTTGAGTGGTGGTGTAATCTTGTAAACTAATTTTGTACTTCAAAATCATGTTTAAACTTTTATTACAAATTCTCTTTTTTCTTTCTTTCGGTAGGTAAGATCTTTTATTACAAATTCAAAAAATAACTTCCTATGAATTTAATATTTTTTATTATATATTTGCCCATATTCAATTAAATTCATTAAATCATGTCACAGCAATCAAAATGTCGGTCACCTTATTGTAGCCTAGTCAGACGCCACGTGGTATACAAAATAATTTAAAATTAGCACCAAAAACACCAGAGTACCCTCCTGGTGTTCCAGTCGTTGTCTCTTCAAAACAGTAGCATCTTCCCTAAATTCATAACCCGATCGAGGCTATTATAGTCATTTAATCAAAACCATTTCTCTCTTTCACACAAGGAACCCAGGTCTTTCCCGCCTACTCTGTATCTTTCACTCAACATGAACTACGAGCAGAGACTTATCGCGGCGGCGAAGTACGTCTTCGCCGGCGATTCACGCGCCGGCGACGTGCCGGTCAACTGTGCCGATTTCGGGGTCACTGCGACACTTAAACCCCACCAAGTCGAAGGAGTCTCTTGGCTCATACGGAGATACAATCTCGGCGTCAACGTCATCCTCGGTAAGGTCTCTCTGGAACATCATTTTCTTTACAATCTGTTTGGTTACCGAGAAATCATTGGAAATGAAAAGTAAAATTGGTTTCTGAAAAACCCAATATAGCTAAACGAACAAATTTTGCAAAATAGGTTTAGTGAATTGGTGGTTTATTTTCTTTTGGCTCTTCATTTTTCTCTGAAACCAAACTGAGCATCGTTTAAAATTTTGAGCAGTATGGTTATTATTTGTATACAAGTCTATAATATGAGAATATCCATGGTGATTGTACTGTTTGACTGTATTTGTAGGAGATGAGGTATGATTTCTTTACGAACTGTGAATTTCTGAACTTGATTGGATTCGCACAGTGTAAGAATTTTTCTCACCTGTTGGGTTAATGAGGTAAACCCAATTACTGATGGTTCAATTTTAATGTGCTGAAGCTGTATATTGATTTATATTATTATTTAATAACTGGTCTCCTGGCCTAATGATGAGTTGGGGCCATTACTCTCCACTTTCACCAGGGTTCAAATCCAGTCACCTGTTGTTTGACCACCAAAAGAAGTCATTATTATCTAAGCGTCACTGCAGAGAAGAATTGAATGGGTCGTTAATTTAGTATAACTTCCAGCTGTGTTATTAAATAAAATTATTATTGAATGAGTAATGGTACGAAAATTGATTGGTTTTTTGGGCTACTCAAGTGGATAGAGTTCAACAAGGATTCTTGTCAGCATTTAAAAAGAATAGGTTCTCCCTCCTAGGTGTTTATTTCAAATACAGATTGTCAAGTTTATGTTTTCCTTATTGAATTGTTTGTTCTGACAGTTGCTCCTTGCTTTTAGTGTATTTTTCAGTTAGGTTGCTTTAGTATGTTCAGCTGGAATTTCCGGGATAGATGTTTGTTTCATTTGCTGTCCATATTAATCCTTTTTATGATATTGAAAAACCTGCAATTAATATTTCATACTCGTAAATTAACCCAAGGGGTAGAATGGTTGATGCTTGCTTAGGATATATGTGTAAGACCCTATTTAACACGGCTTTTCTGTGGTGTTCCCAATATTATATTCTTCTTAAGCTTACTCACGAAGCAGAAAACTTGTGCAAATCTCACCCTAGTAAAGCTTTGCTGCAATAGCCCATAAGCCAAAAATGTAAATCCGGAGCTTACAGTGGTGCTAATAAGTGTCAAAGAAATGCTTGTTTGCAATGCACCGGAGCTCACGTTCATTGTGGTTGTAAATGATATGGTTTATTGGCAGATGGGACTGGGGAAGACACTGCAGGCTATCTCTTTCTTGAGCTATTTGAAGGTTTGTCAGATGACACCCGGGCCATTTTGTAAGTAACAAAGCCTTTTTTAATCTATTATGTCAAGCTTGAAGTGTAAATGATGGTTTTTTTTTTATTATTATTATTTTTTTCGTCCCCTTCTTTTGGCATCAATATTGTGCTCTTAGATTTGTTAAATTACATGCAGTGGTTTTATGTCCTCTTAGTGTGACTGATGGTTGGGTGTCAGAGGTAGCCAACTTCACTCCAAAATTAAGAGTCCTTCGTTATGTTGGCGAGAAAGAACTCAGGCGTGACTTACGCAGAAAAATGTCTGAGCACGTAAAAGAGCAGTCCTTACAATCTGATGTACGTTTTGGATGCTGTTGATGTATTTCATTGCAAGATAGAATGTTATTTAAATTGTTTTTACTGGTCTTAGTTTTGTGCCCTTCAAATTTGTGATTTCATCAAACCCTCTAGGACTACCATAGGGTTTGATTTGCTATCTCAGTGTCTGCTATCGGTCTATATGTATATGTTGATGGTTAATTATGTTTTATGCGTTTGCAGGTATCATCATTACCTTTTGATGTGCTATTAACTACGTATGACATAGCATTGATGGATCAGGATTTTCTCTCTCAAATTCCATGGCATTTTGCAATTATAGATGAAGCTCAAAGACTCAAAAATCCTTCCAGCGTATGTGATAAGCCCCTCTAATATGTTCATTATCTCTTATTTCTATACTAGCAACCTGTTTGCTGATTTGCTGCATGGTGGTAATTGAGAAAAACAACTCACTAAATGCTTACAGAACTTCTTACATTTTGGTTTTCCTGGTATTTTTTAAAAATAATTGGATTTCAATGAATTATGCTAAGAATGTGGTTATGATTCTATTATTTAGGAGAATCAGCACACATATATATTGGTAATTTGTCTACCAGAGAAAAATAAATATAAAGTTTTGTCTCCCTTCGATGCGTAATAATGTTTACATGTTTCAGATATGTTGGCTTAAACTACCAGCTACAATTTATTCTTCTTCTTCTTTCTTTCTTTCTTCTTCTTTTTTTTTTTTTTTTTTTTTTTTTTTTTTTAATGATCCTTTGAAGTGCTATACTGATAAAAAATAGGCTAAACCTGAAGAGGTGAATTATGCTTTAGCTAAATTAGTTTCCTTGTTTGCTTTCACTACAGTTTCCTAATTACTAAAAGATTAACAGGTATTGTATAATGTCCTTAGAGAGCGCTTTGTTATGCCAAGACGGTTATTGATGACTGGCACCCCTATTCAGAACAACCTTACTGAACTCTGGGCTTTGATGCATTTTTGTATGCCTTCAATTTTTGGGACATTGGAGCAATTCCTTTCCAAATTTAAGGATGCCGGAAACTCTTTACCAGGTTAATTTTTTACTTGTCATGGATCCATAGTGTGAGCAGAACTCTCTTACGTTCAAAATTCTAGATTTCAGATGCTCTATTATTGCTCTTTATCTTTCCTTACCTCTTCCTTCAAGCATTACCGGAATAGCTAGTTGTTCAATTTGTGTGTATATATATACTTGCAACTTGTGGTAAAAGTTTTCATTTGAGGTCTGTTATTTTTCTATGTTGATGCTCGTTTATCAAATTAAAAGCTGAAAATTGTGCTCATTCTTACAGTTTGTTGTGTACAAATACAGGATCAATAATAGAAAATTATGGGGAAGATACAATAACGCAATAAGAACATGGAGGAAGGGAGGTCAAATTCACTACAAATTTGGTTTACAAGAAATCCACACCTTCTGAGCTCTCACTATGAAAGTTCGAAACCTTACGTTTCTTAACACTATAAAACTACTTTAAGGGCTATTTATACTCACTGAATTTGGTCGGATTGGAAAAAAAGATCCCAATATTAATTCTGGTGTGGAGTGCTACCACCACACCTGCCAAGGGAGCCCCTTGGTGTCCTAGCTGAAAGTTGTTGCAAAGTCCTAAATCCATAGGACCATACCTGAGCAAACATAATACAAGCGCATCTGACAATCGGGCATAATTTTTGAAGATTCACTTTGTCATGCACGCATTATCTTTTGATCTTTTATTGATGGTGTTGTATGTTTTTGGTGGATTGTAGACAAACTCAATTTTATTATAAGCATGACGGCGTAAAGAATATGTCTTTGCTTAAAGCTTAAATAAAATAATCTTAGTATGTGATTGAGTCCTTCATTTTAGTTGTAGTACTCTTTCATTTAAAGCTCCATTGGCCGAGTGTTCTTGTATCATTGCCACTGCACTAAAAGTTTCTTCTTAACCTTTTCTATTTCTTACCACGAGTTATTAGGTTACTCTTATTAATTTTCTTTTCCATTTTATAGGCTTTAAGCAGTGGGACTAAATATCACGTATAAAATGCTATGTAAGCCCTTTTGTTTTCTATAAATTCAGTTCTTGCAGAGATGATATTTGCTCTAATTACACACATGGAATTTAGGAGTTAATTTTGTGTACTACTAATTGGTTTTCACTCTGGAATATATTACAGTCCTCCATTAAAAAAAAAAAAAAAAAAATCAGCTTGAAACTTTTAAGTGCATTTGGTACTGAGGACCTTGATGCGGCATTTGGTTTAGTATAACACTCATTTTGGTTCATCAGAGCTGATGTTTGCTGCATTACAGTATTAGACTGGGAAAATTGAGGACCATTGCTTGACTTGGTTTAGTTCTGGGCAAAAATACAGTTGTTGGCACCATCTTTGTATATGATAATGGTTCAAAATTGTAGAGAGAAGACGATAATGTTCGAAGATATGTCAGATAGAAATGATTCAAATTAATGTACCAAGGCTGTCAGGATAAGGGTCTGATTATGATTAGTAAGATGGTTGTTAAGGCAGTCGCTTCAGGTTTACTTCTCCTTCCTCTAAAATTTTACTGTCTTGGTTCACTATTTCTGAACTTTATCTCTTACTTGTAGCCTGCTAAGAGTTGACTACCTTTTAATGCAAAACAATTGCAATGTTAAGATTTGTGCATTCCAGATCTCCAGCTCAATGGGATTTGGATTGAAATGTTACTGCTGGTGTTTGTAGTGAAAGAAGATGATTTTGTCAAAATAGATGTGTGTGTGTGTGTGTTTGTGTGTATTTGTGTCATATATCTTCTGCCTGGGTTCTGTCTATTTCTAGCTTGATGTTACTATGCACATCATCTGATTGGTTCTTGGATTATTAAATTGCTTGCATTTATTTTAATGTTATTGGGTTAGTTTCCATCTCACTCAGTTAGCATTCTTCTGATAATTGGAACTTCTTTTTGGGAAATTATTAAACTAAAGTGACCTTTTGTTAGCAGTTCACAATGCAGCAAAAGTGAAGGAACAATTTAAAATTTTAAAGTATATATTGGGAGCATTTATGCTTAGAAGAACGAAATCTACGCTCATCAAGTCTGGAACTCTTATGCTGCCGCCTCTTACTGAAATCACTGTGTTCGTTCTTTACCCTGGTTACGTTTTATCTTTTATCTTTTTCTGGCTATCATTCCATTTGAAAAAAGTTGAATATATAACCTCTCACAATTCCTCAAATCAACAGAGTTGGAGCTTGCTTATTTTTTTAACATGTAATTTAAAGCTTTCTTGCAAACATCTCTTACAAAAGTTGTCTTGTTTGTTCACATGGAGTGATGCTGAGATGCTTATAATTATTTTTTTATTTTTTTATGATAGGATGGCACCCTTGGTGGCCCTGCAAAAGAAGGTGTATATGTCAATATTGAGAAAGGAGCTTCCTAAGCTTCTCGCATTATCTTCCGGAGCTTCTAGTCATCAATCCTTACAAAATATTGTATGTTGATATCTTTTCACACTAGCATATTCCTTTATGGGTGTAACTCATCTACTATCATACTGCAGACTTGACTCCCAATTGTTTAAGAAAGTAATTTATTTTTTTATGAGCATGCACCATAAGCCTACTCCTCATCTCAAGTCATCCATGTCCAAATTCTCCTTAATGTATCTCCCACTTTCCCTACCCCAGGAATTTCTTGAGTTGTTAGACTCATCCCATCTCTTGATACTTTTGGAGGGATTGCGATTGATTCTTTGCTCTTTCGCTTTTATGATCCCTTCTCTCTTTGCTTTTGATGAAACGTATTTTAAGTTCTATTCTGGAAAATAAGTAGAAATTAGATCAACACAAACGGAAGTAGAAACTCATCTTTCTCAAGTATGTGATCGCTGATTAAAATTTTAATTAACAAATTTTTTTTCTCTCTTTTTATTTTATTTTTTTTCCAGGTAATACAGCTACGGAAAACATGTAGTCATCCTTATCTTTTCCCTGGTATCGAGCCTGAACCATACGAAGAAGGGGAACACCTGGTTCAGGTAGCCCACCTATTTTGTGCATATTTAAATAATAACAGAATTTCTACAAATAGGGAGTTAAAACTACCTATGAACCAAATATGTGGTTCAAGATTCATCAACATCTTCACCACTCAGAAGAAGAAAAAGAAGGAATATAACATTTTTGCCTGGTTATGCTCCAGTTGCCTACATAATCAAACCTTTGTGTTGCGTGTCTTAGTCTTCTTACCATCTGATTGTGTGTTTTGTTGTTGCATCAAGTTTCTGGCAATCATATGACATTCTCTCCTGTTCATTTGTGATTTCTGTTCAGGCTAGTGGCAAACTTATAATCTTGGACCAACTACTTCAGAAGCTACATGATTCTGGAAATCGTGTTCTTTTGTTTGCTCAGATGACCAATACACTTGACATCTTACAGGTTTTCTTTTGTTTTTCTTTTTCATTTTCCAATTTAAGGTAGAAGCTTTATATCTCTGTGACTGATTATACATGCGTGAACATCTAAATTATTGGCCATTACCTAGAGTTGGCCGTTGCTTATCAGGGTGTTGTGATGATTTGGATACAGACCTGACCTTTGACATATTTTTATAAAGTGGCCGTCCTAAGACTTGTACTCAAGTTTTTATTCTTCAGAGTCTGCACTATTATCATTGCATCAAGTAGTAGGTCGCTTGAGCTTATAATATCATAAAGTTATATAATTTTATGCCATGTAGGATTTTCTGGAATTAAGGAAATATTCTTATGAGCGTCTTGATGGATCAATTCGTGCTGAGGAACGCTTTGCTGCAATAAGAAGTTTTAGCCGACAACCAGTAAAGGGGAATTCATATCTTCAAGCTGATCAGAATGAAGCATTTGTCTTTATGATTTCTACAAGAGCTGGGGGAGTTGGCTTGAATCTCGTGGCTGCTGATACAGTGAGTACTATGGAAATCCAACCAACTATTTCTTTTATAAATTTTACCTCAAATGGCTTTGAAATGTGTGTTTCTGGTTTTTATGGTTCATGCGGAACTTATTCATAGTGTTTGTATTTCATAGGAGCTTAACTTTTTAATTTTCAAGGTAAAAGTCTGAAGATACACTTAGTTAAGAGGTGATATAAAAAATAGTTTGTAAGTATCCAGTGCAATTCGAACTACCAAGAATGCAGATCATCTTTTGGAGTTTTGGTGGAGAATAATGTAGAACCATAAGTATATTGGTAATATAATGAAAAGATAAAGCCTTAAAAGGAGGTTAATAAAATGCAAACATGAAGGTCACATAACTCTATTTTGAAACTGACTTATGCTTTTAGAGATCAAAATATATAACCATAATTATTTGGTTCTAAGAGTTCTTTATTATGTATAATAGCTAGTGCACCATCAATAGATTTCAACTGGCATCAACTTAAAAACCACTAGAAATTTTGATACCCACAGTGTCAATGAATTATTTTTTTAAAAATCATCAAGAGTGTTAAAGTGTATCAAACTAGTGGCAGAGGCACATATAGTCCTGTGGGGGGCTGTTGCCCCCACTGATCCTTTTTTTTTTTTTTTAATTATAATTTTACATGTATATTTTCTTAGAATTGTGATAAAAAGTGTTTAGCCCGGTCAATTTTTCTCTTCTCTATCCCGAATTCTCTATGCGTCTCGTTGTCATGACCACATCAAGTTCATCCCCTCTATTTCAACCATCAATTTAGCAAAAGCGCAGATTAAGAATTATAAAATCTTTTGTCAGTAGATTTCTCGGCTCTAAGCTGCTATGTAAGAAACCACAATCCTCTTTTGTAGCCAATATTGTTCTTTTTGTAAAATAAGATTTTAATTTTTTTTTAAACATTAATAGTTTGTTTATGAATTGCGGCTGAGGAGAGTCAAATAATAGTCTCTAGTTTTATAGGATAATAGGACCACAGAAGGCATGGCTCTATATAGAGTTCAATAGCAGAAAGTGTTAGTTTAGGCAATGCTAAACCTTTTGGATATATAGTGTCATTGAGTTAGTTGTTAACTTATTTGTCAAATAAGTCTTTGAAGAGGCTTCCATCATGACTAGCTAGAACCAACTTCAGAGAAGAATGATATTATTGGCTAGAAATTGTTTAGCAGGAGACTTGAGGTATCTTTTCAAAGTGAAAGATTCTTCAACTGAATGCATCTTTCTTAGATTCAAATGCCCCAGTGCAGGTGGTTCCTGCTTCTTTTGTTTTTATATTAAACTTTGACACTGCTAGAGGTCAACAAAAGAGATCATTGGTTGGAAAGTTCTATAGACCTGCAATGTAAGAGACCAAGTTGATACCCATGAAGTTCTCTTATCCTCTACCAAGTCTTGAGCCCTGTTTTTTGAGTTCAGAACATATTATGTTACCCAAGAAGGAGAAGGAAGCTCGGTAAGTTGATGCCCTTGAAGTTGCTCCCAAGTACAGCATAAGTGCTCTTTATTTTACCCTTTTTTGGTTTCTTTTTCAACAGATGTGTACTTCTATGTTACTTGTGCATTTCTAATGACTTGGTGATAATAATTTATGGTAGGTTATATTTTATGAGCAAGATTGGAATCCCCAAGTGGACAAGCAGGCTCTGCAGCGGGCACATCGGATTGGTCAGATAAATCACGTGTTGTCTATAAACCTAGTCACCGGACGTACTATAGAGGAGGTGAGATCATACATATTTGTTTTTAGAGTTGAAGCTGACTTGTTTACTGTTTGATTTCAATTTTGAAGTAGGTTATCATGCGCAGAGCAGAGAGGAAGTTGCAGCTTAGCCACAATGTCGTAGGAGAGGATGTTACGGACCGTGAAGGAAAGGAAATGGCAGGAGCTGAAGTTGGTGACTTGCGATCTGTCATGTTTGGGTTACATATGTTTGATCCTACAGATGTAGATAATGAAAAATCAGATCAAACTATGCCAGAATTGAATGCTATGGCTGAAAAGGTAATTGAATTACGCCACAAACAGCAATCAAACAAGGATGAAAGGATGTTTGAGATTCATTCAGTGAACCTATTAAATGGAAACGATATTTTGGAAAAGGATCCAGCTTCTGTCACTTCTGATCCTGGTTTTGATGAAGCTTCATATCTCTTGTGGGTAGAAAAGATAAAAGAAGCATCACAGGCTAATGATAATTCTATTGTGGAGTTGGGAAATAGGAGAAGCTTGCCCAAGGAGAAGCATTTAAAAGCTGAGATTGCAAGGAAAGAGGCAGAGGAACAAAAGTTGTCCAAGTGGGAAGCTCTTGGATACCATTCATTATCCCTGCAGGATCCTATATGCCCTGCAGAAACTGATGCGATGTCAGATTCAGGTTCTGTTCATTTTGTTTATGGAGACTGTACACGTCCATCAAAGGTTTGTCCATCAGAGCAAACAGTCATACTCAGGTGAATATTCATTAAGAAAATGCACATGAATCATCTTTCATGACTTTTCTTGTAATACTTCAGGAGAAACAGTTGTAGATGACCTGTTTTCCATTATTAATCATGCTTGCTGATATGTCCTTTGTGGAACACCTGCCTTATTGTTCTCTCTTTTATTGGTGCATTTGCTTTCCTTTTGTTTTTCTTGTTTCGGATCTTTTGAACGTGACCATCTGGTGAATATTACTCAATCTTGTTTTGTTGTCTCTTTACAGGAAATAAATAAATGTTTCATGTTTGTGATTCCTGGAAATAAATTCTTATTACTTGCTGTTGGTCAGTGATTGTTTATCTGTCTCTTTGCAAGATAGAAATAAATAATTATATTCATAGGCCCATAGTTTGATGGTTGCTTTTGCTGAAGAAATTAAAAATTTTGTCATGCACCATAAATGAAGATTATACCTCATTGCTATCATTCTATGCTGTTCAAGTACTTGGTTCATCTCCATCCAAACTATATTTTTATTTGTAAGGGCCACTGTGTTGCTCTTTAACAGTTATAGAATGCTGAGATCAGTTGAGTGGTGATATTGTTTGGTCTATCATGTAGCATGACGACGTTGTTCATGTCTGAATGCCGCTACTTTGGGCAAAAGTAATGTTAAAGGTTAGGTCTATGTCCAGTTTTCCCCCGACAACAACCAACGTATGTGGGACCAACATTTGGTAGTGTCAAAATTTTTTAATTACTTTTTAATGCAGTCATTACATATTGGGATATAACATTAGAGAGCCTTATTTGTTGGGTTTCGTTTTCCTAGTTCACATTAGTGTGCTCTCGCGAGTATATGTAAAGGCTTATCATTTTAGGGTTTAATATGTATGTAGTGACATGACTCATTAGTTAGTGTAGTTGGTCCTCTATCTCAATTTTCTATTTAATTGTCATCATGAATGCTGTGTGGTGGCTAGGCTTGATGAGCAACATTCTATGCTATCTTTATGAGTTTTTAACATTATAGAGGGAAAACCCTCTAGAAGATAAATGGAATCAAGGGGGTTGATTCCCACATTTGAGAACCGAGTTTGGTGGTGCCTAATCTTGTGAATTCTAATATCAATTGTTATCGATGATGGTCAATATGGTCTTATTAATATATAATGTACTTGATGAATCATGACTATCTGCTGTAGAAATGGAGAGGAAAGATTTTGCTAATGAACCACATTTTCTTTTGTGGGCTTCATTCAGAATTGTATTTGCATTTCTTTATAGCATCTTCACAATTATTGCTTATTCCCCTTGGCAAGTCACCCTGTCTAGTGGATATTTTCCCCACGGTCTACCTATTTATTTGAATAGACCATGAGCCATGTTTCTTTGGCTGCCGTGTAATTGATTGAACTAAATTTATTACTCCTTTGATGAGCCATCCACTTCACTTTTTATTTTTTAAAAATTCATTCTTACCGACATGTTTCTTTGCAGCTGTGTTGATGACTCTGGAAACTGGGGCAACGGAGGTATGTTTGATGCATTGGCCAAACTTTCAGCAAGTATTCCTAGTGCGTATCAACGAGCATCTGAATTTGGAGACCTCCATCTGGGTGATCTCCATCTTATAGAAATCAATGGTTAGCCCCTGTTTCTTACCATACCTTTTTTTTTTTATAATAAATTTGTTTCTTACTTTTTTACATTCAAGATTTTTATACTTTTTTCCAGAATTGGTGACGCGCGCACACACATGAATACCGACACCATTAGTTTTTACCAAACAACTAGGGGTTCTTTCATCTTTTAACCCCACAAGCAAACTGGGGTACCAACAGATACCAGTGAAGAAATTGACAATACTCGATGAGAATATAAATTTCATATGCCATTAGTTATTTGCGAATTTTGCATCCCTTTTCACGAGTCCATTATTATTATCATTATCATCATCATCATCATTATTTATTTATTTATTTATTTTGTCGGCCACGGTGGTGTTGGGCCTCTTAGAGCACCCCATAATCCACCAGCGGGCACATCTAGTCCCCTCGTCCCTCATGCGCAGGGAATTACTGGAACAATATCGGGGGTGGCCCCAAGGGAATTCAAACTCCCAACCTCCATGGTGTGAGTTGACAGCCCTACACTAGGCTATCCCCTTGGGGCATTTATGAGGCCATTATATATGTAACCTAATTTTCTTGTATCTCATTTTCTCGTGAGCTAATTGAAGTAACTGTTGAAAGAATTAGTACAAACAGTTGTGCCAATGTGATGAATAAATGCTTTGCGTTCTGTGAATAGTTTTATTTTCGGTATTGTTTTAGCATTTAAGAGCTGTGTATATTTACTTTTAGTTCTTTAGTTTATTTTCCTGAATGTCACCTTCAAATCCAATTGTTGCTATGCAGAGGACCTTGATGAACACATTAAGGATATTAATGCTCGTCAGTGGGTGGCTTTGGCTGTTGTACAATCGTACAATCCTAGGCGTAAAGTCCCTCGCAGCAATATCTCTATTCCTGATTTGGAGCGCTGCATATTGAAAGCATCATTCTCGGCTGCTCAAAATTCTGGTATCTATATTTGACAATTTTTTTTTCCCTAGTTGGTATTCACACACACATGCCTCCACTGAGACTCGAACTCCTGACCTCTCTTTGAGAAGTAGGGGCTTGGTACCGTTAAGCTACTGGCCTATTGGTCCATATTTGACAATTCTATATAAGTTTCTAGCATTTTCACTATACAATTATTCTAAAAAGACATTTTTTATGTTAGTTTCCTTATTTTGATATGTAAGATTTTCGAGTTAGCTAATGTAGATTCTCTAAATTTACTGTGTTTTACTGTTTTGTGGGTCCTAGTGTTGATTTCTGAGACAGTGACACTATGTTTTCAGTAGGAAAATGATTTTTAGACCGAGTAGTTGCAGTGAACTGCAAGACCTACTGCTTTTAATTGGTCATCTATGGTAGAAATAAAGGAGTGGGACCCTCCATTTGGTTGTAATTTGCATAAATAACCCATCAAAACCATTCGGTTAGGCAATTTACTGCAACTCTTCGGCCTAAGCATCATTACTCTTTTCAGTATCATAGTTCCATTTAATGTGTTTTTACTGCCTAATTTGACGGTTCAGCATCAACTTTCAATACTTAATCTGATGCTAATGTATGGATGCAATATATGCAATAGAAACATAAAGGTAGGAGTCTATGTATTTGCAGTGAATTGCAAGATCTACTACTTTTAATTGGTCATCTATGGTAGAAATAAGGGAGTGAGACCCTCCACTTGCTTGTAATTTGCATAAATAACCCATCAAAACCATTCGGTTAGGCATTTCACTGCAACTCTTCGGCCTGAGCAGCATTACTCTTTTTAGTATCATAGTTCCATTTAATGTGTTTTTACTGCGTAATTTGATGGTTCAGCATCAACTTTCAATATTTAATCTGATGCTACTGTACGGATGCAATATATGCAATTGAACTCTTCATTCATATAGAAACAGAAAGGTAGGATTTTATGTATTTGCATGGTCTTCATTATTGCACAGAAGAATTATGGAGACATTCCCATTGATCATTATTTAATGAACAAGACCATTTTTTGTCATGAATTTTGTCTACATTTGCAATCATCTTATACGCCTTTCATCCCCATAATCTTTGATAGCTTCAATCCACATGCCACGAATCGGGTATCAAGATGGATCAAATCGCTCAGAATGGTATACTGTTGAACGTCTTTTACGCAAGTATGCTGCTATGTATGGCATCAAGATTTTTGTGTACATCTCTCTCTCTCTCTCTCTCTCTCGCTCTCCAAACGCACATGTAATATCACCTCTCAAATATTTACTAACAAGTTCTAATAATATTCTGCAGCTATTATTTCCGACGTTCATCTTGAGGCTGGACAGATCTTCCTGTGAGATATCCTTGGTGCTGATGTCCTTTTATGAAACTGACTGTTGTGACTTCGTTGTTGGCTTGCTTTTGTATACCATTTGAGGATTTATTTTTATTTTTCCCTTGTCTTGAAGCAGTTTCTCTATGGATGCATTTTTTCTTGTACATATTTTTTTAAAAAATGTGTTCTCCAATGGGTTAGTACGAAAGTTGTGTCTTGGTCCGAGTGGGGATGGCAGTTCTCTTCTACATGTCCATGGAGTTTTGAAAAATCCGAACATTTCCGAGATAGATAGAGAGGTAGGAATTTATTGAACGAACCACATTCCTACAGTGATGAATATGGGCGCAATTGAAATTCCCTGGGAGTTACACATTTGTGTGATTAAGCCTGATTTTATCTTAGAAAATTAATTGTAAATTAAATTAATCAGAATATCGTCTCACTAGTTCTAAATAGGCTTAATTAGTTCAGCCTAGGTACTATCAAATGATAGGATGGACCATGATAATGACATGAAGGGCAATTTAGATACACTTCAACCTAAAAGTGATGTACAATTGTTTTGTGGCCTTTGGGTACCCTGGCAAATCCAACTGTTTGGAAGGAAAGGATGGTAAGTTGGAATTGGGTACTCTCTCTCAGCTAAGAAACCCATTTAAAGAAAGGAAAAGATTGTTGCTCTTTAAGACCTTCACACTTCCAGCCCCAAGAACCAAAAAGAAAACCAGAACTAATAAAGTACGCATATCTTACTTTTCATGCTACTCATCCCTCGACACCAACCTCTCTCCAAGAATGAGCCAAGCTTCCCTTTATATTCATCTGAGCTATGATAGCTCTATGCCAAGTGTTCACCAAACCAAAGTTTAATTACTTCTTGCTAATCAAGCTATGTCGACCAGCAACAACAATGGCGTCTCTAAGCACAATCCTTCAGTAGCTAAGCGCCTTCCGACGCCAGGAATGGCCACAATCCTTGCCATGGGCAAAGCCTTCCCTAGCCAACTCATTCCCCAGGAATGCTTGGTGGAGGGCTACATTCGTGACACAAAGTGCGACGACTTGGCTATTAAGGAGAAATTGGAGCGTTTGTGTAAGAAAACTATATTCACATCATTTAACGGCAGACAGTTTACACTTATTTATGCGCGTGCAGTCGACTAACCATATATGTCAATTTTTTTGTATTTTGCTAGGTAAAACCACTACTGTGAAGACAAGGTACACAGTCATGTCGAAGGAAATATTGGACAAGTATCCAGAGCTAGCAACGGAAGGGTCGCCAACGATCAAGCAGAGGCTCGACATAGCCAACCCGGCAGTGGTGGAGATGGCAATGGAAGCAAGCCAAGCTTGCATCAAGGAATGGGGAAGGCCAGTAGGAGACATCACCCACATTGTCTACGTTTCCTCGAGTGAGATCCGCTTGCCTGGCGGTGACCTCTACCTTGCAAGCCAGCTCGGGCTGAGGAACGACGTTGGCCGCGTAATGCTCTACTTCCTGGGCTGCTATGGAGGTGTCACTGGCCTCAGAGTCGCCAAGGACATAGCTGAGAACAACCCGGGAAGCCGGGTTCTCCTAACAACTTCCGAAACCACCATCCTTGGCTTTAGGCCACCAAACAATGCCCGGCCTTATGACCTGGTGGGGGCTGCTCTCTTCGGTGATGGTGCTGGTGCTGTGATCATTGGCTCTGATCCGATAACCGGGACGGAATCGCCCTTCATGGAGCTGAACTACGCAGTCCAGCAGTTCCTCCCCGGGACACAGAATGTGATCGATGGACGGATTTCGGAAGAGGGTATCAATTTCAAGCTGGGGAGAGACCTCCCACAGAAGATCGAGGACAACATAGAGGAGTTCTGCAAGAAGCTGATGGCAAAGGGTGGTTTGAAGGAGTTCAATGACATGTTTTGGGCGGTTCATCCGGGTGGACCGGCGATTCTGAACCGGTTGGAGAAGAAACTGGAGCTGAAAACAGAGAAACTGGAGTGCAGTAGGAGGGCATTGATGGACTTTGGGAATGTGAGCAGCAACACCATCTTCTATGTGATGGAATATATGAGGGAGAAGTTGAAGAAAGAGGGTGGTGAAGGTGAAGAATGGGGACTTGCTTTGGCATTTGGACCTGGGATTACTTTTGAAGGCATTCTCATTCGTAGCCTAATTTAGATTGAAGCAATGTTGCATTTGATGTTAGTGAAAGAAGTGGGGTTAAAGAAATTTATGCTATGACAAAGCTTTGAACTTTTCTGCAATGAAGAAAGCATTATTATATACCTAGTTTCTGGTTTTAACCTTTTTTTTATATTTTATTTTTCATTTAAATACTAGCTTGAGCAAGGAAATGCAAAAGTTACACCATTTTTTTTTTTTTTTTCCTTTTATTTATGTTTTCTGATTATTCTTTTAACCTATATCATTAAGATAATTCATACGTGTGAATGGGTGATGAAATTAATGGGAGGACAAGCTTACAAGCATCAAATAGTTCAGGGGTTTTTTTTTTTTTTTTTTTTTTTTTGGTAAATTACACTTACCTTTCTTGATGTTTGGACAAATCTCATATGGGTAGAAAGTTAAAATTTATTACTCTGACTTCCCTTAAGATTATAAAAAGTTAATTATACCTTTATATGTAATATATTTTTATAATAAAAAATATAAAATCTAAAGAAATTAATTTTCTTTCTCATCTCTCTTGTTACTTTCTCTCTCCTCTCCACCACCGTTACCCCTCCTAAAAAAAATATTGTAAATAAAAAAAAAAAAGTGTAAGGGCAACTTGATCATTTTATAAATATTTTTTATAAATTTTGATAGAAAGAGGATTGTTGAGCATACACCCAGAGCTCAAGGGAGGTCAAAGCAATAATCCTGAAATGACTTGTGTCAGGTGTAATTTACCTTTTTTTTTTCTTTTTTCTTTGGCACTTTATGGACTAAGGCGGCTAAGGCCTATGGCCCAATGAGCAGTGAGTGTGAGAAGGCCACCTCAAACACACCCACCTGTGTGTAAGGCCTATGGCCCAATGCGCAGTGAGTGTGAGAAGGCCACGTCAAACACACCCACCTGTGTGTATTGGAGCCTACCGACTCGGCTTGAATTGTAGGGCATTTCAAAATTCCCGATTAATTCCTCCTTTTACAACATTAATTAATTTCCAAGGTTTTTTCAAATTTCAACATTCGAAAATTCTCTCTCGCTCGCTTGTTGCGAAAGAAGAGAATTGAATTTCATACAAAAGCTATAGAATAAAGCGCAATTTATCTCCGTAGATGCCCCTTTCAACCATGTGTTAGGGTTTCGAAACTTCGTGTAAGTTTTCATGCATTTTCGGTAATTCTAATTTCCTCTTCTCTTCTTTCTTTTTGTTGTTGGATTCATTTGTTCAATTTATTTAAATCCTTAGCTTTGAATTCAAAATTTTGCTTCTTATATTGAATTTACTTGGTGAGAAATGGGTGAGAAATGAGAATTTGTGTTACTGAATCTAACGCGTCTAGTTTTTCTGTGTTTGTTAGCAATTCCATAATGGACACCGGAAACCCTAATACGGGAGAATCAAGCGCGCCATTGGTGGTATTATTCTCTTCATCGTCTGAGGAATTGTTTCTCATTTGGAATTTCTTTGTTCTGAAGCAATCAACTATTGTGCTTTTCATAATTGTTGCCTTTATATATATATATATATATATATACTGAATAACTTGAAAAACTCATGATTCAATGAAGTTTTGAGATCCCAGATAAGGGTGGGGATGTGGAATCGTCGAGTTGGTATTTCTGCAAATAATGCAAAATTTAGGTCTATACCTGTTCTTAAAACCCCAAATAGTACTACCGTTCGCTAGTTATGGAGTTAAAAAAATTCGCTAGATAGTAGTATTTACTACTATCTGTGAACGTGCTTCTAGGTAGTTGTATTAATAAATGGAGTTGCCATCTACTTTAAATTTCATGGATACGTATTGTCAGAAGGATAAAAACCTGTAAATAGTTAGAACATGAGGCAAACGTTAGAATAGGAAGAGTGATGCTATGTAAAGAGAAATGGCACATTCTAAGATATTACTTTGATGCCATTGGCTAGTACTGGGAAGTTCTATGCTTTTTTGGTACTGATTGCCTAATCCAATTGGCCAAGTTATGTAGTAGTTACAAAAAACAAAGAAAGTACTCTGGATCGTTGGCAAGGCTAGCTTGTAAAAGCACAATCCTCTCCTTGACTCCAGAATACCAGGGCCTTAGATTGCCAGCTTAAACGCTAAGAAAAATGATGTGAACAAGACATGATATGGGGACATTGACATTGCAACACTTGAGAGTTCGAACAAGCCTGGTAAGGAGCAAGACACTACATTTAAATATACCTTTTATATAACATATACGAGAAACATTATTTCTTGATAATTAAATCTAATAACGATTGCATGAAATTTGTGACATAGTTTTATAGTCATAATCATCATTGTTATATGTAGATTACATAAGTCTAATAACAATTTGATGATTTCTTTCCTACTCATGCCCAGACCTAAATTTAAAGATTTCTGCATTTTATATTTTCTTTATAAATCTTCAATTATTATATTTTTTACAATTTTTTTATTTTATTTTTTTTGCTAAAAAGAATTTCTACCCAATGTCCAAGGTTTATTAGTAACATGCCAGGAAGTGCATGAGAAGTGGTAGCCAAATATTTTAGATTTAGAATTATATTATACTATACATTTGTTCAAAATGTAGTGGCACTTATCCTCAAGTGTTTCAGAAATGTCGTTATTTGTCATGTGTTGAGTCTGTTGACACAATTGCAGCTCCTCCTGGAACTGTCCTTGCTTTTTAGCTTAAAGTTGGTTATCCAAAATGTATGACACGTACATGGCTTCTCCTTAGAACTGTCCATGCTTTTTAGCAGAAGGTCGAAACCCGAATATTTTAAAGTCATTGACTGGCTTGACAACCAAAAGAACTTGCTTGTCGTTCAAGTTATTGTTCGACATATTGAAAGCAGCCATAATGCTTTCAATTATATTTCTATCTCAACCCAATGGCAACTTGGAAATGGCCTTAACTCTAAATTTTTTCTTCCCATAGTACCATCAGTGATTGGAGATGGGTGACTCCACACTTTCTACCCCTCCATTATGTAAAATCTCAATCTCTGAGTTTTTGTTGGTGTTATAATACTGTCTTCCTGAGCAGTGTTTCTATTTGAAAAAGTTCCGCAACTTTTGGGTATTCTATTTGAAACTGCCTCGTGTAATATGACTCCACATGCATATTATAACAAATTTCTAGTTACATCCATTGGATATTACCGTTAAAAAGGATCTTACATTTTGTAATATGCTGCTCATTGCATCTCTGTCATATCATGCTTTTAATTCTTTTAAGGTCCATGTTTCCCTTCTTGAAAATCTGTTAAGCTAGTCGACTATCTGAAATCTCTGTAACAGCTGCCTTTGTTTGTCAGGCAAACAACGGTTTGAGAAATGACCGTCTTATCCCCCAGTTATTTCCCTCCGTTCCAGCTATCAATGAAGCTGCTTCTTATCTGGTGGAGAAGACCTCATTGTTAACCAGCTGTTTCTCTGATTATTCTGGTGGGCTTTCTCCCTCTCTCTGCTTCTCTCCTTCGTTTTGCTTATCTTATTTTTCGGTATGGAAATATAATATACAAATCAGGTTTATCATCCTGGAAAGTGTTCCTTCATGTCAAGCATTTATTATTTATTTATTTATTTATTTTTAGCATTAATGCGTCTATTAAGATTTATGGGTGTTTATGTTAACAAAGTATATGTTAGTTGAGGAAGGATTTATGAGGATATTGCTGTTTTGATTTATTTTCTATTTATTTTATTTTTTTGTTTATACATGTGTCTGCACTGTCTTTAGCATGTAGCAACATTTGGATTGACAGTTTGCATAAAAATAAATAAATAAATAAATAAATCAGTTTCTTATAATTTGAAAAAATAAATAAATCAAAGTTTAATTACCATCAATGTATAATAAGACTTAATGGCTTCTGGAGTCTGAAAATTTGTCCAATTATGTCTTGCTAAACAATATGTTTTTTTTGGGGCTCTTCTTTTTGGTACAAATATTTGCTTGTCCCTTGAGAGCTTATTCCATTATATGCCTTTTCCTAGAGTTCTCATTTTCACACTTTCTGATTTTTAAGGCCATGGATTGCAATGGCCTACCAATTTGGCCATTTCTGATTTTTATGTTCAAGATTTTTAGATGAGTACTGTTTGCTGTGTTCTATTACTGGCTCTACTTTCTTACAATGAAGATTTTAATTTGGAACCAGGCTGGTTATTTTCTTGCTTGTCAGTATTAGAACTTCTTAGCTCTGCTGATGTTTCCTGGTGGTTTTCTGATTGCATGTTTCCCTTTCCTCTATAAGATCTGGTGTTCTATATATTTGTTTTTTTGCATGGATTTGTTTATAGGCTGTACCTTTCTCCAAGTTAAGCATCATAATTGGTTAAGGTGATCACTTTTTTCTTTTTTGTCCCATGTTGCAGTGGAGCCTTCATACGAGGATCCTGATCAACAGGAAATGGTTACAATTGTTTCTGAAGAATCCCATAGATCTCTTGCTCACACCGATACGTCTCCAAGTGGAAGTCTTTCAGTTTTTTCTGGATCATGTAATATAGCAATTGATGCTCCTCCTACACATGATGGAATAACAAGAAGTTCAGCAGGAGATTTATCTCAAAATGCTAGTACGCTTGTGCAATCAACTCCTTCCAGCCAAAATGGCATTTCTCTTTTCCAAGGGTATTTATTATTTCGATAAGCATGGATGAGTTTCATGATTAAATTTTTTAAAACAAATCTGATGTTAAATATGAACGTAGCACTAAAATGACCTAGTAAAACTTTATTTAAGATGTTTAATTAGATGTGATCTTTGCAATTTCACTAGTCATATGTTTTGTCTTCTTGTATACATAATGTTTGATTTTAAATTTGTTACTTTTTTTTTTTTTTCCTATCCCAATTATCCTTTGCTAGGTTATGACTACTCTATAGGAATGCATTTTTAATCAAAAAAAATGTGGCCAATGGCTATAACGTATATCTGATCTTTTTCCATTTTATTTTTGTGCTGACGCCTGATTAAAAAATTATTTATTTTTTCTTTTGTTTTTTACTTTCCCATTCTTTAATTGTTTCCCCTTGTGCCCTGACAGTACTCTGACCTCCTTAATTTCTTTCTTTCTTTGAAAACATCATCAAATTCCTCTGCAGCCAAGATGTAAGCACTTCTTTCCATTTTCTGTACTACCTCCCTTGTTTGTAAAAGCTGACACTTCAACCACAAAGCCCTTGATTTGTAATAATTATATTAGTGAATGATACATAACATATGAGGGACACTTTATTTAACCTTTGGTATGTGACCTTCCTACCTGACATGATAGGTTTTAGATGTCTTAGAAGTTTCTGGTATCGGTGATGTATTAGAAAACTGTAGGGTATGTAGTACACTTCTAATGTATTATGTACTTCTATTATGATTTCTTCTGGCCAATGTGTGAAGGTTATGTTGTAGGAGAGAACAATATGCAGCCTTGTGTCACACATGCATGGGAAATCTAGTCATTACAGAGAACATGTCTTCTGCCCTGGAACTGAACCATTCAGTTCAACATATGCTACTGGATTTTGTATTTTTGACAAAAATTATGGAGGATTGTGTTCCTCATTGCATGAAACTTCTATATATGTAAGCCTGACTTGCAAAGAAAGTAAATTCTTTTCAACTACTAGGATGAATCGGATTCATGTCAGATGTTTTAAACGAAATAACAAAATGATTTAATATTCATCAGATGCATAAAGATATCCTTTACTTGATGGAGTTACCGATTTGCATAAGCACAATCAGTTTTGTTTAAGATTTATCAATGCGAATGAATTTATCATGGTGATGTTGAACTTCAGCCTCATTGAACGGGCACGAAGGACTGTTCGTGGGTCCGCAGATGACATAGGATGGTTACAACGTGCTTCAGAAATGCCTCCAGTTGAAGATGGAACAGAGAGGTTTATTGAAATACTTGATGATATTAGGTAAAATGAGGTTCTTTACTATTTTCATATGCCTACATTCCCTTGCTTGTTTATGGTTGGTGCTATTTCACATGCCTACATTCCGTGGCTTGGTTACAATTGCTGATTAAGCTGCTTCTCCCTTTATCAGGCATGGTCTACACAAATTGCCAAATTCGGTGGTTTATTTGTTGGTTCCAGGTAGCAAAAAATACTTTATGTCCCAATATAGTAGTAGTACTACTTCAGTTGGGCATGATAGTGTGAGAAACCTTTCTTCCCCAGCTGCTATATGGCATGTCATGCATGTGAAGGTCATTTCTGATGGGTCCCAATGATGGTTGATTCAAACCGCTTAACAAATTACATGTTTGGGTCAATGTATCTCTCATATTTATGTGTTCTGTTTAAGTGTTTCTCTCATTTTGTGCAGAAATATGGTGAAGGTCGTAGGTTAGGATCATCAGTCAGTTAATCTTTATGCTTTTTATTGGGAAGGGGGTTGGCAAATTGGAAGGGGAATATTCTATCTTCAATCCCCTTCTCTATTCCCCCCCTTCCTCCCTTTCCTTTCACTTCCCTACTACTGAATAGATCATTTACCTACAATTGTAAGCATCAGACTAGTAAAAGCATGTGACTCCAATGCGGACTATTGACTCATATGTATGCTTATGTAGGTTAAGCTGCAATGATCGCCTTTTTAATTAACTACCGTAATATATCTTTTATAGTTAGGCCAACTACTCTTACTTTTCCCAAGATATCCAAATGGCGAGATCAGCCTCTGATTCAGTTTCTTTGTCATTTTTGAAATTCTTGATATCGTATGGGTTAAAGGTTCTTGGTAAGACCCGAGACTTTTGTAGTAAAACTAAGCGAGTCTGAAAATGAAATTTAGACTATTAAAATGGGTTTTAGATTAAAATAGTAGTCAAATGTTTGATAGGAATTTATTTCCTACAAATCTCTGATTCAATTGGCCTGGCATCACTTGCATGGCAGAGGTAAGAGAAGGAAGTTCTTTAGCCGTCATGCTCATGATATAATTTCCTTTTCGACTGTTCAGGGTTAATGCAACTTGGGTTGAATCTAAGTGCTCCTTAGTTTTGGTCACATTTATCTGCAGGACTTTTCAGTAACCATGGTCCACTTTACTTTATTAATACAAAAACAAGCTTCTCCAAGATGGGTCTGGCCTGTCATATTGCCAAGATTCACAGCGAGGTATGCTTGGTTACTCCAACTAGTCTGTAATTCTTTGCTCATTGGGTCCCATACTGAACATCTAATATTCAGGCTTCAGTTGCAAAAAATGCTAGAGAGATAAAAGAGTACATTGAGGAAATCTATTGGGGTTCCCAGAAACGTGTCCTGCTTCTTGGACATAGCAAAGGTGGAGTAGATGCAGCTGCTGCTTTATCCATGTACTGGGCTGATTTGAAAGATAAAGTTGCTGGGTTGGCATTAGCTCAGAGTCCATATGGTGGTAGTCCAATTGCTTCAGATATACTGAGAGAGGGACAGCTTGGTGATTATGTTAATGTACGGAAACTCATGGAGATCCTGATCTGTAAAGTAATTAAGGTAAAGTTCTACTTTCTTATTGCTGTGTTCGCATGATATGCCGTGTTTTGTTCCCTATTCTAGTTTTATTTCTCGTGTCTGATCTTTAATTTTGTAGTGTAGAAATTGGTGATACTTTAAAGAGCATCTTTGTAAGCACACTAGAATAGATGTGTAATTTCGTGAACTAGTTCAGCCTTTTTTTCTAAGTTGGGATAGTGTTTCTGTTCAAATTACCCATGGACTCTCACATGACCCTTTGGTACTGGTAACTGAAGCCTGCAGGAGTTGTAGAAATCCCGTGTATCGCTGTGCACACACACACAACTAATTGAGGGAGATACAGAGGTTTTAACCGTTCCTCAGTTTGAAGTTTTTGTTTGCTTTCCTGCTTAATGACAATTACATAATGAGAAGAACCAGTGTTATGCTTATAGGGACACCATGTAAAGTTGCAACGGATGATTTACTTTGCTCAATTCACAAGCGTGTGAAACTGTAGTTCAGAGGACTGATGATGTAAGCCAGGATATATGAAAATTTATAGTAAAATGTGTTTGTGGTGTCCAAAGAAATTTTTGCTGTTAAAGTTCAATTAGGCATGTTCTTTGATCATGTATGCACCAATGCGACAGACACAAACTGGATCAAAACTTGGTTTTCTAGATAATTGTCAGGCCTGTTGCCAATACTTAACAGTAGTCTGAAATGGTTTCCACATCTTATGTTATTGTGTCATGGTGCATTTATATGGAAAACAGTTTTCCTTGACTGAAGAATCTAAGTGGATACTAGTAAACTTTATCTGCTTCTGTTCAAAGAAAATATTGAAATAATTATTTACCCATTGACGGTGGTATTCATGACACTACCAAAGAATTATGTAGGATAATATTCTCAATATACAAGTATTCATGTGCTTGAGAATTATGTAGGATAATATTTTCAATATGTTCATTTGATCAGTGTTTCATTGATGAAAGCATTCTAATCTTTAAAGCTGTTTTGAAGGGTGACATGCAAGCTCTAGAAGATCTGACTTATGAGAAGAGGAAAGAATTCCTGAGCAAAAACCCTTTGCCACGAGAACTCCCTGTTGTTTCATGTCATACAGAAGCCAGCATTTCTCCTGCAGTTTTGGCCACGTTATCTCGAGTTGCACATGCAGAAGTACCCATGGTTGCCCCACTATCTGCAGGCCAACCTGCAAAACTCCCCGTGGTGATGCCCCTTGGTGCTGCAATGGCTGCATGTGCCCAGCTACTTCAGGTCAGGTACGGCGAGAAGAGTGACGGGCTTGTAACTCGTCGGGATGCAGAAGTCCCTGGCTCTGTTGTCGTGAGGCCACAGCGTAAACTCGATCATGCTTGGATGGTCTATTCATCATTGAATGATGACCCTTCTGAAGCAGATGCATCTCAAGTCTGTGAGGCTCTTCTGACATTGCTTGTTGAAGTTGGACAGAAAAAAAGACATGAACTTGCCAAGAAAGATGAATGAGGCCAAATATAATCCCACTTTTCGTTTTGTAATAATGAGGCCAATATAATTCACTTTTCATTTTGTAACCAGGATCCAACACAATAATAGAATTGTTCAGTCTTAGATTTTTTATTTCAAATCTTATATATCTAGATAAGTATGTATCTATCCAAAATATATGCAATTAGGATCTTTGTATTCGGCTCAATCCTTTTAGTAAAAGATTGGGCCGAGTTTAATTGCAATTCACCAATATAATTCACTTTTAATTTTGTAATCGTGTTAGTTTTCTCTATAGTCTTCCCGTAATTTTGTAATCATGAGGCCAACATTATTCACTTTTCATTTTGTAATTATGATATTTTTGGTAGTACTATTCAGTCTTCATTGAATATATTTGTTGCTCCTTCGGAACTGTATTATACAATATTCTTCATTTTTTTTTTTACTAGTTGGAGTATTCTTTGTTCATATTGTCAGTTCTTGGATCACAAGCGGCTTCATTTCTTTTGAGGAAAGATCACAAGCTTATTTTTTAATTGGTCATTTATGTCAAAAATAAAGGAGTCGGGTCCTTGATTATATTTTGCATAAATAACTAAATGAATGAATAAAAAATATTCGGTTAGATTTTTACTTGCTGTGTCGAATTGTAATTGTCCAGGATCATGTAATTCTGGACCATGTAATAAATTTTTAGATTATGGATGTAGTCAGTCAGTCATACAAAAGAGTTCAAGGGCATATTTAGGAATGGGCTCTGGTGGATTTGTGCCCACCCAAAAAATATATATATATATATAAAGTCAATTTTAGCCCAGTCCAATATTATATTACTAGTATTAGCCCACCCCCATTAACAATTCCAGGATCAGCCCTTTAGGGAGGAGCTCCAATCTCATTCCCAAAAGTACTAGACTGCGTCATTTAAACAACAAAAATGTGATAAGAACACACCAAAACCCACACCCCACCTGACACTCAACAACCATTTGAGCCAGGTGAAGTCACAGGATCTTCGACCTCCATTCAGTAAAGTAAAAAATCAAACAAGCACCTCAATGATTCACAGCAAGACAATTCATTAACTCAATAATTTGTTTTGTAGTAACACATCAAATTTAGTATGACCACATATATAACTGAAATTTCTGTTGTGGAAATTACGTAATCTTCCTCCACGTGTATGCCGAAAAGAAAGCCGCTTGTTTTACCAATATATCAATCAACACTTGGTCGAAGCCATCCTGTAAAAATATCATGTCAATACAAAATCACAAAACATGAGAAAGATATGATCACAGTTTTCATATATGCTTTTAAATGAAAACCTCAAAAGTTAAAAAGGCATATGACCATGAAAGCGTGTGCTGTCCAATCCATAATCAAGCTTTGGACATGGAGAATTATACCAAAGTGGATAACATTCCCGCCATGTTGTAATTTGGTGCATACAAAATTCAACTATAAAATCTCATACTTAAATAGTTAAATGCAATCCCCCAACATCACAATATTATCCATTTCGATATTACTATATGCAATCCCCCAACATCTCTCTCTCTCTCTCTCTCTCTCTCAACATGCACTTTCTGGTTCATACCTCATCAGTTCTCTAGGCAGCTCATCCATCTTAGCAATATCATCTTCCATGACACCATCCGTTGTTGCCTTATTGGCATTTCCTAACGCTAAAGAATCCGCAATCTCTTTGAGACCCTGCAAAAACAAACATAATGTAACTCGGTTTCAAATGAAGTTGCATACATGTTTACACAAGAATCGTCTTCCTCCTTTCACTTGTCAAAATATATAGATAAATAAATTGAGAAAACCAAATTTCAACATCTTCAATCTACATTGCTCATACTGGAATAATTACAATAACTTATAACAAACAATTATAGATTATAGATTCATTGGAAATCCAAGGCCTTTATAAATTTTAGATTTCTTAAGATGACATAAAATGCACATAAAGCCCTTTACTAAGTCCAATTACGATTAAAGAAGAACACTAGATTCTGAAACAATTAATTCTTAGGTCTGCCTAACATGATCTTTAGTTAATATCCTCCTTCATTGGATTAGTGCTCGGAAATTTACATCAAAATCTAAGTGTGCAATTTGAATGATTTAAATTTCGTTCCCAAGTTCAAAATAATAATTGATATTACACAAAATCAAACATACATTTATGGTAAAAACCAATTTGTGACTTGTGATTACATGAAAATGGCGTTTAACTTTAGAGAAACTTGAAAAAAAAAACCCTCCCTAAACTGTCATTCTGTGCAAATAAACCCCTAAACTATGTTTTTTTTTTTGGTTGCAAATAAAACCTTGAGCTATCACAGTTTTTGCAAGTTATCCCCCACTGCCTCTGCAAATGCAAAGCATATGTTCATTTGTTCCTCTATTCAGAGAACACCCTTTATGACCATTTTGCCAGACCCGACCTTACTCATTATAACCCATACTACTGCTATTTAAAACCTAAAAGTGCATACAATCTGTCAAGTCCTGGATATATATATATATATATTTTCTGGTTACTTTGACAGATAAAAGCTAGACATCTAACAAAACCTACCCATTGAAGATCTGGAGTTAAGCTGAAGAGATAGTTTTGCTTCTTGAGGATGATTGAGATATGAGATGGAGAAATGAAAAATTAGATTAATGGAAGTTGATATGGGGTAGACGGAGTTTGGGTCAATCAAAGTTGCCAAAGGGGAGTTGACAAGCTATGATAATGCAGCAGTGAAATGAAGCACTCAGATTGAATTAGGGTATGCTAAACGACTGAAACGACGTCATTTCAATCAACAACTAAAAAAGGGGCAAGCCCGTGCACGAGGCTCCCGCCATTGCGGGGTCTAGGGAGGTCATATGTACGTAGCCTTACCCCCGCATGCTGAGAGGCTGTTTCCGTGATTTGAATCCATGACCTCCAAGTCACAATGGAGCAACCTTAGTATTGAAAAATCAACAACTATTTGGTAAAATTATTTATTCTTTCACAAAAGGACAAACAAGTCGTTTCATACTCCTCTTGACCTCCCTTTCTGATTGTGGCCTTATTTGCAGATTTACCATAGTTTGGGACAATTTTACGCAGTTCAAGGGGGTTATTGCAATTAACCCTTAAACTTTATAAGCAAGCAATATAAGAGCTAATGAGGTAGTAAAATCTTTGAAGGAAAATATCATCATCAACTAGATTGTGATACAAGAAACGTAGACTCTATTTCTGGTATGACTAGCTTATATATGAATAAATCCGGAAACAAAAAAACTTATAATTTAAAAAATAAACCTTGAGACTTGGACTTTCTGAAGATGTGAGATAAGCATGAGACCGGCCAGAAAGTTTAAATTGTTCCTGCAAGAACATGCGAAACAAACAATTATAAACGAATGCTTATAGAGGATAGGACCAACTCTTAGTTGAGACTTAAATATAAAAACCATAAAAAAATTGACAAAACTAATACTGAAGAAGTTCCAAGTGAACAATTTTGCCCACTACATAGATAGATTTATGTCTTAAATTAATCGCAGTGAAAAGACATATGCCATTACTGTAGCGGATACAATAATCATGTGATTGATGAAAGTCTCGCCACAAAGAGCAGGTAGCATATGAAATGACATCATTAACATGCGAATTACAATGTAGTGATGATATAAATAAGTTACATCGTTCTCCATTCAAGGCAGCCATTTGTTGTCATGGTATCAAACACACATCACAAGTTGCATGTTCAAACCTCTCTGCTCATACAATACATTATTGTGTTCAAATCACTAACGGGATAAGTCAAACTATGTAGAGGACATTTTGATATAAATAAGTAACATCACTCTACCAGCTCGAGCTTTTAGAGCTGATGGTTATCTATAATGTGATCGCACTAAGACAGTCACGAAATCACCCTGCTACCTTAAAAGTATGACATACACAAATCAGTTAAGCTGCCAGTCTATCTTCAAAAAATTCAGCCAACAGGAACCCAAAAACAGTCAGCAGAAAACTTGAAACTTATGTAGCAACCAGTACAAACCTGCAGTCTTTGAGGCATTTTCACTTTTCTTCCATCAGCAACGTTGCAGAGGTATGCAATGCCTAGATTCGTGTCATCCTGTTGCCAAACTTCTGTAAGTATTACCCTCAGCAGATAATTAAAGATGAAGTGCTAAAATTTAAGCATCAACATAATGCCAGATCAAAAGGCCGTTTCCCTCAGTAGGATATGTAGAATACAACTTATAATTACAAATACCAAGATCAACCAAGTGAAGGTAAAACTGAAAATAAGATCAGATAAGCCTTCTTTTCTTTTCTTTTGTGTGTGTGAGAGGGGGTTGATGAGGGCATGGCTCACACCTGTTACCTTAGGTTCTTAAATTGACGACATAAATTAAGTTGATGTTTCTTTAGTAAAACAGTTTAAGCCAAAATAATAAATTGCCAGGATTGCTTGGTTCATAATTTATTATTATTTTTAAGCTTTACCAACTCAACTTAATAAAGCCATAAGGAGTCTGAAAGGTATTATATTGACAGTCAAAACTGACAAAACTCTCGTTTTCTGGTTTGGAACCGGTTGTAAGGAGCCGTTAATAGGTACAACATGACTTTTTATTTTTTAAATCTCTTACAATAGGCTGCCGATTCAAACACCAATATATATATATATATATATATATATATATATATATATATATATATATTAAAAAAGTTATATATTGAAAATAAGAATGCTAGGTTTCAGATTAATGAATTGGTATAGCTTTTGCTGAGGTAAATGAGTTTGTGGATAGCTCGAGAGCTTAAAGGTTTTTTTGTCCTTTTGAATTGTAAACTTCTCAAGGGCTGAAATAAGAACTGAAGGTGAATTTTTGGTCAATGGGTCATAGTGCCATACTAAAATATGCTTTGTTATTTCAGATCAGATAAAACAAGGAACAAGTTTCACCTGCTTATATTCCAACGAACAAATCTTCCCATCCTGCAAACCAAAAAACAATCATGAAAAAAGAGAGCAATCAACAAGAAGTAAAGAAAGACTTCCAGAATAATAAATAACTAACTAATGGCAGGAAAATTTGTCACTGTATGCTAAGGATGTTGTACTGTGTCAACTACCAAAGCATTAGCCACTCCGAAATAAGTCTCTGATGTCTTTTCTTGTAGTTATTAATGATCCAGTTATCATATTACTAGGATGCCGATCTGTATCAAGACTGAAAGGTCAATGCTTTGCTATCATATTACTAGGATCCCGATCTCTATCAAGAGTGAAAGGTCAATGCTTTAGAGTCTAAAAGAGAGTGGGACTCCCTTCCGTTTGACACTAGAGTCATTATGATCAGTGTTTTTAAAGGAGAGGCAGGAGTTCGCATAAGTTCAGAAAAGGGGAAAAAAACAGGTACCCAATGTTTCAAGAGCACAAATACTCCATATGAGTGCAAAGCTTACAAATGAACAGCTCCACTTGTCAAAGATAGTTAGACCTTATATTCCATGTTGTATATGAGTGAGTGAGAGAGAGAGAGAGTTCTATACTGCATTATCCAAATGCTTAAACAGAGACTCTTATTTTCTCATTCTTAAACTCCATCTTCTCAAGTGCATGCTGCGTGACTTTAGTTTATATAGAAAAGCAGGCAGTGTGCAATGACCACTCTACCAATAACAATTAAGACTCTGGTTATCCCTCTGAAGATGCCATATGAAGTTCCCAAATTAAAAAAACAAGCTAGCCCCTATCTCGTATCAAATCCAGTCCACATCAAAGAAACAAAACAAGTAGTTCGCATCACCCAATCCACCCGTAAAACCGAATATGTAGTTAACACACTCTGAAAAACCCTCGAGAGTGAAGGCACAAGCTTTTAAGATCTTAAACTATTCAGCAGTCCAACAAAAGCTGGAAGTACAAGAAGGGGTTCACAAAGTCGAGATTTTCCTGATGATTTCTAGAGATACTTAAAAAAATAAGACAATCTGAATGATTTGATTCTTAAAGCTTATGTTAATCAGCTAACCTTAATTTCTTAAAGTTTGAAATATTAATTCAATACAAATGGCCTTTAACATTATGATTTGTTCCTTTTAGTACAAGAACATACCCTTCCTTTGGGACTTTTCTCCATCTAAGATCTTTTGACAAATTAGATGAAATCAAACTCACAAATTTCTTCTGAATTGATACCAAGTGTGAGATCTAAAATTTCAAAATGTACAACTCACCAAGCCAGAAACCATTCTCCGTAGTTCATCCAAGTCGATTCCAATATGAGAAAGATCATCGCGAACATCAGTAACCTGTTTCAAATGTTTGATAAAAAATAGTTATGCCGTTCCTGAGCAGATTTAAATCATAATCAGATTCTTTGATCAGCCTGCCCAAATATACACATAAAGACATCACAGAACCCCTCTCATGCATGTACCTCATTCCTAATTATCTTCGATATCTCCACCTGATCATCCAGTTTCCCATCCAAGTTCTCGATTCGCTGTGTCAAATGTCTCTTTGTTGCCTGGTCAAAAGACAAGATTTAGCAACAATTGACTAGCTGCAAACGAATTCCATAAATGTTTATGAAGTGTTAAAATGAAGATTGCAACTTGGCACAAATTTACTTCAAAAGGAAAACAATTTTTTAACAAACAAATCTTGTATGTATGTAAAAAGGGCTCACTTATTTTTTAACAATTTTTTTCCCTAATTAAAGGGCTCACTTATTTTGGTCTAGTCCGCTCTGACAGACAACAAGAAACGTGCCTATATAACAGAGATCAATGATTTGTGGTGCTTCTCATGTGGAGATAAGCTTCTTTACATTGAAGTTCTCATAGAAGAATCACTAGGAGCCAGATGTAACAAACTGTTATGACTTGATTCTAACACGGTAACGCACTCCCATAATAAGTGTCCGCCTTTCCATAATTAGCTGTCATAAAATAATTGTTCCAATTCAAAAGTCAAGGTACAATATTTTACAACATTCCCAATTTACACTTCTTGCATCGGACTTATAAAAACAAAACATCAATCACATCGCTTGGACCCACCATCGGTAGATTTGGTAATTTATTCACAACTACCAATGCAATAACAGAATACTAAAAACTACACCTTAAAAAAGATAGGTTCCCAAAAAGAGACACTCAGAATGGGACGGAAAGAGTACAAGACAAGTATATGTCTACTAACATAAAAATGTGGAAGTACCTCTCCACAATAACGTGCCTTCAATTTAAAAAATATTGTCAGGTTGGTTCTTTTTTAATGCTGAAACAAACATCAAATTTTATTTGACATGGAACTAAATTATTTTTCATCATTATGTTTATGACAAAACATAATGCTTGGTTCAAGCAACAACAAGATAATGGACAAAAAAATGCATATTCAGCACGATTCATGATACATGTAAAGGCACAACAATGAACAATGTAGTAGAGCTAAGTAGATCTATTAGTTAATCACAATAGACTTCATTGTCAGGTCATAATGCACAACTACCATCAAAGAAACTACTAAATAGAGCATCAAATAAGAAGAAATTATAATCTGTGAACTTACCGCAAGAGCCTCGGATACATTTTCCAGATGTTTGGTCAAGTTTGAAACAGCACTTGACATATTACGCTTTGTTACATACATAAGGTCTGAAAATGAAATACCCTAAGAATTTTTTAAAAAGCAAAACAAAAGATTGAGTTAGTCTCTTCAAATAATCAATTTACATGAAAAGAAGAATCAATTTACATGAAAAGTAAACACACAACGATCTCTTAAAAAAAAAGGAAAAGGAAAAGGCAGGACATTCAACAGAAAGTAACCATTCCCAAAACTGGGAAAGAAAAAAAAAAAAAAGTAGTCCACAAAGATACTGGAAAGAAACAACAAAAAATCAGTTTTTTTTTTTTATAAAAAAAAGATGTAGTTTTTTATCCTACCTTCCACCACATGTATCCGTAACCCAATGCACCTACGGCAGCAGCTGGTACTACAAGAGATGTTATGTTTCCTGCATGTGTAAAAAGACAAGACAAGAAAAAGACAAGAACAAATGAAAAAGAAAGAAAAAGTGAGATGTAAAAACAAATAGATAAAATGATATCAACAAAAAAAAAAAAAAAAAAAGTGTCCAGATCTCTAATACTAGTATCGAGAGTGCAGGTATAGAATTTATCAACTGAAAAAAAATGCATATATAATCATGATGCATGATCGTGTTACTTATATTATAAGTGAAAAGGAAACAGAGTAACAGTATTATAAGCTATAATAAAGTATAGATAGGAGATACCGATTTGTCCAGAATCCCCATTCAGAACTGTTATCTGTCGTGCGGAGGCCAGTTGTCGGACCTCCATTGCTAATCGACGCACCTACAAGACAGCCAAGAAAGAAATCAAATACAAGAGAATAAATATCTCAATTAAGAATGGGACACACAGCGATATAAGTAACTAAGAATGGACTGCTATAAGTAATACAACATTATGCAGTTGCTTTAGCTCTTAATTATTCCATGATAACAAAATGAACTTAATGGATCAATAACATTTTGATATCAAAGTTTACTGCAGCACGGAGAGCAATTTAAGGTCACTACTTCCAATGATATATAAAATTCATATAGTCTGCAAGTAATGAGAAACTAAAAACCAATCCCGGCGTTCAGATCTGGATTCTATAACGTATACATTTTAAGATAGCCCCCCAAAAAAAACACATTTTACCATATTATATAGAGCGCATCATCTTCAGCAACAAAGCAATACTCCCTAACATGGCCTCTAAGAAGGTAGGCTCAAATGTAAAGCTCATAAGCCAAACCCATGCATCAATAAAATTTCATATAACAACATCCATTGTTATCTAAACATAACTCCACATTTTCTTAGATAAGTAAAGGTAAATCCTAAAAATACACAACTTATGTAAAAAGGAGAGCTACACCAAAAAAACCAAAAATTTTGCCAAATCTTAGAGAGAAAAAAAAAATAAATAAATAAATGAAGTCAATTTTGTCATTCCAGTTTTCATTCCTATTAGCAAAAATGATTAAGAAACAATAAAATAATTCATTGTTCAATTTAGCTGCTTTCTATCATAAAAGACACCTGTGCAGTAATTGCATCCCCCGAGTCAGCATTTGACGAATCCTCAGGCGCATCCAACCTTTTCAACAGTGACTGCCAAGAACCAAATTAACATTTAAATTAGTTCACTTAAACATTAAACTGAACATACACATAAGATAATCAACCAAAATCAAAATTGTCTCTCTTGGTTAGAAATCAAACCCAATCATGCCAATTGAAAATTCACCATGTATTAAACTATAATACCAATTTGTTCCTTCGCTACACACACGAAAATTGCGTTTTGTTTCATTTGGTCTATATTTGAATTTGCACAACACAACATAAGACCAGATCAGTGAGGAAGTGATAATCGAGTACCTGAACTTCGCCGACTATATCAGATACTTTACCATTCTTCATAAGGACCGAACCAGTGTAGCCTGTACATGTATATACACACGCAGTCACATACAAAACGAAGTCGAAATTAAAAGGCAGGACAGTTGGGTAACGAAATCAATCACCTATGTTGTTCATACATATGCATATAGATATACATATACAAACAGATATATTATATACCTGCTCCAGCTAGGAACAGGATCCTAGAAAACCCTATGCCAGTTTGCATCGCCATCGCCGGAACCCTAGACACAGCTTTCTCCTTCTCCGACCAGAGGTGAAACGTTCGGAGCAATAGAGTTGGGTTTGTTTATATACTTACTTATTTAGAACGACGCCGTTTCCTTTGTATGTCGGCGACATTTTTGACCCTCACCCGACTGTGTGAAATGGGCCTTGTGGTGCAAAAATACACGTGCGGATTGTGAGTTCATAAAACAAATAAATTTAGTTGACTTGATTATTTTTTTAAGAAAGTTAATATATTATTCCCAAAAAATTATTTTTTAACATTATATGGTGCTCCTATTTATTCAAGCGTGTAACGTTTGTCCTTTGATGTGATGATATATCGAAATAGTGTCAAAATTAGATATATCTTTGATCATTTCCTTATATCCGTCCTTTGTAGTTGAATCAAAACTAAGTCTAAGAACTGTCCTTTACAATTGTGTGAGTTCATATGAAAATCTAGTACAATGATACCTTGAGGTTTGTCTAGGGAAATTCTGAAATTTCAAAAATAAGTATGTATGGACCTTTAATACCGAAAGTCATATATATATATATACACACACGCACATATATATACATATTTGCATTATGTTTTAAGTTTGAGACCCTTTCAAATTGGAGCTCCTATGCGACCGCTTTGTTTGTCAAGTAAGGGACTTGTCGTTCTCTCTCCCTCATCTTTTCCGAAAAAGATCGCTCATTTTCTCTCCTCTTGCTCATTCTCACAATTAGGAGAATGTTTAATCATGGGAAAACATTCATTTTTGGAATGAAATATTCCCCAATGTGAGAATGAGCGATCTTTTTTTGGAAAAAATGAGGAGAGAGAACGATTTTAACGTCGTTAAAATAGGATGAATTTTTCTTATTTCAAAACAGTGCAGTTTTCAAACTTTAGTAAATTTTCTTTATCTCAAAACAGTTTTCAAACTTCCTTTAAATTAGTTGACGTGATTTACCACAAGCAGTAGATAGATTTTAAATGTCACGTGTCAATATGCAGATAATTCAATTTAGAATAATTTAGAAAAAGATTTAACCTAGAGGATCCACGTCCGTCATCTAAACAGTCATATACAAGTTGGTTATTTTTTTAACAATGGCACCCCTAAACTTCAAAAAAGTTTACAAAAACACCCCTGTAGCCACTTGCCACATATGACACATGGGAAATTAACCAACTTGCCCTTTCATTGTTTAGTGAATTTTTTTAACTTTACAACTTAATGAATTGGACCAATCTATTCCTTATTAATATTTGGAGCAAAAAACTTGAAGTGCCGATTTAAAGGAAAAATCTGCACAGCAATAAATAAAAATTTCATAGAAATTTCATTTGAAATTGAAATGGAGCAAACAAAAATGTTTTGGAAAGAGACTCACGGATGTATAAAACTGAAAATTTTGGTGATGATCAGATGTTAAGAAGGCTGTCAAATAAATAAATTAAAAACCTGATTTCAAAAAGTGAAAAATTCCAGACAGTAGCTATTGTTGAATTTTTATAAAAATATCTGTTTGGCCAAAAATTACGAAAATTTTCATACAATAACTAAACATACAAAGAAATCTTTGGTAAAAAAATCCGCAATCAAAATATTACAACACCTGAGAGAAATTAATGAATTTCAGCATAATAAATTGGCATCATTTTATAGCTCATATTAACTCAAGGGTAATTTCAACATTTCAATATGTCTAATATTTTACAATTAAATTGATTTTAATATTAAGGGACAATTTCATCTTTTCAAATTATTTTTTCTTTTTTTAAACCATTTTTTCTTTTCTTTTCCCACAATTAATAATATATAAATACAAAAAAAAAGAAAAAAAAGAGACGATGTTATTCACTATTGATAATTGCACTCCATAATTTTTTTAAAAAAAATAAATGAAAAAAAAAAAAAAACTTTCCGTGTTGCCCATCTCTCATTTATAAAGTTAAGAACGATAATATCGACTTACTTTAAAAGTCGAGTGCATTTATCAAATAGTATAGTACTATTAACTATTAATACATATCGCCTCCCTATAAAAAATACGATATTATAAAAATGTTGGGGAAAAATAAATAAATAAATAAAAACAAAAGAAGAAGAAAACAACGGCTTCTCTTGCCATACAAAAATTATCGCAAGATCATTAGTTCAGTTGGTATAATATTTCATCTTTCAAAAGATAGGTAAAGATTAGGTAAGGGATTCTAATCCCGTAATGGACATATGTGAATGTGTGTGTGTGAGTATTTGCCTAAAAAAAAAAAATCTCTGCCACAAAAAGAATTCCTTAGACTTAAATAGAAGAATTGTTCAACAAACTGCCATAATTAAGCAATTATTATCAAATTAACTCAATCAACTAACCTATTTTTTCAGTCTTTTGAAGGCACAACTGTATGCCATATACGTATTCACCTTCCACATGGCAACAGTTTCTGTGTTTATTTGCATCCTTGAAGGGTTATAAATACGTACATGTAATTGGCGTCATTCATTGACTTTTAAAGCCTTCACTAAAAATTGTCAGCAAAGTAGTATAAAATAACAACAGTAAGGCTAAGAAGACAGCCCTCTCATAACAATAGTACTTATAAACAGTGCTTCTTCAATGACATTATCATCATTTTTCATGAAAATGCAGATTAAATAAGGATCTTTGATAGATATATTTAGCATTAATATTAATTGGTCATTTCCAATAAGGATCTTTAATAGATATATTTAACATCGTCTCTTTTTTTTTGTATTTATATATTATTAATTGTGGGAAAAGAAAAGAAAAAATGGTTTACACAAATTTTAAAACTTTATTACTAGCAAGTGACCATTTGATAGTTTATTACTTAAATATCCTTATTGTAATACATTATTTTTTAATTAAACAAATTTACCTTGACCATTAAACACAATTAAACATATTAAATTGTTAATTAAATTATTACACATACACTATTTTACCAGAATAATAAACTGATGTTACTAGGAAAATTTGATGACTACTTTATTACATTATAGATATAATTTGATAGGTGTGTGGTTTAGAAACTCAATTATTGATGTTATTAATATGGGGTGCACGGCTACTCTTCCACAGTTGGTGCTTTTTATTGGTTACAATTCTTATAATTACAAGTTTATTTATGAGATATCTTCGGCCTTTAAGAAAATTTAGAAATATAATTTTTTATGACAAAATTATCCTTTAACCTTTTCTTATCTCTCTCCTTTTATTCTCTTCTCTTCAGTTTTATCCCTTATATAACATTCTAGATTGCCAAAAAAAAAAAAAAATACAGGAATATATTATTTTCTTTTTTTAATTATATTTTAACTATATATATGTGTGCGCGCTATATATGGATTCACATCCAATTCCTATAATCACAATTTATATTATTATTATTATTATTTTTTATTTGTCAAAACGAGTAACATTATGAGAATTGATTATTTTATTTTATTTTTTAAATTATATTTTTACTATATATATAAAATGATATGAAAGTAGTTGTTTACACACATATATATGGACAATGCTTAGTTACTTATGTAAGTAGCTTTACCCTACTCACCCTTTAGGTGTTTCAATAACAAAATAATATTATCAGTTTTAATAAAAAAAAAAAAATTAGCAAAATAATAAATAAATAAAAACAAGTCGGACCAGTTTCTTTCATTGAATCCCAACTCACGCCCTCCTCTCTCTCCACTGTTCTTCATCCTTTCTTTTTTTATTTTTCTGTTTCATTGCTTCACAAAATTAATTGACAAAATTAAACCAAACCAAAAGAGCAACAGAATAGCTTAAATCTGTTTATATATATATATATATATATTACAAATTTGCCTGCTATGTCAGCCAATGCAACACCTTAAACCCATCTTCAAAGGCTGCCGGATACCGATTATCTGGCGCCAGCCTATACCTCTTCTTCTCTGCCTTTGGGGATCTAATTCATAAAACAAACCTGGTCATTCGCTTTGAGGTTTCTTGGTGTGAGTTATGATCTTCGGTATCAGAATAAAGATTTGCCTTGAGGTTCCTTGGTGTGAGTTATGATCTTCGGTGTCAGAATAAGGATTAGCTGACTTTTCATTTGATTTGCCAAGAACAATTACGTAACCCAATTTTGCTATCCGCTGACAGGGAGAAGTTGTTCGCCACCGAATCATTGCTCTCACTCACAAACCCCCTCCCGTGAAATTGCAACATCACCAGCAATTTTGACAATTAATTTTGTGAAGCGATAAAAAGAGAAATAAAAAGAGAGAGGGGGTGAAGAAGAAGAAGAACAGTAGAGAGAGGAGGGCGTGGGTTGGATTCCATGAAACAGGAGAGATAAAAGAGAAAGGGTGGTTCCCTAATTAAAAGGGTCTATCCAATTTTCTTCTTCTTCTTCTTCTTCTTCTTCTTTTATTATTTTGATAATTTTTTTATTAAAATTGATGTGTTATTTTATTATTCACACACCTAAGGAGTGAGTAGGGTGAAGCTACTCACCGGTGAGTAGCTAAGTATTGTCCCATATATATATATATATATAAGAACGGAAGAACGGATTTTTCAGCAGACCAAAAGTCAAATAGTCAATTAACACTTTTTACTTTATCGTAACCATAGTTAATATTTGTTACATTAATATTCAATTTACCATAGTTCATATTTATTATCTTTATTCAATCTCTCTCCTCCTTTAATCTCTTTCATCTTCCTTGCAATTTCAACTACTGCCGTCATATCCACACCATCACAGTCACCATTGTATCCTTTCAATTTTTTTTATTTTTTCTTTCAAGAGAGAATTTCATTTGCAACACTATTAAACAAACCCTTTGCCTCCAAACACAATATAAAAAATATATATCATTCACTCTGGACTTTTTCCAAAAAACAAAGACCATTAGCCACCTCAATTTCGAAGCTTCATTCCCCAAATCGACTTCCAGCTCAATGGAGGTGGGTGGAGGCCAATTGATTCATACACCAGTGTATCCCTCAGAAGAGCATAGAGGACATAGAGGAGATACTAATCACTCGGATGCATGATTTTTCGATACCATAAACAATTTCCAAAATTGGGATGATGAGATTGGATATTTAATTATATTTGTGACATAAAATTTGAAGGAAATTGTAATCCGTGAAAACATAAATGGGAATGAAAACGAGAAAATTGCCAAAATCAAATTTGGAGATTTTTCTTATTTTTGTCTTAGAAAATCCAAATTTGGAGACCTTTTATTATTTCCATGTCAGGATTAAGCAATATATGATTTTTGTTTGAGATTCCATTATTCACGAAATGTGAAAAATAATGGGTTGAAGAAAAAAATTAAGAAAGCAAAAAAATAAATAAATAAATAAGAGAGCAACAGTCAGGCCATCAAGGGAAAAAAAATTAAGAGAGCAAAAAAAATAATAAATAAATAAATCAAAGTGCAAAAAGAAGAGAAAGAAAGAGAGAGTGCCCATTGGAGAATGAATATGGTAGTTGTGTTGTGGTCGTAGTGGTGAAGATGGTGGCTATGATGGTGTGGATATGGCAGAAGTGGTTGAGATGGCAAGGAAGATGAAAGAGAGAGATTGAATAAAAATAACAAATATTAACTATGGTAAATTGAATATTAAGGTAACAAATATTAATTAGGTTAGGTCTGATAAAGTAAAAAAATTGCTAATTGACTAGTTGACTCTTAGTCCGCTGAAAAATCCGTTCTTTTGGACCACATGAGAGCCTGAGGAGAGAAAAAAATATAAATAAAAAACTCATACGTATATGAAGGTAGTTATTTACACACACACACACATATACATCAATTAAGTAAGTAATATTTGTATTTTCTTTTGGTTAATGTATTTAGTGGGTGTTTGGGATTGCTTTTCTACTACTGAAAAGCATTTCTATTTTTAAAAACTGTGGTGAAGAACTTTGAAAAAAAGATAAGGTTCACAAAAACCCTAATTTTAAGAGATAAGGTTGTTAAAGAAACTTAATGTTTTAATGGGTAAGTTTGCAAACTAAAAAGGAAAAAAGAGAAGGTTGGATGAGAAAGATAGGAGGATGAATCCAAGGGCAATTTTACCATCTAAAAATTATTTTTAGAATGTGTAATAAATAAGTAGATGTTTTGACCAAACTATCCTTAAATAGTCACTCATTAGCAATTAAGTTTCAAAATTGATGATTATTCATCTTTTTTTGATTTTGGGGTCACTTTTGAACAAATTTATTTAGGTTTGGTCACCAAAATTTAATTTTCTCAAAAATAAGCTCAATTCAAGTCTAAAATCCTTAGTATAACCTGATGTCCAACGTATCCGTAGAATGCACCAGGGCTTTTGTATCAAGATTTTGATGAATTTGCAAGCAGTTTATCACCAATGCAAAGAGAGAAAAATGTTAAAACTAAAATTACAAATATCTTTCTTTCAACTCAAGAAAACACTTGCAATAATTAAGGTTCTTGACTCAAGCATGATAACTTATATACTGTTCTGTTATCTTTATGAATTTAAGAACTTTTACTTACATTGTATTATTTGATTTACGTACCAAAACTAATAACATTCGAGGTTATGCGGGATTATAAAAGGTTTTTTTATTTGTTAATGTGATGCCAGTTTCTATGGGCTCTATGTTGTGGGCAGTCCTGGAATGGGCCTGAATAGAACCTTAATCAGCCCGATCTATTGTCATTGGGCTGTTGGGTCCTGGAAAGGCCCATATTACCCGGCACCATGGTGGGCTTCAAACAAAAAATGAATAGAACCTTTATCAGCCCAATCCATTGTTATCGGGCATTTGGGTCCTGGTAGGGCCCATATGAACGCAGCCTAAACACCATGGTGGGCCTATTCCTAGATTGATTCACACCTCGTACATGGACTAGTCCAGTAAAATGACAAAAGCTTTAAAAAGATAATATAAGAGCATTTCCAATGGGGGCTGTGATATGGGTTGCCAATTCAAAATATAACAAATAGATTTAAAAACAGGCTCTCCAATGCAATGCTATATCACCTGCTATTTTTTAACTTTGCTATTTCTTATGCCAATTGTAGCACAAGAAATAGCTACTGCTATCTCAGAGAGAGAGAGAGAGAACATCTATTCCAGAGAGAGAAACTATTTAGATATATATATATATATATATATATATATATATATGTTAAAAAAAAAAAAAAAGAATTACACCAAATAGGATTTAGTTTTAAAAAAAAAGAATTACAATCCTTGATTACAAGAAAAAAATTAGAATTACAACCTTCATCATAATATTGAATTACAGAAAAAAAAAAATTAAAACAATACCCATGCATGCGTAAGGGGATATGGTGCCATGGAGTTCAAAAATCAAATAATAAAGCAAAGAAAAAAATTTGAGATACTAATGTAATATATATTATATACACACAGACACATGCATATAGAGAGATAGAGGACTTGGATGGTGTTGTTAGAACCAACATAGTACTGATCAACAGTCTTCAACCATCCAACATCATCGTGCGTGTGAGAAACCAAATGAACATTGAGTTACCCGGGAACAATGCCTAGTTTTGATCTAGTGTCTGGTTCTGATCAATCGATATGGGTTTTGAACTTCTGATTCTTGTTGATTTTGTAGTTTGCAGTTGCACACAGAGAGAGAGAGAGGGGGGGGGGGGGGGAGATCGAGGCGATTGGGGAGGCTGAAATGATTTGCCCTAAATATATATATATATATATATATATATATATATATATATTTAATAATAATATAATCAAATATATATAATATACATATATATATATAATATAAATTTCTAAAAAAGAAAAAAAAATTTATATAATTTTTTTATATAATAATATAATCAAATATATAAATTTATACACATATATATATATATATATATATATTTTTTTTTGAGTCCTTTTTTGACCAAATATTTTAGATTTTTGATTCTTTTTAATTAAGTTTAATTTTAGTTTCCTTCTAATGTCTACAACTTGACTTGAAATGTGCCTAATATTAACATTACTGATGCAAATATGAATGGTGAGAATGATAGTTACAACTTGACTTGAAATGTGCCTAATATTAATATTACTGATGCAAATATGAATGGTGAGAATGGTAGTTGAAAAGAATAGTGGTTGTGTTAAAAAATAGCATTTTGCATAAATACATCATTGGAGATTTGGCATCTAAATTTAGTATTTTATCATTGGAGATGCTCGGAGCAATAAAATTCAAAACAAAAGTCAAAGAGAGAGCTTAACCGTCTTCTCCCTCTCCTCCGATAAAAATTCCAATACCAACAGGGTGTAGAAGTTAAAACAGTAAATGACAAAACTACCCCCGTCATATTTCTCAAATTCCCGTCTCCTACGTCCATTTACTCTCTCTTGATACTTCGAAAGTACAAACACTGTTGGTTTGAATTAATATCATCCATTATTTTGAAATCATGATCGTGACCATTCCATGTGAACAAATTTTCCAGATGTGTCTTCCCTAGGAACATTGAACATTAATATTACCCAAAAAAAACATTGAACATTAATGGTGTATGTATTCGCATTTTAAACGACAAAATAAATATAAAAAGATTAATATTGTCAAAATAATAATATAAAGTTTTGGCTTTATTGATCACTAGATTAAGAGATTTATTAAAATGTTTATTTTGATTTTTCACATATTTTAAAAACGGTCTAAATCTAATGATTAATAAAAAGAAAGTTCATGGTTTGGAAGACAAGAGGGAGTAAAGAGGGATGGGAAACTCCAATAATCCTTGTATGACTAAGGTTTCGAAGTAGAGTAATTTCCCCCCTCTAGAATTAGGGTTTGATACCATACATGTGTATTTATATTTATATTTGTATATTACTCCAGATTTTATCTGGGATTTAGCAGATTTTGACCCAGATGTTGTGTGCCTTAATGTCAGTGAATTTATTGGGAAAGCACAACTGAACTAGACAGTCACTTTAGCTCCATCTCTCCCAACACTGTTACTGTTAAGAAAACAACCTTCTTGCCTATTTATGAAGATAATATATATATATATATATATATATATATATATATATATGTAAGATCTTTATATATCTTCAATTATTCTGCTAATTCCTCAACATTTAGCTTTTCTTATTTGTGATTTATTATTTTGGTAAACTTGGATAAATTATGGACTCTTTTGGCATGGATATGCGAAGGTAAGTCTGCTTAGAACTGAACCTTTCGAGACTCTGTAATGGTGAGAAGCACTGAGTTGCCTTTTTTTTTTTTCTTCATGTGTGGCTACTTCTCATATATATATATATATATATTGTGTGACTATTTCTCAAATTTAATTGTATTCTGGATTGTTCACAAAATAAATCGAAATTTTGGAGTTTGTCAATTCTTCAATTCGAATTTGATGAACCAGTAGGTCCAACACTGAACTCCCTTCGACCAGTTTCGTCATTAATTATTATTATTTTTATATGATTTCCTCAATACCATTGATAATTTAGCAGCCTCCCATTTCTCTTTTTTCTACTTATTAATACAAAATATTACCACTTCATTTATTGAATTAAAATATTGCAGAAGTAATATCTAAATGAATTCAATGTTTCACAATAAAGTTTAAGAATCCCGGAACAAGAAAAGAACAAGAAAACAACGGACGTTCGAATTGTCTTCATAATTGGATCAAAAAAGAAGAATTCAAACGAGTTTCAAGTGGAGACAAACAAACGAAAAAAATGGGGTTAACTAGAGATGGACATATCATATATGTAACAACATGTGTACGTTAAATGAGAAAGAGACAACACACTGTGTGTGTGTGTGTGTGGAGGGGGGGGGGGGGGGGGGGGGGGGGTGAGACAACACATCTTTATGTTGCTTTTATTTATTTTTCATTCAATTATCATGCATGTCCTTTGTGCTAAATCTTTCTACGTAGTGATAGAGATTGTTCAAATATAAGAATGTCATGCAACCCCAGAGAATAATTGTGTCTTACTGCCTCCACTAATTTCTTGTCCCCTACTCTCTTTCTATGGTTGGAAACTTGGAATGCCTAACAGCCCTAGACGAGATTGCTGCGATAGTTTTCTTACGTGGGGAGTCTATTGTTGAAGGACTACAACGCCATTTAATTCCCAAGGACTACAACGCCATTTAATTCCCGATAGTACCAATATTGTGACAATTCACTCTGTGTGTGTGTGTGTGTGTGTGGGGGGGGGGGGGGTACCAATATTGTGACAATTCACTGTCTGTGTGTGCGCGCGTGTGGTTGGGGGGGGGGGGGGGGTATCCCTCGTGCCATGCGGGACATTACAATTACCATTTCTCATATGACCCAACAATTACCATTTCCTACGTGACTGCCCCTCCTCTAGAAGAATCCTCTCCCATGCTTGTTGCCGGCCTCCTTCGAAGCCGCCGGACTAATTTTTGGAACCGATCACAAACTCTAGGGCTATTGACCAGAATGAGTGCTAACAACCACTATTAACGGCCAAACAAGCCGTTAATTGCGGTTATTAGTTTTGATCTTTGGTTTTGGGCTGTCCCCATGTTTGGGCCATCTTTCAGGCTTCTGTTGCCAATTTTCTTTGGGTTGTATTTGGCCAAATATTACAATCATCATTTCTTACTACCCAACGTCTTTACGGAAGCGAGTCATTACAATCACCATATATTTCTTAGGATCTAGGGCGCGTCTTCGCTGATGTGCTCCCATTGGCTTATGCACACTCAGGGACGGATCTAGGAATTCATATGAGGGGGACATATTTATATAGAGAGATTTTTTTTCATAATTTTCACGGGACAATTTTGAAATTTTATGAGTATAATTGCAAAAAAATATAAATTTAAGAATATAAAATATAATAATAAAAATTTTCGGTCAAGGTGGATGCCCTCACTAAACCCTTCAAAAATCCGTGCCTGTGCACACTCCCCCGTTACTTAATCCTCGTGAGCATATGCACGCTCTTTCGGAGAGATTGGCTCTGGTACCTTTTACCATGGACCTGTGTTACTCTGTGGGGTTTTGTCTTCTTTGTAGGCTATTTGTATTCATGGCATTCAAAAAGCATCTGATGCGTCCGAGATTCCAAGCATACAAGTACCAATGATGAATGATGTAGGACATCACAGCCCCGGCCCATCAAAGGTAAATGGATCCATACTCTGACAATATATTTCTTTAGTGTTATATAAAAGACCTGGTAGAAGTAATATTTGACAATATATTGATGAGAAATTTCTTAAATTCATGTCAACAAGTATGATTCACATTTCTTATAATAATATAATGTTATATTTGGCAGCACCAAATTGACATCTTGAATTTGAGATTGGAAAAAATTTAGTACAAATTTTGAAATACACACATTTTCACTAGCCCTAAATCTAAGATACCAATTTTTTTTTTTTTTTTTTTTTTTTTTCCTGGAAATTAAAACAAATAACAGAACATAAGACATCAATTCGAAACTCCAAACATAAGATAAGTAATATTTGAGGAACTATATTTACAAATTACAACAGATCTCTTAATTTTCTGTCAACTTTAATTTTGACAAAGTATGAATAAGCATGGAATGTTATCTTATCAAGTGTGCTTAATAATAAATCCTAAAAAGTGTGGTAAAAGTTCACAAGATATAATGTTATGAAGTACACGTTACGGTTGTTTTGTTTGTTTTTTTTTTCATGGAAAAGACCTTTTCACACCCTTGTCCATTGCAAGACTCCAAATCTAAAATTATTTTTTTCTTACCTTTTTAAAGAATAAAAAATTATACCACCTAGACCAATTAGACCAATAGACAGAACAATGATTCAGTGGTAAAAATTATTTTCTATGAGTTGGCCAAAAAAATGGACAAATAATTTCTCAGACTTGGGAAAAGAATGGAGAATATGACAAATTTTCATGTCTCCCAATCAGAAGCGAGTATAGATTGAAGGGCAAGCTAAGCCAATTGTGACCAAATTGTTTGGACTCTCGATTACCACATGCATAGGACCCCGATTGCTTATGTGGGATCAGTGACCCACGATAACCAATCATGAGTTGACACGTGGACTGACAATTCAGATTTTACTTGTGTACTCCATTGGCAATTTGGCAATAATTAGGCAAAAACATATGGACCATATAGAGACATACATCTCAGGAAAACATTGGATTCTTTTTCCCAGTTGATGTGGTATGAGGTTTGGAAATGCCCCAAATATACATTTTTGGTTTTGTTACGCTGTCATGTCGGGAATCTTAGCATGCAACAAGGTACGTCGAAATCGAAAACAACCAGAGAAAAGTGGTATATATTCATTACCCTTTTTGACCGTCAACTCATTTTTAAAAAATTTTATATATTAACGTGCACGAATTTAAACTTACAAGTTACAATAGACCGACTCACAAATTAAGAGATTGTATCCGCATCTTTAACCTCTAATAATATTTACTCACCTTTTAAAATAATGTCTGAAAAAGACAAATTTTTTTAGTGGAAAGCAAATGTATGCAAATTTCTTGCCAAGATATTAAAAAAAGACAAATTGTATCAAAGAGTCTTGACACTAAATATAACTTGGCCGATCCCATATAATATTCAACTGTGTGTGAATATTATTTATTTATTTATTTATTTTTATTTCTCGGTGAATAATGTGTGAATATTCAAAAATGTATAAGATGCATCTTCCAAAATTGAAAGAGATGTTGTATGATTTATTTGGGTGCTGATTATTAATGGACGTATGAATTTTCTAGGCTTCGTTTTCTACCTAAAATGCATGGTCCAACTCTTTCATGTCCATCAAATCATCGTTAATTGGGATGTCCCAAACTCAACTTCACCAACAACATTTATAATAAGCCATCCACGTCAAAAATAATCAGGACAGTCACGTCTCAACGGTACAATACCACAGATGATTAAATTGTAACAGTCTTGTACCACACGAGTAAGGATGGTATATATTTTGGATAAATTTTACTTACCTACCTTTTTTAAAATTTATTAATATTTCACGTAAAAATCTCTTTTAGTTTCATAGTTTCATTTCCTTTCTTTGTAGTTAGTAGAACTAGTTGCTTCTGATCGTTTCACTCAAACACCTATGTAGCTTATCACTAGCCCTATCATCTACCAGCTGAAGAAGAAGTGATGCGATGACTGGTAGAAGGAATTGCTTAGTAGAGGTTGCCTTTGTTTTCCTCAGGGTGAAGTCCGACCCTTATCCTAATAAGGTTAACCAACCCATTCACTGGGGAAGAAGAGGTTTTGCTTTAGGGAGAGAAGCGGTGGAGTTAGAAACAAGGTTAGGAGCAACTTTCTCTCCCGTTATTGATGGATTACCTCTCGTTCGATCTAAGTCTCCTCAGTGCAGTCGACTTAGTCGAGCTGTAGTGACTATTGTCCAACTTAATAACAATAGTTTATTGTTTATCGTATAGAATGTTTGTTATCATTCTATCCCTGTAAGGGTAAAATTAATATTCTATTCATTTTTTTGTCGCTCATATCAGAATTTGTTAATGGCTTATTACATAAATCACAATTTCAGAAAAAGTAAGTGAGATTACGAAAAAAAAATAAAGGGTCTATATGAGATATTAACAAATCTAGCTCGTTTATGGGTGGTAAGTGAAATTTATCCTATGTTTTGAGAATCCAATATCATCTCACAAATTGCACTTTACACGAGTGTTATGACTTCAATATAATGATGCTATGTCCTTGATTTAAATGTATAACGAAATCCTCGTAGTCAGATCTTGTTTCAATTTTATATGAATGGGTTAGTTACGTGAATTCTTTTTCTTTCTTTTTTTTAATTTTTTTTTATTATATGTCATTTTACCAACTATATTTAATTTTGTCATAGATGTATAACAAAATACTAAACAAATTTATAGAATAAAAAAGCTAAATCCATGGTATAAGTAAGAGGGAGATTCATCCACATCAAATTGGGATAAAGAGTCTTGGGGTTTAAAAAGTAATTACGACTCCTAACAATTTAAACTTTTGAATCTATATATATTTTTTTAACCCTTGTATCCGGTTAATATGGTAGGACATTTTCAATAGTATATATCATTGAAATAAGAAATTTTCTATGACAACCGTCAATATAATAAACTTGTCAGTAACATCACGAATTAAATATATTTTAAGAAATCATTCAGAATTGAGGGGAACATGAGTCGAACATATAGGTAACTTGCTAAGATTTATTTATTTATATTTCTTAAAATGAGCTAATGTATGGATTTGCTACTAGATTTGGAAGCCTAATAACACAAATATATTTGTTATACATACACTTCTCTATCAGATGCCAAATGGTCCGGACAAAATTGCATCCATCATTTAACAGCACTTGATTTGGTGTGCATGTGTTTCCGTGATGAATCATATCTTCAATAATTGGTCATCAAATCCTAATTGTACATCAATAATATCATCCACATGTTACATGCATAAGTACTGTCTCTCGATAAGTGTGTATATATATACATGTGTGTGTGTATATATATACATGTACTAGCAATATATGTATCTACGGTTTCTCTGAAATATATGCAATAAAATAACATACCAAAGAGAATATACAATAAAGTAATTAAACGTGGATCAAAAGCATACAACTGGTCGTTGTCTGAGCAAAAGCATTTGATTCACTTCTTTCCAACTTAAAAGAATTAAAGAGAAGGTTTGATTCTTGCTCTTTTACACTTATATCTCATGTTTTTAGGGTTCCCATTTTAGCTCCATCTATCAAGAGCTAACTTTACCATAATTAAGCACTTTAATTAAAAAATCATTTGAACTATAATTAATGTTGTAAACCTAATTTTTTATTATTGAATTAATGCATTCTCAACCATAAATGTTTCATGAAGTATCAAGTCTCATAACCGATTTTTCTTAAATACAAATAATTCTTTAAAGGACACGTCCGCGGACATAGTTTGATGTAAAACTGATTACCGAAACCTTTATAGCCTCTTTGGACCGTTAGGAAGCCAAGCGGACATGCTGATAGATTTTCTGAACTGATTCCGAAGTGTCCGTTTTTTACCCAACAGGAGTTGTTTTTTTTTTTTTGTTTTTTTATACTGAAAACGTCCCAATGACTCTCAACGAACAAGACGATGCGCCTCAAAACAGGCCCGGATTTCTCTGTCTTATAGAAGCCTATTGAATATTTCAGGAATTACATTCATATTATATATTTAGGAGTTTTATTTGTTTAGGTTTCTTTCTCTATTTTCTAGAGAAATTTTATTTTTAGGCCTATTTTTGAGTATTTCGAGATTAGGTTTTCTTATGTTATAAGGATTCATGTTGCTGCACTTAGTTTGAATTAGGTTTCTTTATATTATAATTAAGGATTCATGTTGCAATTAGTTTCTTATGAATTAGGGTTTCTTTCATTATAAATGTATGCAATACATAGATCAGAATCAATTATCAATACAATATTTATCAGATTTTTTCCTAATTTATCTCTTGTTTTGTAGATTCAAAATACCTTCTTTGTGGATTCAAAGTAACCCGTTTCTCTTTACTGGATCCGTGTAGGGAGCATCTTGCATGGTTCCGTGGACTAATCGGGACAGAGTTCCGACATTCCTGTTATTGTGAAAAAACAAAAAAATAGATATTTCATGTGTACCAGTCATTGCGTCCCATGTTACATATTTGGATCATATTATATAATTAATTAGCTAGGAAATCATAATCAGCCATGTTCAAACACATGATGTTAGGCTTGCCCCCGACCAGCTGCATATGGTACTGCATCAAAAAGATTTCTTGTTAATAATGTCAGGCATGGTGCCATATGATTGTTGAACAGAATTAATCATAGTAATTAAGATCATAATTAAACCAATGATTTAGACATACATTTGAATACTAACTTCAGAGTAGATGAAAAAAGAAAAAAGAAATCCATTAGGATCATATGAATATCGGGTATCTCTGCACACATATATTTTAATCAATTCCTGTCAAGATCAATCTCATTTATAAGTAGCATGTCTTTGTTGTAAATAATAATAATAATTTTTAGCTTACGGGTTTGTGTTAAATAATCCGTTAGCTAATTGTTGTTGAGGGGTTGTTTGCAAATTAAATATGAAAATTACAATTTATTGTATTGTACCATCTGGAATAAGAATTTGAAAAAAAAGAAGAGAGAGGGGTTAGTTGTAATAAGGGTTATTTGTCCTACATCGTATTCGAATGATAAAATGATTGGATATAAATGGGTGGGTATGCAGTACTACCCAACAGTTTGAGCGTTTAGGTAAATGGACAAGTGTTCACCCGTTATAGTTGGTATCAGAGTAAGACCCAGTCTTTGATCCGTGGTCGTCCAAGCGTCCGACCCGAAGAACTCTCCAATAAAGGGGATAACGTAATAAGGGTCATTTGTCCCATATCAGATTCGGATGGGAAAATGATTTGGTATAAATGTGTAGGTATGCAGCTTGAGCTTTTGAGTAAATAGGTTAGCGCTCACTCGTTATAATAAAGAATGTTGGGAAGGGGTGGGAGACAATAGTGAAGTTTTTCTCTAATTTCAACGGGGTAAGCTAAAAAATTTTCAAGTATATAATTTTAAAAAGCGAAATTAGTAGGTAAAATTGCAAAAAAGAAAAAATTTCAGAATATATGAGGAGGTAAAATTGCAAAAAAGAAAAAATTTCAGAATATATGAGGCTGCCACTATTGAAATGTTTGGAGAGGGCAACCATACCCTCGCGCATAGAGTTAGAGAAAAACTTTATCGCTCCCGTTTGTATTAGTGACATGGCATTATCAACTGATTAGATATTGACACGTAATGACATACCACGCTAAAATAAAACACTTTTATTTATGTAACACAATGTAATTGGTTAATTGCACAGATTACAACATATCAAAAGTGTAAGAAAGTCTTTCTCATAAACAGAGTTAATTAACATCAAATTAGATTCTCTTTGAACTATGAATTTGGAGCTGGCTAGTGGACTCCATCATTGTTGTTCGGTGAGACTCACCAGCCTCTTTTGGCTTTGAATTTAGAGTTTGTTCGCAAAAATATCATTTAGTAATTTTTCATCTTTGAAACTGAAGACAAAATGAGTGTGTGAATTTTAACTATATGTATGTATATCCCTATTCTTTTTTATTAATTGTTGATCAACTCAGCATATATATATATATATATATATATATATACCTTCTGAATACTATAAAGATAAAATATGGATGAGTGAGAGAATTGAGCCAACGTACACAAGAAAGATTATACTCTGTATTCAGATTTTGTTTTTTTTCACTTTCAAGTGACAGCCTGCGGCCCAACTAGCATGTGCACAGGACTTGAACCTTCAATGAAATTCCAAACAAGCCCTTATATAATTTGCTGTGAGGTAAACATATGATTATATTAAAGTAATTATAAAATAAATAAATAAATAGCCGCTAACACACCTTCTTCTTCTTCATCACCATCAACATCATCAACACTCCCTTAATCCACAACTGCAAATTGACCATGTCTGGTTCTCATGTGACTCCAATCATAAACATAATGCTCACATGTTAGTAACAAGTGACAACCCTAAGACCCTAAACCTAAGGCCTACATTCGTGTGTGTGTGTGTGTGTGTGTGTGTGTTTGTATATATATATATATCACAATCATAACATTATATCTTTAAGATTAATACACTATTTTAGACCTTTATCTAATTTTAATAACATATTTCATGACCTTGGTTGTCAACAAAAGGAGGTGAAAGACAAAGATAAATAAATAAATAAAATAAAAATGTGAAATATTTTTCTAATGAGAAATAAGCCAATTACTTGGCTTCTACAGCACAATTCTTTCACAATAATTAATCTGAAATTTTAAAATGCAACTTTTAAGTGTTACAATTATACTTTCTTGAAGAGTGATAAAGATAGGTGTTGCTATAAATTAAATATATGACACTAATTCCATCTAAGCCATGAAGGATCAAATCCAATGTGAGACCCACCTCATCTTACTATTGGCTATCTTTTATGTGGTGCTTGGATGAGTGTGATATAGCATTTCACTAAGTAATTACATTAAAATTATTTGTTTTACCAATGGGACCTTTAAAATGGGTAAATTTCAATTACCTCCCTTAAAATTTGTCAATATTTCACATAGACCCCTCTACGTTTCATAATTTCATTTACTTCCTATACCAATGACTTTTTTTCCCTTTTACCTATGAAATGTTTGTTGTTATTTCAGCCATTAAAATGAAAATTTTGACGGATATAGAAAAATTTGTTACATAAACAAGAATCTATCTCGAAAAGATAAACGAGATTATGAAACATATAAGGGTACTTTACGTGAGACATTAACAAAGAGGATGTAAGTAAAATATACCCTTAATTATTTTTCGGATCAACCACAAATTTTCAGTCCAATTGGATAAAATTAATCATCTCAATTTCCTCACTATAATTGTCATGCACTTGTTGAAAATGAATCTTGACCAAGACCTTGATTGGTATTATCATTTCATTAATTAACTATATGAAGCAAATAATTGGTTAGGTGTGGGGACTGTAATTATTAGAAAACCTTTGTATTAGAATAAGTAAGATTTGTTTGGGAAGCAATAGATAATCTTTTGTCCTTTGTCATAACACTTGGGCCAATTTCTAATGGGAATGTGGTTAAAGTGATGGAGAAAATGAGATAATAATGATGGTGTGAGGTCACTCCTCACTAAGCAAATAATGGCTTCCTTTCCTTTGTGTTTGCTGGATTTCTCTTAAAGAGACTTTCTTTTTCTTACTCAAATCTACTTTATTTAGAAGATGCTGTCGCCTTCTTGGGTACTAGTATGTGTGTTCATATAGGTGGGTACTAGGCATTAACTCTCTCTCTATTGTTTAATAATGGTAGAGAGAAAGTGATGTAGGCAATAAGATTTTACCATGATCCTCCTATATATATAGAATCCTTATAACTGATAGACGTAGAAGGAAAGATGTGATGATTTAATAACCACATATAATATCTTTTTGACAAAATTATGAAGGGAGTTTAAGTTTTTTTCATATGGGTAATTTTGGAATTAAATTGGACGAATCGGGGTCCTCTATTGTATAATAATGACAGATTGTAATTGAAACATACATCAAATTGAATGTATCAGATCTAGTACTGGAAAATAATCAAAGGCTTTGATTGAAACACACATGATTGTATGTTCAATTTGACTTTAAGACTATCCATGTCATTAAATTTAAATTCTATATGCTTGTGTGTGTTTCCTTATCCCAATTCTCGAAAAAGTAAACAATATTACATGGGTATTTATACATAGTAATTTTGTCCAATGCACAATCATGGAGATTCTTAATTTGTCTTAAAACATAAAAAATAAATAATTTTTTTTAAAAAAATATCATTGTGCATTGAGCGAGAATACCGCGCGTAAAATATCTTAGACTATTGCATACTTTGTGGCAACCTCAATTTGGACAGGTTAGAAGTCTCATCCCATTGGAAGGAATTTAGAACAATGCCACAAATAGACTGCACAAAAGCCCATAAACTGGTCCAAAGAAAAAGACAATCCATGCTCTGGATATTATTCCATTTGATACCCCCAAACACACACACACACACACACACACACACAAGCTACTTATTGATTACTACTATTTGTTGTGCTCTGGTTTTATACTGGAGAAAATGAACTTCATTGTCACATTAAGGGCACATGTTAGCAAAACAACAAATGTATGCAACCCTTTCAGGCTGCAAATCCAAGCTGAACCAAATTAAAAAGAAGCCAAACTTATTTTTGAAGGTATAAACATGCATGACTTTCCACAATTGGGTTACTTCCCTTTTTTTACAGAAAATGAAATGAGTTGTAACCATGTTTGAAGAATTGAACTGAAAGTTAGTTTTGTTGCTGACATGAGACTTCACTAATCACTAATTTTACTAGTACTCCCATAGAAATGGCTCCTCGAGCCGGAGTCCTGTATCGGCTCCAGCCAGCTGCCACGACGAGCCCGAGTAACAGTATCCATCACTGTGATCCGAGCAATCGAGGGAGAGATCCGGCAGGTCAAAGAATATATCATCATCACCCTCTGATGGAGAATTGAATGATCCCTGAGTGTTTCGTGATGACAAGGTGGTTGACGAATGGGAAGTCAGAAGCACGGCTTGGCTCGGCTCTGCTTCAGCTTCACCAGCAAAAGTGGCTGCAGCGGCCTTGGAAGCGGCGGCTTGGATGTCCTTCGGCGAGGTGGTGGCCGGCCGGGGAAGTTCATGCGCAAGTTTAGGGAAATTGAGATAAGCAGAGTGGCCTTTGATGGCTAGAGCTGCTACATCATGGGCTCGAGCCGCCATTTCAGCCGTCGGAAAAGTTCCAAGCCATATTCTTGATTTCTTCCTCGGCTCACGAATTTCAGACACCCATTTGCCCCAAGAACGCATCCGGACTCCGCGATACGTTGGGTGCTTCTCATCGCCGCCCTTGCGCTGCCTCCGGTGCTCGTTGCCATTTTCGGCTTCTTGAGCTCTCTTGGAGCCTTTTTGAACCTTCAATGTGCTTTTTGTGACTTGGTCTAAACTTGAAAATGAGTTTGAACCATCCGAATTTGTCGAAAAAGAGGTGGTGGTGGTGGAGGAAGAGGTGGAAGTGGAGGTGGAGGTCGTCGTCGCGGTGGTGGTGGTGGAAGATGAGGGAAAGTAGTCTCGAGCTATAGTCTGTGTGTTAATATGCTCTTCCATGATAAGATCGAGGTACTCTTTGTTGGAGCCAGAGAAAGAAGGTGAAATGATGGTCACATAAAATAGAGGGGTTGGGCTTTTATGATTCTTCCAAAAATTGGAAATGACTTAAATAAGAAAAAAAGAAAAGAAAAAAAGTAAAAAAAAAAAAAAACAGAAAAGAAAAAAAAGTAATGGGCCCTTGGCACAAGGGAACTACAGTTCAGCTAATTTGTTACCCATGTGGCATTTTAATATAATGTATGCTTTGAGAGGACATTTTTGACACTTTCTTTTTTTGTGACTCACCTTTGGCATATTCTTCATGTCAATATACCCATATATATATATATATATATATAAAACTATGTGTCAGTGTGTGTGTTTGTTTTCATGTATCATTAGCAAGATGTAACTGTACATTTGATAACAACCCCTTCTGCATTTCAACAATTTTCTTATGTATGCATATTTTGTCATTTATTTTGAACCTCTATACTTTGGGTTGATAGTGGTAGGCCATGTAAACTTTGTCCCAACAAAAAAAATCATGTGTTCCACATGAAATTTGGCCTATGGTGTGTGTGTATGTATATATATTTGCAGTGTCACATACAATGCTGTCAATTTAATTATGGACCCCTTGACAGATGACCGGAAACATCGCCCGCCCCTCGCCCACCGGACCGCCTATTTCCTCTGCACCCCGGTGGCCATGGCATGAAGTATCCACTTGACCTAACCATGCATCAACCATAAATATTGCCCTTCTGTGTTTTTCTTACTAAAAAGTAAAAACTTGTGTTATTACCTAGTTTTAATTGAGAATGCCAGGCTAGTTGGTATGTCATCTTCAAGTTGTCTCAATTATGTCCAAACTTGTCCTGGTCTTGGACTTTTGGCTAGAATATCATTGTCTCTCTGGCTATTGTTTAATTTATGTTAATCTATTTTGTTTTCTTCTCACACACACACACACACATTAGACATTTAATTAAATATATGGTACAAAATTATGATATTTAAGTGAATTGACCAATTGAAATTTGACAATGTGAGAAAGAATATACAAGGATTAGGTCTAATAGAGACCAATATATTATATATATGGGTGTATATTCATATATGCATGTTGTTACATAGTAGTATATATACATGATTATATTGTAATTAATTTGTATTTACCATTTACTTGGTATTGTAGTCTACAAATCATTTTTTTTTTTTTTTTGTTTTTTAATGAAAAATTTAAGTGAATTGACCAATTGATATTTGACTATGTGAGAAAGAACATACAAGGATTAGGTCTGATAGAGATCAATATATTAATTATATATGTGTGTGTATATATAGGTATTCTGTTATCAGGGAAGAAGACAAATGATGCAACAAACATATACATGATTATATTATAATTATTCTGTATTTACCCTTTACTTGGTATTGTAGTCTACAAATCATTTATTTTTAATGAAAAATTGCAAGGTGTACAATACTACAATATATTGATCTGCAACAAGTGTATACTTAAAGAAACTGTAAAACTGATGCACATGGGGCTGGGGCACATGCTAGTGGGTCCTACACCATATTTTTGCTGGGCTGGCCCATAATTCAATTGGACAAGTAATTTTATCTTCTTCTGTTTTTGTCTTCATAAATGACTTTATTTTCTTAGTAATAAGCTTTTTAAATTCCATCCTCACCGGTGATCAGATGGTTCAGTTTACTCAATCATAAAAATCAAGTACACAGCCGTGGTTTTTTTCAATTAAAATTTATGGTATGTATCAATAATGTCTTTTTCATTAGTCTCCTTTTATTTTGTCTTTTATTCATTAATCACATAAAAATAATAATAGAAAATTGGATCGCTTACTAACATGAAGAAAATTTGATGAATTGATGATCTGTGGTCAAGCAAGTAATCTTTCTTTTTTCTACTTTATTTAATCTTAAATTCTTAATCATCTATATCAAGCTATTTACACTCTAGCTATATATATATATATAATCAATGTGTAAGGTTATTTGTCTCCCTAGTCTATCTCTTAACATTTGTATCTCTTTTCCTGCATATGTCATTTAATTGGCAACTCAGGCTATGGTATGCATATCGAAAAAGGGTAGAGATCATCGCGTATAAAAATGTTGATGCAAAATATATATATATATATTAATAGCCTTTTGGACCACTAACAGAAATTGAATGACTTATTTTTATCTATGTGGCATATATATTGACCAAGAACTTAACTACAAATGAAAACAAGGATAAACAACAAATAAAAATAAGCATTTTTCACACGCTTTAAAAAAAAATGATGAAATGATCTCTTTTTCTTGTGAGTTCAAAGATTCCTTGGTGGGTCCTGTAGTAGTTGGTCCAAATAAGAGTTTTGGGAGCTATAAGTTCCCTCTTAATAAGTGCCACTGAGAAAGGTGATCTTGGACATCAAAGTGAGTATGATATTATGTTCAAAACCCTAGATCACATTCATGACCAAAACCTAACTTTGAGCCACCCCCACATCTAACCCTAAATGATTTCATTTTTTATAATTATTTTATATAGAAATTTGCCTTTGCCATTAGTACAGAAGCTTCCTCAAGGGACTCCCCACTTTTTATGTTGTTTTCAAATATCTTGCTTTATTTGATTGATAATTTGAGGAAGGAAATATAAGAGAAAGACCAAAAAGAGAATGTGAATCAAGGGTGTATATATACATATATACTGTGTGTTCATACATATAAAGAGACATTATTCGATACTGTGTGTTCATACATATAAAGAGACATTATTCGGTTCTGGTTCTAGTTCTGGTTCCGCTATACAAGGTCTTGGAAAGGGATGATTTCAGCTGGTCGTAGTCTTAGGTATTTTAAAAAATGACTGATGTGAGATTTGAACTGTGTCGATAACACTAATGTTGAAGAATGTATATACGGACGTTACGTATATTTGATTCACAAAATTTACTAGACATTATTGGAAAGGAAAGGTATATAACTGTCCTTAGCTTATCCTTATGCATTAAAATTTGGGTATGCCATAATTTAAATTATTAATTAAGATGTCCTTAGCTTGTCCTTATGCATTAAAATTTGGGTCTTCATGAATTGAGTTAGCTGCCTTCTATCCTACTTGAATTGTATCATTCTTCAATAATTCAATATGGAACTTTAAATAAAATTCCTACCTAATTCTGGTTGCCACTTCTTTTCTTCATTTATTTTTTCAAAGATTTGGGTACACTAATTAATCTTTGTGATGTATCACTCAAGTTCTCATATTGAACCTCATAAAATTAATCTTTCCCACTATGGTTTTCATTGATGAGGATGTTGGGAGGTAGACACAGTTAGGTACAAAGCTAAACTTTGGTACTATTTGCATAAATTGTTGTTCTATCAGTTAAATTTATTTCGTCACTTAATTGCCAATTCAAGCTTTTACCAGTACACTAGTATATAAATTTTTTTCACTTCGAAAAAACGGATCTATACATGTATGGTCTGCTTGGTTTATCACTCTAAAAACGGTTCTCAATAACTTAAGAAACAGAAAACTGTTTTCAGATAATTATAAAAGATTGTTTTATGAAAACATGTATTTTTGTAACTAAATTTTTAGAAAATAATTTTTAAAAAACTGAATCAAACAGGAATTTTTTACTATTTTCTGAGTGACAAACTAAGTAGGTGTGTAGTGTTCTTTAATTTTGTCAATGAACATAATGATCACAAATTATGACGCACGTAATGACTATTTATGTGATTACTGTATCACTAGGATCAAGTTAAAAGAAGGGTACTGAACATTATCAGATCCCAAAAAATGTAGCATTGTGATCAATGAATTTGTCCTTTATTCTAATTTGTTTAATAATATGGTTTTAAATTCACAAAATAACTAGTGGTTGTCCATATTTTACAAAAATCTATTTAATTTTCTATGCAACCCCACAGATAAAAATTAATAGACAATGGTAGTTGCATAATATTAAAAGAACATTAAGTATCATACACCAAGAAAGATATCAAACACTACATCCACAAAACCATCAATATTTTTTTCATTATTAGTGTTTAATTTTTTATTTTTTTATGGTGATTGAGAACCAAACTTTCTGGTTGGGCAGAATTTTCAGTCATTAAGCTATAAAGAAGAAGAAGAAGATACATCACCAACATTTTTCTCTCAATGGACCAGCTTAATCAATTTGTGGACGCAAAATGTCACTATATTTTTTTTTCTTTTTTTCGTGATATTTTATATTACTTTAGTGATAAAACTAAAGGATATATAATTTGAGAGACATCACCAAAATCTATAGTTGCTTATATAAATTGTCCAATTTTTAAAAACAAAACATTGAAAATTGATTGGCATTGATAGAACTTTAGACAAATAGTTGTTTACGGAATGGAATAAAATTTTCAATGCTGAGTTGAGTCTTTGTCATTGTTAAATATAAAAGAGTGGAAGTGTATATTGTATTGATGTGTATGAGATATGTAATATAAGAGTACATGAAGGTTCATATAGGAGATGTTATGCGTGGAGAGAAGTCATTATCATATAAGGTTATGCTACATATATGGTAATGATATATTATAAAATATATTCTAACAATACATGATACTAATATATTATATAATATATTCTAAGCCCCATAAAGTTAAGGTGGATTATATGAAACTATCTTGAGTTTGAAAATAATCCTTTCATCCTGATATAGCTGACGTGGCACCGATGACGACGGGGTTGATGACAAGGCAACCGAAGTGGCAGGTGGACTTGGCACTACTGTTGGCACCTCTGCTGCATGGCAACTGACGTGGTAGGTAACTTGGCACAACTACTGGCACCGTTGGAGAATGTGTCTAACGTTGGACCGATGTGGACATGTCAGGTGACGTAAGGTGGATCTGTGAAGATCTTGGAGGTATGTGCGGAACGTGAATAGGTTGAAGGTGCGTGTGAGCGCATAATGACCACTAATGACGCGCGGTGGCGCGGTGACGGACCTGACTCAACACGTTAAGGTGCGGGATTACCGTTGCTACGCGTGAAAGCACATAAAAGAGTGGGATTACCACTTGAGGCGCATGGTGGCGCGGTTTGGAGTGCAGAAGCGTGAATTTGCAAGTATGATTTACCGGTTGACCGTCGCCACCAAAAATGGGGCTAATGGTGCTATCCCGGCTGTGACTACGATAAACTGATAGATTATTTATCAGAGATCGAAAGTCTCTGATACCATACCATATATTGTTAGAATATATACTACGAGTCATTAAGTTATTTCCTTAAACTATTAAGGTGATCATACTGCAACTACTGTTCTAGGTGACCGAACCTTGCACAGATTGAGCATTTTCTTCTTATAACCAACTTTCCATATTCAGCTTCCGCATGTAGGACCTAAATTAGAGTCGGATCTATTTTTCCTTTCTCATGAACTGGGTTCTTAGAATTCAGAATGTGACAGTGTATAATTTTAATAGTAGAACTTTCAATTTCAAACTTCATTGTAATAACCACATTAAATTAGAAATGAACTAGAAACAGTACTTAGTGCTAGTTTGGTGTGGTGGAATGAATTGAAATGGAATGAAAATGGAGGTGGGAATGGAATGAGAATGGAATGGAATGATCATTCCTTTTGTTTAAAGGTGGAATGATTTTGATGGAATGACCATTCTCCAAGAATAGTAGGAATAATGATTCCAACTTTAAAATTGACACCAAACACGAGAATGGAAAAAAAACCATTTCATTTCACTTTCTTTTATTCCATTTTACCACACCAAACTAGCCGTTAAAGATGAGCTGGTTGTGACGTCACTATCTGATCATAATCAAACGCTCTAAACAACACGTTTGTTGTCCCAAAAATTAATAATAGATTTCAAAATCAATCAAATATGGACCACAAGTCATCTGTTATCATTATCAAGCTTTTTTCCAAGCATTGTAGCCAAACCAAAGTGTACCCACCTTATTGCTAATGAAAACGTGACATACAGATATTATGATTGATATTTACAACTTCACTGACTTTAACCAAAAAGTTGAAAACAATTCAGATTCCATATAGTTTTGTTTTTTTTCCCTCTCTTCCTTCTTCTTTAGGCTCTGTTTGCTTGTTTTTAAATATCTTAATTATAATCATTTTTTTCCAGAAAAAATGATATTAGTCCAAACTTTTTGATGTGGGTGCCAGTGAGGGACGGACCCAGACCATTAAGTGAGGGAGAGCGTCAATAATGATATTTTTTAATAATTTCAAGGAGTAAGGTTCTATATAGTACTGTTTAGTAAGGTATATTAGTATAAACATCTTAATAAGTTCGTCTCTTATGGGAACTGACGCCACGATGACATCAGTGGTGATTATGGACGCGATTTAAGTAGAGGCAATCGCCCCAACTGAATTGTTTTTATTTTTTTTTTAGTATTAATTTTTCCTTTTTTAAATTATATACCTATCGAATGTTAATGTTGCCCCTTGAAAGTTCCTGAATCCATCTCTGGTGGTGATACGATGCCAACTCTATTTACATACAACAGTCAGAATTGTGCGACCATCGAACTCCTGTATTACGACTTTTTTTGCAAGTGCTTGAGAAACATAATTCACTGGAGACATGCAATATGGGCATTGCAAAAGAAAGATTGAGAGATGTGATTTGTGACCATTCTTTTATATAAAAGTGCCATACAGGTCAATACTATATATAAAAACACGGCTTGCCTCATGGTTTGTAGGGAAATAGTGATGATGAAACCCTAGACTTGGAGCAAATTGAAGTATTGGTAAGCTCAGGAATCATTTAAAGGAATGGTGCTCAATGTGCATGTATGTATGTATAATTATAACTTATTTACTAGTGTACTCTTATCAAAGTTGACTACTCCTTCCTAGTGGAAGGCATGTGAGATCTGCTGAGAAAGAAAAACATCAACAAGATAATCTGAAACTTTACATTCATACACTTTATGATATATGTAGTTGTTTCCCACTTCAAAACCTAAAATTCATTCCCCAACTTCATTGCAATGTGCATTTTTTTTAGTTCATTTTTTTGTTTTTTTTTTATTTTTGGTAAATCATTGCATTGATTAGAAGATAGTCGATTCAATGACGTTTGCTTTTTGGTTTTGTCACTTTGAAATTGTCGAGACAAAAAGGCATGACGGTCACATCTGTCCGGTGATAAATTAGGAAATGTTCTAAGAGGTTATACACCATCATGTATATAATATATATATATATATATATATATATAATGATAAAATATCTTATACTGATAATATTTTTACCACTTGGGATTTTATTGGCTAAATTCCTTAAATTATGGAATAATTTAAGTGGCGTCAATAATTTCATGAAAGAAAATTAAGGACTGCCAAAGTACAAATAAAATTCCCAACATTGGATCAGAATGAGGGCACAAAGAAAATTAAGAAGTTTTAAATGAAAGTGTTTTGTGTTTATTTTTAAAATGGCAGAGAAACGAAAAAGTTAGAGAAGCGATAGACAACTCTACAATTATTTGTTAACAGTGAATTGTTCTTTTCCATTTTCATACAGTTCCTTTAGAGGCCAGGAATTATTTATTTTTCACCTAATAAGTTTATGAATCAGCAAACTATGTCCACCAAATCAGACTATTAGCATCTCACCCCTTTAAAAAAAAAAAAAAATGATTTCTGTAAACCATCGGAAAATGGAAATGTCTTGTTTGTACTCTCTCTCTCTCTCTCACACACACACAGCAAGAGAGAGAAATATACTATAATATAATGAATAATATAATAGAACACACTAATTCAACTCCAAGAAGGTATTAGGAAATATAAAGAAGAAATAACATGCAGATGAAAAAAAAAGAAAAAAAAAAAAACTTGAACCCTAAAAGCAAACTTATAACAAAAGGCATAGGTACCTTCTATCACAAACAGGACAGTGCATTCTAGCACATAAATAAGCTAAAACAGCAACAATGGCAAGCAATAAAACAATTCAAGCCTTATTGCTGGTTACATGCCATTCTACGCATATGTGGCTCGTCGTCGTCATCGTCATCTTCATCATAAGCCTCCTGCTGTCGTTGCTGCTCCTTCCGCCTCAGCTCATCCTCAATGTTGACATCGAGCAAAGTGGTTTCCTCACACTCATCCAAATCCATATATGATGACTGCTTGTTTGGCCTTGGTAAAACTGTCTCTAAAGCCTGGCATTTCTCAGGTGAAAGAAACCCAGTCTCTGGGAATTCCACATCAAAATGGATGATAAGCCTGCCTTTAATGAAGGGCCTCTGGTGTTGTGGCATTCCCTCGTCATTGATAGCCTTGTACATATCTGCAGTAAAAAAGATCAGAAAACGAATCCTACCCCGATAGGATTTATAAAGGAAAATGCTTTTCCAGACAAAAAAAACTAAGCCAAATAACTGAACCTAAATGTATCTACTACTAGTTTTCTTTTGTGTTGTTTAGTCAGCTCGCTCTTTAAGTTTGAGTAAGCATTACTCTTTCAAAAAAAATAATATAAAAATGAAAGATAACCATGAATCCCCCGAGCATTACCAGGCTTGATGATCTCGCCAGGGTTCGATTTGATTAAAAGCTGCCTGCCGTCAAGATGAGTCAAAGCAAACTGAAACCCACAAAGAGCCTCTGCTAAACTGAGGGTGTGTTCTATATGGAGATCGTCAAACTTCCGTTTGAACTTGGGATTATCCTTCTGTTGCACCACAAAGACAATATCTCCTGTAACGGTATCAGGCTGCAAGCCACAGAAAGTAGAAAGATTTACCACATTAACTTAAGAAAGAACCAGCAAGGAAAAGGAATCAGTGATTCACAACAGGAAAAAAACAAAGACAAATTAAATTGAAATTCTTCCAAACATCGGTAAGAATTAAAACCACTACCACCACACCGCTCTTGATGCCCTTTACTACTATGCAATTGCTGCTCGGGTAAATTAAAACAATTGATGCCAGAAAAGCTATGAGCTCTGGCATTATCTATCCAGGAGTCGTAAAGTAAAGATACTCAAACAGGTTTTAACTAAAAGAGACACCATTTGTCCCTAAAATAATGTTTACATTGTCATATGACAGGCATACAAAATCATTGAACCTGTTTTCAGCGATTTTTTCAGAGTTCCACAAATTATTTTTGATGTTAAGTTGCATAGAAGAACAATTTTTAGTCGAAAACCTGATAGTGATATCAAAGGTCAACACCAGCTTTAATATTTAAATTACAGCACAAACTAGCAGTTATAATGGACATTTTTGTACTTCTTGTCAGTTCTCCATTTATTGTCTTCAATTATGGTCCTCTATTTTATCTTGTTTCCCTCCCTCCCCCTCCATATACACACACAAATTAAATCTGTCTAAATCTATAAACAAGCATTTAAAATGAAAAAGGTCATTCAGTTTGAACACCCTCAAACAAACAATTTGTGTCGATCATCACTTACAGCTTCATCAGCTTGTCCCTGGAACACAATCCTCTGTCCGTGCTGCATCCCTTTTTCAACATGCACCTCCAACACTTTCTTTTCCTGGCTAACCTTGTTCCCTTTGCATTGTTGGCATCTATCTCTCTCACTAATGACCTCGCCTACACCAATGAGAGGTTAATTTCAGGATTAGAAAACTAAATATAATCCTAGAAAGCCAAAACGAAAAGAAGGGGAAAAAAAAATGTCTTCCAGTTTTAACCTGAGCCTCTGCATTCGGGGCAGACGTGTTGCATCTGTTGAATCATGCCTGGTCCAATCTGTCTTGTTGAGATCTTCATACCAGTACCATGGCATCCATAACAACTCCCAGATATCCCACTCTTTGAACCTTTCCTGAAATATTAAGTATGCAAAACTCAGCCACAAAAGTTAAAACACAACAGCCTTCTAAATCTCAAGTGAGATAAAACAAGGACCAAACTCATTTAAATTGATGACATAACCGCAAAACAAGCTCATGATTTTAGCCAATGATTTAAATTGATGACTAAGTCATGGAGACATGGCTTTAACCATTTTTTTTAGCCAATGATTTTAGAACTACCCGGTCAAACAAGCTCCAATTGAGCTGTCTGAGCTTGTTCAAACACCGACGAGCCGAACTCGAGCTCCAAACGAGCTGTCCGAAGCTTGATTGAGCTCAAGCACCTCTCTGGAGTTGCCAAGCTGGGCCCGAACACCCCAACGCTTGGCTCGGATCTTTTATAGCCCCATTTACATATAAATGCCACAGTTAACATATCAATCTTCCCATCACATACACTTTGGAATCTAGAATGAAGTTATTGAAAAGTGGAATGATTACTGTACTTACATAGTGTGGAAGGATTACAGTACTTACCTGATGTCAAATTCTAGAATAAGATCTGCACTGTTCAATACTTTGTTGAGAATAACACTCCAAACCAGTAGTAGAAGTTACAAGATTGGAATTGCAAGAGTAATAAGGAGCTTTTACCCAGTGGGCCCAAAGCATGTGGTCCTAAAAAGAATATGGGCTTGAGCCTGTTTGGACCAAGGCCAGTGAAATCTTGCTTTAATGTGAGAAACACAGTAGCTTTTGATATTTCCAAAAATCTAAATTGGAAAAGAATACAAAGGAAATTTCTGACAATAGTCACAAAACCAACCAATAAGTTCTTGAAATTCTTTCCCGGCTCAACTAACCCCTTAAGTCTTAACTAATACATGCAAGTTAGGGGGTCCATCTACGCTAAACCCAGTCCAGAGTTCCTTAAACGACACATAGAACATATCAATGGTTCTATTGTTTGTCACATGATGGGAACATATCATAGTCCCAAGTTTAGATCTCTTAATTTTTGCATTCCTCACCCTAATGAATATCTAGCACTATTTTAATTTATCAATGGCATAGTTAATAGCACAGTGATGAACTTCTTTTGATAGGAATTCTCAATTTAGTAGAATATCGAACTCTGTCAACCTTTCCCAACTTCTTCCGAAGTGTGCAAACACATGAAGTGCAACTTGGGAGAACAGTTTCCTATAAAGAATCCATATTAAAACAATCATGCATTTTGTAAAAGCCTACAAGTTGTAGAACTATTGCAATAATAACTTTCTTTATAAGAATGTTTTATTCAATCCTAATTCCGAGATAAGTAGCAATTATGTCGGCTAACCTCTTATGCTTCATGGAATTTCTAGATTAGTATATAGTAAGGTTCTGACACATAAATCAATTTAGCTGTTCCAAAGCCATCCAATTCATCAAAAACCAGCACTGTACAACATATGTCGCTTGATAATCATATTTGTACCAGACAAAAAGCAACAGTACACAAAAGGAACAAATAGCGCATCAAGCAATCACATAAAAAGAAGGGGAATAGAAAGCACCATGCAATCATAAATCCATTTGTCAACGCAATAAAAAGATAGATTTATAAATTTCAAGTAATAAATTTATAAGCTGAGATAGAAGACATACCCTTTACATTTTTTGCACAAGATGCTCCTCGAAAGGGAGAGTTTCTTCGTTGTACCATTGTACAATTCTTCCAAAGATGCCTTTAGAGTATGCACTACATCTTCACCTTGTTTCTTTCTACCTCTCGTACTGCCACCACCTACAAAATAAGAATGTTTTAAAAACTGATAGAAAAACAAATAAACCAAGCGGAGGGAAAAATCTCAACGAGCAGTCTCTCACCACCAAAAGCTGCTCCACCAAAAAATGATTCAAATATATCAAATGGATTATGAGAGGCGCCACCTCCTCCTCCCATTCCCTCTTTAAGGGCATCTTCACCATATTGATCATAAATCTCTCTTTTCTCTGGATCACTAAGAACTTCATAAGCTTGAGCCAATTCCTTGAACTATCCAAAATAATAATAAACAAAAGTGTTAAATAATAAACTCAAAAGTTCGCAGAAATCCTTCATGATGCCTAGTCAAATCATAGCTCTAATAAAATGTCAATTCACCATCTGCCCACTGGGTTTGTCAATGTGCATTTGGATATCATAACCGAAATTCCTCGAGTTAGAAAAATCATGCACATGGCCTATGGCATACTATAGAAACAAAGGTACAGCAAATCACCTTCTCGGGGTCTCCACCTTTGTCAGGATGATTTTTTATGGCAGCTTTTCTATATGCCTTTTTTAGTTCATCTTGACTTGCACTTTTTGGAACACCGAGAATCTCGTAGTATTTGCTGTTATCACTCTTCTTAGGAGCACGCCCAAACATGATTAAAGCACTTCAATGCCACCACAAATGCTCTGTAGGTAAACTCCAAAAACTGAGTTCCACTTATTCATATTAACATAAAAAGGAGGAAGCAGGATAGAAAAATATAACTACTATAGAAAATGAATGTTAGTAGCACGTTTTAAAAATATTATTGCAGATTTAGATATGATAGTAAGTTTCCTGAGATCCTCTTACGTTGAGAAGTGAATACATATACCAAGAAAATAACACTAAGGGCCTGTTTACTGACAGGAATGATTCCTGATTTCTGCTGTCAATTTCTAAAATTGAGAATCAAAAGTAAAAATTGTGTTTAATAAAATACTTTTCACTTTCTTATTTTAAGAAAGTACTTTCTAATTTTGTAAAGAGAAGAGAAAGTGAGAAATCCTCACTTTCTCTATTTTCTACACTGTTTGTAGAAATCACTTTCTCTACTATAGCACTATATATATATATATATATTCTAACTAATCATTTGTATCACCCATCTCCTCCACCCACCTCCTCCCCACCATGGTCATCGCCGCTGCTACCTCCTCGCCGTCGACAATCTCCTCTGTCTCTCTCTCTTTCTCTCTCTACAAACACTCCCGACAAAAAGAAATAAGTTAAAGGAATTGATTAAGAGATAATAAGTCACAAATGACCAGAATCTTGAACTTGCAAGCTCCCCAGAATTTTGGCGCAGAGCAAGACGGGCCGACATGGGATTCGCTGAGAGGGGTGATGATGAGTGAGGGATTTGCGGTGGTGGAGGTGTTGAAACGGCAGTTTTTTATGTAAGATTGAAGGGCTGTAGAGAGTGTTGGCAGAAATTGGGTCTGATGGTGAGTTCTTGGAGAGGCATTGACGAAAACTGTCATAGATTGAATCTGATAAAGCGCTTGAAAAGAATCGGAGAGAAAAGAGAAGAAGAAATGAAGAGAGGGAAGGTTCTTCCTTGTTTGGTGTTTGGTTTTGGGTTTGTGAAACAATTGGTGGTGTGTATTAAATACAATTGGTGATGTTGGTGGCGATGCCCTTTGATTTCACAGAAGAAATGATCTGGGTCTTGCGATGCTGATTTCAGGAGCTTCCCACGGAGCTATATATATATATATATATACACACACACACACACACACACACACATATAGATGGTATATAATTTAGAAAACAAAATCAAAATTATAATTATTGTACTTTCTAATTTCTTGCTTTGAAAATATTGAAAGCATGACAAATTAGTAAACATAATTCTACTTTATATTTCAGATTCAGAAATGAAAATTATGATTTTTCTTTTAGAAAAAACAAAAATAAGAAAGTAAAAGCGTTAGTAAGTGGGCCCTTAGCCCGTCGAGCAATATTGATACATAATAGGCTTTACCTGTCTGATGAACTAAACATAATAAATCAATAAAAGAGGCCCACATGCACACAAATATACCTAAAAACAAGTATCATATGTTTATGAACATTAAAGTGAATTTTGATAACCCAATTCAGTACTTAATTCTATTCTTAATTAAGTGAATGTAATTACACTACGGACACCACTTAAAAGAATGAGTGCCACCTAGGGGAAAATCTTGAAGTATAGTGAGACTTCAGTTATAAATACCCTTAATATTCAGCTCTTAAAATTTTCATAGCTTATTTTTCAGTTCTATCAAATAGTACCTAAATATGCAAACATCCTACAAGTGAAATACCAACCACCACCCAAAAAAATTTCATAAAAAGAACATACTTCTATTGCATTCTATAGACTTCTAATCCAGTTTACAAAGACCAAATTCACAACAGTTCATTCAAAGTTTTCCAAGCCAGAAGTGAATTCTACAATCGATCATCTCCCTCACAAATTTGTTAAACCTGCCCCAAAAACCCATTCAACAAGCCAACTAAGTATAAACCTTCACCTCAAAAGTGTTTTACTACTAACCTAAATTCAAACACCCGTATACCATATGTATAAAATAAAAAAAAAGTATTATTAACTCACCCAAAGAGGTATGTTTTCTTTCACCAACTCCAGCATAAGTCACCGCATAAACCATCAGAGATCAAAATCTTGCTCTGAATGTCCTAAAATAAAGAAGGTTGAGATCCTAAGACAGCCGAAGTTTGTAAACAATGATCCTACGATCCCAACCACAACTACCAGAAGTATCCCCACCTATTCAATATTAATCAGTAAAACGAAACAGCTTCAACGCATAACAACATTCAAACTAGAACAAACCCTCCCCTCCTCCCCGCTTATATGCCCAGGACCATTCCAGACTTCCAGTGCATGTCCAATGTGGGACTGTGAGCCCTTGACAATTAGCTACCAATCTTTCAATGCATTCATCATCATAACAAACAAACATAGATATGCTAATATAAATCAATTAATCAATGCTAGAGTAAAAGTACAGAGCAGTAAAAGTCCACTTATCAATTCTCAATTCACCTAATCTTATACAACACTCTAAAAATAGAAAATCTCTGAAGGCAAGATTGTGTGTTGTCTTCACATTTAACACGCATAAAACATGACATGCTACTCCTGTGTCCTCACTATAGTGCAATGACTGCCGTATTTGCAATCCTAATCCTACTCAATCTACAAAGAACCACACAACAAGTTTACACACATTCCCAGCCAGACTGACCTACGCAAAAAAACTAATTTTTCTCTGTCCCTCAAGTTTAATCTGCAATATTTAGCCTAATTAGTGGTCAATAAGATTGCCCATGTAAAACACGAATGATGAACAATTCACACAAAATCTTTACATTATCTTACGAATAACCAAATATTGAGAAATACAGCAAAACCAGCTCTCCCCACATCACCAAAATCACACACCGAACTATATCCCCGCCAAAGACACTTACATATAATCATAATTCAAGAAAATAAAGAAAAGCAGGTATTATATAGCACCGAAAATCACCCAGACCTAATTTCAAACTTATCAAAACCAAACTAGCAACATGTAGTCGTCAATTAATTATCATAATTATATATCAGAAAAAAAAAAAAATTAAAAGAAAAAACATAAATATATACTTATGCATATGTGTAGATCAAAGCAAAAACAAGAAGAATCACAGAGACATACCTCGCGAGGGATTCGAGAGAAAGAAGATGGAGAAAGGAAAGGGCTTTTAGAGAGAGAAAAAGAGAGTACGATCCCTCTCCAGTTCTCTCACAAAGTCACAAATAGTCTTGCCCTGATGGGAGAGTCCTCTTAAAGGATGAAGAGTAAGAGTACTTTTATATTTACCTGCGGGTGATAGAACTAGCCAATTATGGGTTACTATTTGAGTCCTTGGCGGATTCCGATTTTTCTTTGGAATGCGGAGTTCTTATTGATCAGGAATGTCTTAGGTCACCGACTCACCAACCGGTACTGAACGCGTTTCGAATTTATAATAAATTAAAAGATTGCAATAGACGGGAAGTTAGGGGCCTTAGGGCTGAGGTCATGTAGAAATCTGAGTCGTCCTTTGTAAAAGATCTAACGGTGATTATGGATTACAGGCAACTCTTGGCGGGGCTATGAGTCCATCCATGATGGACGTTGAAATGGCTGCGTTAGTCACATTTGATGGATTTTTAGCTTCTTTAAAACAACGACGTCGTTTTATATCTTTTGGAAAACAAAACAGTACATGGGCTACTTGTTTTGAACACCTTGTTATGTTCTCTCTTTTCTTCATAAAAATAAAAAATATATTTTTTATTAAATTAAAGTAAAAACATATTATTAAATATATTTTTTTTGTTTTGTCTTTTTAAGAGTTGGCAATTGAAAATAAATATTTATTTTTCGTTATTGAACACATCATTAAAAAAAAAAAAAAAATGATAACTATAAAAACATATTTTTTTTAGCTAAATTTTCATAAAATAATTTTTGAAATGTTGAATCGAAGGAGTTTTGTATAATTTTTTAATTATTAGTTGAAAAAATTGAACCAATTAAACTTGAACAATGGATTGAGCGATGATTTTTTTTTGTAACAAATAATACGTGTTGCATCAATAACAAGTAAATATAATTGTTGAGCTTGTTTAGACGCGTGAAGAAGGGCGACCTATTCCTAACTCACGTCTCCCATTTTGATCCATAAACTATTTTTTTATAAAAGTAAATGGATTAATTGCAAGGTTTTGTCAATTCCACTCCAGGGCTGGTCTGGTCCATCGTCGTACACATTCCATTCAGAGTAATTATTTAACATTTGACAAGAAATGTAAATAAACCAATATAACCCTTCCCCATTATTGCAATTAGATGTTCTCAACAATATACATATGCATATATATGTATCACAGAGATTGGGCGAGCTTCGACAATGACGGAGACCAACAAACTAGACAACAGTGATGGCTAAAGAAGTTCCCAACGATGGTGAGGCTTTGACATGGATATCACGACCCCAGGCTAAATTTCTCCAATGAGATGCAAGACGCGATTTGCTCCAAACATCAAACCGCGAAAGCGGGAACCGTATATGTGTATGTTTATATGGGATTTCATAATAGGGGTTTGAGATTTTTTTTTAGTAATTTATCCTCATAATTTGTTTATTTTTAGTAATATATCCATGAAATATTATATTTGCCCCTCTTACCATTACAAGAAAAATAATTTTTTATCACGGTTATTTTATAACTATAACCGCAGTAGAAAGTGAATTATTTTTAATGTAATTTAGGCAGATCTTTCAACCACGATTTTAAAATAACCATGATAGAAAATATATTCTTTTATCACGGTTATTTTTATAACTGTGGTGGAAAGTGAAACAAAAAAAATTGAAATCCCAGCTCCAATTTGGTGGCAGCAAAATTTTGCGCCCTAAGGTCCAGATAAATGAATTTTTTTAATAGAAAACATAATTAAAGTTTAGTCTCTCGTCCAAACCCTATCTTTCTCTCTCTACTCTCTTTCTCCCTCGTCGAAGCCCTATCTTTCTTTCTCAAACTGCTCTCTCTCTAGATGAAGAAGATGCCGACAAGATGATGTTGTAGCTTTGATATCGCCTCCCTATTCGGGTTCTCCATTTGGTTCGCCTCCTTATTCGGGTTCCCCTCTGGTTCGCCTCTCTATTTGGGTTCTCCCTCTGGTTTGGACACGACAAACAACCATTTGGAGCCACAATATCCTCAATTTGGAGCAAAAATTCAAGGTTTTATTTAATTTTGTTTTCTTGGATCTTTCTGTTAGCACCTGAGTTATCATCTCCCCATTGTAAACCCTAAATTTCAGACTCATGTAGAACAAGAATCCTGCCTAATCCTTCTCCGTTCCAATAGAAAACTCTACAGCTGGTCGATTTAGATTCAAAGAGGAGTAAGCTTGGCCATGGCTTCCATTTTTGCTTCAATCTTGTACTCTTTATCGGTGCTTCAACAGTTCTTCAATTTCATCCCTAATTGTGAGTTTTATTTGACTTTCTACTTTCTTTTAGTTTTGATGTTGTGAGATAAATTACCGAAAATATGAATTTAATTGTGAGATTGAGGTTTTATATATATATAATGGTTGAATCTGGTTTTTGGGGCTGCTTCGCTGCACTCCTTTATTGTGGTTTTTGCTGTCTTGTGATCTCTTTGTGGGTGTTATTTGGCTTGGATAGTTCGGTGGAGATTGGCATTGGGTATGCTTAAAGGAGAATGGGTTGTTGTTGATTTGTTCTTCTCCAACTGTAATACCCCTAATTTTGGAACACGGGTTGATCAAGTTCGCGCACAAAACTAGAGGATATCAAAACAATTAAAGTATTTCAAACAAGCACAGAGTACAAAAAGAAATAAAAAGAATAAATAATTCGTAGAAGGAAATTCTATTAAATAAAAATTCCATTAATAATTCTCCAAAAGTTACAACTCGGGAATCTCGTAAATCAAGGACCCCTGATAACATAATCCAATAATCCAATGATCTCTAAATAAAAATCCATTATCTAACAATAAGAAAATATCCTACATTGAAATAAGAAGAAAGAGTGGATAAGTCCTCCAGCTGCGGATCCTCAACCTTTAGACTTGAACTTGTAACAACCTGAAAAAAATAAATCGCGAGTTAAACCCTACGAGCAAGTTCTCTTTACCAGGCTTCTGAAAACCAATAAGTAGATCATCTCTGATCAAAACCAAACCTAATAAAGTTTTAAGTTTTAATAAACAATGATGCACATATATATAAATAATTATATATAAGACACTAATCACATCTATTAATAGGTTCATTAAATTTAAAATCATAAAATATAATTAAAAGAACATTATATTTAATTCCAAAACCAATAATAATTTTAAGTATTTAAATCACACAGTCAATATCTAGACTTTGACAAATCATCCATGTCACTACCAGTATTATTTTATTAATTTGTATAAAATAATACACTAACCTATAAGTACTAGACTATTTGACTTTAAGAATATCTAATCATAATCCAACTTACACAAACAGTAATCATAAATGATATATTTTAATCATCTAACACACAACAATATAATTAAACTTTGGCAAATCAGCCAAGCCATTATAAATATATTTATTTACATATCGGCAACTTAACCATGCCTCATTAAGTATGTTTAGTTATACATTGGCAATTCAACCATGCTTCCACAAGTATTCATTTATACCTTTAATTAGCAACTCATCCATACTTCCCATGTATGTACTTTATTTATACAAATACTTAGGCAATATATTTACGCTTCTGACAACTCATCCATGCCTACAATTCCACCATGTATTAACTTTCAACTTGTCAACAAGCTAATTCATACATAGCCATCTTATGCATATTATACGCATATCGTTAATTTAATAACGAGCCAATCAAAAGACAGCAAAATAAGAATGGTAATACTAACCATCTTACCTAATATATACATATACACATATATTATTTAATATATATATATGTATAACACCTTCCTTAATAATATTTGATTACTTAAAATCATATATATACGTATATATAAATATATATATATATATATATATGTGTGTGTGTGTGTGTGTGTGTGTGTGTGTACATACACCTCCTTCCATGGCAAAATATTCAATTAATTATATTTCTGCCAATTAAACACTACTAAACATCTTAGTAACACTCTAAGGCTCTCCAAATACCAAGAACACACCCTCTAATGGTTAATTTCAACCCTAACAAGCTTAAATTGATTCTGGGACATCACCGGACTGCACAGGAACTTTCCAGGACCCTGCACGCTTCTCCACGCGCCTTCACGCGCCTCCACACGCACCCAATTTATTTGCACGCGCTTCCCTATACTGGCAGGTGGCTTCACGCACTCACACGCGCTGTACACGCGCTACCACGCGCCAATTTCTCCTTCTTGCTGATGTGCCGCACTCTGGTTGGCTACCCTCCTCTCTGCTGTATGAGCTCACCTGCACTGGATCAGCCGCTCCCCATCAGCGCATCTCAGCCATTCAATTCTTGCGCGTACCATATCCCTGTGATCCGCGCCACACTAGATCCCTTTCTTTGATCAAACCTCATCCACTGGTCTCTAACCTGAGACGCACCAAAACTCCATGCGCCGCACTACATTGAATCAATCTATTTTGTTAATGGCTTTGATTCACACGCACACCAACCTATGCTATGCCGCGCTACACTGAATCAGAAGCCCCTTCTGGTCCGCCGAAACACACCCTCCCAATATATATAAATACAGAAAACATATATATATATATATATATATATATATATATATATATATATGTTTTCTGTATAATTTACCAAACAAATAATTGGAAAATAAATTCCTAAAAATGTCATAAAAATTCCAGAAAATTACAGGAACATTCCAGAAAAATAATGAAACCCTAATAAATCCTCTTGGATCACAGATCCACCTATAGATTAATTCTAAAATATATAAACAACACCTATATACACAATTAAAATCCGATAAATCCATAAATCAAATATAATAATTTATGTTTTTTTTTTTTTAATTATTCCTATCTAACTATGATTTAATTAATAAATTTAATTTAAAATTCTGATACTCAAGGTGATAAACTTATGGGTCCTAAGAGGAGAGTTAGAAAAGAACTTGTCTGAAGGTTTCGAAACGAAACCGACGCTTCAAGCTTTGATCGTCTCTTCCAATCTCAACGTCCTCCTTCGCAGATTCGGCCTCCTCTTTGTCGGCCTTCTCCTTATCTCTCTATCTTTCTCTCCCTTATTTTTCTAACATGTGTAAACCTTTAATCCTAAATCCTTATGTATATATTTATACACATTAAAACCTAAATCCTATTCCTAGTAGGACTACCAAAAATAATACTCTTTAAATAATATAATATATATAAACACATATTATATTACAAATACATATATATATCTCCCATAATTAACCATTGGTTAATTAAATCATATATCATATATATATATATATATATATATATATATATATATATATATATCCATAAATATATATATCCTTCTATAAAACTTATTAATTAATTATATTTTTATATATAATTAAATATATATATTTATAATTATACCAAAACTGATCATTTAAATAATAAAATAACTATGGGCTTTTATTAATTAACCTAGTAAGGTTTCATTCCAGCACAAGACCATATCATTTGGTCCAACTTCCCTTAAGCCCAAATCCAATTAATTTAAATAAATCAAATTATTACATAAACATGTAAATTAAAAATAACTAATTACAATTAATTCACAATAAAATAACACTAGCATAAAAATCACACGTAGTCAAATAAGCAACTTAAAACAACACAATCATGACATTCTCATGAAGCAAACCAACACACCAATTCATCAAATATAATCACGAAACATAATTTAATAAAAATAAGATCATTGACCATAACACTCCATTAAATAAAACAAATCATTTAAAAATAAAATAAAAGCAATTACTTCCAATTGAATCAAATAAATCATTTAAAAATCAAATAAAAGTAATTAATCCTAATTAATAAATCCTTTAAAATATCGGGGTATTATATGTTGAAATTAATCCACACTTGAATGGATTAATTTCAATATATACTCTCTTTCAATCTCATAAATTATCTATTATTTAAAGTCTTTCAATAGGCAAGTCAAATAAAAACATTTTCAGAAGAATGTGTCAGGATTTTAATACATCATATCACTGGGCATTGACTTCTTTCGGGTGGAGTATATTTTCTTTCACTTTATTTTCTAACGTTCTTTTATTTCACTAGTCATTTAATTTACAACTTCTTTTGGAAGAATATGCATAGATTTGCATTTAACTGTCAAACAAGACCATATTCCATGGAAGCAAGTAGACCGGCGACTTACCCTTTTTTCTTTATCGGTAATTAATCTTTTCCATCCTTTTCTTTGATGTGGAATAATGTGGCTTGTACTGAATTTGATGTTTTATGTTTTTCCTTTCCGCTTTCCATGTCGTATACGTTAGTCGTAGGTTTTTCATTCATTTTTCTCTCTTCTGTAATCTTGTTCTTTAGTCGTTGTTTTTGTGATAGGTTTGTAATTTCTCTTCCATTTCAATCTAAATAGTTACTAACATGCTCTTTTTACAGTATCATTTTGATCGAAGCAGTACCGTGAAGGTTGTACAAGATCCAATTGATTTTCTTTCTAAGCGCCTAAAAAACAAAATGCTTAGAAATAACATTAATTGGTCTTGTACACCAAACACCTTGATCCGGCTAAGTACCTCGATCCTTCATATGATTTTGATATAGAAATAAATGAACCAATTAAAAATCCATTATATATTTTTATTTATAATTTAGCTATCTGTATCATTATTATCTACTATTTTCCCTTTCTAGTGCTTTTATACTTTGAAAAGCACTATTACAAGGAGTACATGGAGCAAGAGAATAAACAGATGATTTCTTTCATGCTATTTATCCTTTTTAAATTGTTTTCAGCCTGTCGGTGATTCATTGCCTTTAAAATTTGTTCACTCAAAATGGTACTGATCAGTTAATCAGGATATGTAGTGTTGATATATTTTAAAAAATATAAATCAGTTAATCAGGATATGTGCATACACTAGTGTTGGTAAATTTAAAAATCATATGAAGCATTGACACTTAAAGAGAATGAACATGTTTCTAAATTCTTTAACATATATTTGTTCCTTAATATCTAATTTCCTCTTTAGTTTCAGTTTAGCCTGCCGCAGACATCTGTAGAGATGGCTTCAATGGAGAACTTACTACAAATCCCTCTGGACTCTGTTGGTTGCAAATCCCGTGGCAAGCATGGTTGTGCGACTCATCCTCGAAGCATCACTGAAAGGGTAAGAATTTCAATAAATATCACTCGTGCCGCAGTTGGACATCCTGATGATTTTACTGCTTTCATTTAATTCATATCCATTGTTTGTTTTTTCAAATTTTCTTTCTTGTTAGCAAGACTTCCATTCTAAAATATGTTGATAAGTTTGTCAATTCTGGAGATGTTACTTGATAAAATTAGTATCATACTTGGAAAGAGAAAATAAAAATAAAAAATAGGTGGATCAGAATATTCAAAATGTATTATTGTTGCAGTAGTTGTTAGTGTGTGTGTGTGTGTGTGTGTGTTTTTTTTTTTGGGTTCCATCTGAATAGTAACAAATTGGGTTGTGTGCAGGTGACTCCGGCAAGCTCAGGTGCACTTAGTTGCTTATGTTCTCCCTTTTATTGCTATGTGGGTAACAATTTTATTTTTTTTTTTTATTTTTTTTTTAGAGAATCTCAATTTAATCTTAATATATTATTCGCTTGCTTGGTTTAGTTTTTCTAAAACAGTTTTTTGTTTTTTTTAAAGAACCTATTAAGAGAATGCCATTCAAAATTTTATTAAAAAACCTTCAACTGCTCTATTAAAAAACTTTCGACATAGTTTCCCTCTAACACTGGCTATCACTACTTAATACAAAGAAATGGAAATAGGATCTCTTTATCTTTTTCCCATAGAGCTACAAAGAATCTTGAGGCTATGCATTCGTTATAACATAGAACTCAATAGTCAAAAATATAAATTTGAATACACTTTTAACTAGACTCAAATCACTATATGTGATCCCGCTTATCCATACTTGCACTTTGGCACTGCTATGATACCTCTCGATTCTAGAGCCACGGGTGATCAAGTCCGAGCACAGATCCGAGGGATATCAACTATCAATATGTAAATAAATTAATAATACGCTGAAAGAAATCTAAAATAAAAATCCTCAAACTTTAAATAATAAATTAATATAATTTAAATTCTTCAAATCCATACAACTCGAGAATCCATCTAGTGGACCCCTAATAATTCCAACTGATAAAACGTTTACAAAAATAAAATCCAAAACTAAAGTAAGAAAGAAAATCCTATATAGTCGGAAGAGTGAGGGTCTGTATCTGCATCAACATGATCAAGCTCTAAGCCTGGTACTAACGAACACCTAAAAAATAAGAGTGGGTCAGGCCCACATGCAAGTTCCAATCTACTATAATCCGTACATAAACCCGATACTCAGATACATCCTAAATAGCTCAACAATAGCTAAAGTAGTCCATATAGATATAAGTACACACTATAGAACGTTCGCTAGTCCAGTAGGTCTGTCTCAGCCTGAGTAGAGATACCATGCAAATCACACATAATGTGGTCATGTGTACCTAGACCTACCAGGGAACAACACCTATGTCCAGTTATCCATCCTAGGCGATATACACACCCTAACCGTGATCAGGAGACTCAAGCTCGTACCACGGTACCATAAATATATATATAAATTCCTTCCTAAGATTGAAAAATAAAGCAACCATCCATTATGTCGTTCAACTGTTTTAGTTGACAGGACATGCATCCATGTAGGAGTTAACTATTTTAGTTAATCCATTCCATATGTATGAATGGGTTAGAATTAGCGTTTTGATCTAATCCGTCCCTCCGTATGTCACCGTCCCATACCGATACATACAATGCAAATGATTCATAAATAATGCACAGTCAATTAAACATCAAATACATCCAAAGACAAACATAATAGCAATCAAATATAGACAAGGTCCTATTATGCATCTAGTATATGATTATAATCATAGATCCTCATTTTAAATTGTTAAAGTAATGGCAAACAATTTAAACCCATCCATTTCCATATAATTGACAGAACAAAAATTATAAAAGCTCAGCAATTAACAACCATAGCACAACATAATGCTAAACAGAATTGTAACTAAACACATTATACCAGAATGCCAAAAACAATACATCCATATTAGTCCATGTACTTTGCTAAAGCAACCCTAACAATTAAATCCTCCTTAATCCTTGACGACATGCAAATTAATATTCAAACTTCATAACGTCATTTAATCCTCAAATATAAACCCAAAGCATAATATATTGAGGCACAGAAGTATAAACTAAACACATTATATTTGAATGCCAAAACTACCTCCATACTAGCCCATTTAGTTTTCTAAAGCGAGACTAGCAATTACAACTTCCACTCCTCCTGACAGCATATAATTTAGTATCTAAATTTCATGATGTCTATAACTATAGTAGAAACCAACATTCCTGGGACTTAATAATGTTATATAAATCATTAATATAAAATCCCAAAATTACCTTTCAATTTAGTCTATTTAATTTGCTAAACAACTAGCAATTAAATCTTTCTCTTTCTTTGACAGCATGAATATTATTTTTTCTATATTTCATGATGTCCATTCCCATAGCCTACACCAATAAGCCTAGGTCTTTAATGTGTTATAAACATCATTTAAGAACCCCCATCAAAGTTCAGCATTGCCTTTTAGTCCCTGGAGTAACAAAAATTACAAAAATCCACGTACTGGGCACTTATTAAAATTGGAGCCGCCTCCAATTTTAAGTTGAGCCGGCTCCACCCACATTGGAGCCGCCTCAACACTTTATGGAGCTGGCTCCACTTCAACGGAGCCGCCTCCATTGAAGTGTGGAGCCGCCTCCACTTCCCCTGCCTGTGTTTTTCCTTCTCTGCTTCCTCTGTGTTGCCTTCTTCGTGTCCGGCAAAGCTTCAGCCCTCTGCAGTGGTGTAGCCACAGAGAGACAAGTGGGGGCAGTTGCCCCCACTGAATTTTTAATTTTTTAAAATTTTATATAGAAAGATTTTTATATTGGTATAATTGTCCCCTCTAAAATTTGACAATGCACGTATATATACCATATATATATATAACCAAAAGCCTCTAAAAATTGACAATGCATGTATATATATTAACACATATGTATATATAACCAAAAACTAATTCACGGTTATCTATCAATTATTACTTTTTCAGAAAATATGATATTTTTTTCACTTTCCTAAAATATTATATTCTTTTTCACTTTCCAAACAAAAAAAAAAAATTCATCAAGATATTCTATTATACTTTTGACTTTACCACAAACAAATAGATTGGTTCTATTACATCATCAGTCTACAAACATTTTCCACAATCCAAACAAAGCAAGCGGAGTTACCAAACAGAGACTCAATGCAACGGCAGACAGGTAATATGATATATTTTTTTTATCATCTAAATTTTACAATTATTATTTGATATTATAATTTTAGTTAGGAAAATTATTAGTTATTACTATCAAAATTATTTTAGGACTTGTTGTTCTTTCAAAATTTAGTTTATGTAATTGTGTTATTAATTATTATTCTGCAAATAAAACTTAGAATTTTTTATTTTTATTTTTATTTTATTTGCAGCCCAAATCAATGAAATCACAGATTCAATTCTATCAAATTTTTTGATAGATTGAATTATCTGCTTATAACTTATAAGGTTAGATTTAGTTATCATGATTTTTTATTTTTATTTTTTCTACATATGTGATATATTAGGACAATTAGGTAACTGTGTTATTTTCTTTTTCATTGAATATGATTTTTTTTTAGTATATTTAATTCAATGAATTAAATTTTGAAATAACAATGAATAATGTGAAAAATCATTATGAATGTACTGAATAGAAATATTTTAAATTTTACATATATTGTTTTGGTAAAAATTATATATATTTATATATATATATATATATATATATATATATATAATTGTTATTAAATATTGCCCCCACTGAAGGAAATTTTTGGCTACGCCACTGGCCCTCTGTCCCACCTTTTGTTAAAGATTTCTAAGGTTCAAATTAAGTCCTAACAATCCTAGAAACTTCTCCAACTCCAGAATGAATTACTTAACACAGGCTTAAACTATGAACGCAACAATTTATGTTTTCTCTGTTTGTCTTCTTCGCGTCCGGCGAAGTTCAACTCTCCGTTCTAGAATTTTTTTCTTACATTCCTAGGGTTCAATTCAAGTTCATTCAATCCTAGAAACTCCTCAAATTCTTTTGTGAAATTAATGACAAAAATTTAAAACAAAAACACAACAGTTCATAGTTTCAAAAACGAACAGGGGTTTAAACTTGTACAGAGACTCTATCATGCATAAAACATCCGTTTTAATAGTTAAATTAAATTCCTGGAGACTATAGAGAATGCACAGAACACAAGTTTACAGAAAGGAGATAGAATGAAACTTGCCTTAAGATTCCGGTTTGAAATCTTCACTGCTGTCTATGGAGTTTCCGACTAACGGACGACTACCGGCAACCTTCCTACTGCTCGATCCAGTTCTATTCCACCATCAACCTCTTCCTTCATCTGTGGCACACCTACAGTCTATAGCTGAAAGCTCTCTGCTTTTCCCCTCAAACCTCTCTGTTTCTCTCTTCTCTAGTTTTCCTCTATGTTTCTTCTCAAGATAATATGTCGTGAATAGGATTTGTAACCTAGCAGACCATCCTGTCTTATATATATATATATAGGTTCCTTTTAAACCCTAATCCCAAATCCAGCCCATTAATACGTCGGCTACCCTATTATACATAAATTAAACCCTAAACTTAATTATAAATACAACACACATAAATATTCTAAGCTACAAAAAAATATACGTCAATTAAGTTACGAATAATCAAATAATAATCAAATAATTAAATCACAAATACACCAATTAAATTAAAACACATAAACCATTACAATTAAATAATTAAAGTAAAACAAATAAATAATTCACAATTAATCAATTATGCAAATAATAAAATAAATAACAATTTCAATTAAACACCTAGCCAGAAAATTACATAAAAGTGCACATAAAACAAATAATCAATTAATCAATTAAAATACACATAAAACAAATAAATAAATTCCAGTTATATCCTTTTGAGAATTTGGGGTATTACAACTGCATAAACTGATACTTAGAATAACAGTTCATCTCATTTTTTTCTTCCTTATTATGTTAAATTGGTACTTTACTGATAGCTACGATCTACTGATAAATTATGGATCCACAATTAACTTCTAATGTAACACATTATTTGTACTGCTGTATTGTATCTTAATTTTAATTATTTATTTATTTTTTAATTCAGGGCGGATGAGGAACCTGTTGATACAAAGAAGCATCTTGAAGAGTCTTGCAAGCCAAAGTGTGTGAGACCTTTACTCAATTATAAGGTGTTTTTCGATAAACTATCAACTAAAATTTCTATTGCATTTCTAAAAGTTCACAAATATATATATATATATATATATATATATATATATATATATATATTCCACTTGACTCTGGTTAGGACATTGACTTGATTGTAACAGTTTTCTACGGAGTTTAGGATATATATATATATATATATATATATATATATATATATATATATATATATATCCTAAACTCCGTAGAAAACTGTTACAATCAAGTCAATGTCCTAACCAGAGTCAAGTGGAAAAAACTAGATAAATCAATAATCTCCTCCTCCCATCCTCCACTAGACTCCGTAGTTATAGATCACACGGGAACAGAAATCCCAGCCTCTCCTTTAATAGTTACTACCACAGTCACTGATAATGACACAAAGAAAATCATTGAACAAAATAATTTTACTAATCAATATTTACATACTATTGGGACTCAACTCGATAAGATTGAACTTTCCCTCACTCAGCTTACCATTCCACCTGTTATTTCCACCCCAATTGAGTCACCAATTATTTCTATGCCTACATACCGAAAAGGCCTTCCCATAGCCCTTCCTGATCCTTCTGTCATTCTCCAAATTGAGACTCTTCTCAAAACCATGGAGAAAGGCAAAGCTATTAAAGAAGATAAAACAATCACTGTTATTAATAATACTGATGATTCTGATAGTCCTTCTTCCACCTCTAGTTACCCCACTGATATCCAGCAAATCGAAAATGCTTTTTCTAATCTTGAAATTAATCGCATAATCAATAAACGTGTTAATCCAACTAGTCTTACCAAAAATTGGTATCCCAGACCGACATCTCCTGATCTTCAATATGAAGAAAGAAATATTCAAAATCAATTTTCTGTATCATCAGATAAACTTTATGAATGGAATATAGATGGTTTATCAGAACAAGAAATTCTTAATAAACTTAGTCATATTTCTATGGCGGCTAATAATTATGTTACTACACATAATCTTAGTCAACCAGAAATCGTAGATCTATTAACCTCAGGATTTTCAGGGATGTTAAAATCTTGGTGGGAGAAACATCTAACTGAAGATTCTCGAACACAAATCAAAAATGCTATTCAAAAGGATAATGATGGCCTTCCCATTTTTGATGAAGCCATAGGTCGTGCTATTTTTGATGGTGTTTACCCTTGTTTATACCATCATTGATCATTTTATAGGTACTCCAAGAAACATCACCTCCAGAATACATGACCAGCTCACTAATCTCTCTTGCCCAACCATGAGTGATTTTAGATGGTATAAAGATGTATTCTTATCCAGAGTTATGATGAGAGATGATAGTAACAAACCATTCTGGAAAGAAAAATTCATTAATGGATTACCTAATCTCTTTACTCATAAGATTAGAGATACTCTTAGTAAAGCCACAGGTAACATTGATTATGATACTCTCACATATGGCAATATCATCAGCTTAATCCAAAAGGAAAGATTAAGGATGTGTATTGACATGAAAATTAGTAACCAGTTACAAGATGATAGGAAAAGAGCTAAATATGAAATGAGAACCTTTTGTGAACAATATGGTGTTCCACCCATAGCTCCCTCCAGACAAAACCCCAAATCACAAAAGAAGAGTTACAAAGGTTACCATAGGCATTACAAAAATAGGAAACCAGTCTTTCCAAAAAATGAATATTATTCTCAAAAGCCTAAGCCTAAAAAGAAATTTAGTAAAAGGAATTTTAAGAAAAAGAATACCCCTACTGCCACAGATATTAGCAAAGTTAAATGCCACAAGTGTGGTCGTCTAGGGCACTTTGCAAAAGACTGCTATGCAAAAACAAAGATCAATCAGTTACAAATCCCTAGTGAAATTAAAGAATCTATTTACCAAATTCTTCAGTTAAAAGACACTGATGACAGTAGTAGTGATCCAGAAGTTGGTTCCTCTTCCCAGTCATCTGATACTCCTCCTAGTTCTCCCAATATTACACTAGGATGTAAAGATAGTTGCTGCAATCCTAATAAGTCACTTAATGTCCTTACAAAAAATGATGAACAAGAACATCTACTTATTGATTTAATTAGTAAGGTAGATGACCCTGAGTTAAAAACCTTATATCTTAAAAAACTTAAGATATTATTAGGCAACTCAGAACCTGAAGCCCCAACAATTAGTAAACCCAATTTTAGTCTATATAAAACTTTAGAAAGGTTTAATAACAAACCAAAAGAAGTCGTTATTCAAGACCTTCAAACAGAAATTAACATAATAAAAACTGAGATTAAAAATCTCAAGGCAGATCACCAAGTTACGAAAAATAATATTCAGGAATTAAAACAAAATCCTGCTTTTTCATTTACAGGAAAAGAATCTTCTGAATCTTCTGATGAGGAAACCTCTACTTATTCGGAAGCCTCAAAACATTCAAATTATTCTGAATCTTCTAACAAACTCCAAACTTTAAGTCACATTTCATTTCAAAAATGGTATGCTAAAGTTACCCTTATCATCAACAAAGATTTCAAACTTGAAGTCGTTACTTTGATTGATACAGGAGCTGATCTTAACTGCATTCAGGAAGGTCTCATACCAACTAAATATTATGAGAAAACCTCTGAAAGGTTGAGCTCCGCTAATGGTAGTAAAATGGACATAAAATATAAGCTATCAAAAACTCATATTTGCCAAAACAATGTATGTTTTAAAACATCATTTGTCTTTGTAAAAAATATGACTGATAAGCTAATATTAGGAGTACCATTCATCTACCTCATTTATCCCTTTACCACTTATAATGAATAATTAGTTACTCGACCTTTTGGACATGAAGTCCAGTTTAAGTTCCTCAGTCCTCATTCGAGAAAAGAGTCAAAATCAGTCATAGATTTTCCTGTTTCAAAAACAATAAACTTATTACATAGTAAAACTCAACAGTTGAGTTTTTTAAAAGAAGAAGTCAATTACAAAAGAATTGATGTTCAGTTAACTGAACCAGTTCTCCAAACAAAAATTCAAGATTTTGAACAACAAATTAAAAATACAGTTTGTTCTGATCCACCAACTGCTTTTTGGCATAGAAAAAGACATTCTGTGAAGTTACCTTACATTAAAGGCTTTAGAAGAAGACATAGTCCTACTAAAGCCAGGCCAATCCAAATGAGCCCTGAAGTTATGGAATTTTGTAAAAAGGAAATTAATGATCTTCTACAAAAGAAGATTATTAAGAAAAGTAAGTCACCTTGGTCGTGTCCAGCTTTCTATGTTCAGAAAAATTCTGAAAATAGAAAGAGGTGTTCCTCGTCTAGTTATCAATTTCAAACCTCTAAATAAGGTCTTAGAATGGATTAGGTATCTTATTCCCAATAAAAAAAATCTTATTAGTTGCCTCAGTCAAGCAGTAATTTTCTCCAAATTTAATATGAAGTCAGGATTTTGGCAGATTCGCCTTCACCAGAAAGATAGGTACAAAACTGCCTTCACCACTCCATTTGGTCATTATGAATGGAAAGTAATGCCCTTTGGATTAAAAAATACTCCTAGTGAATTCCAAAATATCATGAATGATATTTTCAATCCTTACAGTCATTTTTCCATTGTCTATATTGATGATGTGCTTATTTATTCCAAGTCAATTAATGAACACTGGAAACATTTGAAATCGTTTCTGGCTACAATTCAAAAGAATGGTCTCGTTGTTTTTGCTACAAAAATCAAATTATCCCAAACCAATATCAGGTTTCTTGGTTACCATATCTATCAAGTCCAAATTCGTCCTATTGATAGGTCTCTTCAATTTGCTGATAAATTCCCAGATCAAATTTTAGAGAAGTCACAACTTCAGTGATTCTTAGGGTCTTTAAATTACATTGCTGATTTTTACAAAAATCTCCGCAAGCAATGCAAGCCCCTATTTGATCGTCTTCAGAATAACCCTCCTCCATGAATTTCTGTTCATACTGATATAGTTAAATCTATTAAGTGTTATGTCAAGTCATTACCTTGTCTTGGCATTCCCACTACTGATTCCTTCAAAATAATCGAAACTGATGCTTCCGACATTAGCTATGGTGGCATCCTCAAACAATGAGTCAGTCCAAATGCACCTGAACAATTAGTTCGATTCCATTCTGGTGTTTGGACAAAAGCACAAAGTAAATATAGTACTATTAAGAAAGAAATTTTATCTATTGTTTTATGTATTAGTAAATTTCAAGATGATATTTTAAATCAAAAATTCTTAGTCAGAGTTGATTGTCAAAGTGCAAAATATGTTTGAGAAAAAGATGTTGAAAATATTGCTTCTAAATAGATTTTTGCTCAATGGCATGCTATATTAAGTATATTTGATTTTGATATAGAATATATCAAAGGAAGTAACAATTCTATTACAGATTTTCTTACAAGGGAATTCTTGCAGAAATCTGATGGCAGACAGACAGCCTCCCCAGAGGCCCCAACTAGTTAGACCCTTTTGACATTTGCTCCGGCAAAGCCCCAGTCACCAGATCACAAACCCAGTCACAATCCTCTGCTTTAGCAGTCACTAACAAATTCCAACCTCTTACTTCGCCACCCAGTTACAGATCAGCCCTAGTTGATCCAACCCTAGATCCTTTCTTAGACTCCCCCAAATCCCAGTCACAAATACCTACCTACACAAAGTCATCCAGTGATTATATAGAAAAACCTTACACTCCTTTGTTCTATATTGAGCCTTCCCTGAGTCACCTTACCGACCCTGCAGAATTAGTTAAAGCTTATTTCCTTCCTAATCTCCATTATTGTGCCAGTCAGCCTTTTAAGTCACTACAATTCTACAAGAATATCTTATATTCCATTAATTCCATCCGGATTAACCCAATTTATTATAAAAACAACCCCAAGAAAGTCATTTACCATTCACTCTACATCATCCGGATCATGTCTCTGGGAGAATGGGGATCTCACCCAGCATTAACCAAACCATTACCTGATCATGACTATTCCTACAATTATCATGATTATATGACAGCTTGGTCTGTTATTTTACTTCACCAGAATCCATCATTCACCCATTCATGGTTCCTTTGTTTTGATAACAAGTTTAATTACAAAGCACCAATTTCTACTTGGTTTCTTAAATGGTGGTCATCATTTGGCTCAATCACAGAAATCCTCCCTCTTACTCTAGTTGATCAAGTCACCTATTTCCACCACAACAAGTTACTCAGTCAAAACAATTGACCTCTGCCACTACTTTAAAGTCACACAAATCCATTCCTAAATCAAAGTTGGATTCCCTCAAGAAAATCGCAGCAGATTTAACTACTTGCATCCAAGAGATGTCACAAGAAGAAGAAGAAGCAGAAGATACCCCCTCTGCTGAAGAATCCAGTTACCCAGTTACCAACCTCTATGATGACCCAGTATTCCAAGACAGTCAAAATCCTTACGATGATCCTTACTAAGGGTTTTTTGGGAAACGTCAACATTACTACAGTAACAAGTCAAAGTCACTATTTCTACAGTAATTGTCGGCAAAATCACTATTTCTACAGTGCTCCCGACAAATAACTATTCATCTATAGTAACCGTCGGCACAAATGACAGGAATAGTAACTCACTATTCATCAACAGTTAATAGCAGTCTGAAAAGTCAAAAGTTACTTTTTGAAAGCTGAAAATTGCGCCTCAAATGTCTCTAGTCTCGCCTATAAATGCATTGGTCAGTCCTATTGCTCATCAGGCTTCGATTTCAGACTTCGTTTGAGAGAGTAAATACAAGCTTCGATATATTTTGTAATATTCAGTTCAGTTCTTTTCCATCCTTTCTGAGTGTAATACATCAACAGTATGCTGTATACATCAGACTATTATCAGTTACATTAAGTTTGTAAGTTATTCAGTTAATATTCTGTTGTAACTATTTTCAATAATAAAAGTTTGATTCAGTCATTTATTTTGTTTTAATATATAAATACTTGGTCGGTTATACACCGCCTTATCTATTTTAATACTTTACTTGTTTTAAGTTAAATGTGCACTTCCCCTTATATATATATCTATATATATATATATATATATATATATATATATATATATATATTCCTGCTTACAATGTTTGTAGTTTCTTGTCAAAAAAATATGTTTTTTCTCAGTTCTCTAACTTCTCTTGTGACGGAATCGGTTGTTTGAGCATCTTGTGAATTGTGTTTTACATTGCAGTTTAGTTTTAATGATGCAGGTTGGTATGCAATAGGTGGGCATACTATTATATATTATTGAGGTCGTTAATTGGAATCCTAGAATGCCTGAATAGTTACTGTTATATACTATTGAGGTGGGCATACTATTATATACTATTATACCCAGAATGCTCTATTTTTTTATTTTATTTTTTAAAGAATATGATGGATCATGAATATTGGAGAGTTGCATTTCTTTTTCACTATTAATGACATTTTATAAATGATTTGACTTCTTTTACAGGGCTTTTGTGTATGAAGTGCTTGGGTGTTAAGTTGTTGGAACGAACTATTTCATCTCTACTTAGGTCCCTATGCCATATAAGAAAGGGTAAGTTCCTCTGTGTGATTAGTGTTGGATTCTATGGCGTAATGAAATTTGATTCTTGAATCAAACTAATAGTGACACATTATGTAAATCCACAAAATCAAAGACTGCAAACTCTGTACATGAAGAGTCAGCATCTTCATTCAATATTACCAATCTGCTGGTTGTACCATGCCCTTCAGATATCATGCAGGTACAATTCTAGTCATCACTCATTTTCTATTTCTTGTCTTTAATAATCTGCTAGTTTTTTTTTTTTTTTTTCATGACTATCACTAACTATATATAATCTGCAATTTGACTAAACCACATATTAGTTACTAATCTGTTTAAAATCTTGTTTTCTCTTGTTTCATATTAAAATTGTTTAAGTCGGAATTAAATAAGTTTGAGCATTGTTTTATTAAGATACTTCCCCTCAAACTCATTAAAATATCTTTTTCTTAATGTTATTCCATTCCAACATTTTATACTTTACAAATATTATTATTTCACACCTACTTTTGTTTTTCTCAAATTACTTTTGTTGCACATTACTACTCAAATGATTTCTTTTGGTGATGGGATGTCAATGACCCAAGATATTGAGTTAATACGAAGAGTAGATCTTTCAATGTACCTTTATTATAATGCTTACTTTGATTGGTTTAATTTTGACAACTTTACAACTTGGTTTATATTCTCTGACTTCAACTATTACATCTTTGTAGGTCAAAGCTAGGATTGCGGTTGCCGTTACTTTTTTTGTTGCCGTTATATTTTTTGTATGGCTTATGAAGAAGTTGCATATATGTAATGGAAGAGAGAAACTAAAACAGAGTAAGAAGATATAAGAATTTTTGTCTTATTTTGGTATGGCATAAGAAGTTAGAAATTTATATATGGTTAATTTTTGTATAAAACAATGATTTAGAATTGGTTATATATATATATGATGTTATTGGTTAGTTGTAAATTATTTTGCTTATGATGCTATTTTTAATTTATTTAGTGTTTATTTCTGGAGTCCTTGCAAGGCTAGTAGTAAGGAAAAAGGAAAAAAAAGGCCTTGTGGGGGTTGCACTATTTTTTTTTTTTTTTTAAAATTATATAACATTTTCTACCACGGTTCTAAACCGTGGTAGAAAGCCCTTTTTCAACCACGGTTTTGCATTACCACGGTGCAAAACCGTGGTAGAAAGAACGACTTCACGATTGGAAAAAGAACCATGGTAGAAAGAAGACTTTCTACCATGGTTCGAAACCGTGGTAGAAAGAAGACTTACTACCACGGTTTTGCACTGTGATAGAAAGTCATGACTTATTACCACGGACTGTGGTAGAAAGTGTTTTCCACCGTGATAAAAAGTCAATTTTCTTGTAGTGTAGAAGTGGTTGGGTATGGTGGTGATACACACACACACACACACATACACATACACATATACGTATATAAATATACACACACACACACACACACACACATATATATATATATATATATGAGGTTTCAGATTGAATAATTAGGGTAATTAACAGGCTAGTGGCCTAGCGATACCAGACTCTTACTTCCCAAAGGGAAGTCAGGGGTTTGAACCTCGATAGAGACATGTGTGTGTAAGTACTAACTAGGAGAAAAAAAAAAAGAAAAAAAAAAACAAAAAAAAGCTTGGAGAATTGGGTTCGATTTGTGTTTTCTCGTGATGGATGGTGGCAGCAACGAACTCGAACGGTGGTGGAGTTTGGGATGGTAACAATGGCGATTAATGGTGAGAACGAGTCGACGATGGTAAGTGGTAGTTGTGGGATTGATGTTGCGGTGGTGAGTGGAGAGAAAAAGGCAATCAGTGGTGGAGGTGGCGATGGTGGTTGGTGGTGGCGACACCCTCTATAAAGAGGGGAGTCCATCATCTTCTTTGTCTGGTATTGAGGTGAAAAAAAAAAAATTTTTTAGTTGTTGCAGAGGGTATTATCGTCAACTAACATTGTTAAATGTTAAGTGTGTTGTTATCCAAGGTTGCTACACCTGAGTGGAATTGATCAAAATCTCAAGATATTATTATTATTATTATTTGCCACATTTTACTATTAAATAAATATAAATTTTATTTAGATAAGGTCATTTTTTTTCTGTTAGAAAAAGAAAATAAATGCCCCAATTCAATAAGTTGTAATAATGAATAATTAGAAATTTTTGTGTATCTTGTAACTAACTCTTAACATTCTTTATATATATAAAAAAAATTTCAGCTAGAACTTAGATTACAATAAATAAATGACTTAAAATTTTTTTTATTAAATTTTATTTTTCTAATCTTCTTTAACAATTGGGTATTTTTTTAGCGAGCTCTGTGAATACAGTAGTCATATCCTCAGTCACTCCGTCTCATATACCAGCTCACTCCTTCTCTCTCATCCGGTCGTCCCTATCTCTCATCCCTATCCGCTGACGACATGGCTCCAGTTCTCTTCCAATTGCCAATCGCTCCAGTTCCGATCTCATAGTCAGTTTCGGAGAAAAAATATGTGTGAGTAAAAAAAAAATTCGAATATCCAAACTCTCTGATGACTCTGTTGTATGGATAGGATTTACAGCACAAATTTTGAATTATAATATTTAGTGTATGTATAATTGTCTATGTGAATTGCGTCTTATTCGGTCACGATCTTGTGATTTTTTTTCCAATGTTTGATGATTGCCTGTTGATTTTTGTGTGTTCGTGGATTAACTTCTCATCACCAATTTTTTTTTTTTTTTTTCTCGTAAGCAAGTATCTCCATTTTGATCTCTTTCTCTGTATAAATCATATTAGAGTTCGGAAATTTTTTTCTCTGAATTAATTTCATATTAGTACCCTACCTTAGGGCTCTGCTATAATGTTTCTTTTTCTCTTTCCCTTTTAAAATTGATATAAATTATTGTTTTGAATTTTATTTATTCTTAATTTTTGACATTCATACATCATGACTGTATTGTTGTGTAATAATTTTATGCATGAATGAATTTCTGGTATTCTGTAATGTGTTTCCTTTGCTGAATTATTATATTGACGTTTAATAGCTTTTGAGATGCCTTTTCTTTTTCCCCCAAAAAATTTTTTTTAATGCAAATTATTGTTTTGAATTTTGCCTATTTATTTCCATGTGTTACTCAATTAGCTTCTGAGCTGTAACTTTTGATTAGGTTTAATTTAAGGACTTGACACTTCACGGTTATATTTGTTCTTTTTCATGATTAATTTAAGGACTAATCACTTCATGATCATCATTTGTTGTACAGATAGAAACTTTTCAGCATAACCTTCAAATTCGTTGTGATCTCACCAAGTCCATTATGTGTGACAAAAAAAATTAAATCTATTTTGATCTGATTTTTTAAGTAGAGCCATCGTGATGCATTTAAAACAATGTTAAGACTTGTATGTCAGTTTTCATTATTTAAACATTGATAATTTCACTTACCTCCCCTGAGGTTAGGCCTAATTACAGGCGGTACCCCTAACGTTTCAAATATTACACCGACCTCCCTCCAGGTTAGTTTCGTCGTAACAATCTGCCCCTCCCGTTAGTAGTCAACGCCGTCTTTTGATGATGTCAGCCTCCTCTCAGTGTGAAATACCACATTTGCCCTTAAAAAGGTTTCAAAGACATTTACACCCTCACTTTTCATTTAAACTTCTTTAATACCCTCAATATAAAGACAAAAAGACCTTCTATGTCTATATATATATATATCAACATACTATATCATCTCCTCTCTCCTCTGTACGAGTCTCTCTGAACTTTAATTTCTCTCTAAAATTCTATATACAAGGTCTCTCTAATACCATATGTTTGTCTATTTATTAACAAACACCAAAAGGTAAATAATGAATTTCAAGAAAACCATATTAAACATCTTGTCAAAGGGAATTTATAGGTTCAAGTGCAAGAGAACAATAAGAAGGCCATATATAGGAGTTTCTGATAAAAAAAATAGGAAACAAAGAAACCCAACTGTGACAACAAGAAAGAGTTAAAACATAGCTAATGCCAAGAACCAACAATTCAATACAATGAACTGTATGGGTGAATGATTTAGCTATCGGCAGTGCTGAAAGCCCCAATCGTTCAAGCCACCGGCGATACACAACGGTGAGATCAGGCAGCGTAGCGACAACACAACGACGATGAAGCAAGACCAATAAACAAACGGCAAACGGCAAAGCCTCGACCAACAACTAACCACCAAAAAAGTCAAAGGGGGACGATATAAACAGTCAGTTGGCGATTGTGGTATACCGACAAGCACAACCATCCACGAATAGAAGAACGCAATGAACCCCCAAATTGAAACAGTGCTGACAAAGCTTACATGGCAAATGATTTGGGTTAGTATTTTATTCTACTAAATTGAAACTCGCGATTTGGGTCTCTACTTGGGTCATTGAAGACGAGAAAGATTTCTCATAGTAGTCGATGTAGATGATGGGGACGCAGCGAGGAAAGACGGAGAGGAATTTCCAGGTCGTCATAATAGCCGACGAAGGGTATGAAGGCATGGTAGCCCAGAGGATGAAGCCGCCGTCATTGCTGGGGTAGGCGGTGGCGATCTCGGCGGTGATGAGGGCCTCCGGGTGCGGACCAGGTGAAGGGGGAAGAAGAGGAAACCGAGGATGGCGAACAGAGGGCCAGCGGCTTGGACCACATGTTCTTCGCCAGAGAGGTTGGAAAGAGAGAGGAGAGATCCAGTGACCTGGTTTGCTTCGTAATTTTTTTTCTGTGCTTTGATCGGTTGTTTGGTTGTTTTGTTTCTGTTTCCTAGGAAAAATGAAAATGAAAAAAAAAAAAAAAAAAAATCTAAGCTCAAGGGTACAAATGGTCATTTGTTAAAATAATTTGATAATATTTTATATTAATATAATAATAGAGGGTATATTAGTACTTTAACATCAATTTCTACTGGAATCTAACGCCAGCCACATTGAAGGGAGGTCGGTGTAATAATTGAAACGTAAGGGGTACCACCTGTAATTATGCCTAACTTCAGGGGAGGGAAGTGAAATTATCCCTTTAAACATTTAATTGAGAGAAAGCTTAATCAGAGAACCTATGCTTTTTCTTTTTCTTTTTCACTTCCACCCTTCGGGTTTCACCTCAATGATTCAGGGCAAAAGGGGAAGGGTTAGAAAATGTTAATATCCAATACATTTTTATTTAGAGTGGATGCTCTGATTATTTTGAGAGTATTTTGACAGACTCGTTTGTTTCTAGTTCTCTGTTGTTTAATTAACTCGATCATCATTAAAAAAGATTTAGCAGCATATGTTAGCTTAATTAACCTCATCATTAAGATTCTGGTTTATGTCATATTCTTGTTTTTTTATCAAATTGAAAACATTTTTATGTATGTATATTTTTTCTTTTATGATTTCCCTTGAGAATTCGATTATTCTCCCATGTATTTGTTGGTAGCTCAAAATATTTGGATATAGCATTCCCTATTGTTTGCTATTCTACTCTATATACTCTTGAATTATAAATATAAAACATACAAAATTAAGATTTAAGTTTCACTCTTTAAGTCATGGTGGGAAGTTAGCTCATGGTGAGAGTAACTCATCTAGTAAAATAGATTTGGTAGTTAGATCCACCTATATTCCTAAAATGTACTATTTGGCTAATTCCACCTATATTCATCTAACTTCAACTGGTTTGGCTAATGATGTGAATTGGATTATTTGACTTACAAAGTTGTGATAAGATCAGGTCAAATTTCCATGAAATATCTATTACGTTTTAGTTTCTCAGAAAATATAACTTGGCTGAGGAAGTGAATTAATCTGACCTTCTAAGTAAAGTTTCACTAGGCATTCAGTGGCCTAGTTGGTAGAGCGTCCAGCTCCCCGAGCGGGTGTGCCCCCTCTTTGAGTTCCTCCCCCTAGTTTGTCAGGAAAAAAAAATAGTACAATTTCATTTGCTTATAAAGAAAAACAGGAAAGAAGAAATTTCAACCCCCATTTCCCTTCCCTTCTAGTTTTCTGCAGCTTTACTGGTAGGTCAAGTTTTAAAATCTCTCGGACTATTTTGCAGTGAATGATTATTATTTTTTATTTGTTGGTTGCAGAAATAAAGGCATTCTTGGTTTACTGGGACAATGCATATGAATCTGTTAAAAGACTAATGGTATTTTTCGCCATTGGTCTGGTAAGTTGTAGTATCAATTATATGTTTGCTTGAAATAGTTGGCATGAATTGCTTATATTCAAATTATGAATTGGTTGGTTCATCCCATAATGTTGCTCACAGATTGCTTTTCCGTAATGCCAATTTTTGTGGTTAAGTTGAAGCTTACAGTGGAAATTTCATACATCAAACAGTGAACTTATGGGTTTCAATATGCATTTTGGGTGACCTCAATAATGTTTCTAGGATTTCTTGCTACTAATCTACTTTAGTTTTTTATTTTATATATATATATACATATCGAAACTACTTTAGTTAGTTCATAGAGTGCGAACTTCACTTTTCCTTTTGTTTATTTGGTCACAAGAACAGGACACCGGAGATTTAGGTGCCAAAGAAGGTATTTGTGATGCTGAAATAGTGTCACAGGTAGTATATTATGGGTAACGGAATTTTAGTGTCACAAATAAAAATATTCACGACACCTAGAAAATATTGTCACAAATAAATCCTTCAGTTGTGACTGCAAAATACTGTCACAAGTTGTATATTATAGGTAACATAAATTAGCTCTTACAAATAAAAGTATTTATGACGCCCTAAAGAATTGTCACAAATGGACATTTCAATTGTGACAACGCGTTACTAAAAGAATATTTTAAAGGCACACCAATTCTCTTTTTGGTTTCTTTTTTCTTCCTCTCGATGAAAGTTGGATTATATTTAAAAGAGGAACTACACAAAAATCAGGGGCATACCCTAGGAAGTATAAGAGAAGGACAAGGAAGTAATTAAAATCTATGCGAAGAGAGTTATATTTATCTTAACTAAAGAAACAACTAAGTCAAATGGCCATCAATCGTACATACGGCATGTATATTATTCAATGAAAAAAAATATTTGAACTGATAAATTAGACTTAAAATACATGAATCGATCTATAAAAACTTAAAATATATCTAAAGAGATAAAAATTCTTTTGTTAAATTATCACTAGAGTAGCATTGTTCTAATTCGATTTGTAGTGAGAGTGAGACATGAGGATCGAATAGATTCAATGTACACAAGGCTAAACCCTTCTCCAAGGTTCAACCCCACCTTCCCAAGTAACTTGTGGTCTTATACAAAGACTGAGAAAGACAACTCTTCTTTAAGGGTCTACCCACTATTTCCAAGAAACATGATAAAAAGACGAAAAAGGGCTAAACCCTTCTCCAAGGATCAACCCACCTACCCAATTAATGGTGAGTTTTATTAGGAACCCACCTAAAGAATTGTCAGGACATTTCAATTGTGACAGCACGTTACTAAAATAATTTTTTTTGTGACAGTGATTTTTTTTGTGAGGAAGTACCCCAATTCAAATATGTTTCGACAACGATTAATGAGAGAGCTAGAAGTTTGTCTTTTTTTGGAAGGTAAGAGAGACAAACACAATATATTTAATCCTTACTATATGCATCATATACACACATATTAACAATTTTCATACAGGTCTCTCTTTACTTTCTTCCAAACAAGCTATAGCTACCATGGAACAAACAGCCCACATAGCCATTCTACCAAGTCCGGGGATGGGTCATCTCATCCCCATGGTGGCTTTTGCCGACAGCCTCGTCCGCCACCACCATTTCTCTGTCACGTTTATCATTCCTACCACCGAGCCATCACCACCCAAAGCTCAACTTGAGGTCCTCAAAGCCCTTCCCAAAGCCATAAATTACGTCTTTCTTTCACCTGCTAGCTTTGGAGATTTTCCCAATGAAATCAATATTCCAACACGAGTTATTCTCACTGTAAGTTGCTCTCTTTCGCCCCTTCGTGCTACCTTAAAATCATTAACATCAACTACCAAGTTGGTAGCTCTGGTTGTTGATGTCTTTGGCACAGATGCGTTCGATGTTGCGAATGAATTTCATGTCTCGCCATACTTGTTCAGCACATCACCAGCTATGCCTTTGTTATATTTGGTCCACTTGCCAGAGCTTGATGAGAAGGTTTCGGGTGAATATAGAGACCTACCCGAATTGAGAATCCCAGGTTGCTTTCCGGTTCGTGGAAGAGATCTCATGACCCTACTCCAAAATCGGACAAGCGATTCATACAAGTGGGTTCTATACCACACAAGACGGTACAATTTAGCCCATGGGATCATTGTGAATAGTTTTACGGATTTGGAACCTAGAGCATTTAGAGCTCTACAAGCATTAAAAGAACCCAAGATGCCGATGATCTACCCAGTTGGACCGCTTATTCAGATCAGTTCAAGTAGTGGGTCAAACCGGTCCGAGTGCTTACTATGGTTAGACAATCAGCCAAGTGGGTCTGTCCTATTTGTCTCGTTCGGGAGCGGCGGGACCCTCTCTTGTAATCAAATGCATGAATTAGCATTGGGTTTGGAAATGAGTGGTCAAAAATTCTTATGGGTTGCTAGAAGTCCAAGTGATGAGTCCAATGCTGCATATTTTAGTGCCCAAAGCCAAAATGACCCTCTAGGTTTCTTGCCAAAAGGGTTTTTGGATAGGACCAAAGGCCTAGGACTTGTGGTGCCATCTTGGGCACCACAAATTGAGGTCCTAAGTCATGATTCAACTGGTGGGTTTCTAACCCATTGTGGTTGGAATTCAACTCTAGAGAGCATTGTTCATGGCGTGCCTTTGATTGCTTGGCCACTTTATGCAGAGCAAAAAATGAATGCAGTAATGTTAACCGAAGATTTGAAGTGGCATTGAGACCAGAAATTGATGAAAGTGGTATATTGGGCCGAGAAGTCATTGCAGAAGTTGTAAAAGACGTAATGGAGAGAGAAGAAGGGACGAAGCTTCGTAGCCGCATGAAGGACCTAAAAATTGCAGCTGCGAAGGTCCTAAGTGAAGACGGTTCATCAACCAAATCGTTGTACGACTTAGCCAGTGAGTGGAAGAATCAGAGAAGCATATAATAATTGACCATGGAGTTTCTTTCGGGTTTTAAGTTGGTCAAGTATGTATGTCTGCTTTCATAAGATTGATTATATGTCGTTATTCTATCATAAATATATTTAGATCATTCCCCTTGTCATTTTCAGTGGACTACCCCTAAAAGCAACCACTACTCCTGATGTGAACTATGTGGATTGTGGTATCTGTGTGGACAATAATGAAGAAAAGTGTTTTTCAAGCGAAACATGGATGAGTATAATAAACAACCATTTTTCTGTTTTGGGTTAAACTAGGAATTATATTACGTAGATTTACTGATTAAGAACTCTGTTCAAGGAGGTACGGCAATATATTATATACTTCAGGCAATACTTTACCCCCTTAAAAGAATAAAATAAATAAATCAATCAATCAATCAAATAAACTTTAGGCTATAGCCCATAAAGTTATCAAGTTAATTTAAAGGTTAAAACGTTCGACTTGGAATGCCAAACCCCATCACGCGGATAAACTAGTTTTGGTCCCGGATCATTGGTCTCGAACCAATTATGTAAATGCGTCAACTTTGTATTAGTTTTATCTTATTTTTTGTTTATTTTTCACCATGCAGGGAAGGAGTCAATGAAGGCCTAGTCTTGGCTCCATCCCTGTTACCATGTGATTGGCCCGGTCCAATGGTCTTGAGAATATATAATAATTTCTCTATCACGCCCATGTTCTATTTGGAATGATTTTGTCATTTGTGACATGTTGAATAAGGTCTGGGTATAGCCAGGATCTAGGGTGACATGTCTAGCTTTTGCTTCCGTGTTGACTAGTGATATAGTCGGGACCTTCGTCTCGAGACCATGTAATAATTTTCTTTTTGCAGGGCTATGAGTCATGAACGATGAATGGTTTAGGTTGGTTACATTTGATGACTTGAGCTTCTTTAAAACAACAGCGCAGTTTATATTTTTTGTAAAGATAAAAAATTAGTTAACATTTCTTGACGCTATATTTTATGTTTACTAACACAAACTTTTGACTACTGAGTCTCAACTATTTTCAAATAATCTAAATCGTCTGTAACCCTACCCCTCTCCGCTATTATTTTTATCCATGCCATTGTCATAGTCTAAGTCACACAATTCTTTTAAACAGGTATCGCTCTCATTATTGCATTTCGCCCGCACTCTTACTTATATTATCACTTTATGTGATTTAAATTTTGTCACTTTCACACACTCGCTCCTATTGTCGCATCTGCTTTATGTGAATTACGTCATGGTGACATGTGAAGAGGTTTGCAGTTCCCTATTGCAAGGCCAACCTGGGACGGTCAAAAATTGGGTTGTCACCATTTGACAACCAATTAATTGAGATGTTTCTCTAAAAAATGATGGTGAATTTTTTATTTTCAGAAATTCAAGCAAATGTATTGAGAAGGAATATGTACAGTACATAGGGTTGGGCCTAAAAGGCCTAGGCCCAAGCAAAAAACACTTATTACAAGTTTTACAAGGCACCTGGCCCATTCAAGCTTAATGCAAAATCAAACAACCTAGTTGACTTAAAGCCCAAGCCCAAGCCCAATAAAATAGCCTTGTCTAGCTGATGCCAAAGCAACCGTTAGAAAATGCTATTCAACCTCCTGGTTCCGTCCCTGCGCCACATCATGGTTGGTCTCACTCTTAACTTGTATCTATCAATTTTGGATCGTGCATAAAGTATTTTTGTGTCGGAATATATTAATTAGGTTTCACATTGTTGTTGTTTTCTTTTATTTTTTTATTTTTTTATTATATATATATATATATATATATATATATATATTTTGCAATTAAGTAAAATGAACTTTATTTAACATAAGGTGGTAATTTTGTTAGAAAAATAAAATAAATACCCCCAATTCAAAAACGTTTTAACAATGAGTAGCAAATAACCATTGAGAACTCCCCGTGTTTTTCTTATTCTTTTGAACATTAATTCGCCCTCATGTTTGTGAAATTCAATGTAAATATAGGTAAGAACTACCACCAATGTCCTAAAAAGAACGTCTCTCTTACATTTATTTTGAAACAGAGTAAATTACATAAGTTTTTTACTTACAATTCTACTGTATATGTGTGTATATATATTACTCTTACTTACAATTCTACTATATTAAAGTCTCCCCTATCCTTGTGGTTCTATTTCCCACCACATGAATCTTGCCCTCATGGAGCCGAGTTGAGGAGCTAAAACACACATGAATAAAGAATTTTCAGCCGACCAATAAGCATGTGGCCTAGTGGTACAAGGCTCCTACTTTCTAAAGGGAGGTCAAGGGAGTATGTGTGAGTTTCAACTAGGAAAAAAAAAAAAGAATAGTCAGCCGCCTTATCACCATTGTAAAGATTCGTTCTGGTCAGAGCCGCCCTTACTGGGCTGGGAGCCTATGGATATGTTTGGTATAGTGGAAAAGAAAAAAAAGAATAACATTAATTAAGAGAGAAGAGAAAAGGAAGGAAAGAAGATAATAGTGTTAATTACTTGTTGTGTTTGATTGATTAATAAAGAAAAATAAAAGAGATGATAGTAATTATGATCGGTGAAAGAAAGGGAAGGAAATTAATGTAATGAATTTATATTCATACCCTTTTTCATAGAATTTTCCGGAAATCGAAATTCCAATACCAGTTTATCTCACCAGGCCCCTTCGTGCTACCTTAAAATCATTAACATCAACTACCAAGTTGATTGCTTTGGTTGTTGATATCTTTGGCATAGATGCATTCGATGGTGCGAACAAATTTCATGTCTCACCATACTTGTTCAGCACATCACCAGCTATGTCTTTGTCACTTTTGGTCCATTTGCCAGAGCCTGATAAGAAGGTTTCCGGTGACTATAAAGACCTACCCGAGTTTGAGAATTCCGGCTTGCTTTTCCGTTCGTGGAAGAGATCTCATGACCGTACCCCACAACGGGACAAGGGATGCATACAAGTGGGTTCTACACCAAGCAAGACGGTACAATTTAGCCTAGGATCATTGTGAATAGTTTTATGGATTTGGAACCTGGATCATTTAGAGCTCTACAAGCATTAAAAGAACCCAAGATGCCGACGATCTACCCGGTTGGACCGCTTATTCAAATCGGTTCAAGTAGTGGGTCAAACCGGTCCGAGTGCTTACTATGGTCAGACAATCAGCCAAGTGGCTTTGTCCTATTTGTCTCGTTCGGGAGCGGCGGGACCCTCTCTTATAATCAAATACATGAATTAGCATTGGGTTTGGAAATGAGTGGTCAAAAATTCTTATGGGTTGCTAGAACTCCAAGTGATCAGTCCAATGATGCATATTTTAGTGCCCAAAGCCAAAATGACCCTGTGGGTTTCTTGCCAAAAGGTTTTTTGGATAGGACCGAAGGCCAAGGACTTGTGGTGCCATCTTGGCACCACAAATTAAGGTCCTAAGTCATGATTCAACTGGTGGGTTTCTAACTCATTGTGGTTGGAATTCAACTTTAAAGAGCATTGTTTATGGCGTGACTTTAATTGCTTGGTCACTTTACGCAGAGCAAAAAATAAATATGGTAATGTTAACCGAAGATTTGAAAGTGGCATTGAGGCCAGAAATTGACAAAAGTGGTATATTGGGACAAGAAGTCATTGCAGAAGTCGTAAAAGATCTAATGACGAAGCTTCGTAGCCGCATGAAGGACCTAAAAATGGCAGCTGCGAAGGCCCTAAGTGAAGATGGTTCATCAACCAAATTGTCGTACGACTTAGCCAGTGAGTGGAAGAATCAGAGAAGCATATAATAATTGACCATGGAGTTTCTGGGTTTAAGTTGGTCAAGTAAGTATTATGTCATTTTAAAATATGTATGTCCGGTTTCAGAAGATTATATGTCGTTATTTTATTATAAATATATTTAGATGGTATCTGTGTGGACAATAATGAAGTATGTGGATTGTCATATAAGTATAATTTATAAATGTGTTAATTTTATACGATATCATTTTTTTTGTTTATATGCCATTGTGTTCATCTGTGATGATTTTGTCACTCTGCCCTTTATGTGACTCATGGTCACATGTGAAGAGGTCCCCATTCCCACAAAAAAAAACAAAAGAAGGCACCAGGCCCATTCAAGCCCAATAAAAATAGCCTTCTCTAGCAGATGCGAAATAAAGTGTTTGAAAATGCTATTCAACCTTTCGTGAACCATTGTAATTCTTTAAATGGTGTCATGTCATTTTCCACCTCAAATAGATGTGACCAACAATATCACCCTTTTTTTTATTAACTTTTTGTTTTTTTTATTTCTCAATTCTATTACATTATAGAAATGAGGTTGTTGCTTACGTCCATATAAACACATGAAGGGATGGGATGGGATTCACCATATCATGGTTGGTCCTACTCTCAACTTGAATAAGTATTTTCCTATAGGAATATATTAATTAGGTTTCAAATTGTTGTTTCTTTTTTCGTTTATAATTTTGCAATTAATAAAAATGAACTTTATTTACCATAAGGTGGTAATTTTGTTAGAAAAATAAAATAAATACCCCAAATTCAAATACGTTTTAAGAATGAGTAATCACAAAGCTAGAAATTACTGTACATAAGAAAGCTAGCAAATAGCCGTTGAGAACTCTATGTGCTTTTCCTATTATTTTGAACGTTAATTCGCCCTCATGTTTGCGAAATTTCATATAAATATAAGTAAGAATTAAGTTATACGGAGTACAATTTTTTTAAAAAATGCTTCTCTTACATTTTGCATGTATTTTAATTCTTATATTTCATGCGCACTCTTTCTTTTAATTTCAGTATATATATATATATATATATATATATATATATATATATATAACTTGAATTTTGCTGTGGGTTCTCTCATTCATTCCTACTCCTGCAGCCCTCGGCGGCTCTGTATGACAGCGCAAGAATGTCTTACTTTAGACAGCTTTTTTAACTTTTTCTTACGTTTGTACTTGAATCACACGTCATGTGCACCAATTATGTGTCTCAGCGCAAGAATGTCTTACTTTAGACAGTTTTTTTAACTTTTTCTTACGTTTGAACTTGAATCACACGTCATGTGCACCAATTTTGTGTCTCTCTTACGGTCTTATCTTTAAATAAAAATGAAAGAAAAGTAACTCTTATGTTGAATTAATTAATTTATTTATTTGGACAGAAATAATTTTCTTATTCAAATTTAAATTTTGTATACAAACACAATATAATATTAATCCTTACACACTACATATATATATATATATATATATATATATATATATATGACTACCCACCTCTCCTGTGTCCATCTTGTTCACAAACATTAGCTCTCTCTACTTTCTTCCAAACAAAGTATGGAACAAACAGCCCACATAGCAATTATACCAAGTCCGGGGATGGGTCATCTCATCCCGTTGGTGGCCTTCGCCGACCGCCTTGTCCGCCACCACCACTTCTCCGTCACGTTTATTGTTCCGACCACCGAACCATCACCACCCAAAGCTCAACTTGAGGTCCTCAAAGCCCTTCCAAAAGCCATAAATTACGTCTTTCTTTCACCAGCTAGCTTCGAGGATTTACCTAACATCAGTACCGCGACGCGAGTTTATCTCACCGTACGTCGCTCTCTTTCGCCTCTCCGTGACACTTTAAGATCACTGACATCAACTACTAGGTTGGTAGCTCTGGTTGTTGATCTCTTTGGCACCGATGCGTTCGATGTTGCGAATGAGTTTCATGTCTCACCATACTTGTTCTGCACATCATCAGCTATGTCTTTGTCACATTTGGTTCACTTGCCTGAGCTTCATGAGAAGGTTTTAGGTGAGTATAGAGACCTGCCCGAGTTGAAAATTCCGGGTTGCATCCCGGTTCGTGGAAAAGATCTCATGAACCCGCTCCTAAACCGGAAAATCGATTCATACAAGTGGTTCCTTCACCACGCAAAACGGTACAATTTAGCCCACGGGATCATTGTGAATAGTTTTATGGATCTTGAACCGGGACCATTGAAAGCTCTGCAAGCATTGGAAGAACCTAAGATGTCGAGGATCTACCCGGTTGGACCGCTTATTCAGATCGGTTCAAGTAGTGGGTCAGACCGGTCCGAATGCCTGCTATGGTTAGATAATCAGCCATGTGGTTCTGTCTTATTTGTTTCGTTCGGGAGCGGTGGGACCCTCTCTTATAATCAACTGCGAGAATTAGCCTTAGGGTTGGAATTGAGTGCTCAGAAATTCTTATGGGTTGCTAAAAGTCCAAATGATCGTTCCAATGCTACATATTTTAGTGCCCAAAGCCAAAACGACCCTCTAGTTTTCCTACCAGAAGGGTTTTTGGATAGGACCAAAGGCCAAGGGCTTGTGGTACCCTCATGGGCGCCACAACTCGAAGTCTTAAGTCATGACTCGATTGGTGGATTTCTAACCCATTGTGGTTGGAATTCAATTCTAGAGAGCATCGTTCATGGCGTGCCTTTGATTGCTTGGCCACTTTACGCGGAGCAACAAATGAACGCGGTATTATTAACTGAGGATTTGAAAGTGGCATTGAGACCGGAAATTGATGAAAGTGGCATATTGGGAGGAGAAGTCATTGCAGAAGTTGTAAAGGATCTAATGGAAAGAGAAGAAGGGATGAAGCTTCGTAGCCGCATGAAGGACCTAAAAAAGGCAGCTGCGAAGGTCCAAGGCGAAGATGGTTCTTCCACCAAATCATTCTACGAATTAGCCATCGAGTGGAAGAATCAGAAAAGCATATAATAATTAATCATGGAGTTTGCTTTCAATTTTTTCTTTCATTATTTTAGTTTGTACGCACTATGAGTTTTAAGTTTGGTCATTTTATAATTCTGTCATTTTATAGTATAATATATATATGTCGTTTTCATAAAGATTATATGTCGCCATTTTATGATATATTTAGATCACTTCCTTGTCATCTTCAGTGGACTACCTCAAACCACTCCTGAGATGGAAGTGATTGGTCCTTGTCATCTACAGTGGACTACCTCAACCACTCAGTTCGAGTCTTAGGCGGGTTAAGCGGTCGCCTAAGCCTTAACCGATAAAAAAATTTCAAAATATTATGATTAATTTGTATATGATATATTGTAAATTGAACACTAATTCTAAAAAATTTATCTCCTATTTTTGTTTTCTCTCTCCTTTATATTCACGTTTTAACGCAAAGAGAAATTATTTATTTCTTAAAATATCTCATTTTTTTATTTATCTCCTAAAATATCTCATTTATATTTTTTTCTTTATTTATCTTATACATGTTTTTTTTACACAACACTATATATATTTAATATTTTTTCGATAAGTTGCACCACAATAAATATTTAGGCGTTGCATGGGGAATCGAAGAAACTTTTCATATTCTCTTTTCTAGATTTTTATTTTATTTATTTATTTTTTTCTTATTCCTAATGCTCACGTTCATTCTGATTTCTCTCCTCTCCTAGCAATCTCTAACAAGTTACTTATAACTTACAAGTCATCTCCCTTCTCAGTCCTCTCTCATTACAACATTTTATTGAAAAATTTACAGCAGTATTGAATTGGGGCTTTCTAAATCAGGTTATATTGTTTTTTTTTCTTTAATTATTTTTTAGTTTTACTAACTTTTGTTATTATAAATTTATATATATCTATATTTTTCATATATTTGTATATTTGTTTGTAAGGTGTGAGTCTTGTGACTATTTTTACCCATATTTTTTAATATGTATGCTAGAAAGTATGAATCCGAATTTGAAAAACTTAAAAAAAAAAAAAAAAAAAAAAAAAAAAAAAAAGGAAGAAGAAAGAGAAAGAGAAGAGTAGAATAGATAAACTAATTTAATCTCAAAAGGGATCTAAAAGATTTAGAAGATTATATAATAGTGAAAGAAAAAAATATCAGTGACTTGATTCACGATAAAATTATATCTACGATCAACTTACAAGAAAGATTAAATTGATTGACTATATTATCTATTATAAAAAATATTTTAATCACACTTTGAATATAATAATTTAATTAGTAAGTTTGCATCTCAAAAAGCAAAAATAATGATTTTTAATTAATTATTATTTAATAATTAATATATTGCATATTATGCAATAAAAAGGCCACTTTTTAATTTTTGCCTAAGACCCCAAGTTACATTGAGTCGCCCCTGCTCATGAGATGGAAGTGTTTGGTCTGTAGTGTTTTTAGATCACTTCCTTGTCATCTTGAGTGGACTACCTCAACAACCCTTGAGATGGAAGTGTTTGGTCGGTAGTGTTTGTGCCTTTGACAAGTGTTATAAGGTAATTTGTCTTATATTGGATTCGGATGAAAAAGTGATTGGGTATAAATGAGTGGGTATGCAGCACTACTTAACAGTTTTAGTGTTTGGGTAAATGGACAAGCGTCCACCCGTTACAGTTGGTATCGGAGCCAAACCTAGTTCTTGATCCGGTGTCACGCAAAGCACTAAGCTTGGAAGGCGTCCGGATCAGCTATCCCGAGTAAGCAGGGTGACCCGACCGCAATGAGGGTATTACGAATTCGAGTGGGGGAGAATGTTACAAGGGTAATTTGTCCTATATCGAATAAGGATGGAAAAGTGATTAGGTATAAATGGGTGTATACAGTATCACCCAACAACTTGAGTTTTTGGATAAATGGGCAAACGCCTACCCATTACAAAATTGATGCGAAATGCTATGAACATTTAACAAAAAAAAAAAAATTAAAAATTTTAAAAAAGGGAGGGCTTCTTCATTTTTATTTTGGATAAAAGGCTAAAAAGCTAAGGAATTATATTGGATCAAAAAATATGTACAAAAAAAGGTACTTCAAGCTATAACCCAAGCAAGCTGAGGAAAAGCCCAAGCCCATGTTGGCGCAAAAGCCCAAGTACTGGCGCAAATTGGGCCGAAATGAAATGTGCTAAAAGTACCACACACACTTGGCTTGAACCAATATATATTTGATTCAAACTCAAAAATAATATTAGTACTTGTAATGTTTTGGAACAATTAGTTTAGTAAAAGGGCCGAGTCTTTATAGCTCAGAGTTAAAACAATTAGTACAGGTAGTGAATTAATGATTTTGAAATTCATAATAATATTTGCCAATTTGTTTCTTTTGTGTGTATGTGCATGTATATTATTAGATGAAAAATGATATTTGAACAGATAAATTAAACTTAAAACATATAAATCGATTTATAGAAATTTAAAAATGTATCTAAACTGAATTATCGACTAAGATAGCATTGTTCTAATTTGATTTTAGACGCAGGGATGGAATAGATTCAATGTACAAGGCTAAACCCTTCTCCAAGGTTCAACCCCACCTCCCCAAGTAACTCGTGGTCTTACACAAAGACTGAGAAAGACAACTCTTCTTTTAAGGGTCTATTCACACTTGATAAAAAGACGAAAAAGGCTAAACCCTTCTCCAAGGGTCAACCCACCTACTCAATTAATAAATTTGGTCATATATGAAGACTAGGGGAAACTGCGTGCTTTGAATCAAAGCAATTTCAGAGCAATTCTACAAATTAAAACAATTCAATTCCCAAAAATTACAGCTTATTTTTACTTTAAGATAATGACATGTAATAAATCTCCTTTCACAATCTTAGTGCATGGCCTATGAAGTTTGAGTAAATTTGTAATTTTCTTAATTTGTCCACCTCTTTGAAAACTATATTGTAACTCAAACAAATTGTCTGTATATATATATATATGTGCTATGCCAACCTTTTCCCACCTAACATATGTAACAACAAAAGCTAAATACTATCACCATCTCTTTTCTTTGTAAACAAACAACACCTACCATGGAACAACCCTCCCACATAGCCATTCTAACTAGTCCAGGGATGGGTCATCTCATCCCACTAGTCGCTTTCGCGGTGCGACTAGTTCAACACCACCATTTCACGGTCACTCTTATAGTCCCTAACACGGGTTCACCATCCGAAGCCCAACTCGAGCTCCTCCAAGCCCTCCCCGAAACCATAAACCACGTCCTCCTTCCACCGGTGAGCTTCGAGGACTTGCCCGTGAAGGACATTAGTGCTGCAACACTAATATGTCTCGCCATGACTCGCTCTCTTCCTTGGCTTCGCGACACTTTGAGGTCACTGACAACAACCACCAATTTGGTGGCTTTGATTGTTGATCACTATGGGACGGACGCATTTGATGTGGCTCATCAGTTTCATGTCTCACCATACTTCTTCTTCCCAGCATCAGCCATGGCTTTGCCATTTTTGATTCACCTGCAAGAGCTTGATGAGATGGGTTCGGGTCAGTTTAAGGACCGACCCGAACCGTTGAAGGTCCCGGGTTGTATCCCGATTCATGGAAGAGACATCATGGACCCGCTCCAGGACCGGACAAGTGATTCGTACAAGTGGTTCCTTCACCACTCAAAGCGGTTCAACTTGGCAAAGGGGATAATTGTAAACAGCTTCATGGACTTGGAAATGGGGCCTGTTGGAGCTTTGCAATCCGAAGCAACCAGTAAACCCGCAATTTACCCGGTTGGACCACTTATTCAAACACGTTTAAATAGTGGGTCGGGGCGCTCCGAGTGCTTGGTATGGTTAGACAATCAACCAAGCGCCTCTGTTCTGTTCGTCTCGTTCGGGAGCGGTGGGACCCTCTCTTTTGATCAGTTACATGAATTAGCCTTAGGTTTGGAAATAAGTGGTCACAAATTTTTATGGGTTGTTAGATGTCCAAGTGATAAGTCCAATGATGCATATCTTAGTGTCCAAAGCCAAAATGACCCTTACGTTTCCTACCAAGAGGGTTTTTGGATAGGACCAAAGGCCAAGGACTTGTGGTGCCCTGTTGGGCTCCACAAATTGAGGTCCTGGGCCATGGCTGGACCGGCGAATTTTTGACTCATTGTGGTTGGAATTCAATTCTAGAGAGTGTAGTTCATGGCGTGCCTTGATTGCTTGGCCGCTTTATGCAGAACAAAAAATGAACACAATACTATTAACGGAAGGTCTAAAGGTGGCATTGAGACTGAAATTTGAAAAAAGTGGGACGAGACACAATTGCAAAAGCTATAAAGGGTTTAATGGAAGGAGAAGAAGGAATGAAGCTTCGTAATCGAATGAAGGATTTGAAATATGCAAGTGTGAAGGTCCTGAGTGAAGATGGTTCTTCTGCTAAATTATTGTCTGAGCTAGCCATCAAGTGGAAGAATCAGAAAACCATTTAGGATCGGAAGTTCACTTTTAAAATAAATAAATAAAACTAGCACTCACTTTGTATTTGTGCAAAGTCTCTGTCCTAATTTCTTATTGCAGAGTCTAATGTGATATGCTTTTTTTACAACGACCATGTTATTCCAAGCGGAATTTGTGGGACTCTCGTGGGTCCCACACATTTATGACATAGCTCAATTTTTTATTTTTTATTTTTTATTTTTTTAACGTGCAATGATGGAAATTTATCCACTCAAGAAAAACGTAAAAGAATCCATTGGTTAATTTCAAAAGTGTACACATGGTCCAAACTATATTAAGAAATAATAATAATAAATTATATAAGCAATAAAGCTAAATTTTGAAAATATTGTTATTCTTAAGATGTCTTTTAAAAAAAAAAAAAAAAAAAAAAAAGAGGAATTCAGGTATACAAAGACCTATTTATTTTAGTTTGTCTTATTTTTAAATTTTCGATCTTCTCTATTTAATTTAGATATTGTTGTGAATTTGATCTCTAACAGTTTTTTTTTTTTTTTTCTTCACAAAATTCATTACCAAATTAAACAACTCAACACCAAAATCATTATACTATTATAGCGTGCTCAAGAAAAACTTAAAAGAATCTATTGGTTAATTTCAAAAGAGAGCCAACTCAGTCCAAAAAAAAAAGCGCCATTACTTATTTATGTACATAGTCCAAACTATATTAAAAAATAATAATAGAAAATTATACAAAAAAAAAAGAAGCAATAAAGCTAAATTTTGAAATTATTGTCATCCTCAAGATGTCTTTTTTTTTTTTTTTAAATTAATTTTTCATGTCTACAAAGTCATATTTATTTTAGTTTATCTTATTTTTAAATTTTCAATCTTCTCTATTTAATTTAAATTTTGTTGTGAAATTTATCTCTAACAATTATTTTCTTTTTACAGGCCATTTTTAAAACATGCATCCCATGCCTTGTAAATATCTTAAAGTTTCTAGAATCTAATTTTAAACTTCTACCGCTAATAATTTATAAATGTTACTCCCTTTGTCCCTTTTTTATTATCTATTTCGTAAACTGTGAGTCACAGTTTACGAAGTAAACAACAAAAAAGGAGCCAATGTAGTATCTAATTATTCTTAATTGTTTTTTCTTAGAATTGTATAATAGTCTTCTAAATAAATAAAAAAATCAATTGTGTCTGTTGCACCAAGCAAAAGACATATCTGGACAGTTCATGTAATACATATATTCGCAGGTGCAACTAGTAAAAAAGAATATGTAACTGAAAAATTGGATGCGTGTAACTGAAGCAATAAAATTTTTCTTCTTCTAAATAAAATAAAACATTGTAGAATCCAATTACAAAATTCTACTAATGCTTTCGCGATATTAATTTGTATTGATCTTAGCGCTCAATCGTAAGTCTCTCCACCTATAAATAGAAGTGACATGACTCGTTTTAGTTTTCAATATTACTTCATATGTTATTGATTTATTTGAATCAATGAGACTATTCAGAGTCCAATATCAAAATTCACATTCTCAATCGAATTCTATTTTCATATTACTCACGCGTAAAACCTACATTCTACTTAAAAATATATATATATAAAATCTCAATTCATTTTATTTTCAAGTAAAATTTAGATATATGTAAGTATCTATTTTTTTTTTTTTTTTTTTCCCGCCTAGAATATTTTACACCAAATGATACAAAAATATTACTAATTATCAACAATTGCGACCATTCAGACAAAAGAGTGTAAACTGCTTTTCTGAACCATCACAACTTTTCCAAAATTTTCTATAAAATGAACTCCAAATCCCTTGAACATTCTCACACAGGCCACAGTTTCTTTGTCCACTCCACACACACAGACACACATCTTTTCTTCACACATCTCCACACCACACAATGGCTATGAACACATTTGATGCTCTCATCGCCCTCCACGAGGCAGAGAGGCGCATATTCGGACGATTGATAGATATGGGCGCAGATACGAAAATGACAAAGAAGATTATGGCACTATTAATGTGGTTGGAATCAGAGGGAGGCCTAAAAGGCCTTGTGAAGAAGATCAGTTCGCAGACTGACAAAGTCATGGCTGTGGTCGGTGCAGAGGCTGAAACAGCATTAGGATTTCTCGAAGCGAATGCATTGTCACCGGGGGCTTCGTCCATTAGTATGCCAGTAACTTTAGACCTAGCCAAACCCGTTCCAGACTCCTTCTCTCTCATCGACCTTTTCGAAGACAAGGAAAGGGCTTCAAATGGCATATCTCACCTCGTCAATGGAGTTTGTGAGATGATATTTAGAGATATATTGGAGGATAGGTGTAAGGAAGGGAATGGTAGTGTTGCCATGGCAGACATTGTTCGGAAATTGGTCGTCGCTGAGGGCAAGAAACCTGGTGGCCTGGAAGTGGGGAAGAAATCGGCAGTGGTGGCTTCTTCGGGTTCGAAATTGAACCCGTATGCCCAAGAGTGGCGGGTTTCTCCTGAGGAAGAAAGGTGCTTGTTTGTCACCTTCTCAAATGGTTATCCTTTATCCGAGAACCAAATTTTCTGGTTTTTTACAAGGTAATGGTAGATAATGCGACTGGTCGTTGTGGCTAATTCTAAGAACATGGTCGAATTTGGTTTTTTTTTTTTTTTTTTTTTTTTTTTTTTTTTTTTTTTTGTACTGTGAAGTTACGTCAATTATTATAAATATATATATATATACACACACATAACAGTGATACTTACACATCCATGATCCATGCATGCAAGCACATCATCGTGTGTATATATATAGCATCACTGTTATTATTATTGACATGAATATAGGAGTATATGTACAATATGATATATGTGTCCGCGCGTACATGAATGTTTGTGTGTGAGTGTGTGTTTTTTCCAAAAATGTGATTAAAATTTCTTAGATAAGAAATCATATATAACACATTTGCATACATTATATACACGATTACAGGTAACCAAATATGTTTCATATATATGGTAATATTTAATAATGAGTTTTGTGAATGTGATATTATATGTGTGTGTGTGTGTGTGCAGGAGATATGGAGAATGTGTAGAGAGAATATATCTGCACAAGCCAATGGATGGACCAGCGCTGTTTGGGAAGATAGTGTTCAAGAAGAAAACAATACCGGCCTTAGTACTAAACGGAAGAAATCAAGTCCGGTTCTACATAAATGACCGTCCTATGTGGGTCAAGAAGTATCGATCACCAACATTAACGATCACGACTAATACCCGCAATGCTTGAAATCAACATGTTTTAGTCTCTCCCTCCGGTCTCATCATGCATCTGTCTTTGCTATTCAACTTTGGAATAATATATGTGGTCTCTAAAGATGATGTTGCTCTAAATTTTTAATGTATTTTGATCGAGGCATGTTATTATCAATCTCGTTTTGATGTATCTTTCAATTATTTTAATGTATTTTGAGACATCTCATTTTGATGTATTTTGTGACATCATCTCTTTCAAATTATAAGTTGTATGTTATAAATGTCATTCAAATTTTTTGAGTCTTTTTTTTTTTTTCTTTATTAATTCTAAATTTCAATCAGCCTTCCTGCAATTATTTTTTTATTTTGAATTTGAGAATTCAAGAGAATTAAGAAATTTACACATTTTTTCCTATAAAATGAAAAGAGAAAAATAAATTTGGATCCTCTGCAACGCGATGTCACGAAGTGATTCCTAAGACGCTTGGATGATGGAAGACACGCATGCTGGTTGGCAAAGAGTAGAGTTTGACTGGGAATAGTTTCAGGGAAGGGGCGTGCAGGTGCACATGATGGTATCTCTTCAGAGTTAAGGCAAGTCGACTCGGTTGAGTGCGAGGAGCTTATCGCTGGTCGTGGACTTGACTATGAAGAAGGGAGTTGGCCATCCCTGCACAAACTGGTCGGGAGCTGGTGCTGTTCCCCTGACAAGGCCAAGGCAGGCCGAAACCAGTCAGCATGTATCCTTGGCAGGGCAGGTCGTGGTGGCTGACCAAGGTGCTTGCGCGAGCTGAAGCAACGCCTTGGTGCCACACGGACCGTGCCGCTACGCCAAATCTCTAGGCCCGTGACAAATGGTATCAGAGCAGGAGTTTGGGTTAAAGCACGGTGGGGTGCCCCCTTATCGGTCCGGGAGGGGTCTAAGAATGAAGACGGTGCACTGAAGTTGCGTCGATGAGAAGGAATCAATGCAGTTGGGGGGAGAGCTTTCATTTCCCTATGAAGAGGCGTCCGTTGAAGTTGCGCACTGGAGGGCCAGAGGGCCGCGCGCACCAAAGTTCGTGCTTAGTCCTTGGGTGATGCAAACCATGGTGAAGGGCGAGCATCAAGTTGGCAAGAGGCCTTTGCTTACTCGGGATGTCGCCGAGGCGGGATGACGGAAAAGAGTCACGTCCTTGAGGAGTGGACGTCCCCTTGGTCCGAGGCCTATCATTGGGCTAGAGTGCAGTGTGGGGAGCTGTACAAGGAAGCGATGGTGGGAAGACGAGCATACCGCATAGAGGCAAACTTTGGAAGGGAGTGGACGCAGTGGTGAAGCGCCGCACTACGACGAAGGCGTCGCAAGATTTTGGGGGGGGGGGGAGAATGTCACGAAGTGATTCCTAAGATGCTTAGAAGATGGAACACGCATGCTGGTTGGCAAAGAGCAGAGTTTGACTGGGAATGGTTCCAGGGAAGGGGCGTGCAGGTGCACATGATGGTATCTCTTCAGAGTTCAGGCAGGTCGACTCGGTTGAGTGCGAGGAGCTTGTCGCTGGTCGTGGACTTGACTATAAAAAAGGGAGTTGGCCATTCCTGCATAAACTGGTCAGAAGCTGGAGCCGTTCCCCTGACGAGGCCAAGGTAGGCCGAAACCAGTCAGCATATATCCTTAGGAGGGCAAGTCGTGGTGACTGACCAGGGTGCTTGCGTGAGCTGAAGCAACGCCTCGGTGCAACACGGGCCGTGCCACTGCGCCAAATCTCTAGGTCCGTGATAGCGGGATCTCTTATTTTTTTTTTGTAAAATTAGCCAATTAAAAGAAAGACACGACTTTTGATAAATCTAAAATAAAAAACACGACTTTTGATAATCTAAAATAACAACACTCTATCATAATTCAAACATTACTGAATTAAGTTATCAAACGATGTGACTTTCTCTTAACCCTTAAAATATCAAATATCTTTGGTTAAGTTTTAATTCCTTATTACCTTTCTTACACTAAAGATAAATAGACATTGTTAGAAACACAAATATATCCCAAAGAAGAACAATATATATATATATATATATATATATATATAATTTTATTTGTGAAAATTATTTGGCAGAATTTTTTTTAAAAAAAAAATGCATTAAAATTGTGTGGTGGCGAGAGACAATTGGGCCTCTGGAAAAAGTGCTGTAATTTTGGTCACCCTGGGCTGACCCCACTTACGGGTTGTTAGTTTGGACCCGTCACAGACAATAGGTCATGAGTTCACACATATTGTTGCGTGAGTGTTACACACGGCAAAGGTCGCGTTTAAGTTTAAGGCAAACACGGCATAACATCTTCTACATTTAAAGCGCCTTTAAAATCAAATATCCGCAAAAAAAGCAATCAGACCCACGTCACCGAATCCACTTTTGTACAAATGCTCACCACGTCAGCTTTCTCATTACGTCCCCTGCCTCCTCTGCAATTCTCTCTCTCGCTCTCTCGTTCTCTCTCTCTCTCTAAACTCCTCCCTCCGTTTAGATCTCGTCAACCATTACCGTCCCGCGCTCACACAATGATGAACTCCTCCTCCACCGCCTCCTCCAAAACCCTAACCCCGGACGGCGGAGATCGCCAGCGGTCCCAACAAAACGTCGTCGTGATGCGACACGGCGATCGAATAGACAATTTTGAGCCCCTGTGGGCGGCGTCGGCGGCGAGGCCGTGGGACCCCCCTCTCGTAGAAGCCGGCAAGGTCCGCGCCTTCTGCACCGGCCGGAAGCTCCGGACTTACCTAGGGTTTCCGATCCACCGGGTCCTCGTCTCGCCGTTCCTCCGCTGCATTCAGACCGCCTCAGAGGTGGTCACCGCCCTCTGCGCCGTCGACGGCGATACCCTCGTGAATAGTGACGGCGTCAAAATTGATCCCTCCAAGATCAAGGTCAGATCATATTCATATATATATATACACACACACACACATATATATATCTTTATCTGTGTATTCATTATTCATTTTATATCAGTATTGAATCAGCCCTGAGTTTCTGATGTGAGAAAAAAATTTCATTGTGTTTGGATTCATGATATTTTTTGTTGGGGACTATTCATATTATTGGCAGTAGATTTATGAAGTTTTGGTTGAATCCATCAAATATCAGTCAACTAAATAATTGATTATTGCTCCTGACAAAAATTTATGTTGGATGTCAATCAACCTAAAGCAACATTTTTCCTAGTGGACTTTCCGTTCAAGGAACTGAGTAAACATAAATAATTGATTCTGCTGATCATATTATTGAAATCTGATCATAAATATAATTTGATTTTGTTGATCATATTATTGAAGTCTGATCGCAATTATTTCTGGGATTAAATTGAATTGGTGTTTAGTTCTGAAAAATTGATGTTGGGTAGAAATCAATTGAATATATCACAAAGTATTAATCTTTCATTATGAAGAATTATGGGATTCAATCATGGTTTCGCTTGTTTTTTGGATCTGTCATGCAAAACAGGGACTATTCATATTATCATAAACAGATACAATAACTGATTCTATTAATTAGTTATACCATTTTGATGTTGTGCAGGGACTATTCATATTTTTTTTTTTTTTTTGGTACTTATCAAAAAATAAATAAAAAATGTGAATACCCTTGTTTTGAAGATAGAACAATCAATTCTATATCTTCACAAATATTTTTTGAACTTTTTTGGAAGCAATTCGTTGTTTACCTGGTGTTTCTGAATGAGAAAATTCAATTTTTTCATTGCATTTGGTGCTAGTTCACTGAATGTATAGTCAGTTTTCGTGGTATTTGACAATACTCTGTTACTAATGATGCAATAAAATATATAGATCAGCTAGCTTTCTGTTGTCAGTTTTAATTTTGTGATTCTACTTACTGGTGTAGACTGCAGAAGTTGTAAAACAAGTTAAGAATAGGAACCCAGAGTACATGTTCTAGTGCACGTCTATAACAGGATCTTAATGTACATTTGGGATGCTCTGTTTCTTGATCCTATGGAATAATTGCTTCACATTTGGACAATGATCAAATCCACAAAAAGGCTGTGGGTAACATGTTTGAACCCTTTCTATACATTTTTCAGGTCTCCGTTGAGTACGGATTGTGTGAGATGTTGAACCGGGAAGCCATAAGAGCTGGTATGGCTCCTAAAGATGGAAATTTTGATTTTAAGATCTCGGAGCTTGCAGCTTTGTTGCCAGCTGGGACACTGGATAAATCTGTCGAACGAGTCTATAAAGAGGTACACTCGGAACATATTCCTTTAATGTTTCCTTTATAAATGAGAATTTCTTGGTGTGTATTAGCACATATGCAGATCAACAAAAATTATCATATGTACTGACATTCTTTGCTCGAGGAACTCAAGTTGCCACAATGGGAAGAGACTGTGATTGGTGCAAGGACTAGGTATGAGCAGATTATTAAAGCCCTTGCAGATAAATTCCCTTCGGAAAACTTGCTGCTTGTCACACATGGTAAGCTTCATTTCATTTTCAATTGTGGTTTTTCTTGTACTTTGTTTCACCAAGGAAGATAAAGATACATTCTTATGTTTGAGATACTCGTAACTAGAATATGATTTCTGTCTTTTGCAACCCTGTACAGATAAAGATGTCTCTATATTTTTAATCTACAACTTAATGGATTTCGCAATCGCAAATGTGAGCGAAAAAATTGAATTGTGTTCTGCGTTGCCTTTGGTCTAATTTCTCCATAGCATTCATTCGCAACGACTAGCCCTTTCTCTTTTTCTTGTCTAGTAAAAGAGACTTTTTATTGCATATGAAATTTTAGGATTTCAAGCAACTACAGTTTTATCCCCGAAAAAATGTTATCAGATTATGTATTTTTTATTTATCTTTATGCAGTTTTTCGAGTTTTTGATTTATTATCATGTGTTTTCAAACAAGTGTTAGCATTGTTAAATTGTACCCACCTTGTGATTGTGCAGGGGAAGGGGTTGGAGTTTCAGTTTCTGCGTTTTTGAAAGATACTACCGTATATGAAGTAGAATACTGTGCATACTCACACTTGAAAAGATCCATCTCCTTTGGCGAAAACCGGTCATTTACTGCTGGGGATTTTGAGGTGTTTACTAGCAATGGTAAAACTGGTATAAGTTATTACCCCTCGGGTGCCATCTCCGATGAGACTTTGAATCAGCCGGACGTTGTGTAAACTCTTTCCTTCCCTGCGCCCCATTTTTTTGGCATGTTTGCCTGAACCTCAGATATATCCTTTGGAAATTTATAATATACTTGCTGATGCTCATTGAATTTACTCATTAGTATGTTTTTGGTTCTTCACATCATGAAAGGAATTGTTTTCTATTTGAATGCTAACATTTGAAAAAGGAAAAACAGAAAATGGGAATGGTCGAGTGAAATTATTGTGTTCTTTCTTATGATACATTAGGTACAGTAGTTTAGATTATGAAAATAGGATTTGTGAATCTAACCCACCCCAAGGAAAAAAATAAAATGAAAATGAAAACTGATCCCTATTATATGTGTAACATTTTTCGTATGTCAATCCTTTACAGCTATCAAACTTTAGATCTCATGAAGCCTAAAGAATAGCAATTGCTACCATAGATTTTATAGATCTAACTATTTCTAATTTAGCAAGTGAGTATATATTCTACCATCTTTTATTTGATAATTAAGAAGTGTTTGTTTTATAAAGATTTATTGCATTTATAAAGAAGTGTTTGTTTTATTGCATTTAAAAGAAAAAACAAAAACCCAATGAGTGATCTCACCAACTGCAATCATTTCTATAAAATATAAAACAAAGTAGAAGGTAAAGTTGGTGCCTTAGTTTGTTGACCAACTGAATTTGTAGGTGTGTTATTAAAATAAATACAAAACAAAATAAAAGGTCAAAGATAATAGTAAATGAGAAAATGGTAACATTCACAATTGTCCATTTATGACAAATTTAGCGGAAATTATTGTAGCATTTATGTGGTATAGATTATGACAAATTTAGCGGAAATTATTGTAGCATTCAACAGTGGTAGACTAATTTAGCGGAAATTATTGTAGCATTCAACCGTGTAGATTATCGGTTATGTGGTATATTGGTAAAATAATAATAATAATAATAAATAAGAATATATGGTATTAGATATCTGGAAAAAAAAGTTAGATAAATAATTTTTTATGTTCCGGTTTCCAAAACTCGGCTCGTGTTAAGAGAAAGATTATATATATATATATATATATATATATATATATATAAAAGGTTGTTCACCAAATTGAACCTCTTTATTCCACACTGGTATGTATTACGGGTGGCAAATTACAATACGATACAAGTTAAAAGGGTTTGAGTTTGGCATAAAAGGATTTGGGTCATAAAAGGGTCGACATGATTAACTTATTTTCTTAACCGTGTCGGGTTAGGATTTAAGGGTTTCTGTGTAACCCGTTTATGACCCATTTAACTCAACATGTTATAATCTTGAATATAACCTATGTAATATGTTACCTGTTTAAACCCAATTACTATACATAATTAACTCATTTCAACATAAACATTGTCTATGCTTGTGATTTTTTTTTTTTTTTTTTTTTTTGAATATTTGTGTTAATTATGACAAAATTTTCTATTATTTAGTATTCGATTAAATAATAAATGTCTCGTTTTGATAAACAGGTCGGGTTAACACATTTACCTGTTTAATAAACGAGTTGGGATAGTATTTAGAATTTTTGATACGATTATTAAATGAGTTGGGTTTGTGTTTACCTATTTAGTATAATACCCTTAAATCGACACGACATGAACACGACCTACGAATTGTTACCCCTAGTATGTATGTATGTATGTATGTGTGTGTGTGTGTATATTACACTCCTAAAATATGTTTACAGTGCATATCACACATTTCACGTACAAAAAACACCCATAAAGTTTCAATTTGGTATAAATAGGTCCCTCTAACAAATTTAAACCTTAAGTTTACTAAATTACCCTTACTGAACCATTTTATAAAATATATAAAATTAAATAATTTTGTAAAATGACTGAAAACGCCGACAATGGACAAGTAAAGATAAAAATAAAAAACAAAAAACAAAAATAAATTGCAAATTAAGGAAAACAAATATGTTTCAAACTCCGAAAACCAATGCACACTGATACTGTGATTTTTTTTTTGGTTTAACCGTGTTGGTACGAAAAAAATAAATAAATAATTTTTTTTTTATATAGAAAATAATAAACTGAAATCTCAAAAAATTTAAATCCTTATTCCTTAAATTCTCAAAGTTAAAAAAAAATAAAATAAAATAGATATATATATATAGAAAAAAATTTCAATATATATATATCTAAAAGATAATGTATACATAATACCTCTATACTATGAAATTAATAGCATATATACCCGTTGGACATTTTCGAAAAAGTAAAAAGGCAAAATGAGTATTACACTACTAATTTATGTCAGATTTTTGTTTGGAGAGTATTTTTATTGTGAAAAGATTAAGGATATTTTTTGCATACTTTTTCAAATAAGAGTAAAAGTGTTAGGCGAAGTATATTTTAAGGTGTTTTGTACAATTGTCCTATATATATTTAATTTATTTTTTATGCTTCTTATTTAACTTCAATCAATCTTGTTTAGAATATAATCTATAATTAAGAACAAAGATGATTCAAAAAAAACCCTACAATATTCTCTAATTAAGAACCATGGATTATGGTTCATAATGGATAAGAACTTATAAAATATACCCGCAACTAGCATGGTAGAGCAAACTGGTGCATTTATGTGTTCGATAAATAACGCACACCCAACCGACTTTTTTTACGAATTAGCTCATTGATGAGTTGAGTGACTGCTCATCTCCCCGCAAAGAATTGTCAGTTCTCACCTTCAAACTATTTACCCATCCTTACAATTTTATACTAGTAAATTTATGTTACAAATGAAACTTTCACGGTGTATATATATATATATATATATTTATTCTTTTAAGTACATTACAATCCATGTTAAGACTCTATATATATTTACAATTTCTAGAAAAATCTCAATCTTCTCAAATCTTATTCAATTTATCAATTTAAAAAAAAAAAAAATCAACATACTATAATCCTCTATTTCCCTACTTTGCTACACAAATGTATAAGATTCTAACCCAACACTCTACATATGTCATGCAAAGTCCACTTCTACTTTCTGCACAAATGTATAAGATTCTAACCCAACACTCTACATATGTCATGCAAAGTCCACTTCTACACTCACACGTGTGTCTACTTGGCTCAACCTCCTTCAAATTGACGAAATGTAACAATGAGCTATGAAATAATAAGACCTAACCAACAGCTTAAGGTTAGTGGCCTAACGATACTAGACTCCTATTTTTCAAAGAGAGATTAAGGATTCGAGTCTCGATGAAGACATATATGTGTGCACGTACCAATTAAGAAAAAAATAATAATAAGACCTAATTTTGTGGGGTTTAATAAATGTACACCATCATTTTTATTTATTTATTTATTTTCTTTCTCCTAACTCGTACTTACACACCACTTCCAAGAAATTGTTTGCAATTCTTGGCCTATGTCTTGTCTTCTTTAAACTGAACCGAACCATTTTCCCTTTCCCTTTCCCTTGTTAAATTACAATACATGTTTTATTTATTTATTTATTTTGAAAAGGTAAGCATTTTATACCCAAAAAATATATAAAAATAAAAAGCCTAAGGCAAAAGGCCAATTGCAAACAATATAAAGGACATAAACTTTGTATACAAGAACAGAGAAACCAAAGGGGAGCCAAACTAAAAACAAAGAAGAAAAAATACATGTTATAGTTATAAACAAGCAGCAAAATCCAATAACAGTCTAATGCTGTTTAATTCTTGACTCTGCTAACAAGAGTCTAAACCAGACTGAGTACCCATTGCAAATCAGAATTTCTCTAACATGCTTTTCACTACAATAACCATTTTTTAAGAGCATCAAAACCAAATACTTGCAAGGCTTCATACTCAACTGCAGAATATCTCAGTAATTTGTCTGACTTAAAACAGCCCAATCTGTCAAAACAGAGAAAAAGGACTTCCAAAACCAATCAATCAAACCGATTTTCAACGCCCACAGATGTAAGCTAGTGTTTCTCTCTTTTCATGTTTCCATGTTTTGTCATTCCAAAATAACCTAGTGTTTCTCTCTTTCCATATAGTATATTATATACCTCGTTCTATTTGCCTACCGCCTAGCTTTGCTTCTTAAGTTTTCTGAAATGCCAACTTGAATGATTAGCTCTTCATCATCCCAATGTTGATGGTTGAATGGTAATTTAATTCATTTTTCAGTTGTTGAAACAGTAGTTAGTCGCTGTGTATTGTCCAAACCCTAGATTTTGTACTTGTCACAACATCACCTTGATTCATTAGATGGATCTAAACGAGATTAAACCACGTACGCAACACACAGAATACTAATAAAGCGAGCAGTAAAGCCCATTCAATTACAAGCACCCTGCAATAGATTCTTCATATTAATTCCAGTTCAATCATCAATGCAGCTTGTTAGAGTCGTAAATGGACCGCATGCAGTTTCTTGATTGTAAGACTTACTGTAGAACATTACATTAATAAATGGAGGGTGGAAATTGCTTACCAAAGTTGGTATTACGTGTTTAATCTCAAGGTCTTCATAAGAACAATGCAGCATCTTAATCCAATTTGCTCATCAAGGACAAAATGACGGTTTGATTTGCTTCGACTTCTGGAACATTTGTCTTGCCATAGTCCTACAGAAAATCACAAGAGCTCTTAATCACAAACATTTCTAGAGACTATGTAAGTGGAAATTTCAGAGGTCTCATGAACATAGATCAAACAAACTGCAGCTTCATACTCCATTTAGCTGCTCAGAGGATTGATAGAAACAATAATATTCAGTCTTGCTAGATTTCATATTTTCTCCTTGTTTCTTTCTACCCAAGGAATTCACAGGAATGTAATGCTTCATTGCACTTTAAAAGTCATTATTTTAAAAATAATAATAATAAATAAATAAATAAAACTACCACCCTTTATTTTAAAACTTCTCTTCTATAAACACCTAACGTTATGTAATTTGCAAAAATTTCAATGAAGCAAGTTTTAGCTGCTGTTAATAGACTCTAAAATCAACTTGTCAAGCAGGGAAATTAATTGAAATATGGATTATTTGTAAGGAATTGATCACTTGCAACAACATAAAGATTAAGCCAGCTGATATGTCCACTGATCAGATGGAAAATCAGTGCATAGAATTTTTCTATTTCTCACTACACACGTCTCAGGTAAGGGGCCTAAGTTCTGATGTGCGAAAAAAAGATAACAGTCTAAAAGGATGAACACACTGATAAAATTCCAACCTAAATTAGCTTTAAATGCAAAAGTTCGATCATGAAAACATATCTAGAGAGATATTTTCCAATAACATCACCCTCAGTTGTTCATAATACAATTTTAGAACTCTTTACACAAGCTCAACATTCTTTATCTACAATAATACAGGCATACCATATACAACATGTGAAGTTTGACCTAATGAAAAGGCCTACAGAAGAATATATCAAGAAGAAATGTATCAGCTTTCAACAAAAAACACCAAATGAAAAGGCCTACAGAAGAATATATTAATAAGAAATGTTTCATACGAGCTGATGAGTATCAAATACAACATCAAGTTACCTACATCAGAATTCAGAATACTGAGCCTATTCTACTATGAAAAAAAAGGCTGACATGATCACCTTCTGGTGCAACTCCAGAGCTACTTTGGGAATCCAGGCTAACGATCATATTCCTAGACCCAAGTGCTTCTTGCCAGACATAATATCGTTTTTCTACTTCATGAAGACTAAAGAATGACTGAATAGCACAGAAAGTAAAACAGTAGCGGGACATGTTTTAGAAACACAATTCTCATAAATAGATCATTTCCGGGTTTTCTCTATTCTCAACAAAGAAAATAAACTAGTAAAAGGAAAAACTGTGCTTATTTGCCTCTGTGTCCTCTCTCAAGTCTCAACTAGAATTTGTTCAAGAGGAGAGGCTTTAATGATTTTTCAAGAAAGAGCCAGAGAAAGCCAAAATCTTTCCATAACTCGGATGCGACAAAATTACAAAGATCTTGAGATCATATCTATTCATCACGCGCTTTCGGGGGAATTCCAAGTTCAGTCCTTATACTTTCACCCAGCTCTTTAGCATCTCCCACCTATAAAATAACACAAGGCTATAAATGAACTATTTGGTAAAATGACAATCATACAAGGATATGCAATGTAGTTAAAAGGAAATGGAAGTGCTGAATAACTCAACAAAAAGAACTCAAAAAGGAAAAGAATGGTTTAGAATTAGGTATGGAATTCATTTTCTCTTAAATTTTAGAACCTGCATCACCCCTCCAAAAATAAAAAATAAAATAAAAAAGAACAAAAAGGAACAACTCTGCATTTACAATTTTTATTCCCTTGTGTTTAATGACTGCCTAATTAATATATTTCAGGCAGCTACAACATCTCCTTTATTTATATACTTTTCTTTTTGGCTAAGAAATTACCGAATTTCTCATAAATAAACCAAAATATTACTCATCTAACAAGATCACCGAGGAGCTAAAATCTGAATAAAGACTCCATATCATATAGGACAATACATGAGACAGAGCTCAAGGCTTAGAACACTTGGATAATGAATGACATACTTTTATGAAAAAGTGAGTGAGTTATTAATGAAAGGGTTTTAAAGCAACACACAGTGGGAATTCTGGTAATAAGGGTGGTTTAGTTTGAAAACAATAATAAAGACATGTAGGATTTTAGCAGAAGTGTACAAATCAGTGAAGTCTTGTTCTAGCTATTTGAGGTCAGTTACATACATCCCATGTTGCAATTACACTATTTAGAACCATAAGCCAGTCTAATCAAATTTTGTCACATCTTCCCTCACTTTTACGATCCACGGCAAATTTGGTTCTTCACTTCAATGTGGACATAAGTTGTATATTTAAACATAGAAAGGACAAGGCAAAAACAGGGCAATTGTATATAAAGAAATGCAAGGAAATTGCCTAAAGAAAAAGAAGATATTGCTCTGAAAGAGCCAACCAGAAAAACAGAAGCAACTAGGACATCCCATCATTTGAGATCAAAAGACTGCAAAAATTCCATGAAACTATATAAAACAAATAATATTGAAACAAAGACTACGAGACTATAACCTAAAGAACAAAATATCATTGAAATGAATCCTGCAACCTAATATACAAGACGCAGTGAGACCCCTAAATATTAATACTTTTATCCCTTTGAGATTTGAGTGTCTAATTGGAAGTTGCTTTTCCAAGATGGCTAGTTCTACTGCATCATTACCTTTAGAGCTAGTTTGGTATGGTGGAATGAAATAAAAGAAAGTGGAATGGAATGATTTTTTTTCCATTCTTGTGTTTGGTGCCAATTTTAAAGTTGGAATCATCATTGTCCACTATTCTTGGAGAATGGTCATTCCATTAAAATCATTCCACATTCCAACAAAAGGAATGACCATTCCATTCCCTACTCATTCCATTCCCACCTCCATTCTCATTCCATTCCAATTCATTCCACCACACCAAACTAGCCCTTAAAACTGTGAACCCCATATCTCCAATCTCTCTTACATTTTGAAACGTGAAAACTTGAACCCTGACATTCTCAAATTATTAAATGAATCTAATTTTCTTACTGAAAATATATATATATATATATATATATATATATGGATGAAGATTTGAATTTATTGACAATCAAGTTGACACATTAATAGGCAAGAGCTTTTGCTTTCTAAGGTTGTTTGATTGTTTAAAGAATTTTTCGAAGCCTCCATGCAGGAAATTATGTTAAGCACCCAAACCCTTTCCTTTCTGCTCTTTTATAATTTTTTTCTCACAAAATTTAACCTTTGCCTTTGGATGTTTTTGGGAGCCTTGGATAAGTGGAATTGAAATAACAAGGTGAAAGGAATTATCCAAAATATGTTCCATGCATGAATGATATTAATCAAAGAAATATTTTAGCTAAATGTATGTCTCCTACCACTACACTGTCCCCTCCCTCAATTCTCAGAATCCAATATCGAATCCTAAAATCCCCCATTTCGAATTCATCATCCAAATGAAACAAAAGCTAATTTTATTGAAGCAATGCTAGTTAAACCAAAATAAAAAATGCAAAAAAAAATTACTGGATTCATTCACGAGCTGAGAAGGTTCATCACAACTTTCTCAATATTTGGGGAAAACACGGCTGTCTGAATTTAAAAAATACCTTGACATTCGGGTAGGTAGACTAAAATAAGTGTCACAAAATCCTATAAAGCAAGTATTTTTCCCTTTTATTAAGCTGGTTTGCTAATAAGTCTAAGGATATGATACTTGGTAGAGTAAATTTTGTTGCTTCCAGATGAATTTAAAAGCATTGAGTATTAAGATTCTTCAAATGAGAACCCAAATCAGCTGTGTCAACAATGCCATTCCTTTTTGTTTTTTTTGTTTTTTTTTTTTTTTTTGTACACTTGGTTGGTTCATTCATTGGATGTGAGTAAATTTTCTTCTTTAATATTTGAGGGCAGAGATAAAATTCCTACTGTAGTTCATATTTCATGGAAGATATACCTATACCATAGAATATGAGCAAAGCAAATTAAGAGAATCGAAACCATATAAATCGTTAACTAGCTAAACTAAACGTGAGCCTACAATCAAAACCATAACAAGTCCAAATAGCGATCTAGGAGGAAAATGATAGGGAGTTAGAGAGTCTATATACACACACATAGAGAGAGAGATAGAGGGACGGCAAGAGGAGCGTACCGAGTGGATGCCGGAGGCACGAAGGGTCCCGACGGTGGCGGAGGCGGTGGCGCCGACGAAGAGGGAGGCGACGGCAAAGGCTTTGAGGGGCATGAAACGGGAGTCCCCGGCGAAGCCTCTTCGATAGGAGTGTATGCCCCATACCAACTGAACGGTGCTTGCGGCGGCCCACCACCAGTAACCGCCGCTGCCACCACCATCCCCCTCCGCAATTCCTTCCATTTGATAGTGTTTTTACTCTATTGCCCTCTTTAGCCTTTCCTTCGACTCCTGTAACAATATCATCAACCCAGCACCAGAGTGGCGCACACTACTCAATTTCTTCCATTTGACAGTGTTTTTACCTTATTACCCTCTTCAGTCTTTCGATTTTTGTTTTTTTAATAGAAAGAATAATTCACTTTATAGCCATTTTGGACTGCATTCTATTTTTTTGATAACTCGATTTACACGTTTAATTATGAACTGGTTAAGCATGTCCTTTGATAAAATTGAAAATTAAGTATTAAAAGTTTTAAAAACTGAAATTTTAAAGTGGTAATTAAAAATAAATATTATTTGAAATCTTTTTAAATTTGTAGCATTCAACATTCAGTGATAAGTGATATCTCTGTCGTTTGAAATTTTATCCTATTTTAAGTGACGCTTATCGTTTTCAGAAATATTCAAAATGCAATCGTTTTAGAGATATTCAAAATGCGTTATTAAATGCACTTAATTGGATAAGTGCTTAATACATTTAGAATTAAGAGCTAAATTGAGTAATCAAACAGCACCAAGTCTTATGAACAAGTTAAGTGCTTACTTAATGTAATTTAAATATACACTTAAAACGGAATACTGACAATTTAAAATATATATATATATTAAAAATATTAATTTTTAATTACAACCTAAAAACTTCAACACTTGAAATTTTTAATTTTTAAAATTTTCATATTTATGTTAGTTTGTAATTTTTTTTTTAAAACCCGAATTTACAATTATTTAAGCCCAAATTTACAATGAGGCCTAAAACACCCCTTATTCATTGGGCCACACCCAGTCTTTATCTTTACTCATACAACAATCTCACAAACAATGACATCATGACATTCGTTTTAAGATTCCATCAATCTCAGTTGGGTTTTCCATCACGTCTGGGCTTGTTTGTTTGTTGTTACATGTGTTAGTTATGACTTTTTGGTTTCTCCATTGTTTGGTGAGATACAAGTCAAGTCATAGTATGAATTTTATCCTTTCACCAAAACAATTTTCTTAAATCTTTATTAATCAAACGAACTTTTGTAGTCTCTGATTTTCAGTTATTTTCTTTGCTGAAAAGATAGTCTTAAAAGTTTCTACTCTCAAAGAACATTAGCCCATAAAGACAGTCTAACTGTGTTTTTGAGTTCTGAAAAATTAGCCATTCCTGATAGTTTTCAGTGTACAGGCAGAGTAGGGACTAACCCATAAAAGAAACCTAAGAATTAAGGTTCCGTTTGTTTGTTTTGAGGATATATATATATATATATATATATATATATATATATATATATATATATTATTTAAAAATATATAAGTCAATATTTATTTTTCGGTACTTGTCAAAAGTATAAGTCAATATTAGGATCGTGTCAAACTACGTTGAAAATAACTTGCCAAAAATTAATACGTAAGTTATTTTTGTTAAATTTTAATATATTTTTTCTTTGTAAATATTGTATGAAACATTATAAAATAAAAAATATATATTTTACATCCAAACAAATAGTGGCCTAAATAAATAACTTTGACCTAACTTACAAAATGATATATATATATATAACACACACACCCGAATTTAAATAATACGAATTTGCAAGTATCTTTGAAAACATTGGAAAACATTGGAAGGTCAAACATAAAGTCAGAATCTATGGATTTCATGAATGATCTAGTACTATATATATTGATTAATTTTGTCCGAGTTTGACAAAAGCAAACCACAATTCCGACTCAACTAAGGTTAGTTCTTGTTTGATATAAGAGAGTCAAACATAGAACCTCCGCATTAATTCCAGGGCGGCAAAATCTGTGGACAAAAACCTAAATCTTGCCTATGTAAGGTCAAACCTAATTTCTGTACACAGTGATCACTTTCAAAACCAGTGTTATTTTAACAACCTGACTTTCACTTGCACTAAGCAATGGACATCATGTCACAAATTCTTAACAAAAATTAAGAACAAAAAGAGTTGGAAGAATAGTTTATTAAGCTATCCATATCCCTCATTCCCTGTTTTGAATTAAAAATAAACTTAAATTAAATCTTAAAAGGAAATCTAAAAAAACGAAGCAAAATCACTATGTTGGTTTGTCATCCATGTAGTATAAGTCTAAAATTGTTGTAACCTGATTACAGCAGTTCACAGAAGAAACCAAAGCCGACTTTGGTTGGTTACTTGTAAATTTCAACTTGCTCAAGATTGTAGTAGATTCAACCTGCACGGCAATAGCAAATATAATAAAGCTATAAATCAGTTATTCACTCAGTGAATCAAGACAAGTGCATGCATTTTTTTATTTATGTTTTTTTCAAGTGCATAATGTTCACATACCGTGAACAACTACATAAGAAGAATGAGCACATTGTCACGCCACCGCCAAAGTCTGCCCCTAGACTTCTCTAAGCTTGTGTGGAGTTAGTTATATAGAGTTGCAAAGATTTGTAGAGTGGTCTACCATATCTTAGATACTCCTTGGTAGCGTTCTAGAACCCATTGCGTTGGCTCGATGACACATGTACATATCTCCGTCATTCATTGTAAGTTCATTTATATACACCAAGCGCACAAAGGCAGTCTGCTAAAAATTTGAAGCCATCGGACTTCTTTTAAAGATGTTGCATTCCATAGGAAGGCAAAAATGTTGACCATGCTGCAAACCTTCACCAAGCCTACTCTCTAAACTCTCTAAAACCTTTAGAAACCCCTACTCTCTAAACCAAATTATACATATATCAACAAACTAGCCAGCATATTTTTAACTAACAAGCATATTTTTGTCAAAACAAATCATTATTTACCGTTGGAGAACAATCACAAATCAGAAGAGAATTCCAAAATCATCACCCCATTCAACAGGCTAGCTTCCATATAAAAAAAAATTTCCAACGTTTCTCTCCGTATCAACTTCTTCCAACACCATTTCTACCTCTATCCCACTATCCATCTCGCACCTCTCCCTATCAACTTTTTCCACCCTAATGCAACATATATGTGCATTTCACAAAAGCACAGTTCACCGATCTGCTTCCTTCAATAATCCATATAATGGAAACTAAACTGCAATATGCTATTAAAATTTGTGACTTCCAAAAAAAAAAACCTTTTGGTTCCCCAATTGGAGCAGCATCTTCGGCATCTTTCAATACCGTCACCCAATACATCACTAATCCACCCTAAGAGCGACCACCAATGACTATCAATACCAATGGTTTAATCCATGACACCATAATGACAATATATCAATTTTCTTCTGTTTCTCAACAATGACATGGAAACATTTTTTTTTCTTTGGTAACTAACAAATTCTAAATAAACAATACAACAAAAGGCTCAGATTTGATTTCTATCCTCAAATAGAAATCTGCATTGCAGTACAAAAAGACAAATTGACTTAAAATGAACAGTGACGAAGAGAAGAGGAGTATGAATATGACTATCAATTACAATGGTCTTGAGTGATGGAAAGAGAGAAAAGAGCATTTGCTCAATGTTATCACAAACATCCATCATAAACTAAAGTCACAAGTCCAGTGGCCATAGCAAGATGTAGCAGTGACTGAAGGAACCCTAAAAAAAGGCAGATGATTTGTTGATTAAATAAAATCAAACAACTTCACCTGTAATTTCAAAAACGAGAAGAGGATGCAAAAATTCGAGAGCTTTGAGACCTAATAGGAAATTTATTTCAACCTAAAATCTTCCTAAATTTTCTATTTCAATAAACAGGCTCTTATCATAATTATTTATGGACAATAAGGAAGAACGGACCTCTTTTCTGGTAGAGTGTATACGTACTTTCTATGAGAAACAAAAATAGACATAATCAAACACGTCTTAGAATAAAAGCACTCATAAGAAAATTCATGTCTCAAATTCCAGAGGATCGGTACGACCAGACATTTTTTCTTAACAAAGAAAAAGTAACAATCCAGGCAATTCAACCACTGGTAGATTTCACAAAAAATGTGAAGTCACAGAGTTCTCATTCTCAATTTACTGCTTGTGTAAGCGCTCAAAAACACCAGTAATGAGCACACTAAAATAAATACAAAAATACTTGTTCATTAATAGTCATAAATTAAAACAGAGAATAGCTTAATGACTAAATTTAACTAAACCAAACTCACGCATGGAGCATTTAAAATCATTCATCAATTTGATCAGGAGCCAGCAAACTAACAAGCATATTCGTCAAAACAGATCATTATTTACTACTGCTGTACAACAAAACAAATAGATTATTCACTGCTTCACATATTATCCATATAGCAGAAAAGTTAGATCACAGATCAAGACAAAATATTATATAAAGACTAATTATAAATACCAAAACAAATTATGAAAAAACAGCTAATTCATGACAATAAATTAAATCTCGTCAGGAAACAGGTGGATAACTATACTGAACTAAACCAAACTCTTGCGTAGAGCCTTTAAAATCATTTATCAATTTGATCAAGAGCCAGCAATCTAACTATGATATTCGTCAAAACAGATCATTATTTACTACTGTTGGCACTTGTAGTTCACGTGCAACAAAACAAATAGATTATTCACCGCTTCACATATGATCTATATAGCAGAAAAGTTAGATCAGGATCTAGACAAAAAAATAATATAAAGATTAATTATAAATACTGAAACAAATTATGAAAAACGGTTCTTTAATGACTAAAATTAAATCTAATCAAAAAAAGATCAATAACTATATTGAACTAAACCAAACTCACACATGCCTTTAAAATCATTTATCAATTTGATCAAGAGCCAGCAAACTAACAATCAGACTCTTCAAAACACATCATTATTTAGGGTAACTAAAAATGTCCCCCATACCATCACACCCAACTGTAAAATCACACAATTTCATTCCCACAACAATAATCTTGCATTTCCTTTTCAGTATTAGAAAAAAGAACTACAGCTTTAAATTAGCAAGAAAACAGAGAAGGTTTTAAAGTTAAATCAATAACAAGTCATTTGATAATTCATATTTACATCTGCAACTAATCAAAAACAAAAATAATCAACCTCTTCCTCTATTTCACTGAACTCATCACCAAAACCTCTTCCTCTATTTCACTGAACTCATCGCCAAAACAGATAAAAGAAGACTAAACAAGTTACAGCTATCCTCCATTTCATCTTTTAAGGTTCTGATTCGTTTTACCACCATATGAGATCACAAAAATAGGAAGTCATAGACCTTCAAACAATCAAAAGTCCCCCAAAGGATCAGAATCCGCGACGATCTGATCTAACCCTGCAACCACCAAATCATGTTCTCAAATCCATAAATGAAAGCCCTCAACTTTGAATGTTCATAACATAAATAGAAAAAAGCCCTGAACTTTGAATGTTCAAAACATAAATAGAAAACTATACCTTTATAGGAGCTTCAGAGACTTTGTATGAATCAGGGGTTATTGATGCCAACCACAAACCAGGAAATGCATTCTGCAAGAATTATCATTTATACCAAGCATTAGGCACTGATCAAAATTCAAAAACAGCAGAAAAAAAAAAAAAAAAAAAAAAAAAAAAAAAAAAAAAAAAAAAGGAAAAAACACACACACACACACCCAAACAGTAACAGAAAAATCAAATAGTGAAATTTGAGTATATTCTCACATCGAGTTGTTTCTGAACAGCCTTTACTCTCTTCCTTGGCCGCCTTGCCGGCTTTGATCCGGTCATCGCAAAGATATCCTCTTCAATCTCCTCCCGAGAGAGAGGAATCGAGAACTTTCTCTTCTTCTCCCTCCTTTCTTCAAAGTTCGCTTCAGGACCACTTCGCAACCAGATCGATTCCTGCCGATTCGTGGTCGCCGGAGGCAATTGAGCTTTATTCTCCGGCGACGATGCTCCTCCGACTTTAGATGTTCCTCCATTCACATTTGGTTGCTTCTGTATCGGCCTTCTCGGCCTCAAATTCCAAGTCTTCGCCGCCAATTCCTCCACTTCTCCAACTGTAGAAGCTTTTCCTTCATCTTGAACATCATCAAGCTTGTTCTTTGTACGGAAACGAATACTCAACTTCGATCTGGCTTCTTTCACTCCACCATAACCGTCCGAAATCGTCGATCTTTTCTCCGAACTAGGGATCATGTGATCGGAATATGTAATAGAGAAGCCATGCTTGCTACTTTCAGGTGCTTGATTCTTCGGATTCTCGGATGCAGAACCGTTGTTGGAAGGAGAAGCGTAGCCAGATTCCGATTCGGAAGCAGATTCGCGCATTGGAGATTGTCTCGGAGCGGAGTTGAGCAGCGGAGATTGCCGCTGAGCCGAATCGGGCGGCGGAGATTGATGCGATGACGAGTCGGCGAGTCTGCGGCCTCGCTGATGGTTGTTTGTGTGGTTCTTCGTCCACTTCAAGCGAGGCAGCGAGAAGTTGTGGAGAGGTTGGGACTTCGCTGGAACAGTCGACGCCATGGATATTCCTCTATCTAGTGTTTCAGATTCAGAATTTTGAATGAAACACCATCGATCGCTCAATGTTTCTCTCTCTAACCGATAAAACAGAGATTTTTTCGCACTTCGATCGACAAAAAACTTCAAAATAGAAAATTGGAGAGAGGTGATGTGGAGTTTCTCTCACAAGTCACAACGATTGAGCATAGATTTTTCTGTTTTTCGATCGTCTACGAAGCTTCATTGTTTGTGATAACCCTAGAAACAGATGATTCTAGAAAGATATGAAAAGGCAAAGAGGCGATGAAGTGTTTTCTCTATCTAAATTAAATTACAAAGACATTCAGATATACATATATGTGTGTATAGTCTTTGATGGGCTCAAGATCTTTCAATGGAGAAAATCAAAACCCTAAGAACTCCGAGAATTGTAGAGAGAGAAGATCGGAGAGAGAAAGAGGACGATGGCTTGGAGAGAAGGTGAAATTGAAGTGAGGAGGGGAGGGGGGGGGGGGGGGAGTTGTGACTTATGTCAAGAATATGAGAACGGTTAAGATACTGCTGAGTCTGGAACAGGAGGGACTTTGTTTTACAGTTTTACCCTTCATGTTCACTTGTATGGATGTATTTTTCTAAAATTAATCAAGGTAAGAATTAAGAAATTGCTTTAATCTTTCCAATAATTGCATAATACATGTGGAATATGAGATTGAATGATAAGTTATAGAATGCCTTAAGGGATCCGGATCACCTTTAATTAAAAATTATAGGAGTCGGGCACCATAATCGTGGACACAAATATACTTGTTATAATTTTTTTTTTTTTTTTCAAGCATTGGTGTCAACTTCTCGAGACATTTCATTGTTCACCTATGAAATTATAGAGGTCAAATATGGTGCTTTAAGAAATTTGACACCGCCAACGTTCAACAAAAATTATAATGGTCGGACACAGCCATAGTCGACCCAATTAAATATTATATATATATATAACATATTTGTCATGATCTTTTTATTTTTTATTTGTTTTGTAAAACATGATGGTGTTGGTCTCTCGAGACATCCTAATTATTTATCACCAAAGTTGTAGAGGTCGAGCATGGTACTTTAAGAGATCTGATCACCGACTATCAAAAAGTTTAGAGATCTAACACCACCATTGTCAACCCGTAAATTATATATATTATAATTTTTGTCTTACATGCACGGTGTAATTTCTAAAAAATAAAATTTGTGAGATAAGAGTTTTTATCACTTGATTATTGAATATTAAGATATTCTAACCTTAGGAGAATGATTAAAGACGGTGCAACTTAATGATACTTTCACTGTCTCCAAAAATGGTAAGTCAAAAGGGTTGAAATACTAAAAGAAACAAAAAAATAAATAAATAAATAAGGAGGAGGCAATGTAGTAAATCATATGTGAATGTGGGATGGGTAAAAATTAATATTTTGACCCACCAAAAAAATTATTTCCAAATTTGCATAATAAGGTGCATTTATCATCTCATTATATCCCTCTTAAATTTTTAGTTCATTCATTTAATTACAGTAATCAATATATATATATATATAAATTTAAGAGGGATATAATGAGATGATAAAATATACACACACACATTTATTTATTTATGGTATAATTCGAGTCTTTACTATTCTCTTTCAATCTATTTTTCTAACAAATATTATAAATTGCTGAACAAACATATAAAAAGGCAAAGTATATATATATATATATATATATATATATATATATATATATATATATATATTGATTACTGTAATTAAATGAATGAATTAAAATTTAAGAGGGATATAATGAGATGATAAAATATACACACACATTTATTTATTTATGGTATAATTCAAGTCTTACTATTCTCTTTCAATCTATTTTTCTAACAAATATTATAAATTGCTGAACAAACATATAAAAAGGTAAAGTATAGAAAAACCCCCTCGACTTTTAGGCTTTTCCAATAAACTCCTCTTGTCTATTTTTTTTTTTTTACCAAAGAACCCCTCTTGACTTGTAACATTTTTTCAATAAATTCCTTATCTAATTTTTTACCAAAGAACCCCCCTCAACTATCTAAAGGGAGTAGAAGAGTTGATATTTTGACCAAAATACCCTTTTATATAAATCTTAATTCTTTCAAACTTCAAAAATCCATCTCTCACAAACTGTACATTTAAAAATTGTAAATAATATATGCACGAAAAGCTTATGAAATAAGGAGTTCAGAAATATAAAATTTGTACAACAAACATTCATAACCGGAAAGAAATAGGCAATCTAAAAATCTACTTCAACATTCTTATTTTATTTTTTAAAAATAAAATAGTCGAGATATTTGTAAGAAAATTTTCAGGATTATTCATTTACATATGGAGCCAAATATATATAAAAATAAATAAATAAATAGTCCCAGTAAAGATCGATTTCATAAGATATCATATTTTACATCAATGTATTTTTATTCTTTTATAGACTTACCATTTAAAAATAAATAAAAATGAATATTCGGTCTCTATTAGGGCTAATATTTTTATATGTTATACTCCATATGAAAATAAATAGTTCTGAAAATTTTCTTGCAAATAATCCGAATATTTTATAAAAAATAAAATAAAATAAGATTGTTGCAGTAGTTTTTTAGATTGTCTATTTCACTCTTGTTATGAAGTTTTGTTAAGCAAATCTTATATTTCTAAAATCTGTGTTATAAGCTTTTCGTGCATATATTATTTGTAATATTTTGATGTACAGTTTGTGAGAATTTGAAAAAATTAATATTTAAATAGATAGTTGAGGGAGGTTCCTTGATAAAAAATTAGATAGAGGATTTTTCTTTGGTAAAAAATTAGACGATGTTACTGAAAAATGATACAAGTCGAGAAGTGTTTTCTGTATTATGCCCCATATAAAATACTCGTCCAGTAAAGTGACAAAAATTTAATACAACAATCATCATTATTGTATTAATCGTATAATAATTTTTAAGTCCAATCACCACATATAAACTTTGGGTTGCAATTGAGCCGAGCTGAGCTGAGCAAGAGTTGGTTTGGGCTCGGCTCGATGATGGAGTATCAGTGCTAAAGTTGAGCTCAAGCTTTTACATAGACGTTCGAACTTGTCTAGGTTAGGATCAAGAACGTTTGAGCTCTCGGCAATTCTATTATCGAACATAAACAAATATGTCATATTCACTGTGGAAAAAAAATAGTATATCATATTCACTTTTCTATTTGTGTACAAATTTATATATATATATATAGACACACATATAGGAGATTTTCGTAAATACAATTTTAGATTGTTGAATCACATATATACAGACGTGAGTCACGTGAGTGAGTACATATATTTACTTAGCAAATTAAATCAGTCATTACTGTTGCTTACCATCCAAACGAAAAATAAAATTGAAAATGTGAGAGAACCAGAAGCCGAGAGGAAGGGTTGAAGACGGTGATGAAAGTATGCAAATTAAGAGCGGTTCATTTTTTATAGATTTTTTTTAAAAAAAATTTAAGTATGCCGTAGAGCGGATATTAATTTCATGGCCATTGAATGCCATTAATTTCATGGCCATTGAATGCCATTATGTGAAAATTGAAATAAACTATTTAGCTATTATAACATTTTTCTTACAATATGAAATTAAAAAAATCTAAGTGCCTGATTTTATTCTTGAAAGCTTCGTATCATCTCTTTTTAAAGCTAATGACGAATGGTTGAGAAACTTCATGGACAACTTTCTTGTGCACTTACATACTTATCATACGCATTGTGACAAAATAATAATAATAAATAAATAAGAGAAGGAGAGTCAACAATTAGGTTCCAATCGGAGCCTGCATTTTTTTTATTACATTTGTGTTACAACATAACATGTAAGTGTTTTTTTTTATTTTTTGGTATATAACTGAAAATTCAAATTCAAATTTTAATTTAATATTCGGAACCAATTTTGCTTATAATGGAAAGTAGATGACAAATTTACATTGAAATGCTACCATCTTCAATCTTGTGTATAAATTTTTTTTTATGTAAATCTGGTATGTCACAATAGATTTATACAAAAAAAAAAATTAAATTATTTATTAGCATGGACCTTACATAATTTTTATAAAAGGAAATATGTTCATTTGGCTGCATAAAAAGGTTGGATAAAATATATAATAATTTTACACATTAATAACATAATAATATATCTTAACAGATAATTAGAGATAAAAAAAAAAAATTACATATCATATATAATAGTGTATATTTTATACAAAACAGTGCTTTCAGTAACTCCTGGAGATAAAACAAACTACTTGCTGGAGATGCTGTCAAGTGCTAGTATCATCCCTGTATAACTTACAATTTTTTATAATGAGAAATAAATGCCTCGTATTGAGCTGTCAAATTAAACATAAACATATTATACATATATATAAATATATATTTTTTAATGTGATGCCTTGGTTCACTATCTAATTAATGTTTATTAACCAGGATTATAGTAAGGACAAAAAGGAAAGAAAAGTAAAAATAAAAAATAAAAAAGATAATTTGCACTCACACTTTTTGAGGTTTGGGTCAACGTGACTTAGCGGATGGTCAACGTCACTAGCTTACATTGACACTCTGATGTTTCAAAAGTCATATTTACCCCTCATGCTTGTGAATTGACAAAAATAACCCATCATTATTCTATACACATCGATGCTGCCCTACACACATACGCCGTCCCACACATAAAGCACTGCACCGCACCCAAACGCCGCCATCGCCACACACATATACACACTGTCACTGCCACACACATACGCCGCACCCCAAATCGCCGCCGGACTCGCCGCACCACAACTAGCACCACAATTGCCGCTGGACTTTGCGCACCACCCACACACAACACCACACCCCAAATACCGCCACCACTACACACACAAAAGCATTGCACCCCAAACCGTCATCGGACTCGCTGCACCACAACCGCCACCAGACTCGTCGCACCACCCACACACAACACAACACCCCAAACGCTGCCACCGCCACACATACACATACATACACACAACCACCTCCACTGCTACACACACATACACACTACAACCACCACACAGACACACACACAACACCACAACCACCGCCGCACCAAACACGCCTCCGGACTCACCCGATTCGAACCAGAGAGTTCGTCATCGCCAATCTCCGAGCATTCAATCATTCAACAGCTCCGATCTGATCTCGCGGCGTGCTTTGGTGGCCGTGGGTGTGGTTGAGGAAATGGAGCAACGGGTGCAGAGAGAGAAGGGGTAGGGATCTGGGTTTGGTATTTCAGAATATTGTAAAATAAAGGATATTTTGATCGTTCAAAATTTAGTTTACAGAGTTATATTAGTAATTTATATTTTTTATGTATTTGTTGATTAAATCAAATATTAAAATAGTTATTTTTATATATATTTTTTTATAGAGGGAGTGTGTATGAATACTTTTGAAATTGAAGAGGTGTCAATATAACTAGTGAGTTAACCCGTTAGTGAGTAGTGTTGACCCAATTTTCAAGGGGTGTGTAAGGGCCTGTTTGGAGTTTGTAGTGTGATATAGTGTAGTGTTTTAGCCTAGAACAGAACAAGTGTTGTGTGGTGTAGTGTTCTGAAAGGAGAACAAAACATGTTTGGCGATGAAAATTTGCTTTGAGAATTTTGGAATAGAAATTATTATAATTTTTTTTAATGATTAAAATTAATTAATTACTTCACTTGATTAGTTTGTAAAACAAGAATTACAGAGCTTGATTAGTTGATTTAGAAAAAAAATTAAAACAAAAACCATACACCACAAAGAATTGCAGTTGCAGAGACAGAGGGAGACTAGGGCAATTGGGAGGCTGAAATGATTTGCCCTAAAAATGGATTTGCAGAGTTGAGAACGAGAATAGAGATGGAGGCGTTTGGGAGGCTGAAATGATTTGCCCTAAAAAAAAGGGGAAGTCCAGCATTGATTATTAATTAGTCACAGAAACCCTAAAGTTGGCTACATCTTCAGAAAATTTTCGTATCAGAGAACAAAAATGGCAATCGTCTCCTTTGCCTCTCCTTGCTCCTTCCCCCACCAATCGCAACCATCTTGTCTTAGGTCGGAAAGCCAAACGCAACGATTTCTTCTCTCTCACTGAAACCACCATCTACCTCCTCCAACCGCCCAATCAACAAAACCCCAAACCAAACACTCCAATTTCCATTCCCTTGTTGGTTAGGGTTGAAGAGATCGAAAATGGCAAAAACTGTGCCCTACATCTCGTCTCTTAAAGGAAAATGCCCAAAAAGGTTTCCGAAACAACTCAATTTGCTACATATGGTTTTGGGTACCAAAAGTTTGCAGTTGCAGAGAGAGATCGAAAGAGAGATTAGGGCAAGTTCAGAGTTGAGAATCCAGATCCGGCCACGGGCTGTGAGGATCCAGTGGAGACGACTGGTTCAGAGCTGACGAAGAGGGAGAGAAAGAATAGAGATGGAGGCGTTTGGGAGGCTGAATGATTTGCCCTAAAAAAAAATTAAAACAAAACCCCTACAGGTTTGCAGTTGGAAAGAGAGAGAGAAAAAAAAAGAGAGAGACTGGCAAGTTCAGAGTTGAGACGAGAATAGAGATGGAGGCGGAACACTTGGAACAAGTTTTTTTTGTTCCAACATTTGGCCCAAACAGTGCAAAGTGTTCTGATACTGTTCAAACCAGCAAAACCTATGCCAAACATGTTTTGTTTCTCAATAGTGCTCAACAGTGCTACTGTAACACTGTTGAGAACAAAACAGAACAAAACATCCACCAAACAGGCCCTAGGTGCAAAAAAAAACGAAGTAGCCCTAGAGTAGGCCGTCAAGTCAATTTCAGAATCCACCAGAGGATATGAGCCAAACCTTTGCTTTGCTTAAATTGGGTGGGTACATAAAATACATAAACAACTAAATCCATTGAGTTTACAAAACTTTTTATATGTATATAGACTATATAGTATATATATGTATATATATAGAATCCACCAGAGGATAGATCTCACAATTACTAAGGAGAATCCAATACACACGTACGGCTGTCAAACAAAGTCACATACTTTTAAGTTTTAAATCATTGGCTAAGGCCTATTTGGTGCGCGTTCTATTTTTGGTACATTTATTTTTGTAGGGTATTATTGCGGTGAATTTAAAAATATATATATTTGATAAAAAATATTTTATTTTGTATAATGTTTAAACATTTCGTAAATAATAATCGAAAATTGAAACATTAATTTAGTATTTTTATATATTTCAGCACTATAACAACTGTAATGATAAACAATAAAAAATAATATATATATTTTTAATTTAAAAAACTCTTGAATGACATTTTTAAATTAACCATAATATTTTTTTATACTTGAAACTTTTTTTACCAAACTTGTTTACATGTTTTTGCTTCAAAAATATATAACAACAAATGAACATTACCAAAAATACTTTCGATTACTATTTAAATAATTTTACAACAAAACACTTATTTTGTTCGAATTAAAACAAAATATCAAAAACAAAACGCGAACGAAGCAGAACTTATGTATTTTAATACGAGATAATTTTGTGATGCGAGAGTTTTCTTGTCTATCTTGGGTGCAATGGAAAATAAAATAAAGTAAAATATTAATTCTGAGATGATAAAAATAAATAAATAAAGGAAGAAGAAGAAAATAAAAGAAAAGGTGAGGAGAGGACAGGAGAGTGTTTGTGTAGCATATATTTTACTGTCATGTTGTTGGTTTAAAATGGCTTCAAACTGAAGTTTACCAACCTTGCTCATAAATGTGCCAACACATGAATTGTCAATTTATGCAATATATTAATGAGTGAATTTAATGAGAGAACGTGAAAAATACTACCTTTTTTTTAGACACGGTCAAACTCTCTCCTTTTCTTCTTCTTCTTTCCTGTTTTTTTTTTTTTTCATAAAATAATAAAAAACAAGATTATGTCTAAAAAAACAGAAATTCAAGAATGCAACTTAAACTAGTTGGACAAAAAGAGCATCGTTCAAGCCCAGCTTCAATATTATAAAATTATTAGCAGGCTTTAAGTTGAAGTGTTCAACGGAGGCCCAAATTGACTCGTTCAACTAAGTCCAGCTCAAGAATATTTTTAAACCTCGTGTTAGAATTATTATTATTATTTTCTTTTGTTCTTTTGTCATGGCAAATAATAAAATTAGGATTGGCAAATTACGATACGACACAAGTTAAAAATATTTGAGTTTGGTATAAACAAGTTTTGGTCATAAAAAGGTCGACACGATTAACCCGTTTACCCAATCGTGTCGGGTTAGAGTTGAGGGGTTCAACCTGTGTAACCCGTTTATGACCCATTTAACTCAATATATTATAATCGTGAATATAATTTAGGGTAAAGTACAGAAAAATTCTCTCGACTTGTAACCATTTCTGGTAAACCCCTCGTTTTATTTTTTACCAAGGAACCTCGCTCGACTTGTAATCTTTTTCCAATAAACCCCCTTGTCTAATTTTTTGCCAAACAACCCCCTAACTATTTGAAGGGGGTAAAAGAGTTGATATTTAGACTAAAATGACCTTTTATTTAAATCATAATTATTTCGAATTTCAAAAATTCATATCTTACAAACCGTATATTTAAAAATTGTAAATGATATATGCACGGAAAGCTTATAAAATAAGGATTCAGAAATATAAGATTTGTAAAACAAACATTCATAACCATAAAGAAATAAGCAATCTAAAAATCTACTCTAACAATCATATTTTATTTTTACTCAATATATTTGCTAGAAAATTTTCAGAATTATTCACTTACATATGGAGCCAAATATATATAAAAAATTAGCCCCAACAGAGATCGATTTCATTATATATCATATTTTGCGTCAAAATATTTTCATTCTTTTATAGACTCGCCATTTAAAAAAAAAAAAATGAATATTCGATCTCTATTGGGGTTAATTTTTTTATATGTTATGCTCCATAAGAAAATGAATAATTCTGAAAATTTTCTTCCAAATAATCCGAGTATTTTATAAAAAAATAAAATAAAATAAGATTGTTGTAATAAATTTTTAGATTGTCTATTTCTCTCTGGCTATGAAGTTTTATTAAACAAATCTTATATTTCTGAAATCCTTATTTTATAAGTTTTCCGTGTATATATTATTTGCAATATTTGGATGTACGGTTTGTGAGATATGAATTTTTTAAATTTATCATAATTAAGATTTAAATAAAATGATATTTTAGTCCAAATATCAACTCTTTACCCCCTTAGATAGTTGAGGGGGGTTCTTTGGTAAAAAATTAAAAAAGGGAGATTTATTGGAAAGGGCTACAAGTCAAGTGGGGTTCCTTGGTAAAAAATTAAACGATGGGGATTTACTGGAAAATGTTACAAGTTGAGGAGGGTTTTTTGTACTTTGCCATATAACTTATGTAATATGTTACCTGTTAAAACCTAATTATTATGGATAGTTTAGTCATTTCAACGTTTATGCCTTATGATTTTTCATTTTATTTTGAATACTTTAGTTAATTATGATAAATTTTTTCTATTGTTTAGTATTTAATTCAATATTAAATGTCTCGTTTTTATAAACAGGTCATTAAACCAACAGGCCTGTAGCCTAGCGGTACAAGGTTCCTACTTCCCAAATGGAGGTCAGGGGTTCGAACCTCAGTAGAGCTAGTGTGTGTGAGTCCCAAAAAAAAAAAAAAAAAAAGGTCATTTGGATTATTAAAATTTCTATACAAATATTATTCAAGTCCAATAAGGAATACAAAAATTAGTATTATAATTGAAAATTTATTTCATTATTTACTTTTATTAGATTTGTAATACAATTGTAAAAAATATTCTACAAAATCAGACATTGAACCATAAATCATGTTCAGGGGGCACAATGTAATAAAAATTTTTTTTTTTTGGGGCAAGACAATTTTAAAATTTTAAAGAATTGTACATTCAAAAATAATTTTTTTATTTTATTTTATTTTTAAAAAAAGTTGAGCGAGCAATTTTAAAATTTTAAAGAATTATATACAAATATGCAAATTTTTTAAGTTGAGCCACGCTGCCCCTTAAATTGGTTCCATCCATGTACAAAACCCATCCTTGCCTTGCCCCTGCCTGTCTCACCCCTCCCAGTTTAATAAACGATTTTGAACAAGGATGGAAATGAGAATGCAAATGCCGTTTCCTGCCCAAACCGTCTAGTTGCCATCTCTAATCAAACAAAACCTGATTATATTTTTTTATTCATTATTGACTATATTACTTTTTCAACACTGATGATCAGATGAAGTTGCATAAAAAATACTAATCCTCAATTAGGATGGGCGGTTTGGGTCGGAACACCATCCTCGTTCTCATTCCTTCCCTGTTTAAGATAGTTAACCTAATTTTTATTCAAAATCATTTATTAAACGAGATGGGATTGGGATGAAAGGACAAGTTTATAAGGTCAATGGTTTCACGCCTCTCATATGCAAATAATTATTTTGAAGAGTCGTGATATTCAGGCAGAAAGATTAGACCTACAAAAAAAAAAATTAATATGGTAATCATATGGTCCCATTAACATGTCCATTAAAACAACATGAATATATTGTCTCTCGTGTCCATCCTACATTTTTAGGATTACTTAACTAAGATCCTTGTTTCAAAAATACCTGTAATTAAAAATTCCTTAAATTTATTTTATAAATTTTATTAGATGTGCAATTCAATCACCATAACTTTGTTTTAAAAATTTTATCAAAACACTCTCCCTCTCCTTTAGTTATATATATATATATAGAGAGAGAGAGAGAGAGATGTTTAAGACTATGCGAAATTATATAGATAGATGTATAAGAATATACAAAATTTCGCAAAACATACAAATAACAATAATATTAATAATAAACACAAGGGGCTCCCCGCCTTGCCATATATACATAATATGTATTTTACTATATATATGTAAGAAATTTAATAGAAATGTTAGAAAATGTCCTTCCTAAAATTTTAAATTTCTAAAAATATATGATAAATTTTTCTTGTATTTTTTAAATTCATTTGATTCCTTATTAGAAAAAATGTTATATTCCTTTTTTTAGTTAAATCTTAATTTTGTTTTCCTTTCAAAGTTCTTTTTTTTTTTTTTTTTTTTTTTTTTATGTTTTTCTTTAGTTTTAATACATTTTTTTTTGAAATTTATTTATGTTTGTCATTGTTTTTATTAAGATTATGGTGTATCTTTAAAGCGACTGAGGCTAATTAAGTTAATGAAAAGCATGGGGTAGTTGATTTTTTTTTTTTTAAGTACACTACAATCATTGAAATCCTAGCTCCATGATCAAAATTCTTATGCAAGAAATCAATAACAGACTGAATTGGCTCGTCAATCGAAAACCCTCCTCAACCCTTCTCACTCACTAAGTACTGTAAAGTAATATATTTGTGTATCCTGATTATGATCAGGAATCAACGATGTGAATTGAGAAAAGGGTGAGAGAAGAAAATAAAGAATGGTTTAACTATGAGATATTATTGGTAATTGAGATTTTTTGGTAATTGGGATTCTGTGAGGATAATTTTGTTATTAAAATTTTATCTTTGTAAGTGTAATATAGTTATAGTGATATATCACCGTTGACTTAAGTTTTTGGTCTGAGTATTCGGTGCAAGCATCATTTTCTTTCCAATCATTTTCCTTATTTGAAGGGAGTGTGAATTAGAAAAACAAAATAAAATAATATATAGAAATACAAATAAAATAATGTATAAGAAAAAAATTATAACCGTGAACTTTGCCATTCCCTATCCTCAATACTAACATTATTACTTGGGACCAAAAGATAGTTCTGTAATCTTTCAGAAATATTTAATTTGATGCAATGAATTTTAAAAAATAAATAAAAATTGCAAGAAAAATATAAATACATTGGTGATTCGGTCTTTTTCAGAAAAGCCACACAAAACCCTCGACGGACTGTGATATTGCATCGTCACTACTTTCTTCTTCGACACCGACGACGCATACACTCTCTTCACCGCAACCACAATGGCTCAACAAGGCGAAATTCCGGCACCTGCTCCGCCAACGGAAGAGGACAACAACCGGTCCGCGGCGGCGAAGCGACCTCGTGACGACGGCGATGCGGAGGCGTCGGGAGGTACCGGCGGCGATGCACCGTCGCCGAAGCGGCGGCTGAAGTCGGTGCAAGACGTGCTGTTCAGAATCGTGGTTCCCTCGAGGCAGATCGGGAAGGTTATCGGCAAAGTAGGGCATCGAATCCAGAAGATACGAGAAGAGACCAAAGCCACCATCAAAATTGCCGATGCTGTCGCGGTGAGTTTTTCTTGGCTGCTTAGAAAATGTAGATTTCCACAAGAAATTGAGGAAACAAAGAAGAAAGGAGTTTTAATTTTTGTTAAGATGAATGAAGAAAATATGCGCTATAAGCTAAAAACTGTTTAACATGGATATGCATTACTCTGTTTAATTCATGAGAAAATATTAAAAGAAGAGTCTCTATTGATTAAGAAAATAAAAGAAGGAAATGGGGGGTTGAGGTTGGGTGGGGAATATCTTTTTTTATTTTTTTCACCTTCCCTTGTTAATTTTGACCAGAAAAGACCAAACTCAACTAAAACACAGTTGTAATCTTGTTGAAGCTATATTTGATAGCACCGAATAGGCAATTTGAAATTGCAATAGGATAAAAATTAGTTCAAAGTATCCGAGAGTGCTTTCTGTGTTTCTTAGGTTGTTCTTTGTTGACAATAAGATGTTGGTTTCCATTTTCCGGAAACAAATTGAGGTACACAAACACTTGGCTTACATCAGTAGTAATATTTTTCACTCTGCCACTAAACTTAGATACCCATAGAGTTCAAATTGATATAGTTTGAGTTGCATATCGGTAAGATTAATTTTCTATTTTGTGGTAGTTGATACATTTATGTTTTATTAAAACTGAGTTTATAATACTCAATTGTTTGAAATTGAGATTACTTGTTTATAAAGTAGAGTATGTGAATAAGGCATACGATAAAGAGCAATGAACTTCTGCACATGTTCTTAGAGGAGTGCTAGAGGCAATTGTGATTGTTGTTAAGAGTGCTAGAGGGCAATTGTGATTGTTGTTCCTCAGCTTTTAGATCGCCCATGGAACCCATATGAGCCAATGGCCAAGAAGTGACAGTCACGCAGTTGTGACTTGCTAGAATTTCTCATGTTCTTAATGAGACTTTTTTCTGGTTCAAATTCCCAATTCCAGAGAATCTGCTAGGATAAATCTTTTAATACATATTTTTTAGAATTGAAAAAGAAACAGATTTGCTGCTGATGCTGCAGAAGAATGAATGAAAATAAGGTCCAATGATAAATCAATAGATTAAAAAAGAAAGACATTATAAGAATGTTGTTAAACCAGGAAAGCTGACTAAAAGGGGGAAAACCAGGAAAGCTGACTAAAAGGGGGAAATTACCAAATAGACTTTAAAATAGTGTCTTTATTTGGTCACTTTTAAGTTTTAACCTCTTTTAAAATTTTTGTGGTGAAATTCCCATTGTTCTTTATACCATTTCTTCACAATTACTGTTATTTTATATCAAAAGAGGTTACTTGTCATTTTTCTCAACTAAAAACATGTAAATATCACACTGGAAGAGGTAGTCTAATTACTTTGCATCTGCTGCAGTTTCTATCACTTGGCTTAGGAAGTAAGTACTGGCTTGCTAAAACTGTAGTTTTTTCTTTTGTGCAACTACTCTGTGGAAGATTTACAAATTGGAACATAATGGCATTTTCTACTCCCTTCTGATATTTGCAGCGACACGAAGAGCGTGTAATCATCATAAGTTCTAAAGACAGTGACAGTACAGTTTCTGATGCAGAGAATGCACTCCATCAAATAGCCAGCTTGATCCTCAAGGTGATATTATTATACCATTATACTTAACTCAGTGCCAATGCTAGTACCACGAGTGGTAGTTGTCAATTTTTTATCCTTTAATGTTGTGGCCTTTATGCATCGATACTATGAGCTTGATGCATATAAGTATATTTCTTTTTCTTTGTTTCTTTTTTTGAAGATTGGAAAGTAGTAAGTACCAATATTTCTTTCCTTTAAAATCTATCATCTGCAATTGTCCAAGAATCCATCATTTAAAATACTTACTTCCTCTTTATTGCACAGAGTTTATGAATTCATCGTTAGTCCATTAAAGTCTCTTTATCTCATGATTGGAGTTGATCCAAACAAGTACCAACAACAGGGGTGTGTAATGACGTTAGGGAACCAAATATATCCATTAAGATCTGTGCATTTTTTACTAGTCCCATAAACAATGCCCTTTGTTTTGCTTTTAGTACGTTTTGCAAGTTTCGCTTATTCTAGAGCTTCTCTATGTTTAGTAGATGGATTTTTATTCTTATTTTTGAGCTTCACCTTTCTTCTAGCCTCTAAATGGGAAGTGGAGAGTCAGCCCATGTTAATGATCAGTGAAAGAGAAAATCGGAGTTGTGAAGAGGTTTTTGGGTGTGGAGAGAGGTAGAGTGTGAGTGTAGGGTTGGTGGGGTGTAGATAGGGAGGGGGGCCTTGTAGTTGCTGAAAAGGATCCTAGAATTCTCCTTTATAAGCAAGTGGAGGTGGTTTGATTCAATAGTGGATAATGAGCCAAGTCAGTACAAGGGTCAAGCATAGAATAGAGTTGCGACTTGTCTTTTTCATTATTTGATAAAAACTAACTTATAAAGCCCAAATTTGATCAATATTGGTGGGAATCAGACACTGATTAGAAGATTTAAAAAATAGAGAAATAGTGCACAAAATGGCTGATTGGTGAACCAGAAGTATGATTGGATAAATGGAAGTATGGTTCAGCCATTTGGGCAAGCTGTTTAGTTATTCTTTTTGCACAAGAAATTGCTAAGTGCCCTAGTTTGGGCAGGAAAAGGTCTTATCAGGTTACTCCTCCTAAAGAAATGATGGTTCTCTATCTGACCTTAGACATAATTTCCTTTCTAAGTTCATTGTTGAGTTAATATTGTTAAGTGCCCAAATGAACCAGTTTCTACATATGGATGGCTTATGGAATAAAAAAGGGTTTGCACTGTGTTCAGTATAGGAGTGGGGCTTATAAACTATTTCCGAGAGAGGTTGTCCTCGAGCTTCCTGTATATGATCTTAGGGTTCCATTTGATACTTGTTGATATCCTAGGTCTTTTTCACTTATCACAAAAGATATATATATATATATATATATATATATATATTTTTCATAGTGGCTGATTCTTCCATATGAATGTATGCATTTGAAATCATATCTGACACGAGCTTCATGCAACTATGATATGACAGTTGATATATTTTAGTTATTGTAGTCTTATTGTGAGTTTTTCCCCTTGAGTATAGTCTTATTTTGAGTTTCTGTGAAGATTATTACTGTGCTCATTTTTATAGAAAATTTGGGTTCTAAGAAGGGAATTTGGGCTTATATTGATTACTTGTTAGAAAGGGCTAATTATGGAAGGTAGTTTTGTGCTTTTAGGCTTTGTTTTTGAAAGCCTTATAAATATGCCTTTAGGGTGAAAACTATATAGAATATTTAGATGGAATGGTAAGTGTTGAGTTATGAACTCTCTCTTTCTCTCTCTCATTTTTCTGCTACCTTCCATCATTAGCTTTATCACTAATCTTATATTTGCAGGCATGTAAATTTACTTTTTTGCTGCTAGTCTGTCTTCGCTATACCATTTCCTCTTGTCTGAGGGGCTGAGGAGATGCTTTTTGCCATCTTGCTCCTATCTGTTCTCTCCTCTCCTTTCTCCTTCCTCTTCATTTGTGAACGCAGGTCCTAGAAGATTGTTGTTCCTTCCCTATCCTATCTTATTTCTTCTCTTTCTCTTCCCATTATTATGTCTTTCTCTCTTCATTTTTCCAAAATATAGCATAATCTTCATCCATTTCCACCAAATATTCAAAGAAATTAATTTGGTATTAGAATGAATATCATCTAAGGATATTAAGATGAGGAAAAAGAATTCATCTACTTGCATTCTTAATACTCCTCTTCATAATGGTTAACCAGGAAACAGATATTGAAAATTAGGAGTTTATTAGGGAATGCAACCAAATGCATGGTGGCTTTGCACCTATGTTATGTCACTTTTGAGGAACCCAGCCAGGACACCATGGAATGTGATTACAACTCTTCACGTTGCCTACATTATACAGTTCAATCTACTTCTATTTATTCATGCATACACACAGAATAATGCAACTGGAACAAGATTGAGGTGAGACTATAATTTTGTTTAAAATCAAGTGTGAAGTGATAAGTACATGGATTAAATTACCATGGTAGTGACTTGAAAAGTTCAGCACAAGCATTTGATATATAGAAATATAATACGTACACTGTGTTCTGTGTGGTCACCTCCTATTTACTGTAGTGAACATGACATGACATGGACACATGAATGAGATGTTTGTGGAGACGTTAACTGTTGCAAATATAATGTGAAAAAGTAGAAGAATTAGTAGAAAAAGGGAAGAAATGAATGAAGAGGGAGAAAAGCAGTAGAGAGGAGGAAGAGGAAAAAGGAGATGGATGAAAAGGAAAGGTATTCACCTTATATTGAAATTGCTTGCTGCCTTAGACAGGAAACCTATTTGGAGTAATATGCAGTAGGCAAATAGGTCCGTCACCAATGATTTCCTAGTTTTTTTTTTTTTTTTTGTTCCCATCTATATGGTGATGTGTATATGCAAAGAACATGAGTCCGCAAACCCTAAAAGAATATATTATTCCAGATTTTGTATGTAGACCCCTGAATTTTTCATATTTTAAAAGAACAAATTATTTCAGATTTTGAATGTTAACCCTTGAATTTAATGTATTTTCAGTTTATAGAACTGTTATCTCACTCTGCAGTTTGCTATAATTGCATAACAGCCTCACTAATTAAGAATTTTTGGTATAATTCCTTGCTCTTTTATTTTTATTGTGTTTGCACTCGACTCCTTTAATCCTCTTTTTAAATAAGACATTTCAGCACTGTCTCCATATCACAAATTTTAGGAAGTAGAAGGATGACATGACACTTAGACAAATAGGTGTACTTGATACTCTTGGCTTGGATACTCTCTCTTCCCTTCTGAAGACCATATATACCTGTTTGAAGGTTGAATTGTTTACTTCATAACGGTTGACTGATGAGATGAGTATTTTCTCTTGGTTTGTTTATAGGAAGATGACAACAATACCAAGGAACTGAAAGTTGGTGGAGGACATTTGGCTGCAAACACATTGAGGCTTTTGATTGCTGGTTCCCAGGCAGGTTCTTTGATTGGAACATCTGGTCAAAACATTGAGAAGCTGAGGAATTCCTCTGGTGCCACCATCACGGTTCTCGCTCAAAATCAATTACCTTTGTGCGCGTCCACTCATGAATCTGATCGAGTGGTACAGGTGAGCATTTGATTGCTGTCAGTTTTGAACTGAAACAACTTAAAGTTGTCTCAATTATACTTCCTCTTTAACCTTGTAGGATTTGGATAATTCAATAGTATGTTTATTGAAGAAGCAGTGAAGGAGAACTTGTTTACTGATTTTTACTGCGAGCTTCTAGATTTATGCCAGGATGCAAGGAGGCAACAGAATAATTGCCTCTAGTGGATTAGGTCAGAACAATGAACGGAGCCTGCTTATTTAATTAGCTTAAAGTATGGCTTAAGTACAAACTGAAGTTCAACATCTTGACAGAGGTCATGTAAACTGTGTCGTGACTTATGTTTTAAAGTTCTGTTTCGTGGATATATATTTTTGTATCGCTGAAGGACCCAACATAAGATTCATCAGGCTGCCACTTTCCAAACAATCTGATGTTGTTGAACTCCTCTAATCTAGTTGTAAGGCTGGGAGAATTTGGGAGACGCTGTTGAAAGGTAGAGTGCAAAGGAGGGTTTGTCCAGCCCCAAACTATATACGTAGAATTTGTGACTCCAGGAAAATATTACAAGAAGTTAGAAGAGAAGGTAGCTCTTCCTGACAATTACAAATGCAAGGAATGTCTGCAATTGTTTCCAAACTGTGAGAATGAAACATAATTTTGGTTAAGTTTAGAAACGCAGAATGCGTAAAAACATAGAATACAACTTACATAGAGTGTGTGTGGGCGCGCGTGCACGTCTGTGTATGTCTAAATATTTGTAAAATATATAGTATATAAGAAGGCAAAGCCACATTGTGTGACAACAATGCATAGCCACATTCGTGACAACAATGTAAAGCAGAAGAGTAGGCCTCTCGTGCACCAAAACTTGTGAAATGTTAATATAGACTTACCTCACAGATGTAATTATGAAATGCCAAGATAAATTACTTCTAATGTTAATAAAGACTTACTGTCTATTTAGCCAAACTTTTCGTGTAAATTGTATATGTTTTAGAAACAATCTTTTCACTTGTTACCAGTTGAAGAGGATAGAGGGGGAACATAGTAAGCTCCATCCATGAAGTTAACTGGCTTAATAAATAAAGAGCTAAACTGAGGTATTGTAACTAATATATATATATTTATATATATGTAATTTCATAAAGTATTAACGTTGTAAATCTTTCTGATTTAACATTTGAATAAATAATTGTTTCAATTTAATGTTGTTGTTTGCATGTGTTCTAGAATCTTGAATAGTTTTCAACCCAGTCTATGAGAGTTTTGATGGTCTTGGAGGAGTTCTGATGGGAAATATGTAGTTTGAAAATTATATTCAACTTTCGTTTGATTACCATAAAATTGTGAAGTTATTAGTAGCGTCACTGGAAACAATTTGTAACCTAAACCATTATTAAATTCCAGTTTAAGGTTTATTCACTGGATGCAATTTCATGGTGTCATTGGACTTTTGCCCAGCCTTTGTATTTTTTTACTGCATCATGCTTGCATATAATGAGTAATAAAAGGAGAAAAAAGTGCCCTGTTGATTTTGCTTATAGCAAGATGTGTATGAAGGATATGGTCAGCACTATTTTTATTTTTCTTGAAAAACTCAGGTTCATTGCTTATTTCTGCTACTGAAACTACTGAAAAATGATAAGCATTTGTGGTAAATCCAGTTATCAGGTGATGTTCATGCAGTACTGAAGGCTGTGGAGGAGATTGGATGTCAACTAAGGTCTAATATCAAATTCTTGATTGAGACCAGTTGCTATTTTTTCTTTCTTTCCTTTCCATTTTTTCTTTCTTTCCTAATTTTTTATCAATTTAATTTGCCTAGGGATAACCCACCTAAAGAAGTTATTTCTATCAGCCCGACATACAATCTTGGTTTTATTCGACAACATCAACAACACGTGGACCCATCTTCAGGTTATTTAGTGCCTTCCAGATGCTTATTAAAAAAAGAAAGAAAAAGAGTGCCTTTCAGATCAGAATACTTGTATTTTCAACCGCCGCATTCTGCAGCTGTGTCACATCTTTAATATTTTTTTCCTTATAACGACATCATCTTTAGGACAATCAATCTTGCAGCTGATTATGTAACTCTGGAGATGCTTATTGCGGAAACATTGGTTGGTGGGCTGATTGGGAGGTCTGGCTCCAACATCTCAAGGATCAGAAATGAATCTGGGGCAACAATCAAGGTACACTGATCTTTCTTGTCCACAAACTACTTTTCTCTATCAAAAGCAAACTAGCAAACTGTTTGACTTTTTAATTTGTTTCTTTTTTTGGTTGCAGGTATGCGGTGGAAAAGGCGAACAAAAACATAGGCAAATCCATCTTGGTGGTAGTACTCAACAGGTAAATCAATCAGCCCTATTATAAATGTGATTTCTGATTACATGGCTTAGTTGTGGTGGCAAGACATCCTGACATACAGCGTCGATAAGTGATTTAGGCTTTATGACCGCGCATCCTGTTCTTATGGGGAGCATTTCCATGCAAAAATGAAAATAGAGAATTCAGAAGATGCCCAAAATTTGGAAATTTTAAATTTTTGTTGGATGAGATTGCGTGTAAACCTAATTACTATATTTTAGTAATTTAGTATTTTTGAAAATTGGTAATTACTCCTATCATTGTCTAGTTACAAGTTATGTGCTTCAAATTCTTAAATGTTTGCTAGTTTTGTGAAGGATTTTGGAATTTATTTCTCAATGTTCTCATCTTGTTAAAGTTGTTGATGCTTAACAGGTTGCTTTGGCAAAGCAGAGAGTCGACGAGTACATATATTCCCAGTTGATACAAACTGGTGGTCAAAGGTCAGTGTTAATTTCATACTCCTTTGAATGTTATTTATTTCCTCCTATGCTGTGAACGTATATTAACTTGTTATAAGAGTTGCTTATTGTTGTCTTGCCAATTTACTCTGCCTCGGAAAAAAAAAAATTCAGGAGAAGTTACGAATCCAAGTTTTAGGATGATATATATAGATGGTTACACTATCTTTAATACTCTATGTGACAAGGACAGAGATGATTATTAGCGTAAAAGGGTATTAGTCAAAATACCATGTTGCATGGGCATGGGCATGGGACAAATTGTTGACATGATTAGTCTTTAAAAGTAGGACATAGGAAGTGCAATGAATATACATCCATACATATGTATAGGGCTGTAAATGAGCCAAGCCGAGTAATGGTGCGCTCGAGCTCGGTTCGGTTAAGGCTGTTCGAGCTCGGCTCGAGCTCGAATCGAGCCTATAAAATTAAGTCCGAGCTGGGCTCGGCTGTGTTTGATGAGCCTTGAGCTGAGCTCAATAGCTAGTTTACCTTTTATTTTTCATTTCCTTTACCTTTTATTTATTTATTTTTTCTCTTTTTTGGTACTCCGCATCCAAAGATCTGGAACAAAACAAAACAAAAGTTTGAGTGAGAAATAGATTTTCAGTAGTAAAAAGACAACAGTTTGAGAGAGAGAGAAGGAGAAAGAAAATGATAAATTTGGTTGAAAATTAACTTACCAGAGTTGATTTTGATGGAAGAAGTTGAGAGATGCACATATCAACAGTAAGCCCCCAATAAGCCCCAAAAATAGTTTGAATAAAAGAAGATTTATGAAGAAAACAAAGAGATTTTTGGGAGAGAAAGAGAAATGTGATTGGAAAAAATGGCAGATTGGTGGCCATTGAAGTAGCGTGACTGCTGCGTCTACTGGGAAGCAAATAATGAAAGTGAGAATATAGATACGTTAGGGTTAGATAGATGTACAATTATATAAGACGGGCTTGGTCATCTTGGGCTTTACTTAAATGAGATTCTGTTTTTGTGATGGAAACAAAATTATTTGGGTTGGGTTAGGTTTCATAATGGGTTTTGTTTTGTAACAGTACAAAATTGTTTGGGTTGGGTTGGGATGAGTTGAGTTAAGAGATTAATTTTTTTTGAGGTTTTTATAAGTGGGCTAAATATATATTTTCATAATATTTATAATATATTTTTACGAGCTTGAAATGAGCCTTAATTGAGCTTTGTTCACGGACAAACGAGCCGAGCAGGGAGCTGTTTGAGCGTGGCTCGTTTATTAATCGAGCTTAAAAAATCTGTTCGAGTTTGGTTCGTTTATTAAACAAACGGACACGAACCGAGCTCTTATTGAAAAAACTTTTGGAACTATTTGTCGAATGTTTGGTTTATTTACAGTCCTATGTATTTACATGCATGATACATTATTACATGGGATTATTAACATCATTTTTTTTGTGCACCATGCTGTCTCATCCTCCTATTTCTAGTTTTCAAATTTCTCTCACATGTGCATGTGCACGCACAAAAGGCACACATTCTATGATACACAATCCATGAGAATAAGGATTGGATGCCCTTCTAGCCCATGGTTGGGCAGATTAGACGCCCATCATGCTAGTCACATTTCAAACCTAGTGAGTAGTGACCTAATGAGAACCAACCGTCCACTTGCGTGTCAATGAGCAGCATAATATATTTTAATGTAATAAGCAATTTTAATGGAAAAAAATGAAATTACACTAATGCACGCACTTGTACGTATGTATATTGATAATCTCTCCCTGTATTCTTTGCAAACTTGCATGAGCAATCTCCTGATCAGGAATTATGATTATTCATTACTTATAAAAATTAAAGGTAATATTTGTTGGTTGTAATTTAAATTGGCGTATGTCGATCAATGTGAAGATTAAGACAGAAAAGAAAATGAGAAAGACATGAATACCCTTTAGCACAATTATTTATTTATTTATTTTTTTCCTGAATCCTTTAGCACATTCATATCACAAATATTTTGCATGCAGTGAAGGTCAAACAAAAGGGTCCTTTTCATGAATGTCAATTGCTCGGGATTTTATTGGCTGGAAATCTCTACACACTTTTGAATTTATATTGTATGTTCTTGTCCCATGAGAATATTTATTTGTGTTATTTTTGTGCCTGCAGTTATAATGAAGCCGTAGTGATGACAGCCCTTAATCCTGCCTTCACATCTACTACCACACAAGAAGTTCCAGCCTATTCCACACAACAAGTTCCAGCCTATTCCACACCACAATTTCCCGCCTATCCAGGTCTGTCTTTCCATGCTCCACCAATGTAGGTGTATTTAATACAGGCCTCTTTTTGTATGGCCGATGAATTTAATCACCCCTTGATGTACAAAATTGTGGCCGAATGGTGTTTGTGTGAGGTAATATTGTATTGTATCAATTGGTTTTAGAACAAATTTCAAATATATTATTAGAGAGTAGTAGTATTTTTTGATCCAATCTTGTGTTAAGTGGACCCGAGCTGTGCTTTAATGCAAACTTTTTAAAGAATTGCAGGAAATAAATTTGAAAATTTTGTTATTCATGGTGTTAGTTAAAACTTTTTATGAGCCAAATTGAGCCGTGGCGATAAATAACATGGGTTTGAAGCACATAGTGTTATTACAGGTTGGACATGCATTCAAGGAAGAGACCATTCTCTTCTTGGGTTCCATTATTTTGTTTGTTTTCATGTGATAGAATGCATAACAATATGTTCCTATTAATTTGTTTATGTCATTTAGATCTAAAATCCCAACTCTTTTACTCTCTTTTTGTCATTTTTCTTCCGGTAATCATCACCTGCCGCCGGTGCTTACCATTATCTTGTGTTAACCAGCCGGAAAATCATCCTCTCTTCACGCTCTGTTTTACCCTGATTCGCGTAGTGGACTTGCTAGTGTTGCGAAACATCACTTCTCTCTCCGGAGGACGTCGCCTGTAATGTTGGTGGGGGTGGTGGCCTGTATTGGTGGTGGGAGGTGTCTCGTTGGTGGAGAGGAGAGAGAAGGAAGAGAGAAGAAGATGGATGAGAGGCAAAATAGAAAAAAAAAAGAAAAATAGGTAGAATCGGATTTTCAGATTTATTTTTTTGTGAAAAAATAATCAGAAAGGCTTATTTACACATTTTTTTAAAAAAATGATGGACTGAAATACATATTTAAAAACAAAGAGGGATTAATTTTACACACAACCTATATTACAAGGGTTTTTTTGCACTTAACCTTTTCTATAAATGTTATATATGCGTGTGTGTCTATATATATATATATATATATATATATATATATATATATATATATCCATTTTTTTTGACAAAGCTAAACCTTAACGATGAAGGAAACTTCCTCCACACCATCGATGTGCCTTAATGACATAATAATTCATATTCATATTTAATTTTTAAATATATAAATAATAATTTCTTTTTTAAAAAAAATTATTAACATTCTCTCACTTATATTTAAAATGGACAAGTGTTATTCTAATATTATACCATGTCAACAATGTGGAAGAAATTTGTGGACATTGATGAAGAGATAAATATATATTTTTAAATTATTAACGTGAGTGGTTGTCAATAAATTTTTTTTTTAAAAAGCACAAGCCAACGGGTTACATATTATGTGAATAGTTCAGTATCAAAAGTTGATGTTTCCATGCATGACTGTCTATATATATATATATATATATATATTTTTTTTTAAAACGTTTTTTTAATTCAAAGCACAAGCCAACGGGTTACATTTTATGTGAATAGTTCAGTATCATGTGAAAAGTTGACGTTTCCATGCATGAGTGTCTATATATATATATATATTTATATTATTATTTTTAATTATTATTATTATTTTTTTACTTATCAAAAAAAAAAAATATTTTTTTTGGGGAACATCAAATCGGAAGAATACTAAAAACAAAACAGTTATAAAAAATGACTCAGAAAAATCCAAATCAAGAAGTGAAAAATTTGTAAGATAATTCTGTCAAAAATAACGACAAGATTTTGAGATCCATTAATTAAAAGGTAAGTTGCATCAACTAGTAAACAGAGGTTGTTTGTTGCCACAAGAAAAAGGCGAGGGCCGTATTGTGCAAAGTTTTGAAATTAGAGGGTGGTTTAGTGTACTAAGGCCTTCAAATTATTAATGATGCATGACAAAATTCTAGACCGTTCATCAAGTCAATTTTATTATTATTTAGGTAGAAACGATCCATTGAGAAAAATTCACTAACTTTATCTTGTGGGCCATATCATTTTTTAGCCGAAAACTTTCCTTTCGGATTCCAAAATTGCGTTTTCTTATCGGTATAGGGGGCCTGATGATTATTTTGTATTTTTTTATTCGAGACCTAAATGAAGTCGAAATGCTATGAGATTTTATATTTAGTAGTTTTTTATTGATTAGGTTTTTATTCTATTTTTTTGAAATTTTTAGAGTGAATTCAGTTTTAGTCTTATTTCTAGAATTATTTTCATTATATTATTAGTTTTCTTTTAATGTAAGTTTTCGCATAATTTAATTTTTAATTAATAATATTTTAATTACTTTATAATTTTTATTTAATTAAGATTTCATGGCAGCTTTTTCTCATATGGTGAGAGTTTGAGGTTTGGTGTTGATGATGCAAGCAATTTCGTCGCATTAGTTGGCCTTGAAGAGGCCCATTGAAAGGCCCTTATTCCTTTTCACAATCAACCCTCACTTTCACAACATTTCCTAGAATTCCCAAGTTGGCTGCTGTTACGGGGTCAAATCACTAATGGAACTTGGGCCACTAAGTCTCAACCGAATCCCAACCTTTGATTTTATTAAACATAATACAAATGAACCAAATTCGTATAAGGAACCAAGAAGTTCCAGCCTATCCAGACAAGAAGTTCCAGCCTATTCCACACAAGAAGTTCCAGCCTATTCGGGTCTGTCTTTCCATGCTCCACCAATGTAGGTGTATTTAATACAGGCCTCTTTTTGTACGGCCGATGAATTTAATCACCCCTTGATGTACAAAATTGTGGCCGATTGGTACTTGTGTAAGGTAATATTGTATTGTATCAATTGGTTTTAAAACAAATTTCAAATATTTTATTATTAGGGACTAGTATTTTTTGATTCAATCTTGTGTTAAGTGGACCCGAGCTGTGCTTTAATGCAAACTTTTTAAAGAATTGCAGGAAGAAATCAAATTGAGCCAAGGCGATAAATAACATGGGTTTGAAGCACATTAGTGTTACAGGTTGGACATGTATTCAAGGAACAGACCATTCTCTTCTTGGGTTCCATTATTTTGTTTGTTTTCATGTTATAGAATACATAACAATATGTTCCTATTAATTTGTTTACTAATAATTTCGAAATTTGTACTAACATGGTTCATGGTTCATGGTTCCAATTCTAAGAATGAATTCAATGCTATTTTTTTAAAATAACATAAAATAAATTCCGTTTTTTGAGAACATCACAAAAATTGAGAATGGTTTTGTGTAAAACAAGGGATGTGGATATTATTTAAAATATAAATTTAATTCAAGCCTAAGTATGTCAAATACATTGTACAAATTGTATCTACTCATGATTAGTGTAATGCACAAGGCTACACATTCTGAAGCTTGTTTTAGTACTAATTCGATCTCCACACGAACACAACCAGTAGAAATTTTTGAGAGCGAAAATATGAAAATTCATGGACGGATTATAAAGATAGAATGACACTCTTCTTTATTTATTTATTTTTTTAAAATGAGCAAAATGATACATCACAATTATCTCATGAGAATGGGGATTAAAAATTAAAAATTCTTCAATAATATTGTACAAGGAAATGTCTAATTACTTGTGCCAAGAGATAATCTTCAAAAAAAAAAAAAAAAGAAAAAAAAGAAAAGAAAGTCTGATGTATTAAAGATTCTTAATTTAAAGTTTCAAAAATAAGTTGTGTGTATGCCTATGATTCAGAAACCTTCCTTGATTGTCAATTACCATCAACCTAAAACATAAGCAACAAATAACTTCATTACTGCACAAGAATATAATTATAAAAACAAATTTTAAACAAGAATTCATACCTTACAACAAGCCAACAGGTATTAAATGGAAAAGATAATAATAAGAGAATCCAAAGCCATTGTTAAGGCTTCCTTTCTCTCTCTCTTTATGCTGAGAGAGAAAGAAAGCTTTTCTGCTGGATTAATTGAGCATGAATTCATCAAAAACTGGAACACAATAACAATAAGTAATGTGAGTTAGTATCTAAATATCTAAATATTGTCCTCTATAAAATTTTCGATTGTGTGCATTAATATAAAACAGAAAAAGAAAAAGAAATAAATGACAATATTGGCAAGCTAACTAAAAATTGACATACATAATATGCTATGAAATCATCCAAGTTTAAAACAGAATTAGGAAAGCAAGAAACAGGAGATATAAATTGGACGCTAATATCTTTACATGCTGATATAAAAATATTATATATATGCGTGTGTGTGTGATTATATAAACATTCATGCATGAAAAAAAAATCTGATTGATCTAAAGAATGACATCTATAACAAGAAACTAAAGAGAACATAAAATCTACGGAAAAAAAGAAAAAAGAATAATTGATTTAACTAATATATCTGACATACATAATATACTAGGAAATCGTCCAAGTTTAAAACAGAATTAGGAAAGCATGAAAATGGAGATATAAATTGGACGCTAATATCTTTACATGCTGATATAAAAATATTTTATATATGTGTGTGTGTGTGTGTGTGTGTGTGTGTGTGATTATACAAACATTCATGCATGAAAAAAAAAAAAAAAATCTGATTGATCTAAAGAATAACATCTATAACAAGAAACTAAATAGAACATAACATCTACAGAAAAAGGAAAAAGGAAAAAGAAAAATTGATTTAACTAATATATATAACAAGAAGATAAATTAATATGCAACAAAACAAAGATTGAAAAGATTATATAAAACAACGCAACCAAACTCTGTCAAACTGAGTTTGGATGATAAGAAAGAAAAGATATATATATAAGACTTACCTAGACTAATAGATGATGGCATGATGCTGAGATCGTTCTGTGCAGAGAGGAACGAAGAGAGGAGATTGAGAGGCTAAAGATGTTTGGCAATTAGGAAAGTTATTTATATATACTAATTGGGGTTGGGCACTAATTAGGATTTATTCAATGGGAAAGATTGGCTTTTAAGTCACGCAAGTCTGTTTGAAGTGATAACAATGTTATGTATCGTAATTTAATTGTGTCTCAAAAATTTAAGTCTAATTAGGGTTTCTATTTTAAACTACTATTTGTTAAGAAATTTCTTGTTACACAAGTTCTCAGGTTCAAAGGAATTGTAATACTCTTGTTTCAATAAGAAAACTAGGGCTTAATTTATATAATTTTAGTGCTGGATATTATTGAAAAATAAGAAAGTTTGTTAAATTGTGACTAATTTCTTTTTTGGATTGGAATTTGATTTTTCAGTTGCACTTTCTTTTAAAAAGGTTCTTGTTAGGTTTCAACAACGAGTAATTTATTTATTTACCGAAAAAAAAACCCAGTAATTATATATATATATATATATATATATATTCAGTAATTAAATTATTTCTTATATTAATTTGAGTTAGTAAAACAACTGATTGATTTTCAGAAAGAATGAGTTGAAAAAGAGCTGAGTTGACTAAACACGCTTTAAGTCAAATCATTTTTGGGTCTGGATTTTGGTCTTTGCGCATTGTAGATGTTCAGGCTTTTTCTGTTTTGGGCCTTCTCTTGTTGACACGCTCTGTGAATACTTTACTTGAGTCAAGTGTAGAAAACACTCTTACACTTTTTTTTTGGTTGAAAGGTAAGCTTGTATATATATAATAAAGGAGTAGGATGTACCTGTAGTGCTACAATGCGCACCAAAAGCAAGTGCTACAATGAGCCACAAAAGTAAAAGCAACAGCACCAAATGGTTACAACCAACAAAGCAATAAAACCACTTCTAAGAGTGAATACAAGAAACTGCATCAGCATCAAATGGTTTAGCACCTCCAACAAGCAAACATCAAATACTAGGGCATCAGCCATGAGTGTCCAGCAGTGATAGAACAGCCTTTGAAGCATAGGATTTGTAGATCATTATATGACACTACTTGGCTGAGGTCTGAGCTGTATCTCAGAGTAACAGAAGCAAGTCTTGCTCTCACACTTGATTTAATCTGAGACATTACATGCTGTGGAGAAGAAGATTTATTCCTGAAGGCCCTTGAATTTCTCTCCATCCAAAGGAAGTATACTGCAGCAGAAAGAAGAAGCTTGTGAACAAGGAATTTCTGTGAGATCCAATGGGTAGAGCACCAAGCAATCAGGTCAGACCATGAGTGAGGCTGAAATGTGAATCTTGTAACTTCTTGAATGACCCTCCAAATGTGGGAACTGTAATTGCAGCTGAAGAAAAGGTGGTCCAAAGATTCATAATCTGAGTTACACAAAAATCTAGCATTTGTGTTATGCTTGTTCAACATGGGCTTTGAATCTAGGGTGTAACATCTATTCCTAACTGCTAACCAAGTAATGATACCATGTTTAGGAATATGGTACTTGAACCATAGAAGGTAGTGCCAAGGAAAGATAATTGAAGGAGGAGTCAAGTAATTCATGGTATGTGCTAGAGAGAATTTGAGTGTAGGACTTGGCAACCAATCAACTGTGTCATGTGAAGTAGAGGGTGGGGCAATTCTGTAGAGCTGGGATAAGAAAACTTGTAACTGAAAGTATGCAGGGAGCTGAATTGTCTCTGGAATAACCCACTGAAGGTTGGAAATTAGGCTATCAACTGAGGCATATGCGTCCAGTTGAAGAATTTCCACTTCAAAGAGTTGTAACTGGGTGACAATTGGACCATTTGGAAGCCAAAAATCTAACCGCATCATTGTATCAATTCCAGCTCCAACCTTGTATCTTACACTCTTCGTGTGCTAAAAAACACCATTAAAGTTTTAATTTATGCAAATAGGCATCTCTTGACACATTTAAGGGAGAGTTGGCCTAAATAGTCTTTATATACACATTTTACATACTATTTTATGGGATTAAATGCAAAAAACACCCCTACCAAAAATTAAGTAGCCTTAAGTGCATATAAATTCTTATATTATCAGAGCAAATTGCTCACTAATACTCAATTTTGACCAATTTTTTTTTTATAAAAACCCCAAAATACCTTTGATTAAAAAATATTAATTTTATTTATTCTCTCTCTGTCTGTCTTATTTCTCTCTCATCCATCTCTATCTCCCATCATTAATACACTAGCCTTCTTATTTTTCTATTTCCAGGGGTTATATATATATATATATTAATTAGTACATTTATATATCAATGGATCCTGTAAAAAATACCTGGATCTTCATATATGCATGTAATTGATGATGAGACATGATTTGTATTTTGCAACATGCTTAATTGATCAGAAAAATTCCCTCCTGGCCAAATGGAATTGCTCTCCCCGGCAACATTGACAACAATTCTTCCAAGAGTCCATTTATAATGGCTCCAGACCCAATTTGCCTAATTTGCACGGTGAGAAAATGGTTTGTAATGATAAAGGTTCTACAGCGACGCTGCGTGTGTTTGTGATGAAAATGTATAACAATCAACTTAGAGAAAGAAAATATATTGTTAGGAGAAAATATATAGAGATTTTTTTTATTTATCTTTTTGGAAAGGTGAGAGAACGATCCTTAAAAGTGGGTTAAATATACACAAAATATCCCCATACTATGAGATTATTAGCATACACCTTGGGCATTGTTCAAAGAGTAAAAAGGCAAAACAAGTATTACTTTATGTGCATATTTCTGTTTGAGGGGGTGTTTTCGCACTAAATTAAAAGAATAAGGGATTATCAATTAACACAATTTTTTTTAAATAGGGGATAAAAGTGTTACGCGAAGTATACATTAAGAGTGAAATAGATTATTATGAGGTTGTAGTGATGCATTGGCTAATCTAGTGAACACAGTCAGCAAGAAAACCCAACAAGTGAAATGAATCAATTATGAACTGCCAATGTAGATCGAGTATCAAAAGTTCTTTAAATCCACCATAAAAGCACAATTAGGATGATGTGTGGCTTATGGTAACCATTGAATAGCTCATGTGCCATAAGAATGTTTTTACTGAGTTGCCTGCCTTTGGCAAAAGTGTTTTGGGTAGGGCTAGTTAATAAAGGACGTGTGGAGCTAAGCTTCAATGCAACGAACTTAGAGATAGATATATTTATAAATTAAATTACAACATGAGATTGACCTAAAGTCATAGACAATAATGAGGTTTAGTATTTTAGGAACTAGGGCTATATATGAGTTGTTGATTTCTGTTAACATCCTCCATGAGATGGAAAAAATTCCTTATAGCAGTTGTGACCTCATGACCAATGATAGGCCATTAGTGCTTGAAGAAACATGAAATATCATGGATCCATGCACTTCCATTTGCCAAGCTTGTGAAACAATGAAGAGGAAATTTGAGTTAAGAGCCTAAAAGCTAATTTTAAAACCCGAAAGGTATGTTCCTCTTATGACTAATTAAGCCCAACTTAACCACTATAGAGGAATGGTCTGAAATTCTTAGAGGAAAGAAGTGACATTGAGCTTGAGGGAATAGAGTCATCCAAACAGCATTAATGAGGACTATGTCTAGCTTTCTTGAAATATTGGCACAACTAAAGCTCTTGCTAGACCAAGAATGAAAAAACTAGTAAATCTCATGTCTTCAAAACCATTTATAGAACACCGACTATCTGTAGATATATATATATTTTTTTTGTGGGGTTGGGATAATTAAATTAGTAATTATATTTTTGTTTAGTGTCTTGGGCCAAAGTAATTGAATTCTTTTTCTAATAAGGAATATAAATAGAGAATTTGTTATGAGCTGAGTAACATGTCAAGTTGACGGAGTCTTTGAAAGGATCGGGTGAATTGACCCTCAAAAAAAAAAATTAATTAATTAATTTCTTGTATTAATGTGATGTGAAAATTGTGAATTACATTACTTTATGATTTTCATGTTCCGGGGAAACTTGGTGGACTTGGCCCTTTGCACTACTTTAGCTTTGCAAAAATAAGACGAAAAATTATGCATGCTCCTTGATAGTTTATGGAGTGCTTTCAATAGCCCGACACAATCATCGATAAAAACAAAACAACATAAAATAAAGCTTAATATTGTATAAAGCAGTGTTGACATGTTGTACTCAATTACCAAATGTTGAATGCAACATTTATGTGGAGACGGATATAAATATTGGAAATAATTACTATTTAAGAAGGATTTGTACTTTCTGTATCAACAATAGTAATCAATAAAAAAAGTAAAAAATTGATTGATTTTAAGATAGAAAGGGTTGAAAAAGTGTTAAAAATTAATTTTGACAAAACTAAAATTACTAATTTTTTTTTTGAATAGTAATGGCTCGGGTAAATGCAAATCTAAAATTAGTAAAATAAAATTAAAAAAAAAAGTAAATTGTAAGCGAGTTGGGTATTTGAGTTTGTATTGTACGTAATTGTCCAAATTATTAGGTATAATATAAGATTTTGAAAACTTCGGTTATTTCTTTCATAAATTCTTAGTGTTAGGTTTAAAGACACAAAAATGGACAAAAAAATATTTCGAAATTTGTACTAACGTGGTTCTAATTCTAAGAATGAATTCAATGCTATTTTTTAAAAATAAGATAAAATAAATTCTGTTTTTTGAGAACATCACAGAAATTGAGAATGATTTTGTGTAAAACAAGGGATGTGGATATTATTAAAAATATAAATTTAATTCAAACCTAAGTATGTCAAATACATTGTACAAATTGTATGGAATACCTCTGCACTCTACTCATGGGTATTGTAATGCACAAGGCTACGCATTCTGAAGCTTGTAATAGTACTAATTCGATCTCCACAAGAACACAACCAATAGAAATTTTTGAGAGCAAAAATATGCAAATTCATGTGGTTGATGGATTCATGAACATAACCAATAGAATGACACTCTTTATTTATTTTTTCTAGAAAAATGAGCAAAAGGATACATCACAATTATCTCATGAGAATGGGGATACAGAATTCTCTGTTATTTAAAATTTAAAAATTCTTCAATAATATTTTACAAGGATATATCTAATTACTTGTGTCAAGTGATAATCGTCAAAAAAAAGAAAAAAAGAAAAAAAAAAAAGAGGGTCTTATATATTAAAGATTCTTAATTTAAAGTTTCAAAAATAAGTTGTGAGTGTGTCTATGATTCATAAACTTTCCTTGACTGTCTGTTACCATCAACCTAAAACATAAACAAACAAATAACTTCATTAGTGAGCAAGAATATAACTAAAAAAAGAGTTTTTTTTTTTTTTTTAAATTAAATATATTTTAGACAAGAATTCATACCTTACAACAAGCCAAGAGGTATTAAATGGAAAAGATAATAATAAGAGAATCCAAAGCCATTGTTAAGGCTTCCTTTCTCTCTCCCTCTATGCTGCCATCAATATCTTTATAAGATAGTGATTGGCTGCATAGAAAGAGAGAGAAAGAAAGCTTTTGGCTGGATTAATTGAGCATGAATCCATCAAAAACTGGAACATAATAACAATAGTAATGTGAGTTAGTATCTAAATATTGTCCTCTGTAAAATTTCCAGACTGTGGTTTAATATAAAACAGAAAAAGAAAAAAGAAATAAATTACAATATTGGAGGCTAACTAAAAAAATGTGAGTTAGTATCTAAATATTGTTCTCTGCAAAATTTCTGGATTAGGATTGTGTGGATTGACATAAAACAGAAAAAGAAAAAGAAATAAATGAAAATATTGGCAAGCGAACTAAAAATTAACGTTCATCATATACTAGGAAATCATCAAAGTTTAAAACAGAATTAGGAAAGCATGAAACAGGAGATCGATATAAATTGGACGCTAATATATATATATATATATGTTTGTATGAGTGTGATTATATAAACATTCATTCATGACAAAAAAAAAAAAATCTGATTGATCTAAAGAATGACATCTATAACAAGAAACTAAATAGAACATAACATCTCCGGAAAAAAGAAAAAAGAAAAAAGAAAAAAGAAAAATTGATTTAACTAATATATATAAACAAGAAAATAAATTAATTTGGAACAAAACAAAGATTGAAAAGAGAAGGTTAATAAATTAAACAACGCAACTAAAATCTGTCAAACTGAGTTTGGATGATAAGAAAGAAAAGATATATATATAAAAGACTTACCATGTTTGCATGTTCTACCAGAGACTAATAGATGATGGCATGATGCTGAGATCGTTCTGTGCTGAGACGAGAGAGGAGAGAGGAGAGAGGAGAGCTAATTAAGAGCTAGGCTAAGGGGTATTTATATATATACACTTTGGGGTTGGGTACTAATTAGGGGTTAATCAATGGGAAATAATGGCTTTTAAGTCACGCAAGTCTGTTTGAAGTGATAACAATGTTATGTATTGTAATTTAATTGTCTCAAAAATGTAAGTCTAATTAGGGTTTCTATTTTAAACTACTATTTGTTAAGAAATTTCTTGTTAGGCAAGTTTTCAGGCTCAAAGGAATAATTGTAATCCTTATTTCAATAAGAAAACTAGGGCTTAATTTATATAATTTAAGGTGTTGGATATTATTGAAAAATAAGGAAGTTTGTTAAATAATTTAAGGTGTTGGATATTATTGAAAAAGGAAAAAGGAAAAAGGAAAAAGAAAAATTGATTTAACTAATATATATAACAAGAAGATAAATTAATATGCAACAAAACAAAGATTGAAAAGATTATATAAAACAACGCAACCAAACTCTGTCAAACTGAGTTTGGATGATAAGAAAGAAAAGATATATATATAAGACTTACCTAGACTAATAGATGATGGCATGATGCTGAGATCGTTCTGTGCAGAGAGGAACGAAGAGAGGAGATTGAGAGGTTAAAGATGTTCGGCAATTAGGAAAGTTATTTATATATACTAATTGGGGTTGGGCACTAATTAGGATTTATTCAATGGGAAAGATTGGCTTTTAAGTCACGCAAGTCTGTTTGAAGTGATAACAATGTTATGTATCGTAATTTAATTGTGTCTCAAAAATTTAAGTCTAATTAGGGTTTCTATTTTAAACTACTATTTGTTAAGAAATTTCTTGTTACACAAGTTTTCAGGTTCAAAGGAATTGTAATACTCTTATTTCAATAAGAAAACTAGGGCTTAATTTATATAATTTAAGTGTGGGATATTATTGAAAAATAAGAAAGTTTGTTAAATTGTGACTAATTTCTTTTTTGGATTGGAATTTGATTTTTCAGTTGCACTTTCTTTTAAAAAGGTTCTTGTTAGGTTTCAACAACGAGTAATTTATTTATTTACCGAAAAAAAAACCCAGTAATTATATATATATATATATATATTTAGTAATTAAATTACTTCTTATATTAATTTGAGTTAGTAAAACAACTGATTGATTTTCAGAAAAAATGAGTTGAAAAAGAGCTGAGTTGACTAAACACGCTTTAAGTCAAATCATTTTTGGGCCTGGATTTTGGTCTTTGCGCATTGTAGATGTTTAGGCTTTTCCTATTTTGGGCCTTCTCTTGTTGACACGCTCTGTGAATACTTTACTTGAGTCAAGTGTAGAAAACACTCTTACACTTTTTTCTTTTTTTTTTTTGTTGAAAGGTAAGCTTGTATATATATAATAAAGGAGTAGGATGTACATGTAGTGCTACAATGTGCACCAAAAGCAAGTGCTACAATGAGCCACAAAAGTAAAAGCAATAGCACCAAATGGTTACAACCAACAAAGCAATAAAACAACTTCTAAGAGTGAATACAAGAAACTGCATCAGCATCAAATGGTTTAGCACCTCCAACAAGCAAACATCAAATACTAGGGCATCAGCCATGAGTGTCCAGCAGTGATAGAACAGCCTTTGAAGTATAGGATTTGTAGATCAATATATGACACTACTTGGCTGAGGTCTGAGCTGTATCTCAGAGTAACAGAAGCAAGTCTTGCTCTCACACTTGATTTAATCTGAGACATTACATGCTGTGGAGAAGAAGATTTATTCCTGAAGGCCCTTGAATTTCTCTCCATCCAAAGGAAGTATACTGCAGCAGAAAGAAGAAGCTTGTGAACAAGGAATTTCTGTGAGATCCAATGGGTAGAGCACCAAGCAATCAGGTCAGACCATGAGTGAGGCTGAAATGTGAATCTTGTAACTTCTTGAATGAACCTCCAAATGTGGGAACTGTAATTGCAGCTGAAGAAAAGGTGGTCCAAAGATTCATAATCTGAGTTACACAAAAAACAAGCATTTGTGCTATGCTTGTTCAACATGGGCTTTGTGTTGGGATTTATATGCCCTGGCATAGCAAATTCCTGTTTGGATTAATTGACATATGTTCCTAACGTTTCTGAAATATTTATGTTTTATACAATTGGTGAATTCAATGTATTATATTTCGATTCACTATGAAATTGATAGTGTCCATGTAATTACAAGAAATATTTATATATATGTATGTGATGGCAATCAATACATGATATATAAATAGTAATTATAAATTGTTCATAGTCAGTAATTATGGATGGACTCATAATTAATTAAGACTTGAACTGGATCCGCGTTAGGTTGAGATAGATTGCGAGAGCCGTCGTATGCAATTACTCCCTATCACCGTCATGGCATTTGACCCTTAAGCATGAGAAAAGTATAGACTCTTTTATTAATTAATAATTACTTTGATTTGTTCGGCGGATTCTTCGGGATCCTTAGACCGACACTTCGGGTAGTTATGTAATTAATAGTTAGAGGGTTATATTTTCAATATTTGCATCATTGCTACTTGTATTTATTTTGTATTGATTATGGTTGATCACAAAGTAAATTCGAAGGCCTTCGTATGATTTTAGACAAAATGATTTATTATATATTTATTTATTAAATTATTATTTTTGTTAAACAAATGTTTTATTGTGATCGAGCCAGAAATAATCAGAGGTACCAAAATAGATATATTAATTAAGTAGTCGGATTGATGGCTTTATTTATCCGATAACTAATTATGCATAGAGGGGTCAAAGTGCAATATTGACTTAGAGGTTATTTATTATTTAATTGGAGTTCAATTAATTTCTTTTAGTGGAGTAGAAATTAATTTATGAATTAATTGAATTGGGTCCATGGACCGGGCCAATTATTAATTCATTGTAACCAATAAAATAATAGGCCCAATGGATTCTCACTCATAGCCCAACTTGATATTGGAATCATATTAGATTTGAGACATGTGAATTAGAGATTGAGAAGGATTAGTTGGTTCCTTTTCTTTACCTTTATGTTGCCTATAAATATACACGGTCTATGTATATTTTAGGGGTGATTTTTAGTAGAAGGAAAAAATGAATAAATATTTTCTCTCTCTAGAAAATTAGGGTTTATGTTCTCATCTAATGGAGGCTCCCACAAGCCTAGTTTTCCAAGGTCATTCATGGAGGCTTATGAGTGATTCCTAAAGGCAAGACCATTACCAAGAAGATGGAGATAGAGATCTATGGAAAAAGGTGTCTAGTAAAAGGGATCTACAATAAGTGAGAACATTCACTTTAAAGGAGAGATCTAAGGTTTACTCAAACCTTGATGTAAGTATTCAATCTTTTAATTGAATGGTACATCATGTTTTATTTTTGCATAAACTTGTCTCTATGTAATGAATCAAGATCTATGAATTAAAATCCCTCGAAAAGTTTTTTAAACTAGCACGTTTCCCAACAGTGGTATCAAAGCATGGTTTGATTCATTACTAGAGATCATGATTTTATGAAAATTCATCATTCATGGATCCAATTTTGATATGCATATATTTATTTATTGATGTATGTTGATGTATGAATTAATATATTGATATATATTGATACATGATGATGTATGTATAATTGTGAATGGATGATGATATGTGTTTTGGGCCATGGATGAAGCTTATAGGAATATTGAATGTAATTTTATTTTTGGATGAATGTAATTAAGGCTTTGATTTAGCCGTTTGAAAGTTCAATGATGTAATTTAATTTTTTCCATTGTATTTCAAATTGTAAATATTTTTAAAGCCATGTAATCTTCGTCAAAGGATGTTATGAAGCTTCAAGAAGGTCCAAAAAGGTTAAATTATGCTTCAGTAATTTTCTGGAATTTTTTCAAATTTTTTGGAATTTTTCTGGAATTTTTTTAGGCTTAATTTAATTTTCTGGGAAATTTTCTGATTTTCTGAAATTTTTCGGCGTTTTTCCGGTGGCCGGAGCATCGCTGGCGGCGAGAAGAGGCGTCGGAGAAGGCTGGGATCAGATGTGGTGCAGGTGGGGTGAGCCTGGCGCGTGAGGAACACGTGCCAGGAGGAGACATATGCTGGCGCGTGCATTGCACGCGCCAGCCAAGGTGGTATGGCCTCCACGCGCGTGCAGGCGCGTGGGGGCGCGTCCCACGCGCCCCACGAGCGTGCCAGCGCGTCCCACGCGCCCCAGGCGCGTGCCAGCGCGTGGGGGCGCGTGCCTTCACCTGCAGCATGCCCCAGGCGCGTGTAAGCGCGTGTGGGGCCATCCAGGCGCGTTCCAAGCGGTGTTTTGCTTCTCCCGGTGCGTACCAGCCTTATGTGGGTGTTTGCAAGCCGATGGATGATCCTCGCGCAATACTTAGAGTGGTTAAATGTTAAAAGCTGATTCCATTGGCCATTTTATTTGCTTTATCTGTTATTTGTTTATTTATGCGATGTATGAAATGCATGGAATATATAATTGTTAATTAATTATTATTCATGCATTGGATCCATGATATTTATTTAAATGGCTTGATTTATATTAATTAAGTTATGAAAATTAATTGGATCTGATTACTAATTAATTTGAGGGCACTTATTGGGAAACGCAAAATTATTTTTTGTAAATTATTTTTAAAGTGTGCTTCAAATTAAATATTAGTTCTAAATTTAATTGGATTAAAATCAAGACGTTTTGCATGCATTATATCATGTAAATGAATAAAATGAAAACCCTAATTATGGATGATTAAAAATTGAGTGGGAGCGGGGATTTTTATATATTGCCCCATGACTTTTGTTATTAACATCATTGTAATTAGATCTTCAAAAATAAGGCCCCACGCATGATTTGAAGAGTCTTAATATTACAAGAATGGTTATCTCATGAAAATAATAATAATGTTCATTGTAATTAGATCTTTAAAAATAAGGTCCTACGCATGATTTAAAGAGTCTAGATTATAATGACAAGATATTTAATGTTTTATTTTTCATTAGAGCATCAATAACGTTATACACTCAATCTAAAATCAATAGTGTTAGCTCCCCAACGGAGTGGTCTATATTAGGTGATTTTAGAAAGGCTAAACATAATCGGGAATCATTTCATATAGATAGACAAGGCATTGTCTTAAGAGATATGGAAATGATGGGATTTGCCCGCCAATAGTAATAATGAACTTCGCTAACCGAATAAGTTATTGGCGTATTGGTTATTCGATTTTTCATGCAGTGGTTAAGGGACCCACATACTATTTTAATGGAAGTGCTCACCTAATAGTCAATGAATCTCAACAATAGTAATAATGAACTCCTCCAACAGGATAAGTTATTGACATATTGATTGGTTGATTTATTATGCTACAGAGTTGAGGGACCCGCATTAATTAAAAGGGATTGTTCACCAATAATGATAATGATCTCTTGTTCGATTGAGATTTATTATATTATGTGGTTAACAAACTCATTTTAATTTTAAATATGCATGACAGAATTAATAATTCACCTTGCATGTTGTATGAATGCATTTATATTCAGATGAATTATGTTTAATCCATTTTATCTGCTTGCTTACATATTCTATGATATTGGACCTTATTTATAATGACTGGAAAATGAACTTAGATATTTTATTCACAACGTAAGGGTACAAAATGTGTTTATTACTCCTATACCTATCTCTTTTACTTTGAGATACCAAATTTGACATTAATGCTTTTAATAATTAGATAAGGCAAATGATATGACTTGGTGCAATATTTTAGAGTTTAGCTCGAATATACTCTAAAGCTAACATTTGTATTATTTTATTTTCTTCAAGCATCATATTAAATGTCAATGAGATATTTTGGTGAGATTAGATAGAGCATATGCCTAAGTACTGTGTCAAATTTAAATACCATCAAGATAGCCTCATGAACTCCAGTTTGAAATCAAATTTTGGAAAATGATTGTTTATTATTTAAAATTAGCCGGAGATCAATAGGGCTGACTTGGGTGGTAAGTTTCAAGTTGACATGATTATTGTCTTGTTACCAAACTCGTTCGATTCTGTTATAGTGAACTAAATAAGGAATCAGTTTGAGTTCACACTCGCTGATATTCTTATAGAATTGGTAACAGATAAAGGGATAATCAAGAGTATGGGCGTTCCTATCAATCTAACCTAGTCTATACCATATTCTTCTAGGCCCAAGTGGATGGGCAAAGCAAAGAAGAAGGATGATAATAGGACTAGGCTAGCACAAAACATAGGTATCTAAAAGGTTAAAGGGAATAAGGCAGTGTATGTTGAGGGCGAATGAAACTGTTTCTTTTGCCGTTAACTAAGACACTAAAGGACAAACTGTCTAAGCAATGACGTGGCATAGGAAAATATATATTTAATCATTGAGCCATGTTATGTGGTTGTATCTATTGATTCCTGATGGATAGATTCTGGAGCCACTAAATATGTTTGCAATTTATTGTAAGGATTTCAGGAATCCAGAAGCCTTGATGATATGGATATATATTTATCTTTTGACATGATGCCAAGGTTGTAGTTAAGTCAGTGGGAGTATTACATCTGAAATTAGAGAGTATGAGGATATTAGTATTAGAGAACTATCTTTATGCACAGAAGTGAAACGCAATCTCATTCTTATTTCACTTTTTGGCTTATAAAAACTAGATCGTTATTTTGTAAAACTGGTTTTATAAAATTGAATAGATATGTGATTGCTTCTGGTGCATTGAAAGATGGTTAATATACTATAATCACAAGCTCTTAAGATTTGCAGGATGTAGAAACTAATGTTGCATCTTCTAGATTGAATGTTAAGAGAAAATTTGTTATTCCTGACTCATTGTATTTTTGGTGTCTATTTTTGGGTTGTAATCAATCAAAATGAGATTTAAAGATTGGTTAAAGAAGGTTTATTACCTAGTGAGGCAGAGGAGCCTAAACCAAACTTGTGAATCTTGTTTTGAAGGATAGATAACTCAAAGGGCTTAATCAGCCAAATGAAATAGACATAAAGAACAATTGGAGTCGGTACACACGTACACGTGTAGTCTTATGAACATCCAGTCAAGATTACTCACGTTTTGGATAAATTTACCTGTTGCGACACAAGTCTTATACTTTTGGTATATTCCGAGAGGGTCAAGACTGATGTGGAGCACAGATTAGGTAAACTTATCAAGACACTTCGATCTGATCGAGTATTTGAGTATTTCTTGGGATAGTGCAAAGACTATATGGTCAATGAGGGTGTTGTGTACCAGTTTTCCGCAATTGACGCTAAATTAATTTAGGTGTCAAATAGGAATAACAGAATTCCACTTAACATGGTTAGATCTATGATCAGTAATGCCACATTATCTCTTTCATTTAAGAGTTTAGCGTTAATGACATCGATGCGCATTATGAACTGCATTCCATCTTAGTCTGTCTCAAGGATATCGTTGAGCTGTGTTTTTGACTAAATATTAGTTTGAATCATATGCACATATGGGGTAGTCTTGCACACGTGCGTTTGATATGGACAAGTAAGTTGGAATCAGATCATAGGCATGCTAGATTTGATAGCTACTCTAAATGTCACTAGGATGGATTATTTTATGATCTCAAAAATAAAAGTTGATTGTTTTCACTCACTGTTTATCTATAGGAGAATCATATTATGAATCACATACTTAGTAGCATAATGTTAGAGAATTTGGTATGAGTACCAGATGTACCACATGTGAACACACTTATTATAGAGATTGAGAATAATATATGAATTCCCTATTGATGCGTTAGCATCATCTACTACACAGATTCTTGCATCGGTACATTGATGTAGTGGGAGGATTATCATCCAATTCGACAGAATCATGTTTTTAGGTGAGACCATTATGGACATCCCTGTTAAACATGAGTTGAACCCAGTAAGCTACACGGAAGCGTGAACCGATGTGGATACAGATCGTTTTGGTGAGTTACTATGAAATCAGAGTTGGAATCTATGTATTCTAATAAATTCTGGGATCTTGTAGAACGTTCTAGTAGGGTGATTCCTATGGAAGGCAAGTTAATCTATAAAAAGATACCAGAAGATTTCTTAGTGAATAAATCATGAGTGTACAAGGGAATGTCATTATTTTTCTTAATTCTATATATTGATGACATCCTACTCATTTATAATGACGTAGAAGTTTTGTCATCAATTAAAAGGTAGTTGTTCAATTACTTTTAAATGAAGGATTTTCAAGATATAAGCTATATTCCTAGGATCAAGCTTTTGCAAGATCAGGTTAAAAGGAAAATAGGCTTATCTTAATAATCCTACATTGATAAAGTTTTGACCAGGTTTGGTATGCATAACTCAAAGAATGAGTTCTTGCTTTATTGATATGGATCGCTCTTTCTAGTAAGTAGTTTTTCAAGACTAGCAGAGGAGTTTGAGCAAATGAGACTGGAACAATATGTTTCGGCATATGAGAGTCTCATATATGCCATGGTCTATACCAAACAGGACATCCGCTACATAGTAGGGATAGTCAGTAGAGATCAGTCCAATACTGGACTTGACAACTGGTCTATTGTGAAAAATATCATTAAGTACCTAAGGAGAATCAATGATATCATACTCATTTATGGATGTGATGATATGGTCCTAGTCAGGTATGCTAGTTCTGATTTTCAATCAGAAGTAGATACTATGAGGTTCATGACTTAGTGTATGTTCACTTAATGGAAGGGAAATCAGTTGGTAGATTGTCAAGCAGATTTCAACTGTTGACTCAAACCTGCAGGTGGAATATATTGCAGCCTTAAAGGTGGCAATATAAGCCTATTGGTTTGATCTCACTGATTTAGAGGTTGTGGAGCATACTAGCCTGCCTATCGAGCTATATTGCGACAATAGTGCAGAAGTAGTCCAAACCAATGACCCAAGGTTCCATAGATGAACAAAATACACTGATAGGAAGTATCATGTTCTACATGATATTATCCGGCAAGAAAATGTACTTGTAGCTAGAACATTGCATTGGAACACAACTTTGTTGATCCATTATCAAAGGTGTCATTGATCAATAATTTTGATCATCATCTGGATAACATTGGAGTTAGGTGCAATTTGAATTGGCTATGAGGGCAAGTGGGAGCTGTTGGGATTTATATGCCCTGGCATAGCAAATTCCTGTTTGGATTAATTGACATATGTTCCTGACGTTTCTGAAATATTTATGTTTTATACAATTGGTGAATTCAATGTATTATATTTCGATTCACTATGAAATTGATAGTGTCCATGTAATTACAAGAAATATTTATATATATGTATGTGATGGCAATCAATGCATGATATATAAATAGTAATTATAAATTGTTCATAGTCGGTAATTATGGATGGACTCATAATTAATTAAGACTTGAACTGGATCCGCGTTAGGTTGAGATAGATTGCGAGAGCCGTCGTATGCAATTACTCCCTATCACCGTCATGGCATTTGACCCTTAAGCATGAGAAAAGTATAGACTCTTTTATTAATTAATAATTACTTTGATTTGTTCGGCGGATTCTTCGGGATCCTTAGACCGACACTTCGGGTAGTTATGTAATTAATAGTTAGAGGGTTATATTTTCAATATTTGCATCATTGCTACTTGTATTTATTTTGTATTGATTATGGTTGATCACAAAGTAAATTCGAAGGCCTTCATATGATTTTAGACAAAATGATTTATTATATATTTATTTATTAAATTATTATTTTTGTCAAACAAATATTTTATTGTGATCGAGTCAGAAATAATCAGAGGTACCAAAATAGATATATTAATTAAGTAGTCGGATTGATGGCTTTATTTATCCGATAACTAATTATGCATAGAGGGGTCAAAGTGCAATATTGACTTAGAGGTTATTTATTATTTAATTGGAGTTCAATTAATTTCTTTTAGTGGAGTAGAAATTAATTTATGAATTAATTGAATTGGGTCCATGGACCGGGCCAATTACTAATTCATTGTAGCCAATAAAATAATAGGCCCAATGGATTCTCACTCATAGCCCAACTTGATATTGGAATCATATTAGATTTGAGACATGTGAATTAGAGATTGAGAAGGATTAGTTGGTTCCTTTTCTTTACCTTTATGTTGCCTATAAATATACATGGTCTATGTATATTTTAGGGGTGATTTTTAGTAGAAGGAAAAAATGAATAAATATTTTCTCTCTCTAGAAAATTAGGGTTTATGTTCTCATCTAATGGAGGCTCCCACAAGCCTAGTTTTCCAAGGTCATTCATGGAGGCTTATGAGTGATTCCTAAAGGCAAGACCATTACCAAGAAGATGGAGATAGAGATCTATGGAAAAAGGTGTCTAGCAAAAGGGATCTACAATAAGTGAGAACATTCACTTTAAAGGAGAGATCTAAGGTTTACTCAAACCTTGATGTAAGTATTCAATCTTTTAATTGAATGGTACATCATGTTTTATTTTTGCATAAAACTTGTCTCTATGTAATGAATCAAGATCTATGAATTAAAATCCCTCGAAAAGTTTTTTAAACTAGCACGTTTCCCAACACTTTGAATCTAGGGTGTAACATCTATTCGTAACTGCTAACCAAGTAATGATACCATGTTTAGGAATATGGTGCTTGAACCATAGAAGGTAGTGCCAAGGAAAGATAATTGAAGGAGGAGTAAAGTAATTCATGGTATGTGCTAGAGAGAATTTGAGTGTAGGACTTGGCAACCAATCAACTGTGTCATGTGAAGTAGAGGGTGGGGCAATTCAGTAGAGCTGGGATAAGAAAACTTGTAACTGAAAGTACGCAGGGAGCTGAATTGTCTCTGGAATAACCCACTGAAGGTTGGAAATTAGGCTATTAACTGAGGCATATGCGTCCAGTTGAAGAATTTCCACTTCAAAGAGTTGTAACTGGGTGACAATTGGACCATTTGGAAGCCAGAAATCTAACCACATCATTGTATCAGTTCCAGCTCCAACCTTGTATCTTACAATCTTCATGTGCTAAAAAACACCATTAAAGTTTTAATTTATGCAAATAGGCATCTCCTGACACATTTAAGGGAGAGTTGGCCTAAATAGTCTTTATATACACATTTTACATAATATTTTATGGGATTAAATGCAAAAAACACCCCTACCAAAAATGAAGTAGCCTTAAGTACATATAAATTCTTATATTATCAGAGCAAATTGCTCACTAATACTCAATTTTGACCAATTTTTTTTTTATAAAAACCTCAAAATACCTTTGATTAAAAAATATTAATTTTATTTATTCTCTCTCTGTCTTTCTCATTTCTCTCTCATCCATCTCTATCTCCCATCATTAATACACTAGCCTTCTTATTTTTCTATTTCCAGGGGTTATATATATATATATATATATATTAATTAGTACATTTATATATCAATCGATCCTGTAAAAAATACCTACAATTGGATCTTCATATATGCATGTTATTGATGATGAGACATGATTTGTATTTTGCAACAGGCTTAATTGATCAGAAAAATTCCCTCCTGGCCAAATGGAATTGCTCTCCCCGGCAACATTGACAACAATTCTTCCAAGAGTCCATTTATAATGGCTCCAGACCCAATTTGCCTAATTTGCACGGTGAGAAAATGGTTTGTAATGATAAAGGTTCTACAGCGACACTGCGTGTGTTTGTGATGAAAATGTATAACAATCAACTTAGAGAAAGATAATATATTGTTAGGAGAAAATATATAGCGATAATTTTTTTATTTATCTTTTTGGAAAGGTGAGAGAACGATCCTTTAAAGTGGGTTAAATATACACAAAATATCCGCATACTATGAGATTATTAGCATACACCTTGGGTATTGTTCAAAGAGTAAAAAGGCAAAACAAGTATTACTTTATGTGCATATTTCTGTTTGAGGGGGTGTTTTCGCACTAAATTAAAAGAATAAGGGATTATCAATTAACACAATTTTTTTTAAATAGGGGATGAAAGTGTTACGCGAAGTATACATTAAGAGTGAAATAGATTATTATGAGGTTGTAGTGATGCATTGGCTAATCTAGTGAACAAAGTCAGCAAGAAAACCCAACAACTGAAGTGAATCAATTATGAACTGCTAATGTAGATCGAGTATCAAAAGTTCTTTAAATCCACCATAAAAGCACAATTAGGATGATGTGTGGCTTATGGTAACCATTGAATAGCTCATGTGCCATAAGAATGTTTTTACTGAGTTGCCTGCCTTTGGCAAAAGCGTTTTGGGTAGGGCTAGTTAATAAAGGACGTGTGGAGCTAAGCTTCAATGCAACGAACTTAGAGATAGATATATTTATAAATTAAATTACAACATGAGATTGACCTAAAGTCATACACAATAATGAGGTTTAGTATTTTAGGAACTAGGGCTATATATGAGTTGTTGATTTCTGTTAACATCCTCCATGAGATGGAAAAAATTCCTTATAGCAGTTGTGACCTCATGACCAATGATAGGCCATTAGTGCTTGAAGAAACATGAAATATCATGGATCCATGCACATCCATTTGCCAAGCTTGTGAAACAATGAAGAGGAAATTTGAGTTAAGAGCCTAAAAGCTAATTTTAAAACCCGAAAGGTATGTTCCTCTTATGACTAATTAAGCCCAACTTAACCACTATAGAGGAATGGTCTGAAATTCTTGGAGGAAAGAAGTGACATTGAGCTTGAGGGAATAGAGTCATCCAAACAGCATTAATGAGGACTCTGTCCAGCTTTCTTGAAATATTGGCACAACTAAAGCTCTTGCTAGACCAAGAATGAAAAAACTAGTAAATCTCATGTCTTCAAAACCATTTATAGAACACCGACTATCTGTAGATATATATATATATTTTTTGTGGGGTTGGGATAATTAAATTTTTAATTATATTTTTGTTTAGTGTCTTGGGCCAAAGTAATTGAATTCTTTTTCTAATAAGGAATATAAATAGAGAATTTGTTATGAGCTGAGTAACATGTCAAGTTGACGAAGTCTTTGAAAGGATCGGGTGAATTGACCCTCAAAAAAAAAAATTAAATAATTAATTTCTTGTATTAATGTGATGTGAAAATTGTGAATTACATTACTTTATGATTTTCATGTTCTGGGGAAACTTGGTGGACTTGGCCTTTGCACTACTTTAGCTTTGCAAAAATAAGACGGAAAATTATGCATGCTCCTTGATAGTTTATGGAGTGCTTTCAATGGCCCGACACAATCATCGATGAAAACAAAACAACATAAAATAAAGCTTAATATTGTATAAAGCAGTGTTGACATGTTGTACTCAATTACCAAATGTTGAATGCAACATTTATGTGGAGACGGATATAAATATTGGAAATAATTACTATTTAAGAAGGATTTGTACTTTCTGTATTAACAATAGTAATCAATAAAAAAAGTAAAAAATTGATTGATTTTAAGATAGAAAGGGTTGAAAAAGTGTTAAAAATTAATTTTGACAAAACTAAAAGGGTTGAAAAAGTGTTAAAAATTAATTTTGACAAAACTAAAATTACTAATTTTTTTTTGAATTGTAATGGCTCGGGTAAATGCAAATCTAAAATTAGTAAAATAAAATTAAAAAAAAAGTAAATTGTAAGCGAGTTGGGTATTTGAGTTTGTATTTTACGTAATTGTCCAAATTATTAGGTATAATATAAGATTTTGAAAACTTCGGTTATTTCTTTCATAAATTCTTAGTGTTAGGTTTAAAGACACAAAAATGGACAAAAAAATATTTCGAAATTTGTACTAACGTGGTTCTAATTCTAAGAATGAATTCAATGCTATTTTTTAAAAATAAGATAAAATAAATTCTGTTTTTTGAGAACATCACAGAAATTGAGAATGATTTTGTGTAAAACAAGGGATGTGGATATTATTAAAAATATAAATTTAATTCAAACCTAAGTATGTCAATACATTGTACAAATTGTATGGAATACCTCTGCACTCTACTCATGGGTATTGTAATGCACAAGGATACGCAATCTGAAGCTTGTAATAGTACTAATTCGATCTCCACAAGAACACAACCAATAGAAATTTTTGAGAGCAAAAATATGCAAATTCATGTGGTTGATGGATTCATGAACACAACCAATAGAATGACACTCTTTATTTATTTTTTCTAGAAAAATGAGCAAAAGGATACATCACAATTATCTCATGAGAATGGGGATACAGAAGTCTCTGTTATTTAAAATTTAAAAATTCTTCAATAATATTTTACAAGGATATATCTAATTACTTGTGTCAAGTGATAATCGTCAAAAAAAAAAAAAAAAAAGTCTTATATATTAAAGATTCTTAATTTAAAGTTTCAAAAATAAGTTGTGAGTGTGTCTATGATTTAGAAACTTTCCTTGACTGTCAGTTACCATCAACCTAAAACATAAACAAACAAATAACTTCATTAGTGAGCAAGAATATAATTAAAAAAACAGTTTTTATTTTTATTTATTTATATTTTTAAATTAAATATATTTTAGACAAGAATTTATACCTTACAACAAGCCAAGAGGTATTAAAGGAAAAGATAATAATAAGAGAATCCAAAGCCATTGTTAAGGCTTTCTTTCTCTCTCTCTCTATGCTGCCATCAATATCTTTATAAGACAGTGATTGGCTGCATAGAAAGAGAGAGAAAGAAAGCTTTTCTGCGGGATTAATTGAGCATGAATTCATCAAAAACTGGAACACAATAACAATAGTAATGTGAGTTAGTATCTAAATATCTAAATATTGTCCTCTATAAAATTTTGGATTGTGTGCATTAATATAAAACAGAAAAAGAAAAAGAAATAAATGACAATATTGGCAAGCTAGCTAAAAATTGACATACATAATATGCTATGAAATCATCCAAGTTTAAAACAGAATTGGGAAAGCAAGAAACAGGAGATATAAATTGGACGCTAATATCTTTACATGCTGATATAAAAATATTATATATATGCGTGTGTGTGTGATTATATAAACATTCATGCATGAAAAAAAAAGTCTGATTGATCTAAAGAATGACATCTATAACAAGAAACTAAAGAGAACATAACATCTACGGAAAAAAAGAAAAAAGAATAATTGATTTAACCAATATATATGACATACATAATATACTACGAAATCGTCCAAGTTTAAAACAAAATTAGGAAAGCATGAAAATGGAGATATAAATTGGACGCTAATATCTTTACATGCTGATATAAAAATATTTTATATATGTGTGTGTGTGTGTGTGTGTGTGTGTGATTATATAAACATTCATGCATGAAAAAAAAAAAAAAATCTGATTGATCTAAAGAATAACATCTATAACAAGAAACTAAATAGAACATAACATCTACAGAAAAAAGGAAAAAGGAAAAAGAAAAATTGATTTAACTAATATATATAACAAGAAAATAAATTAATATGGAACAAAACAAAGATTGAAAAGATTATATAAAACAACGCAACCAAACTCTGTCAAACTGAGTTTGGATGATAAGAAAGAAAAGATATATATATAAGACTTAACTAGACTAATAGATGATGGCATGATGCTGAGATCGTTCTGTGCAGAGAGGAACGAAGAGAGGAGATTGAGAGGCTAAAGATGTTCGGCAATTAGGAAAGTTATTTATATATACTAATTGGGGTTGGGCACTAATTAGGATTAATTCAATGGGAAAGATTGGCTTTTAAGTCACGCAAGTCTGTTTGAAGTGATAACAATGTTATGTATCGTAATTTAATTGTGTCTCAAAAATTTAAGTCTAATTAGGGTTTCTATTTTAAACTACTATTTGTTAAGAAATTTCTTGTTACACAAGTTTTCAGGTTCAACGGAATTGTAATACTCTTGCTTCAATAAGAAAACTAGGGCTTAATTTATATAATTTTAGTGCTGGATATTATTGAAAAATAAGAAAGTTTGTTAAATTGTGCCTAATTTCTTTTTTGGATTGGAATTTGATTTTTAAGTTGCACTTTCTTTTAAAAAGGTTCTTGTTAGGTTTCAACAACGAGTAATTTATTTATTTACCAAAAAAAAAAACCCGGTAATTATATATATATATGTATATATATATATTTAGTAATTAAATTACTTCTTATATTAATTTGAGTTAGTAAAACAACTGTTTGATTTTCAGAAAGAATGAGTTGAAAAAGAGCTGAGTTGACTAAACACGCTTTAAGTCAAATCATTTTTGGGCTTGGATTTTGGTCTTTGCGCTTTGTAGATGTTTAGGCTTTTCCTGTTTTGGGCCTTCTCTTGTTGACACACTCTGTGAATACTTTACATGAGTCAAGTTTAGAAAACACTCTTACACATTTTTTTTTTTTTTTTGTTAAAAGGTAAGCTTGTATATATATAATAAAGGAGTAGGATGTACATGTAGTGCTACAATGCGCAGCAAAAGCAAGTGCTACAATGAGCCGCAAAAGTAAAAGCAACAGCACCAAATGGTTACAACCAACAAAGCAATAAAACAACTTCTAAGAGTGAATACAAGAAACTGCATCAGCATCAAATGGTTTAGCACCTCCAACAAGCAAACATCAAATACTAGGGCATCAGCCATGAGTGTCCAGCAGTGATAGAACAGCCTTTGAAGCATAGGATTTGTAGATCATTATATGACACTACTTGGCTGAGGTCTGAGCTGTATCTCAGAGTAACAGAAGCAAGTCTTGCACTCACACTTGATTTAATCTGAGACATTACATGCTGTGGAGAAGAAGATTTATTCCTGAAGGCCCTTGAATTTCTCTCCATCCAAAGGAAGTATACTGCAGCAGAAAGAAGAAGCTTGTGAACAAGGAATTTCTGTGAGATCCAATGGGTAGAGCACCAAGCAATCAGGTCAGACCATGAGTGAGGCTGAAATGTGAATCTTGTAACTTCTTGAATGACCCTCCAAATGTGGGAACTGTAATTGCAGCTGAAGAAAAGGTGGTCCAAAGATTCATAATCTGAGTTACACAACAAACTAGCATTTGTGTTATGCTTGTTCAACATGGGCTTTGAATCTAGGGTGTAACATCTATTCCTAACTGCTAACCAAGTAATGATACCATGTTTAGGAATATGGTACTTGAACCATAGAAGGTAGTGCCAAGGAAAGATAATTGAAGGAGGAGTCAAGTAATTCATGGTATGTGCTAGAGAGAATTTGAGTGTAGGACTTGGCAACCAATCAACTGTGTCATGTGAAGTAGAGGGTGGGGCAATTCTGTAGAGCTGGGATAAGAAAACTTGTAACTGAAAGTATGCAGGGAGCTGAATTGTCTCTGGAATAACCCACTGAAGGTTGGAAATTAGGCTATCAACTGAGGCATATGCGTCCAGTTGAAGAATTTCCACTTCAAAGAGTTGTAACTGGGTGACAATTGGACCATTTGGAAGCCAAAAAACTAACCGCATCATTGTATCAATTCCAGCTCCAACCTTGTATCTTACACTCTTCATGTGCTAAAAAACACCATTAAAGTTTTAATTTATGCAAATAGGCATCTCTTGACACATTTAAGGGAGAGTTGGCCTAAATAGTCTTTATATACACATTTTACATAATATTTTATGGGATTAAATGCAAAAAACACCCCTACCAAAAATTAAGTAGCCTTAAGTACATATAAATTCTTATATTATCAGAGCAAATTGCTCACTAATACTCAATTTTGACCAATTTTTTTTTTATAAAAACCCCAAAATACCTTTGATTAAAAAATATTAATTTTATTTATTCTCTGTCTGTCTGTCTTATTTCTCTCTCATCCATCTCTATCTCCCATCATTAATACACTAGCCTTCTTATTTTTCTATTTCCAGGGGTTATATATATATATATATTAATTAGTACATTTATATATCAATGGATCCTGTAAAAAATACCTGGATCTTCATATATGCATGTAATTGATGATGAGACATGATTTGTATTTTGCAATATGCTTAATTGATCAGAAAAATTCCCTCCTGGCCAAATGGAATTGCTCTCCCCGGCAACATTGACAACAATTCTTCCAAGAGTCCATTTATAATGGCTCCAGACCCAATTTGCCTAATTTGCACGGTGAGAAAATGGTTTGTAATGATAAAGGTCCTACAACGACGCTGCATGTGTTTGTGATGAAAATGTATAACAATCAACTTAGAGAAAGACAATATATTGTTAGGAGAAAATATATAGCGATAATTTTTTTATTTATCTTTTTGGAAAGGTGAGAGAACGATCCTTAAAAGTTGGTTAAATATATACAAAATATCCCCATATTATGAGATTATTAGCATACACCTTGGGCATTGTTCAAAGAGTAAAAAGGCAAAACAAGTATTACTTTATGTGCATATTTCTGTTTGAGGGGGTGTTTTCGCACTAAATTAAAAGAATAAGGGATTATCAATTAACACAATTTTTTTTAAATATGGGATGAAAGTGTTACGCGAAGTATACATTAAGAGTGAAATAGATTATTATGAGGTTGTAGTGATGCATTGGCTAATCTAGTGAACACAGTCAGCAAGAAAACCCAACAAGTGAAGTGAATCAATTATGAACTGTCAATGTAGATCGAGTATCAAAAGTTCTTTAAATCCACCATAAAAGCACAATTAGGATGATGTGTGGCTTATGGTAACCATTGAATAGCTCATGTGCCATAAGAATGTTTTTACTGAGTTGCCTGCCTTTGGCAAAAGTGTTTTGGGTAGGGCTAGTTAATAAAGGACGTGTGGAGCTAAGCTTCAATGCAACGAACTTAGAGATAGATATATTTATAAATTAAATTACAACATGAGATTGACCTAAAGTCATACACAATAATGAGGTTTAGTATTTTAGGAACTAGGGCTATATATGAGTTGTTGATTTCTGTTAACATCCTCCATGAGATGGAAAAAATTCCTTATAGCAGTTGTGACCTCATGACCAATGATAGGCCATTAGTGCTTGAAGAAACATGAAATATCATGGATCCATGCACATCCATTTGCCAAGCTTGTGAAACAATGAAGAGGAAATTTGAGTTAAGAGCCTAAAAGCTAATTTTAAAACCCGAAAGGTATGTTCCTCTTATGACTAATTAAGCCCAACTTAACCACTATAGAGGAATGGTCTGAAATTCTTGGAGGAAAGAAGTGACATTGAGCTTGAGGGAATAGAGTCATCCAAACAGCATTAATGAGGACTCTGTCCAGCTTTCTTGAAATATTGGCACAACTAAAGCTCTTGCTAGACCAAGAATGAAAAAACTAGTAAATCTCATGTCTTCAAAACCATATATAGAACCCCGACTATCTGTAGATATATATATATATTTTTTGTGGGGTTGGGATAATTAAATTAGTAATTATATTTTTGTTTAGTGTCTTGGGCCAAAGTAATTGAATTCTTTTTCTAATAAGGAATATAAATAGAGAATTTGTTATGAGCTGAGTAACATGTCAAGTTGACGGAGTCTTTGAAAGGATCGGGTGAATTGACCCTCAAAAAAAAAAATTAATTAATTAATTTCTTGTATTAATGTGATGTGAAAATTGTGAATTACATTACTTTATGATTTTCATGTTCCGGGGAAACTTGGTGGACTTGGCCCTTTGCACTACTTTAGCTTTGCAAAAATAAGACGAAAAATTATGCATGCTCCTTGATAGTTTATGGAGTGCTTTCAATAGCCCGACACAATCATCGATAAAAACAAAACAACATAAAATAAAGCTTAATATTGTATAAAGCAGTGTTGACATGTTGTACTCAATTACCAAATGTTGAATGCAACATTTATGTGGAGACGGATATAAATATTGGAAATAATTACTATTTAAGAAGGATTTGTACTTTCTGTATCAACAATAGTAATCAATAAAAAAAGTAAAAAATTGATTGATTTTAAGATAGAAAGGGTTGAAAAAGTGTTAAAAATTAATTTTGACAAAACTAAAATTACTAATTTTTTTTTGAATTGTAATGGCTCGGGTAAATGCAAATCTAAAATTAGTAAAATAAAATTAAAAAAAAAAGTAAATTGTAAGCGAGTTGGGTATTTGAGTTTGTATTGTACGTAATTGTCCAAATTATTAGGTATAATATAAGATTTTGAAAACTTCGGTTATTTCTTTCATAAATTCTTAGTGTTAGGTTTAAAGACACAAAAATGGACAAAAAAATATTTCGAAATTTGTACTAACGTGGTTCTAATTCTAAGAATGAATTCAATGCTATTTTTTAAAAATAAGATAAAATAAATTCTGTTTTTGAGAACATCACAGAAATTGAGAATGATTTTGTGTAAAACAAGGGATGTGGATATTATTAAAAATATAAATTTAATTCAAACCTAAGTATGTCAATACATTGCACAAATTGTATGGAATACCTCTGCACTCTACTCATGGGTATTGTAATGCACAAGGATACGCAATCTGAAGCTTGTAATAGTACTAATTCGATCTCCACAAGAACACAACCAATAGAAATTTTTGAGAGCAAAAATATGCAAATTCATGTGGTTGATGGATTCATGAACACAACCAATAGAATGACACTCTTTATTTATTTTTTCTAGAAAAATGAGCAAAAGGATACATCACAATTATCTCATGAGAATGGGGATACAGAAGTCTCTGTTATTTAAAATTTAAAAATTCTTCAATAATATTTTACAAGGATATATCTAATTACTTGTGTCAAGTGATAATCGTCAAAAAAAAAAAAAAAAAAAAAAAAAAAAAGTCTTATATATTAAAGATTCTTAATTTAAAGTTTCAAAAATAAGTTGTGAGTGTGTCTATGATTTAGAAACTTTCCTTGACTGTCAGTTACCATCAACCTAAAACATAAACAAACAAATAACTTCATTAGTGAGCAAGAATATAACTAAAAAAAGAGTTTTTTTTTTTTTTTTTAAATTAAATATATTTTAGACAAGAATTCATACCTTACAACAAGCCAAGAGGTATTAAATGGAAAAGATAATAATAAGAGAATCCAAAGCCATTGTTAAGGCTTCCTTTCTCTCTCCCTCTATGCTGCCATCAATATCTTTATAAGATAGTGATTGGCTGCATAGAAAGAGAGAGAAAGAAAGCTTTTGGCCGGATTAATTGAGCATGAATCCATCAAAAACTGGAACATAATAACAATAGTAATGTGAGTTAGTATCTAAATATTGTCCTCTGTAAAATTTCCAGACTGTGGTTTAATATAAAACAGAAAAAGAAAAAAGAAATAAATTACAATATTGGAGGCTAACTAAAAAAATGTGAGTTAGTATCTAAATATTGTTCTCTACAAAATTTCTGGATTAGGATTGTGTGGATTGACATAAAACAGAAAAAGAAAAAAAAATAAATGAAAATATTGGCAAGCGAACTAAAAATTAACGTTCATCATATACTAGGAAATCATCAAAGTTTAAAACAGAATTAGGAAAGCATGAAACAGGAGATCGATATAAATTGGACGCTAATATCTTTACATGCTGATATATATATATATATATATATATATATATATATATATAAATATATGTTTGTATGAGTGTGATTATATAAACATTCATTCATGACAAAAAAAAAAAAAAATCTGATTGATCTAAAGAATGACATCTATAACAAGAAACTAAATAGAACATAACATCTCCGGAAAAAAGAAAAAAGAAAAAAGAAAAAAGAAAAATTGATTTAACTAATATATATAAACAAGAAAATAAATTAATTTGGAACAAAACAAAGATTGAAAAGAGAAGGTTAATAAATTAAACAACGCAACTAAAATCTGTCAAACTGAGTTTGGATGATAAGAAAGAAAAGATATATATATAAAATAGATGATGGCATGATGCTGAGATCGTTCTGTGCTGAGACGAGAGAGGAGAGAGGAGAGAGGAGAGCTAATTAAGAGCTAGGCTAAGGGGTATTTATATATATACACTTTGGGGTTGGGTACTAATTAGGGGTTAATCAATGGGAAATAATGGCTTTTAAGTCACGCAAGTCTGTTTGAAGTGATAACAATGTTATGTATTGTAATTTAATTGTCTCAAAAATGTAAGTCTAATTAGGGTTTCTATTTTAAACTACTATTTGTTAAGAAATTTCTTGTTAGGCAAGTTTTCAGGCTCAAAGGAATAATTGTAATCCTTATTTCAATAAGAAAACTAGGGCTTAATTTATATAATTTAAGGTGTTGGATATTATTGAAAAATAAGGAAGTTTGTTAAATAATTTAAGGTGTTGGATATTATTGAAAAAGGAAAAAGGAAAAAGGAAAAAGAAAAATTGATTTAACTAATATATATAACAAGAAGATAAATTAATATGCAACAAAACAAAGATTGAAAAGATTATATAAAACAACGCAACCAAACTCTGTCAAACTGAGTTTGGATGATAAGAAAGAAAAGATATATATATAAGACTTACCTAGACTAATAGATGATGGCATGATGCTGAGATCGTTCTGTGCAGAGAGGAACGAAGAGAGGAGATTGAGAGGCTAAAGATGTTCGGCAATTAGGAAAGTTATTTATATATACTAATTGGGGTTGGGCACTAATTAGGATTAATTCAATGGGAAAGATTGGCTTTTAAGTCACGCAAGTCTGTTTGAAGTGATAACAATGTTATGTATCGTAATTTAATTGTGTCTCAAAAATTTAAGTCTAATTAGGGTTTCTATTTTAAACTACTATTTGTTAAGAAATTTCTTGTTACACAAGTTCTCAGGTTCAAAGGAATTGTAATACTCTTGTTTCAATAAGAAAACTAGGGCTTAATTTATATAATTTTAGTGCTGGATATTATTGAAAAATAAGAAAGTTTGTTAAATTGTGACTAATTTCTTTTTTGGATTGGAATTTGATTTTTCAGTTGCACTTTCTTTTAAAAAGGTTCTTGTTAGGTTTCAACAACGAGTAATTTATTTATTTACCGAAAAAAAAACCCAGTAATTATATATATATATATATATATATATATATATATATTCAGTAATTAAATTATTTCTTATATTAATTTGAGTTAGTAAAACAACTGATTGATTTTCAGAAAGAATGAGTTGAAAAAGAGCTGAGTTGACTAAACACGCTTTAAGTCAAATTATTTTTGGGCCTGGATTTTGGTCTTTGCGCATTGTAGATGTTCAGGCTTTTCCTGTTTTGGGCCTTCTCTTGTTGACACGCTCTGTGAATACTTTACTTGAGTCAAGTGTAGAAAACACTCTTACACTTTTTTTTTTTTTTTTTTTTTTTTGTTGAAAGGTAAGCTTGTATATATATAATAAAGGAGTAGGATGTACCTGTAGTGCTACAATGCGCACCAAAAGCAAGTGCTACAATGAGCCACAAAAGTAAAAGCAACAGCACCAAATGGTTACAACCAACAAAGCAATAAATCAACTTCTAAGAGTGAATACAAGAAACTGCATCAGCATCAAATGGTTTAGCACCTCCAACAAGCAAACATCAAATACTAGGGCATCAGCCATGAGTGTCCAGCAGTGATAGAACAGCCTTTGAAGCATAGGATTTGTAGATCATTATATGACACTACTTGGCTGAGGTCTGAGCTGTATCTCAGAGTAACAGAAGCAAGTCTTGCTCTCACACTTGATTTAATCTGAGACATTACATGCTGTGGAGAAGAAGATTTATTCCTGAAGGCCCTTGAATTTCTCTCCATCCAAAGGAAGTATACTGCAGCAGAAAGAAGAAGCTTGTGAACAAGGAATTTCTGTGAGATCCAATGGGTAGAGCACCAAGCAATCAGGTCAGACCATGAGTGAGGCTGAAATGTGAATCTTGTAACTTCTTGAATGACCCTCCAAATGTGGGAACTGTAATTGCAGCTGAAGAAAAGGTGGTCCAAAGATTCATAATCTGAGTTACACAAAAATCTAGCATTTGTGTTATGCTTGTTCAACATGGGCTTTGAATCTAGGGTGTAACATCTATTCCTAACTGCTAACCAAGTAATGATACCATGTTTAGGAATATGGTACTTGAACCATAGAAGGTAGTGCCAAGGAAAGATAATTGAAGGAGGAGTCAAGTAATTCATGGTATGTGCTAGAGAGAATTTGAGTGTAGGACTTGGCAACCAATCAACTGTGTCATGTGAAGTAGAGGGTGGGGCAATTCTGTAGAGCTGGGATAAGAAAACTTGTAACTGAAAGTATGCAGGGAGCTGAATTGTCTCTGGAATAACCCACTGAAGGTTGGAAATTAGGCTATCAACTGAGGCATATGCGTCCAGTTGAAGAATTTCCACTTCAAAGAGTTGTAACTGGGTGACAATTGGACCATTTGGAAGCCAAAAATCTAACCGCATCATTGTATCAATTCCAGCTCCAACCTTGTATCTTACACTCTTCGTGTGCTAAAAAACACCATTAAAGTTTTAATTTATGCAAATAGGCATCTCTTGACACATTTAAGGGAGAGTTGGCCTAAATAGTCTTTATATACACATTTTACATAATATTTTATGGGATTAAATGCAAAAAACACCCCTACCAAAAATTAAGTAGCCTTAAGTGCATATAAATTCTTATATTATCAGAGCAAATTGCTCACTAATACTCAATTTTGACCAATTTTTTTTTTATAAAAACCCCAAAATACCTTTGATTAAAAAATATTAATTTTATTTATTCTGTCTCTGTCTGTCTTATTTCTCTCTCATCCATCTCTATCTCCCATCATTAATACACTAGCCTTCTTATTTTTCTATTTCCAGGGGTTATATATATATATATTAATTAGTACATTTATATATCAATGGATCCTGTAAAAAATACCTGGATCTTCATATATGCATGTAATTGATGATGAGACATGATTTGTATTTTGCAACATGCTTAATTGATCAGAAAAATTCCCTCCTGGCCAAATGGAATTGCTCTCCCCGGCAACATTGACAACAATTCTTCCAAGAGTCCATTTATAATGGCTCCAGACCCAATTTGCCTAATTTGCACGGTGAGAAAATGGTTTGTAATGATAAAGGTTCTACAGCGACGCTGCGTGTGTTTGTGATGAAAATGTATAACAATCAACTTAGAGAAAGAAAATATATTGTTAGGAGAAAATATATAGCGATAATTTTTTTATTTATCTTTTTGGAAAGGTGAGAGAACGATCCTTAAAAGTGGGTTAAATATACACAAAATATCCCCATACTATGAGATTATTAGCATACACCTTGGGCATTGTTCAAAGAGTAAAAAGGCAAAACAAGTATTACTTTATGTGCATATTTCTGTTTGAGGGGGTGTTTTCGCACTAAATTAAAAGAATAAGGGATTATCAATTAACACAATTTTTTTTAAATAGGGGATGAAAGTGTTACGCGAAGTATACATTAAGAGTGAAATAGATTATTATGAGGTTGTAGTGATGCATTGGCTAATCTAGTGAACACAGTCAGCAAGAAAACCCAACAAGTGAAATGAATCAATTATGAACTGCCAATGTAGATCGAGTATCAAAAGTTCTTTAAATCCACCATAAAAGCACAATTAGGATGATGTGTGGCTTATGGTAACCATTGAATAGCTCATGTGCCATAAGAATGTTTTTACTGAGTTGCCTGCCTTTGGCAAAAGTGTTTTGGGTAGGGCTAGTTAATAAAGGACGTGTGGAGCTAAGCTTCAATGCAACGAACTTAGAGATAGATATATTTATAAATTAAATTACAACATGAGATTGACCTAAAGTCATACACAATAATGAGGTTTAGTATTTTAGGAACTAGGGCTATATATGAGTTGTTGATTTCTGTTAACATCCTCCATGAGATGGAAAAAATTCCTTATAGCAGTTGTGACCTCATGACCAATGATAGGCCATTAGTGCTTGAAGAAACATGAAATATCATGGATCCATGCACTTCCATTTGCCAAGCTTGTGAAACAATGAAGAGGAAATTTGAGTTAAGAGCCTAAAAGCTAATTTTAAAACCCGAAAGGTATGTTCCTCTTATGACTAATTAAGCCCAACTTAACCACTATAGAGGAATGGTCTGAAATTCTTGGAGGAAAGAAGTGACATTGAGCTTGAGGGAATAGAGTCATCCAAACAGCATTAATGAGGACTATGTCTAGCTTTCTTGAAATATTGGCACAACTAAAGCTCTTGCTAGACCAAGAATGAAAAAACTAGTAAATCTCATGTCTTCAAAACCATTTATAGAACACCGACTATCTGTAGATATATATATATTTTTTTTGTGGGGTTGGGATAATTAAATTAGTAATTATATTTTTGTTTAGTGTCTTGGGCCAAAGTAATTGAATTCTTTTTCTAATAAGGAATATAAATAGAGAATTTGTTATGAGCTAAGTAACATGTCAAGTTGACGGAGTCTTTGAAAGGATCGGGTGAATTGACCCTCAAAAAAAAAAATTAATTAATTAATTTCTTGTATTAATGTGATGTGAAAATTGTGAATTACATTACTTTATGATTTTCATGTTCCGGGGAAACTTGGTGGACTTGGCCCTTTGCACTACTTTAGCTTTGCAAAAATAAGACGAAAAATTATGCATGCTCCTTGATAGTTTATGGAGTGCTTTCAATAGCCCGACACAATCATCGATAAAAACAAAACAACATAAAATAAAGCTTAATATTGTATAAAGCAGTGTTGACATGTTGTACTCAATTACCAAATGTTGAATGCAACATTTATGTGGAGACGGATATAAATATTGGAAATAATTACTATTTAAGAAGGATTTGTACTTTCTGTATCAACAATAGTAATCAATAAAAAAAGTAAAAAATTGATTGATTTTAAGATAGAAAGGGTTGAAAAAGTGTTAAAAATTAATTTTGACAAAACTAAAATTACTAATTTTTTTTTTGAATAGTAATGGCTCGGGTAAATGCAAATCTAAAATTAGTAAAATAAAATTAAAAAAAAAAGTAAATTGTAAGCGAGTTGGGTATTTGAGTTTGTATTGTACGTAATTGTCCAAATTATTAGGTATAATATAAGATTTTGAAAACTTCGGTTATTTCTTTCCTAAATTCTTAGTGTTAGGTTTAAAGACACAAAAATGGACAAAAAAATATTTCGAAATTTGTACTAACGTGGTTCTAATTCTAAGAATGAATTCAATGCTATTTTTTAAAAATAAGATAAAATAAATTCTGTTTTTTTAGAACATCACAGAAATTGAGAATGATTTTGTGTAAAACAAGGGATGTGGATATTATTAAAAATATAAATTTAATTCAAACCTAAGTATGTCAAATACATTGTACAAATTGTATGGAATACCTCTGCACTCTACTCATGGGTATTGTAATGCACAAGGCTACGCATTCTGAAGCTTGTAATAGTACTAATTCGATCTCCACAAGAACACAACCAATAGAAATTTTTGAGAGCAAAAATATGCAAATTCATGTGGTTGATGGATTCATGAACACAACCAATAGAATGACACTCTTTATTTATTTTTTCTAGAAAAATGAGCAAAAGGATACATCACAATTATCTCATGAGAATGGGGATACAGAAGTCTCTGTTATTTAAAATTTAAAAATTCTTCAATAATATTTTACAAGGATATATCTAATTACTTGTGTCAAGTGATAATCGTCAAAAAAAAAAAAAAAAGAAAAAAAAAAAGAGGGTCTTATATATTAAAGATTCTTAATTTAAAGTTTCAAAAATAAGTTGTGAGTGTGTCTATGATTCATAAACTTTCCTTGACTGTCTGTTACCATCAACCTAAAACATAAACAAACAAATAACTTCATTAGTGAGCAAGAATATAACTAAAAAAAGAGTTTTTTTTTTTTTTAAATTAAATATATTTTAGACAAGAATTCATACCTTACAACAAGCCAAGAGGTATTAAATGGAAAAGATAATAATAAGAGAATCCAAAGCCATTGTTAAGGCTTCCTTTCTCTCTCCCTCTATGCTGCCATCAATATCTTTATAAGATAGTGATTGGCTGCATAGAAAGAGAGAGAAAGAAAGCTTTTGGCCGGATTAATTGAGCATGAATCCATCAAAAACTGGAACATAATAACAATAGTAATGTGAGTTAGTATCTAAATATTGTCCTCTGTAAAATTTCCAGACTGTGGTTTAATATAAAACAGAAAAAGAAAAAAGAAATAAATTACAATATTGGAGGCTAACTAAAAAAATGTGAGTTAGTATCTAAATATTGTTCTCTGCAAAATTTCTGGATTAGGATTGTGTGGATTGACATAAAACAGAAAAAGAAAAAGAAATAAATGAAAATATTGGCAAGCGAACTAAAAATTAACGTTCATCATATACTAGGAAATCATCAAAGTTTAAAACAGAATTAGGAAAGCATGAAACAGGAGATCGATATAAATTGGACGCTAATATCTTTACATGCTGATATATATAAATATATGTTTGTATGAGTGTGATTATATAAACATTCATTCATGACAAAAAAAAAAAAAAAATCTGATTGATCTAAAGAATGACATCTATAACAAGAGACTAAATAGAACATAACATCTCCGGAAAAAAGAAAAAAGAAAAAAGAAAAAAGAAAAATTGATTTAACTAATATATATAAACAAGAAAATAAATTAATTTGGAACAAAACAAAGATTGAAAAGAGAAGGTTAATAAATTAAACAACGCAACTAAAATCTGTCAAACTGAGTTTGGATGATAAGAAAGAAAAGATATATATATAAAAGATTTACCATGTTTGCATGTTCTACCAGAGACTAATAGATGATGGCATGATGCTGAGATCGTTCTGTGCTGAGAGGAGAGAGGAGAGAGGAGTGAGGAGAGAGGAGAGCTAATTAAGAGCTAGGCTAAGGGGTATTTATATATATACACTTTGGGGTTGGGTACTAATTAGGGGTTAATCAATGGGAAATAATGGCTTTTAAGTCACGCAAGTCTGTTTGAAGTGATAACAATGTTATGTATTGTAATTTAATTGTCTCAAAAATGTAAGTCTAATTAGGGTTTCTATTTTAAACTACTATTTGTTAAGAAATTTCTTGTTAGGCAAGTTTTCAGGCTCAAAGGAATAATTGTAATCCTTATTTCAATAAGAAAACTAGGGCTTAATTTATATAATTTAAGGTGTTGGATATTATTGAAAAATAAGGAAGTTTGTTAAATTGTGCCTAATTTCTTTTTTGGATCGGAATTCGATTTTTCAGTTGCAGTACTTTCTTTTACAAAGGTTTTTGTTAGGTTTCAACGAGTAATTTATTTATTTACTCAAAAAAAATATATATATCTAATAATTATGTGTGTGTATATATATATTCAGTAATTAAATTACTTCTTATATTAACGTTAATAAAACAACTGATTGATTTTCAGATGGAATGAGTTTAAAAAAGTGATGGGTTGACTAACAGGCCTTAATTCAAATCATTGTTTAGGCTTTTCCTGTTTTGGGCCTTCTCTCATTGGCCCACTCTAAAATACTTATATAAATAGGTCAAGTGTAGAAAATATTACTATAATATGTTTACCATATCACACACTTTGATCATGTTCAAAAAAACACATCTAAAGTTTCAATTTATGCAAATAGGTTCTTCTTGAGCATTTAAGGTAAAGTTTGCCTAAATTGTCATTATATACACATTTTACATATTATTTAAAACGGTTAAGTGCAAAAAACACCCCTATTATTTAAAAATTGTGCAAAAAACACCCTTACTAAAAAATAAGTGCATTTTAATCCTTGTATTATCAATATTTAGAGCAAATTGCCCCTGATGGTCTCTTTTGACGAATTTTTTTATACAATACCCTTGATTAAAATATATTAATTTTATTTCTTCTCTATCTCTTCGCTATCATATTGCTCTCTCTTCCATCTCTATCGCCCATCATTAATACACCAGTCTTCTTATTTTTCAATTTGCAGGGGTTATTTATATTAGTACAGGTGTGTGTGTATATATATATATATATGTTTCAAAAATATTACTCACTTCCCTCAAGGTTAGCTCCATGGTAACATTTTTTCTTTTCCATGAAAGACAATGCCAATCAATGAACATTTTTTGTTGGTTTTGAATATGAAATGTCATATTTGCCCTTACTATAGTTGCAAAAACATCTCAACCATACTTTTGTATTAAAATTACTTGTATACCATAATAGAAAACAAAAACACCTTTGCATGTCATCTTTGTAACCCATCACTAGATTGAGTAAATTATACGGACTTTTCCTATGATTTGTTATAATTATAGAGGCTTCCTCATGGTTTGAGAATTTATTCGAACCTTTCTTAAAGATGAAAATATCATATACGGACCTCTCTTTTAGTAGTATCAACGTCGGTCAATGACAGAATGTGATGACGTCATGTGTAAAATTTATAAAAAATTTCATAATACACTTGTCTCTACTAATTAATATAAAATTTGCATCATTTTTCTATGTTGTATACATGAAGCAAAAGTCTCTGATGGCCACCATTGGCAATGACTATTAGGTTTGGGGATTTGATTCAAAGTGGGTATGTGTCCATTAGAGACGATAGTAGGGATTCAAATCCATCCAATGATTTTTATTCATCAAATTAAAGTGCAGAGGATTCAATTAATCCCACAAATTTTTTCTCACAACTGTGGCAATCAAACAAATGCCAAATCTTTGGATGCTTTGTTTTGGAATCAAACAATTGAAAAGGGTGAAGTGGTTCAATTGAAGAGGGTTAAGTGGTCAAAGGATTCAATCCCACAATTTTTTCTCTGCGTCTCGACCATGCCAAAACTCCACTGAAGACCAACCGAGAAGCTTGAGCATTGAGAACTGATCAGCATAGTCCAATAGAGATAAAGCGTTAACAACAGCGACAAACCAACACTAAGACTTCAGTCAGAGCCAAATCGGAAAAGCTTCAAGCATCTTCAAACAGTGAGCTCAACCACAAAAGTGAAGAGCTCCTTCATCGAAAGGTTTAGAGAAGATCTGGCGAAGAAAGAAGTTAAAAATATGGCACCGTTGAAAACTCCGAATGGAAACCTCCTCAATGTAGAAATTTTTAATAGGGTGGGCGAATATTTCTTTGGCTGGGCTAATACTAACATTTATTTATTTATTTATTTTTTTTGAATGAGCTAAAATTATCTATAGTAAAAAATAAAAAAATTGGTGTGGGCTCAAGCCCACCCATACATCCTTGGAACGCAACATCTCTGTTTGCGCTTGGCACAATAGCTTGATATTTTTCTTGTGTAATGTTTAACTGTTGAGCCTGTATATATATATATATATTTATTATAAGAGTACATTAGTCAATTTATTATTTAATTTGTTCAAAAGTCCTTATTTGCACAAACTAAAAAATGTAGAGGGTTTATTGAATAATAGGGTGATAATTGCACATTTTGTACATAACGAGATTTTTTTTGCACTTAACCCTATTTAAAATTACATATTTTGTGAAGAAAATAGGCACAGAACAAAATGACGTTATTTAGCACATGATGGGCGTTGATACACACTCTAAATATACTATAGGAGTGTTTTTATGTATTTAAACTTAAAAACTATTGTTCTAAATATACTATAGGAGTGTTTTTATGTATTTAAACCTAAAAACTATTGTTGTTTTGAATTCTAACACCCATTTTTTCCTATGTAAATAATTATTACATTCAGCTTAGATTGATTGTCCAAATAATTATGGAAAATAAGATTTAGTAGATTTCACTTATTTCTTTTTTTAAATTCTTAATATTATTACATTCAAGATATGGAATCCATGCTTTAAAATTGAACAAAAAATATTGCAAATTTTGAACAAAAAATTGAACAATAGCATTAAAAATGAATGACATTAAGTCATAATTGTCGTGGGATACAAAAATCTTTTTTATTCGTTCTCTTCACAACAATATACACAAATGTGATTTTCAATTGAAAATGAGCCTTTTCGGATTAAATCAAGTTACTCTGTGACTGTTTAAAAATTGTTAATCCAACAGTTCAACTTGTCCATATAATCCAATGTCATCCTTAAAATTCACCATACCAAAGTAGAAAATCACAAAGCAACAATTATAATTAACGGAAATTTTTAATTAGTACTCCACAATGTGACTGCAATCTGTAATTAGATGTTGAAATGGACAGGATGTAACTTAAACAGAAATAGAATAATCATGCCCTTGTCCCAAATAATAAACAATTAAGCAATAAACTAAATCACCGAAAACAAACTAACAAATGTTTATACCAACAAAGCAACCAGTATAATACCCGTAATTTATGTATAATTATATTTTTATGTATCTGTATCGTTATTAAATTAATGAATACTTGAGATAAGGGATTGTCTTTTAAATTTGGAGGAATCCTAAATTATCTCAACTACTATTTATCACTCTATTTATATTTTTACACGTTATATCAGTAGTAAGAGGAAACATACGATATTCTATAATAATAATAAAAAAAAAAGGAGAGCAAGAGAGATAGAGAGATCTGACGTTGTGTCTATTGTCGGAAAAAGGAACGGTGGTTGGGCGTTTGCGTAAAAAGGAAGGATTAGCATTTTCCAGGCAAATTAATCTTGCTTTATATTTTTATATATGTTTACAACTTGATTTATAAAAATGTTAGAGAATTAATCTAGAATGTTCTAGCGTATTTTAGTCGATTGTTTGATATAAATCTATGATTATTGAATATATGAACCTGATTAGTAGATTAATATGTGGTTGCTACTCACTTTTTGGTATTTAAATAAAGTATAATATGGAGTTGTAGATGTAACTCTGTTGGATCTAATTATATATACATATGGGTTCTAGTATATATTTTACCACATGCACTCTATTGGGTACTTGCATATTTTCATCATGGAAATTGATTTATAAATTCTACCTCTCTGTAACAGGTGCTATCTATATTTATCTATAGATTGAATTAAATATATATACTGGCATCAACTCAATTAACTGTGTAGTGTACCGTCTAGATGCTAATGATAATATATATATATATATATATATATATATCTTTTCTAGATAATGTTGAGAATGAATTTTGTGACCTGATTGTAGGCCTGGGATTGAGTTAGATGACATGGAACTGTATTGACTTCCGTAATTTTGGTTTGTTACCAAGTTCTGGGCATGAAAATCAAATTGGCATGTTAGTGGATTTGTGTAAGCCAAATTGCAGGACAAGTGAATGGGAGAGAGTGTGGCCTACCCCATATGAATTTTGAATTGGATTCAGACTAGATGTGTTTACTTTCTAAATCTGTTATTTTTAGGGTTCACTCTTGTGTTCGAAATTAAATGTTATTTTTAGTTGATTTTTTAAGTATTTTGCATTAAATAAATTAGGAAAAATAGTAATTATATTTCAAAAATTATAGAATATTCCAGTTTACTCTTTTTCATCATATTGAACACAACTGTGATGCAATTCTGATTTTTAGATGATGTCTAGATAGTATAACTGAAATAAAACTTGAAAAAAGTATTATTTTCAGCACTAAAATGGAGAGTACAGAAAAACTTTTAAGAGATAGATTCTGAATTTTTGCAGGGTCATATATCTAATGTTAGGGTATGTCCAGAAATTTTATACTCTCACTAGTTGGGTCTTTAGGGTTCCTTTCTTTTAAAATTAAAAGTGTATTTGAGTGTATTAATAATTAACTGATGAGTTTGGATTAGTCGAAGGGATAGTCAGGGATTGACCCTATGATGACTTTTGGGTATAGTCAGGGACCTGCCTATTTGGGAGTGCACTACCCTTTTATTATGGCCCTGGGTCTAATGAGCCCTTATTATGTGGACGTGGTCAAGGGCTATCTGGGTGAGTAGACGTACCATCCAGCCACATGTGTGTATTTGGTAGTCAGGTACTACGCAATTCACACCATTTATTTGGAGTGGAGCCAGGGGCTCATGTGATATGTGAATTTAATAACAGTAAATAATGGTTAATTAATTAGTTTATAATTAACTGGAGTTAAGTAATTTATTTTATTAATGCACTTATTGAGTTGCTCATATATATGGAAATATAAGGTAAGGTTAATTTGCTGAACGATAATTGTGTTTAGCATTTATTGCTGAGTTTGTGAGCTCACCTCATTATCACATTTCAGATACACGTTGAGTAGGAACGTGATGAGATCACATGATGACGATGGATTTTAGCTAGCTTTTCGTATTCTTTGGTTTAGTTCAATTTTTTTCATTGTTGGGATCATTGTAATAAGAATGACGATATATATATATATATTTTTTTAGATTTAGTTTAGTTTGTCCAGTTATCATGGATTATTTTCGACTAGGTCGATTACTATTATGGTTGTACCAATTTTATAAATTAGAGGGAGATTTACATCTACTACTTTATTTGATTATTTATTTATTTATTTTTTTCTATAAAGTTGGAGTTATATAAAGAAAGTCATACCAAATCTTAATACGAGATAAGAGTTAGTGTATTTAAGATTTTGGGGCGTGACAATACTTCTCTCAAATTTATGTCTAAAGCTTGAAAAATCAATCAATAGGAGAAAATCTGCATCAAAAACTGGGAAACGAGATGTAAGTCTCAGCGTCCACTAACCCGATTATTTCAGAGTTCTACCATGACATCATCATGATAACACTACGATGACATCATCACAATGACGTCATAGTCCATGCCCCACCACCGACTGTTTTTTTGTTACTCATAAATAAAATAATAAATTACACTAACTTCTTTTAAAGTTTGGACAAATTACACAGGTACAGAGTATTTAACTTTTTTAATTTTTGACCTCCCTAAAAGACTCAATTCTCCCTTTTTTTTTATTTCTCTTCTTATAAATACTAGATTATCCTACCTATTTATTATTTCTTATTTTAAAAAAACTAATCAAACGCTAAAAGGAAATCTAATAAAATGACATGAAAAATATATATATTTTGAAAAATTTAATAATATGAAATTGATATGATTTTTTTTTTTCTTTTCGTAATTTGTACTCACTTGCACACACATTTATCTATTGAGGCTTGAATCCCCTAACATCGCTGGCCACTGGCCCATTGATAAATTGGTATGAAAATTGATATTGTATTTAATGGCATTTCATGAAAATTTTATCATTTGATGTCAAAATATAAAGTTATTGAAATTTTTTAAAACAAGGGAAAAGATAATTTAATCATTTTTTGAATTTTTATTGTGTCTATGGGCATACAACTCAAGCAGCTGCAGCCACGTTATGTCTATGGGACCTATACGTGAGACCCATTTTCGATATACAAAAAGAAACAGTCTCCGCCAGAACTCATTGCTACGTAATCCCTCCTGCTTCCTTCTCGGGAGTCGGGACACTTTACTTTCACCTTAAGCAGGTCCCTTCAGCCAACTCATCATCTTGCCCATTTTGCCTCCTCACGTCTCAGAATCTCCTAAAAATATAAAATTTATTTTTTTGGAATGTAAAACAATTATATATATATATATATATATATTTCATTTTATTATTATTATTATTATTATTATGATCATCGTCGTTATGGAGATTTGACTATAAAATAGGAATGCTAAGTTCTGGATGTTACTGTTTGACTTGGTCCTTTTAGTGTGACCAGCACGATCAGAACTGACTTGTGGGAATAATTCATTTGTCATTGTTGATATGTATTCCATTGCATAGCATTGTACAATCAATAAACATAATGCTTTTGAAAAATTGAATATATTTTGTGGTAATCTTACTGTCATGAATTTTATGTAGGATGGAGGAGCTGATCCCAATCTTGCTGCAGTATGTCAGAAGCCGCCAGAAAACTAGTGGATTTGTAGTGTTGATTGCTCACAACGCTCGTACTTTTGATGTTCCCTTTTTGAATAATGAATTCTCTCGCCACTCATTTGAGGTTCCTTCAGATTGGCTGTTTCTGGACACACTTCCTCTGGCACGTGAAGCAATGAAGTTGGGAGGTCTGTCTGTCTGTCTGTCTGTCTCTCTCTCTCTCTCCCCTTGTGTATCTCAGGAGTTTGACTTGGTTGTTTTTGTCAACAGGATCGAAGGTTCCTGCAAAAACATCTTTGCAAGCCCTCCGTGAGTGTTATGAAATCCCATTAGTTGGTCCAGCTCACCGAGCCATGTCAGATGTGGACGCATTAGCATTGATTCTGCAAAGGCTGACTTTTGACCTGAAACTGCCAATCTCTGGCCTTGTTGAAAAAACCTTTAGAGCCTCAGACTCCAGTAACCCAAAGAAGAAGAAGTTGTTTTGAAAGATCTTTTAGAGCCTCAGACTCGATTAACCTAAAGAAGAAGAAGAAGAAGAAGAAGAATTATTGTGTAGTTTTGTTGTCACTTGTACATCTGGTTATAGGGATGTGTGTGCCCTAGTAGAAGAGGTACTCGTGACCACCTTGTGTTCGCTTGCATGAGACCTATTATCCGGTTGAGGCTGTCTTATGATCCAGTGAAAGTCTATAGTGTGTATACTTATGTATATTGACCTACGTATTTATTGCATGAGTTGGACTAGGATGTATCGTTTCTCGGGTCTCTGTTTGGGATATAATAGAAAGGGCTTGTTCGTGAGTTTTGACCCACCTTTGTTGTTATCTTTTCAGGTCCTCAATAGTTCCAGACATAAAGTCAGTTCGTGCAGAGCAGAGGTCAGACTTTATCACTCTTTCGGTGTCATAGACGTAGGACCTCCACTATGTTTTCGCTATCATTTATTATTTCTGAGTTAGACATTTATTTATTTCGTCTTTAGTGGGGATTTTTATTAGGGGTCCACATGGTATGGATTCCCAAGTTGTACTCTAGAGATTTATTATTATTATAATCAGAGGTTTTGTTATTTAATTATTAATTTAGTTTTCCCTCTCAGCGTTGTTTATTTATTTTATATTTTTTTTTTCTTATATTTTGTGCTTGCTTATTATTGATTGGCTGATATCCCTTGACTTTGAGCGCGGACCTGATCAACCCGTATTTCGAAATTAGGAGTATCACATCATTCAATTTGTTCAGCTGACCTGACTTGAATATAAGTAGGACTTAATATTTTAGTTAATCTATTCTCTTATATAAAATAGGTAGGACTTAATTGATAAGTTAATCCGTCCCTAGAATGCCACCATCCCATACCGGTGCATTAAACCACATAATCCAATAATTGATGTAACGATTAAGGAAATACATCAAACAATCCAAAAATAACTATGATAATATGATATCAAGTTATTACAAAATAGGAATGACTTATTATTTATTTAAGGTTTTTATATCATATGTCCTACATAAACTGAATCTTATACATATGATGATATTTTATTATACCGACACATAAGCATTCTTCATATCCAATTCATCCTACACATTTAATCTCAATTGCTAAAACATATTAAAAGATTAAATCCATTCGTTTGTTTAAAATATTCAAATAGCAAGCATCATTATGATTGAGTCCATTTAAATTTTTTTAAACCCAAACCTAGTTCCTATTCAATGTTCAGGAATCCTAGGCATGTTTCTACGTTCCATCATTCCACAGATATGAAAAATACATAATTTAAACATGTAAAAATTCACACCGGAAATCAAATCAAAATCATGCATTTATCAATTCATAACACAAGAACAGATATGAACCAAATTCATAAAACATATGTTCTAATCCAATTAAACATGCATAATTATTTAATTTTATGTGTTTAATAAATTCTGAAATTTCCTAGGCATGTACAGAAACACGAATCAAAGGGAAAGAGATAGAAGAAGAACTTGCCTTAAACTTTCGGATCGAAAGTTAAACTTCTTCTTCCTTGATCTTCTCTCTACAGGGTTTTTTTCCTTCTTCCTTCTTTCTATAATATATCACGTAAATATTTCTAACCCCCTTTTACAACCTATAACTATATATTTATATGTTAAATAAAATAACCCTAACCTTTTTCCAAATCCAAGTCAACTTAAAAAAAATAAATATTAAAATATTAAAAAGGTAAGTAAAATATATTACGTATATAATTTATGTATATCTTTATTAAATAAATAAATTATACAAATCCTATTATTTATTAATGGATTATCCAATAATACTTAAGTTACCATAATATTATAAAGTAACTTAAAACATAACACGTATCAAATCTATGTATATTTTTATTATTTAAATATAAAACATATACATCAGATTGAATATTACTATTCAAGTTACCATAAAAGTAATTAATAAATTAGTTTCCCTTATATATATATTAAAAAGGTAAGTAAAATATGTTATGTATATAATTTATGTATATCTCTATTAAATAAATAAATTATACACATTCCATTATTTATTAATGGATTATCTAATAATACTTAAGTTACCATAATATTATAAAGTAACTTAAAACATAACACGTATCAAATCTATGTATATTTTTATTATTTAAATATAAAACATATACATCAGATTAAATATTACTACCCAAGTTACCATAAAAGTAATTAATAAATTACTTTCCCTTTTATATATGTATATAATATATATCTATATATATACATGCACAACTATCTTGGGTAATAATTTATACACATCCAACCTCCTATTCAAGTAATCCGTGTGACATAATTGGTTGGCCTATGACTATTAACCATAACCATAAAAGAAAAATAAAATAAAATAATAAAAGAAAAGAAAACATTTAATTTACAATTAATCAAAACACCATTTAAGCACATAATCTAATTAAACAATTAACACTTAGACAAATACAAATAATACATAGACACATAATCAAATAATCAAGTAATGTCTAATTCAATTAAACACATAAACAATTAATCTAATAATCAATTAAATAATTAAAAATACAATTAAAATTAAATAATTAAAAATACAGTTAAAACAAATAAATAAATACCGAGACTATCATTTTAAAATTAGGGGTATTACATATACACTCTAACCAACTCAACAAGAACTATATAATCCGTGTCTATATATATATATATATCCACACTATGAACTCTCACTGGACTATGATACGGGTCTTAACCTGAGTAGAAGGTAACATGCAAAACGCACCTGAGTGGGCATGACTACCTAAGCCTAACAGGGTACACTTCAACCAGTATAGCTAGCTACGTGTCCTACTACATATACGCTCCCTAACCGTCAACTCTGAGACTCAAGCTCATGTCACGGTACTATAATAATATATTTAAAATCCGTTCACATTCATCCATAAGAAATCCAGTAAGTCGTTCAGCTTATTCAACCGCACAGACTTAAGTCGTTTAGCTTATTCAACCGCACAAACTTATACATAAGGAGGATTCTATTTTTATAAATCCGTATCCTTATTCCAAAGTAGGTAGGACTTAGCAATTTGAGCTAACCTAAACCTAGTATGTCACCGTCCCATACCGGTACATACAATCCAATCCATCCAATAGTTGATAAAATACATAATCAATGCACATAGCAACTGAACCATAATAAGCATAAATAGAAATATAGACTAACATGCTTACTCCAGTTTCTGATAGATCAAAATAATAAGACATATCAATTAATTCCATGATGAACATAAATTAAATAGATAAGCATCATGTTCATCCCATATCTCCGTTACAAATTATCTTACTTGAGCATGCAGATAATTTACTCTTCTCGTCCATAAAACCATAACAAGTCTAATAAAAACCATATTAATTATCATACTTGTCCACTGTTAATAATATCATATTAATAAAATTTCCACTCACAGAGAATCAACAAATTAAGGTTCAGTAATTTAAAATTCCTCTGCACTGAAATAAAACAATTTCCATCGAGACTTACCAATGTTCAAGCTATAAACACATACTGATTTATTAAGCATTAATCCACTCTCACAAGTGTTAACTAGACTTAGAATATCTCAAAACACCCAAGTATAGCTTCCTATAGAATCTGAAAATCCCAAAATCCGAGTTCCGTAGCCAAACAAATTGCAGAAAACGTAAAACTAGAAGCTTTTTCAAAGAAAGAACCTGCTCTCTCTTCAAAGAAAGAGCCTGTTCTCCTAGTCTTGGAGGCGGCTCCAAGACCCCTTAGAGCCGGCTCCATGTTCCCATGGAGCCTGCTCTTTCCTCCAAAGAGCCGGCTCTTTGAAATCTTGAGTCGTCTCTTCTCTGTTCTTCATCCCTTTTGCGTCCGGCGATTTTCCGACGAACTGTTCTTCATCCCTAGGGTTCCTAAGTGTCTTAATTAGATTCCAGTATGATCAAAAGCCATTTAAATTCCTTATTCAACCAACGATACTAATTAATCATGAATTATACCACATAGAATTTAAACTGGAATGTTTTTCCCATCCATGAACACACTGTTCAGATGAACACCCATACGAACCCTATTCAGTTTAATGTTGTCCCAAGGTGTTCCAAAACTGATTAAACCCCTTTATTCATTAATTAACATGAATGCAATTATATGGTATACAGGAAAACATCTAAACAACAGTATATGATTTCCAAATATCGACAGTTTTAACACAACAGAGGCATGGAAAATTTCAGTTTAAATTTAAATCCTTATATTCCCTGGAGTTGTATTAGATGTGCGAAAAACACGAGGCAAAGGGAAGGAGTTAGGATTAGAACTTGCCTTACACTGACGTTTTCCTCAATTCCTCGGCGAGATCTCTGTTTGCTTTCTTTGGTTTATCTCTGCCTCCACTGTCGTGGATAGGGTTTTTTTAAAAACCCTAGGCAAAACTCAATACTTACATTTATAGGTTTTTACAAGAAACCAAATTTTACTTCAAGCCCTAATTTGAATCCTAGCCGGCCCATAGACCAACCAAATTTACGTCGGCTTATAACTTAAACCTAAACAGAATTAAAACCCTAACGATATTTTCATACTTAATAATTAATTAAACCATTTAATAATTACTTCAATTAAAGAAAACAATAAATTCTAATTTAACGTAATACAGAAAAATAAAAACAATTTTATAATTAATACAGAAAATCACCATTAAATAACAAGTCATCAATTATTGCAAATAAACACGCCAATCAACAATTTAAACAATTTAAAATTCAATTAAAATAATAAATTAAATACCAAAACTATTCTTTTGAAATTAGGGGTATTACACAACACGAGATGGGTCTAAAATCATTCAAGGTAGTGGGATTGGGGACCTTTGGAACCACGGAAATGTAAGTAGAGTTGATCTCTCTCAGCAACTGCCCATTGGTGAAAAATTCTCTTACAGCTTTGGAGATGTCATTATCCCAACATTCTAAGCCCTCTTGAAAAAGTAAGTATTGTAGCCATCAGGACCTGGAGCTTAGAGTTCTTTAGAGAGAAGAAACACTGTTTGATGTCCTCCATAGATGGGATGCTAATGAGATTAGCAATAAAGGACTCAGGGATGGACTTGCTATAGTTTTCATGAGTGGACTGGAACCAAAGTAGGGACCAGTATTATTTCCAAGAATAGCTTGGAAGAACCTCAATGCTTCATCCTTGATGACTAGGATAGAGTCAGTGATCTCCCTACTTGCTAAAGTGAGCCTACTAATTTTCTTCCTGTTGCACTTGTTATTGAAAGTTTTCAAAAAGAATAATGTATTTTGGTCCCCATCCTTCAGCCAGTTAACCCTAGCTTTCTGTTAAAAAAGTTGTTCCTTAGCTTTAGAAAGTTCAATATACTTCTACAGAAGAATCCTTTCAGTGCATCTAACCCCTTCATTAGATGGATCATCATCCAGTCTAACTTGGCATTTTTGAAGCTCATCCTTAGCAGCCAACACTCTATTGGATAAATCACTAAACTCCTTGTTATTGAGTTGTTTCAACTTGCACTTGAGCATTTTCAGCTTCATGACCACCTGGAACATGGTAGAGCCATCAATCTATTGGGACCAAATAGTAGCAACAATCTCATTGAAATCTCTATGGTAAGCCATAAAATTGAAAAACTTAAAAAGGGAACTTCTTTTTAGGGTCCCGCTCCCTACATTTAATCACCATAGGTGAGTGATCAGACACTCCATACGGAAGGAACTCACAGCAGGAAAGAGGAAATGAGGATGACCACATATCATTACATAAAACCCCCTGTCAAGTTTCCTGGTTATGTTAGCTACTCCAGGACTTTTATTGGTCCAAGTAAACCTAATGACAGAGTACCTAAGATCAGAGAGCTCAGCACTATGGATGCACTCATTGAATTCAATGATACCACTATTCCATCTACCAGAGCCACCAAAAGTCTCCCTAAAGTGCCTCATGATATTAAAGTCACCCATAATTGACCAAGGAGATTGACACATAAGAGAAGCCAATACAACCATGTCAGACCACAATCTTCTCCTTTGCAAGGCAGTATTGTAAGCATATACCACTGAGATATAAAAATGTTTCTGATCATCAATAGAAGTCACACTACAATGAATGTGTTGTGCCCCATCAGACATTCTATGGACAGTCAGAACCTTGGGATTATACAAGATCCATATCCTACCCAAAGGAGAGTGGGGGTAATTGTGAAAAAGTTTCCATGAAGGAGCAATCTTCATATGGACGGCAGTGACATTAGCCTCTTGAATTTTTGTTTCAAGGATGGCTAAAAGATGTAATGAATGCTCATTAATGAGCTTCCTTATTTCGGTTTGTTTTTCAGGGGAATTGAGACCCCTAACGTTCCATGCTGCAAAGCTCATAAAGAAGGTGAGCATTCAGTGACCTGGTTGGGGTCAGGTTCACCCCTCTTCTTCTTTTTCTTCTTCTTCTTGATGGTGCCCTCGATGCAGATAGAATCCTCATTTGGGGTAGAACTAGAACAGCCAGAGCATGAAGTGTCATCACTGATAGGTGCGGGTCTTTGAGTGGTACCCCTTCCTACAACAATACAATCAGGATGTTGGGGAGCAGTTGCAGTAGTACTAGGCATCTCCTTAATAACAATAGGGTCCTTATTTGTGGCCTCATCAGTGTGTAAATCCCCACATTTGCCTATAACAGACTCATCCAGCTTGTTTTTCATGGCCTTGGTTGTGACTGTATCCTTCCGTTGTTCTGTGTTAGATATCCCATTAAGGCAGTTCCCCTTCACTGGAATGTGGTTCAAAACTACATCTAGGGCCTCCCTAAGCAATCCTTTTTCCTTGTTCACCGCAACCTATTCCTTATTATGATTGGTGACAGGGAGGGGAACAGCAGAGGGAGGCTGTTTTGTATATGGACAGGTCCTCTCTTGGTGACCAAAACAAAAGCAAGAAGAGCAAACAAGAGGTTTCCATTGGAAATCAGCCTCAATGCCAATGATCTCACCAGTAGGAAGCTCGATGTTGAAAGATTCTACCAAAGGCTTGGAAGCATCAACTTCGACACAGATTCAGGCATAACTAATTCTTTTTTTTGTTTCAGTGCGTTCATCAACGAATAAAGGTCAGCTAACCGCACTAACAGCATAGCTGAATCCCCTAGGGGTCCAATACTCAAAGGGAATGTTATAAAATCGGATCCAGAGATGAATGAATCTACAAGACTCTTTAGTAAGCTATAATCCCTTGTGCCATTTCTTCAGAATAAGAGGTCTACCAACAACCATACAAGGACCATTCTTAAGAACTTTGTCACAATCAATCTTAGTGCCAAACTTGAAGATGAAGAAACCTTTGTCATCAGCAAGAACATCAAGTAACCCAAAATAGCTCCACATCTTCATGGTAACAGTTTTGACAAGGGAGTAAGGCAGCTTATTTTGGATGAAATATCCCACAATGGAAGACCTCCATTCATCTTCACCATCACCGGTAATCTCCTTCGGCATGGTAACTAGGGGAGGGGAGTTGGTAGAAGGGGGTGGTGGAATGAATTCAAAATTCATCTTAGGGGCCACCTTATATCCGCCAGCTACAACGTTAGCCCAGCTCTTAGTAGGTAGAGGAGGTCTAGAGCTTGAAGAGGCATGAGCAATTATTGGGGAAACGTATCCAGAACCACAGTTGCTACTCTTGTGTAAGGTGACAGCTTGGTCAATAACCACATCAGCTGAAAACGTGGGACATGACTTGTCTTTGGTAATGGTAGGCACTCTCACAGGTGGCGCGTGAAGAGCTTATCCTCTAGAGTGGCCTTTAACATCCTTGACCTCCTTCCCTGTCCCTCTTTGGGAGCCTCTAGTCTCCACCATTTGCCTAGACGGGCTTGTCCAATGTGGCTTTGGATGGTCTGTCACCACTAGGGAGTTGACGTTCCTTCAACAGAGCTAGCTAAAGGTTAGCAATCATCTCTCATGCTTGTGCCAGTTCAACATTTGCATTCGCAAGCAATTTAGCTAGAGTATCATTGACAACCTTCTTAGCTAGAGCAGCGGCTGCTATCATAGGAAGCCTCAAGATCAGCCACATTAGTGGGTGTGATTTGGATATTTTCAAGACTGAGGTGAGACGCCAGCAAGGTATTGGATAGGTTTGGTGGTGTAGTGGTTTGTGGGAGGAGAATGTTTGGGCCAGAAAGTGGTGATGAGGGGTAGGCTGGTGGTTTCATTGATTTGGTCTTACCCATAGTTAAATCTAGTGGGCAAGGTTAGGGTGGTGGCGGTGGGTGGTGGGAGGAGATGGTGAGAGAAGGGAGAGCATTTTTTTATTATTGACTTTTAATAAAATTCATTCTTCCCAACCCGCTCATTTGCCACCCCTACAATTCACATAATATTTTTTTTTGAAAGAATAAGGTAGGTAAGCAAAGCAAAGAAGAATGAAGGTATATATATATATATATATATATATATATATATATATATATATATATATAGTACTGATCTCTTGCTCCCCATGAAGTAAGAAAATTCTTCCACACTTTTTATAGTGACCATTAGATTTAATCTAATGGTCACACATTCTAAACTTACCTATAGCTTTCCTTTTAATACAAAACCACTATTACTCTTTCTGTTTTCTAAATTTAATATTTACCAGTACAATTAATTATAACAATAAAAGGTAAATACTAAAAAAATAAAAATAGAAATCTCTTCAGCTCTCGAAATCACGTCTCACCATTAATTGGAATTTTTTTTTCTATAATTTTTTTTTTTACAAGTGTTGCAAAATTGTATCCATGACTTAGTACTAAAGTTGACATTTTCTGTTTGAATGTAAAAAATACATTAAAAATTACACTATTGACATACAAAACAACGAAACATCAACTAAAAAATAATAAAAAATTATACAATTTAAATTATTGAATACCTCCCTAAATGCATGCTATTTAAAAATTAGAAATTCAATCTATTTTTCTCTAACTCTTTGTCACAAATTCTAACTAGTTATGAACACATCCCAATTACTCATCTGTCATAATAAATCGCACAATATATATTTTTTCTAGTTTTACTATAATAACAAAAATTTATTGACGTAATGAGGAGATTCACAACAAAACATGTTATTATTCTATGAAATTTTAGATTTTCTTTGTAAATTAGTTCTTTTTCTTAATATTTTCTTTAATACTGTTATTATTATACTATCATTATTTTAATTTTTTTTAGTACTTACCTTTTATTGTTATAATTAATTGTATTGGCAAATATTAAATTTGGAAATTAGAAATAATGATAGTGGTTTTGTATTAAATCATTAGATTTAATCTAATGGTCACTGTAGAAAGTGCGGAAGAATTTTCTTGTTCTATGGGGAGCAATAGATCACTACTCTATAAATATATATATATGTGTGTGTGTGTGTATACGTACAAGTAGGGTAGAAAATAAAGAAGAAATATAAAAAGATAATTTGGTCTTAAAAGTTGAAGTTTTATAGTTTCAAAAAAAAAAGGGAGGAAAGAATCATTAATTACAACTTCTATAATTGAGTTTTTCAACCAATCAGATGTGCAACTGTGAATGCGCAGTTGATTGCGCGACTGTGTTTAACATTCCTCTTTGTTAGAAACACTACTTCAATGTTATTTTTAATATATTTTTTAGACACTATTTTTTTTAGGTGGAAATAGAATGGTCATTTTTTTTGTTTAATGGTGAAATGATGAATGACTATTCTCCAAGAATGGTGAATGGTGGGGAATGATGATTTCAATTTTGAAATTAGGCACCAAACACAAGAATTAAGTTGTGTAGTTTTTCAGGTTGGTTACACGAAACATAGTAATATGTATTAATTTATTACCCTGAATAATTTTCAGGGCATAGTAGTGTTGGCAGAAATTCGGATTGATACGTGTGTTGTGGAGCCGATACACGTACATACTCTAAGAAAGAAAAAAAATAAATAATCAATGATTGTTTATTTATGCGCAATACAAATGGAGGTTTCTACTCCCTTATTTTAGGGATAACTTGGGTTGGGTAACCCGAACCCAACCTGATTTTTTACGGGTTTGGACAATCATTTTAATAATTAAGGTTGGGTTTGGGTTGAAAAATCTCAATCCGAATTTAATTAGGGTTGGGTTTGGGTTGAAAAATCTCAATCCGAATTTAATTAGGGTTGGAGTACTAGCAACCCAAGCCAATCCGAACTCGAATTCTAATATTATTTTCCTAAATATTTTTACTTTTAAATACATTATATATAATTTTTAAATTATGATTACTTTTTTTATTTTCAATTTCTTTAGTTAAATCTTAACTTTTTGTATGTTAAAATTTAAGAAAATTAATTTTCTAAAAGTTTGTTTGTAATTTATTAAAAATCTACAAAAAGTCTTTAGACTTTTTAGAGGGGTGCTAATCACAGTCGCCCCCCGTGACTGTGGAATCTCACTCGTCAGTTGACCCGTGTATTTCCTTTCCTCATAATTAATTACTATTTTTTTGGTAACTTCCTTTTGGGTCTCTCATTATATATAACTACTATACTAGCCTCCTACCGTTAGAAAAACCATTCGCATAAATTCTCTTCAAAAACCTTCATGGTTCCATCTCACTTTAAAATTTTATTTTTTTACAAAATTCCATATCTAAATGTTTGAAGTTCCAACTCAAAAATTTTCTTTATACAAAAGTCCATATCTAAATATTTGAAGTTCAGATATGAATTTTTTCAGATCCATATTATTTGTATTCGAAGTATTGCTCTGATTTTTCAGATTAAAAAAATAAAACAATCAGTGAAAAAAGTACTATAATTTGGTTCTCTCTCTAAAATTATATGATTTTTTCAGATCCATGTTCTATATTTCGAAGTATTCTGTTGTTTTTCAAATAAAAAAATAAAATCAGATGAAAAAAAAGTATAATCTAAAAAAAATTTATAGTACTTTTTATTTTATTTTATTTACTTTTTTAATCTGAAAAATCAGAACAATACTTCGAATACAAAGAATACGGATAATGAAAAATTCAGATTTGAACTTCAAACATTTAGATAAGGACTTTTGTAAAAAAGAAAATTTTAGTGTTGGAACTTCAAACATTTAGATATGGAATTTTGTAACAAATAAAATTTTAAAGTGAGAAGGAACCGTGAAAATTTCTGAAGAGAGAATTTATGCTAATGGTTTATCAGTTAGGAGGCTAGTATAGTAATTATATATAATGAGAGACCCAAAAGGAAATTGGCAAAAAAATAGTAATTAATTATCGGGAAAGAAAATACACGCGTTAACCGCTAAATTAGCGACTGACATTCTACAGTTGCTGGGGCGATTGTGATTAGCACCCCTCAACTTTTTATTGTTTAGCATTTCATATGATAGATTGGACTCAAATTATGCCTAGCTCAAACCCGCCTAACCCGCCTGAATTACTACATAAATGATCTATTAAAAAAGGTAAGTCTATAGTTCAATGTAACAAATCCGTGTAAATATTATTTTCCAAAAATAAAACGTACAACTACCATTTAACATAGGGAACATTGAAGTAATAAATTAAAACATCCAATATATATAAACAAATTAACATAACAACAACATCCACGCTATAAAACGTTCTGAAGCCATTATTATACCACCATAAACTCCAAAACTTACAACATAAAAATTAACATTTCCCCCATTTCCTTCTCAAAAAAAATCACTTTCTTCTCTAAAAAAAAAAAAGGTAAAACAGAAATACAATTAAAAATTATAAAAACCCTCAACGAATTTACCACAGTAGATATTTCAATCCTGAATGTAATTTATGTAAAGATCACTCCATTTTTTTAAAAGGCTCTTCATATGAGAGATAAATAAAAATAAAATTAATTTATGTTATACTACATAGGAAACTATATTAAATTATACATAACATCGCCAATATATTAAATTATATATAAATAATTTGTTATACTACATAGGAAACTTGTCTAGTCTTTATCATAAACAGATACATAGAGTTGATAGATATAGTTGTCTCTGTGTCAGTGATTGCGCGAGGCTAAACGTGTTTAGGAAAATTATTTATATATACTTCGCGGTTGGCTACTAGCCTACTAGTGAATGAAAGATACATATATATATCACAAATGTTGGATTTGGCTTTTAAGTCAGGCAGGACTCTTTTCGAAATAACAATAATGTTAGGCATTCTGTCTCAAAAATCTAAGCCCAATTCTTATTTGTTTCTTTTTACTTATCAAAAATAAAAATAAATCTTAGTCTAATTAGGGTTCACTTTTGAAATCCTATTTGTTAGGGAAATTTTTATTTAAAATTGGGTTGGATAATAAAGTTGCACTTTCTGTTTTGTTTGTTTGTTTTTTTTTTTTTTTTTTTTTTTTTTAAAAAAAGTCGATGTTATGCTTGAACACTTTGAGAGCACTCAATAGGTACTTTGGATTTAGGATTAGAAGAAATTTATTACAAACTTTGAGTTAAATTTTCTTTAATCCCAAATTCAAACAGCTGTGCTTGTAACAATTATATATATATATATATATATATATATTTGAAATCAAAGAATTATTTTATAACTTTAATATATATGTATGTATATATTATACATACATATATATTAAAGTTATAAAATAATTCTTTGATTTCAAAAAGTAAGTGGGCCCCACCAATATATTAAAAACATAACAAAAGGCCATAAAGCCATTACGCAGACCCATTGGCTTCTCTCTCTCTACTGCATCATTTTTACCCTATGAAGTTTCCCTTTTTTTTTTTTTTTTGGCAATTTCAAGGCTTGATCTAGCTTCACTCCTTTGGAATTTGGTAGAACTTTGTGAAGCAAAGTTTGAGACTTTGTCACGGCCGTCGATTTGATAGGAGCCAATCACCATTTGGCTAAGCCTAGGGATTCCGAAATTAAGGATTGGATTTGGCGATTTTGGGGGGTTTTTACATCCATTGAGGTAGGTGTGCTCTAATCCACTATTTCTTGGATTTCTTATGAATTTTCACTTTTAATTTAACTTGAAGCATGCTTAATTTTAATTTTTGTGATTATGTTTGTTAGGGTTATTTATATTGATGGTGATAAATGTGTGTTATGTGTTAATTGGGCTTATTAGTATGATGATTTTTAACTTGTAAAGAATCATGCTTAGTGTTGGTTTGTTTTCATAATTTCAATTGATATGAAAATTTATGTTATAATTATGGAAATAAATTTGTGAATTGTATTTTTAAATTGCTATCAAAATGTGGGATGAAAATATGAGTTGTGTCTTTTTAGTAATTTATTTGAAAAAGTATGTGGGAACATTATAGTTGAATTAATGAATGAAGTATGAAACATTCATGCATCCATTGGGGAAAAAATGTTTTAAAATAAATGAATTTGTTCTTGGGAAAAATATTTTTTTAAAAGGAGTTTGCGAAAACCGGACGCCTAGGAGGCGCCTAGTGGTCCGTGTTGTTAATGTAGTCTAGAGGGGAGTATGGTTGAACTAATTAGGCCGAATACGACACCTTGGAGATGCCTTGTCGTCATAGATAGTTAGTCAACCCTCCATTCATGACTCTAACGGTTTGATAGTTGAAACGGAATTGTTTCGGAATTGGGGAGCGACATATGCATAACATTGCACTTTATGGCATTTTAATAAATCTGTGATTCGTTGACATTTGCTACATATTTGTTGTTGTGGTTGAGAATATGTATTCCTCATGGTATGACCCCATTTCTTTTTACCTTTTCCTTATGTGGATTCGCGGGGTCATAAGAAGTGTGTTTTAGACACTTCCTACTGAGTTTATGCTCACCCCATTATTTTTAACATTTTTTTCAGAACACGGAAAAGAGGTGGCGGACAACGTTCCACCACAGGTTTAGACGAGCTTAGAGACCCATTTTATTTTGCTATCTTTTGTATTAGAACCTTAATATTTTGTAAATGTACACTTAACCATTTTGTGAAACTTTAGTTTAATTGGTACAATATTGTAAGCTATGGGCTTTTAAATTCTAACTACATTTTATGGACTGTAACTTGATGTAACTAAGGTGTACTCCTTGTTTGGATGAGATGGAAGAATGAGATTTTTGATATGTATGTAATCATATTGGGAATGTGATATAATAATTATATTGTGCGTTGGGACAGGATAGGTTATCTTTAAGGCCCAGTGAAGCCATTGCATCATTTTTTTGTAGTTCAACAGGTCGTAGAGGGACTTTTTCTGCGGAGATCATGCCAAAATTTTAGCTATTTATTATTATTCTTTTGGTATATTTTGAGTCGTTACAAATCTAGTATCAGAGCGATGGTTCGAATACCATTAGGACGACGGGTAGAGGCCTACCTAGGATTGCATGGGGAGTTGAGTTATTTGTTTACTTGCTTAATTGCTTACGTGATTACATGCTTATATGCTTATGTGTTAAGGTGTTTAATTATTTGAAAGGCAGGCTTAATTGTTTAACTACTTATATGATTACGTGTTAAGTGTTTAATGTTGTTGTATATTATTAGCATGATCATGTTTATCATTAGTTGGGTATTCTGGGAGTATAGAAGGTGTTTATGTGTTTCCATTCTTGTCAAATCATTCGTGTGAGGACTCCGTTCTCGTGTGTATTTTAGTGTCATCGTTATTGATCCGTTTCCTTCTTCTTATAGCGTCATGCCACCACGAAGGGATCCCGGGAAAAGTTCTAGCTCCAATCCCATGGAAAGGGATCAGGAGCAAATTGAGGAAGATAGCATGATTTGGTCCCATCAAGAGGGGGACAAGCGAGGGGGACCGTTGATTCACCTTTTCAGATAAATGAGGAACAATTGCAGTTGGCCGTTCAGGCAGTTCTTTTCAAAGCATTTTGACGGGCAGGTGCGTCATCGTCACAGTTTGTGCCACCACCGGTACCACTACCACCTCCACCTCCAAAGACAAATGAGTTGAATGATACTCTTTATCACATTGCAAAGTTTGTGAAATTAATGCCAACTGTGTTTGAGGGCAGCCCAGATCCGCTTATTACATATAGTTTCATGGATAGGGTAGAGAAGCATATTAATGCCATGAATTTGGCAACGGACAAGTTGAAGATCACATTAGCGACTTACAATTTTATTGGTGATGCTGAGATATGGTGGAAGACCATTTCACACACGCACGATTTGGATACTATGTTATATGATACTTTTAAGAAATTATACTATGAAAAGTACTTTCCTGCGCCTAAGCGGAGGGAACTAAAGAAAGAGTTGGATGAGTTGAAGCAAGGAATCATGACAGTTACAGAGTATGAAAACAAGTTTACATTGCTTTTGAGGTTTGCACCGGGGATTACTAATAATGAAGAAAGAAAGATAGAGAATTTATTGATGGCCTTGATCTTACTATCAGGCCAATTGTAGCTGCCTCAGAATCGACAGAATATGCAAAAGAAGTGCGAAAGACCTTAGTGGTTGAGGCTGAGATCAAAGACAGCAAGGCTATCCGGGAGTCTTATAAGCACAACAGGGGTATGAGTGCTTTCTCCAAGGGACAATCAAGTAAGAAACAGAAACATGAGCAGTCAGGTTTAAGGGGACAGCAGTCAGTCAGATCCGCACTCATAGCTTCAGTGTCTATTGGGTCTTCTAGACCGAATGTTACTTGTTCAGATGCGGGCAGCAGGGACATTACAAGTCCCAATGCACTCAGGCTCAGATAGCTCAAGTAATTTGTTTCAAGTGTGGGCAATCAGGGCATTACAAGTCCCAGTGTACTCAGATTCAGGTGGCATCTGGTGGATGTTACGGGTATGGCCAGCAGGGCCATAGGGTGAAAGATTGTCCACAGCGAGGCAGTGGTTTGGGTAGAGGTGGAGGTTCACAGTAGAGGCAGATGCAGTCTGTCACAGTTCAGTCAGGGTTTCGACCGCCACCACCACCTCAGCCATCTCAGCCAGCCGTGTCAGTCTAGAGTTCTCGACCGGGTAGAGGAGCTTCTTCGAGTCTACCTACTCAGCAGTCTGGCTATCAGGCAGGTAGTTCTCAGGGGCAGAGGACCCATGGTTGCGTGTTTGCACTCACTCTAGCTGAGTCACCATCTAGTCCTTCAGTTGTCAGGGGTATGTTTCTTGTGTCCCGTTCTTGGGCTCCTGTATTGTTTGATTCTGGTGCTTCCTATTCATTCATTGCTTCATCATTTGCACGGGCATTGGGATTGGATGTCAGTCAGTTAGACAGACCACTTTGTGTTGACACGCCTATTGGGGATTCAGTCACTCTTGGTAGAGTTTGTAAGAGTTGTTCCATCACGATTGTCGGATGTGTTCTTGAGTTCGATCTCATCCTTCTTGAGATGACATGATTTGACGTCATTCTTAGGATGGACTGGTTGTCGTCCTTCAAAGTTGTTATTGATTGTTTTAGGGACAGAGTTTCAATGTGTACCCCGGATGGGGATTGTTTCTGTTTTGTGGGAGATCAGTGTGATCCTCTCACTCATTCATTCTATGCTATTAGGGGTCGGGATCGACAGATGTTCTTCTTGGTTTGCCTTTTTATCGATGATGATATGGAGTTTTGTAGGGTTGATTATCCGGTGGTTGTACGCGACTTTCTAGATGTATTTTTGGAGGACTTGACTGAGTTGCTTCCACACCGAGATGATAATTTTAGTTCCAGGTTTACAATAACGCGTATTAAATTTGTAGCAGTTTTGAGCCTTTATAATTAAGTTAAACTGCTGTAACAAACCACTAGGATGCATCTGGGTATTCTTTAAACTCTTAGGAATAGTTTTCATGAGAGCAGAAGGGCTAGAAAACAGCCGAAAACGTTACAGACGAAGCAAAAAGGAGCAGCTCTCAGAGAGGGGAAGAGAGAGCTGGCTCCAGAAGTGGGGAGCCGGCTCCCCTCTTTACAGAGCCGGCTCCAAGGTTTAGGGATCCAGCTCTGGGATGCTTGGAGCCTGCTCCACTTTTTTTTAGAGCAGACTCTATGATGGTTTTCACGTACAGGGGCATTTGGATGGGTTCTGGAGTGGTTTTTAGGCTCTGTTTGGACTTGTGGGTTCCCGGACTGTGTTGGAATGTTAATAAGGGTTGTAAATATTAACTCAGAGTGTATTAAAGCCCCTGGATGCATAGTCTTTAATAGTATGCTAATAGTTGAAACTGTATCGTCAATTAAATAAGTTTGCATACAGTTAACGGGTAGGAAGGATAAAATTGTTAAATGTTATCTTAATAATTTAACGGACTGTAGTGTAGACTCTAAACGTTATAATGTGTTGTTTTTAGAGCCCAATATGTATAATTAATGTCCTTGTGCTCATGGATTCAACCGTAGAAAAGTATACAACGGTGTAGGTTGCTAACGGATGAAAGGGGTTTAATTGCCTAATTTGATTTTAGCAATTTAACAACATATATATAAATATGAATCTTATTTTGGTGGCATGCTAGGGTCATTTATTTATCAAGTTTGATCTATGCATACCTTGGATGTTGATTGTGGAATTACTAAATTCTTTTCTGAAATGCACGGATTCAAACTTGGAATTTTAATTGCTGTACTATTAAGCATTACACTGCAATTATTTGGATTAGGGTTTGGACTTAAATTGCTGAACTAGTACTTAGGTTCTGTCAATCTAATTGGATGTTGGCTTGGAGTTAACTGAAGAATTAATTATATATTTTCTGTCAATTACTTGAATGGATGCTAGATTTTAACTTGATGAATTATTAAACTTTGTCTCGTTAAGTTACATGAATGGATTCTGGATTTGTAGTTGATGAACTGTTTAAATTCTGCATTTATCAACTATTTGGATTATGTGGACCTTGTTTGATGTACTGTATAAAATGTTGCATCGTTTGCATGTATGCACCGGTATAGGACGGTGGTATACGAAGGGACGGATTAGATCAAAACGCTAATTCCAACCCATTCATACACACGGAATGGATTAACTAAAACAGTTAAGTCCTACATGGTTTCATGTCCTGTCAACTAAAACAGTTGAACGACATATTGGATGGTTGTTTATATTTTTTGTTAATCGGAAGGATAGGGATTTAATTAAAACATTTAAATCATAATTTTATGTCATGTCATGGCAACGAACTGTTGAGTGGCAATACATTGGTTTGGATGGGAATTTATATATATAATTTATGGTACCGCGATCTGAGCTTGAGTCTCATAGTCGACGGTTAAGGTGTGTATATGTAGTAGGATATATATATATATATATATATATATATATATATATATATATATATATTTACGGACTATATAAATATGGTTGAGACATCTAGGATGTATCTACGTATCGGGTCTCTATTTAGATTGTAGTTAGGATAGAACTTGTTCGTGGGCCTGACCTACTCTTATTTTTTAGGTAACGGACGGTTCCAGGTCTTAGAGCTTGTTCGTGCTGAGCAGAGACGGCTTTTCATTCTTCCGATGACATAGGAGTTTCCTCGAGATTTAGCATTAGAGTTTTTTAATTGTTGATTTCTGTATTGGAGTTTATTAGGGGTCCACTAGATGGATTCCCGAGTTGTATTAGAAATGGAGAATTTGGATGTATCGGAATAATACTTTATTTATAAAATTTTATTCTGAGGTTTTCAGTTTTGGATTATCATTCTAGTTTCTTTTAGCAGTTTTATTTATTATTGTTTATCTTATCTGTATTCTGTGTTTGTTTATGGCTAATTGGTTTGATATCCTCGGGTAATCGGGTATGGGCCTAGCCAACCCGCATCCGGAGATCCGGGGGTATCACACTCCACCCATTTGGTAAAGTAATCTGTTTGTAAGCAAAACGTACTTATTCTGTGATCTGGCGGTCGGTAGGGGGCCAACCACATCCATCCCCCATTGCGTGAAAGGCCATGGTTTGGCCATTACGTACAAATCTTCAGGTGGTTGCTGGATCAGTGGTCCGAACCTTTGGCACTTATCGCATCTTCTCGAGAACTCCTCCGCGTCTCGCGACATGTTCGGCCAAAAATACCCCTGCGTCATCGCTTTGTGTGCTAGAGACCTCCCCCCTGAATGATTACCACACATGTCTTCGTGAATAGTTCGCAATATCTACAGAGCTTTTGTGGGGGTAACACATTTCAAGTAAGGCCCTAAGTAAGACCTCATGTATAACTGGTTATGTACTATGGCATACTTCGCAGCATTCGATCTGACCTTCCTTGTTTCATCCCTCTGATCGGGTAAAACACCATCTTGTATATAAGTTATAATTGGATCTATCCAGCTCGGCTCATATGGTATAACATTCACTTGCCAAGGATCCGAGCTTAATGGTTATTCAAGGATAGATGGCTAGCACAACGCACCAACCAGAATCACCATTACCAGTGTTTCCCCAAAGCTCGAGGCACTGCATGCCAACCGATCGGCGTCCTCGTTACGCTCCCTCGGCAATTAGATGAACTTGATCTGATCAAAACTTTCTGTCTCGCGCATAACGGCTGAACGGTATACCCCCATTGTTTAATCCTTGGTTCCATACTCCACAATCAGTTGCCGGATGATCAGCTGTGAATCGCGAAAAGCGACTAAGCTTTTGACCTTCAGCTTCTTGGCCAACTTCAACCCAGCCAGTAGTACCTCATATTCTGCTTCATTATTGGTCGCCCTGAACTCAACTCTGATCGCCTAGCTTAGCGTGGTGCCTTCTGGTGTCTGTAACTTGAACCCAATTCCTACCCCCATCTTATTAGAAGAACCATCAATGAAAAGCTTCCATGAAGAGTCTTCAGGATTTGTCGCTAGCTCTACTGCATCACACTCCAGTAGGAAATCAGTCGCTGCTTACCCTTTAATGGCTGTTCGGGGTTCATACGTTATGTCAAAGGAGCTTAGCTCTATTACCCACTTTGTCATTCGTCCGGACAAATCTGGTTTATGCAGGATCACCCTTATGGGAAATATGGTCAGAACGACTATAGGATAGGATTCGAAGTAATGTCTGAGTTTCCTTTTTGCATTTACCAAGGACAAGATTATTCATCCGGCCTTCGAATACCTTCTTTCTGGTTCGGTTAGTGTTTTGCTGACATAGAAAACTGGGAACTACTTACCCTCTTCACATCGTATCAGAACGCCGCTAGTTGCAATGTTGGAAACTCCAAGGTACAAGAAAAGTTTCTCACCTAGTTTTGGGGCAATCAGGACTAGTAGGTTTCGTATGTACTCTTTCAACCTGGTCAGTGCTTGCCTCTACTCATCCCCTTAGGATTACTTTCTGTGACCTCTTATTGTATCAAAGAATGGCTTGCATCAGTCTAACAACTTAGAGATGAATCGACTCAATACCGCTATGCGTCCGGTGAGAGCTTGTACTTCCTTGACAGTACTTGGTTCTGCATTTCTTAGTAGAGTTTCTGCTTGGGTTGGCTAACTTCAATCCCTCTATTGTTAACTACATGGCCAAGAAATTGCCCAGATCCTACACCAAACGAGCACTTGGTTGGGTTCAACCTCGTTCCATATTTTCTTAGTACTCTGAACACCTCTTGCAAATGATGCAAATGGTGGTCCTTCTGTTTGCTCTTTACTACCATGTCCTCGATGTAAGCCTCTACAGTCTTGCCCATTTGATTCTTGAAAATTCTGCTAACCAACCTCTGGTACATAGCTCCGGTATTCTTCAATCCGAACGGTATGACCTTATAACAATAGATCCTTCGTTCAATAACAAAAGAGGTCTTTTCCTCATCGTTCGGATCCATTGGGATTTGATTATTGCCTAAATAGGCATCTAGAAAGGTTAGTCGTTCATATCCAATTGTAGCATCTACCATCTGATCAATCTTTAGAAGTGGAAAGCTATCCTTTGGGCAAACTTTATTCAGATTGGTGAAATCAATGCAAACTCTCTACTTTCCATTCTTCTTTTACACTACAACCACGTTCGATAGCCAGGACAGATATTGAACCTCTCTGATGAACCCAACTTCTAACAATCTATCAACTTCATTAGCGATAATCCGGTTGCGTTCCTAGGCGAACCTCCTTTGCTTCTGCCGTACAGGCTTAACGCCCGTATCCACACTAAGGGAATGACAAGAGAAAGAAGAGTCGATCCCTGGCATATCCGAATGGCTCCAAGCGGACACATCTGCGTTCTAAGAAAAGAAATCAACTAAATGGCACTTTTCTTCCTCTGCAAGCCCTGAACCTATTTTTGTGGTTCGGTCTGGCCTTAAATGATCAATCTGGACATCAACTAGAGGCTCCTTGGTCAACACCGGAGGCTCCTCCTCCCAGTTCGTGCTGGGGGGATGCTTCTGTAATTGCTATCCTAGGTTAGCAGAGCGGACGGGAGCTTTTCCCCTCCCTGCAGCTTTCAGAGTTACCGAGTAACATTCATTGGCAGCAACTTGATCCCCATGGATATCAATCACTTTGTTTCCATCCGGGCTCAAACATCGCATTACTTGGTGCAGGTTCAATGGGAGTCCCTGGACCCTATGAATCTACCCTCTCCCTATTAACAGATTGTACGATGGATGTCAACTATCACAAAGCTTTCAACAAGTTCCCTCTCGGCAGCTCGGGCGAACAATTCTACTGTGCCGATCGGTTCTACTCATTTTCCATCGAATCCCAACAACGGATTTCTAGTACATTTAAGCACCCCCGGCTTGATCTCTAGCCGGTCGAAAGTGATATTTGGCATGACATTAGCATTGCTCCCTGGATCAATTAGCACCCTTCGCACCAGGCATTCTGTTCTGTCTTGTCGAACTTTATATGTGTTGATAAATGCTGCTGGTGCAGAACGTTCACGCTACCTATCCTCCTCTTCATCTGTACTTGACGGAGACGTACTCGGAGCAACTCTTTAGACTCTGCTGTCTGTTCAGGTCAGCCATGAATTGCATTTATAATTCGTAAAGGCTGAGCGTTATGGTGTTTCGGCTTCTGATTTCTCTTGATTTGCTCAGCTGGTCGGTTCTGTTCCTGTGCTGGCCCTTGAACATATCCTGTAAAGTCTCCCCTTGCGATCAGCATCTCCACTTGCCTCCTTAAGTTCCTGCATTCATTAGTCTGATGACCAAAGTCACTATGAAAAGCACAATGTTTAGATTGATCCCTCTGTTCAAGAGGTTGTCTGATTGGTAATTAAGGACGAAACTTATCTTTATTCTCTTGATACAGTCGTGCTAGAGTGACTTTTGAGGGGAGTAACCAACTCTTCCTCTCTAGGCATTTTCTCTGCCTTCCAGGAGATCTGACGCTATAGTGGAGCTTGTTTTTGCCGAATCTTGGCTTTAGATTTCTCCTCTATTGAGATAATCAACGTTTTTCTCGCATTAGCTGCTTCATCTTCTTCCAAATGCACCATCAGCTCTTTCGTTCAACTCATCCATGGTCTTTGGCGTATCCATCACCAAACTTGTGTGGAATGGTGTCCCTCGGTTCATGGCCAACTTGAATACTTAAACCCCCATGGACGGGTGACATTCCATTACCATGCTCTTGACAAAATTGAACCTGGTGAGGAAAGCTTAAAACCATTCATCTTCATTCTGCTTCATAGTGAAGAGGCTTGAAATATTTTTTGTCAGGCGCTTATTCCCGTAGTACTGGCTTATGAACTTATCACACAAGTCTTGGAAGCTAGTGATTGAGCCTTGAGTCAGATTCTTGAACCAATTGAGGGCTGGCCTTGCCAAGCTTGTAGGGAAACATTTTCACATCAAAGGGTCATTGTTCGTGTTCAAAGCCATTTTCAACTAAATGTGGTAAATGTGATCAATCGGGTCGGTCGTTCCATTAAACAGAATGAATACCGGCATGGAAAACTTCCTCGGATTCGGAGCGTTCAGGATTTCGTTAGTGAATGGTGATGCAACCGTTCTTGTGGAAGAATGGAGTGCTTCATTCTCCCTTGAAAACCGTGGTGGAATCCTCGGATCTGCAAATCTTCCTTCTGAACTCCTATAATCATACGTCGCCATTGAAGGCCAGTAAAGTAGATCAAACGATCTGTCATCCGTGAATCCCCTATGCCATGGTGACGGAGCTCCATGATGGCCAAACTTCATTGCTTCATCACGCCGCAACCTTCCCTGACTTGGATCAAAAGCGGCGGCTTCTTCTCGCATGATCCATTCACGATGCGGATCCAAATAGATAAATCCTTCCAGCTCCTCCATTTGACGGACGTTTAGAGGTAGATCGTCTGGCACAATCTCCTCGCGGTGAAGATTCATATGATTGTTTCCCTCCGGATCATCGTAATGAACAACATTGGATGGCACAACTCCCTCTCCTACTGGAAGTGGCCTTGGAATAGCAGGAGCCTCACGACGCTCCATTCCAGCTCTCTATTCTGCATTCTCTCTTCTTAGTGCTTCGATTATACTCATCGAGCTTCGACTGCTGGCCATTCTCTAATGGATTTGAGCTCTCACCTCCGATCATCATTCCTGATTGGAGCAAAGTCATTAACTGCAAATTTCTAATCAAGTCTGAGTTTCGCTAATGCGATCGCATTAGATCTAGAGTCAAATCAACTGAATTCTGATCTTTCTAGGACAGATTTGAACTTCTTTCATCGTGAACTCGTCAGATTTATCTCTACCAAACAAAACACAATCGCGTTGATCGACTGAACAAGCACAGATCAGATCTGCGTAGATCGAGTACGAATCACTCATAATCAACCAGAATTGAAATTCAGCAAAACAGATAACGATTTTGCCGATCTTAATTCAACTTCTTCATCACGAATCACTCGCGATCGAATAACTCTTGACTGATCATCAATCAATCCTCATCGAATTCCCACAGACGGCGCCAATTAAAGATGCAAGAAATTTCTCTCTCAATTTTAACAAAGTTTCATTACATTTCAATAATTTTTCCTCCCTTTTTTTCTCTATCTTTAGCCTATTTATAAACTGTTATCTGCCTTCTAGAAGCTTCCTACCTAACTCACTGTATTGGGCCCCTCGTGGGCTTCTCTAGTTATAGGCTTAATTACACCGTGGATCCTCGGCTGGTCCTTTAGTTTTGGGCTTGCCTTGTGAGAGTTTAGTTCGGACCATGGCCAATTATCCAACCCGTTTCTCGTTGTGTGGACTGTACCCGACCCGCGCCATTTTTGGCATCCTCAGTCTCGTAGGTCTTAAATTTTCCAGTTCATTGTTGGGTTAGCCTATTGCATCAGTGCTGCAATTGTTTTTTTTGGGTTTTTCTTTGATTGTTTTGTCTCTGGGCTGCCTTTGAGTGCATTATGTTGTTATTCTCCCTCTTTTGGGCCCCTTTGTACATTCTCATTTCTTATATATAAGCTTACCATTAACTAAAAAAAAAAATATTTATTTCTTTGTTTATATATTAATAGAATTTGGGCATTAGACTCAAAATATTTAGTAGGCCTAATTTAAAAAGGTTAAGAATAGAGGAGAAATTAAAAAAAAAAAAAAAAAAAAAAAAAAAAAAACACACAATTACTAGTATTATTATTTTTATATATAATAATAATTAATTATTTTATTTTATTGTCATATTCTTGCTGTGTTTCATGTCTTATTTTTTTAAAATTTGATATATCACTGTATCCGTGTCGTATCATACTCATATTCCATAGCACTCATGATTATTATAATGCACAATGCTACACATTCTGAAGCTTGTTTTAGTACTAATTCGATCTCCACAAGAACACAATCAGTAGAAATATTTGAGAGCGAAAATATGCAAATTCATGTGGTTGACGTATTATAAACATAGAATGACACTCTTCTTTATTTATTTATTTATTTATTAAAAATGAGAAAAATGATACATCAAAATTATCTCATGAGAATGGGGATACAGAAGTCTCTGTTATTTAAAAATTAAAAATTCTTCAATAATATTTTACAAGGGAATGTCTAAATTACTTGTGCCAAGAGATAATAATAATAATAATAAAAGTCTTATATATTAAAGATTCTTAATTTAAAGTTTCAAAAATAAGTTGTGAGTATGTCTATTGATTCAGAAATCTTCCTTGATTGTCAGTTACCATCAACCTAAAACATAAACAGACAAATAACTTCATTACTGAGCAAGAATATAATAAAAAAATATAAAAAAAAAAAGTTTTTTTTTTTTTTTTTAAAAAAAAATAAATATATATTTTAAACAAGAATTCATACCTTACAACAAGCCAAGAGGTATTAAATGGAAAAGATAATGATAAGAGAATCCAAAGCCATTGTTAAGGCTTCCTTTCTCTCTCTCTCTCTATGCTGCCATCAATATCTTTATAAGATAGTGATTGGCTGCATAGAGAGAGAGAGAGAAAGAAAGCTTTTGGCCGGATTAATTGAGCATGAATCCATCAAAAACTGGAACACAATAACAAAAGTAATGTGAGTTAGTATCTAAATATTGTCCTCTATAAAATTTCCGGACTGTGGATTAATATAAAACAGAAAAAGAAAAAAGAAATAAATGACAATATTGGCAAGCTAACTAAAAATTAACATACATAATATACTAGGAAATCATCCGAGTTTAAAATAGAATTAGGAAAGCATGAAACAGGAGATCGATATAAATTGGACGCTAATGTCTTTACATGCTGATATAAAAATATTATATATATATATATATATAAATATATATATATGTATGTATGTGTGTGATTATATAAACATTCATTCATGAAAAAAAAAAAACCTGATTGATCTAAAGAATGACATCTATAACAAGAAACTAAATAGAACATAACATCTGCGGAAAAAAGAAAAATTGATTTAACTAATATATATAAACAAGAAAATAAATTAATATGGAACAAAACAAAGATTAAAAAGACTATAGAAAACAACGCAACCAAACTCTGCAAAACTGAGTTTGGATGATAAGAAAGAAAAGATATATATATATATATATATATATATATATATATATATATATATATATATATATATATAAGACTTACCATGTGTGCATGTTCTACCATAGACTAATAGATGATGGCATGATCGATGCTGAGATCTTCTGTGCTGAGCGATGAAAGAAGAGAGGAGAGAGGAGATTGAGAGGCTAAAGGTGTTCGGCAATTAGGAAAGTTATTTATATGTATATACTTTGGGCCAGGGTTGGGTACTAATTACAAATTAGGGTTTAATCAATGGGAAATAATGGCTTTTAAGCCACGCAAGTCTGTTTGAAGTGATAACAATGTTATGTATTGTAATTTAATTGTGTCTCAAAAATTTAAGTCTAATTAGGGTTTCTATTTTAAACTACTATTTGTTAAGAAATTTCTTGTTAGGCAAGTTTTCAGGCTCAAACGAATAATTGTAATACTTATTTCAATAAGAAAACTAGGGCTTAATTTATATAATTTAAGTGTTGGATATTATTGAAAAATAAGGAAGTTTCTTAAATTGTGCCTAATTTCTTTTGTCGATTGGAATTCCATTTTTAAGTTGCACTTTCTTTTAAAAAGGTTCTTGTTAGGTTTCAACAACGAGTAATTCATTTATTTACCCAAAAAAAAATTATCTAGTAATTGTGTGCGTGTGTGTATATATGTATATATATTCAGTAATTAAATTACTTCCTTTTTTAACTCAAGTTAATAAAACAACTGATTGATTTACGGATAGAATGAGTTGAAAAAAGTGCCGAGTTGTCTAAAAGGCTTTTAATTCAAATCATTGTTGGGCCTGAATTTTAGTCTTTGCTTCGTAAATGTTTAGGCTTTTCCTGTTTTGGGCCTTCTCTCATTGGCCCACTCTGAAATACTTTACATATATAAATGGGTCATGTGTAGAAAATATTATTATAGTATGATTACAGTGCATAAACCCCCTATTTTTTAAAAATAACATAAAATAAACTCTGTTTTTTGCGAACATCACAGAAATTGAGAATGAATTTGCGTAAAACAAGGGATGTGGATATTATTAAAAATATAAATTTAATTCAAATACATTGTAAAAATTGTATGGAATACCTCTGCACTCATGGGTATTGTAATGCACAAGGCTACGCATTCTGAAGCTTGTTGTAGTACTAATTCGATCTCCACAAGAACACAGCCAATAGAAATATTTTAGAGCAAAAATATGCAAATTCATGTATAAAGATAGAATGACACTCTTCTTTATTTATTTTTTAAAATAAAAAAAATAAAAATAAAAATGAGCAAAATGATACATCACAATTATCTCATGAGAATGGGGATTAAAAATAAAAAATTCTTCAATAATATTTTTACAAGGAACTGTCTAATTACTTGTGTGAAGAGATAATCTTCAAAAAAAAAAAAAAAAGGTCATATATTAAAGATTCTTAATTTAAAGTTTCAAAAATAAGTTGTGAATATAGTATGATTACAGTGTGTATCACATCTTTTATATGCAAAAAACACTCATAAAGTTTTAATTTGTGCAAATACGTCCCTCTTGACACCTTTAAGGCAAAGTATGCCTAAATTTCCCTTATATACACATTTTACATATTATTTAAAATGTTGAATGCAAAAAACACATCTATTATTTAAAAATTGTGCAAAAAACAACCCTACTAAAAACTAGGTGCATATAAATCCTTGTATTATCAATATTTGGAGCAAATTGCCCCCGATGATCCATTTTAACCAATTTTTTTATAAAATACCCTTGATTAAATAATATTAATTTTATTTCTTCTCTATCTGCTATCATATTCCTCTCTCTTCCATCTCTATCTCCCATCATTAATACACCAGTTGTTCTTATTTTTCAATTTACACGGGTTTTATATATATATATATATATATATATATATATATTAGTACAGGTATATATCATTGTATCCTGTAAAGAAACCCCTCCAATTACTCATTTCTCAATGTTAGCTCCGTGATAACATTTTTTTTCTTGTGGTGAAAGTCAACGTAAGTTAATGGCTTTTTTTTTTTGTTTTGAATGTGAAATGTCATATTTGCCCTTACTATGTTGCAAAGACATTTCAACCTTACTTTTGTATTAAAATTACTTATATACCATAATAGAAAGACAAAAACGCCATTGCATGTCATCTTTGTAACCCAGCACTAGCTTTACAGAATAATATCTACTTTTTCTCTCTCTAGCGATCTGGTTCTCAACCTTGAAAAAGAAAGATCTGAAATGGCGATAGAGTAAGCTGTATGTTAATAAATCTACTTATAGGAAATGAATGGCAAAGTGGAACAGTTTCGTCAGACATATCATTGCTCACCAGTTCACTCCCTAGCCTTGCCATTGTCAAAACTGCTCTCTTCACTCCCAAGCATTGGAACAGTCTCGTTGTGTATATATATATTGTATTAATCATTACACAAGTAAAACTTTACTTTTGGGCAATAGAGTCATTTCACATAAAGATTCTTTATCATGACATATATTTAATATTAGAGAGTATTTTAGTCATTTAACATGAATTTTTACCGAAAGCTGACCATGGCCACATTGGAGGGAGGTGAGTGAAATTTTCGTAATATTAGGGGTATTGCTTGTAATAGCCTAATCTGAGTAATATTTTCCCTATATGATATCTACGCCCATTAAGCTTTTGATTGCTGCCTTAGAACGTAACAGCTCTGTTTGGCCTTGACACAATAGCTCGATATTCTTCTTCATATAATGTTTAACTTTTGAGCCTTATATATATATATATTATAAGGGTACATTAGTCAATTCATTATTTAATTTCTTCAAAAGTTATTATTTGTACAAACTAAAAAACTGTAAAGGGTTTATTGAATAATATGGGATAATTGCACATTTTGTATATAACGGGATTTTTTTTTTTTTTTTTGGCACTTAATCCTATTTATTTATTTTTTTTTGGCACTTAATCCTATTTTAAATTACATATTTTGTTAAATAACGAAAATGGACAAAAAGCAAAATGACATCGTTTAGTATATGATGGACGTTGATACGCACTCTAAGTATACTATAGAAGTATTTTCTGTATTTTATTTTAAAAACTATTGTTGTTTTGAATTCTAACACCCATTTTTTACTATATAAATAATTATTACATTGAGCTTAGAGTGATTGTCCAAATAATTATGGAACATAAGATTTAGTAAATTTCACTTATTTCTTTTTTAAAATTCTTAATATTATTACATTTAAAGATATGGAATCGCTTTAAAATTGAACAAAAAATAATGCAAATTTTGAACAAAAAATTTAAACAATAGCATTAAAAATGAATGACATTATGTCATAATTGTCAAGGGATACAAAAAATCTTTTTTATTCATTCCCTCTACAACAATATACACAGATTGTAATTTCTAATTGAAAATGAGTCTTTTCGGGTTAAATCAAGTTACTTGTAACTGCTTAAAAATTGTTAATCCAACTGTTCAACTGATCCATGTAATTCAATGTCATCCTTAAAATTCACCATAACAAAGTAATAAATCACAAAGCAACAACTACAAGGGAAATTTTTAATTAGTACTCCACAATGCGACTGCAATCTGTAAATAGAATTCAAATTTTTTGAAGATGTTGAAATGGACAGGATGTAACTTAAACGTACAGAGATAGAATAATCGTGCCCTTGTCCCAAATAATCAACCTAATAAGCAATTAAGCAATAAACTACTATGTAAATCACCGAGAACAAACTGACAAAAATCTATACCGACAAAGCAACCACTGGTCCACTACAATATTTCTCTCAAATTTATGACCAAAGCTTGAAAAATCAATTAATAGGACAAAACCCCATCAAATACCGGAAACCAGATGAGAGTCTTGATTAATGGACATTGTAAAAAGTGAAAAATAGATGATGCTTTAAGACTTTTTCACGAAATTTTTCATATAGGATTAATTATTGTACTATATAATATCTTGCTGGTAGAACTAATATAATGATGCATGTATCTATTTTGTCTCAAATGTGTAACTAATGATATATTCAAACTTATCAAGGCATAAATGATGTAATTGGTAAGTCTCACCGTCCACTAATCCCATCATTTCAGAGTTCTACCGTGACATCATAGTCCATGTCACCACCACCGACCTTCTTTTTTTTTTCTTTTTTTTTTCTTTTTTAACGTGAGTCCTAAATAAAATGAGAGTCTTGATACTTAAGCAAAATTATTAGACCAATTTATTAGGTATAATGTACGTGACACAAAAAGACAAATTAATGTGACAATCAAATAATTTTACTAGTATGTCCATTAAAATAACATGTATTTTCAAAGACAAAATTACCCTTATATCACCATCTAATATTCATTCTCCCATTTTTAAGTTACTTAATTGAGATCACTGTTTCAAAAACAACTATAATTAAAAATTTCTTAAATTCCTTTTATAAATTTTATCAATAATAATATATAAATTTCTAAAAAGAAATCATCAAACTATATATATATATATATATATATATATATAGATTCTTAAGCATATGTAATTCAATCCCCATAGTTTTGTTTTTAAAATTTTATCAAAACACACACACACACTCTCTCTCTCTCTCTTTCTCTCTCGATCGATCAAGTGACGGATCTAGAGAACAATAGGTTGAATGGGCTCATCAATCAAGTGACGGATCTAAAAAATCGAGTTCATCAATTTGAAGATGAGAGAGTGTGTCACCATGGAAGAGGAACGAGTGGTCTCTTAGGGCAACCTGCGACGACAACAGTGATAACATTGAAATTGATATGATTTTTTTTTATTTTTTTATTTTTTCTGTAGTTAGTATTCACTTACACACACATGTTTCCACTAAGACTCGAATCCCTAACACCATTTGACCCATTGGTAAATTAGTATGAAAAATTGACATTATATTTAATGGCATTTCATAAAAATTTTATCATTTCATGTTAAAATATAATTTACTCAAATTTTAAAAAATATCAATGTAATTTACCCTAAATAATATATATATCAAAATTTTCATTACAAAAGAATTATTTCAAATACCTATTGAAATTTGAAAAGCTGAACCGTGGTGAGAAATGTTACTTTGCAACCCAACACGTACTATTTTTGCTTCAGCCACACTCCACGCACCACACTTTTTCTCCCTCTAGAATCGCACCAGTATGCACGCACACAAAGTACTCTTTTTTTCTTTTCGTTTTTATTTTTTCTTTTCCCTTTCTATTTATTTTATAATTACTTTTCAGCCTTGCATTATGCGCATCCATTTAATTTATACGGATTCGATTCGTGAGCTAACAGATTGGTAACGAATTATTTGCTTAATTCTTTAGGAGCAATAAAATTAATATCTAATCTGATTCGATTCGTAGTCACTCCTAGTACAATTTGTACACATTGTTGAGGAGTTCCAATGTTTTGTGTAAATAACGGATCGGATCAGATTGAATATGCAGATTAGATTTTATTATTATTATTATTATTATTTATTTGTCTTTTAACCATAATCCAATAGATAAAATTATAATTTATTTATATTAATTTATATATTTAAATAATTATTAACTAATACATCTTTAGAATCTATTAAATTATCATTAACTAATATATTATTTGAAAATATATATGAATTCGTATAATAACGGATCAGATCGGATTGAATCTGCAGATTGGATTTTATTATTATTATTATTTATTTGTCTTTTAACCATAACCCAATAGAAAAAATTATAATTTATTTATATTAATTCATATATTTAAATAATTATTAACAAATACATCTTTAGAATCTATTAAATTATCATTAACTAATATATTATTTGAAAATATATATATATATTTCACGAATCGAATCGAATTTTTAACAGCTCAATCCGTGATCCAATCCATGAGTTACGGATTCGATTTTTTTGAATTCGTCACCGATCCGCCAGTGTAGTAAATTGATCCAATCCGAACAGATAGGACCGGATTGGATCGGATTTGCGAATTATTTTCCCACCCCTAACAAATACTCACATAATTTACATTGCATGGGTTATGTTTTAAAATGGTTTAATTTAATGGCCATCGCTTTTTTATATATTTATAATTAGAAAAATAAATAATTGACAGATTTTTTTTACCTGGAGATTAGTAATTGAAATAAATATTTAAAAAAGAAATTTAAAAAATATATATATTATTATTAAAAGTTAACAAGAGTCTTTATTGAACTCTATTAATTAGAGTCACACTATCCAATTCATCGATTTTTTTTAATATTTTTGTTTTTAAAAGGTCGATTTTTCTTGCATTACACTTATAATTCTTATAAACCAATTATCCTTAAATTTGGTGGTTATTATTATTAAGTAAAAGTAGACTCACAACTTTGTTAGCAAGAGTGAAATTATTCCTTCACCTTTAGACAGTTGATTGATTCATGAGCGCCACTCACACACACACACACACACACTTATATAGGTCACCCTCGTGAACATGCGGAGTATCTTTTAAAGCAAAAGCCATATAAAGGCGTAACTGGACTTGGTTCGTTCAGTAAAAAGGTTGGAGTTATTCGCTACGTGGACCAATGAAATTGGCGCTTCATTGACGAGTCTACCTCAACAACCGTATATTCACGCCGAAATAGTTGACCTCGGTGAGTATGGTAAGTATTACAAGGGAAAACTTGTCCCACATCGGATCCGGATGGGAAGTGACATGGGTATAAATGGGTGGGTATGTAGCACTACCCAACAGTTAGAGTTTTTGGGTAAATGGGCAAGCGCCCACCCGTTACAGTTGGTATCAGAGTCAGACCCAATCCTTGATCCGGTGCCACGCCAAGCGCCCGGCCCGGAAGGCGTCCGGGTGTGCCACCCCGGGTAGGCAGGGTGACCCAACCCCAACGAGGACGTTGCGAGTTCGGGTGGGGGAGAATATTACAAGGGGAAACTTGTCCCACATCAAATCCGGATGGGAAGTGACATGAGTATAAATGGGTGGGTATGCAGCACTACCCAACAGTTCGAACTTTTGGGTAAATGGATAAGCGCCCACCCGTTACAGTAAGGCACAACACCTTTTTTTTTTTTTTTTTTTTCGGAAAGTAGGCACAGCACCTTTCGTTTCAATTATAAAGTGAGGGGCGCGAATCACCTGTGCAATTCCCATGCTGTTTTTTACAGTGAGCAGTAAGTGGCATTGATTTGGCCACGTTTTACTCCACTTAATAGACACTAATATTGTATTTGGCAATTACACCACTATTTATAAATAACATTTCACTACTATTTTTAAGTAACGTCACATAAATCTAAAAGTAATATCACTTAGTCTAAAAAGTAATATCACCACCATTTATAAGTAATATCACAAAAGTCTAAAAGTAATATCACATAATTTAAAAAGTAACATCACCACGTTTTGAGGGTGAAAGATACTTATAAATGGTGGTGATGTTACTTTTTAGACTATTTTTATATTTCACAATCATTTATAAGTAACATTACAAAGTTTAAAAAGTAATATCACCATTTGTAAAAAGAAATATTACCACTTTTAATTTCAAATAATAACATAAATGATATGTTGAATTGAGTTATATTTATATGTGACATTACTTTTAAATTATGTGATGTTACTTATAAATTGTGGTGAAATATTACTTATAAATAGTGGTGTAATTGACCAAACACGATCTTAATGTCCGTTAACTAAACAATGATGTGACTAAATATAGACCACTTAAAAGTTACAATAGAAAACTGCATGGAGCCTCACTGCAGGTGATTCGCGCCCATAAAGTGAGTATTTAAGGAAGCTTCATGGAAAAGCCATATATATCCATTAGAGTCTGAAATGGATGCCGTGAATGGTGGTCAATAATGCAATGGTGGTCAAAATGCATGTATTCAATGTGGTGGGAAAAGTTGACACCAATGTGGTGGGAAAAGTTGGCGTCAATGCGGTCCGATCGGATTTTTTTTTAATTTTTTATTTATTTTAATCACAGGTGTTTAATAAGGACTCTAGCTTACATTATTTGATATAAGCGTCTTCTTTTAAACAAGTGTTGTGATGTTTACTTTCGCTCTCATTTTGCCTGCGTGACTTCAATTTTGTTATTTTTGTATTTTTTTTCTGACACTCATGTGTAACTTAGGATATAACATAAAATAAAGGAAATATTTGAGTAATTATATAATTAGTGCTCCATAATTACTTCTTTTGCCAGTGATTTTTTTCTTCTCACTCATGCCCTCATTGTTGTTCAGAATCGCCGCCAGTGAAACAAATTTCTAAATCCTGTATATAGGTAAGAAGTTAGAAGTAATTACAAGACAAGTATACATATTGTTCTACACATCATTCAAGCAAAAGTGCAATTTTAAACAAAGAAAAAGAGAATAAAAACATGTCATAAGACGTATATGGTATTTTAATTTTGTCTTTTGTAAAATAAGTGTAAAATCGATATTAATTATTTATTATTAAACTTTGTAACTCTTTTCTTTCATTTCCTCTAATTTTTGAAAGAATAACAAAATCTATTCGATTATTGTGAGATATAAATTTTGTAAATGGCAATTTTCTGATGTCAAAACAAACCCTCTTGTAATTTCAAGTTACCATATTAAGATCGACATCGATTGCGAAATTGGAAGGTTGTTCCAAGGAGAAATATTGAAAAAGGAAAGAACAACACTTTTAGGAATTTGTTTCCCACTTAGGACACAATACCTACGTGGTATGTTTTTCCAAGTTATAATTGAATTCTGTCAAATGGGAACCGATACCAACATTTAGGAACTGGTTCAAGAACAAGAGACTCAAAGAACACCATTAATTATGTCCATTGGGAACCGACTCCACATATTGGCTACCGGTACCACTGATATCATGTTCTGTTTCAAACTTCCTAATTGGTTTAGAATATTAATTACCAAAATCCTATGCACAAAATTTCCTTTATTTTCTGAAGGATGAGGTATTTGAAAATTTTATATAAATCCTTATATACATCTAGGTTTAGTATAGTTTTTGCATTTCAACTTCATATTTCATAAAAGCATTAAAAAGATTATTTTTGCAGAAAATCCAAATTGATTTATCTGTTAGTCTTTCTAGAACATACAACATAAACACCAAAGTGCGTTTGCATCTACAAATATCATAGAAAAGCAAATCTACTTCTACATCGAATTCAAATATTGAAGAACAGAAGTAAAAGTATCAAATACTTTGAAAGGGTCAAAGCATTCGAGGAGTGTTGTTTGATATACTTGCAACCCTTTTACAGAGATTAAGAATAAGGCTGAGGTCAAGTGCTATTGGATAGGACATCATAAAGTTAGATGATTATCAGCTATTGATGTTTGGTAGAACGATAGGGTGTGAGACTGAGTCAAAGTTCAGTGTACGTACTTTGTTTCAAACATAATGAATCGGTTTATTTTAGATTGCACAGTCCACTAGGTTTTTCTCACGCAAACAGTTGATCTATTTTATCAACTGGGTGTCATCTCTAACTCTATTACTTTGCTTTATTTTATTTTGCATGTAATTAATTATTTAATTACTAAAATAAGTAAAATTTGAAAGACATTGATTTGTTTTAAAAAAAAAAAAAAAAACAATACTTTCTAAATATTACACTGCGTACAAGTCATACTCATTATACCGGCCTAATTTGTATCCCTTCAAGTCCATACATTTCTTTAGGCTATGTTTGATCCAGAGACAACATATGAGAGGATAGTGCTAATTATTTATGGTCTTTAGTTTATTAATAAAGGAAATAAATTAAATGATAATAATCGTTGAAAAAAAAAAAATTAATGAATTTACAACTATACCTTTTTTTGATGAATTGTCTTTTTTATAAAAAATAAAAAATAAAAAAATTGGTATTGACGAAGTTTCATTAAACATACTAGTATTTTCTTCCATTTCCTCACACTTTTGAGAGGATAACAAAAGTTATCATCCGTGCCTTATTGTATCCATTGAAATCCTTCATTTTCTTTCTTTTCATTCTTACATTTCATACCAGACACAACTATTCATTTACCTCCACTACCATTATTTCCTTTACCTTTCATTTTCATTGTAGCCCTTAATGCATGAGTAATAATAGCCACTAAGTAAGGCTTATGTCGTGGGATTTTAGTGACATCATAATAATGTGAGTCCACACTCACGTGAATCAATTAAAATTGTCTAACACTTCAAATCATTTTTCTTAATCTGTAACTAATTATTTATACCACAAAGTACCTGATTTTTTATTTTTCTTTCATTCTCTTCAACTAAATTGTACTTTAGTTGTTACTCTCTCTGTCTTAAAATAAATGTCTCTATTCGTGAATCTAACTTTTTAAGGAAATGATTTTATTATTTTTTATTATATTAACAATGAATGAATAATTAAATTTACCTTTTATAGGTTCAATGGATGAATGTTTTATATTACATTGACTTTTCAAATGGCACCTTTTTTTAAATAAAAATAAAAATAAAAAATAGATATTTATTTTAGGACCGAATGAATAATAAATAAAGATAAAATATCTCCTCACAATGTTTAAATCATTGATGGAGATTTAATAAGGATGGTTTTTTTTTTTTTTTTTTTTTTTTTCATTTTAAAAATATATACAGTAGAAGATCGAATTTCTTGGGGGCAGGAAAAACTGGATAAAGAGAAAAGGTTGGGTGGGTCGTGTTTCCTGGCAAGAAGAAATTTGATGCGTCTCCGATGCTTTATATATATATGTGTGTGTGTGTGTGTATTCATAGAGACGTTATCTTGATGGAAATGCCATCTGAAAGCCCAATGCCTACTACTGTCAATCTTAACATCATTAGAAATATCCTCATATCCATCATCTTCTGGAGAGAACATCTCTCTCCAAATTATCGTCATTCCATTATGGGTTTTGTCCTTCCACTTCTCCTAAACTTTCTCCAAATCAAATATGACGGAATGAACTACTCTCCCTTCGACACACATCCGATAACAACTACTTTCTCCATCGCCACTCTACTTGTGTATTGTTTAGCATACGCAGTGGAGCTCAAATATTCTTCTCCAACTCATTACATTTCCATGTTGTCTGGCTCACTATCTTTAGCATCACTTGCATCGTTGCTCTTCCCAGATCCACTACGTCCGGCTCTATATGTGATGTACACTATGCTTTCGCTGGGAGAGGTGTGGCAACTTCGCCTTCTACTACTTCAACATCTAGCAGCTCAATTTCGTTGGCGTAGACTAGTTGATAAATTCCGCCATCTACTTCAGACTCGGCAATGGCCTTACACTGGAGCACACTCATCACACATGACGTCACGTTCTATACTGCCATTATATGGACCGGGACATGGGTGAATGATCAGCAGGCTAGACTCACCAGCACGCCTCAGTCAAATGAAGGTCTAATTTCATTATATAACTTTCTAAACATCTTAATTTTCTCAACATATTTTGATATTCTTTTGCACTAGTTATATCAACAAATTAATATGATGATAAGCATGACATCTATATATCTATATCTGCAATTATATGAGCATGCTCATTCTATACATATGTGGGTGTGGGGAAATTGAAAAGATTATACAAAAATGTAGTACAAATTTTGTTTTTTGGGGCCAAAGAACCCTAGCTAGACTTACCCTAAAAAAAACCCTAGGTTTATTTCATATATAGATGATCCAGCTTTTCTCCCCCCAAATATAAATTGACAGCATCCCTGGTGTGATCACATGAATATGGTATGCCAACGATCCCAATATCTATTCATTGTGTTTGAAAGCTCCTATTCTTGGATTTGAGATTGAAGAAAATTTAGTTTGTACTAATTAATTTTTTTCAAATTCCAATTCCAATTCCAAAGCGCCAATGCCACAAAACATAAGGTATTTTGATATGATTTTTTTATAAGAACATTTTAAGTACGAGCTCAACATCAATCTGCTGCTCAATGAACAGAGAGGAAAATGGAACTCCTGAGCTAAGTCAGGTGGACAGGGATGATGACTTGGTCCAGCTGTTCAATCATGGATGCTCTATTGATCAGGGTCATCTGCTGTTAGACTAAAGTCTTCCATTTTATTCTCTGTTCATTGAGCATATTGTTGTCGATTTCTTGTTAGAGCAAATCTTGTGTGGTGCTTGCTCTTGGTTGCTCTAGGTTGTAAGTCTTATTGTGTTTTGTGTTTTTGTTTTGTTTTACTTTCATGAGTGATTTTTCGTACTTAAAACATGTTAATTTAAGGGAGCTCGTGACAATTGCGCCTTGCTCTTTCACAAATCTCTCTTTTCTCATTCAACTAAAAAAAAAAAAAAAAATCTCTCTTTTCTCATCGTGATCAACCTAACATTCTTCTCTCACCTCTATTTCATGGTTTTTTTTCAAAGCTCTAACATTTGTTATCATTACCTCCAATCTAATATTTAATTTTAAAAAATTATTTTTGATTACCTCATTTCAAGTAACTTTTGGTCTACCTCTTCGTTGTTTACCTTAAAAGCAAACAACTCTTCATCTTTTTACTGGTGCATCATCGAATCTATGTTGTATATAACGATGACACCTAAAATCATTAATAAGCGATATTTCTAATTTCTCCAAACTCATTTGTAATACTAATCTCATCTCTTCTAGTTATTCCTATCATTTATTATAACATCCTAATTTTCGCTACATGAACGCATTATTCTTGTTTCTTTTTCAGTGCAAATACTCCACTCCATAATATAACTACCCTGTCCCCATTTTGTTCACAGGCTCTAATCGATCTTACTACATCACCATCTCTCTTTTTATCTTTTTATAATATCAACAAGACTTGCTTATTCATCGGTGATAGTAGGTCATCCTTATTGACTGCAATGTAATCCAATCACAATTACATGGACACAGGGACGAATCCATATTGAAGGCAGTGGGGGCAATTATCCCCACTGATTTTTTTTTTTACTAATTTACCCTTATAATTTGCTCATTTTCAGTAATATACCCATGAAATATTACACTTGCCCCCCTAAAATTACAAAAAAAAATGCACTATTGCCCCCCAAAATTCTTTTTTCCCCCCTTACCTTACATCCTGGCTCCGTCCCTGCATGCACGAATATTCTATGATTGGACCACATCAACGATCAATAGGGATGACCTATTCACAGAGTAGGCAAGTCTTGTCCTTCTAACATTGACCCTAAATAATAAAAATAGTTATTGTGACTAAGAACATCTCTAGCAGTATGTTAAAAAATCATTTTATGTAAAATATACACTGCCACATATGGTTTATAATTTTTTTTCATATCGAGCAGTATGATACACTGTCACATTAACAATGTGTAAAAGGGTTGTGTATTTTACACTGCCGTTTTACACAGCCACGTAAGCATATTTTCTCTCTCCTCCCCCTTTCGCACTCGCGGTTCTCTTTCTTCTGTCTCATTCCTTTACGCCTCTTTGTTTCCCACTTTTATAGAGAGCTATAGAGAAGAATTTACAATTGGCAACAACGTAAGAACTGCTTGACCATCTTCTAGTAATTTTTTAATTTTTTTTTTTAATAAACATAGTTTGATTCATCACTTTTGTTTGATCTTATCTTCTGCACACATCACTTTTGTTTGTTAGATTTTAGGGTTTTTTTAGATTTTTTATCCTTTTACATTCTATTCTAATGAGATAAATATGTACTAGCTAGCCAAAGATTAGATATATATTTTAATCACATTTTTATATAATTGTTGATACAAAACCTTTGATTATGTAGTTTCTACATACTTGAACATTATTTTATTATTTGTTATGAAGTTAAAATTCTGGTGGCGGCAGGATGGAAAAGTGAAATATATGGGGAAATTATTCCATATTGAGGAGGATTGGGACGTAAAGTTTAATCATGAAAAAGTAAAGTGAATCAAGTAAATTTGTAAAAGTTATATAGGGTCTTGGGTATGACACGTGGTTGGTTGTTATTGGGGGATATTTTTTTACAGAAAAGGTATAAAACAACCGCTAAAGTTAAAAATAAGTAGTACAAAATTTTTGTCTAAATCTACTCTGACACATCAGATTTACGCAAAAATATATACATAAAGTTTGGAGATGCTCTAACTTTGGTGTCTTAAATTATAATATTTATATTGGCATATTATGCTGGTTTATCAAATGTGCATTCCATATGGTTAATTTACAAATTTTTAGGGGTTTTTTTCAAAGTCTGATTTTTTTTTTTTCAAGTTATATTTGCTTCTATATTTAGTCTTTCTCCATGTTGCCAGATTTAGTAACTCAAGTGAGAGCACTAAGGTGATTGGAGGTTGTTTTGGCTCAGATGGTAGGGCTTCGCTGGATTAAATCACTACCTTTCAAGAAGTATCTAATTGAACGTACTATGTCATCAACAAACTATATATATATATACGTACGTACCATGAAATGTATGTATGATATATTTCTTTCGCTATTTCACCGAGCACTATCACAAATAAATATAAACTTAACATTGATCCTGGTCGTAATCCTATTTTTGTGGAGAATTTACTAGTTTCTTCTCATGTTATATGAACTTTAATCAATATATATCTTACCATACATATCATCAACAAGATTATAAGATTTGTTTTCTTCGTATACTCACAGGAAAAAAAGAAAGTCCATTGGCACTCCATCATATGCCTTCTCTAAGACTATGAAAACTATGTTTAAATTTTTTTTATTTTATTTACTCCTACACTCGATCTTCTCTTCAATTAATTGTTTATTAAGTACATACATTCCATAATCGATTTACCTAGCATAAATCCGACTTAATTATTGGATATTGAGATATTTTTAAAATATTAATTTGTTGGGTTATTCTTTCCCTTTGACTTATTATTATTATTATTATTATTATTTGTCTTTTTTATTTTTTATCAGTCTTATTTGTTTCATTTGAAAAGAGAATTCATCATAAAAATTAGACATAAATTTTACTATCAATTTTCTACCTCACACCAACCTCAGCAAAATACTAGCGCAATATAAGCAAAACATACCCACAAATCGTCTAATACAATTAAGTTCATCAAACCTAAACAAGCAAATCAAGTAATACTGAGGATGACTAACAGCAAATTGGGAAGAAAATTTGGAGTAGAATATACAAGAATGTTAATTTGAAAGCTATTTAGCAACTAAAATAATTTAAATTAATGCACCAATAAATGACCGGAAAAAAATAAAAAATAAAAAATAAAATAATGCACCAAACATAAGCTAGTAAAATCTTTATCGAGCTGATTAGGATTCTTGACTAGGCTATCATCTGTGAATAGTATTGTCCATAGAAAAAAAAATCAGATTATATATATGCAACAATAAAAGTATATTTGCAACAATAAACATGAATAAGTTTTTAATAAATTTTAATTAGGTGTATGTGGTGTAGATATATAGATGATGAGAAATCGAAGTTACCCAAAAGGGAGCCGAAGAGAGCTATCCCAGCACTGTGATTGGGACCCAAATGAATCCCACTTTTGGGAACTGTAACTCTATTTCCTATACGCCTGTATATAATATATATAGAGAGAGAATAAATCAGTCTAAAGAGAGAGAAGAGAACCGTTCTATGCTCGACCACTTAAATTGGCACCAATGATGGTGGGATTGCTTGTTTCTTGTGCCCTTGAAGCTGTCTTGGGGATTCTTTGAAAGAAAAAAAAATATGTGCGGAGGAAGGGAATAGATTTGAAGGTTTGGAGTTGAGAGAGACAATTTGAAAACACGGGTTTGCGCGTAGAATGACCCTTCTCATACACTGCAACGGCGGACACTAGTGGTTGAAATGTGAGATGACTTTGTGGAAGAGTGCGAGGCACGCAGGCCTGGACCAGTGGGGTGGCCCTTATTGGATTTTTTATATTTTTATTGTAGACCTTAATTTTTTTAAAATTTATGAAGACGTTCCTATTAAAATTATAATTCGCCCCATTGATTTTTTTTTTTTCTTTATATTTTTTAGAATTTATCAAGATGCCTCCACTAATTACAATTTGCTCTACTAAATTAATTTTTTTGCATTTTATACTTTAAATTTTTAAAAATTTATGAAGAAAATTTAATTAAAATTATAAAAATGAACCCACTATATAAGTTTACTTTACAAATTAAAAGGCTGTCCCTCCTCACAAAAAATTTTGGTCCGTCACTGGAGGCACGTAGGTGGTGGAGTGGGCTGTTATAAGATTATGATCTTTGTCATAGATTTGAAAGTCTAGGAAGAAAATTCTGAGCGAAAAACAAGAATGGGAGTAATGTAATGCATTGATGGGGCTGTAAAGGCGCGCTTTCATGGTTATGGCCCAGGATGAGTGATTTGATGCTAATTAATGTCAGCAATGAGGAGGAGGCGGCATTTTGGCGGGGCTAGTAGAGTCACCGGAGGTCAATGGCGACAAAGGAAATGAGTCTGGGTAAAAAAGACAAAGGTTGATGTCATTTGTGTTTTGGGTGTAGGCTGTGCAGTGGAGCAGAGACGTGAATGTGAAGAGGAAAGAGATGACAATGGCATCATTGTGCGTGCGCGGTGTTCTCGGGGAGAGGACAATTGTGTACTTATGTGAGAGGAGAGAGAGAGTATATATTTATATATTAATATTTAAGCAAGTGAAATGCTAAGGACAGCCACTCATCTCGTTGGGAAATGTTCACAAAATTTAGAAAAAAATTTAAGAACAGAGGAATGTTCACCAAATTTGTTATTAAACCAGAACAATTTAGAAAAAAATAAAAAATAAAAAATGAATTGAGGGTATACTAAAAAGTATGATGGATTTATAAAAAAGAATATATTCATTATAAAAAATTTATTTCAACTGTCGCTGAGTTCTTAAATTTTTTTTCTACATATTTATTTCAATTTGGTGAGCATTCCCCTGTTCTTTTTTGTTTTAAAAGAAAAAATAAAAAATAAAAGAAATGACGGAAAAAAGGCTAATGGCAACAATTTAGCAAAAAAAAAAAAAGGGGGAAATAAAGAAAAAAAAATGAAAGAAATAATTAACTAGGGGCAACAATCGAAATAAAAAGGAAAGATATAAAGACAGTAAAAAATATATATATATATACTACACGTATATATGGATTGAGAAGGAGATACAAGAAACCTAATAAAAAAAATTTAAAAGATAATTTTGTCTTTAAAACATAAGTTTTGTTTTAAAGTTAGTTATATATTTCACATTCCTTGATAATAGAGAAAGAATAATTAATGAGACTTGAATAGCCAATGAGATGATCGACTATGCGGCTGTACTAAGCATTCCACTTTAAACAATTGATAATACTATATCATTAATATATGGATAAAATGCATAAAATTCCCTTAAATTATTAGCTAATTTCAAAAAATCTCCCTAAACTAACAATTGCCGCTGAACTTTTAAAAAAAGTTGACTTTGAGTACAAAAAAACAAAAGTGGCCCGCAAAGGGGAATAGCCAGAGTTATAAGATTACCATTTTGTCCTTTAGTGGAAAGACACCATTGTATCATTTTAGTACACGTTCTTACTGATGTGTTAAATACAATCTTAACAGCTAATAGGATTGTCACAGATCACCTTATCCACCAACTGCCAAACACCACCTTACCGTCCTTATTTTAGTACCCAAACACCACCTGTACAAAACCCGCCAAACCCTACTAGAATGCTCCCTCCCTCTCTACGCTCTCGTTCTCCAGCGGCCGACAACATCGCTGATAAATAGCAACCTCCGGCGCCGCCTACCAGTCCACGACTACCACCAGCGATAAACTCCGCCCGATTCCTGATATTTTGATTAGGGACCCAATTTGGCTAGTCAACCCAAATTAATCATGAAATCAACCTCAATTAACTCATTAACGAAGACGAAGTACTGAAGCTTTGGATTTTGCTGTTGTCATTGTTGCTTGTCCTCTCTCGGCAGCCGTGGCTTTTTTTTTTTTTTTTTGTATGAATCTTCGGCATGATTGAGATGTCCACCGTTTGGAGAATTGGTGGTGATGATGGATTGGTGTGGTCTACATTTCACTTTTCTTTGTATGTTGATGATGAGTTTGCATATATGTTGGCTCGGGATATTCCATCCGTCAGAGTTGTTCATTGATTTGACGACAATTTTTAGGTTTTGGTTTGCTCTATTTTGAGATTATGATGCTCTTGGTAGCCTAGAATTGTTAGATTTTTTTTTTTCTCCAATAATTAGTGATTCGGCCATTCTCATCTTTTAAAAAAATGAGTAAAAGAACAATTGAAATAAATTTTATAGAAATTGTATTGTTTGTTTATATATATATCCAGCTTTAGCAAAATGGTTTGTTATTGAGCAACAAGTTTGAGGGATTTTTTACATTATGCCCAACATATACATATATGATATATACATATCGAGTCTTGAGGCGTAAGAAAATTAATCCACATTTTTTATACAAACCCTTAGATTAAATCTAAGAGTAATTTTTCAAATCTACGTATAACCTTTCCTTTTAATATAAAACCACTATCACCCTATTTTTAGTTTCTATATTTAATTTTACCATTACCACCTACGGTAACGATAATTATCAACATAAAAATAGAAACCTAGGGAAAAAAACTAATACCGGTATATTTTACTAAAAATTTGTTTTTATTTAGATGTTTCTTTGAAAGGAAAATAATATATGTATCTTTCAATTTTGCAACAACCGTATGATATTATAGTCTTTTCTTAAGAAACATCTTGTTCTCAGTATAACTGAATTAATATACTCCTCTAGTATAAGTAAATTTACCAACAAATATACTGTAATGTTGTTTTTAAAAATATCGAATTAATTCATTGGAATTGAAATTGAAGAAAATTTCATTTAAAGTTTGAACAAAAGTTCTTTCTATTTCAATTTAAAGTTGGGCATTTGGTGAAATTCATTATTGAATCTGTGAATTTGTGAGTTTGATTATTGGATGATGATGATGTATTGACTATGGCGGGACTGTAGAATCCACCTCAGAAACAAAGTAATCCAAAAAAAAATGGGTGAAGCTCTTCTCACAACCTTATCCATGAAGAGTCATCATTTGTCCACACTTTTGTCTATGGATTCAAATTCAGCCACGCACGAAGAAATGGAGAGAGAGTTAAATCGAGCCATTAATCTATCCCGACCATTGGATATAAACCTCCCACTCAAAGGTTTCTATTTTTATTTTGATAATTACCTTTTAATGTTACAGTAGATAGTAACGATAAAATTAAATATATAAACTAAAAATAGGGTGAGAATGGTTTTGTGTTAAAAGAAAATGTCATAGGTAGGTTTGAAAAATGGCAGTTAAATTTAATCTAACGGTCTATATAGAAAATGTGGATTAATTTTCTTACTCCATGGGGAGCAAGAGATCAAGACTCTATACATATATGTGTGTGTGTGTGTATATATATATATCCATCATTTGTATATATATATATATATATATATATATATATATATATATATATATATATATATCCATCATCTGTTGACTCTTAAATTGTCATATATCATTTTGCACCTTCAACTTCATCTTGGTTTTGTGAACAAAACTTATGGTTCGGTGATTTGCAAGAATAGCAATTAAGAAGAAAAAAAAAGATTTGCAGAGAATGACCTCCATAGAGTAGAGAAAGAATGAAGCTATAATAGGAGTTAGGGTAAACAACTGACAAATTGGGTTTTCAATTGGGGTTTTAAATATTATGGGTAATAAGGGCAAAATTGTCATTTTGAAAGTGTAGCATAGGTCACGTGCCAATTTCCAATCAGAATAGTGTCACATAGTGTTTTTTTTGCAAAAAAAATGAAATAGTTTAAGGGGTTTTCTGTAAAAATAAAAGTTTAGGAAGTTTCTTGGGAGGGAGAGAGTAAAGTCCATCGGGTTTTATGCACTTTATCCTTATGCTACATTTAGTGTGCAGAAATGGAATATTCATTCCAACCATTCATTTGTTTGGTGTGCAGGAATGGACCATTCCAGGGAATGAAAATTCCATTACTAAACCTATGGAATGCATATTCCATTCCATAGTAAGATTAAATATTTTTATAATATTTCCAATAAGCCCTTCATCAATTCCAATAAGGCAAAAATCTTTCGATAAAAAAATATTTCACATTCCATTTTTCAACTTCGTTATTAGATGTGGTAAAGGTCTTTCACCTTCCCTCTCTTCTGAATATACCTAAGGCTGCCACTAACAAAAAGTTGCAGGATTTTCAACCAAATTGCAGGTATTAATCTCTTTATCTTATAAGTATATCACCTTCTTCATTTTTCGTATCTTTGTGTTGAAACGTTGGTGTGATTTCTCCATCTTTCTTTTTTCGAACATTTATATATGGAGCAATGACAATATAAAATAAAAATTAACAATCATCTGGAGTCAAAAATAATATTTTATTTTATTTTATTTTAAGGTTTTTCTTTATTTTTTTCAGCAGTATTAGGCATCTTATAACATTCCATAATTCATCGTCAAAATATTAATTAAATTAATTTTATTAAAAAGTAATGTAAGCCAATGAAATGGGTATTTTTGAAAAAAATCATTTCATTCCAGATTTAATGATGGTCAACCAAATAATAGAATGGTAATAATCATTCCATTCCATAACAATTCACCACGTCACACCAAACATTGGAATAATATTCCCATTCCATTTCATTCCATTCTCATTCTCATTCTCATTCCATTTCGAGCTGCATTCAATTCCATTCTTACACACCAAACGTAGCCTTAATATATTAGGATTGTTAAAATATTTCTCCAAACACACATGCATGATACATCAAATATTATTTCAAATATATAAAACCTATATATATATTTATTTTGAGAATGAAATATTTTTACTTTGAAAATACATCTATTTATTTTTAAGATAATGAATTATATTTATAGTGCAAGAGTTTCAAGAAACGCTCACAAAGGTCCCAAGCAATTATATATAAAACAATTATATATTTATTCATTATCTTAAAAATAAATAGATGTATTTTCAAAGTAAAAATATTTCATTCTCAAAATAAATATATATATAGGTTTCATATATTTGAAATAATATTTGATGTATCATGTAAGTGTGTTTGGAAAAATATTTTAACAATTTTAATATATTAATGATATAGTATCATCTTGAAAAGAAAAGAAAAAAATGATATAGTATCACCAATTGATTAAATATTAATATATAAATATATATACCCCTCTCTCTCTCTCTCTCCTCACACAAGTACACAATTGTCCTCTCCCCAAAAACACCATAGTTAGGGGTAGTAAATTACAACACGACACAACACCAGCTAAAAGGGTTTGGATTTGGCATAAACGGGTTTGGGTCATAAAGGGGTCAACACGATTAACTCGTTTACTTAATCGTGTCGGGTCAGGGTTGAGGGGTTCAACCTGTGTAACCCGTTTATGACCCATTTAACTCAACATGTTATAATCGTGAATATGACCTATGTAATATGTTACCCGTTTAAACTCAATTACTATGGATAGTTAAGTCATTTCAACATATACCTTGTCTTTGCTTTATGATTTTTCTTTTTATTTTGAATATTTGGGTTAATTATGATAATTTTTTTCTATTATTTAGTATTTAATTAAATATTAAATAGCTCGTTTTGATAAACATGTCATTAAACAGGTTAACACGTTTACCTGTTTAATAAACAGGTTGGGTTAGTGTTGAAAATTCTTGACACAATTATTAAATGGGTTGGGTTTGGATTTACCTATTTAGTATAATGCCCTCATATCGACACGACTCGAACACAATCCACAAACACAAATTGTCACCCCTAACCACAGTGATGCCATTGTCATCTCTTTCCCCTTCACATTCACATATCTCTGCTCCACTGCACAGCCTACACCCAAAACACAACCAATAACATCAACCTCTGACTTTTTTACCCAGACTTATTTCTTTCACGGCCATTGACCTCCGGTGACTTTGCTAGCTCAGCCATAATGCCACCCTCTTAATTAGCAGCAAATCACTCGTCTTAGGCCATAACCACAAGAGCCTTTATAGCCCCATCAATGCATTACATTACTCCTAGACCATAGCCACAAGAGCCTTTGCAGCCCCATCAATGCATTACATTACTCCTATTGTTGTTTTTTCGCTCAAATTTTTTTCCCTTAAATTAAACCTGGACTTTCAAATCTACGACAAAGATCATAATCTTGTAACAACCCACTCCACCACATACATACAGTTTTGTTCTTGAGTTTTAGTCAAAAGGCTTACCATTTAAAGATAACATCATAACATTAGTTCACCTATAACAATGTGAAATTGTGTACCTGTAGTGCCTCACACTCGCCCACAAAGTCGTCACACATTTCCATCGCTAGTTGGTAGTCCGTTCGTTGCAGAGTATGAGAAGGGTCATTGTTTCTAGGCGTTCAACTCCAAACCAGCTTCAAAACTCTTATCTTCTTCAAATTTTTTTTTTCCCCAAAGAATCCCCAAGACAGCTTCAAGGGCTCAATGCACAAGAAACAAGCAATCCCACCACCATTGGCGCCAATTTTAGTGGTCGAGCATAGAACGGTTCTCTTCTCTCTCTCTCTTTATACTGATATATACTCTCTGTCCACTAAAAGAAAAGTTGGCTTTTACGATGCATCATTTACAAGGTGCTAGTGTAATGCCTCGTAAAAAGGTTATTTTACTGGGTGTTTCTTGCGTGTCTCGTCAATATTGTTTTTAACGAGGAGCTTATACGGTTTCTCCCAAATCCCCGTAATATTAATTTTTACGAGGACATTAGTTCTCCGTTAATGATTGGGACATTTAAGGGCACGCTTGGCTCCTCGTTAATAACTAAATTTTTAACGAGGACTCTTGTTTTGCCTTTAATATGTAAGAAAATTTTAACTCCTAAATTTTATTTCAATTTGCACGCCTTCCCCCACCCCTAAAAAAAAAAGAATCATTCACGCCATTCCCGTCTCTCTGTCATTCTCCTTCTCTCTTTCACTCCAATAGTTCCATTCGCCAACCCCATCTCCCTCTGGCCATTTTTGCTCACTGTATAGTGATTGAAGCCCTAATCTAAGGTTCTCTTTCAGTCAAGTTGAAACAGAAAACCTAGAGTGGAACTAGTATCAATGCCAATGATGGTGCATGAGCCCGAGCTATAAAGTTGCTTTGAACTCCATTCAAGCTTGATCCACCCAAGAAAATCAGGTATTTTATGTTTAATCATTTTTTTTTAATCTTGGGATTTTCTTTGGAAGATTGTATCTTTTATTTTCTCCTAATCTAGGGTTTATTATAGGTAGATGAAGCAAAAATTTCAAATTTTCCTCCATAAGCACTATAGTAGCGGAGCTATCCTATATTTGTTCAATTTCTACTCCAAAAAGTATCTTAACATTGTATGTCTGTGTAGTTTTAATTTATTCTCCAATTAAAGTTATATATTGAAGGTTACTATGCAGAATTCTTTAGGTGAGCGTCTATGTGCATGCATAATGTTTGAAAAATTGTTTAGATGAAAATTTGTATATTTCTTTATATTTTTCATTAAGTTTTTTAAATGAAAATTTGATCTCGATTCTAAACAGGAATATTAGGCTTGATTGGTTTATGATTGAGGTAGCTTTGGTGCAAGAGAAATTTTAGAACTATATTTGCTATAAAGGATTTGTTATGTGAACTATAATGAAAAATATCCATTTGATTTCAAATTGGTGTCCCCGTGTTCAGTAAAAATATTTCAACATAATATGTATGCAAATAATAAAATGATACTCAAAGTCTTAGTAAGTGAGCAGGCAAATTTAAATAATTAAGAGTTTTGACTTTTCACATGTCAGCACAAATACAATTGAATGCCTAATATTAGAAATTATTGGTGACCAATATAGCTTGTTGCCTTCAAGGATCCTTGAATACTATTATATTGATGACTGTTTTAAAGAATTCTTCATTATGGATTCTCAATATTACAATTGTAAGACTACTTTGTCTCTTAACAAAATTAACAAGTAAAATTTCAAAACTCATATGATGTACAGAGATTTTGTGATGCATTAAGATTACAAAAGGCACGAAGAAAGCGAACTGGAAGAATCTAGAAACAAAGGTACATCTCTTTTGGCTGGGAATATCAATGTGGTAGGAAGTTTTAATCTCTTTACTCTACTTGCTTTGACTGCTTTATTTTGTTTCTCGGTATTATTTAAATACATTGCAATGCCTGCATGCTATCAGATTCAAGCTCTTTTAAATCACATCATTTTGTTTTCTAATAGCAAAATGGGATAGCTAATCATTTTGCTTTCAAATTATAAAATTTGTTAACCACTAATTACAAATGCTAGAATAAAAGAAGAAACATGCATTTAGCTTGAAACACTTCAAACCAAAAATTTTAAAGAAAGTGAAGTAACCTGAATTGAGTAAAATGCTCAAGAGGAAGAACATTGAACAGTGAAGAACTCTAGAATCCCTCTCTCCTAACTACTTATAGTTGGTAAAGCTCAACACGTGCTTTAATCTTTTTATAACCCATCTCTCCTAACTACTTCTACTACCCATTTTTTATTTTTTTTTGGAAAGTAGTCATTTTACTGCCTATTGCTAAAAGCTTTTAATTATATTTTGTAACTTCTCTTATTAACATATGAACGAATTTTTCTGTGTAATTTTTTATTTTATTTTTTGTATTTGTTGGCATTACATTTTTTAAATAATTTTTTGACAAATCCAAACCAAAAATTTTAAAGAAAGTGAAGTAACCTGAATTGAGTAAAATGCTCAAGAGGAAGAACATTGAACAGTGAAGAACTCTAGAATCCCTCTCTCCTAACTACTTATAGTTGGTAAAGCTCAACACGTGCTTTAATCTTTTTATAACCCATCTCTCCTAACTACTTCTACTACCCATTTTTTATTTTTTTTTGGAAAGTAGTCATTTTACTGCCTATTGCTAAAAGCTTTTAATTATATTTTGTAACTTCTCTTATTAACATATGAACGAATTTTTCTGTGTAATTTTTTATTTTATTTTTTGTATTTGTTGGCATTACATTTTTTAAATAATTTTTTGACAAATCCACAAACAACAACCGATTCTTAAGGAGAAGAACTACTATGACTCTCGAAGGTATAATATTTAACCTGTTTTTTAGTATATGACTTTTAGTTTTTCTGTTGAAGAATTAATTTTAAATTAGTTTTCTTATATTTTTTTATGGTTAATGATAGAACTTGTCTATGTCCTTGCCAAATTTTCATCTTTGAAGCATTGTATTGCTTATTCATTCTTAGATTTATCTAGGTTTCAAGGTTCATTGATTGGAAAACTAACTACACATGGAATATGTATGAACTTGTTAATACTCTCTTTTGTTGACTATAAGATGGAAAGAAATTGTGTACAACTATTCATTTATTGTTCTGTATGCATTTAAATAAACTGGTGTATAGATGCATTTTAAAATGTTCAAAAATGTTGTATACTAATTATATTTGTTGTTTTGGGGTCTAGTTCAATCATATCAGCTCTTTTGGTGTTATCCTTTTTCCTTACTAGTTTGGAGTTATTGAAGTCAATGAGCTAAGTAAGAATATAAAATATGATCTATAATTTTTGCAATATAATGATTTTATTTTGACTAATTTGATGGAGCTTTGCAGATTCACACAACAAGCCAGTCTTCACCAATGTAGGGATATAATCAGGCCATCAATGATCTAGACAAGGAACTCGATCATCTGAAGAACGCATTTGAGGTGCGACTTCTCTTTTTTGACATTTATGCTTTTGCAAGTGTTAACCTAATCACAACTATTCTATATGTCATTATTTCTTTTAGATGCTCACATTTTCTTGGTTTAGTGTGCTTGCGGGCTAGAACAATCATAGTTTTATCAATTTTGTGCTGCGGACAGATTTTTAATTTTTTTTTCTTTCTATTATTCCGTTTGGCAACATCTTGATGAATTTAACATTCCTTTAACGGCTTCTACTGCTCCAATCTTATTAAATGATTTCATGTAGTGTCCTATTTGCAACAGTAGGGATTGTAACAGTTTCTTACATGGTTCTATTTTACTGTAATTTGTTCTTTGCCCTTTAAATCACCTAGAATGCCTGAAAAAAATAATAGGGGAAAAAAAGTAAGACCTTTAGCAATCCTAGAAAGGTTGAAAAAAATAATAATAATATTGTATATCTCTTGTAATTATATAAAACTAAACTTTTTGTTTTTATAAATAGGTCATTCTCATTATATTGAGCAAACCAATCTGGAATGTTTTATCTTCGTGATGCTCACACAAGCACAGTTATATGGTCTAGCAAATTTGTGAAAATTTTAGAGGTGAATTGGTCATTAAGTACACAAACTTTGCTTGATTTTAAGGAAATGTTTGATCCTATGTGACATACATGGTTTTACAGTTTCTCATTCAAGGTTTTTCAAAATCTTGGAATTGGATTTTCGCATTCAAGATTTTTTTTTTTTTTTTTTTTTTTATGACATACTTGTGACTGAAATATGTAGGGGTAACATGCCTTTAAGTGACCATTTTTGCGATTTATAGGGGGTCACATGCCTTTAAGTGACCATTCTTGATTTTTTGTGCACAAATGGAGGCGGGAAATTGTTGCGGATGAAGTGTGGTTTTCATTCATTTCATGGAATTTTCATTTGTGATGAGTAGTTATACTGTTCAAATATGCTTATAAAGAATACAGATTAGCACCTCACAATCTCAGAAATAATCACAATGGAAATGAATATGCTTATAAAGAATACATGTCACGTTAAATGGTCATTGATTTTTTTGCCTTTACTTCATTAAATGAACGCATACTTAATTAATTGATAATGACACTAGCAAACAAGTAATATACCTCCTTAATTAATTAATATTTGCAAGAGATTACGCATGACTTATATAACTTGGTGAAGAAAGTTTCAATAGGTAATCCATCCACTAAACTAAAATCAGCATTTTGTTCTTGGTACCCTCTTACTAGTTTTGATTAGCAAAACTATTATTTATCTTTATTTCAGTGGTTGTACTACCAATATCAATAATCTTTATCTTTTTCTAATTTCATCTCATTCTTCTTTTTTTCTTTTTCTCATTTCAAGTTCTTAACATTATTGGCATACTGAAATTAAGACTTGTGTGATGCAGCTATCTGCTTGAAATTTGTACCATGGACAACGAGGTGGAGAAAGTGTCTGAAAGTCGAAAGTTAACTTATGCAAAGAATTAATGAACAATGTGAAGATTGATGTATTGATTTGTTTTAAACAAATTTTATATTTTCTTTTTTTGTTTTGGCACGTTGAACAATAATGAATTATGAAAATATCTTTAGTCTTTTGATATGTTTAATGTTGTATTTAAATGTGGATTGTTTTGGTTATTAGCATTTAAGTTGAAAGTGTTAGCATTGTATAGTGTTGTTTAGTTGAAACTGTGGCCTATACAGGTTATATGCGGATGATTGGGTAGCATTTGAGGGAGCTTTTATATTAAAATATATATGTTATCTACAGGGGGCTGTGCACCCCGTAAATAAAGCTCAAGTACATTAATTATTAATGAGAGGCCACATATGTTGTAAATTAATTATTCACGAGAGGCCAAGTAGCTCGTAAAATATTTATTAATGAGCCTCGTACTTTAATCTTTTACGAGTGTTATCAGGTGAAATAGGGAAAGATATCATACATACATAGTACGTATATATATAGTTTGTTGATGACTGACATAGTTCAATTAGATACTTCTTGAAAGGTAGTGATATAATTCAGCGAAGCCCTACCATTTGAGCCAAAACAACCTCCAATCACCTTAGTGCTCGCACTTGAGTTAATAAATCTGGCAACATGGAGAAAGACTTAATTTAGAAGCAAATATAACTTGAAAAAAATAATACTTTGGGGGAAAACCCTAAAAATATGTATAAATTAACTATATGGAATGCACATTTGATAAACCAGCAAAATATACCAATATAAACATTATAATTTAAGACTCTAAAATTAGTCATAATAACTATTTTTATTATTTAGGGTTAATATTACAAGGAAAAGACTTGCCTACTCATCGGTGAGTAGGTCATCCTTATGACCGCTGATGTGGTCCAATCACAAATTATTTGCGCTTGTATTTGTAATTGAACCACATCAAAAGTCAGTAGGGAAGACCTGTTCACCGATGAGTAGACAAGTCTTGTTGATATTATAAAAAGATAAAAAGAGAGATGGTGATGTAGTAAGACTGATTAGAGCATGTGAACAAAATGGAAACAAGTTAGTTATATTCTATGTAACAAACGAATATCAAGTAAATTAGAAGGAAAATTCTTAGGATGCTTATTAGGTTAACTACATGGTATGGAGTGGAGTATTGGCATTGAAAAAGAAACAAGAATAATGGGCTCATGTAATGAAAATTATGATGTTATAATAGATGATAGGAATAACTAGAAGAGATGGGATTAGTATAACAAATGAGTTTGGAGAAATTAGGAATAATGCTTATTAATGACCATAGTCATATACAACGTAGATCCGATGATGCACCGATAAAAAGATGAAGTGTTGTTAGCTTTTAAAGTAAACAACAAAGAAGTCAGACCAAAAGTTAATGAGGCAATCAAAAATAATTTTTTAAAATTAAATATTAGATTAAAAGTAATGATGACAAATGTTAGAGCTTTGAAAAAAAACCCATGAAATAGATGTGAGAGAAGAATGTTACATATATATAGAGAGAGAGAGAGGAGTTGTACATAATAGCGAACATATAAGTTGAGCATGGAGGCAGAAGGTTGATCACGACAAGAAAAAAGAGATTTGCGAAATAGCAAAGCGCAATTGTCACAAGCTCCCTTAAATATCATCAGGTTTAGTTTTTGGTTAACTGGTAAGTTTGAAGGTTGATCACGACAAGAAAAAAGAGATTTGTGAAATAGCAAAGCGCAATTGTCACAAGCTCCCTTAAATATCATCAGGTTTAGTTTTTGGTTAACTGGTAAGTTTGTATACATGAAGAAAAATATTTACAGAGAGAAAGGAAAGTAAAACAAAACAAAAATTACCAAAGGACCAATTGGTACAGCGGTATCACTCCGAGGAAGCGGGTTCGAACTTCGGTGGATGTAGGGTGTGTGAGTAATTGTTTTAACTTTCAAAAAAAAAAAAATGAATAAATAAATAAAAAATAAATAAGGCTCTCAACCAAGAGCAAGCATCACACACGATTTGCTTGATCTAATAAGAATTCGACATCAATATGCTCAATGAACAGAGAATAAAATGGAAGTCTTTAGTCTAAAAGAAGATGACCATGAGCAATAGAGCATCCATGATTGAACAGCTGCACCAAGTCATCATCCCTGTCCACCTGACTTAGCTCAGGAGTTCCATTTTCCTCTCTGTTCATTGAGCAGCAGATTGACGTTGAGCTCGTACTTTAAATGTTCTTATAAAAAAATCATATAAAAATACCTTATGTTTTGGAATTGCAATTGGAGAAAATTTAGTACAAAACTTAAACTAAATTTTCTTCAATCTCAAATCCAACGCATTGAATCGGAGCTTTCAAACACAGGGAATAGATATTGGGATCACTGGCATACCGTATTCATCTGATCACACCAGGGATGCTGTCAATTTATATTTGGGGGAAAAAAGCTGGATCATCTATATATGAAATGAACCTAGGGTTTATTTTAGGGCCCCTAAAAAACAAAATTTGTAGTACATTTTTGTATAATCTTTTCAAGTTCCCCACACCCACATATATATAATGAGCATACTCATATAATTACAGATATAGATATATAGATGTCATGATTATCATCATATTAATTTGTTGATATAGCTAGTGCAAAAGAATATCAAAATATGTTGAGGAAATTAAGATGTTTACAAGTTATAACGAAATTAGACCTTCATTTGATTGAGGCTGGTGGTGAGCCTAGCGTGCTGATGCATTCATCCATGCCCCGGTGCATACAATGGCAGTATAGAACGTGAAGTCATGTGTGATGATTGTGCTCCAGCGTGAAGCCATTGCCGAGTCTGAAGTAGATAGCGGAATTTATCAACAAGTCTACACCAATGGAATTGCTAGATGTTGAAGTAATAGACGGCAAAGTTGCCACACCTCTCCCAGTGAAAGCATGGTGTACATCACATACATATAGAGCTGGACGTAGTGGATCCGGGAAGAGCAACGATGCAAGTGATGCTAAAGATAGCGAGCCAGACAACATGGAAATGCAATGACTTGGAGAAGAATATTTGAGCTCCACTGCATATGCTAAACAATGCACAAGTATAGTGGCGATGGAGAAAGTAGTTGTTATCGGATGTGTGTCGAAGGGAGAGTAGTTCTTTCCATTATATTTGATTTGGAGAAAGTTTAGGAGAAGTGGAAGGACAAAACCATAATGGGATGACGATAATTTGGAGAGAGATGTTCTCTCTAGAAGATGATAGATATGAGGATATTTCTAATGATGTTAAGATTGACAGTAGTAGGCATTGGGCTTTCAGATGGCATTTCCATCAAGATAACGTCTCTATATATATATATACTTAGATTATAATTCCTTATACGCTTATAATCTAACATAATTAACATACGCAATGGAGCTCAAATATTCTTCTCCAACTCATTGCATTTCCATGTTGTCTGGCTCGCTATCTTTAGCATCACTTGCATCGTTGCTCTTCCTGGATCCACTATGTCCAGCTCTATATGTGATGTACACTACGCTTTCACTGGGAGAGGTGTGGCAACTTCGTCGTCTACTACCTCAACATCTAGCAGCTAAATTCCATTGGTGTGGACTTGTTGATAAAATCCACCATCTACTTCAAACTCGGCAATGGCCTTACACTGGAGCGCAATCATCACACATGACTTCACGTTCTATACTGCCATTGTATGCACGGGGACATGGATGAATGCATCAGCAGGCTAGGCTCACCACCAGCCTCAATCAAATGAAGGTTTAATTTCGTTATAACTTCTAAACATCTTACTTTCCTCAACATATTTTGATATTCTTTTGCACTACCTATATCAACAAATTAATATGATAATAATCATGACATCTATATATCTATATCTGTAATTATATGAGCATGCTCATTCTATATATGTGGGTGTGGGGAACTTGAAAAGATTATACAAAAATGTACTACAAATTTTGTTTTTGAAGGTTTGGAGTTGAGCGCCTAGAAACAGTGACCCTTCTCATACTCCGCAACAGACGGACTACCGACTAGTGGTGGAAATGTGTGACGACTTTGTGGGTGATTGTGAAGCACTACATGTGCACAATTTCACATTGCTACAGATGAATGTTATCTTTAAATGGTAAGCCTTTTGACTAAAACTCAAGAACAAAACTGTATGTAGGTGGTGGAGTGGGCTGTTACTAGATTATGATCTTTGTCCTAGATTTGAAAGTCTAGGTTTAATTTAAAGGAAAAAAATCTGAGCGAAAAACAAGAATAGGAGTAATGTAATGCATTTATTGGGCTGTAAAGGCTCTTGTGGTTATGGCCTAGGAGTAATTTAATGCATTGATGGGGCTGTAAAGGCTCTTGTGGTTATGGCCCAGGACGAGTGATTTGCTGCTAATTAAGAGGCGGCATTATGGCGGAGCTAGCAGAGTCACCGGAGGTCAGTGGCGGCGAAGGAAATTGGTCTGGGTAAAAAAGTCAGAGGTTGATGTTATTGGTTGTGTTTTGGGTGTAGGCTGTGCAGTGGAGCAGAGATACGTGAATGTGAAGAGGAAAGAGATGACAATGGCATCACCGTGGTGTTCTTGGGGAGAGGAATATTGTGTACCTATGTGAGGGGAGAGAGAGAGAGGTATATATATTTATATATTAATATTTAATCAAGATGATTCTATCTCATTAATATATTAGAATTGTTAAAATATTTCTCCAAACACACATATACATGATACATCAAATATTATTTCAAATATATAAAACCTATATATATATTTATTTTGAGAATGAAATATTTTTACTTTAAAAATACATCTATTTATTTTTAAGATAATGAATTTGGAATTACATTATAATGGATATTGTATTTTCAATATATATAATGGGTTTTGTTGGCAGGGGCATCGCAACATTTCAAAATTAGACCTTCTTATGTTTAATATATGAATATAATATTAATAATTTTTATTCAAGGAAACATAAAACATTATTTGAATTTTTAATTTTAGAAATAGTAATTTAATTTTGTAGGCAATTAATGTGTGAGGTTCTAAAAGAAATATAATGACAATTATTGCCATGTAATAGAGATAATATTTTGTTTTGTTTTGCAGGCAATTGGATTTGGCTTTTAAGTCACGCAGGACTCTTTTCCAAATAACAATAATGTTAGGCATTATGTCTCAAAAATCTAAGTCCAATTCTTAATTGTTTCTTTTTACTTACCAAAAACAAAATAATAATAATTCTTAGTCCAATTAGGGTTCTATTTTGAAATCCTATTTATTAGGAAATTTTTTATTTAAAATTGGGTTGGATAATAAAGTTGCACTTTCTTTAAAAAAATAAAAATAAAAAAAAAAATTCGATATTAAGCTTGAACACTTTGAGAGCACTCAATAGGAACTTTGGATTTAGGATTAGAAGAAATTTAATACAAACTTTTAGTTAAATTTTCTCCAATCCCAAATTCAAATTGTTGTGCTCCAAACGTAACATTAGGTTTTTTTTTGGGTGTAGAGGGGGGAGTGTAATTGTAATTTTTGTCTAATAAAGATTAGTGTCATTGACTCATTGCACTCCATAATTTTTTTCAAGAGGAAATTAGGATACGAAGCCTGGTACTGTCTGAAGCGAAATATGCCCAAAACAGCTACAGGCTAAGCCCACCTGAGTTTAAACATAGCCTTTGAGACACGAAGATGGAATGAGTTGAAAAAAGAGCTAAAAGCTATTCAAACTCCGACCGGTGAGTGGGAGAGGAGGAGGGTTGTCAGTGGTGGCACCCATGCCCCCACTCACAGTTAGACATTCGGACTCCCTGCACAACACTAATTATTGTTGATGGATGCCTACAGAACATGCAGAACTTACTGTTGTTCATATTGATCTTTCGACCTTTTCTACAACAGTTCTAACAGCACTATACAAGGTCTTCCCATGGTGGAAATACATGATTGACTATCAGAAATGAAACTAAAAGCTTGAGCATGAGGGAAATTAAGGATCAGACAAATAACTATGACATACAGCAACAACACTTCCAAGCCATCCAAACAAAACAACAATGTATACATACATTTTTATTTTCGCTTACTCCAGCCCTAAACAAGTCGATCTCCCCCTGCAAAACCCTATCAAAGAAGAAAGGTGAGGTTTTTGCATAGTACGTGTTTCCACGGTAGTAGGACGTTTCAACATTTCCGAGGAAATCAATTACTGTATCATTTCATTTTTGCTGGTCATGAGACGAGATTGAACTGACAATCATTGATTTCATGTCAGTGACTACATCAGATGTGTTGAGATCACAGCAGCCTGTGGCTATTGATAGAGAGAGAGAGTACAACAAATTAAAATCATCACCATAAATGATAATATGAACTGTAAACAATGCCCTATCTCAAAATTCTAAACAATTGCACAGATTCACATTAAAAATATATATATCATTGCATTTTGTTGCTAACTACCATCACAGTGTTCAACATATAAATGTCTTGGAAGTACAAATTGACTGCAACCTAATTGTGGGTATATATAGAACAATAAGATACAAAAGACAAGAAGCCACATGAATATGGCACCATATGATGTTAGTATTCATTCTGCTTCTTCAGCAGGTGCCATGTGGTAAATAACTGTCTCATTAGAACTTACAGGATTGGCATGATACTGCCCGTAAAATGCATATATACCAACTGAAATAATGCTGAGGACGACAAATCTCACCCAGGCTTCATGGTGTAACTGCAAAACACACAGAAAAAAAAGAATAGAAAAGGTTCAAGTGTTGGTAGTCAACTTGGAAATGTTAATCCGTTGACATTTGATTCACAATCTCATTCCATGCTAGTTTAGTTAAAGAGGTATGATGTAGCAAAACCTGAGCAAACAGGAACATGTTGAAGAAGATGCAAACAGCCGGCACAATTGGAACACCTGGACAAGAAAAGCCTGGTGGATCCATATAAACCTGCATAAAAGATAATGCAACCTATACATTTGTACCAGGACTAAAAAGGAAAGGACAAAATAACTTGCAAAGGAGGGAAGCTAGCAGTGTTCTGTTGGAAAATGAAACAACACGGCAAAAATGCATTCGCACACTAAATTATTCTTTACCTTTCTTGAACTGATTGCCTGGCTAAGTATATTTGCAGGAGAGCTAGGGAAACACTTCCCCCCTCACCACCGTGGCTACCTAATAACTGCATTTACCAAGGGAGCTACCTAGTTCAACTACATATTCCATTAGCTCTCTCTCTCTCTCTAGTTCAACTACATATTCCATTAGCTCTCTCTCTCTCTCTCTCTAAAAACTATTGTAATGCATGGTGCCCACAATATAAAAAATAGTGACATCATGTATCTATGGTGTAGAATTGCACTTACTTGACGGCGATAAAGAACAGCAGAAGCAAAGATCGCAATGACTACAGCTACAACCAGAAAGATAAATGAAGCACTGAAACGATAGAGAACTCCAGCAGCAAAACCGGTAGCAGCAATTACGATGAGGCAAATGACCCCTTCCTGCCTGTTCGAAATCCACTTCCTAGAAACTTGACTTGCAGCTTTATCCCTCCAGCGGAGGGTTACAACACATGCTGAAACAACAGAATAGCCCGTCTGAAACAAATCGAAGTGTTCATATGAGGTGCATTCAACCCAAATCTAAATATTACTAAGATACACTAGCCAGGGAGTACTTTTATAGGCACATATATTTCATAGTAATTTATAAAATTCTAAAATTAGCCATCACAGCATGCCATATAATATAACTCAACTTGGGCAATTCTTTTCTCTGGAATAGCTATGCAATAATTTAATTGGTAACTGCATGAACTTCATACAAAGGTAAAATGCAGAACATTTACCCTGTTTTTGGGAAAACAAATAAGATACATTTATCAAATTCAACTTGTCAAGTACAAAAGATAAGCAACCTACATACCAACGAGCCAACAGAGAGAATGTGTGAGAGCACATGCACATTGAACAGCCCTGCCAAGACACCAGCAATAATACCAACCCAGACCTGAGAATGAATTGGAGTGTGGCGTATTGGGTGTACTTTAGCAAATATTGATGGTAGTAAACCATCCCTTCCAAGCCCAAGATATAGCCGAGACTGCTCATGAAAAAATTCCATCATCTACATTGGCCCTTTATGTGACAAAGACATGTTAATATAAGGAAGTTTATAGTGCTTTACCTGAACGTAAAGACCAACTAGAAGGGTCGTAGTAAGTCCAGCAACAGCACCAAAGCTAATTAACACAGAAACATATTTCAAACCCTTGGATATGAAAGCTTCAGACAAAGGAGCTTCTTCCCCAAGGAACTTGTAAGGTACCATTCCAGTAAGCACTAAGCAAACACCAATATACAATACAACACAAATAAGAAGGCTTCCCATGATGCCCAGTGGCAAGTCCCGCTGCATGTCGTGTTGAAAACCAAAAAATAAATAAATAAATATAGATGCAAAACTATCAGAAATTAAAAACAAAAATCTCAACATGAAAAAACAGTGGTGAGAATTCCAACATCAAGACAGTAGCAACTAGCAACACAGGCATCAAATCATCTCACTAAGACTTACCTGTGGCCTTTTAGACTCTTCAGCTGAATTAGCAACCGCATCAAATCCAACATATGCAAAAAATACTACAGTGGCTCCAGTCAGTATGGCTTCAACACCATTCGGAGCAAATGGAGACCAATTTGAAACATCAACCTTAAAAGCACCAACAATGATGACAAAAATAACAATGACTACCTGCATCAAATTTGGTGTACCACCAGTTACATCATTGATGTGAATGCAGTATCCATTGCATCAGAAATATTATTTAATCTTTAATTATTTGAAGCATTTGACTATTTGTTGAAAGTAGAAAGACCACAACATCTTAAACTAACTGTACCACAGGGCATAAATGAACAGCTGATCTATAACAAGCAACCAATCTCCTGAGTAAACAGTTTTAAAAACTAATATTCAAATTTTAAGTAATAAAATATGTTCTACATGGAGACCTGAGATGGACTCACACATACATTATTTGCAAACTGCGCATGTATCATATTAGAATTGTTATAATTTATAAATAAAATAAAATAAGGGATCTACTACAAGTAAAGAAAACTGAAAAATTTGTAGTATAATAAATAAGACCAACAGAACATTGAGCAACCACTAGACGCGTTTGAATGAGGATGTTTAGATATATGATAGCAGAAGGCCAGAAAAGATGTAGCAGAATCAGATATATACAGTAGAAGCCTGATGCACCTTCATTCTATTTTTGTAGTAGTTTCGGTGTTAGAATATCCTCCCTGGACTCTATAGACTGAAAGAAAATAAAATTAAAAATTAAAAAAAAAAAAAAAAAGCTCTCATTTATCACCACTGAGATGTCCCCTTAAGATTTGGTTGACAACAATCACTTCATTAACGTTCTTTATATCCAAAGCAATGATCAACACCATCAAACCAATTTAAAACTCATCAAGTTCGAATTAACCCTGAAACTACTAAATATCTTCTCTAATCCCCAAATCTAAAGGGTATCACTTAAACATGCGCTTTCTCATCCTCAATCCATTCTTGGTCTCCTCACAGACTTCAAGAACGCCACCCTTCAGTTAAATAGAAGATGCAAACAAGGAACCAGACCGCAAGGATGCCCAAGAACTAATACATGAGTAACATGACACAAAAGATGACCATAAAAAGCCTTAATTTGAAACTATTTTGACCATAAGATGTAAAAATGAAACCTAAACTCTATAAAGAAGCATTGGAACTCTAGGCCAGATTTATCTAATTTATAATCATTAGACAACCTAAAGGACCTTCAAAGCTCCAAAACAACGTGCTGGAACCTAGAGACAGATTAAACAATAGTAAATGATATCCAAACCCCTAGGACAGCAAGTTAACTTGCTAAAAGTAAACTACATGCAAGTCATTTCATCAAAAATTTGGTAAGCATAAAAATGATTTTTTTTCCCCCCTTTACTTACTCAGTTTAATTGCAACAACAAACAAAACATTTTCCCAACTATTTGAGGTTGGCACTTACTTTAATTGCCAATTGAAATTCTAAACCTCAACTTTTGAATGCAACCCTAAGCAAAATGCATACATTTGTCTCATACACTATGGGGATAGTGAGAAGATACATATTTTACATCCCAAAGGGAATAAGAATAATTTATCAAAAAAAAAAAAAAAAATCTGATATAAAAATAAAGAGTGCAACCCTTAAAGCATAACATTCTTAAGGAAAACAAAACTCTAACAACATGACATGTAGTCAAAATCTATTACGGAACATACAACAGCCAATAGTCCAGCACATAAACCCTCAAATTGCCATAAATTTGCAAAATTACCCATTTTACTCCAAAGGATTGTACTTGCTCTAAGTAGTCATGGTAAGCCATGTGACAACTTAATGGAGGACAAAGGTATCTTCCCATAAGAGAGGCAAATAACACACCCAACTGGTAAACTTAACAGAACAATACAAACTTTTAGCAAGTATTCTAACAAAATAGACAGTAAACACAGAAAAACAACCCAAAACAAGCTAAATTATCTACTAATAGGATTTTTAGATACTCCAATACAACGTTAAAAGCAGGCAGAATATAACTTTGCATCCTGCAGTTGTGGCATTTTATTTCCTCACTAATACGTAGTAATAAATATTCCTGAAGTCCTAAATAAAGTCTTTGCAATGTTATTGATGTTCCTTGGGTTTTACTTTTTTTATTTTTTCAATATCACGTGATTTCATTATAAAATTTTGATGTCCCCATTGGCAAACATATTCTCCAAATAATTTTTAATTTCCCATTAGTAGTAGACGTGTTTATCTTCAAATTTTCATGATGCTTCACCAAAAATTTCTATTCTAATAATATATCTTCTAGCATTTGTCGCGTTATAAGGGATTATCAGAAATGAAGAAAATGAGTTTATAATTTTATGAAAAACATTAGGTTAAAATACATGAGAATGGTCCCATAGGTTAAAATACATGAGATTAGTCCCATAGGATAAAATACATTAGAATGTCTAAATTTTCTTCATAAACGGTCAATTAGTGAGAAAGCCCAACTCTTCTGCATTTTCCAATTTGTATCAAAACCAAGAAAGGAACAGTTGCTGTATCCATTTCTCAATGTTGTAGAATCAATCAACTTTATATTTTGGTCTACCAGCTCTCTACTTCTTTAACAGAAACGCTATTTGGAAAGACGGATCTTTTTTTTATTAAAAAAAATATACGTTTTACTTTGGAGGGGAAAGTTATTCCCATAAGGCATATGCCTCAACTTGAGTCATGTAAAAGTTATACACCTCCTCAGTCCACAAGGGGTGTTCTTTTTCCTTTTTTTATTTTTTATTTTTTTCTTATGGTTTAAGCTTTCAGGCTAGCCTTCAAATGTTTCTTAACATCCGATCCCTAAAGGAATTAATCCTTACAGATTGAGATTCTGATCCTGGCAACAGCGACATAAAAGAAATGTAGGATAGAAACATCACCTTTGTCATAGTCATAAACGAGTTTAATATGGATGATTCTCCAACACCCCAACAAAGAATTATGGTCAGAAGTACCAGGAGAATTGGAGCTAATACGTTGATAGAAAGAACTCCAAAAAACTCCTCACCACCATGTCCAATCCAGTTTGGTATGTTACCCTTAAAAAGAGGAATGAGTTCTATTATTGCAACTACATAGCTTGCTAAGCTTCGTGCTATGCTCGCTGCACCAATATGATAGTCAAGCATCAGTTGTGCAAACACAAGAAAAGCTGTAAGCTCATTGAAAGCTGTGTACGTATATAAGTAGGCTCCCCCAACAACTGCCGGAAATCGAGAAGCTAGCTCGGCATAACAGAGTGCATTGAGTACACAAGATGCTCCAGCAAGTATAAAGCTTATTGTAACTCCTGCATTCAAGTAGGAGAGAATGTATGAATAATATAACCAAAAACCAGCCATATTTGGGTAAGCCAAACAATTCAAATTCCAAGAACAATGTTAGAGCTAGTTTGGATGGATTTTCTAAATCAGTAACATACCGCTTTAATGAAAAACCGAGTTCAAAAATAACCCAAACCTAAATGGAAACATATATACTCTTTAATCATACAAAATAAAGTAGCTATGAAGAATGGACTGTTAGACCGACGGGCCAGTGGCCTAACGGTATCAGCCTCTTACTTCCCAAAGGGAGGTCAGGAGTTCAAATCATTCAAGTCTCAGTAGAGACGTGTGTGTGAGTACCAACTAGGAAAAAAAAAAAAAAAAAATGGACTGTCAGAAGATATAAATATGACACAACGCAGAAATGCCAATATGACAAAATTTGTAAGAAATTAGGAAGCAAACACAATACGGACAATTAAAGGACTACATGTATCTCTCCTCATATATAAATACATGTAAATTAGGTAAAGTTACATTACCTCTCGTGAGATTCAGACAACTATAGGGACCACCCTTTAGGCTTTGGAGTTGCACTGCATTCTTCTATACTTTAGTTGTTTCTAACAAATTACTGATTCTAATAACTATTTATGAATGGTAATGATACAAATTCCTGATGTCATCTAACAATCAATTAGAATATCATATACTTCTAAAATAGTCAAAAATATATATAAAAAGTTGAATATACCCTTAATAAAAACTTTAAATGTCAACTGTGCCCTTAAAATACACATAGCTACTGTAAACCAGATTTATCTCTATCTTCTTCTTTTTTTACTAGTAACCAGATTCAGCTCTATCTTAAACCAAGTAATTTAAGGTGTAAACACAGTTCATTAGCTAATGAACTAACATATCAACTAATTAATTTTGATTAGTCATGGCCTCGATCAATTGATGATGAACAAATTCATTTGAACATTCCCACAACAAATGATCAAGCAATAATAAAACTAAAGAAGAAAAGCCTTACAGCATCATTCTCTTCTCTTTCTCGCTGTTCACTAACTCCTAGGGGCCCTAGTTTATGCACTAACTTAGGGAAAATCTATTTATCCACAAATTGGTGATTTAAGAGCGCACAAAAGTCCTTTGGATTCCAGATACTCCAGTTCTAAGTTGGAAGGCCAGCCACTCCTAATCAGCATTTCATTGATTGTTCCATTTTACCGAAATGGAGCATACTGGCACTGGAGTGTTTTGACATACCATTTCAGTTTTTTTTGTCAGTATATGTTTATAAAAATGTAGAAATTAACACGTCTAATAAATGAAATATACAAAAAAGAAAAAATATATATATAGCACTACCTCCAACAAGCATGTCCTTCACCAGGAATTTACCAAAAAGATATATTTGAATGAAAGAAGAAAGATAGAGGGGATGCAATAAAAAAAATTACATACAAAATTTACACAAACATCATGCCAGAGCGCAAATCTTGAATCAATATAAAGTGACTGCCGAAACCCAAAAGCAAGAACATATTAGAGATATAGGAGTATAAGGTAATCAAAGAGGGATATTTAATAGCTGACTGAAGTTTTAATTTCCTAAACCAATATATACATATATACACAGCACATATATATATAACTATATAAGGATAAGAAAACCAAAAGCACAAAGACTTTTAAGGATACATAAGCAAGTGAAAATTGCTAATGACAGACAAGAGGCAGAGAACTTGAGTTGGATGATGAATCCCACGGCTTAGTTAGGGTTCCAACAAAAAGAAACACAACATATTGATGATTAAAGCATGTGAATAGTCTGGAATATATCTAATGGGAATTTGTTCTTCTTTTTTTTTTTTATATCTATTAGCTTTCATAGATGGCAACATACAACAAAACCTAACACCAGTGTTCATGCAAGATTCGGCAAGCAATATCAATATTCACTATAACTTCTGCAATACACCAAAACAGGTGAAACACCACGAAACAGGCCGAGATAATTACCCAACTGAAATTGAGGGATTTACTTTGTCTTTTTGCTAGATTGGAACATTCTAGCTGAAACAAACGGGAACAGACCAGATTTCAGACTATGCACCTGATAAACTCAGTATTTTAATGCCCATCTTAACTAGGCTAGTACAGACAACATTCCACATGATTGAACCCCTGCAAAGTGAATTGGCACAACCACCGGCAAAGTTATTTCATAAATTTTTCTTCAAGAATGTAAGCGAAGAAAATTAACTTGTTATCTTAGTGAAGATAAGGAAGGCTACATGCACATAATAATAGCACCTTGTGAGATTATTTTTCACTTCAAACTACTCCATCCATACAAAATGTAAAAAATTACCAGTTATAATACTGTTCTATGCAATGAAAATCTTTCCCCGACAACATAAAAAGCATAAAATTAAATCCTCTTTCTTGGCTTTCTCTACTCTCTATGTCCTCTTCACTTCTATCCAACTTTTCCTCAAATGAGCCAATATCGTACAAGTTGGTTTGCACAGTCAAAGAAATGTTTTCTCTTTGTCTCTCTACTCTCTAACTAAAACTTTGCTCTTCATTTGTTTTTGACAAGTTTAACACGCTTAAGTCTGACTGCAGTAAGGAAAATGCAGAAGCAGTTTGATCTAAGCAGACCTATTTCGAGATTTGGCTTCTCCTAGTGAAAGGCTATTTTCCTCTTGAAATTCCGTCCACAATCACATGTTTTATGAGAAGGAATGTAAAAGGACATGCCGCGTGATTGTCAAAGATATCTATAAAAGTATTAAAAAGAATTGGACATGTATTCCAAAAATACAGTATAAGTACTAAATTTTCAACTATGGTAAGTTAGTAAGTATCAGAGTACCCAATAAGTATCAATATATGACCTGTATCAAATGCAGATAAGGCTACTTTGTAGTATTTGTGCTTCCTAGTAAACTAGCACCTTCCAAATATTTTAAGCTTCAACTTTTCAAATTAGTTGTCCACATGTGGTAATTGTCAGATAATATTCACAAATATTGCACCCTAACACGAGGGGTTAGTGTATGGTGAACTCTGTAATCACACTTAATATAGAACAATTCAGACATGATTCTAGCATAACCATAAGCTCTTCCTGCAATTATCTTGTGTAGATCGTATACAACTCGGGGTGTTAAGGTATTCTAAATTCAAGTAAATTTGCTGGGACATTACCTAACTCAGCTAGTCAATTGCTCGTCTTGATTGGATTTCCAAAAAGGAACTGTAGAACAAGCTGCAATAGATTAATGTTCATCAATTTTCTTAACATTGACCAAGCCACTGCTGAAAAAACCTTACACAAGGAAGCAATTAATTCCCAATTCAAATTTAAGATTGTTTCATAGTTATACCTAAATAAGGCCCTTCATAGTCGTGACTCAAAGAACAAAGCATGTACACCAAAAAATTCCTTCCTAAAAATTCCCGAGAAAATTTTCACTACCGATACAAATAATTTTCACTACCAATACAAATAAAGCCAATGGTTGCATAGCTTCAAAGTTCAATTTCCACAACAGTGCCACAATTAACACAACAAATCTGATTCCAGCTGAGTTCAAATTTGACACTACAACAACCAAATTCAATGTTAAACAATCATACTGTACAGACTTGATAGCATAGACACGTGAATTCATACAGAGTTAGAGAAAAATCATAACTTTATGATTAAAATATAAAAAACCAATTAGTAAACGCCTGAAAATCATACCATCGAGTTTATACTAAATTCAAGCTCAAATGATGCTAAACGCGTATATAAATCAATAATTCACATTCAGTCATCAACGCACCTGGACCGACATCGCGAGCGACGGTACCCGTGACGACAAAGATTCCGGCGCCGATTGAAGCGCCGATTCCGATGAGGATGAGGTCGAAGAGGCCGAGACGGCGTATGAGCCCTTCGCCGGAAACTGTACGGACGGCGGCTTCTGAGAAAGGAGTATTATGAAGAGGCTTTGATCGGAGAGCAGAGGACCAAAAATGGGAGAAGCACGAGGAGGAAGAAGAAGCAGAGTTACTGCCACTCTTCTCAATTGCCATCTCTCTCTCTCTCTACACAGAAATAAGCTCTTTCACGCTTGTAATGAGAAAGATATATATATGTAGTACACAAGAGTTGTTGGGATTTGTCTGTTCATATTATTAGATTCTGGTATATAAATATGAGCATATCTGTATATACGTCGATTATTTATTGTCCATTGACCACATATTTTAGTCACGTGGGCGTCACATGCACCCCCAAATGCTTTTGGGACGAATATGATTTTTGGGTTTTTTTCATTTCTAATACTCTGTTATGTAGGAAGGAAGAAAGAGGAGTGAAGAAATTCCTTCGTTCGGTAGGAAGGAGACACGGAGGGAAAGGATAATAGGAGGAATGTCTTATCCCTCATTCTTTATAAATTTTCATCCTCTCAAATTTGGGCGGAAGACAGGAGAGAAAATAAGTGGAGCTATTATAAAATTATTAAATTACAATATTATCCCTTTCAAATATTAAAAATTAAACCATACACATCTCATCTCACGCAAAAAAAAAAAAAAACTCTATCAAGGTTACTCTATCAAGGTATGATTCATATGTTATATATATATATATATACACCTTCTCCTTTATCTTGCTTTGAACCTGACATCTGCAATCCTTATTTGGATGAAATCTGGATCTTATATATATATATATATGGATTGTTTGTTATATAATTTCCTTATTAGTAAAAAAATGATTCAGAAGAAAAAATACACAGTTTACATAAAAAAACCATACAATGCCATAAAAGCATTTTTTTAGAATATATTTAGAACCAAAAAAAAACTCCATGTTCACACCTAGTTCTAAAAACAGTAGTTACTTCACTAGTATTGTCATATATTCTAAGACTACAACTAGTGGTGCAAATAATTTTGAGTGTGCAACGCAAATGGCTGAAAATAAGAATTTTAGTTTGACATCTCTCTACTAGGATAATATTTATCAACAAAGTAAGTATGGGATACACTTTTTTTATATTATTATTATTCATGATGAAATAAAAGCAAACAATAAATTAGAGTGAAATTAATAATACTGTTTAAATGAGTAGTAAAGATGGTGGCCATTTACTAGGAAAAAAAGTTAATGAAGGGTATAATGATAAAAATAATTTTAAATTCTCACTTCCCTTCTCTCGCAACAAACAAAGGAATTTGGTAGGTTCTTCTATTCTCTTCCATCCAACCGAACAAAACGAGGGAAGTCCATAATCTCTTCCCTAGGGATATCTCATCCTTCCCTTCTTCTCTCCCTTCCATCCAATTTACTTCCTTCCTAACGAACGGAAAAGGATAGTAATAGTTTTTTTTTTCTTGATAATTTAAGCAATTTTCGTTAATGAAAGAAACTGTACAAAAGGAGGGCTTAGCCCAAAAGAAAAAGCAAGCCCAAGGCTGCAAAACAAGCCCAAACAAGGACAAACAACATAAAAGCAATAAACTACCACTAACTACCGTTAATGGTGAGCGTCAAAACATTCCGGTGAAGACAAAAAAAGGGGGGGCAAAGCCTTGAAGCCTCAATCTGGCGGCCGAGGGTGAGGCCTATAACATGAAGGAGATAAATTCCCATCCATAAGGATCAAATTCGCTGAATTGCACTATTTTAGACAGCCTAACTTCAAAATACTTGCTATTGTGGAGCAAATTTTTGCACAGACAACTCTCTGTGAGGATTTAAGCCCTTTGAAAATTTTAGCATTTCTCTCTTCCCAGGCATGGTATACCAAAGCAGATAAACATAATTTCCTATGTAGGTTAGTAGGAGTATTTGCTTCCCATTTGGTACTTATCCACAGTACAAGATTCTCCCAATTTGTAATCGCAGTTTGAATATTGCTCTTGTATTTGATAAAATGCCATAGAGAAGAAGTGAAGATGCAATTAAAAAATAAATGATCATGCGGCTCACTTGATATGTAGCAGAGGGAGCAAATGTTATGGTGTTTAGCCATAGATTTACTGTCGAGTGTTGGAAGTTTGCATTAAGCAACCAACCAAAGATTAAATTTCATTCTTGGTATGCTTGGGGATTGCCAAACAAGGTTGTTGTTGGGAAACGTGCTAGTTTGAAAAACTTTTTAAGGGATTTTGATTCATAGATCTTGATTCATCACATGGGGACAAGTTTTATGCAAAAATAAAATATGATATATCATTCAATTAACAGATTGAATACTTACATCAAAAGTCTAAGTAAACCTTTAAATCTTTTCTCAAAAGTGAATGTTCTCACTTATTGTAGATTCCTTAGCAAGATGTCTTCTCCTTGGATCTCTATCTTCTTGGTAATTGTTTTGTCTTTAGGAATCACTCATAAGCCTCCATGAATGACCTTGGAAAACTAGGTTTATGGGAGCCTCTATTAGATGAGAACAAAAACCCTAATTTTCTAGAGAGAGAAAATGTATTCATTTTTCCTTCTTCCAAAAATCACACCTAAAATATACATAGACCATGTATATTTATAGGTAACATAAAGATAAAGAAAAGGAAACAACAATTCCTTCTCAATCTCTAATTCACATGTCTCAAATTTAATAGGATTCCAATATCAAGTTGGGCTATGAGTGAGAATCCTTTGGATTTATTATTTTATTGGCTACAATGAATTAATAATTGGCCCGGTCCATGGACAATTCAATTAATTTATAAATTAATTTCTATTCCATTAAAAGAAATTAATTGAACTCCAATTAAATAATAAATAACTTCTAAGTCAATGTTGCACTTTGACCCCTCTATGCATAATTAGTTGTCGGATAAATAAAGTCATCAATCCAACTACTTAATTAATATATTTATTTTGGTACCATTGATTATTTCTGGTTCGATCATAATAAAACATTTTTTTGACAAAAAATAATAATTTAAATAAATAAATATATAATAAATCATTTTGTCTAAAACTACATGAAGGCCTTCGAATTTACTTTGTGATCAACCATAATCAATACAAAATAAATACAAGTAGCAATGATGCAAATATTAAAAATATAACCCTCTAACTATTAATTACATAATTACCCAAAGTGCCGGTCTAAAGATTCCGAAGATTCCGCCGAACAAATCAAAGTAATTACTAATTAATAAAATAGTCTATACTTCTCTCATACTTAAGAGTCAAATGCCATGACGGTGATAGGGAGCAATTGCATACGACGGCTCTCGCAATATATCTTAACCTAACGCGGATCCAGTTCAAGTCTTAATTAATTATAAGTTCATCCATAATTACCGACTATGAACAATTTATGATTACTATTTATATTCATGCATTAATTGCCATCACATACATATATATAAATATCTCTTGTAATCAAATGGACACTATCAATTTCATAGTGAATCGAAACATAATACATTGAATTCACCAATTATATAAATCATAAATATTTCAGATGTGTCAGGAACATATGTCACTATAATCCAGATAGGAATTTGCTATGACAGGGCATACAAATCCTAACTGCTGTACCATGAGACAATAGGAAGGTCACCTACCATATGTGCCACAGTATGTCTAAATGAGTAGTTGCCATTAGGTGAAGCTGTCCACTTCAAACTATCACTTCTAAAAGGGCATGGACCAGGTAGTAAGAGCAATTCTGGGATTGCACGACTGAGAGATGGAGGGAATGACCATTTGTTGTTGACAATGAATGAATCCACAGTTGTTGTTGTTGGGATTTATATACCCTGGCATAGCAAATTCTTATTTGGATTATAGTGACACATGTTCTTGACGTTTCTGAAATATTTATGTTTTATACAATTGGTAAATTTAATGTATTATGTTTCGATTCATTATAGAATTGATAGTGTCCACTTGATTACAAGAGATATTTATATATGTATGTGATGGCAATCAATACATGAATATAAATAGTAATCATAAATTGTTCATAGTCGATAATTATGGATGGACTCATAATTAATTAAGACTTGAACTAGATCCGCGTTAGGTTGAGATATATTGCGAGAGCTGTCGTATGCAATTGCTCCCTATCACCGTTATGTCATTTGACTCTTAAGCATGAGAAAAGTATAAACTCTTTTATTAATTAATAATTACTTTGATTTGTTTGGTGGATTCTTCGGAATTCTTATACTGGCACTTTGGGTAATTATGTAATTAATAGTTAGAGGGTTATATTCTCAATATTTGCATCAATGCATCTTTTATTTATTTTGGATTGATTATGGTTGATCACAAATTAAATTCGAAGGTCTTCGTATGTTTTTAGACAAAATGATTTATTATATATTTATTTATTTAAATTATTATTTTTGTCAAACAAATATTTTATTGTGATCGAGGCAGAAATAATCAATGGTACCAAAATAAATATATTAATTAAGTAGTCAGATTGATGACTTTATTTATCCGATAACTAATTATGCATAGAGGGATCAAAGTGCAACATTGACTTAGAGGTTATTTATTATTTAATTGGAGTTCAATTAATTTCTTTTAGTGGAGTATAAATTAATTTATGAATTAATTGAATTGGGTCCATGGACCGAGCCAATTATTAATTCATTGTAGCCAATAAAATAATAAGCCCAAAGGATTCTCACCATAGCCCAACTTGATATTGGAATCCTATTATATTTGAGACATGTGAATTAGAGATTGAGAAGGATTTATTATTTCCTTTTCTTTATTTTTATGATGCCTATATATATACATGGTCTATGTATATTTTAAGGGTGATTTTTTGTAGAAAGAAAAAGGAATCTATTTTCTCTCTCTAAAAAATTAGGGTTAATGTTCTCATCTAATGAAGGCTCTCGCAAGCCTAATTTTCCAAGGTAATTCATGGAGGCTTATGAGTGATTTCTAAAGGTAAAACAATTACCAAGAAGATGGAGATCCAAGAAGAAGGTATATTGCTAAGGGATTTACAATAAGTGAGAACATTCACTTTAAAGGAAAGATTTAAAGGTTTACTCAGACCTTTGATGGAAGTATTCAATCTATTAATTGAATGATATATCATATTTTATTTTTGCATAAAACTTATCTCCATGTGATGAATCAAGATCTATGAATCAAAATCCCTCGAAAAGTTTTTAAAACTTGCAGGTTTCCCAACAGTGGTATCATAGCATGGTTTGATTCATTACTAGAGATCATGTTTTTAACAAAATTCATCATTCATGGATCCAATTGTAATATGCATATATATTTTTTTTGATATATGTTGATGTATGAATTAATATATTGATATATATTAATACATGATGATGTATGTATAACTGTGAATGTATGATAATGTGTGTTTGGGCCATGAATGAAGCTTATAGGTTATTAAATGTAATTTTATCTTTGGATGAATATAATTAAGGCTTTAATTTAGCTATTTGAAAGTTCAATGATGTAATTTAATTTTTTCCATTGTATTTCAAGTGTAAATATTTTTTAAAGCCATGTAATATTCATCAAAGGATGCTATGAATCTTCAAGAAGGTCCAAAAGGGTCAAATTAGGCATAAGGAATTTTCTGGGATTTTTTAGAAATTTTTCAGAATTTTTCTGGAATTTTTAATATTTTTCTGGAAATTATCGGCGATTTTCCGGTGACCGGAGCGTCGCCGTCGGCGAAGGTGGCACCGGAATAAGGCTTGTTAATCTGGTGCGATGCGCAACATTAGCATACGGTGTACCCTGATCTGTGGCCCTTGGATTAGTGATGAGGGCTGGATTTGATATGGTGCAGCGCACCTCTATGAATCAAGAGGCGTGCCCAATAGCATAGCGCGTGAGTATCACGCGCAAACAAAGTCTGCAACATGTATGGTGTGCTGACGCGTGAGGAACACGCGTCAGGCTTTGATTCATTGGCTCAGTGCGTATTCCTCACGCGCTGGTCACACCAGCCCACTTTAGGCGCGTGGCAGCGCGTGCCACGCGTTGCCACTCTCTCTTGGCACATGTAGGCCCGTGCAAGAGTATTTGGGCGAGTGGGACGCACGTGAGGGCGCGTGGGACTAGCTGGGATAGTGTTTTGGCTCTTGCAGGTGCATAGGTCCTAACGGTGGACCTCCAGGCTTGTTTTTAATGATTATTTTGTGCTGTTTTTATTCATTAAAAAGTGAATTATTGTCCCAAAGTGGATTTCAATATTATTCTCCATTATTTAAAGATAGTGGGAGTCTAATGGGGTGCAATAATTAAAACACTTAATAATTATTTAGTTTTTAATGTTAAAAGCTAAGTCCATTGGCCATTTTTTTTATTTGTTTTGGTCTATCATTTATTTATTTATGTGATGTATGAAATACATAGAATAGATAATTATTAATTAATTATTATTCATGCATTGGATCCATGATATTTAATTAAATGACTTGATTTATATTAATTACATTATGAAAATGAATTGGATGTGATTACTAATTAATTTGAGGGCACTTATTGGGAAACGAAAAATTGTTTTTTAAAATTATTTTTAAAGTGTGCTTCAAATTAAATATTAGTGAATCATTTAAAAGTCCAAATATTTTCTAAATTTAATTGGATTAAGATCAAGGCGTTTTGCATGCATTATATCATGTAAATGAATAAATTGAAAACCCTAATTATGAATGATTAAAAATTGAGTGGAAGGGGAATTTTTATACATTGCCCCATGGCCTTCGTTATTAAAATCATTGTAATTAGATATTCAAAAATAAAGCCCTACGCATGATTTGAAGAGTCTTAATATTACAAGAATGGTTGTCTCATGAAAATAATAATATTAAATGTTTATTGTAATTAGATTTTTAAAAATAAGGCCCTACACATGATTTAAAGAGTCTAGATTATAATGACAAAATATTCAATGTTTTATTTGTCATTAGAGCTTTAATAACGTTATACACTCAATCTAAAATCAATAGTGTTAGCTCCCCAACGGAATGGTCTACACTACGTGATTTTAGAAAGGCTAAACGAAATCGGGAATCATTTCATATGATAGACAATGTAATACCCCGTATTTTTAAAGAGTTTATTTAAATTAATTCTGTATATTTAATGAGTAGATTTATTTACCTATTAAATTGTGTATGTTAAATTATTAAATTAATTTTATTTATTTGTGCATGTAATATTGATTTTTATGTTCTATATATTATATAATGTTAGTTTAGAAATTTTATTGGTTATGTTTTATATTAATTAATATTAGTTAATTAATATAGTACGTTTGTAAAGTAGTGTATTATTATGTAATAATAATAATAATATTATTATTATTATTATTATTATTATTATTAAAACTATGTCATGATGTAACTTTGAGATTAGGATAGAATCTCGTTTACTATGGTGGAATTTTATGCCAATTATTTGACTTAGATTGCATGGCTTAAAGTAATATAGGTGGGAAGGTTTTGATATTTATGATAAATTAGATATTTGTAATATTTATATTATATAAGTTAGTGTGTGTATATATATATATATATATATATATATATATATATATATGTGTTAGTTAGCTTATCAATTGGAGGGGATTCACGTAAGTAGGATAAGAAACAAAAAAATAACAGTGAGCAATTTTATAAGAGTGAAAGGAAAAGGAAGAGAGAAGGAAGCTTGGACCGGTATAGGTGATTTTACCCGATTACGCACAACCGGCGGATTTGTTTCAAATCCATAAGGCAAGTTATTATCTACTTTTCTCCTTTGAATCCATAAATTAATTATTTAATTTATTTAGATTATTTTGGAGGATGGAAAACATGCTAGGATTTTAATAAATTATAATTTTAGTTTATTAAATTAGTGAAATATTAATTATTTAAGGTGTTAGATATTATTTTATTAGCCTATGTAATTAAATATAGCTAAAAATAATTATTTAAGGCTTTAGGGATTTTTTTTAGAATTTTCTGGAATTTTTCGGGATTTTTCTGAAATTTTCGGCGAGCCTCCAGCGAGATTTCCGGCCACCGGCAGTGAGGAAGGTGACCGGAGTGATCCGGTGTGATACGGCGCACTGTAAGTTAGTGTACACGCGCATCCTGGCCATTAGTAGGATCAGATTGATCCGGTGCATCGCAGTCCATGTTACTGCTGTACACCCGAATCAATAACCGTTGGATTAGGTGAAGATAAGGTAGATTCATCCAGTGTAGCGCGCCCATAGCAAGACCATGCATCAGACTAATCAAAATACGCCGCGTCAGCAGGAGCCATTAGTGCGCGCGCGTGGCTGATGCCAAACGCGCGTGGGGGCGCATGTAAGCGCGTGTGGGTGTGAGGAAGGTGGCGGCGCGTGTGGGAAGCTCTGGGAGGCGAGTGAGGGAGCGTGTGGGACCCCTACAACTACTGAAAAAGTCCAGAATACCCCTAGGGACTGTTTTGTAATTTCCAAAACCTTCAACTTGCATTCTTGGGCCTAGGGTTGGTTGTTACGGGTTTAACGGGACATTAAATTATTATTTTTATTACCCGTTAATTATTATTATGTCCGATTAATATTTCCAAACATTAATTATACGGTTTACAGTACGAATCGCTATGAAACAGATGTAATTAATGTAATAACATATTTGAATATTAATTGTGTTGTTATTTAATGTTAAATGAAATGATTACATGATTTGATTTATATAAATTGTCCATTATACATTACAGGATTATTTATGTTGTTAATGATATATAAATCATTATTATTATGCTGTGTGCATTTCAGGTAATAAGTGGACTGCTTAATAAATTAAGTCGCATTTATATTATATGGATGTGTTGCCATATAGAACCATGTGAGCTGACTAATAAGTTGAGACTCATTTATACCTTATGCATTCGTTGCCATAGACAGCTGTGTGACTGTCGGGGTATGTGGTTTAATATTATTGGCATGTGTTGCCTAAGTGATATGCTCAGTATATTCATTAGTACATTGAGTGTGTTACCACAGTGTAGGACTTATAGTCTGTGTTGTCAGTACCGTGCACCATGTATTCATAGCTGATTTCCCAAGTAGGGAAAGGAGACACTTAACCACCTTGTGTGAGTCTAAGTGATCACCGTCTATTCTGGTTGAGGTCATATTATACATTGTGTAGTTTCATTAGGGTGTATACAGATATAATATACTTCCGAATAATAATGATTAATTTATTTGATTCTCTGATTTGGGTCATAGTAGAGAGGACTTACTCGTGGGGTTGACCCACCATTGTTGTTATTTTAGGACACGGTCAATACCCGTTTCAAAGTTGAGGCTTAGCAGTGTGGGACCACCATCCGAACTCATCTACTCTTACGGTCTTGTTCAGGGTAGAAGTTTTATGTATTACTTTGATTTCAGTTTTATTTACTTCCGGCGTTGAACTTTCAGGTTTATATTTAGGGATCATTGACATAGGATTTCCAAGTTGTATGAAGGAGTATTGTATTTAATAAAGGATGGATAAATGTTTTATTATTTAGTCTTTCCTTTCCTGTCTAAATTCTTCTATTATTATCATTTTGTATTCCATGCTTGTATATTACCGATTGTTTTTTTGATATTCCTCATTTTTCGTGTATAAGCCTGGTCAACTTATGCGTGAAAAATGTGGGGGTATTACAGTTGGTATCAGAGCATTCCAGGTTCGAGTGTCTTAGGGATCTGTAGTTACTATACTTCCGCGTTGTGTATTCTGATAATTAGAGCCTAAGTCTTAGGATTCTTGTACTCTTTTAGTCGGTCCATTATAATGTACTGACGTTAGATTTTCTAATTTGACAAAAGAATGGTTAGACGTGGGACAAGGAGTGCGAATAGAAATCGCAGTATTTCCCCAACTCAAGATGAGAATCAGGAATTTACTCCTCAAGTTGCTGATATCATTGCACGAGCTATAGCAGCAGAAGTAGCATCTGCTTTACGAAACCAGCAACCTCCTCAGATGGCACCTACTCCTGAACCAGTAGCACAGCCAATGTCATAGGATAAAACTCGTCACTCGTTCATCAGAGGGAATCCACCATCATTTGTAGGGTCCACGGATGTCATGTTAGCATATCAGTGAAAACAGGAGAGCGAACGTCATCTTCGGATGGTAGTCTGTACCGAAGTGCAGAAACAGATGCTAGCTACTTTTATGCTGATAGGCAATGCGTTGCAGTGGTGGGAGTCTATCACTACCATTGAAGAGAGGACCAGATTGACATATACTGAATTTCAGACTCGCTTTGATAGCAAGTATTTTCCCTTGTCAGTAAGATCAGCAATGAAGACTGAATTTCTGGATCTATAGCAGGGGATATGACCGTGGCCGAATATGAACAAAAGTTTATCAATTTGTCTTTATTCGCACCAGAGGAGGTGAATACTGAAGAAAAGAAGAGAGACCGTTTTGTTAAGGGGTTAATATGGCCAATTAAAATGGTGATCGTAGGTAGTCCTGCATATACTACTCACATACAGGTGGTTAATACCGTTTTACAGCACTGCCAGATAAGGAGTGATTACCGGAAATCCAAGGGAGATAAGTGGGCTGACCGAGACTTCACTCACCAGACAGTGGAGAGGGAAGCAGTAGTGGTACCAAGTTTAATGACCGGGGCATAGTTCAAGGACATCAACCTTGGAAGAAAAACAAAGGAAACACAGATGTGCAGAGAGATGGGGTTTCTAATCAGGGTAGGCAAGTTGGGGTACCTCAGACTAGACAGGATCAGTTTTCGGGAAATCAACAGAGAAGGCAGACAGGTCCTTTTCAGGGGCGTTGTTATCACTGTAGAGAGATTGGGCATCCAGCCAAGATGTGTCCCAAAGCTAAACAGGGACAGTATGGGCAGCCGAGACCTAATTAGCCATTGCCTTTACCGTCCCCACAGATACCACGTGGCCAAGTTCAAAACTTTTCGACACTTCTAGCACCACCACTTCCTCAGGGACAACCTCCACAACAGTTGCAGCATGGCAGGGTATATAACATCATGCCATATAATGTGCAGTCTCCTCAGGCTATTGAGGGTATGTTTTTTATACATGGTAGATCTGCTCGTATACTGTTTGACACTGGTGCATCACATTCTTTTGTGTCTAGATCTTTTGTTAACTTATTTGGTATGGCGACTCAGTTTTGTGACCAACCTTTCAATATTTATACACCATTGGGAGTTGGAGCAATTTTACGAGAGCGTTGTGGTGATATCCTTATAGATATGGGTTGGCTTCGATTTCTTGCAAATTTGTTAGTTTTGGATATGCATTCTTATGATGTTATACTTAGGATGGACTGGTTATCTCAGTACTATGCTCAGGTTAACTGTTATGAAAAGTCTATTGTATTTACGATACCAGGACAGGAGATGTATCTTATTGTTGTACCACAAACTGATAGAGGGCTTAACACTTATTTATTCTTTATTGAGGAGGACTCACAGGAAGAGACTGCGGTATCTCTTAACAGTATTCCAGTAGTGCAGGAATTTCAGGATGTATTTCAGGAAATTCCAGACTTGCCACCGAGTCGGGAGATAGACTTCGTCATTGATTTAGCTCCAGGCACTACGCCTATTGCGAAGGCGCCATATAGAATGGCACCAGTGGAGATGCGAGAGTTGAAAGATCAAATTCAGCAGTTGCTCAACCAGGGATTTATTCGCAGGAGTACTTCACCATGAGGAGCACCAGTATTGTTTGTTAAGAAGAAGAATGGATCTCTTTATCTTTGTATTGCTTACAGAGAACTGAACAAGGTCATTATTCGCAATAAGTACCCGTTGCCCAGAATTGATGACTTGTTTGATCAGTTGAAGAGAGCTACTTACTTCTCAAAGATCGATTTAAGATTTGGTTATCATCAGCTACGAGTTAGAGAACAAAATGTTCCAAAGACAGCATTTCTCACAAGGTACAGATCTTATGAGTTTCGTGTTATGCCTTTCGGCTTAACTAATGCCCCAGCTGTCTTTATGGACTTAATGAACAGAGTATTCAGAGAGTACTTAGATTAGTTTGTCATTGTTTTCATCGATGATATTCTTGTTTACTCTAAGTCGGAGAAGGACCATGCCAAACATTTACGCACCGTCATGCAGACACTTCGCGAACATTAGTTGTTTGCAAAGTTTGAGAAGTGTGAATTTTGTCAGAAAGAGGTCAAATTTCTGGGCCATGTAGTGTCAAAAGAACGGTTAGTAGTAGATCTAGCCAAGGTTGCGGCAATTATGGAGTGGGGACAACCTACCTCACTGACAGAGATTCGCAGTTTTCTGGGATTGGCAAGGTATTACCACAGGTTCATCAGGGATTTTCCAAAATTGCGGGTCCACTTACTCATCTGACTAAGAAGAATGTACAATTCGTGTGGGATGATTCTTGTCAGACTGCTTTTGCTGAATTGAAGAGTAAGTTAACTTCTGCACCAGTCTTAGCCACACTTCAGAGTGGAATCGAGTATTTAGTATATACTGACATTTCTCTGAAGGGTTTGGGTTGTGTGTTGATGCAAGAAGAGCGACCAGTTTCTTATGGGTCCCGGAAGCTTAAGACTCATGAGCTTAATTACCCAACTCAAGATTTGGAGTTAGCAGCAGTGGTTTTTACCTTGCGTATATGGAGGTATTATCTTTTGGGGGAAACGTTTCGATTGTTTAGTGATCATAAGAGTTTACAGTATTTGTTCACTCAGAGGGAACTGAATATGAGACAGCGCAGATGGTTAAAGTTCGTGAAAGATTATCACTTCTCTATTCAATATCATCCAGGGAAAGCAAATGTAATAGCAGATGCACTCAGCCGCCGACCCTATATCAGCCTTTCAGCTTTGTTTGCAACAGAGTGGGGTGCTTTGAAGGCTGTTCATGAGTTAGCAGAAGCTTTTATGGCATGTGTGGTAGTAACTCCTTCTATCATTCACCAGGTCATTAAAACTCAACTCATAGATCAACAGTGTATTGATCGGGTTTTGGAATTAGCTTCAGAAGATGTTCCTTTTTATTCTATGGGTATCGATGGAGGATTGAGGTACAAGGGATGTTTAATTGTTCCTTCAGCTGACAATTTGAGAAATGTTGTGATAAGAGAGACACACACTTCTCAGTTCTCTGTACATCCAGGGGGAGACAAGATGTATCAGGACATGAAACGCCAGCTTTGGTGGGCCGGTATGAAGAGAGATATAGTTATCTTTGTCTCTAAATGCAGCACTTGTCAGATGGTTAAGATTGATCACCAGAAACCGCTAGGATCTTTACAGCCACTTCCCATACCAGAGTGGAAATGGGAGAGTATTTCCATGGACTTTATAAAAGGATTACTTACTTCACATCATAATCACAATTCTATTTGGGTCATTGTTGATAGATTGACCAAGTCCGTTCATTTTCTGCCTGTTTGTTCAAACTTTACATCAGAACAGTATGCTAAGCTTTATATTGCAGAAATGGTGAAACTTTATGGTATACCATTGTCCATCATATCAGATAGAGATCCGAACTTTGTATCAGGATTTTGGAGGAGCTTACAGCAGGCTTTGGGTACAAAACTTCATCTTAGCACTGCCTATCATCCTCAAACAGATGGACAGACTGAGCGAGTTAATCAGATTTTAGAAGACATGTTGCGGGCATGTGTTCTTGATTTTAAGGGCAATTGGGAGGAATATTTACCGCTTTCAGAGTTTGCTTATAACAATAGTTATCGAAAAACTATTGGTATGGCACCATTTGAGGCTTTGTACGGTAGACCGTGTAGGTCTCCTGTTTGTTGGCTTGGAGTTGGCGAGAAGAGCTTTTTGGGTCCTGAATTTATTAAGGACACGTCAGAAAAGATCGATATCATTAGGGATCGGATGCGTACAGCCCAAAGCAAACAGAAAAGTTATGCTGACCGTCGAACTCGAGTTTTGGAGTTTAGGGTTGGTGATCAGGTTTTACTTAAGGTTTCTCCCATGAAGGGAGTAATGCGGTTTGGGTCAAAGGGTAAGTTATCGCCTCGGTTTGTGGGTCCTTTTATGATTACAGATCGGATTGGGACAGTGGCTTATCGTCTGGCTTTACCAGATAATCTTCATAGGGTACATAATGCTTTTCATGTATCCATGCTGCGAAAATTTCTACGGGAAGAAGACAGATATCAACACATTGATGTGGGTGAGACTGAGTTGCAACCCAATGCAACCTATTTAGAACAACCTTCCTGTATTCTCGATCGTAGGAATCAGAGACTGCACACGAAGACTATTCCATTAGTACGTGTACAGTGGAGTCATCATAGTGAGACAGAGTCTACTTGGGAACAGGAAGATATTATCCGTGCCAAGTATCCAGAGCTCTTTCATGCAGGTATGTAGTGAATTTCGGGGACGAAATTCCTTTATTAGGGGGGGAGAATGTAATACCCCGTATTTTTAAAGAGTTTATTTAAATTAATTATGTATATTTAATGAGTAGATTTATTCACCTATTAAATTGTGTATGTTAAATTATTAAATTAATTTTATTTATTTGTGCATGTAATATTGATTTTTATGTTCTATATATTATATAATGTTAGTTTAGAAATTTTATTGGTTATGTTTTATATTAATTAATATTAGTTAATTAAAGTAGTACGTTTGTAAAGTAGTGTATTATTATGTAATAATAATAATATTATTATTATTATTATTAAAACTATGTCATGATGTAACTTTGAGATTAGGATAGAATCTCATTTACTATGGTGGAATTTTATACTAATTATTTGACTTAGATTGCATGGCTTAAAGTAATATAGGTGGGAAGGTTTTGATATTTATGATAAATCTCATTTACATGATTTGATTCATAAAAATTGTCCATTATACATTACTAGATTATTTATGTTGTTAATGATATATAAATCATTATTATTATGTTGTGTGCATTTTAGGTGATAAGTGGACTGCTTAATAAATTAAGTCGCATTTATATTATATGGATGTGTTGCCATATAGAACCATGTGAGCTGACTAATTAGTTGAGACTCATTTATACCTTATGCATTCTATGCCATAGCAGCTGTGTGACTATCGGGGTATGTGGTTTAATATTATTGGCATGTGTTGCCTAAGTGATATGCTCAGTATATTCATTAGTACCTTGAGATGTGTTACCACTGTGTAAGACTTATAGTCTGTGTTGTCAGTACCGTGCACCATGTATTTATAGCTGATTTCCCAGGTAGGGAAAGAAGACACTTAACCACCTTGTGTGAGTCTAAGTGATCACCGTCTATTCTGGTTGAGGTCATACTCTACATTGTGTAGTTTCATTAGGGTGTATACAGATATAGTATACTTCCGAATAATAATGATTAATTTATTTGATTCTCTGATTTAGGTCATAGTAGAGAGGACTTGCTCGTGGGGTTGACCCACCATTGTTGTTATTTCAGGACACAGTCAGTACCCGTTTCAAGGTTGAGACTTAGCAGTGTGGGACCACCATTTGAACTCATCTACTTTTACGGTCTTGTTCAGGGTAGAAGTTTTATGTATTACTTTGATTTCAGTTTTATTTACTTCCGACGTTAAACTTTCAGGTTTATATTTAGGGATCCTTGACATAGGATTTCCAAGTTGTATAAAGGAGTATTGTATTTAATAAAGGATGGATGGATGTTTTATTATTTAGTTTTTCCTTTCTTGTCTAAGTTCTTCTATTATTATCATTTTGTATTCCATATTTGTATATTACCAATTGTTTTTTTGATATCCCTCATTTTTCGTGTATAAGCTTGATCAACTTATGCGTGGAAAATGTGGGGGTATTACAGACAAGGCATTGTCTTAAGAGATATGGAAATGATGGGATTTGCCCGTCAATAGCAATAATGAACTTCGTCAACCGAATAAGTTATTGGTGTATTGGTTATCTGATTTTTCATGCAGTGGTTAAGGGACCCACATATTTATTTTAATGAAAGTGCTCGCCTAATAGCAAATGAATCTCAACAATAGTAATAATGAACTCCTCCAACAGGATAAGTTATTGACATATTGATTGTGTGATTTATTATGCTACGAAGTTAAGGGACCCGCATTAATTAAAAGGGATTGTTTCACCAATAATGATAATGATCTTTTATTTGAGATTTATTATATTATATGATTAACAAACTCATTTTAATTTTAAATATGCATGATAGTATTAATAATTCACATTGCATATTGTATAAATGCATTTATATTCAGACTAATTATGTGTAATTTATTTTATCTGCTTGCTAACATATTCAATGTATGTGGACCTCATTTATATTGACTGGCTAAGGAACTTAGATATTTTATTCACAACGTAAGGCTACAAAATGTATTTAATACTCCTATACCTAATTCATTTACTTTAAGATACCCACTGAGATGTTTTGATGAGATTAGATAGAGTTTATGCCTTAGTACTGTGTCAAGCTTGATTACCACTAAGATAGCCTAAGGAACTCCATTAAGAGATTGTATTTTGAAAATGATTGGTTATTATTTAAAAATTGAACTGGAGGTTAGTAGGGCTGACTTGGATGGTAAGTTTCAAATTGACATGATTATTACCTTGTTACCAAACTCGTTCGACTCTTTTAGAGTGAACTAAATAAGGAACCAATTTAAGTTCACACTCGCTGATATTCTTATAGAATTGGTAACAGATGAAGGGATAATCAAAAGTATGGGCGTTCCTATCAATCTAACCTAGTCTATACCATCTTCTTCTAGGCCCAAGTGGACGGACAAAGGAAAGAAGAAGGATGATAATAGGATTAGGGTAGCACAAAACATAGGTATCCAAAAGATTAAAGGGAATAAGGCAGTGTATGTTGAGGGTGAAGGAAACTATTTCTTTTATCGCTAACTAAGACACTCAAGGAGGAACTGTCTAAGCAATGACGTGGCATAGGAAAATATTTATTTAATCTTTGAGCCATGTTATGTGGTTGTATCTATTAAATCCTGATGGATAGATTTTGGAGCCACTAAACATGTTTGCAATTCATTGCAAGGATTTCAGGAATCCAGAAGCCTTGATGATATGGATATATATTTGTACTTGACCTGATGTCAAGGTTGTAGCTAAGTCAGTGGGAGTATTACATCTGAAATTAGAGAGTATGAGGATATTAGTATTAAAGAACTATCTTTATGCACAGATGTTAGACGCAATCTCATTCTTGTTTCACTTTTGGTTTATAAAAACTGTGTTGTTATTTTGTAAAACTGCTTTTATAAAATTGAATAGATATGTGATTGCTTCTGGTGCATTGAAAGATGGTTAATATACTACAACCACAAGCTCTTAAAATTTACAGGATGTAGATACTAATGTTGCATCTTCTAGATTGAATGTTAAGAGAAAATTTATTATTCCTGACACATTGTATTTTTAATGTCTATTTTTAGGTTGTAATCAATCAAAATAAGATTCAAAGATTGGTCAAAGAAGGTTTATAACCTAGTGAGGCAGGAGAGCTTAAACTAACTTGTGAATCATATATTGAATGATAGATAACCTTAAGGGCTTTAATCAGCCAATGAAATAGACATAAAGAACAATTGGAGTCGGTACACACAGACACATGTGGTCTTATGAACATCCAAGCATGATTACTCATGTTTTGGATAAATTTACCTGATGCGACATGAGTCTTAAATTTTGGTATATTTCGAAAGTGTCAAGACTGATGTGGAGCACAAATTAGGTAAACTTATCAGAACACTTCGATCTGATCGTGGATATGAGTATTTCTTGGGATAGTGCAAAAATTATATAGTCAATGAGGGTATTGTGTACCAGTTTCCGCAATTGACGCTAAATGGATTTAGGTGTCAAATAGGAATAACAGCATTCTGGTTAACATAGTTAGATCTATGATATGATATGTTTCATTATCTCTTTCATTCAAGAATTTAGCATTAATGATATCGATGCGCATTATGAACTGCATTCCATCTTAGTCTGTCTTAAGGATACCGTTTGAGCTGTGTTTTTTTACTAAATTTTAGTTTGAATCACATGCACATATGGGGTAGTCTTGCACATGTGCGCTTGATATGGACAAGTAAGTTGGAAGCAGATCATAGGTATGCTCGATTTGATGGTGTAATACCCCTAATTTTAAAAGGATAATTCTGGAATTTAATTATTGTATTTAATTGCATTTTATTTGATTATGTGTCATTTTATTGAATTATATTAATTGGTTTAATTATTTAAGTGTTTTTATTTGAATTACTTGTTGTCTTATTGTTATTTACTTGTGTTTTATTTTCGTTAAATTAAGTACGTGAATTTAAATCGTGTCTTAGGTTTGAGCCGACTTGTAGTTGGTTTAGGATTTGAAATTAGGGTTTCACATAAAGCCTATAAATACATAAGTATACGTCTGCTAAGGGTTTTTGTAAACCCTATTCACCATATTCACGTACATAAGATACAGAGGGAATATAGGGAACAACCGAGTGTGTTTTGTGAGACAAAATACAGAGAGAACCTTAAGAGATTAAAGGAGGGATTCAAGGAGGAGTTCGGGATTGAATTAGGAGCAGCAGAGGTAGTTTAACACAACCGACGTTGCCGGAGTTGATAGAGACAATAGTTGGAGATTTTAATCCAAAGTCTCAAGGCAAGTCTCTGTTCTTCTCTTTCCCTTTAATTCGTGTTCTATGCATGCCTAGTTAGACTCCAGGGATTAATTAAAGGCTAAAAATAGATTAAACAAATATGATATCAAATCTGGTATGCATGTATGAATTATATTAATCTCGTTGAAATAAGTGATTTGCATAAACCTTGATGGTTTTCTGTTATTTGTTCTTCTCGGTGGTTGCGTTTAAGCTCTGATTAAAATTGAGGTCATGATTATGTATTGATGATTTGTAATGAATCTGGGTCTAAGATTGAACCCTAAATCAAGTTTTAAAAATAGTATTCAACTTCACTGAATAAATCTGTTTTGAATCGCTTAAGTTTTTAACTGAGATTCTGTAGTCGTTGCTTTAAAAGGTTGTGTTCAATACATGTTATAGTAGGATGTCAGGGGTTTAAGATGTACCTAGGATTGAGTTTGAACCTAGAACAAGGATTTAAAAACACCACAGAGGCTCTGTTAATCATTAGAGTTGGAGAAGAAGACACAGAAACGAACGACGACGTCTAAGGGAAGAAGAGCAGGCTCTTCCTACTCTTAGAACCGGCTCCCAAATGGTGGGGAGCCGGCTCTTGCAGCTCTAGAGCCGGCTCTTGGAGCCTAAAGCCGGCTCTCCCTTTAAATTGAGCAGGCTCTCAAATTTTGGAGCCTGCTCTTGCCCAGTTTTACATACAGTATGTTGTTTTGGGCATGGGTTTGGACTATACAGTGTATTGGCATGGTTTTTAAACTATTTTAAATGTGGTTTGAGACTGTAATATACCTATAATACTTTGGAAAACATTAATTCCCAACTGGACTAAGAAAATAATCAGGATGAATCTATGGAAAGTTCGAAGGTTGCGCACAATTTTGAATACTTAAATTTATTTATGGAACTTGGATTTTCTGTGGTATATAATTTATTTCTATTTAACTATATTTAAACGGATTTATAAATATGGTAAGTTCTTGAAATCATTTGTGCTTGATTTAAAATAAATTGATATATACATTCTGTTAATTTTATCAATTTATGGATTTCATGAGAATTTAAATGATATAACTGATTCTAGCTATTTAAATTTGTTAGAGCATGATACTTAGGTTCTGTTGTGATCACCTTACATTGTTATATATGTATGTATATATATTGATGCATACTTTGGAGGATGGATGTTGATTATATAGTGTGGTTTTATTAACTACGCAGTTCGGAGGAGTTAAATGATCAATTATTCTTGATCAGTTTAAAGGTTGGTTTAGGACTTCTAAACCTTATATTAAGTGCATAATTCGATCCTACACCTGTTAGATTGTTATGTACGCTTATACTGGAGTATGGTTGGTTTGCATCTAATACTGTTTTATCAACTATGTTAATTGGAGGGTTGTATGTACCGGTATGGGACGGTGACATACTAGGTATGGATTAGTTCAAGCACTAAATCCTACCTAATTTGGAATGAGTTGGATTAATCATAACAAGGTTAAGTCCTACTTATATGGATATATATGAACCGGTATGGGACGGTGTCATATTAGGAATGGCTTAGTTGAAAACACTAAGACCTACCTATATTGGGAATGGATTAGTTCAAAACACTAAGTCTTACCTAACTTGGATTAAGGTATGGATTAACCATAAAAGTTAAGTCCATCACCTACTTGTGTCATGTCAATCAAATAAATTGAATGACCTATTATGGTTTCAGGATGGATTTGTTATACATTTATCAGACCACTACACAGATGGATGGTATTTTGTATTAGGAGGAGTACGGACTTTATATATATATTATATGGTGTTGTGGTATGAGCTTGAGTCTCCTGACCATGGTTAAGGCGCGAATATAGCCTAGGATGGATAACTGGACATAGGTGTTGTTCCCTGGTAGGTCTAAGTACTTGTAATACCACGATATTTTAAAGAATTTATTAATTGGAATTAATTACTTTTATTTAATTTTTAAATGATATATTTGAATTAATTGCGTTTATTTTAATTTTTAATTGATTTGTTTTATTGAGTGTTTAGATTAATTGTTTTATTTTGTTGGCATGTTAATTTTATTGGTATGGTGTAACTTGGTTATAATTTATTGTTTTGTTTATGTGCTTAGTGTAATTAGTTTTTAGTTTTTAGTATTTAAGTGTTTATTTAATTATTTGATTTATTTAAATTAGTTGGATTTGGGATTAAGGGAAGTTGGACCAAAAGATGTGGTATTGGGCTTGTATGAAGCCTTATTGGGTTAATTAATAAAGGCCCATGATTATTTAATTATTTAAATGATCATTTTTGTATTAATTATAAATATATATAAATATAATTAATTAATAATTGTTATGGAAAGATATATATAGAGATATATATTTATGGATATATATAGGTCTATGATTTAATTAACCCATGGATTAATTATGGAAGGTATATATATATATTTATAATATAATATGTGTTTATAGATATATATTATTTAAGAATTATTATTTTATTTGAAAGTCCTAGTAGGAATAGGATTTGGTTCTAATGTGTATAAATATACGCATAAGACTTTAGGGTTAAAAGTTTACACGTTAAAAAAATAAGAGAGAGAGAGAAAAGGAGACGGCCGACAAAGAGGAGGCTGGATTAGAGAAAAAGGACATCGGATTTGGAAGAAGCAATCAAGGCTTGAAACTTCGGTTTCGTTTTGAAACCTTCAGGCGAGTTCTTCTCTAACTTTCCTCTTAGAACTCATAAGGATTTCACCTTGAGTATCAAAATCTAAGGTTAAATTTATTGATTAAATGATGGTTAGAACGGAATATTTAAAATATGAATTATTATATTATTATTTTTTTTGAAATTTTAGATTTTTATTGTTGTATATATGTGTTGTATATTTTGTTTACATCAACAGATAGGCTGAATTTGGACCCAAGAGGGGTTAATTAGTGTTTATAAAATTCTGGAATTTTTGTTAAAATTTCTGGAATTTTCTGATATTTTTCTGGTATTTTTGGTAATTTATTAGAATTTATTTTTATATATTTATTGAAAATATATATATGTATATTATTTATACATATATACACTGTTAGTGGAACGGCGCCTCAATAGGGAAGCAATTCAGTGTAGCGCGGTACATAGAATAATGGTGCGCACATTGATCTAGACCATTAGATTACTTAATTATTAATGGATTGATTCAGTAAATTGCGGTACATGATATGTTAATGCACGTGCGGAATCCAACGGTTTGATTTGCTTGATGAAAGGGAGATAATCTGGTGCGGGTGCATACATGTGAGCTCAAGTGAGCTAATCTGGTGTGGGTGCATTTGTGTGAGCTCAAGTGAGCTAATCCAGTGTGGGTGCGCTCACAGTAGTGTTTGAGCTCATCCAATTATGTTGCCTGTTTGTGACATAAAATTAAAACGGTCATAACTTAGTCATCTTAAATCGAAATTGGGTCATTCTTGAGCTCAAATTTAAGGATTTTTCGTCCTCTTTCCAATGGTACTAATTTCATTATCAGATTCCCATCCTACTAGAAGATAGTTACGTTTTAGTGAGACGGTGTCGGAAAACTATTTAAACTGATATGGAGTATTTATGGGAAAACATTTGTGATGATATTTAGTAACGTTTAATTTACGTAAATGTCATTAATTAATAGTTTGGTGATGGAAGGAGTTATATATATACTTAATTATATATGTGTATATATGATTTAATTAATTTATGTGTAGGATGGAAGGAATTATATGTATATATATATATCCATTAATGTATATGTATATATGATTTTAAATAATCAAGGATTATTATTGAAGGTATTATACATATATATATATATATATATATATATATTATATAATATATGGGTATATGTATATATCATTAAGATAATTATATTATTATTCTTATTTGATATATTATATTAGGCTGGTTATTAAATTAATCTTATGCATATAATATGCATGAAATGGTTATGTGTGAATTAATTTATTTTTAAATTTAAAGTTGATACATAGTTGAATTGTAGGCATGGATGAGTTGCCATAGGCGTAAGTATTTTGCCTAAGTATTTGTATGAATAAAATACATACACAGAAAGTATGGTTGAATTGTTAATTTAAAAGTATAAATATATATACTTAAATGAGGCATGGTTGAGTTGCCAATGTATAAATAAATATATTTATAATGGCATGGTTGATTTGCCAAATATGTAAATAAATATACTTGTGGAGGCATGGTTAATTTGTCAATGTATAAATAAATATATTTAAGGAGACATGATTGAGTTGCCAATATATCAATAAAAATATTTATAATGGTATGGTTAATTTGCCAAAGCGTAATTAAATTGTTATGTGTTAGATGATTAAAATATCATCTATGGTTATTGTATGTATAGACTGGATTAAGATTATATATTCTTAAATTAGAATGATCTAGTACTTACTGGTTAGTGTATTATTTTATATTAATAAAATAATATTGGTGAAGACATAGATGATTTGTTAATGCTAAGTTTTGGATATGTGATTTAGTTAAAATCATCATCGGGTTTTGGGATTAATTATAATATGCCTTTTATTATAATTTATTATTTAAATGATTAAACAACTGACTAGGATGGGATTAAGGTCAAATGAGTTTTTTCTTAAAATGAAATGGTAGATTGGTCTAGGTATGATTATTATTTTAATAATTATTTAATAGGTATGGAAATTTAATAAACTTATCAACGGATGTGATTAGTATAGTATATATAATTATATATAGACATGTATATCGTGCTTTATTAAAGTTAAAACTTTATTAGGTTTGGATTGATCAGAGATGATCTGCTTATTGTTTTCAGAGGCCTGGTAGAGTAAACTTGCTCGTAAGGTTTAACCCACGATTTTTTTTCAGGTTATTAGAGGTTCCAGTCTCGAGGTTGAGGATCCGTAGCTGGGAGACTGTCATTCATCTATTCATCTTGTGTACTTTTAAATAGTATTGGACTATTGGATAATGTTTTAAGGGGTCATTCAGTTATGAGATTTCCGAGTTGTAATTGTTGGAGAATCATTAAGTAATATTTATTTATTAGTTTTCTTCAGCGGTTTATTTATTCTTTATTATTCATCTTTGTATTCTGTGCTTGTTAAATACTAAAATTATTTTGATATTCCTTGATTTTGTGCGCGGATTTGATCAACCAGTGTTCCAAAATTAGGGGGTATCACAGTACTCATGCCCACCCTAGGGTGCGTATTTGCATGTTGCTTTCTATTCAGGTTGGGCAGACCTACTGGACTAGCGAGCGTCCTATAGTGTGTACTATATACATATATGGACTATTCTAAATATTGTTGAGTCTTCCTAGGATGTATCTGCGTATCGGATTACTGTTTGGATTGTAGTAGATCAGGACTTGCATGTGGGCCTGACCCACTCCTTTATTTTTCAGGTGTTCGTCAATTCCAGGGTTAAAGCTTGGACGTGCAGAGCAGATATAGATATTTATTCCTCCGATTATGTAGGAATCTTCTCTATGTTAGCTTTGGATTTTATTTCTATTAATTCAGTTTTGGTTTGAGAATTTTAATAAGGGGTCCAATGGATAAATTCCCGAGTTGCAAACTTATGGAGTTTTGGATTATCGGATTTAAATACAAGGATTTTCTTTTAGTTTCTTTCAGCTTATTATATTATTTTGTATTTCACTTTGTGTTTCGTGTTCGATTTAACATATTAATTGTTTGATATCCCTCGGGTTTGGGCTTGGACCTGATCAACCCGCGTCTCGGATCCGAGGGGTATCACAGATGGCTACTCTAAATGCACTAGGATGGATTATTTTATGATCTTAATGATAAAAGTTGATTGTTTATACTCATTGTTTATCTATAGGAGGATCATATTATGAATCATATACCTAGTAGCATAATGTTAGAAAATATGGTATGAGTAACAGTTGTACAACATGTGAACACACTTATTATAGAGATTGAGAATAATATATGAATTCCCTACTAATGCGTTAGCATCATATAGTACACAGATTCCTGCTTCGATACATTATTGTAGTGGGAGGATTATCATCCAATCTGACAGAATCATATTTTTAGGTGAGACCTTTACGGATATCCCTGTTAAACATGAGTTGGACCCATTAAGCTACACGGAAGCGTGAACCGATATGGATATAGATCATTTTGGCAAGTAGCTATGAAATCAGAGTTGGAATATATGTATTCTAATTAAATTTGGGATCTTGTAGAACTTTCGAGTAGGGTGATACCTATGTAAGACAAGTTAATCTACAAAAAGATACCAGAAGATTTCTTAGTGAATAAATCATGAGTGTACAAGGGAATGTCATTATTTTTCTAATTCTATATATATTGATAACATCCTACTCATTTAGAATGATATGGAAAGTTTTGTCATCAGTAAAGAGGTAGTTGTTCAATTATTTTGAAATGAAGGATTTTAAAGATGTAAGTTATATTCCAAGGATCAAGCTTTTGCAAGATCAGGTTAAAAGGAAAATAGGCTTATCTTAATAATCCTACATTGCTAAAGTTTTGACCGGGTTTGGTATGAATAACTCAAAGAATGAGTTTTTACTTTATTGATATGGATTGTTCTTTCTAGTAAGTAGTTTTCCAAGACTGGCAGAGGAGATTGAGCAAATGAGACTAGAACTATATGCTTTGGCATATGGGAGTCTTATATATGCCATGGTCTATACCAAACAGGACATCCACTATATTGTAGGGATAGTCAGAAGATATCAGTCCAATCCTGGACTTGATAACTGGTTTGTTGTGAAAAATATCGTTAAGTACCTAAGGAAAACCAATGATCTCATACTCATTTATGGATGTGATGATATAGTCCTAGTCAGGTATGCTAGTTCTAATTTTCAATCAGAAGTAGATATTATGAGGTTCATGACTTGGTGTATGTTCACTCAATGGAAGGGAAATCAGTTAGTAGATTGTTAAGCAGATTTCAACTGCTGACTCAAACCTACAGGTGGAGTACATTGCAGCCTTAAAGGCAACAAATGAAGCCTTTTAGTTTGATCTCACTGATTTAGAGGTTGTGGAGCATACTAGCCTGTCTATCAAGCTATATTGTGACAATAGTGCAGAAGTAGTCCAAACTAATGACCCAAGGTTCCATAGAGGAATAAGGTACACTGAGAGGAAGTATCATGTTCTACGTGATATTGTCCGGCAAGAAAATGTACTCGTGGCTAGATCATTGCATTAGAACATAACTTTGTTGATCCATTAACAAAGGTGTCATTAATCAATAATTTTGATCGTCATCTAGATAACATTGGAGTTAGATGCAATTTGAATTGGCTATGAGGGCAAGTGGGAATTATTGGGATTTATATGCCCTGGCATAGCAAATTCTTATTTGGATTATAGTGACATATGTTCCTGATGTTTCTGAAATATTTATGTTTTATACAATTGGTGAATTTAATGTATTATGTTTCGATTCATTATAGAATTGATAGTGACCACTTGATTACAAGAGATATTTATATATGTATGTGATGGCGATCAATACATGAATATAAATAGTAATCATAAATTGTTCATAGTCGGTAATTATGGATGGACTCATAATTAATTAAGACTTGAACTAGATCTGCATTAGGTTGAGATATATGTGAGAGCTGTAATATGCAATTGCTTCCTATCACCATCATGGCATTTGACTCTTAAGCATGATAAAAGTATAAACTCTTTTATTAAATAATAATTACTTTGATTTGTTCGGCGGATTCTTCGGAATCCTTAGACCGGCACTTTGGGTAATTATGTAATTAATAGTTAGAGGGTTATATTCTCAATATTTGCATCAATGCATCTTGTATTTATTTTGGATTGATTATGGTTGATCATAAATTAAATTCGAAGGCCTTTGTATGTTTTTAGACAAAATGATTTATTATATATTTATTTATTTAAATTATTATTTTTGTCAAACAAATGTTTTATTGTGATCGAAGTCAGAAATAATCAAATATACCAAAATAAATATATTAATTAAGTAGTCGGATTGATGGTTTTATTTATCCGATAACTAATTATGCATAGAGGGGTCAAAGTGCAACATTGACTTAGATGTTATTTATTATTTAATTGGAGTTCAATTAATTTCTTTTAGTGGAGTTGAAATTAATTTATGAATTAATTGAATTGGGTTCATGGACCGGGCCAATTATTAATTCATTGTAGCCAATAAAATAATAAGCCCAAAGGATTCTCACTCATAACCCAACTTGATATTGAAATCCTATTAGATTTGAGATATGTGAATTAGAGATTGAGAAGGATTTATTGTTTCCTTTTCTTTATCTTTATGATGCCTATATATATACATGGTCTATGTATATTTTAGGGGTGATTTTTGGTAGAAAGAAAAAGGAATCTATTTTCTCTCTCTAGAAAATTAGGGTTAATGTTCTCATCTAATGGAGGCTCCCACAAGCCTAGTTTTCCAAGGTCATTCATGGAGGCTTATGAGTGATTCCTAAAGGCAAAACAATTACCAAGAAGATAGAGATCCAAGAAGAAGACATTTTGCTCAGGGATCTACAATAAGTGAGAACATTCACTTTAGACGAAAGATTTAAAGGTTTACTCAGACCTTTGATGTAAGTATTCAATATGTTAATTGAATGATACATCATATTTTATTTTTGCATAAAACTTGTCTTTATGTGATGAATCAAGATCTATGAATCCCTCGAAAAGTTTTTAAAGCACGTTTCCCAACAATTGTACCATTGAAACCAGCTGCAGTGAGAAGATCAACTGGAAATCTTGAACTTAAAGGACCCATGAGCCCAATTGTCCAACCAGAAGGATGTGGTAGCACCATTGCCAATAGAGTGCTTTATGAGTAGTCTAGCAGGGTACTTAAGTTGGAAAATTTTCCTCCAACTCCAAGAGCAAGGCCGAGAATAATTCAATGTCCATAGGTTCCTGGACTTTAGTAAATGAGAATGGCACCACCTAACCCACAGTCTGTTTGTGTCATCTTTGAGGAGGTCCAAAATGAATCTAATTTTTTAAGCCTTGTGTCATCTTTGATAGTAATAGTTGTTGCAATGGAAATAATAAATTACTCCGTATAAAGTTTTTGCAACAAATGTTATTTTCACATGTAAGTTACATTTTGGCAGATAGATTAGAAAAACATTAATTTGTTTCGCACAAACGAATATCTTACAACCAATAAATGCAGTTTTTTGCAATGAAAAGGTCAATTACGTACCACAAAATAATAGCTTTTGTAATAAAATCGGAATTCATTGCATAAAATTTATGGTTACTAATTTTTGCTACAAAAAATGTAACCTTGAAATGATAATGAGTTCATGCAAAAATAAAATAGGAAAAAAAAAAAAAAAAAAAAAAAATCATCACACAAAATTGTTATTCTTTAGTGACGAAATATTTGGCATAAAAGCATCACTTAGCAACAACAATATATTTTGTTGTGTTAAGATTCCACACACACACACTTGGCAAATAAAACAGATAAGACAATACTTGTCTACTCACTTGTGAATAAGAAATCTATACTTATGGCACAAGTGTCCTTACATTTAAAATAATAAAAAATTAATAATTTGATAGCTATCGGGGTTAAACTCAAATGAATTCGAATCAAATTTTGACCCTGTTTGGGAGAGCTTCTCCATAACCAAAGTCCTTTTGTTGATACTTCCTTCCTATAAGGAGTTTTGTCCAAAGAATTTAAGACAAAAGTTGTTTGGTGAGTCCACTTTTTACAAGTCATTTAACAATTAAATAATTTTTTATTTGACAAGAATACCCATCTCCTTTTTTACTCAATATATATATATATATATATATATATATATTATAACCAACAAAATGAGAATGTAGTAAACACAATAAGAAAGAAAATCGTACTCCTCCATCTTCCTTTAAACCCATTAACCTCCTCATTCTCTCTTATCAAGCCAACAATGGCAAGAAGATCAATCGATGCATGTATATATAATTATAGATGGGTGTTTATTTTATTTTTATCAACTGGAAGTGGTTTGAGAATACACAATTCCGGTGACCAACATTGAAATTATCCAAAAACAAAATTCGTTGTCTTCATCATTCATTTGCATAATTTTCATCCCTATTTCAATCTCTAAAAGAACCCTTAATTTATAAATTTTATCTTTTAACACATATGCAAATAGATCCACCATGTCTATATAAAAAGTCTATGAAAATTTACCACCATTTAAAGCCCCTTCCCACTCTTTCATTACCTTTTTCTCTTATGTTCTAATTTTTCAAATCTGTTGCATATTTGAATAATAGATTAGAAGCATAACAGTGTACATAAGTGATATCAAGGGTTGTGCAGTCGCGTCGCCAGCGATAAGGTGGCAGAGGAAGGAGTGGTAGTGGTGGTGGCGGCCACTTGATCGGGTGGTGTTGGTTCGGTGGCAGCCAGTTTGTTTTGTTATCAGCCATTAATGGTGAAGCCACAAAGATAATTGAGTGAGAACTTGTAAAAAGATAAGGATAAGATTGTATTTTACAATCACGATTATTCACGTTAGGGAAGTGGGTTTTAAAAGCAACTATGAATTACTTTTGTTGAACGGGCTTTTAAGGAGTTAATTTTTTATGGAAGTCAGTTTCAAATTTTTTCCAAACAAAGAGACTTATTGTGAAAGGGACTTTTTGGGTTTAGAAACCCGTTTTGGGTTCAGGAAGCCTAGCCAAACATGGCCTTTAATTCTCTCTCCTCACCCTCTTTCTTAGCTTTTATCATGTGAAGCCCTGATCTAATTCGTTCTCTTCCCCTCCCTCTCCCTCTCTCTCTCCCACGCTCATATATTTTTTAAAGAGAGAAACTCGTGTCCAAAAAAATTACAATTCAATTTACTAAAAAGAGATAACATAGTCCAACAACGACAATTAACTTTGAAACTCTCTAGTGATTGATCACTAACTCCTTGATTTGATAATTTCCTCCTTGATAGTTTCTTCTCTAACTAAGTTGCATATCCTTTTGACAAAGACTCCAAGAAAAAACATAACAAAACTAAGGAACAAAGATCATGTATTTTTTCAGAACTATTTAATTCTTACAACATACATGCAACTTGATTGGTCATTATGGACAATGATTGATTAAATTTGCAATCATAAAATTTAGGGTAATTTACACAGACCTCCCCTATGGTTTACCATAATTACAGGCGGCACCCTTTCTGTTTCGAAAATTACGCGTACCTCCCCTACTTTTGAAAATATCCTACACGGACTTCCCTTCTGTTAGAGTCAACGGCAGTCAACGACGGAAAATGATGACATCAGTTACTATTTTTCATGAAATGCCCTTGCCTATATTATATATACTTGATATTATATATTAGATGTTGATGTCATGTACTAATTAACTGAAACTCCCAAAATACCGGAACTTGAAGCCGAAAAACCTCTTGTTGGATGAGGATGGTAATCTCAAGGTGACTGATTTTGGGTTGTCTGCCTTATCGGACCATTTGAAGCAAGACAGGTTGCTTCATACGTTGTGTGGTACTCCGGCGTATGTTGCGCCGGAGGTGATTGGAAACAAAGGATACCATGGAGCTAAGTCTGATTTATGGTCGTGCGGTGTGATCTTATTCGTTCTTCTTGCTGGGTATTTTCCATTTCAGGATCAAAATGTGGTGGCCATGTATAGAAGGGTGTGTAGGGGTGATTTCAAGTTTCCAACGTGCATCCTGCCGGAATCTCACCGGATTATTACTCGGCTACTCGACCCGAATCTGATGACTAGGATCACGACGTCTGAGCTCATGGAGACGAGCTGGTTTAAGACAAGAATGTCTAGAAATATGGGTGAAAATGTTGAAAAAAGTGAAGACAAGTTTAATGAGACTTTGAATGCATTTCATATAATTTCTTCGTCGGAGGGGTTTGATTTGTCGCCGTTGTTCGAGGGGAAAAGGAAGGAGGAGAAGTTGAGGTTTGTGACGGCGAGGCCGGTGAGCAGCGTGATATTGAGGCTGGAGGAGGTGGCGAGGAGAACGGAGTTCGGGGTGAAAATGAGTGAGGGGAGGGTAAGGCTGCAGGGGAGGGAAATGGGGAGGAAAGGGAAGCTGGGAGATATTCGCGGTGACTCCAGCGGTTATGGTGGTGGAGGTGAAAAAGGAGGGCGGCGACACCCTTGAGTACAATCAGTTTTGCAGCGAGAAGCTCCGGCCGGTGCTCCAAGATATCATATGGAGTGAGAATTCAATGACTGCTTAAAATGTCTAATAATACTTGCCTCCTTACTTAGTAAGAAAGAGGGTGATTATGTGTCAGTAGTCCATCCAGCCACTTTTGCCTTCGATTCAGCAATAGTATTAACAACCCGTTCTTCGATTTTGCTAGCAAATTCGTGACCGCCGTTAATGGACTTAGTTTCGACCTCCTCGTTCTCCGGTGAGTTTTGGGAAAGTACATGAATTATATATATATATATATATATATATCGTCAATTTTATAAAAAAATTATGGGTATTTTAGTAATTTAAGATAATAATATGAGGATATTTTAGTAATTTTGACAGGTCCGTTAGTGTATTTAACGGTCCGTCACACATAAGAGAGGCTTGTGTAGGATATTTTCAAAAGTAGGGGAAGTCTGTAATACCCCTAATTTTAAAAGGATAGTCCGGGTATTTATTTAATTGTTTAATTGCGATTTAATTTATTTAATTGAGAATTTGGTGATTTAATTTATTTATTTAATTGTTTAAATGCATATATTTATTTAATTGTTGTTTAATTGGATTTATTTTATTTTATTTGACTTAATTATATTTTTTTCGTTAGATGTGTTTTATTAAATTAGATTTTTAGAGGTCATGTAGGTAGCCGGCATAACTAAACATTAACTAGGTTTTCCATGGGCCGAGTTTTCAGATTAGGGTTTAGTTAAACTAGGGTTTTAGTGTAAACCTATAAATATATGTCTTACTTTCGGTTTAGGGTTATAGAACCCTATTCACGACATAAAGAGAACAGAGAGAAGCATAGAGGAGTCTAGGAGAGAACAGAGAGGGAAAACCAAAGGATCACCGGAAAAGCTTAGGAGAAGACGTTGAGATTTTTTGAACCGAATCTCACAGGCAAGTTTTATACTAACTCTATCTCTTTGGCCTGTGTTCTTTGCATTCCTAATACAGTCCCAGGAAGAGCTTAATATAAATGAACTTGGTTGCCCTGTTATTTACTTCAAAGCAGCATGTTTTTTCTCTATGTGTATGTTAATCGAATTTAATTTATTACTAATGAATCTAATTAACTCTGGATCACCCTAGGATTTAGTTTAATCAGTCAAAGCATAATTAAAAGCGTTAGAGGCTATAACAGAGAGGAACGGAAACAATGGAGCTCACCGGAGACGAAACAAGCAATCAGAGAGAGAGGGGGAAGAAGAGGCGGCTCCATGGAAACATGGAGCCGGCTCAAAGAAAGTTGGAGGCGGCTCCAACAATTTTTGGAGCCGGCGCCATCATTTTGGAGGTGGCTCCAACTTGGTTGGAGGCGGCTCCTTCAACTGTTTTCAGTTTTTCACCTTTTCAATGATGGTTTTGGTTACGGGTTTCAGAATTTGGTGTTTCCAGATGCTATTAGGAGCTATGCAGGGATATTCCAGTAGCATCTAAATCCTATTAAAAATTCTGAGAGTGTGATAATACATAATAAATTACAAAGCAATCGGTAGTTTTAAACCGTTATAGTTTCAAGTGAACTTGTGGATTGTTTTGGAGGCAGAGGATTTTAAGTGCATAACCCTATGAGTTGCAATTTTATCTGGGAATGGGATTATTGTTTAATCATGTTTCTGTAATTTAAATTAAGCATATTAGAGTACAGAATGATTATAATCGGAATAAGTGACAGTAAGTCACTTTTAAGGAAGTTTACATGGTTGAAATTTTGCAAACGATTCAAGTTGTTTAATTCTAAATTAGCAATTGAATTAGGGGTTTTATGTTTAAATCATGTATCAATGGTATGAGTTTAAACATGTCAGTTTATATAAATTCTGTTATCATATAATCAGAAATTAGTTGATGTTTACAAAGAGTTCTTTATATCAATTTATTGGATGTTGTGGAGTAGGTATCAATAAGCATGTTAATTCTGTTATTATTATTATGCTTGTTGTGAGTTACAAGATGGTTATATTTATTCTCTGCATTTAAAACTTGTTAGAGAATCAGGTACTGGATGTATTGAACAAGCATTCTAGTTAAACATTCTTGTTATGCTTATGATTGGATATATTGATAATGATATGTTATGCTGTTATATATATATTATCAATACTGAATGGATGGTTTGTATGCACCGGTATGGGACGGTGACATACTAGGGGGATTAGCTCAAAAGAACGCTAAGTCCTACCTATTCTGGATTAAGGGATGGATTAACTACAAAAATTAAATCCTACCTGTGTTTTGTGTCAGATCACTAAATAGTTGAGTGACACTTTGGTTTGAAACAGAATTTAAATATATTTTTATGGTGCCACGATATGAGCCTGAGTCTCAGAGCCGTTGGCTAGGGAGCGTATATGCATTGGGATGCATAGTTGGCTATGATGGTTAGATGTGTACCCTGCTAGGTCTAGGTAGTCATGCCCACCTCGGGTGCGTTTTGCATGGTGCCTACTAGTCAAGTTGAGAAGGGCCTGTAGTTCAGTGAGAGTTCTGTAGCGTGATTATATATATATATATATATATATATATATATATATATATATACGAACTATTAGTTATTATTGGATTGGTTAGGATGTAAATGCTTATCGGGTCTCTACTTGGGTAGTAGTAGTATAGAACTTGCTAGTGAGCCTGACCCACTTATCATTTTTCAGGTGACGGGCGTTTCCAGTCTAGGGATTGTTCGGGCTGAGCAGAGACGATCTTCCATTTTACCGACGATGTATGACTTTATTTCTTTATGTTAGGTTTGGATTTTATCTTCAGTTATTTAATTACCTTCAGTTTGGGATTGTTATTAGGGGTCCACTAGAGATGGATTCCCAAGTTGTAAAATTATTGAAGGATTCTTTCTAAAAAGGTTTTGGATAATTGGATTTCAAGTATTTTAATTTCAAGGATTATGTTTAGTATTCTTTTCAGCTTTTAAACTTTTCTTTATTAAATTCATTTTGTATTCTGTGTTCAGTTAAATATTAATTGGTTGGTATCCCTCGGATCTGTGCTCGGACTTGATCACCCGTGGCTCTAGAATCGAGGGGTATCACAAGGTCCGCGTAATTTTCGGAACAGGAAGGGTGCCGTCTGTAATTATGGTAAACCATAGGGGAGGTCTATGTAAATTACCCTAAAATTTAAGACACTTGCGCAAATTAACCAAAAGGGACCTTTCATCCTTCATTTAGGTGGTTCTTCTTCATGTGCAACTCCCGATCAGGCTATAAGTTACAACTCCCTAATTCAAGATAATGTATCTGATTAACTCAAATATTCTTGGTCTTCTATTTCAACCTCTACTGCTCTGCATATACTTTTCTTCTTCTTCTTCCAGTTCTCCAAAGATACGAGTTTCTCTCTCTAAAAATATGAGTAAGAGAAAGAGAGGGAGAGGGAGTGAACGAATGAGATTAGGGCTTCCACATGATAGAAGGGTGAGAAAGAGAGGGAGGAGAGAAAATTATAATTTGATTCAGATTCATTTGGGTTTAACCGGATAGCCACCAAATTATTTATTTTTTATTATTTTAAATGTAAGGACACTTGTCAGTTTAGCCTTGCACCATTACGTGGTGAGTATAGATTTCTTACTTGGCAGTGAATAGGCAAGTATTGTCCTATATATTTTATATGAATGGACAATATTTGCCTACTCAGTGGTGAGTAGGATATCTATACTCATCACAAAGCTATCCGAGTTAAACCAAAATGATTCCGAATCAAATTCTAATTTTATCTCCTCCCCCCTTTCTCATGCTTCTATATATCCTATGGAAGCCCTAATCTCATCCATTCACTCCCTCTTCCTTCTCTTTCTCATGCTCATATTTTTAGAGAGAGAAACCTGTGTCTTTGAAGAACTGAAAGAAGAAGAGAGGTAGATGCAGAGGTTGAAATAGAAGACCAAGATTTTTTGAGTCAAGTAAATACATTCTCTTAAATTAGGGAGTTGTAACTCATAGCCTGATTAGGAGTTCCACATGAACAAGAATGATCCAACTCCCAAGTGAATGATAAAAGATCCCTCTTGGTTAATTTCAACAATTGTCTAAAATTTCATGATTGCAAATCTAATCAATCATTGTCCATAATGACTAATCAAATTGCATGTATGTTGTAAGAATTAAACAATTTTGAAAAAAATATATGATATTTGTTTCTTGGTTTTATCATGTAGTTCTCTTTGAGCCGTGGTTTTTTTTTGGAGTCTTTGTCAAAAGGATATGCAACTTGGATGGAAGAGAAACTATCAAGGAGGAAATTATTAGACCAAGGAGTCAGTGAGTTTCTCTCTCTCAAAAAATATGAGTATGACAGAAGGAGAGAACGAGTTAGATTAGGGCTTCCACATGATAGAAGCTGAGAAAGAAGGGAGGAGAGAAAATTATAATTTGATTCGAATTCATTTGGGTTTAACTCGGATAGTTATCAAATTATTTATTGTTTATTATTTTAAATATAAGGACACTTGTCAGTTTAGCCTTGCACCACATACGTGGTGAGTATAGATTTCCTACTCACTATTGTCCTATGTGAATGAAGAACATCCATATATTGCTTTATTTATTTATCTTTCCCTCCACAATGCACATGTATAAGAACAAGCCCTTTTGGGTTGGTTGTCAAAAAATTATGGTGAATAAATAACACGTTAGGTGTTTGATAACAAATTGTTATTTATTTGGTAATATATATTTTAAAACACTTCTATTGTTAATTTTACAATAATATCCTTTAATAGGATTTTACCATAGTAACTTTATTAAGGAAGAAGTGTGATTATCTTTATATAAAATTAAAAGGACAAAATTGTCTAATGAAAAAAAGTTACCTAAAATATTAATCTCTGCTCAGAACACAATTTTGAAAACTCTAAACCATAGCTTCATTAAAAAGCCCTATTGAGCTAAATTTGGTAACTATTCAAAATGTTTTTAATGGTTATCAAACACATCTAAACACAATTTTTAAAAATAAAAGTGTTTTTCAAAAGTAGAGAAGCAATCTCAAACAGGCTCAAGCGCTCAACTGCTTAAAAGCACTTTTATTTTTAAAAATTGGGTTTAGATGTGTTTTGTAGCCATTAAAAACACTTTTAATGGTTACAAAAATTTAGCTCAATAGAACATTTTAATGAAGTTTGAATTTGAAACTTTTAAAAATCATTATGAGTAGAGGTTAAATATTTTAGGTAATTCTTTTTCATTAGTCAATTATGTCTATATTGCCTTAGGGGCATAGCGGCGTTCTCAGGAATCTGGGAGGTAAGTCATTGAGGTCTCGCTTTCGAACCGCACTTGTGACTTGAATAGTGTGTGTGTGTTGTAGGGCCGATACACGTGTTCTATGAAAAAAAAAAAAATTTATGTCATTTACTTTTTATAAAGACAATTACACTCATTCCTTAATAAAGTTGTTATTATTAAATATGGTAACATCCTAATAAATGATGTTATATATGCTACAATTAACAATAGAAATGTTTTAAAAAATATTGTTACAAAATAAATAAAAAAATAATTTTATTATTAAGCGTACTTATTATTACTAGATGTACTTATTAAAATAATAGGCTTAAACATGTATGTGTGCTTGTATAAACATGTAATTGTCTTTTATTTTTTCTCTCTCTTATATTTTCCACTCTCCATGCATTCATATGTACTAATTCAAACATGTAAATACATAACAAATAAATTGTTTTTGTGTGTGTATATATATATCTAATTTATAATTTCAAAATGTGCATTTATATATGTAATATGCATGTTATATAAATTGTTAGTATATATTACACATTTTTATATATAAATTGTTATACTTTAAATATACCATTAAATTCACACGCAGTGCAAGTGGTGGGATATGGTATTAATAATAATGTCATATACCAACATTTAATTAATATTATATGTTTTATATTTAAAATTTGTATATTTTTTAGTATTAGTTTATTGTTGGAACTTGTTAAGTAATATTTAATGAAAAAAATAAATGAAAATTAATTATTATGAGAGTTTATCTTCTTAGCAAACAAAGTATTCTTACCAAACAAAGCCATAGATTTTTTATTATTTTGTTATTTATTTTTGTATTTTACCAACAGACCATTTATTCTTATAACAATGTTTAATCTCCATTAGTAAATAATAGTATTATTTCGTGTTAAGTTAATCAAAATGCCTCCACCATAAATTAATTTACTCTAAACTATATTTGGTATGGTTAAAAGAAGCATTTAAATATTAATCAAGCAGTAAACACATTTTAAGCCTTATGTGTGTGTATATATATATATTCTAAAATGTTTTTATTTTTAAATAACCAAATAATATTTTGCTATACTTTAAATTAGTTGTACAATTCAATATCCGTATTTATCGGGGAAGAAACAGTATAGTGGAAAATATAATTTATTTGATACACAAGCAAGTAAAACATAAATCAACGATTTTATTGGACTAAAAATTTTCATGTGTCTGGTGATAATTTATGGAGTACTTTATATATATATGTGTGTGTGTGTTTTGTGATTAAGTTAATTTTACACACGGCCAAAAACATAACAATTGGGATAAACTATGTAATTAGAAAATTAGTTGCCAATATAAATGGACTCTCATTTTTGATTCTTAGTTCTAAAAATTTATTATTGACGGGCTACAGCAATTGCGCCTATTAAAGCAACTAAAAGAATTATTGAAATGAGTTCAAATGGATGTTTTGTGGTTAAGTTAATTTTACAAAAGGCCAAAAACATAACAATTGGGATAAACTATGTAATTAGAAAATTAGTTGCCAATATAAATGGACTCTCATTTTTTCTCAATTTTACATACATCATCGTCATTTCTTTATTTCATATAAAGAGAGTCGGCCACTTAAATTCTTCATCTTAAGTCTTTTTTATTACTCGCCATATCATTTGCTATCTTTAATTTTTTAAAATCATACCTAATAACTCCCGTCTCTTACCTTCTACAAAAATTAACCTTTATGTTATCATGAAAGTATCGGTAGATCTTGTTGGGGATTTTTAATATCTTTATAGAATCTTATTTTTAAGTTCATTCACGTAATCATACTAAAATACTACACTTATATATTTATATCACAATATAATCATTACACAATATATATAGTATAAATAAAATAATATACTGAAATAATAGGCCAGTAAAATATATAAAATCAATAAGAGGAGTAAAGAAACTTAATTCTGGCCTATTTAATGGAAAGGCACACAGTATGCACTATCCTAAAGCCTTTACAGCCTCCCTACGTGCAGGTTGTGACGACTATGAAATGCTCCAAGATACAACTCCAGTGTCCTCTATAAGCACATTCATAGAGAGACGAATCACCAAGTCTTTGTGTCATATTGCCCATAAACTCAGATATATAATTGAATATATATAATATAGTATTTGGTTAAAGAATGAATGAATGAGTTTTTAGAAAAGAAACTGAAGAAGAGAAGTAAGAACGTATTTAATCTGTAAGAATAACCATATATTTATAGGCTATTTTCACACCCTTAGCCAATCGACACAACTAGTCATAAGGGGTCACACCTCTTAAAAATTAAGAAGTTTTTAAAACTTTTATATTTTATTCAAAAAACCTAACAATCCCCCACAAGTTTTTAAAACTTCAAACTTCAAAATATCATATAAAGATATAAATACAGATATATGGAAAAATAAAATAACTTGGCAACTGAATATTATGCAATAGGTGCAAGAGTCTTTCGGACTTGAACTTGCATTTAGTGTTACTGCCTCCATTTGAGGAACCTGAGAGACTAGGTCTTGAACTCGGCCCCTTAAATCAGACTTCAGCATGTAGCACACAAAGTATTGACTTAATACTTGGTTAGCGATGCAGCGCTATTAATGGCCATGTACTGGTATCTTGATTCTCATGAGAGTTAATAGATAATAGCCCAATTCTCATAGTCGCTGCCTCACGACTACTCTCACTTAGGTGAGTCCTCCAAATGTACATGTGACCTATACCTTGCAAGAGTTTGCTTGCCTCGGGCTCATTCAGGGAAAAACCCTTCCTAACATCACATTAAATAGCACTGATGCCATAAGGATGTGTTCCGAGAAATGAAGGAAACTTGGATTGATTTCTGATTGAGAGCCGTGGAAGCTTAATCTCAAACGGTTGAATGAAAGAATTTAAATAGGGGCGGTAGTTGTAGAACGTACTTATAGTCCTTTGTATTGAAAATCTCACAAGGGCTGGTGAAGAGAAAGCTTTGCAGATCGCCACGCTCAGGAGTGGATCTTCACGAGAAACTTCCTAAAAGATAGTGCTGCAAATTAAATCATGCAGTACAGATTGTTTCTACCCGTTGAACCTAATTCATGGGATCTCCAATCACAAAGGACGGGTTACTTCCGAAGGTGACTCCCTTGGGGCTTAAGCCCATCCCCCTTGACACTTCTAGGACTACGCTCATAGAAATTAAGAATTTCAGTCTCTTATATTATTTTATTTTTCTAGAGAATTCTTGGACTACACTCCTAGAAAGAAAAGATAGTTGGTCTTTCTATTTAAAACATCTTTGAAGTATGTGACTTGAATTAACTGTTAACCTGTCTCAAAGGCTAGAACAACACAGTGGTTAACCGTAAAATGATATGTACACACTCTAAATATATAAACATCTCTATACATAATCACTGCATCAAGTTGCACACTCAGAATCTCTAATTTATGCAAATATCATCACAATAATTTTCATAATAATGATAAACATATAATTGCATGTATGTATTACCCCCACATTTCAAGATTATAAAATAAATGATGAGGAAAGATTGGAACACAAAATCTTATATTTGAATCAATACATTAATATAAGATTAAATGTTATATAAATAAATTTTAAAGCACACCGGTGATATTAACTAAAGCAAAGAAGATGACTCATTTAAGTTTGGACTCAAACAACTGCTTGAGTACCAATCAAACTAGTGCTTTGAATAACATATGATTGTTCTTACTGTTGGGAAACGTGTAAGTTTTAAAAACATTTTGAGGAATTTTGATTCATAAATCTTGATTCGTCACATAGAGACAAGTTTTATGCAAAAATAAAATATGATGTATCATTCAATTTATAGATTGAATACTTACATCAAAGTCCGAATAAACCTTTAAATCTTTCCTCTAAAGTGAATGTTCTAACTTATTGTAGATCCCTTAACAAGATACATTCTCTTTGGATCTCCATCTTCTTGGTAATTGTTTTGTCTTTAGGAATCACTCATAAGCCTCCATGAATGACCTTGGAAAACTAGGCTCGTGGGAGCCTCCATTAGATGAGAACACTAACCTTAATTTTCTAGAGAGAGAAAATATATTCCTTTTTCCTTCTCCCAAAAATCACCCCTAAAATATACATAAACCATGTATATTTATAGGCAACATAAAGATAAAGAAAATGAAACAATAAATCCTTCTCAATCTCTAATTCACATGTCTCAGATCTAACAGAATTCCAATATCAAGTTGGGCTATGAGTGAGAATCTTTTGGCTTATTATTTTATTGATTACAATGAATTAATAATTGGCCAGGTCCATAGACCAAATTCATTTAATTCATAAATTAATTTCTACTCCACTAAAAGAAATTAATTGAACTCCAATTAAATAATAAATAACCTCTAAGTCAATGTTGCACTTTGACCCCTTTGTGCATAATTAGTTATCGGATAAATAAAGCCATCAATCCGACTACTTAATTAATATATTTATTTTGATACCATTGATTATTTCTGACTCGATCATAATAAAATATTTGTTTGACAAAAATAATAATTTAAATAAATAAATATATAATAAATTATTTTGTCTAAAAACACACGAAGGCATTCGAATTTACTTTGTGATCAACAATAATCAATACAAAATAAATACAAGTAGCAATGATGCAAATATTGAAAATATAACCCTCTAACTATTAATTACATAATTACCTAAAGTGTCGGTCTAAGGATCCCGAAGTATCCGCCGAACAAATCAAAGTAATTATTAATTAATAAAAGAGTTTATACTTTTTTCATGCTTAAGGGTCAAATGCCATGACAGTGATAGGGAGCAATTGTATACGACGGCTCTCGCAATATATCTCAACCTAACGCGGATCCAGTTCAAGTCTTAATTAATTATAAGTCCATCCATAATTACCGACTATGAACAATTTATGATTACTATTTATATTCATGTATTGATCGCCATCACATACATATATAAATATCTCTTGTAATCAAGTGGACACTATCAATTCTATAATGAATCGAAACATAATACATTGAATTCACTAATTGTATAAAGCATAAATATTTCAGAAATATCAGGAACATATGTCACTTTAATCCAAATAGGAATTTGCTATACCAGGGCATATAAATCCCAATATAAATATCCTACTCATTAATTTATTTATTTTAAATTTAGACCTAATAGTTGCAAATACAACTGCGTGTATTTCAAATACGGTCAAAATAGAGTGGATGATGAAAGCAATTCATCTCAAATAGAATTTTCCATCTTCTTTTCTTTTCTTTTTTTTTTTCTTTTTTTTTTTTTTTAAATCTTAAAAATAAAAGTTTTCTCTCCAAATGAAACTATTTCACAAAAATTGAATTACTCTTACTCACTCTTACATACGGCTAAACAGACGTTGCTTATAGTTAGAGAATGTATTTTAACAAAATAAGTAAATAATAGTTACAGTAATGCTTCAGTAAATTATTTTCTAACGGTAATAAATTTTTTTAGGATCCAAAATTCAAAAGACATGACTTTTCTAAAACACAACTCTTTGTCTATCTGAAATCAAAACGAATTTTTTTAAAAAAAAAAGAAAATTAACATTTTTTTTTCTATTTTTTTTTTTTTGAAAAAAAAATAGGTCACTCTCCACTGTTTTCAATTCATAACAAGACAAAATTTAGAATTTATGCATATTTGTATCACATTGTAAAGACTTCCAATTATGATATGATTGAGAATGAAAAGTTGTTTACTTGAATATCTCTTCTTGAAGAGACACGACTTTTCATTATTTTTATTCAACCATAATAAACTTTCTTCTTGAACAATTTTGGATTCACAATAAAACGTTTATACGAGTCTTTCAAAGAATGCGAGTTTCCATATTTTATGTCTACTGGGATTTTAAAATAAAACACTTTATATTTCTTATCAATCATTAATGGGATTGGTAATTACAATCGCATGACTCTATAAATGAATTACCTGTTGCACGCATCATGAATTGTCACTTACAAAGTATTCTACTATTATAATTAAAAAGTTCGTTGTTCTAAACTTGATCCCATACAAAATATCTGATGGAGAAACGATACTTAAATACAGTATTCAACAGTTTTGGAATTTTACCCAAACGTTTTAAGAATATATAAACTCAACCGTTAAAAAAGAAAACTATCATAATACCCTTATCAATTAACCACAGAATTCAAAACTATAATAAGAATACAGTGTTCTTTTCCACTTAAAATTCTAAAAAGTGTATATATTAAAAGAATGAATTAAACAGTTTCTTTGTGAGCAAACTTTCAGAATATAAACTATTATACAAAAGAAAGAAAATGAAACATTGATAATGCTTCATATATAAAGCACTAATAATCACAGGATACACGAGTTAAAGGCTTTAGAGTGTTGGGGATTTTGGATATTTTTATACATTCTTAATTTTAAATCTATTCAAGTGATCATATTAAAATGCTACACTTATATATTCATATCACAATATAATCATAACACAATATATATAGTATAAATAAAACAATATACTGAAATAATAGGCCAGTAAAATATACAAAATTAATAAGAGGAGTAAAGAAACTTAATTCTGGCCTATTTAATGGAGAGACACGCAGTATGCGCTGTCCTAAAGCCTTTACAGCCTCCTTACGTGCAGGTTGTGACGACTATAAAAGGCTCTAAGATACATCTCCAGTGTTCTCTATAAGCACGTTCACAAAGAGACGAATCACCAAGTCTTTGTGTCATATTGCCCATAAACTCAGATATATAATTGAATATATGTAATATAGTATTTGGTTGAAGAATGAAGGAATGAGTTTTTAGAAAAGAAACTTAATAAGAGAAGTAAGAACATATTTAATATGTAAGAATAACTATATATTTATAGGCTATTTCCACACCCTTAGCCAATCGACACAACTAGTCATAAGGCGTCACACCTCTTAAATAATAAGAAGTTTTAAAAAAAATTATATTTTATTCAAAAAAGCTAACAGATCTATGGTGTATGTGCCCAAACCAACTAAACTTATTCCAACCACCAACATATAAAGCGCTATTCTTATTTATTTTTTAAAGCTTAACACTCTCTCCCTATAAAACATAGTTGGCCTAATAACGATTCTATAGAAATTTTCTTTTAACTATTGTCTTATTCTTTTATCATATAAAATGCAACTAGTTTGTTTTCATTTTATCCACCCCGACCAAATTATACAAGTTATATCGCCATTTCTTTCTCCATCATTTTGTATTATTGATCCTAAATAGCAAAAGTAATTATTTTGAATAATCTTCCGATTATCAAGTGTTATCCTTATATTATAATAAATCAAGTCTTCATTAAATTTACATTCCATATATTTTATTTTAGTTCGACTAATTTTCGATCATTTTGATTATAAAGTATTTCTCCATATTTTTACTTTTATTATTGAATTTTCTTTAGAAGTATCTACTAACACAATACATCGACAAATATCACATACCATGGGATATCTTCTTGGAAATCTTTTGGTATTTCATTAAAAGGTATTGCAAATATCTAATAATGGACTTAACACCTTTCCCTTGTGTAATCTACATTTATAAAAAGTCTCACTAGTTTCACCTAAGAAATCTACTTTTTGTGTTCATGTTAACATCTTGAATACTCTTCATTATTTGCATGGAATTTTATTTTCTTTGTAGAGTCCACCAAATTATAAGTCAATGAAAATATACATATGTATATGTCTATTTGCTTACCCCTAACTAACTAAATATATAGTTTCCATGGTTGATCTCCCTAACATGAATTTGAATTGGTTTTCACATACTGTGGATTCTTCATTGGTCTTTGTTCTATTATTTTTTCCAATACTTTACTCTTTAATTTAACTCATTATAATCCCCACAATTTTGTATATTTTCTTAATTTTTTTAAAAATGATGCTATTAAGTTTTTCACTCACTCATTTGGCACCGTACTTTATTTTAAAATGCCGTCAAACAACTTTGTTAGCCACTCAATACTTACATTCCCGACATTGTATATGAACATGTTATTTAACCTCTTGAATGCAAACATTTATATGGTTTTTTTTCCATATTTCCTTGTTTCAATAATGTGATAATACAAACATAATTATATTGAGTTTGACCTTTTTCCTCTTTAGGGTTTGGAAGGAGGGTATGCCACTCCAAGACTACACATTAACATTGCCACACAAACATTTGCAAGATTGGTGGTTTTATACTATATTTAGTTATGTATGTCTTCAAGTCAATCAAGTTGTATATTTTGTAAGACTTGTATAAAAATGGGCAATGTAAACAAACAAGTAATTCAATACTTCTTTTTCTTTTTATTTATTTATTTTTTTTCATACGAGAATGTTTATTTGAGTTCACTAGGTTTCGACTCAAAAATATTCTGACTTCACCATTAAAAGTGAATAAAAGAAAAGCTGGTATTAGAAAAAAATAAAATATTATTATTACACATAACAATTAATATATTAACCCAATCTCCAAAGGAAAAATAATCTCTAAGTTTAATGATTTTTATGAAGGCCACTTGATACACATTATTCTACATTATTCTGCAACTCACTATTTTTTCTTTTTATTTTCTTCGATTCCTCTTATGCTGTGGGGGTGTTATTTGGTGTAACCGAACACACATTAGATAGAGTTCGATACATATACAGACATACATATTGAGTAATGCAATGAAATAGCAATGTTTCAAAAGATCTAAAATTGGACACATATTAAAATTGTTATCATTCGAAAACATTCTCTATTACAGAGGTGGGGTGGGGTGATTTTATATGCTCTTGATGAGAGTAGTCTTTACACCATTTTATCAAACCATACCGCAAAGCTATATAATTTCCCTCTCCCATTTAACCCCTAACCCCACAAATCTATCTGTGTGTAAATTGTTAGAATTCTTACATTTGGTAAGCATCGAGAAAAGAAAACTGGAGAGAGGGAGGAGAGAGAGAGGAGGGAGAGAGAGAGGAGGGAGAGAGCGCGCGGGTTAGACAAGTGCATTGAGGGCTTGGCTTGGCTTTGGCTTTGGGTTTGGCTTTCTCGCCTATTTGATACGTGCCTGAATTCTCTCCGACCCGTAATCAGCTTTGTCTTTTTCTCTCTCTACAATAAAGCTCTGTTGGAGCTCCTTCAGGAAATCCTGCACAAGGCAATAGGTTTGTTGCAGTCTAGAAGTTTTATAAGGATTTACCTACAAACCAACAAGGCTTAAGAACTCAGGTTTGAGAAAATCAATTGCTTTATTCACTGTAATGCATTCATGATTGATGGTTTTCTCATCGGTGGTTTGGATTTTTGTGTAATATGAATCCTTTCATTCTATGTGGTGCATATATATAGTCTGGTATGTGTTCAACAAATTCTTACTGGGTTTTGATGATTAGTGGTTTTGGGGTTAAAGGGCATTCATTTGTGGGTCTGGTGTGTTCCTTCAGTGATTTTAGAAATTGGGTTTTTATGATTTTCGGGTAGTGGTTTCTGGGTCAGGACGTGATTCATCACTGCTTTGTAAATTTTACTACTTGTGGCCAAAGAGAATTTGTTTATGGGTTTTGTGATCCATTTATTGTTATAAATTTTGGATCTTTTTGGTTAAGGAGTATCAGTTTCTGAATATGTGTGACTTCCTTGCTGTGTTGAAGATATGAGGTTTTGAGGTTAAAGGGTTTCATAGGTTTGTATCTGTTCTTTTACTGGTTTTGGGATTCGGGTCTTGGAGGTATAGAGTTGGTTTCAAGCCTGGTTACTCTCTTAAGAATTCAGGTTTAGTTTCTGGCTGTGTTGGACTGTTTGAGACATGAGTCGGAGGGTACGTAGAAAAGTGGCAAAGAGGGGGAAGGAGGTGGAGGTTTTGCCAAGTTACACCGAAATAGATGACGAGGGATTGAGTTTGGATCAGAAAGATGTAGTGGACTGGACAAAATTGCCTGATGATACTGTGATTCAACTGTTTTCGTGCCTGAATTATCGTGACCGGGCTAGCTTGTCATCAACCTGTCAGACATGGAGGACTCTGGGTAGTTCTCAGTGTTTGTGGCACTCATTGGATCTTCGTGCCCACAAATGTGATGCTTCCATAGCAGCTTCGCTTGCCTCCCGATGTCGGGACCTTCAGAAGTTGCGATTTCGTGGAGCAGAATCTGCCGATGCAATAATAAATCTTCAAGCTAGGGGGTTGCGCGAAATTAGCGGTGATTTTTGCAGGAAAATTTCTGATGCTACACTTTCTGTGATTGTGGCTCGACATGAGGCGCTTGAGAGCCTCCAACTTGGGCCAGATTTCTGTGAAAGGATTAGCAGTGATGCAATCAAAGCAATTGGCATTTGCTGTCCTAAACTTCGGAAACTTCGGCTTTCGGGAATTCGGGATCTTGATGGAAATGCCATTAACTCTTTGGCTAAGCATTGTCAAAGTTTGACTGAAATTGGATTCATAGACTGTCTTAACGTCGATGAGATGGCATTAGGGAATGTTCTATCAGTTCGTTTCCTCTCGGTTGCGGGGACAACAAATATGAAGTGGGGTTTGGTTTCGCAGTATTGGAGTAAGCTCCATAACTTGACAGGGTTAGATGTTTCAAGAACTGATATTATTCCATCTGCACTATCAAGATTATTTTCATCCTCACAAAGCTTGAAGGTCTTGTGTGCCTTGAATTGTCCAGCTATCAAGGAAGATTCTTTTGTTCCTACCAGTAGTTATAAAGCTAAATTACTACTCACCCTTTTTAGTGACATTTTCAAAGGAGTGTCTTCTCGATTTGGCGGTATTACGATGAAAGAGAGAAATGTATTCTCGGATTGGAGGAATTCAAAGAACGAGGATAAGAACTTGGATGAGATTATGATTTGGCTTGAATGGATCCTTTCCCATTCACTACTACGTATTGCTGAGAGCAATCCACAAGGTTTGGATAGTTTCTGGCTTAGTCAAGGTGCAGCATTGTTGCTCAGTTTAATGCAGAGCTCACAAGAGGATGTTCAAGAAAAGGCAGCCACTGGACTTGCAACTTTTGTTGTCATTGATGATGAAAATGCTAGCATTGATGTTGGACGGGCTGAAGCAGTAATGAGGGATGGTGGCATACGTCTTCTTCTAAATCTTGCAAGATCTTGGCGGGAGGGGCTTCAGTCAGAAGCAGCAAAGGTAAGAACTATTGGGAAGTGTAATGATAATGATTCTATCCTCATTTCGATCAATCTTGTCATTTATTTTAGATGGTTTTGGTCCAACCCTATCGATTTGAATTGGTTTAGCTACATTTTGACGAGACCCACTTGATACAATACAATGCGCCTCAAGCACACATTATTATCATCTAACTGTTTCCCCATTTAGACACCAGTTTTAACTTTCTATTTAAGATTTGTCACTTGTTTTGGCATAAATTTGTTTCGTTTCAATTTTATGGAATGCGTAGGCTATAGCAAACTTGTCTGTGAATGCCAATGTTGCAAAAGCTGTTGCGGAAGAAGGTGGCATCAGTATTCTTGCAAATTTGGCGAAGTCTATGAACAGGTTGGTTGCTGAAGAGGCAGCCGGGGGACTATGGAATCTCTCTGTTGGAGAAGAGCACAAGGTTGTTTACTTTGTAGTTTCTTTTGATCATCATATGCTCACTTTTAGACCGTAATAAAGCGAAGTTTCCTTTTCAGGGTGCCATTGCTGATGCTGGTGGTGTTAAAGCTTTAGTTGATCTTATTTTCAAATGGTCTGTCGGTGGTGACGGAGTTCTGGTACGTGCTGCTTTTATCATGCATACACTTCCATGAGTTCGTGCACACATGCAGACTTCCATGCAATGCCTTATATTTTCTTTGTATTTTGTTTTCTTTTATATATAAGTACAAACTGAGTCAGAGTTGTTTGGTAAGTTACGGATTGATTTTTGTTTGGTTGTTTTCAGGAACGTGCGGCTGGCGCACTAGCAAATTTGGCGGCTGACGACAAATGTAGCTTGGAGGTTGCGTTGGTAGGTGGCGTACATGCTTTGGTGATGCTCGCGCGGAAGTGCAAGTGTGAGGGAGTGCAAGAGCAGGTAGCAGTAACTTCAAATATGAAATTAACATTTGATGTGGATATCTATAAGCTCTGTTTTTGTATTTTATGTGGTTTAAAACTGAAAGGTTGGAATTCAACTTAGATGAATGCTTAAAGTTTAGGAATTTAGGGTGTCTAGATGTTGTGGGCCATCTAAGTTTAGCTTGTGAACTCGGTCAGGTTGGAATATCTTGAGAAGATTATGGGTTTAAATACTCCAGCCTTACGGTTAAAAATAATCTGATTGTGATGTTTCTTTTTTCTTTTGTTTTGGTATTGACAGTCTCGTTATGGAAGTCATATTGTTTGATGGTGTGAGCTCCTCTATTAAAAGCTGCCAACTTTTGTTTGTATGGGAAACCCTCTTACAAAGAAAATTTGATTCAGAAAATTTATGGGGTTTGAAGTTTACTTGCAAGTTGCTTCCTCATTTAATGTACCCTATAATCCACATGTAGCTTGCTCTTATAGTGTGAAAGAGTTCAATGGCTTGGATCTCAATACATTTCCATTAAAATCAAATCTATGTCTCGTTTGGAAGTTTGCTCCATACAAGGACCCTCATGTGGCATTTGTTTATATCCAGTGATTTTATTATAATGCCCTTCCAATAATTGTCCAGGCTGCTCGTGCCTTAGCTAATTTGGCTGCCCATGGAGATAGCAACAATAATAATGCTGCTGTTGGACAAGAGGCAGGTGCTCTTGAAGCACTTGTGCAACTTACCAGTTCTTCCCATGAAGGTGTCAGGTATTTAATATGCATCTAAGATTTTGATAATTCATTTCAGTGCTTTTAGGTTCCCTTGCATGCTTTCATTTGTGAACATTATTTGGTGAAATGCTTTCCATAAGGACTGAACAGGAAGTACACCGTATGACTGAAATGGCCTGTACACTTCTGAAAATAACGGACAGTGCCACGGTGGCAATCATTGTTCTCTAGAATGAAAATATATAAATGATGAGCCATATCAGTTTGCAAAGAGTTTCAGTTCAAGTTTTTGGTTTGTGTATCATTACCCTTCTACTAAATATGGTTTAGTCTTCTATTTAATAGCATTTTTGTTCAAGCTGTTTCCAGACCGACACGACCCTCACCAAAAAAGAAATAAGAATACAGACAAAAGATAAACTTTTGCTCTTACTATGTTTGTAAGATGAGCCTGGTTCTTGATTACTAATATACTTTTCTTTTTCAAATATTCTCTTTGTTAAGATGCCCTATCTAGTGAAAAATTTATTGGTTGTCCGTTTCCTTCACTTCTTTAATTTTAAGTAATTACTTCACCGATTATAGTGTTTATTTGTTGCCTCATTAATCCGGTCCAATCCTCCCAACACGCTGTATTTATGGGACCAACGCTAGTGTAATAAATGCACCATGTGCCAAGAGTACCGGTTGATAATAAAAGTCATTTCATAGGATTTTTTTTCAAATTTATGCCACATTCTGCATTAATAAGTCCATAAATATTTTACTGAAAAACACAGGTGAAGGTTGCCTCTATCTTAAGTAGTGTTGGATTATGTTTCTTTTTCTGGTAAGAAATTTTTGTTGTACCCAAAAAGCCCTAGATTTATCGCATTCTCCTTTTATGTTGCACCTTTAAGGAAACAAACGTACAGGCTTTAATTACATTAGCATGAATTGGGTAGTTTTAAACGTCGTTATCAAACTGATACATTTTCCCATATTTGTTATTGTTAAGTGACATCATTATTCTTTTCTTGCAAATCTGTAATTCTCTTAGTTACTTTAATATGGGAATATATAAAGATATACATGCAATTTTGGTGGATATAAAATTTATGTGCTTGAATAAATTAAGTTCCATCTTGATCTCTTGCCCTCATTCCTCTATGGATTCCATCTCATGGTTAAAAATAAAATCATGACCAGAATCTATCGATATCAATTATCTTTCTGTCCATGTTATGGCAAGTTATATAGTTTGGCATCCTTCAGCAAATGTAAAAACTCTATAGACCATCTCTTGCAAGCCAGATAACTGTTATTAAAATTGGTATTATCTGATCGGTACATGTGCCTTTTCCTCAAAACAGGCAAGAAGCTGCTGGTGCATTATGGAATTTATCATTTGATGATAGAAATCGAGAAGCAATTGCAGCAGCTGGTGGTGTTGAAGCCTTGGTATGATATTCTCCTTTAGAGGCCATATCTTTTCATACCTTATATTCTTAGGTAGTGACAACACAACTTCCTAGAATTGGAAGGGCTGCATGAGGAAGTACTTCATAGTATGATTTTTATACTGGTATCACAAAGATGTTGACAATTGTTGAGATTGCATGTTCAAAATTTTGCATTGATTCAAGAAGCATTTCTGGTAACAATTGAGTGGTTGTTTGGTGCCAACAACTTGTAAACTTTGTAAAGCCTAGCCTTTACGACAATAGAATCTTACTGGCACTAAATACAATGGTCAGTGTTAGATGGCAATACCATATTCTGTTCAAATTATACATAACATAAAGCAAGAGTGCATGAGCTACGTGCTACTCTATATTTTTCACTGGTATGGAGGTGGGCAATGAGCTTTTGTTTGTTGAAGCTGGTGAGTAGTGTGGATGAAATTGTTCAGTTGTCAAATTCTGAGCTTTACTGAGAAATTCCGTCTCCGTAGTTTGAATTGGAAGTTCCATATCTCTTGCTTATGCCATACGGGTCACTAGCTTGAACGTCTGGTTCAAGTAGTTTTACTTATTTTTTACCTTTTAGAAAAACTATCATCGAGAATAATTTGCATGTGTCTGTGCTCATCATTCGTTCACACATTGAATGGTTCTATCTTTTTCTGACCACCTTACCAATGTCCTTCTGGCACTGTTTCATGTGATTTTTATATATGTAACCGTTTAATGTTTAAATGACTTATCATTGTTTCTGACAATTTTTTAACACGTATTGGAACTTCTTGTAGCATTAATAATTTTAGGAATCCGAAAGATTAGAACTTGCTCTAATGCCCAAAATTCCTAAACTAATATAATTTTGGGAGGGCATTCCAAAATAAGAAGCGAGAAATAGAAAGGAGATGAGAGAATGGGGACGGAAAGTGAAAGATAAAGAGAAGAAAGAAAAAGGTTTTCAAGAGGGGGTGTGATATTGTATTCCAAGGCTATATTTGCGTGCGTGTGTGTGTGGGTCGCGTGGGGGGGGGGGGGGTTGTTTCCTGACCCTAGACGCTTGAAGAGACTTCCAACCTATTATACAAAGTCTGACCCAAAACAAGTATAGCATACATGAAATAACTTCTAAAATAAGACTTAAGGCAGTCTCCTTTGTAAAATCTTCAATAAAAGTTACAAAAGTCTAATATGCACAAACCATAAGACAACAGGAAAAAAAATATATATACCATAAGACTAGAATTCTACATAAGAAGCTTAATTATAAACCTACAAAACTTCCGATATCATTTTTATCATTGTAGCATGGGTCTACGAGTCTATTATGACAGACCACTTTTCTGACCAGGAGTTCATACTTAACTTTGTTCAGTCCCGACACTGATATGTCATTCTATGTATAGGGCTGTAAATGAGCCAAGTCGAGCCAAGTAGTAGGCTGTTTGAGCTCGGCTCGGCTTTCACAGGAGTGTGTTTGAGCTCGAGCTCATACCTCAGTGTTCGAACTCGGCTCGAACAAAGTTCACGACCAATCGAGCCGAGCTCGAGTATCACACAATTCATATCGTACATACACACATATATACACAAACACACGTATATTGGAGTCCAGGTTCAGAAGGAATACAAGTTAAGAGAGATTCAGAGAGAAATTCAAATTATCATACATATATATAGGGGTGGCAATTTATACCCAAACCCATTAAATCGCACAAACCTGCCCACTAAAATTAAATCAATGGGTAATTAATATAAAATGAGTGGGTTATTAATGGGTACCCATTATAATGGATGGGTCAATGACGGGTTAAGAATGGGTACCCATTTTAACTCACTCAAACAAAACCCTTTTTTCTCTCTCCTAGTATTCTCTCTCTCCCCCATTTTTCTCTCTTCCCTTTCTTTCTCTCTGTTTTCTCTTCTCTTCCCCATTTTCTCTCTCCTCTGTTTCTCTCTCTCCCCTCTGTTTTCCTTTCTCTTCCCCCTTTTTTCTCTCTCATCCGTTTCTCACTCTCCTCCATTCTCGACTCCGTCTGAATAGTATATATATATACCATATGTATATACCATATATATATATATGGTATATATATATACCATATGGATCTAATTTTTTTATTTCCTTAAGTTGTTTTTTTATTTTTTTATTCAAGCAGCTTAATACTCCAATTCATTTTATTAATATGTTTAGTAGCCGTACAAATTAATATCTTTGTCCAAATTCAGACAACATATTATCATATTGATACAAGAGTGTGTATATATCTATACACACAAATATACTTCACTGTCAAAAATAAAAAAACTAAATGCAAACATAGTTGTGTGTTTATGTATGTACAGTATTATATATGTATGCGTTGGAAAGAGGTAAAATTACAATAGATTATTTATAATAAAAAATTTGTAATGTTTGAAACCAAAAAATTGATGTAACAGATTTTTTTTTCAGTATTCAACAACCAAAATAACTTAACAATTTGTGTCTAAAAATATTCGGGTGATTGGGTTGGGTGTGAATTGATTCACCCATTTAAACACCCAACCCGTTTATGACCCACTATGAATCTTGCCCATTCATGACCAGCCCCTCCCAAACCTACCCAATTGCCACCCCTATATATATATATATATATATATATATATATATTACACAAATGTATTAAAAAAAAAAGAAAGAAATTATTAAATATATTTTCCAAATAAAATTAGCTGTCGATCATTGTATACATATGTGTGAGAGAGATAGAAGTTGGTAGAAGCTAAAATTAGCTTTTGATGGCAGTCGCTGAAGAGAGAGAGAGACACACTGTAGATGAAGAGAGACGCTTTCAGAGCTTTCTTCAGTTACTGTGTGGCAATGTGAAGGAAAAATAGATGAGGAGGTTAGATTAGGGTTAGGCATACATACACACACACACACACACGCATATATATATATATATGGGCTTAGGAGTTTATTTGTTTATGGGCCTCAATTGGGCTAAGACTTAAGTTTAATTTTATTTCTATTTAAACGGGCCTTCGATATAAACTAAATGGGTTGGGTATAAATTAATGTATAGGTTCTCATTATTATTATTAAAATTTTAATATGTATATTTATATCTATATTACTTATCTTATCAAACATGTTTTTTTTTTTTTGATAAATAAATCTTATCAAACATGTTCACGAACAAACGAGCTGAGTAGAGGGTTGTTTGAGTTTGGCTCGTTTATTAATTGAGCTTGAAATTCCTGTTTGAGCTTGGTTCGTTTATTAAACAAACGAACACGAACTGAGCTCAAGCAGTTTGTTGAAAGATTGATTCATTTACAGCCCTATCGATGTAGAACCACTCCTTAATGCAGATAGCGCATCATTTTCATAACTGGTGGCAATTTATTGGCCGTTGTATGTATGTGCATCTACTTGATAGTCTACTGACTGTATTGGCTTACAGGGAGTCATAAACACATTTGTTTAATTGACTATTCATATATTAGATGAAGTGAAGCCCTGATGTCAACCGCTATTTCCATTCCCATTTTATGTTTCTCCACATACATTTATATGCCACTGCATATTCTCCATCTACTTAACTTATCAAAAAAAATAAAAATTTCTCCATCTACTTGTTTAACTGCTTGATTGAATAGTTTGAAATTCTAACCCCAAGACACCGTTGATGCAAAGGTAGCTCACAGTTCCAAGCCATGAGATGGCATTTGAACTCCTCCCTATATTACCCCCACAAAGAGTCCCTCTAAATTTTTTTATACCTCCCCAGCTACTAATAATGCCAGAATGGTGAAAATATACATGAATTAATAGAGTACTCTTAAAGATTTACTTGGACACCTTTCGACAAGGATTATCTCAAACATCTTTATCATAGAGTCGTAGACTGGTGTCAATATATATGAAATAGGTTTCCTGAGTGCTCTTACATTTGAGTTACAATAGCCATATTTCTATTTTTGCTTATTTATAATATTATTTCATGGAGGCTAAATGATCTTAATATATGAAGATTTGTTATTATTGGTTATATAGGTTGCTCTTGCGCATTCCTCTACAAATGCTTCCCCAGGTCTTCAGGAGAGAGCGGCTGGCGCTCTGTGGGGATTATCAGTCTCAGAAACCAATAGGTACGTCTGAAAGTTCACTTTTTTCATTATTTTCACTGTAATAATATTCTCATTGTTTCATGTCATGCATTAAACGCTTCTTTCTTCTTAAAAGGTCTTTGTTAGACATGAATCTTCTCTACACTTGAACATGCATGCTGTTTATTTTGGATATGTCCACATTTAAGAATAAAATTCACAATTATGCAAAAGAAATCTACTAATAAGATTAGTATTTTTATCTTTGAATTATTGATTACCTAAAGTGTGACTGACATGAGACATATGAAGGTTATTAAATATCTGTCCATCTTTATACATAAGATATATGGTCCTTGTGAAGGAGTGGAGATGAAAAGAGAGGAATCATGTTATGTTTTTGGTCCATATACATATAATATACACACATACATACAGAGACAGACTTAAAAGTGTTTACATACTCACACATATATCTTTATCTCCTGTGTTAAGAACTCACTGCATCAACATGTTGTGTTTGTGTCCTCCATGTATAAATACAACATAATTAAGATAAAAAGCTTTGGTAGCGATTTGATCAAATGCATTTATGTAATTAAGTTCACATTGGTGATGTATATTCATATCGTATATGTTGGATCTACAGTCATTTGTCGGATCGACTTCTGTTGTGATTATGGATCTGAAAATCAATAGATGAAACAAGACTTGACTCCATGTTTAGTGCACAGGGATAGTTGCATTTGCATTCTTGTGACTCCATACTGTAAATATATTTTAAGCTTGTTGTTCTGAAGTGATTTAATTTTCAAATTCCAACTGCAAAATTTTTGATGTTCTATTTATAATGAATACCCCTTTTGTTGTGGTCACTGATGTGGTGCATGTGCCAAGGCACTGGGCATATTTTTTCTAAAAGTTGTCTGTAGATAACTCCATAACTCATCTGAAGGGTTGGCGTGCATGCAGTTACAAAATAACAAGATACATAAATGAACTAATAAAAAATATAATCAAGTTTACAGGCCTCTAATGCCAACCCCTTCTTATTTGCTTTTGATGGTGGTTAATTCTCATCTAGGATGGTTAGCATTATAGACAGCAAACACTGAGAAAGTTGGCATGGAAAATCTTTATTTGTTAAGATGATTAGATCTTATACTACCAGTGTTCGCACATTTGAATAGAGTATATATAAATAAAGGAACAAAGGATGAGATTGCAACGACAGGCTAGAATGTGATACCACCAATAATGAATTAAACAATCTTCGGCTTTTCTTTTTAATAATTATTCAAACTTTCTCTACTATTTCTCCTAACTACACAACTGGAGTACATGCATCGGCAATACAGACCAATTTCCATCCTCACTAATTGCTAGCCACATAATTACATATTTACCGTCTTACAGATGTTCATGAGCCTCATCATGCCAAGCTCATGACTGTTTGGACTCAGCTCATTTAATAAAAGAAATTCCAAAGAGCTCAGTTCTTCAAGTAAATAAACATGTTCAGTTCAAAGCGAACAATATATATGTGTGTGTGTGTGTATATAGAGAGAGAGAGAGGATGTGGATACAAGTAATTGTAAAACATATCTTGCACAAGAAGCATTACTTGATAGCCATTCTTGTAATGATGCGATGTTGTTATGCTTGATTACAGTACAGGCATTTGAAACGTGTTCATAATCGGTAATGATATCTAAAAGGCGTATAAACAATCCAAGCATGTTAACTGAAACTTTCTGATAAAAGAAAAATGGTTGACCGAATAATAAGTTTCTGTTTATCTTCTGTTTTTACAATTGTGTTAATGTGCTTACCAGAAAAAGATTATTTCATTATAATATTTGGTCATGCTGTGTAATCCTCTATGATAATAGGCCCTTGTTCCATTAAGACAAATTTATTCCCTTTCAATTTCCATTTTTTTTCTCAAATTGTTTATGCATTATTGTTGTTGTTGTTGTTATTATTATTATTATTTTTTTTAGCATTGCGATTGGACAAGGAGGAGGAGTTGCACCTCTTATAGCTCTTGCACGCTCTGATGCTGAAGTAAGTATTGAAATTACTCCTTTGCTTATGGAAAATTTCATTTATCCATTACATGAACTCGTCCCTTCCATTTATAGATAGTGAAATGCAACTCCTATTATACTGAAGTTTTGCTGTTTAAGCCATCTGTGTTTTGTCGAGTGACTGATTATTACTGTACAAGCGTTAATGTGGTTGGCTGCTTAGCACTTCAGTTTGCATTTATCTTGTAGCTATACTTTTTACTTCCTAGTTTTGACATGGACTGTTTTGGAAAGCTGAAGCCCTAGTTAATGTGGGGATAGCTCATCTGTGTTTTGTCCAGGATTTGTGGCTTAAAATCCTGGAATTTGGTTTAAAGAATGACGTTGGGTTCTTCATTCTAGTAGTTTCATGCTTATTCCCATTCTTGAGAATAAGGCTCGTATAAGTAGGCAAGATGGCTTTAGATTTATAGGGGAAATAAGGACATTGTTCATCATTTGTAAGATCTTGTATAAAGTATTTTGGAAATTTCCAACTAGTGATACTTTTTTCCTTTTAAAGATCAATAGTACATATCAATTTTCAATATGACCATTAGGTTCTACTTTTGATTATATATATGTAATATATATATTAGTTCTGAATCTACCAATCATTTATTTATACCCTTTGCATTTTAGAACTAAAAATTTGCAATTATCATATATATTATATATAACCTAACACTAATTTTTTTTTAACTATGTAAACATGTTTAATATTTTCTTCTTGGCAATCAGATCTATTTTAATTTGATTCTTTTTTATAAAGTAACAAAAATGTTTTACATATTTTTCAAAGAATACTTAAATGACCTTTTTTTTTTTATATTGTGGCAAATTTTTTAAAGTCATAACATAATGTCTAGACAAGATTTTCTAAGTTGAATTGAAATCAAATTAGTTAATTTTTTTTTAAGTCATTATGTAATGTTCATTAATTCACTAAAATTTAAAAAGAATGCATAGATATTGAACAAAGCTACTAATGAACTAAATGTAAAAATGCACACACACACACACACACACAATCCTCATATTACAAAGGGTAATAATGAAATTTGAGAGATTTGAAACTAATGTGGAAACATCTATCAAAAAGTAGGAGTGAGTGGTATTATTGAAAATTGTTTAGATTTGTTAGTCCTTGAAAGGGAAAAGTTGGACTAGTCAGTAATTCTCTAAAATTATTATTATTTTTAAAATTTATGAAGGATTGGATCCTCATTTTTTTGAGCTACACTAAGCTTGTAATTCATATGTAATTAGCATGTTTTGATATCAATTTATTCTCACAATGGATAAGGGCATCATTTTACTAAATGTAAAATTTAGCAGAATGGTTGTCCAATAATCTCTGTGTTAGCAAATAGCCAAGGAAGTTCCTCGGCTGTGGAATCTGATATAGGGCCATTTACCAGTTCAAGTTGTATTTACTGTGGCTTCATGATGGTTATTGCAAGACTTCCTTTTGAAATTAAGAATCTGTTTCAATACTTTTATCAAAAGCTCCTAGCGTTCACGTTTTGCGAAGCAGCGAAACTTGTTACTGGATCCAGATTTTCAACCCCTTGTTAATTTATGACAGGAACTCAAGGATCTCTTAAGTGGCGAGTTTTTTTCCTTGTTCTCTTAGGTCATATTTCTTTTTGTTAGCTTATTTTAAATGGAAAGCTAATCTGTATTTCTAGGTGAAGACTTGTCTGCTGCATTTATTTCTGCAATGAGATATTTGCTGACCCTGTTTATATGGAATATACTGCCATTCTACTGAGTTTGGCAATGAGCAGTGGCTTTGATAGTTATTTAGATGCATACTCGGGTTTTGGATCCTCATTTGGCAATTCTTGTTCGTGGGTCGTAATGGTGTCATGTCGACCTAAGGATATTCTACTAAACAACTCAACCCGAACATGACATGTTTAATAATCGTATCAGGAAACCTCGACACTAACCTGATCCCGACCTGTTTATTAAATGGGTTACACGTGTAACCTGTTTAATGACCTATTTAATAAAATGAAATATTATATTATTTAAATTATTAATAATACTCAATCAACAATAAATACTAGAAAAATATTACTTTCAATCCAACCAAATTACCAAATAATCTCTAATCTACAAAAGAATAAATTATAAGATATAAGTTTAGATAGTTATTTTGGAACTTAAATAGAAATTTGTTTATGACACGTATAGTTAAACAGGATACACGGGTTGAACCTCTCAATCCAATCACGACACGATTAACTAAACGGGTTAATCGTGTCGACCCATTTACGACCCGAGCCTGTTTAAGGTCAACCCAAACTCGCTTAACTTGTGTCGTGTTCGAGTCGTGTTAGCGGGTCGTGTCAAACTTTGCCACCCCTATTTGACATTTAGGATGCATTGTTTGGTCTTTAGTCAATAACACTAGCAGTGATCCGTGTGATGCATGGGAGTTCATGTAGGCACTGAATGGAGACGTCTTCTTTAGTGCTTTAATATATATGGGCATGCACACATATAAATGCCCTAATTGGTTTGGATATTTTGAATACAGTTAGAAAGGACACAAAAATTAAGCTACGGCTATAGAAAAACAGATAAGAGGAAGATTTAAGGGGGATTTCTAGTAATTGTGTGTGTGTGTGTGTGTTTGTGTTTGTAAGAGAGATATGGGAGAGAATTTGTGATTTATGCTAAGTTTCCTATTTTTGACTGTGTAAACTAAATGGTATATAGAGAGAGTGCCATGTAGACTGTCATGCAGGCTTTGAGGTGGATGGTGTCATGTTTTTATAGCATATGTATATATAGAGGATTTTGTAAACCGTGTCACGCATGACATGACATAAGGAATGCTTTCATAAATGAGAAAGACATTTAGTATGTTGAGTTTGATTATTGAAGCACTACATATCCTGTTATATAATTTCTTAACTCTGGAAATGCTTTGTCCTCCATCTTTTGATTTTGCTTGTTTTTCAAAATCACCAGGTTGGTCATTGGTGAAATCGTTTATATTTTTATTCATCATTATTGGTATTCTGGGAGAATCTGTGCAAATATGATTAACTGACCTGCAAATTCTTGATAGAAATTTGAGTCTTTTGTGTTTAACCTGTAAATAGTTACTTGAACAAGTTCATATTTACTGGATTTCTTGGAGACAAGTTATGCTCATGTTCTATGAGGAGTTCTTTCTTTGTTATGTATGTTGCATATTTTTCATAGTTATGTGTATAATCTGTGTTTTGATTCTTCAGCAATTTCATCTTCGTTAAATATTTATACTTGCAAATCGTGCTCACATCAGCTAATAAGAAGTGGTTTTTTTCATGCATTGAAACACATATTGAATTTTACTTATAAAATAAAAATAAAAGCACACATTGAATTTTATATCTCTATATGTATATATATATATATATATATATATATATATATTTACTCTTTCAGGACGTCCATGAGACTGCTGCTGGAGCTCTTTGGAATCTTGCTTTCAACCCTGGTAACGCTCTACGTATAGTGGAGGAAGGGGGAGTTCCAGCCCTTGTTCATCTTTGTTCTTCGTCAGTATCTAAAATGGCACGCTTCATGGCTGCATTGGCATTGGCCTACATGTTTGATGGAAGGTACTTAAATCATATCATGTCTTTGTTTATCTTAACCAAATATCAAGTTCATAGCATCTCGTCTTTTCGGAGTTCATCTGAAAATGTTTGGGATCTAAATTAGTATATACATAATTGCTTGCACCACTGTAGAGGAAACTTTGAAGGGACTTGAGCCCTTTAGATTAAAGTTGAGAGTCCAACCAAGTTCTCTCTGTTTATAGGCCAGTAGTGCTTTCTTTTCCAGTAGTATAGTACTTTCCAGTTGAACTTTCCAATGGTAAAGTATTGTATACTGAAGAGTGAAAGACTTGGATTTGTTCTGGTAGAGAATTTGTATCACAGCAAAAAGAGATTGCTGCATTCGTATGAAATTTAGTTGCATTGCAGCTCATTCTCATGAGTTTGTGGTGCCTATTAGAAACAATCAGTTTCTTCTGAGTCTAAATGCAGGTTACAGATGTATAAATGAAGAAAGGCTATTTATGATCCCTATTGTCTTCCCATCAAGCAAAGGGCTGCTGCAAAATGGGATTTTTCCTTTCTGAAACCATGACTCGTGTTCCCACAAATTTTCTTATTTTGTACAGAATGGATGAATTTGCACTGATAGGGACTTCATCAGAAAGCACATCTAAAAGTGTAAGCCTAGATGGTGCTAGGAGGATGGCTTTGAAGCACATTGAAGCATTTGTCCTTACATTTTCTGAACCGCAAGCATTTTCTGCTGCCGCTGCATCATCATCCTCTGCAGCACTAACACAAGTAACTGAATTAGCTCGTATCCAAGAGGCCGGTCATCTTAGATGCAGGTTTTCCACTTCTCTGTGTGGGTGTGTGCGCGCACACATGCGCGCAGTTGATTACTGATCTGATCTAATCAATTTTACCAGATCACTTCACCATAAAGTGTTTCTGAATACACTTTCTTCTTTGTTATTACTACTACTGTAATACTATAACCAAAGCACCATATGTTCTCTTAATTTATTTTTAATATAGAGCCATCCTTTATATGGTGCATTATATTTCTTAAATTAATATAATTTAAGTTTAAAAAATCTCAATTCTTGCGAACAGTATCATACCTCTAAAATTGAGACGCATTATGAAAACCTTGGCATAGCAAATGAGTCATAGTTAAAGGATGGGAATGAAAATAGTACAACCATCTGAAGTTCTAGTGAAACTTCAAAAAATGCTTTGCAGATTTCTAGGAAGGGACATTACACAGTTTTGGTCCTGGCAGGTCCTGGGGCTACGCAGGCTTGCAGTGTGGTATATATGTATACTGAAGGTTTTGAAACGTTTCAAAATTCAATCCATGGAAAGAACAAGAAAACTACTTTGGGGACTAAATGCTAATTAGTAATGAGCTAATACCACAATCATTATAATTAATGTATTTTTCCATAAAAAGTCTCTTATGTGTTTAAATTTCAAGGTTACCTGCCTGGTTCCAGGTTTAGTAATAAATATTCTCTTCCCTTCCTTCCAACCAAACAAGGGAAAAGCTTCTTTAGCTCTCCTCCCTTCCATCCTTCCTCAATCCTTCCCTCCAACCAAACGAAGCATTAACAAGAAAACTAAAAGGTTTTTGTTGTTATAATTTTCCCATTACCCTTTTTCCTCTCTCCTTCCATTTCTATCAAGGTCTCCACTTCCACAACATTATTAATTAGTTAAAAATACACTTGGTTGGAAATTCTACTCATAAAAAAATGTCTTTCATTTTTCAAATTGTCTGCTGTCTTGTTGTTTTTACTTCTATTTTTGAAACTAGAATTCTATGCCTGTTTCAGGATATCTCTAAGTTTTCGTGCTCCTGCTAAAATTCTTTTATTTTCTAATCCTATATTAATGTCATACTTTTATATTCTTCAGTGGAGCGGAGATTGGAAGATTTGTTGCCATGCTACGAAATCCATCTTCTACACTGAAGGTGTGTGCTGCATTTGCACTTCTCCAGGTAGGCTGCATCTCTCTCTCTCTCTATGCGGTGAACGATATCCATAATTATTTTCTCTCCTTTCCTTCCATAATACAATAAAATTATGGTCAAATCCTAACTAATATGGGAGATTCTTCCATGAATCTGATCTTAAATTGCAGTTCACCATTCCGGGTGGTCGGCATGCACTGCACCATGTGACCCTTCTACAGAATGCTGGAGCACCACGGCTTCTGCGTGCTGCAGCAGCAGCAGCAACTGCCCCTCTTGAAGCCAAAATCTTTGCAAGAGTTGTCCTCCGGAACCTCGAACACCACCAGATAGAACCTTCAATTTAGAGACTAGTCACGCAGACCGAAAATAATATCAACGTAGTCAATGGATGCCAATCACAACATGCTCAATTAGCTTCCATGGCTTGGCAATTTAAAGGGCCATATGAAGATATTGCTCTGTAATCTTAATCTGAATAAAGAACCAACAAGCTCTGTCAATCTAGTTAAAGGTGTTTCGTGTAGGTTTGTATGTGATCTTTCTTTTTCTTGTACCGTTTTTGTAAGAGTACTTCCGGTGAAGTATTGGTCCAAAGACCAACACCTCGCCATTTTTTGTGTTTTTGTATGTCAACTATATAGTCTGTATAAATAATAATAATAATAATAGTATATTAGAAGCTGTTCTGAGACTACATGGGGTATTTTCTGTAACCTTTATTAGTAAAATGTGTTTACATGTTGCTTAATAGTGACTTCATTTAAGCACTCAACTATACTTGATTTTCTGAGTGTCATTGGTTTAAATATGAGGTTTCACAAGAAACGTGTATGTAAACCATTTTTCACCTAATGCTGGTGACGGGGTTCAATCCAGACTAAGTCACGGATTGGTCCAAACCAGGTCAGCGTGCCCGGTTAACTTGGCTAACAGATGGCAAGTGATCTACAGGTTCACGGTTATTTGATTATATAGGATGTATTGATGCATTCAAATTCTTTGAAAATCAAGATGTAATGACTTTGGTTTGTGGGAGGATCTTAAGCAGCCTATTGAAATCGCTCTCTACATACATATATATACACACACACGCAAACACAAACTTCACACACAATTACTTATATCATCTCATGGATATGTTATTGTATTTTTGTTTGGCAACTTTATTATGTTGTTTTGTATTGAGAACTTGACAATCATTTCCACACCTATGGGATGAAGATTGCATTCATGATGCTACATTTTCCCTGGAAGATCCCCATGAAGAACTTGGCTGAGCAGCATTATAAGAAGGCACAGCATCCCAAGGTGCAGTAGCCTCGTCCCAGGGCTGAGGGTACGAAGGCAACGTCTGGGATGGACTTGATGCTACATTTCCCTGGAAGATCCTCCTAACAAACTTGGCCGTGACAAGGGCCACCACGGTGGCAGAGGGTACAAAGGCAACGTCAGGGATGGACTTGATCAATCTCAGCTGGGGCACGCGCTCGCCTGCTTTCTTTGCTGCCATGGCTACCGGAGGTGTTACCAATCCGGTGATCAAGGTGCATTGATCCAACTTGCTGACGTTCACCAAATCAGTGAGCAGTTCCTTCTTTTTTGACTCGTCCTCGGTGCTATTCCATTTAGTAAAACATTCCTGCATTTTTGCTAATATATGGTTTAATAGTCATATATGCGCGTGTGTGTGTAAAGAAAGACGAGAAAGAGGACCTCTACTTTTTTCCGCCCTGGAACTTCATAACGGCCACCGGGTAATGATGCATTGAAGATGCTGGATAAGATCAATTAAAGGTCAAGAAACAGTCAGATATGCAGCAAAGAATAGGTTGTTCTACTTTGGTTTTTTAGCAATTTAATCAATAAATTTAGAACTTGATGCTATACTCGAAAGACCTCTGGCATTCTATTTAATTATATTCACCATTAACCCTTCTCTTGTTTGTCTTTGTAAAGGGAAATTCTCTCTCTCTCTCTCTCTCTCTCTCTCTCTCTCTCTCTCTCTATATATATATATATATATATATATCTGTGAATGTCAATATCTTACTTGAAGATATCAAGAATAATCTTGTGGAATTCCTCAAATTCTTTGATATTTATGAGCTTCTCGTAATGTGTTCCAATCGAGGCATCCATATTTGTTGATGATGATCCTATCATTCAAACGAAAACAAAGACATTGAGGATGAAAATAAGAAGAGAGACAGAGAGAGCAAAAAAAAAAAAATGAATGAAGTGAGAGCACACAAGAGTTAACTAACCTCTTGCCATGAAACTTATGACCATCCCCATCTTCCTTCCAAATATGAAAAAACGCCAAAGTAAGTTGAATTATGTCGGTCTATATTGTGAAACAAAGAGAGTTAATAAGGTGGTATCAAATGGCTTGTTTATATACTGTGGAAAGCAAAGAATACTCTGATTCCTGGCTTGGAACTAACTTTCACACTATCCATTACCATTTCAATACTTTATGTTTAAAACTGATTCTTGGCTTGACAACAGAGAGAGAGAGAGAGAGAGAGAGAGAGAGTTGTAGGCCCTGGTTCCTGAATTTGTTAGCAAGTTTTCTTCATATACAATGTGTGTGTGTATATATATATATATATACACATGCATCCAAAATATTGCTCTCCATCCATATAAAAAATAAAAACATACGGAAATAAAAGGAGGAAATTTAAGGCTTCATCTCCTGCATTTCAATAGGATCTCATCATCTACTTGCCATTCGTCTAACAGACGAGCCAAAGTCGAGCTTGCAAATATAGCATGGATTTGAATCGTTTGCATTTATTTCTTCTAATCTTTCTTTCTAGATTTTGACTAGTTTTTTAGCTTTTTATTGATAAAATAAAATATAAAAAAAATAAAATGTAAAGCTTAAAAGAGTGATAATGCCACAAATTCATAACCAGACGAACCCAAACCAGGCTAAAATTAAGCTCGTCATGAGACCAGACTGAACCACAAATGATCCAAATCCAAACAGTCCCCATTAAACAAATGAGCCAAAGGTTCGGGCCGAGGAATCATTCCACACGATATAGGATATAGCAATTGATAACTCGCGTTGGTAAAACTATATTAGCACAATTCCGCCACAATGCACAATGCTTTGGCATTACACCTTTTGCACCTAAATGATTTCATAGAACAAAACATTCATCCCTCATAAAGCTTGAAACCAAACTGGAAGAAAGTGGGGAAGGATGGAGGGTTGATGCATCCGTCAAGACTAACATTCATCCCTCATAAAGCTTGAAACCAAACTGGAAGAAAGTGGGGAAGGATGGAGGGTTGATGCATCCGTCAAGACTAGCCATTTTTGTTTCCTCTAGGTCATAATGGAGCAATCTTAGTATTACACCAAGGCCATACATCATTTCAAACATCACGAATATAATGACAAAATAATAGTACACCTCTTTCCTTCCAACTTAACCAAACAAAAAACAGGGGCGGGCATTGGGCATCCATTCTTTTTTTTTTTTTTTAATGGACTGTCCCTTCCCACCATTTCCATCCCTCCTACCAAAAAAGAACATACAACATAGCAATAAAACTCATTGGACACAAAAATATATTGGGGAACCAAGCATTTTATATCTGACCATATAATATCTATTTCCATAACTGAATAAAGACACGCAAAAGGCAACCACATGAAGCATAAAACTGTATCTACAATCTTGCATAACTCCATAAAAAATTTTGCCGCAACGCGTCTGATATTGTTCTTGCTGACTCAAATGAATAATAATGTGTTCCAGTCCAAGCTAACACTTTATATTTTTCTCTGAATCTGATTCAAGAGAGCAACTATAAATAGTTGAATATGTCTCCAAAGGAAGCGACCTTGTGTTGCTGAAATGCCATGAACAAAAAACGGCTAGTTGCCTGACAAGGTAACCTATGGGTAAATATATCTTCAACCTATTGGATGACGCCTCCTGCAATTTAGGAAGTTTCATAAATAAATAAATAAACAATTATCGCTTTTTGCACCGCCAAAACAAAGAAAAGAAAGATATTGCAAAGAGATGCTATAAAGTGCAGATCATTAAACATAAAGTCTTGCGTCTTTGAATAGAGTTCTCTTCAATTTCGCAATCCTTTTGTTTTTGGCAAGAGTCCTGTGTCCCAACTGGGACATTAACCCTACACCCGACAATTACCCCGGTATATGGCATACCGTCACAGTATAAATATAGTTTGCCTCCCTCCCCCCTTTTGAAGATGACTGGAGATATCATTCAAGCCAACAGTTGGTGATTTCACAATCCATTGGTTTAGTTTAATTAGTTTTCTCCCTCGTAATGCTTCTGGGATTTCTTTCATTCTGATGGTTCATCATGTTTTCTCATTTATATAACAAATTTCAGGTACCAAAACATAAAGATTGCATTATCATGTTATACCACATTTACTAGAGAATGGGAGAGGTCTCCATCTATTATAAAAGATAGCCAGATTGGCTCACAGAAGTCAATGACAGTATATAAAGAGCCAGACTTTCATGGATTTACAATCACAACTAAAAGAGTAAAGTGCCATGCATTACCTCTTGGGTCGGCTTCGGTCTTCCTCATAGTCCATCACTCCGCCAGGTTCAGAGTAGATCTCCTCATGCCCTTGGAAGTCAATGTCGGCCTGCTTACAGTTTGTAACTTCTGCCACAACGTAAGTAAGACACATCGACTAACATATCCCAGTAATTCAATGAAGACTCGTTTTAACATTCTGTTTCTACAAATAATAGCCACTAGAGATTCAAATGAGCCAGGTCCATCATATACTAGTTGGCATCCAATTAACCTCCCTTTTTGGCATACGTATCGGACTGAAGTCCAACCGCACATCCCCCTCCCTATCTACTATCTCCCCACTATAGTTGTATGTGCACCCACCCACAGACTTTGGACATCAAGTGGATATAAAATTGTCTGCTCGACATCTAAAATGAACTACACGTGACAATTGATGCATACAAAACAAGACACTTCGACAAGACAAACTCCTGGAAGCTCAGACACTGACAGAGCCAGAACACACGACGTATGAATGTGTATTAACTTGTGAACCAATATATATATATATACACATATACATTTACATACAAATACTCTTGTAAATTGTTATACATTATATGGGATGTAAATTTGATAGAATTACTTGAATTTTTATCATAACTTTATGTTATCCAAAAATGAAGCTTGATAAGTATTTACACAATATTGTTAAGGCCTACTTCCTCCATATTATATTCCCTTTTCTGTAACTGTAGGTTTTTCCAAATTAAATAGTTCTTGATGCATGTTTGACTTGCTTATGCCCACAGGTTTCTAGGAGGATAAGAAGAGTGCCGTGTACAACAGTGTCACGTGATCATGGCTCTACTTACAAAGTGTCATGCTACATAGATCACATTATGAACCATCTATTCTGCACCATTTTATTGATTGTGTGACGACATCATTTAATATGATGAGGAGGCCAAATTTTTGTCCATTATGACTACTTTTTGCTTCATTACACTTCAATTGAGGAAAATGGGCATACCTTTGAGTGCCTTAGGAAAAGTCAAGTTTCATCCCAAAAGACGTCCAAAGCCCAGAACCAAAAAATGCAATCAAAATATTGACTCGTACTGAATTGTGGAAAGAAACAACAGATGAGTAGTAACATAAAACAAAGAATTGATTCAACCGACCTTGAAGGAGAGCGACTTCTTTACTTCGTCCACCCTGTCTTCAACTTCCTTTCTGTGTTTCTTGTTCAACTCGCTCATGGTATCTGCCCATTTTATCTTATCTTGAATGGAAATAAGTAGATTGTCTGATGTAGCCAACCTATGTATTCCATCAAATGAATGTTTGAAGAATGTCACGGATAAATACAAGCAGAACTGAAAACAAGATTTACTGTTAATAATGCAGCTAGAAGTACATGCTAGGACATCCCTGATACTGTGATACATAACAGAGCCTAATTGCTTGAACATCCTAAGAATATGAAATGAAGCTCACATAAAGACAAGGGTCATTACAGGTCTCATTTGACCAACCAAAAAAAATTATTCAAGTGGAAAAACAAGGTGCGACGTGAAGGTCTGGGACCTGTTTTTATGTTCAAAATCAGATAGATGCCAATGCATGGATAAATTGCCAAGACTACTAGCTTAACAACTACATATCCATGTGATGATTAAGATTTGAACACCCCACTCTATATCCTACCTACATGAATGAATCTGTTGATAGGTCTGAAAACCAGAATGGCTCAAAGGTTGAAACACTTGAAAAGATAACTTTTTTAACAAGTATCCCTGAAGAGCATACGGGATTTATTTTCCTTTCCTTTCTTATTCATTCATTTTTATTTTTCCTCTTTTTAGTACGATTGACGGGACGAGGGGGGATAGAGTGGGTGAGTGTGGGGTGGGAGTTGGAGGGATTTTCAGCTAGCAGGAACAGATGATTTGTGATCAAGTAACACGGTTAAAAGAAAAAATAGATAATCAAGTGACATTTTGACTCCTATTTGGTCTCTCAAATAAACTATTTTGAGTTTTTTATTCTTATCGTTCAATGGGAGAATTTGTAAATCTGTTGGGATCTTGTTGATAGTTGAGAGTATAGTTGGCCGCTTAGTGCTTTCTTGGGAGTGCTCCCCTCTGGAGGGTCTTCTAATGAAATATATCTTAGAAAGAAGAAACAAAAAAAAAAAAAAAAAACCATATTATATTTGGTCTTCCCCTTCCCTAGCATCACCCTCAATGTGGACCAATTTTGTTCGATTCTCTCATTTTATCTCCAATAAGTGCCACTTCAACCATGCCAAGAATGTGCTCATTTCTAATTTTATCTTTTCTTACTTTTATATATATATATGTCTTTTATTGTCCAGCTGCACATCCATCCCAATGTTCGGATTTCTCTAGCAAGAAAAATTTTCCTTAATATTTCCAATATTGAAGAATTTGCAACACAAGTCATCAATGAAAGCCCAGCAGGTCAATAATCAATATGCTGGGTTCACATGAGATATATTGTTGCAAATCATATCCCAAGATGCACCTGATACATGCTTTCAAAAAGTCAAAACTGTAATCCTGAATACATGACTTCCAACTCAGCAGTACACAAATAACTTTGCCCACTCAAAAGTTATTCGAGTGAAGAATATAGCATAGAAAAAGCACTTAAGTTTCAGGAATGACAAAAAGTCTCGCAAGTTTCAGTCAATATAACATTTCTGACCAAGTCATTTCAAATATTTTTGAATTTCGGAAACCATTTTTAAAAAGTCTTAAGCAAAAATTCTAGTTAGCCACACAGGACTGCTTCTCAGCATGCAGTTTCGAGATCAGCCAAACAAGATTTTTTATTTGTGCACAGTGAGACCTCTCTTGAATAAGCCACAACAATACTGACTACTAATTAAAGCACTCCAACATACAACCAAACAGTAAACCAGTAAGAGAGATTACCAGTTAGTTAATGTTTGTATCATACTTCCCACTTGTCCTGGTCTTAGATCTCTTCCGGCTGCAAATTGCACCTAAACATCACCCCAAAAAAAATAGATCAGGTACCAACAACAGAGCTTATATTTATACAATGAGGGCCAAAAATGGCAACTATACAAAGAAAGCAAGGTGGAGATGATGAGTTCAGACCTCGAAGCATCTTCGCAACTGATCCAGCTTTCCTCTAACTATGCCCTGCAACAAAAGAAAAAGGCAAAGCAAAAGTCAGCACGCTTCTTGTATTTTTAATTAAGGCAGGCACAAGAAAGAAAATAAATGTTTCAAATGTTAATAAATGAATTGAATGCTACGCAAAGAAACAAATAGTTAATCTCAAGATGGTTATATGCCCTCTAGATGCATAACATAAAATAAAAAATACAAATCCTTAAACAAAAGGAACTCCGGTACTATTTCTCTACTGGTAATATTACATAGTTTTTATCAGGCAGTGCAAGTATATTCCAAAAATATTGCAAAATACATGACATCAAAATACAAACCCTTTAACATAAGGAGCTTCTTTACTATTTTGGGGGGGCGATTGTGGGTATCCAAAGGGAATTATGTTTCTCCCCCCCTCCCCTCTCGGGGAGGAGATGGGGGAACCCTCCGTTATGTATAAAAAAAACTCCAGTACTATTTTTCCTAATGACAATTAAGCAGATTCTATCCGTGCAAGTACATCTCAAAATAGTGCTGGAATACCTACCACATACATGCACTCATTGATGAGAAAATCTTCAAGCTCGCGTACATTTGTAACATCTAACTCCTGCATCAGTACATCATAGGGAAGTACCTGGCAAAAGAACCCAATAATCAGAGCCTGAAAATACCAAAAAAAATCCAAGTAGAGATATCTTGCAACAAAAAACCTATATATGTAGTCACTGTCACCACTCACCTCCCCGAGGTTTTTGCATGTTGTACTCATACATTAATCTTTTACAAGAATTATGTTCAACCTCTATAGAGATTATGACAAAACAACAAAAATTCCCTCACCCGTTGCGTTTGTGTGGTCCGTGGAAAAATTTCTCTAGAATGCCAAAGTTGCCTATTATAACGTAATGACGTAAATATCCATATTCATTATTTGGAAATTACATATATGTCCCTTCTTCAAAAGACTAATTTACCCTCTCTACTTTATTATTTTCTTTTTTCTTGGAAACACTCTGAAATTTCTCGTCTCTGAGATTTCTTATTTTTCAATCTCTTCCCTCTCCTCATCTCTCTATTCTCTTACCTCTTGACCACCGCTACTCACCAAAAGAAGCCATTAATTGGGGTTTCCTCTCTCTTCTGGCTTCTTCTGGATGTCACATTGAAGCATTGGAAGAATTTGACTGTCATTGTAAATGATGATATCAGAGGAGGTGGATGGACATCGGAGGAGTGGTCGTATCAAAGATGAAGTGGGCTGGGAGTATTGAGGTGATCATCAGACCCTCACGACCCACTCCTTACTCGAAGATTGGGCTACACAGGCACCGCCAATTTCCCATGCCATGACATCCAGTGCCTATGATTTGAGATGGTGTTGGTGAAAACGGATATCATCTGATTCCGTATTTGGGAGGCCAAAGTCAACATTCTGAGTGTTGGTTTAGCCACTGATATCAGGAGTGTTGCGTGCATGTTTGTGTTTGGTGTACTGGTGTGGATTAGATTTTGGTTGGATTCTTGGTGCGATGGCAGACCTCTTGCTCATCTATTTCCTAGACTGTTCAGGCTGGTGATTAACAACCATAGCATGGTAGTTGACTGTTTAATGTAATGGTGACATGGGATATTTCACAAGTGGGAGTTGGAAGAGGTGGTAGCCTTATCCTTTGATCTATCAGCAGCCAGTGGATATGGAGATCAATGATATATGGTGCTGGAGGGTAGCCAGGCAGGATGGATTTTATATCAAATCATTTTATCAGTCACTCAAGGGAGCTTCAGATGCCATTTTTCCATAGAAACCGGTGTGAAGGACAAAAGCCCCTCTCTGTGGCTTCTTTAGGTGAGACTCTGTCATTAAGAAGAATTATAACCATGGACGATTTGAGGAAGCAGCGCCAAATTGTAGTCAATTGGTGTTCATGCGCAAAAGAGATGAGAAGAGTCATCTCTTATTCAATTGCCCAGTAACAAGTGATGTTGGGGCTATGCTTTTGACTGTTTTCAGGATGTAGTGGGTCATTCCGACCAGCATTATAGAAACTCTCGAGTCTTGGAGGGAATGTACAGTGGGAAGACAAACCCGAGAAGCTAGGAGGGTCAGTCCAATAGTCCATTATGAGTTTGGTGGGGTTTAGGGAAAGAAAGGAATAGATCTATAGAAGGTGTGGAAACACCAATATGGGTGCTTTCAGGTGCGAGGGAGTATATTTATATCTGTAGAGGATTTTTCTGAATTTTTGGGTAGTGTGAAGGTATAGTGCTTTCTTTTTCTGTAAAGCAGATCCTCGACCGCACTCCCCTTCCTTGCTTTCAATGAAATCTTAATTATAAAAAGGTAAAAAAATATATATATACAAGCGTTAAATTCTTCAAATTTGATGTGTCCAGATTGATTTTAATTAGATTTGAAGCACAGACACAGCTGATAGGGTGCCGTAACCATGTCGGAGAGTCCTGAGGGTTGGACACATGCTTGACACTCCCAAACCGTGTCCCTTTATTTTTTTAATATATCGACACGGTCAGACACGGATTGGACATGCCGGACACTCATCAGGCATGCCCCCGGGAGGAAAGAATATGAAGAGGAAGCAAGAGAGGAAGAAGATGAAGAGGGAGCCAAACCCATATGGAAAAGATCGGTTGTGGGTATCATATATATATATATATATAACATGTGTATATACTAATTCATATAGATCTAAAAAGTGAGAAGATGGAGGGGATGAGATAGAATCGGCCGGAAGGGAGGGAGCACAAAGACGCTGGTGATTTTTTTTTTTTTGATAAGTAAAAATGTATTAGAAAGCGTTCAAAAGGTGAACGCGTCCCAAGAGCTATACAAAACCCAGAAAAAAGAAAGGGGGAAAGACCTACGGACCCAAAGAACCCAAAAAGTCCACAATTTCATCTAAAGATGAACAATTTCTCCCCCAACCCCAACAAAAGAGAGAACAAATAATAGAAAACTTCAACGCCCCAATGGAAGATTCCTCCCCATCAAAAGATCTTCTATTCCGCTATTTCCAAAGGCTCCACCAAACACAAAGGGGGGTCACCCTCCAAAAATCGCAAACATGTGCCCCCACCCTTGCCCCTCCGAATGTCAATTAAATCCCTTGAGGTCCGGGCATGACCCACTAGACACCAATGTAGAGGGGGAGATATCAAATAAGATTCCCATCTTATCTTTCCTTGTTTGGCTACAAGAATTGTGTTATTATTATTGTTTTTTCTTCATAAAGAGCTATATATTTATTTATTTTCTAATGGAATTTGGACGGTGGACATTTATGTTTTTCAAAAGAAAGATGGTTCATGTGGGGGTCTAATTTAAATGAGTCATATTTATAAATATATATATATAAGAAATTGAGTAAAAGTTTATTTTTTTATATATATAATAACAATTGTAAGACTAGTTTTTTGCCGTATCCTTGCCGTGTATGTGTCCTATTTTTTTGAAATTTGTCATATCGCAGTGTCTGTATCCGTGCTTAATAGTTAATTAGCAATTTGAAACAATTAGACATACTATTGTCCTGTTCATTTCCTTGTGACCACAAGGTCCTCAAGTATATATGACCGGAAAACTTGAAATGAGAGAAGAGGAAATGTAACAGTTAATGATATGTGGAAAGGCAGTAACTTATATTGACTGTAAGCATACAAGTTTTGAGTAATGACAGCTAATAATGGGCAGAATCTGGATTACTGGTAATCTGAGAACATAATTGGATTTCATTACATGTTTCACATCTAAATTGACCAGTATTAGTCGTGTGTCGTTTTTTAGTATTGACTACTACAATGTTGAGGGTAAATTTGTAAAATCACATTAGATGTTTAAGACTATTACAGCTTTTAACTCTGACAGGGCGTATCAGAGTGATTTTGACTAAAATTTAATGTGTGGGTGCAACTTGCAAACCTCAGGGAGGTCATCGTAATTTACCCGTCACCAAAACATATGATCATAGAAGAAATAACACAAAAACAAAGGCTCTACGACATATAACACATATAACAACGCAACAAGGGAGCCAAGACACAAATACATTGGTTGTACGGTATACAACTAAAAGTAGTAACATAATATGCAATTTAGAAATACAATTCTTGAAATAGTACTTTCTTATATATGTGCCCTATTAACAATGTCAAGTCAGTACATACACAAACTCAGGTAGAAGTTCAATGACTATGAATCAAGCATTATTGAGCAGTACACCAAACTTCTAGTTAGGCTTTGAGTAAATCTTGATATTTTCCTTTAACCATACACAAGTCCCAATATTTCAAATAAATTTGAACATGAAATTTCCCTTCAACTATTCAAGACCAAAAAAAAAAACCAATTCAACTCCGACTAGGACAGATATAAATGATTGATCAGGGTTTTCTAAACAAAACCAAATCAGTTGCTCTTTTGACCAGGCAGGACATAAATTGGCTTGGACTGTTGGACATATCTGGCCATAAGCTAACTTATCTTGTTTTCCCAGCAAAAATGTTGATTACATTGCAAAAAGTGAAACACAAGGTCCAATCAGAAAGAGATATAAAGTTATGGAAACCAAAAAATTGCTTAGTCCTGTTGCCAACTCAAACAGTTAGCAGTCCGACATCATTCAATCAATCAAGCAGCTTGATGCATTCAAAACAATTAATCGTCATTGCAAATCAAAGTAAAAAAAAAAATACTGAAAGAACTTGAAAACAAAGTACCTTGTTTGTCTCAGCTAGCGTGAGCACGGTAAGTTGCTTTAACTTAAGGATTTGATCAGGAACCAATTGTGGAAGACTACCAACATTACCTGAAAACCATTAACATTCCCGTACCAAAATTCAATTCCAGTGTCCAAATCACACATTACCAAAGCCACAAACGAGAGGAAATCAATAAATATGCCCCATAATAAATAAAATATATCCAAATCATGGATCTAGAACATTAAGGCACCAAAAGGCAATATTAACAAATCATCATTCCCAGCTCATTTTGGCCATTGCCCATTCTTTTCTGAACCATTATTCAAATTATTCATCCAATGATTGAATATCATAGTTAAAACAATATAACAAAATTCAGATGCATTATAAACACCATAAAAATCAATAAAATATGTCATGTTACAAATTGGAATATATAGCTCTAGAACATATGTATATAACTATAAGTACAAATGCTTACACTTGTAATCACTCCATGTGCCATGAGCAAATAAACGAAGCAGATCAAGATATACAGAATTCTCGGTTCCTTGGAGCTGAATTCAGTTAGATTAGTCAAAACCATTAATTAGCCAGAGAGAGGACAAAGTATTTCTTGAACGTAATTTGCAGCACAAGACAATTCTCTGACACTTAGTTAACCAAAGAAATTAACCTAAAATAATTATGAATAGAAAATAAAATCAATTAATCAGTGCGCAGCCATATATCAGAAAAAAATTGAGAGGAGAAAAAGTAGCATGAGAGGTATTTGATGCATAGACATTGAGATAAAAACAAAGAGGTAGGTGGAACATATCCACACTGGTGAACACGCGCTAAAAATCAAGATCCGCTGGGTATAGAAGACGCAAGTCATTTGTTGTGAATAGTCATGCATTTGTCACAGTTATGGCAAGCACACACATTAGCAATTTATACGCCGTGAAATTACCACTTACAAGGGCATTCAATGCTGATGAATACATGTCCCTAGTGGTTTTACTAAGTCGTTTTAGGTCCAATTATATTTTTGCTTATTCAGATTCTTTGCCCTCAAGGCTCTCTTCCAGACGAGACTCGTCCTGTTTTTATATTAGCCTAATCCTCGTGTATAGGTTTAACTCATCTAGTTTTATATTAGCCTAGTCCTCATCTATAGGTTTACTTATAATCAAATATATCCATGACTGAGTAGAAAAAATTGACAATGTTGAGATAAACCATAAAAGGAATCAAAGGCTATAGCATTGGGAAGCATTGAAAACCAAAACAAAATTTCAGCTCAATATCAGCTTAATGATGAAATGATTGTCTTTTCTAGCCAGCCAAAGTTGTTGTTAATGCTTTCTTGATGATAGTAGAGGATAAAAGATATAAACAGTTAACCGGTAAAGACGCACAGTACTATGCCATAACCACCCTGCACTAGATCGTGGGAGTGAAATAAATTTCATTGCACTCATGATGTCATCATCTTTGCCAGGACACCAATTTACACAGTTTGAAATTCATAGAAGGTGTTTGAATGTTTTAGTTGCTTCCACGACACCTTGTTGTCCTCCCGCCAACAATGCTTCCTCAGTTAATACAGTAACTAGGTAAAAAAATTGAATTGTACAGGATACCAACTGGATATATATTTGTGAACAAGTTCCCAATAGGCCAGAATCCAATTAAAACTAAAATAATTGGTGCATCAACTTAATGAAAAACATTATTGAGACAGCACTGCAAAAGCATAGTGTATATATACATGTGTGTGCAAAACAATTATAAAACTACTATATGAAAGAAAATCTTATAAACCTATTACAAATATGTAAGACTCTGTTTGGTTGCCCAGAAAATTGTAAAAAGAAAAATAGATCAAATTTATGAACATGAATACCACAAATAAATAAATAAAACACTACATCCTAGGTCTTTTTTTATCGTTTTGCTCCGCAACCAAGGCCCAAAAAATTAATTAAGAAAAAAAGAGGGCAAAAAATTCCACTCAATTAAAACTAATGCAAGTGATACAGATTGTAATGAGAATCAACTGAACCTAGATACTGAGTAAGTGATGGACGATATTCAGACCTCAAGAACACTAGGAACTGTGAGAATCTCAGAGAAGGCGAAGAGAGACGGATGAGAAGTGGCTTCAACGACAACGTTTGCGAGGGACGAGCCCTTGTGAGTCGAGGCTTGCTTGACAAAGTACTCGATGTGCTCTGCTTGCTTTTGTTCAATGTCCATCTTCAATGATAAAATCGGAAAAATATATGTAATAATCAATTATGTACAAGAAAGACTTGAGAACATTGAGCAAATAGAGAAACTAGGGTTTCGAATTTGATTTTCCAGAGAGAGAAAGTTGTGATCAGTTGTACTGTGATGGGTTGAGAGACGAGGGTTTTTAGGGTTTCGCCTTAGAAGGGTTTCACAGTCCTTTTCGAATTGTATAGTGTTTCACTCGCGTGAGGTATTCTATTCAGTATTTATAGGTGGCATGGTGGGATTGCTAACTTGAGCCGAAGGTTACGTGGTGTTTTTTTAGAGTGTTTGTTGGGGAGGAAAATTAAAAGAATGAAAGAGGAAAGGATGGACAGTGCTTAATTTTTCAAGAGAATCACAAAAATTTATAAATTAATGGGTAAAGTGTGTTAAACCCCCTTAAATTATTAGGATATGTGTAAAAAAACTCCCTAAATTATTATTGGGATATGTGTAAGAAATTCCCCTGATTTATAAAAGTTGCAAGAAACTCCCCTGAACTATAAAAGTTACAAAAAAACCCCCTAAATAATTGGGGTATGTGCAAAAAACCCTCCTGAACTATATATTTTTTTGCAGTTTACCCCATCGCGCGCGAATTGATTAACTGAAAGGGACAATGAAGCCAAGGAATTTGTTGCTGGGATCGATGGGTTTCCTGTCATAGCTCCATCATAGCCGTTGCACCACCCGCCAGACCCGTCGACCATATATATCGCACTTTTCTGCACCGTTGCGTCAGCCCATCGCCGTTACTGCCTTGCCCGCCGTTCAGCTCACCTTACTCGCCAGTCCATTCCACCGTCCATTCCAGGCTCGCCGGCCCATTCCGTCATCTCCATAGCCGAGCACACAGCCGTCCATAATTCACCGCTAAGCCCCCTTGAGCTTGCCGCCGCCTCCACAGTTCACGCCCGAGTCAACCGAGCTCTCATCATAGTTGTGTCCTCCACGCACAAGCCGCCATCATCCGAGACCGAGTTATCCCGCCGACTTCGGATTTCTTTGGTCTCTCTCTCTCTTTCTTTAGCTCTTTGTTTTGGGTTGTGTTGGGTGCAAAAACATCTTTTGGCAGGAAAAAAAAAAAAAAAAATGTAAGAAGTATATAAGTTAAAACAACGCAGTGTGTTATAAAGGTAAACTGGTTTTTCAAAATTTTTGGTGCCGGAAGCTAATGTCATGGGGGTATATTGCAACAAAATCATTGTTCAGGGGGGTAAATTGCAACAAAATCATAGTTCAGGGGAGTTTTTTGTAGTTCAGGAGGGTTTCTTGCAAATGACCAATAATGCAAGGGGGTAAATTGCAACAAAATCATAATTCAGGATTTTTTTTTATAGTTCAGGGGGTTTCTTACAAATGACCAATAGTTTAAGGGGGTTTAATACACTTTACCCTAAATTAATTTAGATTGTCCATTAGGGTTTTATAGAAAAATGGGTGAATAATTTCAAAATTAACAATATGTTTTTAATTATTTCACAATAATATTAACTGTATTTTTCTAGTAACTGCTCTCCATAATGCTCAAATAATTAGCATTAAAAATTAATTTATCAATAATTTGAATTTTAATCACAAAAGTTAAATGATGAATGCCTGAGAGAGAAAATTTAAAATTTTAATTTGAGCTTTTATGATTGCACTAAAATTTATTCTACAAATGAAATAGTAAAATTATAATGTAAGGAAAATTACACTACTATTCAAATAAAATTTAGAAAGAAAAAAATCTCAATTTACAATAACACTTGAAATTAAAGTCTTAAAATTTTTAGTGGTTACTTTTAAAAGTTCGTGAATAATGAGTTAATTCGGTGTTAATGCGTACAATCACTTAATTATTGCAATGCAATGGTTTTGATGCATTAATTTTCTTTTCAAAATTTGTAACAGTACTCTATGAATGTGTTGTAAAAGGTTTCGATAGTTCTGTAAAATCAAACTCACTAACAATTTTGTTCCAATTTGATCACTTCTATGGACTCTAGCAACTTTCGGGTGCGACATGTTTGCATTCTAATTCAAAAGGTTAAGTAATTAGGACTGCATACCCATTTATATACATTCATTCCACTTATCATGTGAATTCAATATAAGATACATTCAGATCTTAAAATTACTTTTATTCGTGTCCATCATTCAACCATGCCGCACTCTTTTCTTTTAGTTTTCTTATATATATATACATACCCTGACAAAAAACACACTTTTTGTCTATAACTGAATTCAACCCTTCCATTCCTCGTTGAGGATGAGAAGGCTATCCATTGGACTAGATGTCCTTTAATAACTATGTCAGGCTTCACATGTATTCAAATATAGCTAGATTATTATAAATAAAAAAATAAAAATTTGACAAAAATATGAAGTGCATCAATATTTATGCTCTATTTGGTTTTTTCAACTATATGCTCTATTTGGTTTTTTCAACTATATATTTAAAATAACACCCCTATATTTTTTGAGTTTGTCCTTGATTTCAACCTAAACCTTTATCAAAAAAAAAAAACCTAAAAAAAATTTTTTTTTTGAGAAAAATATTTTACATTGAAACAGAGGGAGTAAAGGCTCCGTATGTAAAATATTTTTTCATTTTTTGGTGTTTGGTTTTTGTAAAATATTTATGAAGTAAACAAATATTAAAATTTAACAAAAATAGCTTATCCATCACTTTTCGGCAAATTATTTTACGTGCCCCACTCGATGGATTCGACCTCAATCTCAATGTAAACTTTTGGCAACCATAAAAAAAGTAAAAATAAAAGAATATTTTACCTAAAAAATATTTTTCTTCGAAACAAATGAAGTAAATTTTAAAATTTTAAAATAAAACAAATTGTAAGACCATCCCATATAGTTTTCATGAGCACAAAATATTTTTATCTTGTTTCGAAGGATAAACAGTCGATCTGTTGAGGCAATCAACTCAAAAGATAAGACAAATACTAACTAAAAAGATATCGGTTACTGCTTCTCTTTTTTTCACAAAGATCGTTAGAAAAACCAAAACCAAGTATTATTTTGCTAATATAATATTAAACAAAAAAAAAAAAACAATAAATTTAATTACACTAGCCTTTTATCAAAATTATACTAAATTATTTTGTTATATTTAAGTAGAAAGCATGACTACCTCTTAGGAGTTTAAAAATATCAGATATTATTCATATAAAAAAGTGGTTTATGGTTTCAAATTTTGACCTTGAGGTCATATCCAAGCAACATTAATACATTATGATTGCAACAAAACCCACCATTATTTTGATACATTTTAGTACAAATAAATAAATAAAAATAGCATTGTAAGAGTAAAACTAATATTATAAATTTAGTCTGTAGCATTTTGTTACTTGTGCCTTTCCCCTAATGTTTAGTTCCCTCCAGCTATCTCCATCCTCGTTCCAGACACCTTAATATCAATCTCATACTTTTCGATTTGAGTGTCCATCTCTCTCTCCTAGGATGGCAAATCCTGTTTGGGACAGTTTTGAAGAAATGATTATGTAATGGATACAAGAAGATTTTGGGAAGAATTTTTCGGCTATGAAAATATTATAAATTTATTAAATTATTCTTATCTAGTATGATATATTACTAAAATAAATTAAATATATACACGCACAAAAAGAAATTTTAACACTCTCATCTCATCTTTTCATTTCATGTTTTTAAGTCTTATAAAATAAAAAAAAGCTACAAATAAGGATGGCAAAAATTTCCACTCAGGGCCACCCGGCCTGTTTGGGATGATTTTGGCAAACCTACTCTATGTCTTTCTCGCTATATATATATATATATTGATATAACAAATAAATACACACGTGTATATACATAGATACATATTCGCGTAGCAATAGTGCAGCTATTCGAGACACCAACGAGGAATCAAGCTGGACTTAACGTGTATGCCACTTCTATTCTCATCTTCCCTATATTTTTTAATGGCTAAATATTTGTTGACACACATAATATGTTTATTGAAGTTCTTCATGTATGCAACACTTACTCTCAGTTTGGAAATTGGATTTCAAAAAGTTGAGGAATTGAAGGGATTTGAAATGAAATCCCATTTTTACCTTTGGCATAAACTGGAATTTAGTATAATGACAGAAGGGTAGGGTTGAGTCAACTGCAATTTTTACTTGCATCATCACACTATCACCGCACGTAGAATAATTAATCTGTTAATTTTCATTGTTCATTTTTGGGTAAGGATAAGAAGAAAGAAAATTTCTGATTCTGGGGAGAGAAAAATTCAAAGTAAGACCAACCAATTTGAATAGACGATTATTGCATAGGACATTCGGTTATTAGATCAGCTATGTTGCATGGAGCAAAATGTTGGGCGTTGAAAAAGAAACAAGAACACGCATTCATGTAGAAGAATTGAGGATCTATTGCATATGACGTTCGGTTATTAGGTCAGCTATGTTGTATGGAGCAAACTGTTGGGCGTTGAAAAAGAAACAAGAACAACGCATTCATGTAACGGAATTGAGGATGGTACGATGGATGATTGGACCTAGGAATTTGTAAGGGGGGGCAATAATAGATTTTTTTTTTTTTTTTTTTTGTAATTTCAGGAGGGGTGGGTGTTGAAAAAGAAACAAGAACAACACATTCATATAGCGGAATTGAGGATGGTACGATATATGATTGGACCTAGGAATTTGGGGGGGGGGGGGGGGACAAAAAAAAAAAAAACAGGGTCATAAACAAATGTAGAGTGGAAGATGCACTGGTTAGGAAATGAAGGGTTGTTGCCTAGAAAGTAAGCAACAAATTGGGTGGCAATTAAAAATGATTTTAAAAAAATAAATAGGGTAAGAAACATGGTTTGTAACAGGAAAGAATGGAAAAAGAGAATTCATGTGGTTGACTTGATCCCAACTTGATAGTAAAGAGGAAAAAAGGAATGGGGCGACCCGCGGTAGAGCATTGTAGGGGCAAAGAGTGCTGGATTTCGTTCAGGCACCATATAGTTCAGCAAGACCAACAATGGATGTGTATTGTATGAGACAAATGCAAAGATGATGATGATTTTTGCATTTTGTAGAATTGCATTAAACAAAAGTGTATGTATAATAGGAATTGCAATGTCCGTTTTACTTTAGCTCTTTATTTTTTAAAGGCAACACGATCGATAACTTAATATAATTATTGGTGGCTGATAACTATCCTATACAGAACTAACATAATGCTAATATTATGCTAATAAAGTACCACAATGTAATCTAAATACATAATCTTTTTATAGTAAAATGCTTCCTAACTTGAGTTGTTGACCAGTTGTGTTGAAATCAGAGGAGGGGCACTTTTATTCCTAATTTCCAAGCAAGCAAACTAACTTGATTTCATAGCATTATTTAATGTCACGTTATAGTTTCCAGATTGTTTGGGATTATATATATATACACACACACACATAAGTATATAATTATTATCTCATCTATTTATTTGTTTTGGTAAATCAAAACCAATTTTGAATAATTGGGGCTTGAAGTGCTGTCTCCTCCCAAATAATAATTATAATAAATGACCAAATAAAAAAAATGGGAAAACAAATTCATTTTGCATTAAAAGGAGGATGGATTGTTATGAATTTTGAGTGCTAGAACATTTCGGTCCTCTCAATTCATATATTTCGCGAACAATATTGATTCTTTGTACTAAAAGCGACTTCATTTCACATTACTAGTAAATACACATATTTGGTGTTTGCCATGGAGATGTTATATGCTCAGATAATTTGCTTGGAATGATTATTGTATTCGATATTTAGGAGAAATTGTTTTTGAGGCGTAGCCCTTCTATGCTGCTACATAGTTTTTCTTTTGGGTTGATTTTACTTAATGAATTATTATTTGGAGTCTTGTTTATATTATTGGGAGTCTTTATCATTTATTGGAGATTTGGGGTATCAATGGATTTATTCAAGAGTGAAGGGAGTATGTTTGAGTTTATTCAAGTTTATTTGGGACAATGAATATACTTTGGATTTGTATTTGCGATGATTTTTGGTAATTTTATTCGAATGGTTTCCGAATCCTGTTTTGTCGTATCCCCTATTTTGGGTCCTGACAAATTGAACCAATGGTCAGAGGAGTTACGGCACACTGTACAGCACAATTTCAAAGCTAGATGGTTATATGATTGTATTGCAATAACTTTTAGTGCGTGATTCGTGGAAGATGGATTAATGACCTCCCTACATTTTTCTTGCTGAAAATTTTATATTTGAGAGGTTTGAGACAGTTGAGTGTCCATTTTGAAACTTTAAATTTTATATTAGGTTTGAGAATAATTCAAAGCATAATTACATACTGAAAGTGGGATGAATTTTGATAGATTATTAATTGAAATTGTCCATCTTTGCTCTTCAATAATCTTGTCTGATAATGTGGGGCCTTCGTTTGATCTAATGTTTATTATGTTTTGACATGCCAAAGTTCCTTAGATTATCTTCTTTTATGGTAGCAATACTTCTCTGATTTCCTCCTTAGCCTCAAATTCTAATTTTTAGATATTCAGGATTGCAATATCTGGCTCACTGGTTTCCTGTAAAAGATGACAAAATTATCTTTAATCATTTCGTGTCCTTTATGAACTTGCATCGTCTTCCTTGCACGAAATGGTGATTGGACTAACCACATCAGAAAGTCCAATATTGTGTTTGAAAATGTTGAAACAATTCTGTTGGATAAAACAAGGGCTTGGGTTCAAAGGGTTTTGGTTTTGAATTTGGATTTTGGTTCAAATCTCATTTTAAAGTCATTTAGACAAAATGAGAAATCCCAAGGCCAAGGCCAATGCAAGACAATGGTGTCAATGTTCACTGGGATTAGATTGATATCTTAAAAGAAACTGCAGCAACTCGTTTTTGCTTGAAACTGGGTGAACATGTTGGATTTATCAGAACTTATTTCTCAAATAAATGGGTTTATGTCAATGACAGGTGCTTGGAAGGACATGTAATGAATGGAATTCCGCTGCATTAGATTGATAGTCGTTTTGTTGCCTAGTACATCATATCAATAGCTCTGCATACTGGCTCTCCCCTGCAATGACTTCCATATTTTTTATAGACTCACCTTCTTCACATCATCAGTTTCTCCAATCTTCACTATCTCTTTTTTATTTTTTATTTTATAATTATTTTTATAATTTTATAACAGTATGTTTGATAATTTGTGTTGTTCAAAGATCATCTTCGTAGAAGCTGGATAGACAGATATTGCTATACGTGTTGTTGAGAGGTTGCTCTCTCTCAACAAGTTATGAAATGTAGAAATGCAGCATTGAGGTGAATTCATTCATGTTTTAGAACTACAAGCAGTTTTAAGCTTAAAGACATTTTATTTATTTTTATCTTAGTGTTCTTATTTGTATGGATTCCGAAATTTGGGAAGACTTTGCAGTAAGAACTCTAGAACCAGGACCATAGGACAACTAAAATTTGTTACTTTCTGTTTTTTTGTGTTTTTTTACAACTTTCATCCCTTGAAAATACATTATCTCGACAAAATGGAGGGTTACCTTTGGAAATTAAAACCCCAGACTCTGGATGAGAAATATACCCCCCTATGGTTTTTAAGCATTTGCTTTGTAAGAATAAAGTGCGACTTTTTTCTTTTTGATTTTCCTTTGTACCCTTTCTCTCTTTCTATATACTTTTCTTGGGGAGTGAACAATTTTTTTGAAATATTCTTCAAAGGAATCCACGATCTTTGGTTAATTAGGAATGAATGGCTGGTATGGTTCTCTGATTTTGAAGAGTGTCACATGCTGCAAGAATGTTGGTTTCATTTCTAAGCTAAAAGCGAAGAAAAAAGATGATGCTTTGATGGTCCCTTCTTCTATAATGCATCAAATCCTTAGTTGAACAAACAAAAGCTGGACTCAGATGTGGACCAAAGCATTACTACGTTTTTAGTTTTTACCCTTTTCTTCCCTTTTTGATTAGTTGGGGGCTGTGCCTTTGAGTTGGAATGATAATGTCTTTGTTAGGGAGATTCTTTCCTGATGTGGTTGGTTCATGTCTATACTGTCCCGAGAAGCTGGTTTGGAAATCAAAATCCTCTCGAGTACTTTTTTTTTTTAACAACTTCACCACATTTACTTTGAAATTTAAAAGTACAAATGTTGTCATTTTGATAAGTAGGTGATGTGGTGCTTTTGTGCGCCGTTGGATTCACAATGCGGGACCCATAACGGAGCAGATTTAAATCCATTTCCTGATGTGAGTTGGAAGTTGGTTCATGTCTATACTGTCCCGAGAAGCTGGTTTGGGAATCAAAATCCTCTCAAGTACTTTTTGTTTTTTTACTGTTGTACAACTGCACTACATTTACTTTGAAATTTCAAAATACAAACGTTGTCGTTCTGATAAGTGGGTGATGTGGAGCTTTTGTGCACCGTCGGATTCACAATGCGGGACCCATAACGGAGAAGATTTTAAGTCCATTGGCTTGGTGGTTGGAATCTGGTTCACATGCTGCAGTGGTGTCACACCACATAGCTTTACACCAGAAATGGTAATGGAATAAGATTGACGCAATGAAAATAATCTCTCCACTCCAGTGGTGTCACACCACATAGCAGTACACCAGGAATGGTAGTGAAGACAGTGTCTCAAGTGATACTCTTAAATTAGTAGTACTGATTGATGGCAGCTTTTGTGCATAGAAATATCGTTATTTGATTGATCTAAGTTCATGCAAATTTTTTTTTTACTGCCTTGACACTGTCCTATCATCTCTAAATTGGAGTTCATCATTTATTGACGGATTTTTCGGGATTTTTCTTTCTTATAATTGGAAGAAAAAGTATGCTGTTCTATATCTCCAGATATGTAGTAACTTTTGTTTGCATTGTATTATTTGGTCTACATACCGGAATTGATAACATTCGAGAATATTTAGAACAACAGAAGAACCAAGCAGATTTCAGAAAAAAAAAATTGGGAATGCATTTCTAATCTGAGAAAAAAAGCATGGTATAGTCCTTTGTTGAAACAACAAAACTTTTGCCTGAGTTGTGGATTGCTGTGAATGAATTGAACTGTAAAAGATTAAGTATAGATCCAAAGACATTAGTGATGATTGATAAATAGTTCTGCATTTAACAATCATGTTGTTTAGTACCTAAACTGACTGTCTAACCACCCTTGGTGTGGTTTGTTTCTTGGCTTTTATCAGTCATGTTCTTTTTAGATATTGCATGATATTATGTCTAATGATTTTATTTTTCTTGATTTATACACTTTAGAATATAAAAAGTTATCATATCAACTCTGATGATGTTTTTCCTTTGTCTGTAATGCAGAATTTCTGGAGCATTATTGCCATGTCACGTCCATACAATGTAACCACCAAAGCCACCATATATATATATATATATATATATATTGAAAGGTAAAGACACCCATATATTGCTTATCACTCACTTTTTAGTTTTACCATCCTATTTCAGATACTTGTTTCAGGGCTTAATGGGTGGGTTGAAATTGAAATTAAATCCGTACTCGAGCGGCATAAAACCGGGTCAGGTGTAACAAGTTGCCAATTTTTTTTTATAAAGAACCCTTTTCATAGCTAAGATCTGGGAAATCCCTATACAGCCATTTGAGTTTGGGTCAACTTAGATCCGACCCTTTTTGTATGGGTTGACCCGTTGAAACCTGAACTTTTTTTCCCTCCTCATTCAAGTCTTAATGCCTTTAAAACATATTATTGACTAATAGTTAAGTAAAAAACCAATAAATTGTTCTAAATCTTGGTTAAACTTCATTACAGATTGTGGTACAATGTGTACGACAGATCTTTTGTCAAATCTGTGTGTTGCAAAAGCACGTGAGAGGCATGCCCTATCCTACCAAGAAGGAACCAAAAAGAAAAAAAAAATAAAAAAAAATAAAAATTGTAGTTTAGTCCTAGCTAAGTTTCCAAATGGATGAGTACCTGTATGAATGTATGTGTGTATGCAGTTTCACATGAAAGGAAAAATCCATCTTTTGCTAGCTGTTTGGCAAATATAACATGGTGGGACCAGTACAGCACCAAAAAATGAGTCATCCTATGGTCTTGTGTGGAGAAAAATTGGTCCCTTTCTAATTGTAGTCTCTTTCTATTGTGTTCTCTCTTTTCTTCCCTTTTTTCTTATCCTTTTGCATCACCCTTTTATTCCTTTCTGTTCACAATCTGACCAAAATGCCATTGGATTACTAGATGTGCAAGAGCAATGTGCCATCATGGTCTACATTGCAATGCCCTGCTGAATAGATACCCTAATTGAGGTGGGACTTTTAGAAATACAGAATGCATGTATATATGGATCTATTTATTTTCGTATTAAGAATATCTGTAATTATGAGTAAACGCATATACACTCGTTATACTGTTCACGGTAAGGTTCGAATACACAACATCATCTTTGTAAAGGAGAGATCATACCATCTTGACTAACGACCGTTGATTTCTGTGCAGGGTTATTGTATGATGCAAGTAGAAAAGTTTGGACTATCAAATTTGAGGTGCGAGTTTGATTTAAAGTACTACTTTGTGCACATAATAACAAGGTATGTATTGGTTTTACCACCCTCAACACTTGTTGGTGGTGAGACCTACACTATACAACATTTGCTGTTAATATGAGTAAAAAATATGGGTTTTTGTTGGCCTATTTTTCTTTCATCATGCAAAATAACAAAAGTTAGGAGAAGAGATTGGATTGGGCCCATTGAAAAAGTAGCAGCTATGGATGATTGAAAATTTAATGCTTACAAGTGGATCAATTTGAGGTGGGCCAAGAACAAGAGGCCCTTTTTTTTTTAGCCTTTTTAGGAGAAATATATTTCCATCATTTTCTGCATATTGCAGCGTAATCTCTGCCCCAGCGTCAATATCAACAATGCTAGGGTCCGGACTTTTGTCAATATTAACAATGTTAGGGGTTCCGGACACCCGACACCAACTATGAGAGAGAAGGAAGGTGTATGGCCTCATAGGCAGATTTTTTTTTTTTCATCGGTAAGAAACCCACACACTCATTTGTCCGTAAAGAGACTAAAACATTCATCATCCCTTGAAAGGTAGAAGAGATACCATTACGCTACACAACCACTGGTCTCCATTGGCATTTGATATGCAGATATATGTATGAAAAAATTAAGTGTGCTTTCAAGTGAGCTCGTAAATTTAACCCTCTGATCAGTTGTTTTTAAGTGAGCTCGTGCATTTAACCGTTTGATCAGTTGTTGGAATGTGATATTATCTATCCAACGGCTAAAGATGCAAATTCCTTGCGACTGATAGAGGCTAAAGATGTAAATTCCTGGTGGCTGATAGAGTCTCTGTCTGCCCCCATATGCACACACAAACACACTTTTTAAGCACTGTTTGGATGGTAAAGTAAACCCCCAAATCAAGGGAAATAAATAATCTTTGCAGCTTTAAATGACTATTGTTTACTGGTTAGGGTCAAGATCATGGTTGGTTTATATGTCCACTGGCTTTCTGCTCCTTAAAAACAATACTGGAATTGGAATATGAAAAAGAGAAATGCATATATAAAAATTACAGTATTATTATTTTGTACTTTGTGGTTATATAATAATGTATTCTATGATAAAGGATGGAAATATTTCTACACTGACACAGTGCCTACACACCTCTATCTAGGTTCTGTGTGGTCAGGTTGCACTATTTGGGCAAATTACTAGATTATCTTATATGTAAATATGTGTTGTTGATAATTTGTCATTCTCTCACTGTTTGATTGTTTATTTTAAGGAAACAAGAAGACTAAAAAAAGAGAAGAGAAAAGAATGGGAAAGAAAATATGGGTATTTTTTTTTTTAACACAGGAATTGACTGTTAAGAAAGGGAAGTAGTATTAGAATGATAGCTTATTGGGTAGTCCAATAATTTTGAATGATTTTATGTAACGGGGTGGTGGATCTCACCACTAATATGAGACACTTTACTAACTCACATCAAATCAATCAGAAATTTTGTCAGGATTGACCGGAGTACTTCAAATCACCCAACTGTTGAGATGAATTTTTTTTAATGACTTTCTCGTTATTGATTGATTTTAAATTTTTTTTTTCTTTTTATTAAACAAATGAAATTGTGAAAAATGGGAGACTTAAATTTTTTTATAGTTTTTTTCATTCTCCTGCCTAACTCCGCGAAGCAAATGTAAGATTAGATTATATTTAATTGGGACATCATTTTCAGTGTTATTATCATCAACATCTTCCTCAAGTTGTCACTTTCCGGCAAGGCTGAAAAAAATGGTTTAGGTGTGCTATTTCATAATCTTGATTGAACGCATGGTGTCTTCATTTCGTCAAAGTCTCTTCATTGACACTGATTGACGTCTCGTTGAAATTTCAAAATTGCTTGTATTATTGGCAACGTAAATTAGATAAACTAGAGTTTTGAGTTTTAGCATATATTTATTTAAATATACGTACTTACAATATTGATTTTCACAGCGCTACACTCAACCTCTTATTTAAAGACTATACTATAAAAACTAATAGGTATGGATTGTTTTAAAAGTTGTTGATTTGTTTAGATTTTAGTTAACTTGACTTCACAGATACTTAGTATTACAAGAGTATATTAAAATTTTATTAAGCTCGATCATATTTGATATGTTTTAATTGGTGGGAGTGTTGGTTATTTTAAAAAGAATTGGATTATTTATACCCATAAAGTGACAGAAGACATGTGGGGTTAAATGACCAATTTATTATGTAAATGGAATGGAAAAAGGCCATTTTTATTTAATATATACGGAGTGTATATATATATATATAGATTTAATATGACATAAATAATAGAAGGAAAGTGGAAGGGAAAAAGATGTGCATGTGAGGTGGGTGTGGTTGGATCCTTTGAGACTGGGAGGGAAAGGTGGAGGGAAAAACCCTTTCAACATTTTCTCTTCCACTTTCATTCTTTTCTTACTTTCTTTCCTTCAAAAGTAACCAACCCTTTATTAAGTGCACAACAAAATCAAAGCAATAGAAATACCATCGATTGTACATAACACAATCCAGTGTGTACCTCACTAAACCGCTTTCTATGGTTAGTTTATTGGCACAAGTGAGTAACTAATTGTGCATTCATTAAACCCAAACACCTTTTTGACCAAATGCTAGGAATATGCCCTCCTTTGAGGTAAAAGGCAAAGTGAAAGATATATACACATATATGTATGAATGTAATATATATATATATATATATATATAGTTTAAATGAAGTCCATATCCTGATCATTAAAGTCGAAATAAAGTAATATATGATTAAGTTTGAGATTTAATTTAAGATATATTTGTGATTGTAAGATGATTGCGAATATATTTACGTATTTAATTGAAATAGTTTTAAATATGTAAAAATATTATACATATATAATATTAATTAAAAATATATATTTTTTAAAAAACTAATATACCCTACCAAAAAGGAAAGAAAAAACAGGTATGAGCCCATGTTACTTGAAGTATTGGACTCGCTAATATCACTGTGGGCCCATGCAATTTTGTCGAGATGGATCATTATCTTCCCACACCCCTACCCTCCTCCATCTCACAAATTCACACCCAACGAACCAGACTAAAAACAAAAACAAAAAGCACCCAATAAAGTGTTTAATTTACTATATATATCATTTTAAAATTTAAACTAGAATAATTACAAAAAAAAAAAAAAAAAAAAAATCAACAGTAAAATAGATACTGTATTATTTTTAGCTTAATTAATTCTTATACATAGTAAGTGAGCGAGTAGAGTGAAGATTTGAGTCAACACCGATGGAACATCAACAGTACAGAGAGCGACTATAAGCTCAGCCCTCTCTCTCCTTTTCCTCCTCTCTCTTTCTCTCTCTAAACCGCTTAAACAGGGCGCCAGCAGCAGAAAAACGCGCCACCATCACCACCGACCTTATTTATCATTTTCTCTCTAAAAATACGCCGGCATGGGCTGCGCGGCGTCGAAGCTGGACAACGAGGACACGGTGAGGCGGTGCAAGGAGCGGCGCCGTCTAATGAAGGAGGCCGTCTACGCGCGCCACCACCTCGCCGCCGCCCACTCCGACTACTGCCGCTCCCTCCGCGTAACCGGCACCGCCCTCTCCGTGTTCGCCGCCGGCGAACCCCTCTCCGTCTCTGACCAGACCCCCGCCGTCCTCCTCCGCACCCCCTCCTCCCTCTCCCGCTCCTCCACCATCAACCCCCCTCCGCCGCGAGTCCCCTCTCCCTCCCCCTCCCTCCGCCATCCACCACCACCACCTCCTCTCTTCTCTCCGTCGCCGTCCCCGTCCCCGTCCCCCACCATCCATAGCTCCAAACTCCCTCACATCCTATCCGCCTCCAATCTCCCGACCTCTCGCCGCCGGAAACCAGTGAAACTCCCACACATTCTCTCCGAATCGAGCCCTTCTTCGTCTCCACAGAGCCACAACCCCTACAGATCGAATAATTATACAGAAAACTTTACATACAACGCAAATTCAACATTCTCTGCCACTCCTTCTCAAACCTCATCGGTCTGGAACTGGGAAGAATTCTACCCTCCGTCACCACCCGATTCCGAGTTCTTCCAACAACGGAACAACATTGACAACGACAAGGCCTCGAACTACAGCTACCAAAATCAACCCAAACACCACCACATCGACGACGACAAGGTCTCGAATTTCAGCTACCAAAATCAACCCAAACACCACCACATCGACGACGACAAGGTCTCGAATTTTAGCTACCAAAATCAACCCAAACACCACCACATCGACGACGACAAGGTCTCGAATTTCAGCTACCAAAATCAACCTAAACACCACCACATCGACGACGACAAGGCCTCGAATTTCAACTACCAAAATCAACACAAACACCACATGGACGATGACAAGGTCTCGAACTACAGCTACCGAACTCAACACAAACACCACCACATCGACGCAGATGATGAAGTTGAAGAGACGGATAGAGAAGAGGTTCAGTGCAGCGAATGGGACGACCACTACAGCACGACTAGCTCCTCCGACGAAGAGGAGGACAAGGAGTCCAGATCCGAGATCGGGACACGGTCGAATTTCGGATCCTCCGTGCACAACGAATCGAAGGCGGTGCCGCCACCGGCGTCAAAATATTCGACGATGAGCAAATCGGATAAATCTGACGACGCCGGATCTTCGGTGAGCTGGAACGCCGGTAACGGCGGGATTTCCGACATGAAGATTGTGGTGAGGCACCGAGATCTGGCGGAGATTGTAGCCGCGATCAAAGAGAACTTCGATAATGCTGCTTCGGCCGGCGAAAAGGTCTCGGAGATGCTCGAGGCCAGCCGAGCTCAGCTCGATCGTAGTTTCAGACAATTGAAGAGTGAGTTTTTAGGGCTTTTCGAATCAAAATTGATTATAATTTTTTCAATTTTTACACTCAATTTTACTTTCTCTGATTGAAATTAATTCAACATTTTGATAAACTTCATGAATTAGGTCAACATTTTGTGATTGTTAGGGTTTTGATTTTGTGTTTTTGTTTGAATGTTGCAGAGACTGTGTATCATTCGAGTGGAGTGTTGAGTAACTTGAGCTCGAGCTGGACTTCCAAACCGCCATTGGCCGTTAAGTACCGGTTCGAACCCGGTCCAATGGATGAACCGGGCGGTTCGAAGAGTCTCTGTTCCACTTTGGAACGGCTCTTGGCTTGGGAGAAAAAACTCTATCAAGAAGTAAAGGTACTTATCGATTCTAATCTCTCTTAATTAATTAAAATTATCATCTTAATGTATTCCAATTTCCTTGAAATAATTATTAAAAATTATAAGTTTGTTACCAAAAGTTGATTTTAAGATAAAGTTTTCATTTATTATATTATTAAATTCAAACTTTAGGACAAAAGATTAGGCAAAAAGGACAGATGTGCCCCCCACGGTTAATAGCGTTGGTCCACCGCAATATTTGACAATGACATAAAGGACCTTTTTCGGTGGACTTTGTTTTTGTTTTTTCTTTTTTAGTTGGACAAAAGTACCCCTCGAATGGTGGAAAATTCAGTTGCCTAAAAATGACATTTTGTCACTCTGGCTATTTTATTGATTTGGATAGTTACCATTGTCCATTGTCCTAGCAAGAGTATATTTTTAACTGTGTTTATAGGTGGGTTATTTGGTTTGGTGGTGTGTTGAATGACTGAAATGCCCCTAATAACTGTTAGTCTGACAATGGAAACCACCTGTACTGATCTTTTTTACCTTGTTAAGATTGGAACATGCAGGTGGGTTACCACTTGCCCAGTATTTGCCTGCCCAACTCAGTCAATTTTTGTATGATGCTTCCCCTCACCAGACAATTTTTTACTGGTATTTCTAAACCCCTTTTGTGGTTAATGTGGCAGGTGTGTACTTGCTTGTAACCATTAGATGCTCCATTTTTGGTGTAATGTTTGGGATTATATTGGTACCAATAAACCTGGCAGTCCTCTCATACATTTTGGTGAAAATTTCAATAACTTCATAAAGGTGCTAATTTTTTGTCATCTCCAATTGCCGAAAACTTCAGCATTTTCTAAGTTGAGTATAATAGGCCAGATCCTATAAGACCTTTAGTTGATGGAGTTGATCATTTAAAAACGTTGGACCAAGGGGATTAGAGATTATTCTATATTTTATACCCTTCATCCAAAGCCCACCAATATATATATGTATGTATCTATATGCATCTGAGTTTTTATTTGTTACTGTTATTTATGTTTATGACAAGCAGATTAGTAAAACAAGGTTGCTTTGCAAATTTAGGAGCAAAACATAAAAGGGTCATATGCTTTGCAATTCACTTTTTGCGGGCACTGGAAACCTTTTCTTCATGGTTATGCTTTCCATAGCTATAATAAAGTGAAAATATTTTGTAACAGTGCAACTTTTGAATGAAGTACTATTATGGTACCAACTGGTAATAATGGAGCTTCCTGTAATTGAAAATGAGTTTGTGCTGTTGCAGTTGACTTTGTATTGAGTGTTGGTTTGTGGTTGATGAATGTTAATGTGGGCATTGAATTGATAATAATTGTAGGTTCGAGAAGGTGTGAAAATTGAGCATGAAAAGAAGCTGTCAACCCTGCAGAGTCAGGAGTACAGAGGGGACGAGCAAGCAAAGTTGGACAAGACAAAGACCTCAATACAGAGTCTGCAGTCATTAATTTTGGTCACATCTCAGGCTGTCTCTACCACCTCCTCCGCCATCAGTGGTCTAAGAGATGCTGAACTTGTCCCGCAGCTTGTAGAACTTTGCCATGGGTAAGTGATTTCTTGTTTCATTTATCTGAAACTGGAGAACTTGTTGCGTGCACCCAGTTTATGATAACAAATTGTACTAGAATGAATTCATTGCAGAAATTCGATGGTGTGTAGTCATGTCTATCAAATATTTCTACCACACAGTATCTCAAAAACTGTTGATCTCTAGGCAACTCCAAAAACTTTTCCCCAGCCATAGTTTTTATTTCAATTAGAACCAGGTTTTTTTGGCCAAAAACAATTAGCTCATTTGATATATTATCAATATTAATTCTTGAATTCTTCCCGAATTTGATAGAGTAATCAGAAATCTGCTTTCCCAAAATGATTGAAATTGATTCTGATGTTCCTGGATTCCGTATATTTTTTTTTAATTGAACAAATTTCTAATTTCAAGGGCAAGTTTCTCTTGCCCGAGTTCAAATTCAATCTTGCTTCAATATTTTTGAGCTCATGTCTTGAGGTTTAAAACCACCTCAGTGACATGCTTTTAGGAAGTTACTTAAATATTTCCGGGCATGTTCATCCTCTGCATCAAAGATAGGTATTAGTGAAATTTATTATATTTCCTTTACATATGATTAGTGTTATTAGAGATATTAGAACTAAGCATGGGGCATAATCTGTGAACATTTAGTTGCAAGCTTCATATTCTCTAATGTGAAACATGCTAGCATAGATCATAGGCTGGTTCCAGTGGTTAGGTGAAAAATTATGATGCTCTGTTCTGTATGTTACATGCATGTTGCTTTGTGCTTCTGTAATTAGAAATGCCTGTTGTCCTCATCTTCTGGCTGTCTCTTCAAAACAGGCTGGGCCCCCAACCTGATCGTTCTTTTCTACTTTGTTCAATGAACTTCTTTGGTGCCTATTGACCTTAAGTTATGAAGAAAGCTATTGGTTGTTGGAGAGTTAGGTACATTTGCTTTAACTGTAGTAGGACCCACCATTATGCTGTTCTTGCTGGATGTGGTTCTTAGTAAGAGCAATATTGTCATACACATAATTGTTATTAATAGTGCCAGTGCCAGCAGAGCATGATTGAGGATGTCCAAAAAAAAATAACAGTTTGGCCGCTCATTAATGAATGGGCCTTTCTTACCCATATTGAAGTTGGCTGGCTGATGGGTTACAAAATTAAAATCTACTAGTCCAACTCATTGCATAACTTATGGTCAATAAGTCACCAAAGAAGTTCATCGAACAAGGTCAAAAAGAACGATCAGGTTGGGGCCCCAGCCTGTTTTGAAGAGGCCGCCAGTAGATGAGGACAACAAGCATTTCTAATTACAGAAGCACAAAGCAACTTGCATGGAACATAGAGAACAGAACATCATATTTTGTCACCTAACTACTGGAACCAGCGAGCATTTTTACATTAGAGAAGATGAAGCTTTCAACTAAATGTTCACAGATTATACCCCACACTTAGTTATGATCTCTCTAATTCCACTAATCATATGTAAATAAATTTCACTAATACTTCTTTCTGATGCAGAGGATGAACATGTCTGGAAGTAATGTTATACGCATAATTGTTATTAATAGTGCCAGGGCCAGCAGCATGATTGAGGATGTCCAACAAAAATAAGAGTTTGGCTGCTTGTTAATGAATAGGCCTTTCTTAACCATACTGAAGTTGGCTGACTGATGCTGCAAGTCCAACTCATTGGTCAAGAGACTCTGCACAGTAAATCTGACTTGAACCCTCACCCTCCCGTATGATGGGGATGAGAAGATACCACTTGAGCTAAAGGGTCGATAAGTACAGCCTGAACTTTAGGCCTTTTTGTTTTTAGGGTTTTATTTTCGAAAGAACATATTGGTGATATGACTGTAGATAAATTAGATTTATTGAACACAAATTGTGCAGCCAAAAAGCTCACAAATTTTGTTGATGGTGCTAATATTTTAGGTCAGATAAGCAGTCCCTTAACAAGCCTTCTACAATGCTCATGTCCAATTGGACCAAGTAGTTTGTCTTGAAAAATGAATCCCCTTGGTAGAAATCCTTGTGTTTTTCATGACAAGAATCCTGTTGCACAATTTCATAGTAGAGCTGCCATCTTTTAATCAGATTAGCAAATAAAATATTCTTACATTCAGATGATGCAAATTTTTTCATAACAATTCTCTTAATATTATAAGTGTGCTTTTATTGATCAATGGATGATGAGGGTAGCATGCAACTTGAAATTCAAGCCAAGTTTGTATTGATGAAAATGCATGCAGATTCATGTACATGTGGAGATCAATGAACCAGTTCCATGAAGTCCAGTACCACATTGTGCAGCAAGTGCGGGGCCTAGTCAACCGATCATCCAATAGTGAATCAACAACCGATCTGCATCGGCAAGCAACACGTGACCTTGAGGCAGCCGTCTCTGCCTGGCACTCCAGTTTCTGCCGCACAATAAAGTTCCAACGGGACTTCATCCAGTCACTCCATGGTTGGTTCAAGCTCACCTTTATACCTGTCAACAATGAACCTTCCATTGGCAACAAGGAACCTTCCGAGGTATATGCCTTCTGTGATGAGTGGAAGCTTGCCCTTGACCGTCTCCCTGACACAGTTGCTTCCGAAGCCATCAAGAGTTTCATCAATGTTGTCCATTCAATAACTCTGAAACAAACAGAGGAGCTCAAGATTAAAAAGCGAACTGAATCTGCATCAAAAGAGCTTGAGAAAAAATCCTCATCTCTTCGGAACATAGAAAAGAAGTATTACCACTCATACTCTATGGTTGGTATTAGCCTTCCTGATACTGGACCTGATAATGGGCATGCATTGGATGCAAGGGACCCCCTTGCTGAGAAAAAGTCCGAGCTCGCAGCTAGCCGAAGGCGAGTGGAAGATGAGATGCTGAGGCACTCCAAGGCGGTAGAAGTAACGAGAGCAATGACACTGAATAACATTCAGACAGGCTTGCCGGGAGTTTTTCAGGCTATGACCAGTTTTTCTGCCTTAATTATGGAGGCCCTCGAGGTAGTATGCACCCGTTCCTATGCTATTAAGTAGATAAACACAAGTGTATTTCTAATACTTATATTATTTTTCTTTTTGGGTTTTGAGGTCAGTTGGAATTAGTAAGGGCTGGGATTTTTGACTGGTGGGCTCCCTTTTTTCTTTTTTCTTTTGTTTTTTTTAATTTGTTTTTGGGTATGTAGATAATATGGAATTTTGTGATTTTTATCATCCTTTTTCTTGGTTGGAAGAGGGGAATGAAATGTCAGTGTACATGAAATTTGCTTGCATTGTTGTATCAGAGGTTCACTTTTGAGCAGATGAATAAATGTATGGCTTTCTGCTTTTCTTCTGAGCTGTAATTGCTTTCTCTTCATCAGCTTCTCCTTCTAATTGTATACTATTGGTTTTTTTTTTTTTAATAGAATTCTGAATTCTTTAGATAAAATAATTTCCATGAGCTCAAATTAACCAGCAGATATAATTTATGGCTCACCTTGTGTGGGGTGATTTTGAACTGCATTGCCTTTGTCATAGTTCAACTAACTTGGAATCAATATGGTTGAAGGTTCAACAACCCAACCTTAATTCTACCTTAAAAATAAAAAGGCTAGTCTAGGGCACGAGACTTCTGTCATTACGGATCTATGGACATATCTTTATTTTCAAGTTTGGAGAGGTAATTTTTCATTGACCTCCATATTACAGTGGAGTAATTTTACTGAACGCAACCTTACCATAGTGTTATTTCACCGTCAGAAAGTTATCTATAATTACTCATCTTTATGGTGGTTGGTGGTTGAGGACTTGAGGTCATGAGTTCGAAACGAAAAATAGTCTCTTGTAATGTACTGATGAAGAGATAAGATCGTGTATTTATGACCCTCTCTAGATACTGCATTGACGAAACTCTGTGCACTATACTAATCCTTTCTAATACCGCTATTCATGTTTTCCAAAGCATTTTTAGTTAAAAGATAGAAAATAACATAGAGAACAGTTGTTATTTTATATTTTCTCTTATAAAAAACAGAACATCAAATTAAATTAGCCAAAGTCATCACACCAGTAGTTTTTTGTTAATCTGAAAACAGCCCATTGCTTATTTTATATTTTCTCTTATAAAAAACAGAACATCAAATTAAATTACCCAAAGGTCATCACACCAGTATTTTTTTGTTAATCTGACACAACCATTTTGGTTAATATGGTCAGACTGTCAGATCACTTTCAGTTTTAAAACTGTGGCCCATAGACCTCGCCTACAAAACAGGAGTCTGCACAACATTGCAAAGATACGAGTCATATGACCATAGGTTCTTATTTCTTTTTTAATTAAAATTTGACCTAAGAATTTAATTTTAATTTATGAGTTAAACAGAAGTTAATTTTTTAACACTTTACCCTAATCTTGGATCTGAAGCCTTTATGTTCATTTGTCTTCTAGCTTGCAGTTAAAAAAATTATAAACTACAAGGTAAAGTGCAAAAAACCCCTCAACTATGTCTAAATTTGCAAATAACCCCCCTAACTATGTTTTGTGCATAAAACCCCCTAAACTATTACATTTAGTTACAAAATGCCCCATTGTCTTACCTATTTTTCATTAAATGACCATAATACCATTTTTATTGAATTACACTTGATATATTTTTCTTGTTAAAATAAATTATGAAAAAAAATTCATACTAATTTGATGAAATATTCTCCATTAAATTTGCATAAGTTTGCCTTTAATTTTTTTAATTAAATATTTAAATAAAAATCTTAAATAGAAAATTTTGAAACAATTTAAATAATTTCCTAATTTTCATGAATATATTGCATTAAAAAGAAGATATATTTCTTTTTACGTAATTTATTAATTTTTCATGAATATTGTTTGAAAAAGAAGATATTTTTTTATACTAAATTTTTTTAAAGTGAGTATAATAAGTTAATCATTTTAGAAAATGATGGCTATAAATTTATTTATTTTTTTCCATTTTTATAATCAATTGATACTAATTATAAAATTAAGGTAAATGGTATAATTAATATTCAAATAAGAGAAAATATAATAAAAAATAATTTAATAAGAAATGACAAATTTAATAACAAAGGGTAAAATAGTCTTTTGCAATGGCTTTGTTCTTAATTGCAACAAATCAATAGTTTAGAGGGGCAATCTTTAGTTCAGGGGCGTTAGTTTCAAAAAGCCAATAGTTTAGGGAGGTTTTTTGCACTTTACCCTAAACTAAACTTACTTGTATCTAATTTAAAAATGACTTCATTTGTTACGGGAATTTGTACGTGAGAACTCATATTTGTGTTTGAGAACAATTAATTTGTGCAAATAAAATCTCGGGTTAATTTCGTACTTAATTTTTCGGTGTATCAAGGACTAATGATAAAAATAATGAAACTATTTCTCTCGTCCTTTTTGTTTTATTCCCATATGTATTTTTAAAATTTCTTAAATTATTTTTCCGAATTCAGTGAATACCCTAAAATATATACTTGGATGGAATTTGGCTTTGGTCAGGTCATTATATCATGTTTTTTATTATAAAAATTAATAAGGGTGTGTCTGGGGCTTCAATGGGGACTGTTTACAACCAATTAGAATAAAACCTCGTTTTTGATACTTCACAAGGCAACAGGATCAAGTCACCTTGTCTAAGGGATGGGCGGTTGCCCGTTTACCCAAAGGTTGTTAGGTAGTGTTGCATACCTATCCATTTATACCCAATTACTTTCTCATTTGGATCCGATATGGGACAAATGACTCTTATTACATTCTCCCTTACCCAAACCGCAACGCCCTCGTTACGGCTCAGACAACCCTACCTACCCGAGCCACAAACCCCGGACGTCCTCCCGCTCGGGCGCTTGGTCTGACACCGGATCAAGGATTGGATTTGACTTTGATACCAACTGTAACGGGTGAATGCTTGTCCAATTACTTAAAAACTTAAATTTTTGGATGATACTACATATTAATTCATTTACCCTCATTTATTTTTTTATTCGAATTCGATAGGAAAAAAAATGACCATTTTTACACCTTGCCACCGGCTGGGCTAAAACAATTGAATTAGTTAATGTCATCATACCATGTTGATTGCTTTAAAAAATGATTATATTTGATAGATGATGATAAGAATGGGATGGTTGATGAGTTGTTGTCATGACAAGACCTAAAAAGGCCATGTGGGATTCAGACTTTGAGATAAATCACAGAATGGTGATTGATTCGTTCAAGTAGATAAATATTTGATGATAGATAGGGAATGGACAATTTAATTGTATGATGAGTAAATTGTTATCTTATGACAAAGCCATAAAAGTGTACATGACATGATACAAAAAAAAACAAAGAAAAAAAGGTGGAATGTGCTCATGCATGCAGCAGTAAATGAAGAAAGTTGAATTGAGTGGAACAGAGGGGACCAAATAATGACTGGTGAGAAAATGAAGTGTTGTGAGCCTTTATAATATTTTTCTTATTAGTTTAAATATTGAGGAAAATACCATCCAAAATAAGGACAAAGCAACCTAAATTGTAGTGATGAAAACTGATATAAAAGAGAAAAAGAAAAAAGAGAGAGAGAGAGAGAGAGAGAGAGAGAGAGAGAGAGGGAAAAAGAAAAAAGAGTTTGTAAAGAAAAAATATAGTTCAAATTGTATAAAAAATAATAATAATAAAAAATTATTACTTTGATTCCACAAACTGGAACGAAGCACAATTATCAGGAACAAGAGTGTTTTGCTATCTTATTCAAAGAGGAGTTATTGAGTATGAGTTAGATTTACAAAATACTCCGTAATATGTGTGTGTGTATTTATATATATATTTGGCATATTAGCCGTGTAGAAGTTGATAGATTGTATAAGATTCTAAGAAAATAGAGAGTTTTGAAAATAGAGTGTCGTAGACAGTAGATATTAACCATTACCATGTCCGAGAGGGTGAAATAGGCGTAAGTGCGTAGTATGGATGGTTTTGAAGATTGAATATTTGATGCAATCCTACAATTGCCATATAGATTGTGTCGAAGATTAAGAGTTGACAAGTCATATGGGTTGTGTTGAAGATTAAAAGTTTAAAATCGTAATCAGAATCGTTAATTTTTGGATTAAAATTATATAAAAGTATTACAATATGTTTGTTATATTTTTTAAAAATATATGTTGTTTTATATATTATTACAAGCATGCCTATTATGAGCAGATCATTTTTTTTGAGCTGGGAGAGCACCATCATCTTATAATTCAAACAATTAGGATAAAACAAATTAAATAAACAAATTAAAGAAACTAATGCGAGAAGGCAAAGGGAAAAGAGAGAAACGAGTCGATAAAAGAAATTGCTGGTGCTTAACATCTTTTTCTCTCTTGAATTCATACAAATAATAAGTATATCTATAAATAAATATTGAATATAGCATTGATATTGATATGTTTACTAAAGACTACCACTATAATTTACTCTCCTTTTTTTTTATTTTATATTGGGATGAATAAAAAGTGTTAATGAATTTTGGTGGAATCACATTTAAGTATTTTAAACTCAGACTCTACTAATTATTAAGAGACTTATAAACAAGATTTTTTTTACAAAATAATAATAATAATAATAATAAATAGAGAGATCAGTCTAAATTTTTATTGTTAAAAGGTCAGGCTCCCACCACTGCGGGTTTAGATAGGTTTTGATGTACAAAGTCTAGATAGGGTTTGATGTACGTAATCTTAACTCTGTATGCAAAGAAGTTGCTGCCTATTTCGAATCTGTGACTGTGACCAGTGACCTCTAGGTCTAATTATAAATTCAAGATACAAATAAAAATTGGATTCTATGTTACCTCGATGAACATAAAGAAGCTTTAAACCACCATCACAGTGCATTTTTGCCAAAAAGAACCAGATTGCCAAAAATATTTTTCATAGAATGCATGTACCTACAAAAAATCCAGTGACATTATGATCTAACTGATTTATCTCCTCCGACCAATCGCAGATTCGAGGAATCCAGAGCAGAATGATCTGTGGGAGCAGTTTTTCTTCAAGGGATCAATTTACAAGGCTCAGTGGGATTCAATTCCGAAAAATATTTCTTGATTCCTGAAGCCCCTTCCTTTTTGGGGATCCAAGACGTGCTTCTCTTTTCAGTAGAATGTGCCCCTGTAACACCAGCCTCTTCTCTAGCTATGACCAAACCAAAGTGGTCCTTCTCAAGATAATGTGAAGTTCACAAGCTGTAATCAATAGGTTTTGTTTACCTGATTCTTCAATAAATAGGACCATATCCCAAAACAACTTTCAACCTCAATTAAAAGCCAAAAGATGATTATTAAAAAAAAAAAAAAAAAAAAACAAAGAAGGGAAATTTAAAATCCTCTGAGACCTCAAAAAATCCACAAAACTGTCCTCTGATTTCCTTCTAGACATAATTTATGTTAACAAATATACATATTTTGAAGCAACTTCACCAGAAAAGATTACCCATAAAAATCCCCTCTTTTATTTATTCTTTTTGTTTCTTACCATGTTTTTTTCAGCCATGCACAAATGCAATTAAAAAAAAAAATTCTACTGACTGTTATTCTTATACATGAATCCATATATAGCCCTCACAATTCGTAACATTCAATCGTTAACAGAAATATTATTATAAGGATAGTGCAGTGTCATTAACAAGTTCCCGCGAAATGAATAAATACTAGAAACAAAACAAAATGCCCAGTCGTCACAGAATTGACACCATGTTCCCTCCACAGGGAAAATAAAAGAAAAAATTAGTGAGGCAAAGAAAATTGATGTGTTACTTATTATAATTAGCCAAGCAACGTTTGTCTCATATTGTAGTTGTGCACTCATTGATGCAGATACTGTGCGTCAACAAGAACATGTTGAGTTTTTAACATTCTGTTGATCTCTAATGATCAAATTAATTTCAGAAGAATGTGATAACACTGGATAAAGACACAAAACTCTTTGTAATTTCATTTGATAACACTACCTCTAGCAAAAGAATAACTTGAGTTTTCTACATAACAAACCGTTTAGGATTTATCCATTTCGATTCTTTTGTCAAACCCATAATCAGAACCCATCAGGAACTGAGAATTCTAAGGTAATAAATTTCCAACTAAAACCAATTTTTTACTTTATGAGGTAGTGGGGTTGAAAAGCATTAGCAAAAACACGGTAATGCAGTCCAGCTCCTATGGGATTAACTAATGATACTAATACAATAGAAGTACAAGAAGCCTATAATCTAACATTAAAAGAACTCAAAGTCCAGATATTTACCCCCAGACTTCATGTCTGTTCCCATGATCCTTTTACTGTTGTTGCCAACCCCAACTGCGTCCACTGTCCCGTACTTTGCCGGAAGCTCAGCTTCCACTAGTCTTGGTACCTCTGGTGGTGTACTGCAACGTATCAGAGCCCAGTTTACACCTTCAAAGAAGGGGTGCTGCTTGATCTCAGTTGCACCCCTCTTAACTCCAAGCCGGTGCTGGGGCTCCTTCACAAGCAAGCCCCGGATCAGATCCCGGCTGGCATAACTGGTCGCTGGTGAGTCAGGGAATCTGAGCTGCTGCCCTACCACATTAAACAGTGTAGCACGGTTCCCTGAACCCTTGAATGGGGTTTTACCATATAGCAGTTCATGCAAGAAGATGCCAAATGTCCACCAATCAACGGCACTGCCATGGCCTTCACCCTTTATGATTTCAGGGGCTAAGTATTCATGGGTTCCAACAAAGGACATGGAACGGGCAGAAGTAGGCTCTGCAACTAGCTCAGGCAGCATATTGGCAGGCAGCCCAGGCTCAGCTCGAGGTTTTCGGGATTTTTTCTTGTTCTTTTGAGGAAAGATTCGGGGAATGAAGCATGCTGGCTGGATGCATACTGATGAGGGTTCAATACAGGCAGGCTGGACACAGAATGCACCTCCGCTTCCTCGTTTGGAGGGGTCATAGTCAAATGAGGAGGTTTTGATGAGGGTGGGTGAAACTGCACATCGTAGGGAAAGGTCAAAGTCAGATAGCATTATGTGGCCATCGTCACGTACCAGAACATTTTCTGGTTTCAGGTCCCTATACACAACTCCAAGCATATGGAGATACTCCAATGCCAACAAAACCTCTGCAGCATAAAACCTGTTTACATGAGGAAAGACATTAATTTATTACACTGATTTTCCAGAGAAAAAATAGAAGTGGGAAAAAAAATGAATTGAGAAAACAACATAAGAAGACAACAAATTCATTATCTCCTTTCTTTTCTTCTTTTTTTTTTCCTTTCCTTTGTCAGAAGCTTCTCCCATTATTAATTTAATTACTCGTTAAAGATCATCATCATCGCAACCAGCATTTAGAGTGAAACAGAATTATTAAATAGAAAGGAGAATACACAGCAGACAAATCATACAATTACCTACAACTGACTGGAATCAAAATCACAAGTCTCCTTGGTAGACCAGAGAGCCAGTTTCCTTGTACAGATACAATGAAACACATTTCCTAAACCACAGCCGGATATCAAAAAGAAATTTTACACCACAAGAACTGAACCAAGGTAGCATACTAATGTAAGCAGATGAGACAAGGTCACAGGCTGACATATTATCATGTGGTAAAAATGGTATGCCATTTTTGTTTGTATTTTTGTCTTCTCAAGGCCTTGTTTTCAATAATTCTTTATTCCATCCTAATTCCCAACGCTAGTTAGCCTACAAAATGCATGCTACATCAAGATTCACAATGCCAATAAATTGGTTCAGGGCAATCTTATGTCACAATATTTTTGGCAGCTACATTTTTTTTTTTAGCTGACTTCCACTAAATGAACCTGAACCATGGTCACTTCTTGAGTCCCCACTTCAGCTGCATATATCAAGATAAGAAACAAACCAATTCACCCCAAAAAGGAACATGTTGGTTTGCTTCGGCTCTCAGATTGGAGAAGCTGCTTCACTTCTCAGCCATTCAATACCAAGCATCCATTTTCTTACCCATGCCTTTGGTCCTGTTCTTCCAGTCCTATATATGCAGTAGGGAAAGACGAAGATGAGAACTGGAAAAATTATAAAACCACAGTGCTTTGACCCTTTATCCTTTGGCCATCCAGACTCAGCACAAATTCTATCAACCAATACATTATTTCTCACACTTAATCTTGTCAGCTGGTCCACCTAATAAATGAATCAACAAGGGAGAACCTAAGTTGAAGACGACATTAAAAATTACCAGAACAGGGGATCTATAGGTCAAAAATTAAAAAATGGATGAGAATACTAAAAGCTATTCAAAAATAAAAATACTATATGCAAGTGATTTGGTTAAAAGAGGCTTACACTGTGATATTATTCCACCAAAGAGAATATGATACCAAGCATGCAGTACTACCAACAATGGTAAATAAATAGATCATTTGACATACAGGTTTGCTTCTCTGATAGGGTTTGTTTAATAAACAGAACCAAGCTGACCTTGGTTGTTTATTCGTTAAAAAGACCCGAGACAGGACCAAAATCCACAGAGAATGAAGCAAACAGCTCACCGCGTCCAAATGCAAGGAACTGACCTCATTCATCAAAGTCAGATGCTCCAAAGATTCCACATCAAGATCCTTTCCTTGCCCCTATAAGAACTAATGACTTTAGAACTTCTCATTACAACAATTAAAAGCCCTGTGTCATCTTCTTCTAGGACTTAAACAATCAACAGACCAATCCTGTTTCAGAAGCATTCAAAAGAGGTGTTTAACTGGATCAGTGTCGCACTCAACCAAAACCTAAGCCAAACAACTATAAAGAAGGACTCAGGAAGGCTAGCAGCACTGAAATGGTAAAGATAGCATTTTGTGGCTGTGAAGACATTAAAGCCTCACAAATACTCATCAAGCATGAGAGGACCTTGAGTGGTATCATGAGAGCAGCACTATCTGACAGATGATTTTGATTGACGGTAAGAGGAGTCTGACCACAAAATTGTCCTGAGGACAGAAAAGTGAAAATGTGAACTGCATTTGGAGTCAAGACATCTGTATCAGAGGGTAATGTATTGAGCTGGAAATAGTGAGGAAGGGTAACAACTACGAGGATGGTGGGGAGGAGCGGAGGGAATCAATTCTTCCTTCAACAATAGAATCAGCACCAACACACTTAAAAGTTTTGCTTTATCTCCTTCTAGTGTGCAATTCTGGAGTTTATCAGCATGATCTTTGTGCTCAGGAAAGTCATCGGGATTAGTAACTAAAGCAACTCAACAAAGGCTTACATTTCAATTATTTTAAAACTTGGTCGAGCAAATTCCAGAGTGTGAACTTGTGGATGAGAAATGTTTGGTAAGGCAGAACATCAGTTTTGCCCAAGACATCTCATCCTTGATCAGGCTAATATACATCCTGCAATGAGAAAATGAAAATGTGTGTGTGTGTTAAAAGTGCACTTCAAGATACTAGTATTATTATTTTCTCATATACTCGTAGATATAGGACCAAGGGAGGCAGGAGCTGACCAATGCTTCAACACAGCCCCTTCTCCCGGGTGACAAATCTTTCCCGTTATTAATAAAATTATTGTCTTAATCACAAAAATAAATATCATTTTGAATATATGTATAGTAAACATGTTATTTTTTATAAGACATGCACCCCTCTCCACTCCCACCCCCAACTTAAAAAAAAAAAGAAAAAAGCAAAAAAAGACACACTACTCCACATCCCAACTTGAATCTCAACTCTGCAGGCTACTGGCATGTTATCCACATGTTTCAGACACTAAAGGGTTCACTTTGTTTGGGATGAACCCAAAAATACTACCTGGGGTACTTCCCTCGGAGAGTGGCATCTTTATAAGCACCTCCCTCTTTGGAGATAGAAGGAGATTCAGCTCAAACTAAGAGCTACAGGTAATAAAATAATAAAATAAAAGTGTGATTGTAAGTAGGACAGAGGAACCCATTACTGATTCTCATACTTCCTTCAATAATAAGTATGTAACTGGAACTGTTGAGAGAGAAGAATAGAAATAGCAACTATACATAAAGATGGAAGATAAATTGATCACAAAGAAAATGTGAACAATTAAGAATTTTGATTTCTCACAAATAAGATCAGCGTGGAACTTCAGTGTCTAAAACACAAAGCGAGGGCTTTGAAGCATGAAACTCAAAGGTCCCGTCAAGGTAAAGAACAGTTATAGTATAAATACATAGCAAATGTAACTCCATTAATTACATGGCACACTTAAGTGTTATCACACTACATGTGAATTTTTGCAGTATCGCAAAATTTCCTGGACCAAAATGTCCCACTTTTTGTCTTTAAATGATTCCAAGTAATAACTTCGCGGTTATATTGACTCTCTGTCTGTCTCCCTCTACAGTCAGCAACAATAACACTCTCCTCTTGCCCTGGCCAGGAATAGTGAATGCTGGAGCCGTCCTACACAATCTTCGATGCCTTTTAGAGTCAGAACCAAAGGATTCCCCCAAAAAAAATAGACCAAACATTGCTCACTCCCCCTCTTGTGACATCTGAAAGCCTATATATAAATGTGTAATTCTTGTGACTCCTACCAAAATTTACATAAAATGGCACTACACAAGTTGGAAGTAAAGCGTAGAAGGTCCCAGGGGCTGGAGAGAGAGAAAGGGAAAGAAAGATTGTTTTGCTAAAATAGTAGAAGAAAATCACACTATATGATCAGAATTTACATTAAATTTGCTTCATCATTCAAATTGCCAATTGCTTTTTGAAAAAAATCTCTCGTCTGCCCCAATTCACACATATGGAAACCAAGGTTTAAGAAACAACATTTACGTGTCCATAGGAACTTCCAACCAGTCAAGATCACAAATAAATGAATGTTCCAGTTCAACACTGCTTCTGCCATCACTTTAATGTCGATTACAAAAAAAATACTAATGATAATACTTAGAAGGAGAAGTGTACTTGGTTGCTAACATCACAATCAAAGGCACTTGATTCAACTTTAGGTAACCTAAATTTCCAAAGCTCTTGCTTGCTCTTTTTATTTTTAGGTGATTGAAGACACCATGCTTTTTATGCAAAATGAACAGCCTGGCCTAATATTCAAGCTTACAGCATAAAAAGAGTTATACATAATAACAAAAGAATGGAAGCCACTGAAGCCCTTGTCAAATGATGCAGGAGGGAACCTAAATTAATTATAAGAAAGAATGCTGTGATGCTAGAAACTAAGAATTCCTTGAATAGCAGAGAAAATATTAACACCAAAACCATACCGTGCAGCATACTCTGAAAAATGTTTCCCAGGTTGCCGTTGCCTCAGGGTATGCAGATCCCCTCCTGGACAATATTCCATGACTAAACATGAGAATCTATCTGTCTCAAAATGGGTGTACAAAGTCGGCAAGAATGGATGGTCCAGCAGCTGCAAAATCTCTCTTTCTGTCTGAGCCCTGGTCAACTTCTTCCTGCTTGCAAGGGATGCCTTGTCCATCACTTTCATTGCAAAGTAACAGCGCGTCCCACTCAACTCAGAGAGATACACGCTGCCGATGTCACCACAACCGAGCTGTTTGAGTAACCTAAAATGACTCATGCCCAAAAGGCCATCCCGTGCTCGGATGGCAAGAATAGCCTTCCATCTAGGATCATTCCCTTTGTGAGGTTTATTGGCACTCCCTGTAATATTACTCCAATTACTGTCATCACTAAGACCACTGCTATCACTTGCTCGGCTGGCACTTGTCTTTGCACTCTCAAGAGAATCCCCGCGAACACTCCCTTTTGTACTCTCACAATTCCTGTCCATACTAAGCATGCCATCACTCATGATCCCATCACTCCGATATGTACTGGTGCAGCTATTGACAATGCTCATAGCTGTTACCACACCAGTACTATCAATGCTACTGTGTGGACTTACATTGCCACTTGGAGGTAACGAAGCATCCCAAACACATTCCTTCTCCTCAGAATCTGGAGGAAGTAAGGTGTTTTCTGTGTTTTGTGATGGTTGGGGAACTGAAAACGGAGAAGAGACTGCCCCTAATTCATTTGGTTCTTCGACCAAGCTCTCTGCAGGTGAAAGAACAGATGGGCTAGGTTTGATGCCAGGAACCCGAATTGAAAGATCTTCTAGAAAAGGACCCTTCATTGACAAGCTCTTCACCAAGCATTTACCGTCTGACTTATTTTGACCAATTGGTACATACACTGGTCTCATTAGATCTGAATCGATGGGTTCTGGGGGATGACTAGCCCCAGAGAAAGAACTAGGGCCACCTTCCTCAAAAGAATCATCACTGCCCTTTAATGTAGCAACATCGGGCATAAGTTCCTCCTGCTCCAGCAAATATTCTTTTTTCCATCTTCTTAAGGGAGCAGGTGAGTCTGAATCTTGAGAATCCCGTGCAATTGATCGTCCTACATCTTCTCTTACTGAAGTTGTGCGAGCAATTGACACCTGACGAACAACAGGCAACTGCCTGGGATGCGCCTTTGACTCAGGAACTCTTTCCATCTCTGATCACTGTATATCATTACACAGAATTCATGCAGCGGAACAACCTGTAAAGGGTAGCAAATCCAATTTAATTGTAATCCCACTAAAGCATTTTCTTCAGTTACCATCTAACCAAACTTGTATACAGTAGGCTCAACTACACTTACGGTATGAACATTGATAATTCTAGTCTTATCAAGCATTATTCAACAGAGTTTTAACCCTCCCCAATATCATGGATAATTAAAGCAGCATTATTATCTTTTCTAGTGAACAATTTAATATGCACTCTGAATAATACAGGTACTAATCATCAGGGAAGATTTCTTTAAAAAAATGTATACAACAAAAGCTGTAAGTGTATCCAGTGATTGCTCAATACTCCATATGGTCACTGTGTTACCATAAGAAGAGAGAGAGGTGAAATCTAACACTAACAGCCACCTCAATCCAAAATTTGCACAGAATTATAAAAATGAAATGGAAACGATATATATATAAATATTTAGGAAAAAATGATATATATATATATATATATATATATATACAAAAAAAAAAAAAAAAAAAAAAAATCCAGGATAGCACATTTAGGAAAATTAATAGTGGTTCACAATAAACAGTTACCAAAATCGGGATTGTCCTGAGACTCTAATTTCATTTTCTTCATCAATTCCAGTAAGCACACAAGGTAACTTGTGTATCTATCTCTAATTACATACATACACTAATTACATACACACACACGCATGTATGCTATAAAAGAGTCTGAGCAGCAGATTGTTCTAATTTACACTAACCTGTGCGCATGAGACCTGGATGGAACTCCAAAAAGGCACCCAGTATAAAACCCTAATTTACAAAATTCTCAGTAACCTCACCAGATCAAGCAATAAAATGAATGAGCATCAACTTAAATCCCTAACTTCACTCGTAATCAAGTGAAAAACAGAGAGGTCGAGAGAAACAAGAACATAAACCAAATATATCAACGTAAAGGCTCCAAAAAAGCAAAAACCGCAAGCTCCAAAAAGCAAAATGCGAAATTCTCTACGTTACCATCACCTCACATTTCCAATCACTGACACAATTCCCCTGACTCCACGCAAAATCTTTCAACAAAATCAACGGTAATCAACAAATATAGAATCCAAAACCCAAAAAGAAAATCAGAAGAATCAAAGGATATTCTTAGAAATTGAGAAACAGAATCGAGTCATCACCAGTGAATAATAGGAATCCGAATAGATAAATCCTGATCTGGTCTCTGAAATGTGAATTTAGGGTTTTCTAGAGCTCCACCAAGTAGAGTAGTTCTCTTTTAGCTGAGCTTGAACTCGGTTCTCTTTCTCTTTCTAGTTTTACTCTCCGAGAGTTTGGAATTGTACAATGAAAAAGGAATAGAGAGATGGAGAGAGAGAGTGTTTTCAGTATTGATTGATAGAGCTGGAGCTCTTGTTCGATTTTCTCTCTCTAGAGCTTTCTCTCTCTAGGAGGAGGAGCTCTGCAAAGTCTGCAACTAAAGGTGGTTGTTTGTTGATTGCTTTTGCTTTTTCTCATATTTCTTTGTTACGAGACACTTTATTAGTCAAGTTTTAATAGTAGCAATAGTCGCAGTAATGAGAGTGCATTTTCTAGAGATAGAAAAAGAGTTTTATAGAGAGAGAAATGAGAGTGTATTTTCGTGAGAGTGTATTTTCGTGAGTGTGTGTGTGTGTGTGTGTGAGGGAAATGTGACTGACTGAGTTGATCGGCGAGGTGGTGATGGTGAGAAGCATTTGCTGGTGAATAGGCCTGGGGCCCACAGACAGTGTCAATGTTGGGCTGGGCCCACTAAATGGGGCCCACTTATGTTCCTTCTTTGGACTACACGTCTTTTCAGACGCCCTCTATTATCGATCCTATTCATTATTGTCCCGGGTCGGGTTTGGATTTGGTGATTGAGGAGTTTTGTTGCAAGTTACAACGCTACTTTAAGCGCGTGCATTTGGTGTTCAATTTGTGTGTGTGTGTGTTTTTTTTTTTTTTTAAATAAAATATTAGAAGAATTTGTATTTAATTCTCTGTCAATATACTTTTAAAATTAATGTTTTATTCTCTATTAATGTACTTCAAAATATATATATAATTCTCTACTAAGAGCACATTAATTTAAGAATTATTAATGTGCTCTTGATTTTTTTATTATCACGCCCCATAATAGGGTTCAAGCAAGTGTCCTCATTATAATATTGCTTTTTTGTTTTTTGTTATTATTAATTTTGTAATAGAATTTTGATTATTTATATTGAATAGTAACTAGGGTTGCAGATTCAACCTAACCTAAACATAATCAAACAAAAACTTTGGACGAGTTTGGATTTTTATTTTTTATTATAGTGTGAATTAAGTTTGAGTTAAAAATTCAATCCAACGTCAATTTGAGTTAGTTTGAATATGTTTGTCACGTAATCTAAATACTCCGTACATTATATATCATTAGCATCAATTTTATGAGATGTCCTACAAGGGACATATCATTATCATCATTATTATAGTAGATTTATTTGATGATTGTTTAAATGTTTAGTTTTGTATTAAGATTGTTATTATGTTTTAAATATTGTTTTAGGTTGGTATGTTATTTTTTTTTTTTTTTTTTTCTAATTGGTACTCACACATACATGTCTCTTCTGAGACTTGAACCACTGACCTCCCTTTGGGAAGTAAGAGACCACTGGCCCGTTAGTAATTTTTTATTTTTCTTTACATTGTAATTTGAAAAAAAAAAAAAAAAAAAAAAAAAAAAAACTATTTTTCATGATAAAACTCAATAAAGTTAACTCGAGCTTGAAAATCACATTGTAATTAATAATATATGTTTGGAAGTTCTCCACTAGCATTGATCATGACATGTTTGACAGTTATCTTTTATACATTTGGACTTCGCTTTATTTTAAGCATGTTTCTAATAATGAAGTACTTTTATGATAATTGTAAAGTCACGTGCTTTTGAAGGATTTTGGAGGTATTTTTATTAAACAAAAATAAATAATAATTAAAATTTTAAACTAAATTTACTCTAATTTAAAATATAATGAATTATGACAATCATTTAAAAATGCATTTTGCTAATTGAAGAATACCAAGCACTACCCAATGGATGGGCCAAAGGGATATCGTCTCAGCCACGCCTCTAAGTAGCGCGTTGGACGGGGCAGTAGTCCTGGCAGTTCCACGTCATCACACCTAAGTTTGTCTGGTGTTTACGAATGAAATGTTACAAATGCCCTTCCATTCGACAGCTTCCAACAAGAATATGAGCCTGGTAGATGAGGTTAAAATAGACTGCCAAGAAAAAGACGTGTGCGCGTGCACGCTCACTCAGTGTCCAACAAAGCACACGAGTAGCAGTAATAAAAAGGACAAAAGCGTCAATGTGAAGTGAAATACCAACGAGAGAGAATGGTGTATCAAAAACAATATACGAGTCAGGAGGCTCAGGGACTGGTCGGTTCTTCAGTTCCTTTGCCAGTGGTCCCTCTCCACGGAGGTGGCCACACGGTGCACAGGAAAGAATTCGGATCCCTCTAACATATTGGGTACGCCCGACCCATTATGCATCGGACTTATCCGAATCTTATGTGTTATGCAATTGCAAGTTGTGTATGTACTATTCAAATGAATTAGTGCATCGGGACTTGGTGCACGGAATATCTATTTCCTCTTTCACATCTTCTCTTTTCTTCCCGTGAACAAATCCCCTTTGGTCTCATTTCTTGTCTTGTGTTGTCACGTGTTTAATACAATAATTTTACGTGGTGAATACAATAAGCTATGTTTGAAAGTGCTGAATCGGTGTTCAGTGTCATCAATTAGATATTTTCAAATACAATATAACTTTAAATCGATAAATGTGGTGTTATATCATATGCACAATATCATCTAAATAAGAGAGAATTCATGTTCACCTCTCTCAATATAAATAAATATACCTACAATACTAAAAATAGTATAATTTAAATAATTAAGAGAGAAAAGAAAAATAATAATAACAACAATTTATCAGTTAACTTTTCTTATGTCTGAATAAATTAAGGACAAGACTTGTCTATTGATGAGTAAGTTATTCTTACTTACTGCTCACGTGGTCCAATCAGAAATGCACAAATAATTTATAATTATAAAATTAAGAAAATAATAAATAAGAACAATAATTTTTTTTTTTTTTTTTTGGAATAAATTCACGACTTTCCGTGATTTCCTTATTTATCACGTTGAATTTATTTCAAAAAAAAAAAAAAAAGTTATTATTCTTATTTATCACTTTTTTTAATTTTCTAATTATATTTTATTTGTGCATTTATGATCAGACCACATCAATAATAAATAGGAATAATTTACTTATTAGATAAGTCTTGTTCATAAATTAATAAAGAATAAAAATAAAAAGATAACCATATTGACAAGGATGGTCAAAATAAGAGAAAATAGGTGCGTGAACTATTGAAAAGAATGTCCACACCAAGAACCCCCATCTTTAGCTGTTAGATACAATGTGTGGATTCAACTATATATTGAAAGTGAGAGCTCACATAATTGGACTTGTAAAAGTCCCTTATAAATATCAATTTTACAAAGTAAATCTGAGCTACCACTTGGCATGTAAAAAGCTCATTCAAAATGATTGTAATATTGAACCTCCCCCAAAAAGACCTCCAAAACTCCCATTCGATGTATGCATACCCTTATCACTATTTGAAAGGGAGTACACTAAGATGAGACAAAATATTTTTTTTGCTCCTAGTGAGTGTGTGTGTGTGTGAAGATAATGGTTTTTTTGCTCCTAGTGTGTGTGTGGATGATGTGGACCATGATTAGCACACTTTTTACTGTTGGTGCCCACTAGCAATTAGACAAGTTGTCATGTGGATCTCCAATCCCATGAAATCCAAAACTTAGTGATTAAAATGATTAGCCCAATATTTTACTACTCATAACCTAAGTCACACCCACATTTCCAAAAAAAGAAGTGTTTTGTAATCTTTTGTGGGCCACTCCAATTCTCCCTTGCTTTTTGAAAAGGGCAAGCCTATGGTTTGAAAGTGTTAGGTGTGTAGTGTGTGAGTGTGTGAGAGAGAAAGAGAGTATTGGAATTAGCAAAAGGGAGGCATTCAAAGGTGGGCTCTTTCATGATTCCTTTCTCACTTGGTTTTGATCCCACTTGGGGCTTTTCAAGTGGGCATTCTCAGTCATTGCCTCCAACTCCTGCACTAAATAAGGAGCATAGTTTTACTTTTTCAATCTTTCTTTATATTAATTAATCACAATCAAAGATGCTAATCAGTTCCAAGTAAGTTCATAGGCATAGCATATATAGAGTACTTATGAGGCATTCAAAATGTCTAATCTCTTTTTAATGTATTTTTATCCTATAGTTTTTGAAATGGTCCTAACCCTAGTAATAACTTGTTAGCATCATTGAAAATGATTAAATCATATAGGTAAACAAAAACACATTTGGTAGAGCATTTAAAATGTTTCTTTAAAAGCTTTAATGAGAGTATTCATTTTCAATAAAATTATGGAGATGTTGTTTATGTTTTCAATAAACTCAAGTAAAAATATGTTATTAGTTGATGTAAACGTGATTGTTCTTAAATTCAACCTCTTTTTTACGTTTGACAATGATGAACCTCGTAAAGCATAAGAGACTCCAAATTTTTGTCTAAACTAATGGAGAACTGATATTGCCTAACATAATGTGCATTCACAATGAATGGTTAATATGAATCTTAGATCGGTCACTCTCATGCATCGTTATCATGGCCATTATCCTTACCTTTATCGGTCAAAGCAATGCCTTGACCACACATTGCCATTAGGCTGGCCCAATCCTGCCTTAACCTAAATTATGTGCCTAGCTCAGGAAGGGCAAACCTAGACATTCCAAGCCCGCCCAAACTCTATCATTTTCCAACAAAACAAGAGTCAATTAGTTCAATTATTATTATTATTTTACTTAATAATGATTCGATAAACATGATATTATGATTATCAATAATAGATCTATACAAGTGTCGTGTTGTCTAAGTGGTTAGGTTGCTCCTTGTGTGTCCAGAAACCGTGTTCGAGGCTTAAACCCTTCCCCCTCTAACCACTAACCCATAACCCCTAATTTCTTATCATGAAAAAATAATAAACCTACAATATTAAAAATTGATCTATCAATATAAGAACAAAAAATAAAGAAATAAAGTTTTACACTAAATCCCATTCAAAATAGAACAATAAGTTATTTCTCAGATACAATCTCTAACAAAATGACGCCAACGTTCTCTTCCACTCAAAATGTTAATGCAATGAACGTCTTTTAAAGATGAGCTTATAACCAAAAAGGGGTCCAGAAAGTTCTATGCTAGACAAGTAAATTATAAGCCAGTGATACTCAAACCGAATAGTCTAAGCAGTATTCAAAGACCGAAGCCATCACATGCTTTATTTTGCTACTCAAATGGGTCCCAAAAAAAAAAAATATTCAATAGCTGAGAAGCCCTTCTGTCAGATGAATCTGGCAAGGCTACTCGGTTGATAAATCATTTTCCTTACAAAAATTGCTTAGCACTTCAAGGGCAAGTTAGATACATCTGAGTAAAGAATCAGACCATACTGCTAAATAAATAAATGTGTGTGTGTATCAATCATGGCTTCTAATTAACAAGAAACTCTTCAAAGACCTCTAAAAGCAGCAATGAATGATTGACATGGGTCTCTCTCAATCTATTGCAAACCTCCGTGACAAATCCCCTATAAGAACATGTAGTCCATGTTCATATCTTTCAGCTATAGATATGAAAACAAATTAATACCAGAAAAATACACACAGATCATGTACACAGCAAAAGGGCTTGTATTACCCAAAATATCTCACCTACCCAAAATATCTCAATGTTCACAAAATTGATCATTAAACCAAAAACTACTCCAACTGTATGTTTACAGAGAAGATCAATACCATCAACAAACAATGCAGACCAAGGACCACAAGATGAAAGTGAAACCCAGTCCTCAGTTCCTTCACAGTTCGACAAAGAACAAGCCTTCAATTTGGATCTAACCAATATGATGATCCTGAACTAGACAATTCAAAATTTTAATGTAAAAACTAAATCAGATAACAGTGAGCATTACAAGCCCACATATGAGAATCCATGAATTTCAAAATGGAGTTTATTCAAACAAAATTTTCGTAAAGCTTATTAATATAACCAAAACAACATTCAAAATGCTTCAAAACATGGCAATTGAAATGCCAGAAAACTGTTGAGGTCGAGATTTCATGCTTTAAAACAGCATCCAAAAAAATAGCATGGACAATGATCAGAAAGGTAGAAGAAGATTGTTGGTGCTGAAAAATAGTCATGGACAATGATTGAAATAGTCTGTAGTTTTGCATTGTGGGCAATGAAAAGCCTCTTTTGTCAAGACAGATCTCAATGTAAAAATATTCCATTCATGAGATAGGTTGGGAAGAGAGCATAAGAATGACCGGCGATTTTGTGAAAGAAAGTCATTTTTGTTAAAAACAAAAATGTAAAATATTTTATACTAATAAAATATTTAACTTTCACGAAATTTCTGTGAGGACCAAACACCGGAAAATGTGGAAAATATTTCTGGTAAATAGATTACACCAAAACAAACAGAGCACATAAGCCTAATTTACAACACCATAAAATAACAAAAAATATATCTATCTTGATTTAAACAAAATGGAACCAGGGTATGGTTTGATGTAGTTCTGAACTCCATTAGTTCAAAAATAACTGGACGACAGAAGAGTTTGGTTTCACTTGAGAAAAGTACAAGCAAGAAATAAGAAAACATAAGCCACCAGTGATGTTAGAAGTTCAAGTGTCCAAGTTGGATGTAATAGAAATGAAGGGATCGTAGGAACCAAGAAAGAGCCACAAATCCAGCCAACAACAAGAGCTCCAAATCTGCAATGTAAGGAGACAAACCTTTTTAAGTCAAAAAGAAACAAAGAAAAGGAAGAGGAGGAGCGAATGTGTGGAGGATGGGGAGTAGAACAAGAGTTTCATCTCCTCATACAAACTTACCCAATAATGGAAGCTCTGGCTAAGCTCTTTGTCTTGTCATTAAGGAAGTATATGCAAGCTCCCAAAGATAGAAACACCTGAACAGAAGGAAAAAACAGAAGGGAAAAGAAAGGTTACAACCACCTAAATAGAAAACGAGTAAAGGTAAAAGGAAGGATCTAAAAAAATATAAGTATATGATATGTTCCATATATTATTTTTCCGTGTAGATGCAGAGATCAATTACATATAAGAATGGCCTAAAATTGGGGGCATTTAACATGTTCAAAAGGGTTAGTTTATGATATATTGTAGGCTTTTTCCTTATGCCATCATATTATGAAACCTCACCAGGCTTCTAAGGTCATCAAATAAGATTGCTCATTCCATTTATCAAACAGAGATTTAACAACTAGTTCATCCAATGAAAGACGAATGATCAAAACTTCAGCCATAGCCATCTCCTACTGGTGTACTTCATGGGTTCCAAACAATCACTTATGCTATGTTTGGTTGGAGGGAAGGATTGGGACGGGATGGATGAAACTTTTCGTGTTTGGTTGGAGGGAAGGAAAGAGAGGGAGGAAGCAAGGAGGGATAAGCATCCCTCCTTTCTTCATATTTTTCTATCCACCCAATTTTGGGGGGAAGGGAGGAGAGAGAAAGTGAATAACTACCTACAAATATACAATTTACAATATTAACCTTTTCAAAAAAATTCAAATGAATATCTACCTTTTATTATTTTATACAGTGAGGGTATATTGGTAAAAAAATATAAAAACTCTCTTTCCTTCCTTCCAACCAAACAAAAAAATAAATATCACCCCATCCATCCCTTCTACTATCCATTCCATTCAACCAAACAAAAAATGGGGGAGACACATTCCCTTCCCTAGGGATTCCTCAACCAAACAAAGACTTAACAACTAGTTCATCCAATGAAAGACGAATGATCAAAACTTCAGCCATAGCCATCTCCTATTGGTGTACTTCATGGGTTCCAAACAATCACTAAATTTCTGACATTCCAAGTGAAGGGCAATGTAAAACTCATATTCCTACATAAAAGGAAATTTGACACCCCTCAGAAGCAAATACAATTTCCTCCAAACTAGCTGAACATTTTTACCATGCAAATTTGCAAATAACTAAAGATCGTAAGACCAGCAGACATCCCCAAGTATCCGCGGTTGATTCTTTACTCTCTTATTTTTTGTTGATAAAGTTTGTCACGCTTAAGATGGATCTTATTTATGAGCAGAGCACTCTCAAGAAACACAACTAAATTTTTTGAAAAAGATTACTTGCCCTTTTACCGAAAAAATAAAAGAAATACAATTACAAACGAACTTTCCGAAAAGAACCCAAAAGAGCAAATAGAAATCCAAAATATGGCAAAAGGGCTATCCCCCTCCAATGCACCATCATAAAACATTTTTAAGAAAATAGTTTGCAGAAGGAAAACATGAAACCGCAGGTTAGCAGCTTTAATTATATTTTTCAATATGCAGTTATTTGGATGACCCCTATAGATTAAAAAGAGCACTAAAAAGGGTTTATAATTGAACATGAATTGAAGTTTGAACTAAACAATCTAGAAGGGTTTATAATTGGTGTCTATTTAAGTTGCCATTAAAAAAATGCACTTAAAATTCAAACAAAGATGTAGAAGAAACCTGAAAAGCAGGCCCACTTTCGGCAGAATTCATCACACTCCAGCCACCCATGAATGCAAATAGAAACAATCTTCTAAGAATTATCACAGCAGGAGGAACTTCCACAAAACTGAGCAAGGTCTTAACCCAAGGCGGAGACTCCTCTACTTTCTGTTTCAACCTGCTTTTTAAGTTGATTTTTGATTTCTTCCTTTTCCAGAAACTGGCCATCAGTATTTTTTCGAAGGCAGCTTCTATTGATTCTGCACTTGTTTCATGCCTAGCATATTGATCCAAGAGGAAGTTGCGGGAACCCCAAATTTCTTCCTCAGAAGCATCAGTACTTACACCAAGGCGCTTATAAGGATCCCAAACACGCATTCTAGGGAATTTCGAAACATTGCCTACATAAAACAAAATTAAACATTTAACATGAATCATTTTCTTCAATCAGTAGTTGCGCAGCAATATATTGCAAACCATGAGACAAGTCTGTTAATGTAGGTCTGTCAAGTCCAAATATCATGTGATATAAACAATCCATAGGATTCAATCAACTAGATCAGTTATGCCAATTGGATGCTTCGAACCAACAAGAAAGAAAAAGAAAGTAGTAAGAACTACTTAATATATACACTGTTTATTGTTGGAAAAGGAAATCCCAAGGAACACCTATTATGTTTTTTAAACCACTTTCTTTTGGAGCTATTGTAAATATGTAATCACAATAACATAAATTCAAAATTTTTAAGAGTAGCATCTGTAACTTTACATGGCTGCAATACCATTTATATGGAATAGAAAAGGAACAACCATCCTTTCTTAAAAATAAAAATAAAAAAAAAAACTATAATTAAGTTAATATTAACTCAATGCATGCCAAAGAAGAGAGTAATATAAAGGACCATGTAACCCGGCTCCCATCACAAAAAAAAAAAAAAACGGTTTTAGCTCAAATGTTAACCATAGAATTCAAAAAGACCCCAAAGATTTGGATCATGTAATCATTTTGGATAACACAGCTTTAATGCAAAGCCTGGGGTCCCAACTCGCATTCCATGGACTCATTTAAATGCGTGAAATGTGTCGGACACAACACTTGAGTATTTAAGATATACCTGACATGCATCTTCGACAAAAACCTTGCATGCATATATAATTAATCAAGTTCACTATATAATTGTAAGCAATGATACACATCTCGAAAATAAGACAACGTTTAAAACACGTTACCCCTCTTTCATCCCCTCTCTCTTCATATGTTACCCTCATCTCAAAACCCCAATTCTCTCTAAAACAATATGAAATAGACATGGTGTGATGAACAACAACGAATGCTGAAACTCTTTCAGGCTTCAGGTACTCAATCTAATTTGCATGTCAAGGTCATCAGTGTTCAATGGCTTCATATGGTTCCATCACACCCCCAAAAGTATGACACTGTTGTGGTTTGTGTGTATAAATTCTCTCTCATTATCGTTGATTTGTAAAGAACCATCATTTTCCTTTCATTCCATTCAAGTCTTTTATTTGAACTTTCTTTCTCTAAAAGTAGGAAACACGCAGGAGGATGAACAAGAAAAAGTGTCTGATGCCGTAAAGTACGAGTACCTCCATCGCTTAATTTCTCATATATTCGACTCCTACACCTCCAATCAATGGAGTAATTGAAACGATTGTATTGAGTTTGATTGTCTCGCCATCAGAGTTCAAGATTGTATTGAACTTTTTGAAACAATTGTTGTAATACCCCGTAATTTTAAAGAATGTATTTAAATTAATTTTGTGTTAGGTTAATTAATTTTATTTATTTGTGCATACTACATTATTTTATTAAATTCATTTAATTGTGCATGTAAATTAATTGTGTATGTTAAAATAGTAAATTTATTCATTTAATTGTGCATGTATTATTTTAATTACTTTTATTTGTTGATTATGTTTAATTAAGCAATATTAGTTAATTAGAGTATTATATTTGTGTTATAAAGTATTATGATAATATAATATATTATTTTGTAATAACAATAATAATAATTATATTAGTTTAATAATAATAATAATAAGAATATAATAATAATAATAATAAAAGTTTATTAATAATAATATTAGTAATAATAATAATAATAGTTATAATAAATCAATGTAATGATGGAAAATTAAATACTAGGATAGAATTTCATTTACTATGGTAGAATGGTGGATCAAATATCTTGATTAAAGATAGCATTGTCTTAAAGCCATATAGGTAGGAATATGAGAAATGGGTGAGAAGTTATTATAAATTAGATATTTGTAATATTTATATTATATATTTTGTGTATAAATTAACTAGCTTGCCTTAGAAAAAAAAAAATAAAAGGGAGTTAGAAGCAAAGTATAAATTCTAGAGAGCTATTTTATAAGAGTGAAAGGAAAAGAGAAAGAGAAAGAAGCTTGGACCGGTGTAGGCAATTTTACCCGACTACGCGCAGACCGACGGATTTATTTTAAATCCAAAAAGGCAAGTTATTATCTACTTTTCCCCTTTGAATTAATAAATTAATTGTTTAGCTTATTTTTATGCATAGAGCCAAGGTTTGGAGGTTAATAAATTATTAATTTTATTTTATTAAATTAATGGAATTTTAATTATATAGGATGGTATATATTTATTTAATGTCCTATGAAATTAATAATGGCTAAAAATAATTAAATAAGACTTTAGGGATTTTTCTAGAATTTTCTAGATTTTTCCGGGCATTTTCTGCAATTTCCGGCGACCTTCCGGCGAGTTTTCCGGTCGCCGGCAGTGGGGGAGACGACCGGAGTGATCCGGTGCGACGCGGCACACCATAGGAGGGTGTACGCGCGCATCTTGGCCATTAGTGGAGTCTGATTGATCCGGTGCATCGCGGTCCATGATACCGCGGTACACCCGGATCTGTGGGCGTTGGATGGAGGGAAGATAGGGTGAGATGATCCGGTGTGACGCGAGTACGGAATCCGGATGCAGCCAACCAACCAGGAAGTGACACGTCAGCAAGGCACCCTTAGTGCGCGCGTGGCAGCGCGTGCGCGCGCGTGGGAGCGCGTGGCTGATGCCAGACGCGCGTGGAGGCGCGTGGGAGAGTGGGGAAGGTTGGGCTGCGCGTGGGGAGGCTCTGGGAGGCGCGTGAGGGCGCGTGTGGGGTCCCTACAGCTGCTGGAAATTACCAGAATACCCTTAGGGCCTGTTTTGTAAATTCCAGAACCTTAAACTTGGATTTTTAGGTACTGTGTTGGTAATTACGGGTTTAACGGGCCACGAAATTATTATTTTAACACCCGTTACTTATTCTTATGGCCGATTAATCTTTTCTAAGCATTTATTGGCTCGTTCGCAGTACGGATACTAATGTGATTTATTTAACGACATTGTTAAATATAAATAGTGTTATTATCGTATTTAATGGTATCAAACATTACTGTTAAATTAAATAAGGCCATGGTTTTAGTCAGATAAATTATCCATGATATCTTATAGGATGTTTATACTGTTAATTGATATATAAACCATGATTATTATGCTGTGTGCATTTCAGGAAATAAATGGACTGTTTAATTATGTCGCATTTATATTATATGGATGTGTTGCCATATAGAACCATATGAGCTGGCTAATAAGTTTAGACTCATTTATACCTTATGCATTCGTTGCGATAGACAGATGTGTGGCTGTCGGGGTATGTGGTTTAATATTATTGGCATGTGTTGCCTAATTAACATACTCAGTATATTTATTAATATTGCCGGCATGTGTTGCCTAACTTATATGCTCAGTATATTCATCAGTACTTTGCGAGGTGTTATCACTGTGTAGTTCGTTATAGTCTGTGTTGTCAGTACCGTGCACCATGTATAATAGCTGATTTCCCGGGTGGGGAAAGGCGACACTTAACCACCTAGTGTGAGTCTAAGTGATCACCGTCTATTCTGGTTGAGGTCATGTTATACATGGGATAGTTCCCTTAGGATGTATACAGATATAGTACTCAACCGATTCATAATGATTAATTTATTTGATTCTCTGATTTGGGTCATAGTAGAGAGGACTTGCTCGTGGGGTTGACCCACCATTGTTGTTATTTCAGGATACGGTCAATACCCGTTCCAAGGTTGAGGTTAGCAGTGTGGGACCACCATCCGAACTCATCTACTCTTACGATCCAGTTCAGGGTAGAAGTTTTACGTATTACTTCAGTTTCAGTTTTTATTTACTTTTGACGTCGAACTCTCAGGTTTATATTTAGGGATCCTTGACATAGGATTTCCAAGTTGTAATGGAGGACTGTATTTAAATAAAGGATGGATGGATGTTGTATTATTTAATGTTTCTTTCCTGTCTAAATTCTTTTATTTCCATCACTTTGTATTCCATGCTTGTATATTGCCAATTGTTTTTTATATCCCTCGTTTTTCGTGTATAAGCCTGATCAACTTATGCGTGGAAAATGTGGGGGTGTTACCGAATTTCTGGATCTGCAACAGGAAGATCTGACTGTGGCTGAGTATGAACAGAAGTTCATAAATTTGTCATTATTTGCACCAGAGGAGGTCAATACGGAAGAAAAGAAGAGAGACCGCTTTGTGAAGGGGTTAATATGGCCGATTAAAGTGGTGATCTTAGGTAGTCCGGCATATACTACTTATATCCAGGTGGTTAATGCCGCCTTACAGCACTGCCAGATGAGAATTGATTACCGGAAGTCCAAGGGAGATAAACGGACTAACCGAGACTACCAGACAGTGGAGAAAGGAAGCAGCAGTGGTGCCAAGTCCAATGATCGGGGCAGATTTCAAGGACATCAACCTTGGAAGAAAAACAAAGGAAACCTAGATGTGCAGAGGGATGGAGTCCCTAATCAGGGTAGACAAGGTGGGATACCTCAGACCGGACAGGAACAGTGGTCGGGAAGTCAACAAAGGAGGCAGGCAGGTCCTTTTACGGGACGTTGTTATCACTGTAGAGAGATTGGGCATCCGGCCAAGATGTGTCCCAAAGCTAAACAGGGACAGTATGGGCAGCCGAGACCTAATCAGCCGTTACCTCTACCGGCCCCACCGATGCCACGTGGGCAAGTTCAGAATTTTTCGGCACTTCCAGCACCACCATTTCCTCCAGGACAACCTCCACAGCAGTTGCATCATGGCAGAGTTTATAACTTCATGCCACATAATGCGCAGGCTCCTCAGGCTATTGAGGGTATGTTTTCTATACATAGTAGAACTGCTCGTATACTGTTTGACACTGGTGCATCACATTCTTTTGTGTCTAGATCTTTTGTTATCTTATCTGGTATGACGACTCAGTTATGTGACCAACCTCTTAATATTTATACACCATTGGGAGTTGGCGCAATTTTACGAGAGTATAGCGGTGATATCCTTATAGATATGGGCCGGCTTCGATTTCTTGCAAATTTGTTAGTGTTAGATATGCATTCGTATGATGTTATACTTGGGATGGACTGGTTATCTCAGTACCATGCTCAGGTTAACTGTTACGAAAAGTCTATTGTATTTTCCATACCAGGACAGGAGATGTATCTTCTTGTTGTACCACAACCTGATAGAGGGCCTAGCACTTATTTATTCGTTCTTGAGGAGGACTCACAGGAAGCGACTGCGGTATCTCTTGACAGCATCCCGGTAGTACAGGAATTCCAGGATGTATTCCAGGAAATTCCAGGCTTGCCACCGAGTCGAGAGATAGATTTCGTTATTGATTTAGCTCCAGGCACTACGCCTATTGCTAAGGCGCCGTACCGAATGGCACCAGTGGAGATGCGAGAGTTGAAAGATCAAATTCAACAGTTGCTCAGCCAGGGATTTATTCGCAGGAGTACTTCACCATGGGGAGCACCAGTACTGTTTGTAAAGAAGAAGGATGGATCTCTTCGTCTTTGTATTGATTACAGAGAACTGAACAAGGTCACTATTCGCAACAAGTACCCGTTGCCCAGAATTGATGACCTGTTTGATCAGTTGAAGGGAGCTACTTACTTCTCAAAGATCGATTTGAGGTCTGGTTATCATCAGCTACGAGTCAGAGAACAAGATGTTCCAAAGACAGCATTTCTCACGAGGTACGGATCTTATGAGTTTCGTGTTATGCCTTTCGGTTTAACGAACGCTCCAGCTGTCTTTATGGACTTGATGAATAGAGTATTCAGAGAATACTTAGATCAGTTTGTCATTGTTTTCATTGATGATATTCTGGTTTACTCCAAGTCGGAGAAGGACCATGCCAGACATTTACGCACAGTATTGCAGACACTTCGAGAACATCAGTTGTTTGCAAAGTTTGAGACGTGTGAATTTTGGCAGAAAGAGGTCAAATTTCTGGGTCATGTAGTGTCAGAAGAAGCGTTAGCAGTAGATCCAGCCAAGGTTGCGGCCGTTATGGAGTGGGGACAGCCTACCTCACCGACAGAGATTCGCAGTTTTCTGGGATTAGCGGGGTATTATCGCCGGTTCATCCAGGGATTTTCCAAAATTGCGGGTCCACTTACTCATCTGACTAAGAAGAATGTACCATTTGTATGGGATGATTCTTGTCAGGCTGCTTTTGCTGAATTAAAGAGTAAGTTAACTTCTGCACCTGTCTTAGCCACACCTCAGAGTGGAATCGAGTATTTAGTATTTACCGACGCTTCTCTGAAGGGTTTGGGTTGTGTGTTGATGCAAGAAGAGCGACCAGTTTCTTATGGGTCTAGGAAGCTTAAGCCTCATGAGCTTAATTACCCGACTCACGACCTAGAGCTCGCCGCAGTGGTTTTTGCCTTGCGTATTTGGAGACATTATCTTTTGGGGGAGACTTTTCGATTGTTTAGCGATCATAAGAGTCTACAGTATTTGTTCACACAGAGGGAACTGAATATGAGACAGCGCAGATGGTTGGAATTCGTGAAAGACTATCACTTCTCTATTCAGTATCATCCAGGGAAAGCGAATGTTGTAGCAGACGCACTCAGCCGCCGACCATATGTCAGCCTTTCAGCTTTGTTTACAACAGAGTGGGATGCTTTGAAGACTGTTGATGAGTTAGCAGACGCTTTTATGGCATGTGTGGTAGTAACTCCTTCTATCATTCATCAGGTCATTCAAGCGCAACTCTCAGATCAACAGTGTATTGATCGGGTTTCGGAGTTAGCCTCCGGAGATGTTCCTTTTTATTCTATAGGGACTGATGGAGGATTGAGGTACAAGGGACGTTTAATTGTGCCTTCAGCTGATAATTTGAGAAATGTTGTGATGAGAGAGACACACACTTCTCAGTTCTCTGTACATCCAGGGGGAGACAAGATGTATCAGGACATGAAACGCCAGTTTTGGTGGGCCGGCATGAAAAGAGATATAGCTATCTTTGTCTCTAAATGTAGCACCTGTCAGATGATTAAAATTGATCATCAGAGACCGCCAGGATCGTTACAGCCACTTCCCATACCAGAGTGGAAATGGGAGAGTATTTCTATGGACTTCATAGAGGGATTACCTACTACACAGCATAATCACAACTCTATTTGGGTCATTGTTGATAGATTGACCAAGTCCGCTCACTTTCTGCCTGTTCGGTCAAACTTTACGTCAGAACAGTATGCTAAGCTGTATATTGCAGAAATAGTGAAACTTCATGGTGTACCATTGTCCATCGTATCAGATAGAGATCCGAAGTTTGTATCAGGATTTTGGAGGAGCTTTCAGCAGGCTTTGGGTACAGAACTATATCTTAGCACTGCTTATCATCCTCAAACAGATGGACAGACTGAGCGAGTTAATCAGATTTTAGAAGACATGTTGCGGGCATGTGTTCTTGATTTTAAGGGCAATTGGGAGGAATATTTGCCGCTTTCAGAGTTTGCTTATAACAATAGTTATCAGAAAACTATTGGTATGGCACCATTTGAGGCTTTGTACGGTAGACCGTGTAGGTCTCCTGTCTGTTGGCTTGGAGTTGGTGAGAACAGCTTTTTGGGTCCTGAATTTATTAAGGACACGTCAGAAAAGATCGTTATTATTAGGGATCGGATGCGTACAGCTCAAAGCAGACAGAAAAGTTATGCTGACCGTCGAACTCGTGCTTTGGAGTTTAAGGTTGGTGATCAGGTTTTGCTTAAGGCTTCTCCTATGAAGGGAGTAATGCGGTTTGGGTCAAAGGGTAAGTTATCGCCTCGTTTTGTGGGTCCTTTTATGATTACAGATCGGATTGGGGCAGTAGCTTATCGTCTGGCTCTACCAGATAATCTTCATAGGGTACATAATGTTTTTCATGTATCTATGCTGCGAAAATTTCTACGGGATGAAGATCGATACCAACACATTGATGTGGGTGAGATGGAGTTGCAACCCGATGCAACCTATTTGGAACAACCTTACTGTATTCTCGATCGTAGGAATCAGATACTGCGCACGAAGACTATTCCATTAGTACGTGTACAGTGGAGCCATCATAGTGCTACAGAGTCTACTTGGGAACGGGAAGATATTATCCGGGCCAAGTATCCAGAACTTTTTAAGACACGTATGTAGTGAATTTCGGGGACGAAATTCCTTTATTAGGGGGGGAGAATGTAATACCCCGTAATTTTAAAGAATGTATTTAAATTAATTTTGTGTTAGGTTAATTAATTTTATTTATTTGTGCATACTACATTATTTTATTAAATTCATTTAATTGTGCATGTAAATTAATTGTGTATGTTAAAATAGTAAATTTATTCATTTAATTGTGCATGTATTATTTTAATTACTTTTATTTGTTGATTATGTTTAATTAAGCAATATTAGTTAATTAGAGTATTATATTTGTGTTATAAAGTATTATGATAATATAATATATTATTTTGTAATAACAATAATAATAATTATATTAGTTTAATAATAATAATAATAAGAATATAATAATAATAATAATAAAAGTTTATTAATAATAATATTAGTAATAATAATAATAATAGTTATAATAAATCAATGTAATGATGGAAAATTAAATACTAGGATAGAATTTCATTTACTATGGTAGAATGGTGGATCAAATATCTTGATTAAAGATAGCATTGTCTTAAAGCCATATAGGTAGGAATATGAGAAATGGGTGAGAAGTTATTATAAATTAGATATTTGTAATATTTATATTATATATTTTGTGTATAAATTAACTAGCTTGCCTTAGAAAAAAAAAATAAAAGGGAGTTAGAAGCAAAGTATAAATTCTAGAGAGCTATTTTATAAGAGTGAAAGGAAAAGAGAAAGAGAAAGAAGCTTGGACCGGTGTAGGCAATTTTACCCGACTACGCGCAGACCGACGGATTTATTTTAAATCCAAAAAGGCAAGTTATTATCTACTTTTCCCCTTTGAATTAATAAATTAATTGTTTAGCTTATTTTTATGCATAGAGCCAAGGTTTGGAGGTTAATAAATTATTAATTTTATTTTATTAAATTAATGGAATTTTAATTATATAGGATGGTATATATTTATTTAATGTCCTATGAAATTAATAATGGCTAAAAATAATTAAATAAGACTTTAGGGATTTTTCTAGAATTTTCTAGATTTTTCCGGGCATTTTCTGCAATTTCCGGCGACCTTCCGGCGAGTTTTCCGGTCGCCGGCAGTGGGGGAGACGACCGGAGTGATCCGGTGCGACGCGGCACACCATAGGAGGGTGTACGCGCGCATCTTGGCCATTAGTGGAGTCTGATTGATCCGGTGCATCGCGGTCCATGATACCGCGGTACACCCGGATCTGTGGGCGTTGGATGGAGGGAAGATAGGGTGAGATGATCCGGTGTGACGCGAGTACGGAATCCGGATGCAGCCAACCAACCAGGAAGTGACACGTCAGCAAGGCACCCTTAGTGCGCGCGTGGCAGCGCGTGCGCGCGCGTGGGAGCGCGTGGCTGATGCCAGACGCGCGTGGAGGCGCGTGGGAGAGTGGGGAAGGTTGGGCTGCGCGTGGGGAGGCTCTGGGAGGCGCGTGAGGGCGCGTGTGGGGTCCCTACAGCTGCTGGAAATTACCAGAATACCCTTAGGGCCTGTTTTGTAAATTCCAGAACCTTAAACTTGGATTTTTAGGTACTGTGTTGGTAATTACGGGTTTAACGGGCCACGAAATTATTATTTTAACACCCGTTACTTATTCTTATGGCCGATTAATCTTTTCTAAGCATTTATTGGCTCGTTCGCAGTACGGATACTAATGTGATTTATTTAACGACATTGTTAAATATAAATAGTGTTATTATCGTATTTAATGGTATCAAACATTACTGTTAAATTAAATAAGGCCATGGTTTTAGTCAGATAAATTATCCATGATATCTTATAGGATGTTTATACTGTTAATTGATATATAAACCATGATTATTATGCTGTGTGCATTTCAGGAAATAAATGGACTGTTTAATTATGTCGCATTTATATTATATGGATGTGTTGCCATATAGAACCATATGAGCTGGCTAATAAGTTTAGACTCATTTATACCTTATGCATTCGTTGCGATAGACAGATGTGTGGCTGTCGGGGTATGTGGTTTAATATTATTGGCATGTGTTGCCTAATTAACATACTCAGTATATTTATTAATATTGCCGGCATGTGTTGCCTAACTTATATGCTCAGTATATTCATCAGTACTTTGCGAGGTGTTATCACTGTGTAGTTCGTTATAGTCTGTGTTGTCAGTACCGTGCACCATGTATAATAGCTGATTTCCCGGGTGGGGAAAGGCGACACTTAACCACCTAGTGTGAGTCTAAGTGATCACCGTCTATTCTGGTTGAGGTCATGTTATACATGGGATAGTTCCCTTAGGATGTATACAGATATAGTACTCAACCGATTCATAATGATTAATTTATTTGATTCTCTGATTTGGGTCATAGTAGAGAGGACTTGCTCGTGGGGTTGACCCACCATTGTTGTTATTTCAGGATACGGTCAATACCCGTTCCAAGGTTGAGGTTAGCAGTGTGGGACCACCATCCGAACTCATCTACTCTTACGATCCAGTTCAGGGTAGAAGTTTTACGTATTACTTCAGTTTCAGTTTTTATTTACTTTTGACGTCGAACTCTCAGGTTTATATTTAGGGATCCTTGACATAGGATTTCCAAGTTGTAATGGAGGACTGTATTTAAATAAAGGATGGATGGATGTTGTATTATTTAATGTTTCTTTCCTGTCTAAATTCTTTTATTTCCATCACTTTGTATTCCATGCTTGTATATTGCCAATTGTTTTTGATATCCCTCGTTTTTCGTGTATAAGCCTGATCAACTTATGCGTGGAAAATGTGGGGGTGTTACAATTGTACTGACCGAAACTTCCGCACAGAGAGAGAGAGAAGGAAGAAATTATTTTTGGAATTTTAGTTATGAACATGGCCTTATCTAAATCAAACACCTCATTCATGATAAATATCATGTACTTATCATTTTCCTATATTTGTATACGCTATTATGAATATATGTTGCTTTTGTTATATTATTAACCCAATAAAAATGAAATTCCTATGTTGGACGTTCTATATTACATAAAACACCATTTTACCAAAAAAAAACGAAAGAGAGGAAAAAATAAAATGATAATGTTTAAAATTTATGAAAATTTAGCCGTACTAGAATTGGTTATTTGATAAATCCAACATTCGATACAAAATTGGTATCTATAGTTGGCACAAGTACAGTTTATCAATGGGGTAGGTATGGACTTATAGTAACCCCACCCTCCGACAAATAATAATAATAATAAATCCTTCTCCCCAACCTCGATACGGATGAAGCATCATTCTCACTACGAGGAGCATCTGAGTTGTGCTTCAGCTCTCTCTCTTCCTCACACACACACACACGCACACACACACACAAAAGACCCAAGAGGTCAAGAGGATAAAAGATTCAGAGTTGTAGGGTCCAAGGAAAGGGAGAGAGATGTGCTCTATGATAAATTGAAAAAGAAAAGGAATTACAATAAAAATATTTTTGATAATTACAAGAAGGGGTGGCTTTATAATTATGAAAGGATGTGTACAAAAATCAATTTTTTTATTTAAAAAAAAAAAAAAAAAGAAAAAAAGTTGGGGAAACTAAGATTTAAGATAATTTTATGAAGGGATGGTAATAGAATTATGAAAAGATAATGTTTAAAAAGAATAAAATAAAATTGAGCAATGCAGCAGCCTCCACTGTGCCCTTAGTGGCTCTGTCCCTGCCAAGGCCAAGAAAGGAGGCATAATACATTTCAACAAGAATACATTGAATAAGTGCAATCATAAACAAAATGCAATAAAGCCACACTAAGTAATTTATTGCCCTGCAAGAAAGACATTTGGACATAATTATTGTATTGCATTCCAGTGCAAACACATCCACACCATTTCCATTTCAAAGGACAGTTTGTTCATACTAACATGATGAAACTCATACCAGATCTTTATGAATACTCGTGAATCACAGCACTATAACCCCCCTAGATGTAGATGAATCACAGAAGTTTCAAACACTAATGTCTGAGCTTTAAGAACTAAGAAACTTGTTGGTGGGTAGGGATTGGAAAGGGGGAAGGGTTTCACAGAAATAACTTCCTATTTAGCAAAACTAAGTAAAAGGTAAACAAAATAATACAACATATTCAGTAGTCAAATAACACCAAAAGCCATTGTCAAGGGAAAAACATTAACATCAAACAACATTCAAAAGGAAACATATATATTTGCATTGCAGCGCGGGCGTATTATTATAGCTGCACCAAAAATCGAACATAATGCTTACAAAAGATAATGCTGTGCAGGACAATTTTCTTAATGACCATCAGATGTCAAAGACAATTGTATATTTTTTCGGTAAAATAAATACAAATTCATATTGCTTATATAAAAAACTATGATCAATCACACACACAGCTTTACATGAATTGTATTGACCATAACATCATACACTCTGCAGAAATCAAACCAAATTGATATAAATATTCTAAATACCTTCATAAGGTGTATCCACCGCACACCTAGGGCTCCTAAAACTCAACCTAGAGCTCCTAAAATCCAACCCACGAGCTGTTGACTTCTTCAAATTGTCACGAATAGAGCTAAACCAAAAAAAAAAAAAAAAGGAAAAGCACACAAAAAGATTGAATTAGTGAAAATTGTAAAAGATAACTTACCAAATGTAACCTCGAGTACCTGTACAAACTTATTAAATGTTTAATAATCCGAAATAATTAAGAACAAAACGCGATGGGAATACAAAGAACTTTTATCAACTTGAATTGAATTGTCCTACTTACAACTTATAATTTGTATACATCAATATATGTGTGTAATGCATTGGAAAGAGAGAGAGAGGTGCTTACAGTTGTTTGCCAAGGAAAGGTGACGAAAGAATAGGGTTTGAGAGCAAAAGGGCCGCCATGTAATATTGAAGGTGAAGATCAACGCGACGGCAGCTGTGGCGGTGACCGGCGAGAGCGGCAGCCCTGGGGTTTGGGTTGGCTGGTAGTTGGGAAGATTTGTTGAGGTTTGTTGCAGGCCGTATCCAATCCGCTTATATGCGGGTCAGATTTGGGTTCAACTTCAACCCGCTTTTATCCTACTCATGATGACCCGCCCAAACCTGGGCATTTGGCAGGCCAGGCCCATATATTTGGGCCCAAGAGGGACCCAGGATTTTTTATTTGGGAGCCAATCTAGTATACATGAAAATTTTAACAAAACTAAGTACTATGAAAATGTATAGACCTAAGTCACATGAAGCGGGGGCAGGAGCGTGAGCGAGTGCGAGAGTGGGAGCGTGAAAGTGGTAAAAATTTAAGTCAAGTGGAAGGGAATCACAGAGAGAGTGCGAGAGTGGGAGCGTGAAAGTGGTAAAAATTTTAAACGGGAGCGGCACCCGTTTAAAAGAATTATGTTACTTAAGTATAAAAACCTTAAATATTGTTGAGGGTGAAATCCACGCGGTTCGATACGGCACCGTTTTCTTGCAAAAAAAAGAATAGAAGATCAATGAATCTTGACGGCACCGGTGTGGTGCCTGCCAAGAGCTCTCCGACGATCAAGTCAATCACCAGAGGTCTAAAAGAAAGGCAGGGATTTAATAATCATTTTTAGTCGGACCTTATTCCCGAGTCATCTTCCTATTTATCGTCACTTCCCTTATTCTTGATAAGGGAATATCATAATCCTTAGCCCATGGAACTTATGTGATAACCCCGGATTTCCGAATGCGGGTTTGCCAAACCCACGGCCGAATACCCGATGATATCAAAAACAAAATCGGTAATAAACAAACACAGAGTACAAAAGAATAAAGAAGAATAAATAAAATGCTGACAAAAAACTAAAATGATAATCTAATAATAAACCTCATAATATATTTCCATTAATTAATAAACTCTTCTGATACAACTGATCCTCCAAAATACAATTCGGGAATCCATATTGTGTGGACCCCCAGAAAATCCTAACTAAATAAATGACAGCAATAACTGTCTAAATCAGGAAACTGAATCATAAAGGAACTCTTATGTAGCATCGGAAGAATGAAATAGACTGATCCCCGCTCAGCACGAACAATCTCTACTCCTGACGAACACCTGAAAAATAATGGTGGGTCAGGCCCACAAACAAGTTCTACTCTACTACAGTCCAAGTAGAGATCTGATACACGTATACATCCTAGTCAATCCAACAGTAACTAATAGTCCGTATATATATATATATATATACACACACATACTAAAAGAACCTCACTAGACTATAGGGTTGTCTCAACCTGAATAGTAGGCAACATGTAAAACGCACATATAGTGGGCATGAGTACCTAGACCTACCAGGGTACACAACTACACTATATCTAGCTACACATCCCTGGCGATATACGCGCCCTAACCACTGATCCTTAGACTCAAGCTCATATCATGGTACCATACTTATATATATATAATCTAGTAACCATCATATCCAGTATAAATTAAACATCCATAAGTCATTCAACTTGTTCAGGTGACCTGACTTGAATATAAGTAGGACTTAACATTTTAGTTAATCAATTCCCTTATATAAAATAGGTAGGACTTAACTGATAAGTTAATCCGTCCCTAGAATGCCACTATCCCATACCAGTGCATTAAATCACACAATCCAACAATTGATGTAACGATTAAGGAAATACATCAAACAATTCAGAAATAACTATGATAATATGATATCAAGTTATTACAAAATAAGAATGACTTATTATTTATTTAAGCTTCCTATATCATATGTCCTACACAAACTGAATCTTATACATAATGATATTTTATTATGCCGTCAAATAAGCATTCTCCATATCCAATTCATCCTACACATTTAATCTTAATTGCTAAAACATTTTAAAAGATTAAATCCAGTCGTTTGTTTAAAACATTCAAATAGCAAGCATCATTATGATTGAGTCTATTTAAATTTATTTAAACCCAAACTTAGTTCCTATTTAATGTTCAGGAATCCTAGGCATGTTTCTACGTTCCATCATTCCACAGATATGAAAAATACATAACGTAAACATATAAAAATTCACACCGGAAATCAAATCAAAATCATGCATTTATCAATTCATAACACAAGAACAGATATGAACCAATTTCATAAAACCTATGTTCTAATCCAATTAAACATGCATAATTATTTAATTTTAGGTGTTTAATATATCCTGAAATTTCCTAGGCATGTATAGAAACACGAATCAAAGGAAAAAGATAGAAGAAGAACTTGCCTTAAACTTTTGGATCGAAAGTTAAACTTCTTCTTCCTTGATTTTTTCTCTACAGGGTTTTTGAGATACCCCTCGGATCCGAGACACGGGTTGATTAGGCCCAGGCCCAAACCCGAGGGAATATCAAACAATTAATATTTTATAATGAACACGGAATACAAAATAAATTAAGAAATGAAATTAAAGCTGAAAGGAACTAAAAATAGAATCCGCAAAATATTATAATTATTAAAATCTATCAAACCCAAACTCCAAAACTCCATCAGTTTACAACTTGGGAATCCATCTCTAGTGGACCCCTATTAAACATCCAAACGGAAGGTAGAACAACTGTAATAAACGTCCAGAAATAAAACTATAGAGAGGGCCCTACATCGTCGGAAGAGTGAATAGAGACTTCTGCTCAGCACGAACACGTCTAAGCCTGGAACTGTCGTGTACGTGAAAAATAGAAGTGGGTCAGGCCCACGCGCAAGTTCTATACTACTACAATCCAAACAGAGGCCCGATACGCATGTACATCCTAAACAATTCAACAATAGCTAATAGTCCGTAAATATATATATAATCACACTAAAGGACTCTCACTGGACTACAGGCCGGTCTCAACCTGAATAGAGGTAACATGCTAAAACGCACACGAAGTGGGCATATGTACCTATACCTAAAAAGGGTACACTCCAACCATCGTAGCCAGCTACACATCCCGATGCATATCGCTCCCTAGCCATCGGTCTTGAGGCTCAAGCTCATACCGAGGCACCATAACAGTACATATATAAAATCCATCCAAAATCCCTGGTATTGCCGCTCAACAAGTAGTTGCCATGACAATACAAATCCACGGGACTTAACTTTTAGTTAATCCCATTCTTATTCCAAGTAGGTGGGTAATGGTATTGTTTTAAAAACCAAACCTATCCTTAGTATGCCACCGTCCCATACCGGTGCTTACTTTCCAATCCTCCAGTAGTCAATAATACCAATAAATCAAGTATATATCAACTAAATTCCAACATCCAACATTCAATGTTAGCAGTGATAAAATAAGCATTGATAAATAGGGTCACAACAACAACATATACATGCCCAATTTAAGTTGTTCCCTTTAGTCTGATATAAAGACAGAATTGTGGGGTATGTATCACAAAATCCTAACCTCCACAGTTGATACTAACTGTGATAATGTAAGTATCAAAACAATATTCACAGTATGTATGTAGACATGCTCAAATTATAGTGTTCCACAAAACCGATCTAGTGTTAAACTCAAATCCTCCTAGTATTTAAGTTCCAACAGTTACTATTACAGAAGTTAAGATAGCTATCATCTAGACCCATCCTTCCAATAATTTATACTAGAAGTGGTAAGGAAAAACGTGAACCACAGAACCACAATGCATCCACAAACATGCTTAGTCTAGGTTGAACAAGCATACAACACTACTGTAACTACCAGTTTCATAGCAAAACAGATATCATTTTAGTTTGGTTTAATCTTCATTAATCCTGAAATCATTTAAGAGTGCAAAGAGTATGAAGCCTAAGGGAAAGAGTAAGGATAGAATCTTGCCTCAGAAACTTTTGTTCAAAGTTTCAACGTCGTCTTCTTAAAAAATCCCGGCGAGTTCCAAAACCCGGTTACTGTTCACGGGTACGAAATACTATTCCTGAACTCAAAATCTGATCTCCACCATCCAGATTGTGCGACACTGAGTCACGAACCTATCCTCCAAATTTCAGCTTGATCGGACCACGGACGACGCGGGATCGGATGTTTGATGAAATCTGGGCAGAATGGAAAAAAACCTGTGCGACCCTGTTACTGTTCACGAGTACGAATCACTGTTCCCGAGGTCAAACTCTGATCTTCACCGTTCAGATTGTGCGTCACTGAGTCATGAACCTCTCCTCCAAAATTCAGCTCGATCGGACCACGGACGAAGCGGGATCGGAGCTTTGATAAAACCTTGGCAGAATGTGAAAAACTGCGTTTTTCCTTCTCTACTTCCACAAAACGTGTGCTTTGTTTAAAAAAAACCCTACACAGACGTCTACCTTATACTTATAGAGTTTTCCTAAACCCTAGGTTCATTTAAGTCCAACTCACAATCCTAACCGGCCCATCCAATTAACGTAGAAACCTACGACGGCTATAATATAAAATCCTAATTTATACTATAATTAAAACCCTAGTTATATGTATTTACCTAATTACCCTATTCACCATTAAATACTTAACAAATAATCTAATTGAACAAAATAATAATTAGTAAACCCAATTAAACCAAATAAGACACACATAAAATAATTAAACCAATTACACTTAAACCATTAATGCCAATTAAATAATTAAAACACTAACAAGTAATTCCAATCAAATAACTAAACCAATTACACTTAAACCATTAATGCCAATTAAATAATTAAAACACCAACAAGTAATTCCAATCAAATAATTAAAAATAAATATCATTTAAATAAATTAAATCACCACAAACGAAATAAATTAAATCACCACAAAAGAAAACAATTAAGCACCTAATAAAAAAAAATAATGACACATAATCAAATAAAATGCACTTAAATAATAAATTAAATACCATTAAATATCAGGAATATCCTTTTTAAAATTAGGGGTATTACAATTTTATTCCACATTCCTTCATTTTCCTCCTTCACTCTCTAACTCTCTCTCTCTAATATATCACGTGAATATTTCTAACCCCCTTTTACAACCTATAACTATATATTTATAGGCTAAATAAAATATCCCTAACTTTTTTCCCAATCCAATTCAACTTAAAAAATAATAATAATAAAAATATTTAAAAGATAAGTAAAATATGTTACGTATATAATTTATGTATATCTTTATGAAATAAATAAATTATACACGTCCCATTATTTATTAATGGATTATTCAATAATACCTAAGTTACTATAATATTATAAAGTAACTTAAAATATAACACGTATCAAATTCTATATATATTTTTATTATTTAAATATAAAACATATACATCAGATTAAATATTACTATCCAAGTTACCATAGAAGTAATTAATAAATTACTCATTATTTATTAATGGATTATCCAATAATGCTTAAGTTACCATAATATTATAAAGTAACTTAAAACATAACACGTATCAAATCTATGTATATTTTTATTATTTAAATATAAAACATATACACCAGATTAAATATTACTACCCAAGTTACCATAAAAGTAATTAATAAATTACTTTCCCTTTTATATATGTATATAATATATATCTATATATATACACACACACACACAACTATCCATGGGTAATAATTTATACCCATCCAACCTCCTATCCAAGTAGTTCATGGGACCCAATTGGTTGACCCATTACTACTAACCATAACTATAAAAGAAAAATAAAATAAAATAATAAAAGTAAAGAAAACATTTAATTTACAATTAATCAAAATGCCATTTAAGCACATAATCTAATTAAACAATTAACATATAGACAAATACAAATAACACATAGACATATAATCAAATACTCAAGTAACACTTAATTCAATTAAACCCATAAACAATGAGTCAAATAATCAATTAAATAATTAAAAATACAATTAAAACAAATAAATAAATACCGAGACTATCTTTTTAAAATTAGGGGTATTACAACTTATCCCATGGAAATCTTATCCTTGATAAGATTTGTCATTATCCCACGAAACTTATCGAATGGAAATCGTTATCCTTGATAATGAAATATTATATTTCGAAAGTAGAAGAGATCTGACGGTTAGTCAACACTTAGTTGCCTCTATCGTTAGGTCAAGATAGGTTAGGTTTATTTTTCTCTATCAGTTGCCCCTCATTCTCAAGCTTGCTCGTCTAGCTTTGGGAATGTAAATTTTTTTTTTTTTTTTTACCCCGGCACTTTTCCCTCGGGAACAGTGCCCTCCGGGGGGGGGGGTACTGTTTATTGAACAGTAGTTTTTTTTTAATAGTAGATTTTTTTTTCCCCCCCCCCGGCACTGTTCCAACAGTGCCTGCTGGTACTGTTCATTGAACAGTATAATTTTTTATTTTTATTTATTTATTTATTTATTTTGTACCCTTAGGTACTCTTCTCTTGGGTGATGTTCCCATGGGTAATCTTTCTTTGGGTACTTTGTCATTGGATAATGTTCCCTTGGGTACTTTTCCCTTGGGTAATCTTCCCTTGGGTAATTTGCCCTTGGGTAATGTTCACTTTGATACTCTTCCCAATGGTGAAATTAACATAGATATCAAATCAAGATTCTGTTTTGAAAGGGCGTGGATTCAAACCCATGGTCAATGACTCTTAGTGATGTAAAACTGGATTTTTCTTTTGAAAATTCAGTAGACTAGTTGTAAACTTCGTGGGTTTCAGTCAGCCCATCCCTTTGGTAAGGGAATAATTTTTACGAGCTTTACTTAGCTCGTCACTCCTATAATAAGGGAACGAGCTTCACTTAGCCCGTCCCTTTAATAAGAGAATTAAATTTTATGAGCTTTCCTCAGCTCGTTCCTTTAGTAAGGGAATTAGGTTTTATGAGTTTCATTAAGCTCGTCCCTTTAGTAAGGGAATTAGATTTTTGTCAAGCGTCGGGAATACCAAGTTTTACTGAGCTAAGCATGCTTGATGATTACTTTCTTACCCCTTTTAATAAGGGAAGTAGATTTGCTCGAGCGTTGTGAGCTCACCCTTTAATAAGGAAGTAGTTAACCCTCTGTCTCTTTACTGAGGGAAGAAGATGAAGTTGACCAGTCGTTTCTTTATAAGGGAAAGAGGTGTAGTCTGAAGGAGGGTGACCCATTTAATACGAGAGGTAGTCGTCTCGTCTCTCTAGTAAATGAATAAAGTTTTTATTATCTCACCTTATGTGTAGAAGAAGTAATCGATTTCTTATCCCTTTAATGAGGGAAAAATGTGTTGTTGGCCCCCGAGTCCTCCTCACTATATGTTCTTACGCTTTGGCTAAAAAATGATCTCTTATAGCTGGTATCATTTTCATCTCCGGTGAGAGGGCCTGACCTCTTCTTGTCCTTTCCTTCATTCCCCTTCCGTGCATTCATGGCGTCTTCAGCGTTCATGTGTTTCTGCGCTCTAATCAACAACTCTACCATGTTGGTGGGAGGTTCTTTGGATAAGGCGAATGAGAATCTAGAGGTTTGAAGTCCTCCTATGAAAGCGATCAAAGCCACCTTGTCGTCCATCTCTTCTGCCTGCAACATTTCTGTGTTGAATCGGGTGATGTATTCCCGGATCGATTCGCCCTTCTGTTGCTTCACAGTAAGTAGGTAAGTGGCCGGCCTCCTATGCCTCTGACTTGCAATGAAGTGGCTCACAAATAGCTTACTCAGTTCTTCGAATGTATTGATGGTTCCTGGCTTCAGCTTATTGAACCAAACTCTTGCCGATCCTTAAGTGTAGTAGGAAAAGCTCGGCACATGATTGTATCTGGCACGGCGTGCAAATGCATAAGAGCTTGAAAGGTCTCTAGGTGATCGAGGGGATCTTTGGTCTCATCGAAGCTTTCGAATGAGGGCATCCTGAACTTGCTAGGCAGGGGGTATTTCATAACGGCGGGGGTGAATGGCAGGTGGTCCTCTGCACCAGGTCATCTATGGCGACATGACCTTTCCCTTTCATAGCCTGCATTACATCTTCTATTTTTGCCTCGAGATCCTCAATCTGTAGGTCGAAATAGGTAATTTTCTCTGTCTTTTCCGTAACGCAGAAGGTTGTGCCTGTTTGAGACCGGGGATTTTGTGGAGGCGGGGAAAGAGGTTATTTGTGTCGGTTTTCGACTTGGCTTTGTTCTGCCTCGAACTTGTGAGAAGGATTGTTTTCTCGGTCCTCCTCGTGTGGTCCCCCATCATTCAGATTGGGAGGACATGGGTCGAACAATTCTTGTTGAGGTGGTGGTCCCGCTGGGATAAGATGTTGTAGGATCTCTGCATTTTGCTGGATCAACTGGTTCATACCCTGATTTAGAGTTTGGACCTGTAGTTCTAACGCTACAAGCCGTTCCTGGTCATTCGGGACGTTTAGGTGTTCACCCGACCCTTCTCTTTGACTGGATCCCTGCAACGATGTTTCTTTTCCAGTTACCATATCGGACCGTAAGTGCATATACCCAACCGAGTAATTTATTGATTTAAGGGAATTGTCATTTCCTTACAGACAGCGCCAACTGTTGAGGGTGAAATTCACGCCGTCCGATACGACACTGTTTTCCTACAAAAAAGAGAGTAGAAGATTGATGAATCTTGACGGCACCGGTGTGGTACCTGCCAAGAGCTCTCCGACGATCAAGTCAGTCACCAGAGGTCTAAAAGAAAGGCAGGGATTTAATAATCATTTTTAGTCGTACCTTATTCCTGAGTCGTCTTCCTATTTATCGCCACTTCCCTTATTCCTGATAAGGGAATATCATAATCATTATCCATGAAAATCTTATCCTTGATAAGATTTGTCATTATCCCATCGAACTTATCTAATGAAAATCGTTATCCTTGATAAATAAATATTATCTTTCTAAAGTAGAAGAGATCTGGCGGCCAGTCAACACTTAGTTGCCTTTATCGTTAGGTCAAGATATGTTAGGTTTATTTTTTCTTATCAAATATTAACCTATCAAATATTAACCGTCAAATTTTATTAAATAGTTAAAAAAATAGTTTATTATTTTATATTCAACGAGTTAAGATTTAATTTACGCATAAATTCTTTGTACACCGATAAGTAGGGGAACAATCGTTTGTATATTTTTATGCTTGATTTGGTAGGAAAAAGAAAAAAAGATAGAGAAGCAAAGAATAGACAAAGAATAAAACATGTTTTTCATTGCTTAGACCGTAAGGAGAGTTGGGGAGAAAAGGAAGGAATAAAATGGATGGAAGACGGAATGAATCATATGGATAAATATGATGTGTGCTAAAAAGTAACATTTGCTACCCTTCTATAATTTGTATTAGTTTAAATAGAAGGGTTGTGATGGTAAAAAATCTAAAACCTTCATTTTCTTCCCTCCTACAAAATAATAGAATGCGTTGACTAGTGAAATCACCGCCACCTTTACAATTTTGTTTCTAGAATCCAACACCAATTACTTATTAAATATATATATATATATATATATATATATATATATATTTGTCTGGAAATCTCTGAAGAGAACTTAGTAATAAAATTAGAAACGAACTTGGTAATAAAGCTAAAAACAAAGAATTAGAATCAAAAGGCTTGAGAAATATTAGTCCAACTAAAATGGGGTATATTGAGTGTAAATTTAATAAAGATTTGAATGCTAATAATATAATTATAACACTTCAAAACAAAATAATTTTTCAAAAAAATCACTTTTAGTATCTAAGATCAATAATACAAATGGAGTAAAATTGGAGCGGGTTAGACAAAATGATGGCAAACTAGTGGGTTTTAATTTTTATGCAATAAAAGAATGATACATAGGTTAAAAAATAAATTTTTATAAGATCGTTATTAGACCAAATATGTTGATGGAGTGGAGTGTTAAGCCTCACGAAATATGGTTACTAATGAAAGAAAGAGAAAAATAGGTGTAACGCACATTTTTTGAGAAAATCCAAGATACTATACTTAGATAATTTGGACATATGCATCTAAGACTTATACTTCGAAACTGTGGGAGTAAAGGAAAATGGGTGGAGGGAAATAGAAAAAATTGAACAAATTTTATCTGGTAGAGAAGAGTTGAGAAAAAAAAAAAAAATAGAATTCCGTCTTTCTTCTTTTATGAATTTTTATCCTTTAAATATAGGTACAAGAGATGAGGAAAGACAAGTAAGACTTTTATAAAATTTTTAAATTATAATATTATAAATAAATATAGATATAATAGTAAAATAATATATATATATATATATATATATATATATATATTACTATACTTATAAAAATAATTTAAAACACTCTTATTTTTTTTTTTTCACATAAGTTTTAGTTTTTACTTTTCTCTTTCATCAAATTGAATTAAAAAAAATTAAAAAATACAATAACTTCTCTATGATATATATCTTATTTACTTCATTCGTTCCAAATTAAGTGCAGTATTTTAAAAATTGTGACTTATTACTTTAAAAATTATAATTTACGTGAATTGCAGTCCCCAAAATACGACACTTAATTTGGAGGAAGCATATATATATATATACACACACTTTTGCTGAAAGTTCCGTTTGCGACCGTGTTGTCAATCTTGCCTTAATGCCACACTAGTTGAGAAGATACATACTTAATGCCACACTTTCAGCAAAAGGGTGTGGCATTAAGGCAAGATTGAGTGTACGCTCGTAATATTCTCAAACAGAAAGCACTAAAATGGTAACTTAGTTCCACCTTAAAAAAACCACACGGATAAAAGATTGATAATGATATTATAATCCAGCTCACCAGCTCCGTAGAACAATAAATTCGGATTTTCAGATTAGGTTTCTCTCTCCACTCTCTCACCCTCTACACTGCATTGCGGCTAGGGTTTCCCCCAATCCATTCTCTCATCTCTCTAACAGCACTAGGGTTTTGTGTGTTTCCGATCTGCTCGATTGATTGATGATGGGTGTGAAGTGGAGTTAGGGTTTTGTGGTCGCCTGACGCTGAAAGCTAGGATTTCTATTGGTGTGGGTGAGACCAGAAATGGCGACTGCGAACCCTTTTGATTTGTTGGGCGATGACGATAACGATGACCCATCACAGCTGATCGCTGCTCAGCAGCAGAAGATCGTACCCAAGAAAGCCACGGCTCCAGCGGCAGCCAAGGCTCAGCCGCCACAGCAGCAGAAGCCGGCGGCTAAGCTGCCCAGCAAGCCCGTCCCTCCATCTCAGGCTGGTGAGCTATTATTTTGATTCATATACTTGTTTCATGTGTTCAAGCTGTTCATTTTGACTAAATCAGTTGTGTTGTTTTTTCAAATGATAGACCACAGTGTTTAAATGGGGTTTGTTTGGATTTGATTATGTTTTAATGTATATAGTTTGATTTTGTGGATAGTGTAATTTGGTGTGATAGATTGCAGTTGAATAAATGGGTTTCTTTGAATTTACCGATGGTTGATTGTACTTCATATATAAAGTGGGTAGCTTTGATATTGTTGTTATAATCTGACACAATACTTCGTCTTTTGTACTGAACTATTTATAGTGTTTTTATTATAACACTGTACTTTTTACCATGTACAAAGAGAGACCACCCCCCCCCCCCCCCCCCCCCCCCCCCTTTTTTTTCTCCTTTAATTGGTATGTATCTGGTACGATTTCTTTTACTAGAAATAGTATGTAAGCAACTTAGCATTTGTACCAAAATTTTCTATGTAAATATATGGTTTGCTAGGTCTGGTGTTGTCAAAATGATATGGGTATTTTGCATTGACCTCCCTGAGGTAGCTCACCCTGTTTGAAAAATTACAGACCTCCTTTGTTAAACATGGTTCAGATTCCGCCACCGTTAATGGTTAACCGATAACCACTCAACAACGATTTTAACAGGTATCAGCAATCTGGAATTTCGAAATACCAAATTTCCCCACAAGATTTGTTTTATTTCAGAAAAAAAGTCTGCCCAAATTTGAAGGGCAAAATAGTAAGATTTCATAATATTTTTATCCTTATAGGAGTTATACACAAAATAATGAGAAGAATATAAAAAAGGGTATATCAATTATCCTTTGCTGTGTTGGTATTTTGCGTTTTAGAAATGAGTCCAATGACGGTGTATATGTTGTATATGAGGAAATTGAAATGCAAAGTGATGCACAGAAGTCTGCTCAAATTTTTTCCTCTGAAGTTTAGAACCATACGAGGCTTTAGGTTTGTATGGGTGGTTGATTGTTTGCTATTGAAGATGATAAAATGATCTCAAATTCTCGAGCACTTGTTAGCTTGTGCTTATTTATGCTAGATGCATCTGGTGCTATGATATGGGTGGTGGTTAGGTATACTTGTCGGTTAGACTTTAGAGGGTCAAGTTTGGGGCCAAGGTTTTAGATCTGTATTAAACCTAGGTCCTAAGCTTGCTGATTTCAGAAGGAGAAAAATCAGATTATATTTCAAAGGCTTTTCATAGTGCCGAATTTTGCACATGCCATATTATCATTTCATCTCATGCTATATACTGTTTTTACTTATTTATGTTTGTCGCATAGGTATTGTTGATTATGATTTTCTGGCAAGAAGAGTTTTGTAGCTCTTCTATTGTGCAGAATACTGAATTTGGTGTGCAGTATATTATATTCAGTCTTGATTTGATTTATATTTATTTATTTTTTTTGTGTGGGTATTTTCTTTATTTCTTTTTGCATACTTGTTATGTATTCACTTGTGCTTTCTTTTACTAGTGAGGGAGGGAAAGACTGAAACTGGACGTGGAGGGGGCCGTGGTGGTGGACGTGGGTATGGACGTGGACGTGGTGGAGGTGGAGGTGGAGTTGGAGGTGGAGGTGGAGGTGGAAGTGGATTTAATAGAGAGACGGCCTACAGTGAGAATTCATTCAGCACCAGCAAGTATTCTAGTGGTCAAGGTGCCCCCGAAGAGGCAGATACTGGAAAACTTTCTGAAAGGCGCGGGGGCTATGGTGGACCCCGGCCTTTCCGTGGAGGTGGAGGTCGCCGCGGTGGTTTTGGTAATGAAGAGATGGGGGACGAGGAGCGCCCTCGTAGGGCATATGAACGCCGTAGTGGAACTGGGCGCGGGTATATATGTCTCTCTTATGGTTCTTCATGCTGTATCCTATACTCTGATGTCTTTAATAGCTATCCATATGGCCCTTGAAAAAAAAACTTTGATGTATCCTGCATTTTGCTGTCTTTATTGATTTGATTATTTACATTTTCAATCTCTGCTTGCTCTGTGCAGAAGTGAGATCAAACGTGAAGGATCTGGTCGAGGAAACTGGGGAACTCAGAATGATGACCTTGCTGAGTGAGTATTTTCTTGATTACTGTAACTTCCTATATGTTGTCAGGACCTTCACCATATATTCTTTTGAGATGAGCATTACTTGTGTCTGTGGGTGTGTGCATAAAGCAGTTTTTCTTTTTGTGTTGCTTCATCCAGGGTGACTGAGGAAGTCAACGAAGGTGAGAAAAAAGCTGCTGAGAAGCTGCCCGGAGAGGAGAATGCAACAGATGGCAGCAAAGAAATTCCTGCAAACGAAACTGAAGAAAAAGAGCCTGAAGCTAAGGTGATTTTATTTGATTGTCATTTTAATTGTGTGTAAGATTCCAAACTAAGCTTCGATTATGATGGTAACAAGATATGGTATTCAGCTGCTGCTTCATTTAATTGAGAATATTTTCGCAAGAGTGCCATCGGTTTAAAATGGTAAATAGTCTTCTACAGAAGCATTAGACTTCTCTTTTACCGGGAAATTGAAATGACAAGTTTTCTCCTATTGAAGAGTTGGAGTGACCTACTTCTTTACAATTACTAAAATATTAATAGATAACAAATTTTCCATTGTGATGGCTACAAATTATTATTCAGAAGAACAGAGGCTTGAAGAGTTTAAAGACATATACCTTCAATGACACAGTTCATTAGTTTAGTAGTTATTTAGGTGGCTTTATGTTTGTCGTGCGTCTCTAAGTGTTCCCATGATAAATTTTTATTGGAAAATGCAGGAAATGACACTTGAAGAGTACGAGAAGGTCCTGGAAGAGAAGAGAAAGGCTCTGCAGGCACTTAAAACTGAGGAAAGGAAGGTGGATGTTGACAGGGAGCTCAAATCCATGCAGCAACTTTCAAGCAAGAAGGGCAATGATGACATATTTATTAAATTGGTAAAATACGCCAACACTCTTTGTGAATTTCTGCATATACGTTAATATTGTGAAGCTCCTCGAGTATTCTAATCCTCTGTTCCATTTGATATTGTTTTTAGAACTCTGATAAGGATAAGCGGAAAGAAATTGCTGACAAGGAAGAGAGAGCCAAGAAGGTAGTCCTACTTACCTATTCATTTCCCCCACACATATATATAGGAAGTCAAAAGGACCATGTGTTCGAGTCTGCCATAATTCCCACTTTCGATTGACATTCAGTTCGTGTTTATTTAGCACCTATTTAAGTCATGCATCCAAGAAGTTGATTTCTTTTTAAGAAAATAAAATTTTTATATGACAGCACATGCTTCCTTTCTTTTAACATACATGGCTCGAAATAACCTCTCTCTCATCGCAAGAACTTTTGCCACTAAAATTTTTCTGCCAAGTGGCTAGTATTTATCAGAACCGGGAAGTGGGAAGTAAATTGGCCATGCAACTAGTGCCCTTCAGCTATTAGAAGGGGAATGGTATAATATGTAGCAATATTGGATCCCAAGGTGTTGGAGGCCAGTCTCTTGAATAAATTACAGTAGCCAGACAGGTCAATTGGTTTACCTAAGACCTGGCCTTTGGTACCGGCCTGGTTCTGATAAACTATGTATGGGACTTTTAGTTTGGGTTTGCATGTATCACAGGTGTCTATGTATTAATGTTTCTTTTGACTTGTTCCATAACTGTTTATTTGCTTGTGTTTCTAGTCTGTCAGCATTAATGAATTCTTGAAGCCTGCTGAGGGAGAAAGGTACTACAATCCTGGTGGTCGGGGTCGGGGACGTGGCCGTGGTGGTTCAAGAGGAGGAGGTTTCAGTGGCGGCCGCCCAATGAGCAGTGTGGAAGCAGCCCCTTCCATCGAAGATCCTGGGCAGTTCCCAACATTAGCTGCCAAGTAAGATTTATTCCCTGCCTGCCCCCCAACCTCGTTCTCCTTGCATCTGCTCCTACGGTCTCTCCAAGTCTGAGCGGCAGGAAATTGTCTAGAATAATGGGGTTTCCTGTATCAGAAAGGTCTATTTAAGTTTTTATTAAATGTAAATTTTGGTGTTTCTTCATGTGTAACCCTGTAGCTTTCTTCTTCCCTTATTGTCTTCCTTCCATGTTTTACACTCTGGAGGTTGGGGCATATGGAGCATATTTATGACTTGGTTTATTGATGCTCAGTTTTGATTTGGAATAGATGGAATGGCCATTCAGTTATCATTTCAGATTTGCTATTAATGCTTGATGTGTGGAAAATGAATTTCCAATGGGCATTCTTTAATATGCTCAAAGTAACCGGGGCGAGACGTAACTGAAATCAACCAAACAATTTGGGTATGCAGGGTTTTGTTAGTCTCGTCATGAATCATTGCGGACCCAGGAGTTATATTTTTCATCTTATTTTAAGAAACTTGTCCCGTCCCCTAGTTTTTCTTAGCCTGGTACAGATAGAGTTTTTCCTTTTACATCACGTTTCAAAACTGTGGGTGATGTAATAATGGGCAAGTTGTCTGAAATGGGTATAAATTGGTTGGATATTAATTTTTGGAGTTGGCCCCGGAGGTGTCCAGGTGAGCACTCTGAGGGGTGTCAGAGTATAAATGGAGGTTTTAATTAACTAAAAAAAAAGCCTCGGAGGGTTCTGGAAGAAATTATTAGATGGTCCTGGACTATTAATATTTGGTGGACTACTTAAATATAGACTTTATGATTGAAAAAATGGTCTCACAAGAGTTTATTAATAAATTATCAAGTTTCATATATCGGAGGTTTTAATTAAAAAAAAAAAAAAAGCCTTGGTGGACTAGTTAAATACAGACTCTGTGATTGAAAAAATGGCCCTATTGATAAATTATCAAGTTTCATGATCGGAGGATTTTCATTGAATTAGTCCACCAAGTGTTAAATAAACCAGGACCATTTAATAATTTCTCGGGTTAATGAGTTGAAACGTGAGAGCATAAGCTGATGTTACTGATGTCTAAATTGCTTTACATTTTAGGCAAATCAGCTTTTCCTCTCGGGTAGGGATGACTTTCGGATGCCAAGGTTTGGATTCTTGATACAATGAGGCACTGTTGCATACTTGTATGGCAGGTTGGTTGTGGCAAATCAGAACAAAGCAACATACTACACTGAATATAGCTAGACTGATAAAATCTGCTTACGGATGAAGATGACAGATTTCAAAATGCAAAGAAAAAATCTGTTTACGGATGAAGAAGACAGATTTCAAAATGCAAAGAAAAAAAAAGAAATGTACGAGTCTCTTAAATCCTAACCCTAATAATACCCTTCTATCTCTCTCAATATTGAGAATTTCGTCTATTTAGACTGAACAATAGAAACCCTAATACAAAAGAGACTAAGAACAGTACAAAACCTGCCCATAACAAAATTCGTATTGCCTCAATGTACTTGAATTCAGGTCATATCCGAACAAGTACGTAAAAAATTTAACCTTGTCCATTCTTTAGTGAATTTGAAGAATGATTCATCACTCACCATTAATCACTTTCCACAGACCACTCATAAAGACATGTCTGCATGTGCACCACATTTGCTGGACACGGGCCAAACCAGAGCTATCTCAGACTCTCAAGTTGCAATCACTTTGCTTTAACTAGTGGAGCTAGCCCAACAATAATCTAATGTTGTTATGAGCAACTGAAACAAAATAAAATAAAATCCAAAGCAAATGTAAAATTGACATGGAATTGAAGAGAACAAGGAATGTAACAAACAATGACATTTATAAGTAAACTTAATTTGTACAGATTTCTTTGTTCTTTTTGCAATTAAATATATCCAAAAGAATGGGATCCTCATGGTTACAGATTTAACCACCAATAGAAGCAAATTTTAAATAAGTTGGTTCAGGAGGAATAGGATTTTCTCTTCAAATCGAAGAGCATTTAAGACTATATTTTCACATCCCATGGAGGAAACAGAAGACCAGACAGTTCAGAAATCACAGATACTTCATTTTGCCTACGATGAGCAGCATCCACTATTCTGTGCAACAGGCTGCCCACGGATATTCACTGTTGGAGGCTTGGGATTGTTCATTGCTGGTTGGCTAGCCATCCTGCATTTAACAAAACATCCAGTGCGTGAGGGAATGGATGTCCAGAAAGATAAAAGAGAGTAAGAATCGGACTCTGCTTTCCTTGTTAGAACTCCCTCAAATTAAATTAAGGATAGATCAAGGTAAACGAAGATCACATCCATCCATCAATCAACAATCCAACTATTATCTATCATTAATTAGTTTCCATTATTATGTTTTAATAAAACTTTTACATGATAAGGTTGCCAGGTTAGTTTCACATTAAGGAATCAAGTTGAGTATTTTCAACCTGATGCAGGATAGGTTAGGTTAGAGAGTCTTCAAATAACCACATCTGATCCATTGCAAGCTCTACCTATAAATAACTACGATATATTTCTTTACTTTCTAAACGAACTTTGACAGTTAATTAAAACTTCAATACCAAACAAGGCATCAAACAACCGGATGAAGGGTGAAACTATAGAGTTTGACACCTGATATCAACTAGATACTTCTTTTTAACCTCTTCAACAAGCCCCGACTTATCTATCACATAAGGCAAAAGTCGTCCATAATCTACCAATCCATCAGTTATGAACTCAATGCAAGGGGCAGGATAACTATAATTCTACCAGCACATCAATAGCAATATCAAAGCAAATGACATGGTAACCTCCCATGCTTACAAGTCCCCCTCCATTAAAGATACTTCTACAACCTCCTATGCTTACAAATTCTACCAGCCCATCAATTGTGATATCAAAGCAAATGACATGGCAACCTCCCATGCTTACGAGTCCTCCATTAAATTTACTTCTCCAACCTCCTATGCTTACAAATAGGCTTGCGATTGGATCAGATTGGATTCAAACCCGGCCATGCTCGATCCGATCCGAACCTGATAAGAGTATTTTTTATCCAATCTGATCCGATAACCTGACATTATTTATGAATGAATTTATACGCAATTTGTTATTAATTGGATATCCGATTCATTAAGGGTTTAGAATAAAATTTAATGTCAAAAGAAATAGCAAACAATGATTAGAGAAAAAAAAAGAAAGGGAGAAAGAAGCCAGAGAAGACAAACAAATTGTGAAAAAAAATAATAATAATAATAAAAAAAATAAGAAAATTGGGTATTCACTCTTTGTTAAAGAAAAAGACTTTAGTAAGAAAAAATAGAGAGCGGGAAGAAGAAGAAGAAGAAGAAGAAGAAATAATTATTAAAACATTTGGATAGTATGTAAATATTATATATCATAGCATTAAATAATATATTCATAACATATTATATATGATATTATGTTAGGTTAAATTATCATCAGATCGGATCAACAATAATTTATAACCTTTTTGTTTAACCAACGGATCATCAGATCCATCGTCAACAGGTTATCGAATTAAATGTTTCAATCCATATCCGAGTTATCGGATCAAAATATGATCCATTGACAAGTCTACTTATTTCTTCATAGAAGTTACTCCCAGATATTCAGAACTTGCATTGGCATGATACGACAAAATAAATTATTGGGTGCATTTGCTACCTACCTATTTTTTATTGAAGCAGTCATGGCCATGAAAGCCTGCTCCACATTAGTAGCATCTTTTGCACTTGTTTCCAGAAATGGTATGCCAATTTCATCAGCAAATGCCTATAAGGAATTAAATCAATGCAAACACAATCATTAGATTCTCTATTAATGAGTTAAGTTTGACATGTTTTCTTTAAACTAACAACAAAAGCCTACAATAAGTGTAAAGAACTAGTCTTTACCTTTGCAGTTTCATATGAAACAACTTTATTTGCAGTGAGATCACACTTGTTCCCAACAAGAAGTTTATTAACATTGTCACTCGCATAGCGATCAATTTCATTTAGCCATGTCTTCACATTATTGAAGCTTTCTTCATCTGTCACATCATAAACCACCTACAAGAATGCCACCCCATAGAGGAATTTGTTGTTATAACTTGAATACAATTGGCGACATGCCACTTACCCAACAATACGGTAAAACAGAAAGAGAGGAGATCACTCACTATAATACCATGGGCCCCACGGTAGTAGCTGCTAGTTATTGTCCTAAAACGTTCTTGGCCGGCGGTGTCCCACTGTGCATATTAATCAAGAACAATTTATTATATGGTTATCAAGAAACTCAAGATACTGGAAAATAGTTAAGTTAATCGCCTAAAGTAAAGGCAAAACAAAGCTTAGGAACGACGAGAACTCAATTAAAAGTTTTACATACAGAATATGGCAATATCCTAAGAGGGAAACAACAGGCCTATGGCCTAGCGGTACAAGACTCCTACTTCCCAAAGGGAGGTCAGGGGTTCGAACCTCAGTAGAGGCAGTGTGTGTGTCCCAACTAGGAAAAAAAATATATATCCTAAGAGGGATATCTGGTGAAGAAAAAAATCACCCAACTTCTTGCCAGTAGGAAATGTATAAGATGGGATCTCCCATCTAGGACTCATGTCCTAGTGCAATCTATTAAACAATTAGAAACCAAGTATCGTAGAGTAAATGAAAACTTACAATCTGAAGTTTAACAGTCTTCCCTTCTTGCTCCACAGTGCGAATTTTCTACAGAAAATAATGTGCGATAAACAAAGGATAATTTCATTGTTGATGTAAAATAAGTTAAAAGTTCAAGGCTAGGTAATATTACTTACAAAATCAACTCCAATGGTGCTTATATAACTCTCCAAATATGAATCATCCTATATAAAAGACAAGAAACCAAGAAAAATAAGGGTTCAGTGGGGTTATTAAACCAATTAAAATGCACTCAACTGACATGATTGAAGTAGAGCAGGCAATTCCTGACATGAGCCACAAACACAAATCAAAACCAAATTACAGGATTGTGTTGACCTAGAGTCTTAGTATTTTAAGCCTCATCTCAATTAACAACCCACGTTGTCTCATCAGAGCCAACACAAATCCAATCCACTCGGGTAGCCTGGTAAATAAGGATATTTTGATAATTTTACCAATCAAATTAGGGGTATCTTGTAAATCTATAAGGCTACGTTTGGATAACTTAAAGGAAATAATAGATTGAACGTAGAAGTGACATGTTTTACTGAATAGAATCCTTGCAGGAATGGTTTCAAATACTCCTTCCATGTTGCTATTTCAAATCCGCTCTCAAATCAATATATGCATATTGTTAAAGCTTGAACCTAAATTACTCACACTGAATTAACACTATAATCCTATAAATGATTGAATACAAATCCACTCATTTCCAATTCTTTAACTCAAATGGAGACTAGAAAATATGGAACTTGGGCAGTTGAACTTTATCAGACTAGAAAAAAAGAGAGTAAATACTACTTAAACCAGCTGTGTTTGCCTGGATCAATGATCTGTGGGTCATCCGTTAATTCTACTAATATCAACCATTTTGCAAACAAACATTCAACAACCAAAGAAGACAGTGTCTTCAACTTGCTGTAATAAAATTCTTTCAATGGAAAAGGCAACGAAATTTGCTTTAGGATACAGAAACAAGCATGGTCGACATCACGTGCTTTGACCTAAACAGCTAAAGTATCACATAGTCTATAACTATGTATATATTTCAAACTACTAATTCATTTGAAAGGTACGTAAGAGCTTGTGATCAGATTAAATCTCAAAGAAGTAGATGGTGTCCACATTGCATGCTCACCGGACACAATTCCACAGTTTCCTTAAGCTTTGTAGTAGCAGATGCCACCGTTGACAGACCAACAAAGACACTGAATTTCAAGTATCCTGGAATTGTTTGTCCTCCTAGTTGGGAACATTTAGTTGCTTAGTAAAGAAGCACATCGATGTTTGTGCAGCAGACATACTCATTATCATTCTCTGACTACATAAAATTATTGGAATTTTTTTTATTTGTAGAAAAATAAATTTACATGGTCAACATGCTGGATTAGTTAGTCCTTGATATTTTACCCAAAGCAAATCAATCTATAAACATTGAACAAGGCCAATTAACTACATTAAAACAAACCCAAATAACCTCTCCATTTACAAAGATAAGTTCAAATAGAATCCAAGGAACTTACAGCAAATCTCAGAAGAAGACAAGATTTGCCAACGCCAGAATCTCCAATCAGCAAAAGCTTGAACAGATAGTCGCTGCAAAAAAACAGCATAAAGTAAAAATTGAATATTCAGAACCATTTTTTTTGCAAAAGATACAACAAATCATTATTAAACTCACACCTTTCCCCTCCCCTTTCTTAACAAAATATAGGCAAGGTAAAATATTGGAAAGACGAAAAGGAAAGAGAGAAGTCTAACCTCCACAAAAATAGCTTATAAATTATAAACAATCATATCAAACCAAGCTCACCTATCTACTCAGAGTCTACGTAGTCTTATTCATCAGCAACATTATCTTCACAATCTAGCATAATGTTTGCTCAATATGCTTATGAATCCTAATACAGATCCTAGACAGTGTCAAGCCTTTATGCATTTTTGTTCAGTCAAAATCTTAAACAATAAAATATATAATGATGTGAGGAGCCAATGAATGTCACAATATCATGGCAACAAGACCAAGTTATAACAATAGGATCTTAAACTAAAAGTCTTATGCAGTTTGTATTCCACATATATATATATGTGGGTGTGTGTGTGTGCGTGTGATTTTATTTTTTAAGATGGCACTAGATAATGCTACCACGTTTTACTGTTATTTCTTAGAATGATTTACCAATAGAATACAACAGGGCCGCAATCCTAATCCATTTTATTGCCTCACATTATTAATATTCAGTTTCAATGTCCATTATAAACATCTTTCCAGTAACATCAAATATTTCCTGCATATTAATTAAGAAAACTTGTATGCTCTATTTTAGTTCGGATTAACTTAATGGCATTAACATATATTTCTAAACAAGAAAACACAATATAAAAAGCAAAAGTAAAGTTGCAGTGGTAAAGCCCTTTCACCAAGATTACAAAATTGAACCTTGTTTTTTTCTTCTTTTTTTATTTGGACCCTTGGTTATTAGCGACAAAACAGAACCTTTGCTGTGGGCTACTAAACAGTAATGGAACTTGAACTAAATGAGCTAGACAGTTAGTGGTCAACCTTGCTATTTGTAGAGAATCCAAAAGTGGGAATACTTAAAATTCACACGTTGTACATGTCAACATAAGGTTCAAAACCCTCCTTACTGTTTTCTACAACTTCAGCCAATATTTTTTAAAGTAATCTCAGACTCACATAGAAACTGTTGGGAATTAATACCCATTGTTCAGCACAGCAGAAGCAAAATAACATACAGACATGGAGATCTGAACACCAAACAACAAACAATAATACAAACAACACCACAGAGAAACACAAAATTTAACGTGGTTCAGCCCAACTTGACCTATGTCGATGGGAGAAGAGATTCCACTATAATTAATGAAGAGAATGTTACAACTGTAGAGGATATCCACCCACTGCCTCATGAGTGTATACACCAGACTCTGTACACGCACTCACTCATGCTCCAGGGTATGGTGTTAGATACCCGAGCCTTTCACAGTCTACCACTCCACAAATCCTCCTATTCACTCAAATCATCTCTAGCCTCACCCGACTACATTTCTACAAGGCTACACCTCTTTACTATTGGTGCCTCATTATACCCACTCGGTGCACTTGCACCCACACTCTGTTTTCTTCCTTTTCACTCACTCACTCTTTCCTTATCCTCTCTTCTCTAGCTTTTCTTTCAAAATACATGCATTTAATACACGCCCACTTTTTTTTCTTTTTCTTCTACCACCGCCTCAAACACAATATGACAATCATATTTTATTTTCTCTTTTCCCACACATTACACACACAGTGCATACACATTTCTACCTCTGCATACGCATTTCATCATTGCACACGCTCACACTTCAATACACCAAATTTTTTATTTTATTTTTCTTCATTCAATGCACTGACACACACACCACTAACTGCATATACAAATGTGAGTGGGCAATCTCCTCCACCCATGAGGGAGAGAAATTACCATACACGTAAATATTCCTGCCATCTTGATATAGAACTAAAGCTTCTTGACAAGCCTATGGCTCCCAGCAAGCTAGCACAAGATAATTCAGAAGTGGAATACCTGACAAATGGTTCGTGCTCACTGACAAACCTCCTCTGCCGAGGTTCTGCAATCTCCACCGGAGGAGGGGCGGCTGCTCCCCCTGATTAATATTTAAATATCTGATACAACATCATCTACCTCTCTAGCACATCTATCTCCACATGCGATGTGTGTGTGTGTGTGTGTGTATTATATTCTAGATTCCCATTACCAAACAACAATCAAATGCCATATATGAACCACTTGGCTTTGACAAACTCTTCAAGACGAACCTTCGACGTTGATAACACTTGTTGGGCACAACGGAAGCTTTGATACCACTTGTTAGGAATTAACTCCCTTGTTTGGCACAACGGAAGCTTTGATACAACTTGTTGGGAATTAACTCCCTTGTTTGGCACAAAGGAAGCCAAATCACAAACAGAGATGGAGATCCCAACAACAAATAATAATACAAACAACACCACAAAGAAACACAATATTTAACACGGTTCAACCTAATCTAGCCTACGTCCAGAAAAGATTTCACTATAATTAATGAAGAAAATAATATTACAACTTTGGAGGATACCACTCACTATGTCATGAGAAATTACCGCGGTAAAGACGTTCAACATCGGATTGTGTACACACACTCGTACTCCAGGGTATGGTGTCAGATACCCGAACCTTTTATAATCTACCAAAGCCTTTCACAGTCTACGACTCTACCACTCCATGGGTCCTCCACTAGTCATCGGTGTTCTACCCATGCAAATCATCTATACCCTCACATACCCGACTACATTTCTACGAGGCTACATCTCACTACTTTTGGTGGCTCTTTACCCCCACTCGATGCACTTGCACCCACACTCTACTCTCTTCCTTTTCTATTACCTTATCATCTCTTCTCTGTCTTTTCTTTCAGAATACATGCATATATTTATGGGCAATCTTGCTGACCAATACAACAACATGCATTCAATACACGCCCACTTCTTTCTTCTTCCACAGCTTCACACACAATACGACAGTCCTAGTTTGTTTTCCCTTTCACATCACACACATTTCAATCACTGCACCCGGGCGCACACTTCAATAGACCAAATTCCTTTTTTTCATTCAATGCACTGACACACACGCCACTAACCGCCTATACAACCGTGGGTGACTAACCCAAACAGAAATGGAGCGGATAAATCCATTGTATCTCGGTGGTAAGTAATCCATTCACGCTATAATAGATCATGAACCACCCTTCGTTAATGATAGTGGCTGATAAGTGCCACCATTTTTTTTTCATTTTCTGAGAGGAAATACCAGACTTTCTTCTTCACTATTAATACAAGATATGAAAGCTATCAATATGACTGATGAGTGATTATCAACAAAAAGTTAAACGAGATTATGTAATCATCTACATAAATAATATATATGTACGCATTATTATTTGTATTTTATACGCTAATTTATCATTTATATCCGCGTTCTCTGGACCTAGATATATCCTAACAACATTAAGAGAATCTAACACAACTGGAATTGAAATAAATTTAAAACCGAAGCTAAACTGCAAATAATGGATCTAGAACCAAAAAAATCAACAAGTCTTACAGAAAGGGATCAACAATCATAATCCGACTTAAGCATCAAATCAACCATTAGTAAGAGCAAATAATCAAAAAATTAAGAACTAAAAGTAAATCTCACTCACACATATACACATACATGTTTCAAAGACGTTATTATCAGATAAATTCATTGGAGATTTACACAACCTAATTAAAAACCTACCAATACTATCTTTAAAAAAATAGGAAAACCAATGGAACTTACTACTCTGGATTCATGGCTGTAACTGTGATAGGATAAGGTAACGGACGCGGAGATTCAATGGATTTTCCGGCGAGAAACGGCCGGACTGACGGATCTTCGTCGAAGTAAGCTGGAGAGAGAGAGAGAGAGAGAGAGAGAGTGTGTGTGTGTTTGAAGAGGGCACGTAACTGGGGAAAGATGAAGTAAAAGAGTTTATTATATTTATTATCGGTATTATTTTAGAACTTTTTTCTTTTTCTTCTTTAGAAAAAGTTAAAGAAATCCCGTGAACTAATTTAAAGTAATTTTTAAAATTATACCATTTTAAAATAAATTTTTTTTACCAAACTCTAACGGCATTTAACATCTTTTCTAAAAAAAAGATCTTCCCTCTCTTTTCTCTTTATTCATATATAAAACAAGTCGTGTCTTTTTTTTATCTTTTAAATAGTAACAAATTATTATTATTATTATTATTATTATTTTTTCTAGTTGGTAGGGCTCATTACCTTTTTTTTATTGAATTATGCTTTAACGGATCCATTACCTTTTTATTGTATTACCCAAATCAAAAAATAAAATAATAAAAAAATTTAAATTCTAAAAATTTCGTGCTAAAAATTTTGTGCAAACAATCCTTTGGAACCTGGGTTGTGTGAGTACCAACTAAGAAAAAAAAATATATAAAATTTATTACTATTTAAAAGAGAAATAGAAAGATGGATGATCTTTTTTTGGAAAAGATGAGGGAGAGATAACGATATTAAAAGTCGTTAGAGTGTGGTGAATTTTTCTTAATTCAAAACGATACAATTTTTAAACTTTGGAAAATTTTTCTTATTTCAAATTGGAAAATTTTTCTTATTTTAAAATGGTGCAATTTCAAAGTTTTTTTAAATTAGTTAACGTGGTTTAACACCAGAGTAGATAAGTTTTTTAATGTTACATGTCATTCTATAGGGAATTCAACTTACGATAACGTAGAGAATCTTTAACTTAAAAGATCCAAGTCCAAAAAAAAACAATCAATAAACAATAATATTTTTTCTTTCTTTTTCTGCTAAATTAGAAGGCTGGGGGTTAAAAACTCTGGGGCATAGCGGCGTTAACGGAGATATGGGAGGTACGTCCTTAAGCTATCGTTTTTGAATCACACTTCTGACTTGAATGGTGCGTGTGTTGTAGGACTGATACATATGTTCTAAAAAAAAAATTGGGGATTAAAAAACGGGCACATTTGTTCGGGAACTAGGAAATACGCGAACTTTAATACGAGCACATCCGATCAGTCAGTTGAACACTAATTTGGCCATTAAAAAATATTTAATTTTCAAATATTTTAATTTTTGTAACATCTATATATAAATGTTCTTTACTTTTACTTATTTTTTATATTTTTATGTTTGTCATTTTTTAAAGGCCAAAATGCAAGAAAGTCATTTCAAATTTGTTTTTTAATTGTCGCATCACCCCTTAAACTATCTATCAAATTGGCAAAATTATTCCTAAACTATTTTAATAATTTGCAATGTCGTCATGTGTTACAAGAGGTATTTGTTCCAAAACGGATTTGGATGGAGAGTGAAAAGGGTATAAATAGGTGAGTATGTACCAAACAACTTAAATTTTTGAATAAATAGACAAACGTCCACCCGTTACAGTTGGTACAAGAGCCAAACTTAGTCTTTGATTCAGTGTCACGCCAAACGCCTAACCCCTAAGGCGGGCGAGCCACCAAGGTAAGCAGAGTGACCCGATTTCAACGATGGCGTTGCGAGTTCGGATAGGAGAAAATGTTACAAATGGTATTTATCCCCCATCGAATCTGGATGAAAAGTGAAAAGAGGTATAAATGGGTGGGTATGCAGTACTACTCAACAACTTAAACTTTTAGATAAATGAACAAAGTGCTCACCTATTATGGACCTCAGCAAAAATACCAAAATAAAATGTCATTGAAATATATGAAAAACAAAAAAAAAAAAAAAACAAAAAGACATGGTCTGATTAGACGGTGTCATTCGAACGCATGCAAACTCGTTTGGAATGTAGAATAAGAACACAAAATTGTTTCATCCGTAGAGGTGGCAAAATGGGTTAGAAACCATCAATCTATTCATATTAGCTTATTTTTTAATGGTTATGGTAGACCATATTTAAGATGGGTTGGTTATTTTTAACTACTTAATTTGAGGGTCAGGCTAGGTTGGACATGGTTATCCATATTTAACCCATATTTCACACATCACATAATATACCCACAATACACATCTATTTTATATTACACTCAACTCATTTCTCTCTCTCACGAAGGGTTGCAAGTTGGGCTGGCCCTACCCAATCCATATTTTGGGCTGGTCGTGCGGGTTTCACGGGTCTTTTTTTTTAAAACAAATATACAAATTACATTTTCCTTTTATATGTTTGTAAATATCAAATTTTTTAAGAAAATATTATTTTTTAAACTTCAAAATTTTGGGCTGGTCAGTCGGGTTTCATGAGTCATTTTTTTTTTTTTTACAAATTACATTTTCCTTTTCCATATTTGTAAACATCAAATTTTTTTTAAAAAATTATTTTTTAAACATCAATATTTTGGGCGACTGGGTCGGTCGGGTTTCACGGAGTTTTTTTTTTTCTTTCAAATATGCAAATAAAATTTTTATTTTTAAAACATTAATATTTCTTCTCTTTCCTTCACTTCTCTCTCTCTAAAACGAGTCCATAAATATTGTTGAGTTTGAGATTTTTTTATATTTGTTATTAAATAAAATTTTACAACCTTCCGGGAAAAAAATAATTAAAAAATAATAATTAATGGGTCTACGGGTCATAACGAGTTGACCCTATACATTTTTGACCCGTCTATTTTCAACCCGTTCTGAACAATTAAATATAGGTATTGACCCATATTTGACCCATTTATTTTCAACACGACTCAAACCCGGCCCAACCCGCCCATTTGCCACCCCTAATATTATGTTATCATTTCAACCATTTTGTAAACAATACAAAATTCTCTTTAATTCAAACATTCTTTTTTTTTAGCTGTTGTGATATGATATTTTTATGTTTGAAAAATTTTATTTTTATTTATCTTGTAAAGTAAAATATTATTTATTTTGCAATATATGAAAAAAGAACAATTCAATTTCGAGACTCATTTGGCCCTGTTTAGCCATTTTGATCCCTCACTATAATTCCATCCCGTAGAATTTACAGAATGCAAACGTATCTCAAAAGATTAAATTTTCTATACATGCCTCAGCCTTTATAATGATGATGATTATGATTTTAAAGAAAGAAGAAATCCCACTATTTAATCCATTCAATACAAATTTATGGAATACATTATGTTTTTTCTTTTTAAAGATAAAGGGAATTAAATTATATTTTGTACCATAAAGAATGGATTTGGATCCTCTCCTGTTGCTAAAATTATATTTTGTACCATAAAGAATGGGTTTGGATCCTCTCTGCTGCTAAAATTAGATTTGACTGTTAGAACAAAGGCATGTCATTTATTCATTAATTTAAAGAATGGATTTGGATCCTTTCCTGCTGCTAAAATTAGATCACACGGTTAAAACAAAGGCATGTCATTTATTCATTAATTTAAGGGTTAAATGCAAAAAACCCCCTGAACTATTGGGGTTTTGCAAGAAACCCCCCTAAACTAAAAAAAAAACCCTTAAACTATGATTTGGTTGCATTTTACCCCATCAGGTAACTGGAAAAGATAAAAGACGATTTCGCTCTTATTATGAAACGACGTAGTTGTTTTGAACTTCGATATATATATATATTCCCAACCAGAGAAGGGGATTAAAAGACACCATCACTTCCCACTTCCATGGCAGTCAGTCGCCGGCCATCACCTCCCCAGCTCCCACCAACACTTCCACTAACAACACTGTCTCTGCCCCTCAATATGAAACGTATGCCACCACACAAACCCACTGGCACCACCCTAAACATACACCACCAACACATCGTCAAACCCAATTTAACCACATACAAACCCACTGCCATCACTCCAAACATACACCACCACTATATCGTCAAACCCAATTTAACCACATACAAACCCACTGCCACTCCAAACATACACCACCATCATATCGTCAAACCCAATTTAACCACACAAACCCACTGTTATCACCTACCATCGCCATCACTTCTCAAATAATTCAGTGTGATTTGGAGATTTAATTTTGAGATTTTATCAAATTGGGTTAGGGTTATACAGTCACGTCCAAACACCACCTTTCCTAATTGAGAATTGAAAATACCATATTAGCTTTAAAATCCTTGCTCTGGCTTCACCTCCTACATCCAAGGCGCCTGATGAGCATTGAAAAATGCGTATTTAAACCCCTTAAGCTTAGGCATTCTGGCACCTATATCTATCTTACTTTACCATTTTAGATTAATTTCGTATTATTTCCATTTTCAGGCACTTATCCCGAAAATAAGCTAACTCAGCCAAATAAGAGCTTAATTGAAGCAATTATGGGATTAAACAAAGAAAGGAGCAAAGTGGAGAAAGAAGAAAGCAAATGAAACCAAAGTTGGGAAGCAGCAAAGTTCGATCGATCCAAGTTCAAGGTTCGATCGATCGAACAATGATCGATCTCAGCACTTCAAGATAGATCCAAGCCTTGGCCCAAAAGTATAAAGTCCAAAAGTTCAATCGATCCAACACCACCCTTCGATCGATCGAACACTTTTATCCTTATTCAAATGATTGATCCTATCCACAACTGTACCATCCACTAACCACTTCTGTCCTTTTCCCAAAAATATCTCTTAAAATATTTCGGATTTATTTTTTCCCCAAAAAGCTCAACCAGTTGGATCGATCCATCCTAAGTTCGATGGATCCCAGCCAGTTCGATTGATCCAAGTCCAAGGTTCGATCGATCGAATTTCCTCCAGTACGAAAAAGTTAAATTTCCATCTCATTGAAAGTTATCCTTTATCCAATCATTAGGGAATATTGTGTGCACGACCCTAACTCATTTTGAGTGTCATTTTGACCTACCTATATAAGGATAAAGATTGCTTTTTACAGGGGGGAGCCAATATCATTCTCATATCATCTCTTGGAAAGGAAGCTTAGAGGAGGAGGAGGCTAGAGACACCATTGGAGACTCTTCATCAACAAAGGAGAAAATCTCTTCCATGGAGTTAGCCCTTGAGGGTTGGAGCAACATCACCATGAGTGGCTAGACATCCTCTTGGGGCTAGAGTTAGCCCCAAACATGCTTTCTATATCTTAATCTTGTATATTATTGAGGGATTAGTGTTGTAATTAATGTTTTGACACTTTGATATCTATAGATCTTGTTTATTCAATGATTTATGTGGTTTAATGCTTCTAATTGATCATTTCATTCTATCTATATGTTTATGCATGCTAGAATAGATGTTCATATGTTTGCCTCTATTTCTTATGTTATTGATGCATGTCTATGTGTATTAATTGTATATATTTAGAGATTGTCAAAACATTGTACTTAGAAGAATACTCTTGTGATTTTTTAGATGGTCCATGCTCATTTCTTGATGGATTATGCCTCTCCCTTAACTTAATTAGTTTAATTTCATGTCATTAGCTTAATTGTAGTGTAGTGGTAGCATAATTGTTAGATGAGAGGGCAATCCATGCTAGTTGTTTGATGTTCCATACTTTTGAATGCAAGTAGCATATGTCTCTAACCTTGTGGTATATTTGGCTTGTGAGCTTAATGAAATGATTAATGACTTGCTAGATATGTTGTGCTTTTCACATGCTATTTAGACAATATATACTTAATTGCTAGATATATTGTGCTTTTCACATGTTGATTAGACAATGTATGCTTAATTGGTCGCCCTTGCCAATTGAATCAACCAAACACACACACACACCAATATTACAACACACATTACCCTCATTAGTCACTAGTTAGAAGTGTAGAAAATCATTGCTTGGAGGTGACCTCTAAACCCCAAGATTTTTCTCCCTCTTACTTACTCTTTGTTACATTCAATTACTTAGTTTAATTTAGTTGCTCTCTAGTTTAATTAACCAACCAACCATTTGTTTGATCACTCGACCTACTAACCCTAATTGCGATTCCACAATCAAGTACGATTCCAATCCCTTGGGACGATCCCTACTCACTCTTGCTACTTTAGTAGTAGTGTTAGTATTGGTTTTTATAAATTTAAACTTGATCCAAAAGGCTTTTCTTGAACCACACATTCACTACATCAATTTGGCGTGTAGAAACGGCTTTAATCGTTAAATTTTGGCGCCGTTGCCGGGGATTAGGCAACGTTGTATTTGTGGAATCAATTAGGAATTAGTACTCTTTTGATCGTGTCTTTACTTTGTTTTTATTTTTCTTTAGATTACTTGTTGTGTTTGTTCATCTTTGACTAGGAGCGTTGAGCTAGTAGGCAAGCAAAGGAGCATCCAAGCAAAAGAGCAAAGCAAGCAAGGAAAAATGCTTAAAATTTAAAAAATTGCTAAGCTAAGCTTTAAATTTGGAGTTGAAGTACTAAATGATCTTTGTGAGTGTAATACCCAGTATTTTTAAAGAGTTTATTTAAATTAATTTTGTATTAGGTTAATTATTTAATGTGCAGATTTATTCACCTTGAATTGTGTATGCTAAATTATTAAATTAATATTATTGGTTTGTACATGTAATTTAGATTAGATGCTCTATATATTATAATTGGTTATGTTTTATATTAATTAATATTAGTTAATTAAAGTATTACATTTGTATTGTAGTGTATTAATATGTAATAATAATAATAATAATAACAAAATGTCATGATGTAAATTAGATATTAGAATAGAATTCATTTACTATGGTAGAATTTTATGTCAATTGTTTGACTAAGATTGCATGGTATTAAGTTAGTATAGGTGGGAATGTTGATAGTAAATATTTAGGTTAGATATTTGTATTATTTATATTATATAAGTTAGTATATATATATGTTAGTTAGCTTATCAATTGAGGGAACTCACGTAAGTTAGAAAGATTAAAAATTACAGAGAGCTATTTTATAAGAGTAAAAGGAATAGGGAGAAAGAAAGAAGCTTGGACCGGTGTAGGTGATTTTACCCGACTACGCGCAATCAGCGGATTTGTTTCAAATCCATAAGGCAAGTTATTATCTACTTTTCCCCTTTGAATCCATAAATTAATTATTTAATTTATTTAGGTTATTTTGGAGTATGGAAAGCATGCTAGGATTTTAATGAATTATAATTTTAGTTTATTAAATTAGTGAAATATTAATTATTTAAGGTGCTAGATATTATTTTATTAGACTATGTAACTAAATATAGCTAAAAATAATTATTTAAGGCTTTAGGGATTTTTTTAGAATTTTCTGAAATTTCCGGCGAGATTTCCGGCCATCGGCAGTGAGGAAGGTGACCGGAATGATCCAGTGTGATGCGGCGCACTGTAAACCCGCATCCTGGCCATTAGTTGAATCTGATTGATCCGGTGCATTGCAGTCCATGTTACCGCAGTACACCCGGATCAAGAACCTTTGGATTAGGTGAAGATAAGGTAGATTCATCCAGTGTAGCGCGCCCATAGCAAGACCATGCAACCAACGAATCAGTAAGCGCCATGTCAGCAGGGATTTAGAGCGCCCGCGTGACAGACTCCAAACGCGCGTGGAGGCGCGTGTGAGAGTGGGGAAGGTGGCAATGCGTGGGGGAAGCTTAGGAAGGTGCGTAAGGGCGTGTATGGGACCCCTACAGCTACTGAAAAAGTCCAGAATACCCCTAGGGACTGTTTTGCAATTTCTAGAACCTTAAACTTGCATTTTTGGGCCTAGGGTTGGTATTTACGGGTTTAACGGGACATTTAAATTATTATTTTACTACCCGTTAATTATAATTATGTCTGATTAATATTTCTAAACATTAATTATATTGTTTACAGTACGGATCACTATGAAACAGATGTAATTAATGTAATGACATATTTGAATATTAATTGTGTTATTATTTAATGTTAAATGAAATGATTATATGATTTGATTCATATAAATTGTCCATTATACATTACAGGATTTTTTATGTTGTTAATGATATATAAATCATTATTATTATGCTGTGTGCATTTCAGGTAATAAGTGGACTGCTTAATAAATTAAGTCGCATTTATATTATATGGATGTGTTGCCATATAGAACCATGTGAGTTGACTAATAAGTTCAGACTCATTTATACCTTATGCATTCGTTGCCATAGACAGATGTGTGGCTGTCGGGGTATGTGGTTTAATATTATTGGCATGTGTTGCCTAAGTGATATGCTCAGTATCTTCATTAGTACCTTGAGATGTGTTACCACTGTGTAGGACTTATAGTCTGTGTTGTCAATACCGTGCACCCTGTATTAATAGCTGATTTCCCAGGTAGGGAAAGGAGACACTTAACCACCTCGTGTGAGTCTAAGTGATCACCGTCTATTCTGGTTGAGGTCATATTATACATTGTGTAGTTTCATTAAGGTGTATACAGGTAGAGTATACTTCCGAATATTAATGATTAATTTATTTGATTCTCTGATTTGGGTCATAGTAGAGAGGACTTGCTCGTGAGGTTGACCCACCATTGTTGTTATTTCAGGACACAGTTAGTACTCGTTTCAAGGTTGAGGCTTAGCAGTGTGGGACCACTATTCGAACTCATCTACTCTTACGGTCTTATCCAGGGTAGAAGTTTTATTTATTATTTTGCTTTCAGTTTTATTTACTTCCGACGTTGAACTTTCAGGTTTATATTTAAGGATCTTTGACATAGGATTTCCAAGTTGTATAAAGGAATATTGTATTTAATAAAGGATGGATGGATGTTTTATTATTTAGTTTTCCTTTCCTGTCTAAATTCTTCTATTATTATCATTTCGTATTCCATGCTTGTATATTATCAATGATTTTTCATATCTCTCATTTTTCGTGTATAAGCCTGATCAACTTATGCGTGAAAAATGTGGGGTGTCACAGTGAGCTTTTTCTTACTCAATCCCTTAGTTAAATCGTCGGCCCACGTGGAGGCTAGTTTTTAAACTCTTAGATAAACCGTGAGCCCGCGTGGAGGCAATTTACTTTTCTTTGCATTGTTATCAAAGCATGGGAGTATTGGAACATTGTATGTGAAGGAAGTTTGTTGATTGTTGATTTGTTGTGAACGAGGAGTGCTTGCTTGTTTTGTTGTGATTTGTGTGTCATTTGTAGTCTTGTATAGACCTTGTCATACCATTCATTCTAGGCTTTCACATGGAAAATCTAGAGGGTAATCTTGGCTACTTAGGCCCACGCTTCATGCAAAACCTACCTCTTAATCAACATGACCCCAGAGTTCAAGCTCCAATTCCTCCAATGGTCCTTCGTGATCATTATAATCTTTGTGCTTACCATGCACCTACTTGCATTGTGTTGCCTAATTTTGAGGCTAATCAATATGAAATCAAGCCCGAGACCATTCAAATGTGTTCACTCTTTTATGGCTTGGATGAAGAGGAACCATATAGGCATCTTAATGAATTTCTTGAACTATATTCCACCGTGAGGTACATGGATGTCTCGGAGGAAGTTCTTAAATTACTCCTTTTCCCTTTCACACTTAAAAATAAAGCAAAGTATTGGTTCAATACTTTAGGGGTGAATTCAATAACATCTTGGGCACAAATGCAAAATGAGTTTTTAAAAAAATTTTACCCCGTAAGTTTGACCAATGTAATGTGTGCTTCAATTAGAGAATTTTCTCAAAGGGAAGGAGAGTTGTTGCATGAGGCTTGGGAGAGATTGAATGACTTGCTAAGAAAGTGTCCACACCATGGTATTTCAAAATGGCAAGTTGCCAATACTTCTATGAAAGCCTATCCGACATGCAAAAGGACATAGTTGATACCTCATGTGGAGGTTCATATTTTGGAAAACATGAAGATGACATTTGGCACTTCTTTGAAAAAATGAGTGAAAATTCTTTGCATAAATATTACACTTCTCGGCTTGATCATGGTTTTACTAAAAAGGAGAAAAGTGTAACAATGTGTCAAATTGAAAATTCAAGGGAAATTGTAGCCGAGGTTAAAACTCTTTCTCAAAAACTTGATCAATTTTTGTTGAATAAAAAACCGGCTAACAATGCCTCTCATTTTCATCATACACAACTCATCTTTGTGAGCCTTGCATGACATGTTCAAGTGTTTTGCATACTACTTTCAATTGTCCCCATGGACATGTTGTTAATGAACACTTTGAACAAGTTAATGCCACATTTGCTCACCTTTATTCAAAAACATATGTTCCATTGTGGAATGAAAGCCCTTGTCAAGCTAAAAATCTTCAAAGAAAATACATTCCACCTCATAAAAGAAATGGAGGTTCTCAAGGGTTCGTCTCTTCTCCCTTCCAACATCAAAGAATGAATGACTTTTCACATCCTCAAATGTATGATTCCTAAGTTGGCTTCCATTATCCTTAAGCATTATCTAGTAATTCCATATTTGAAGACAAGGTTTTGATGGCCTTGGGTAGCTTGGAAAAGGATACCAACTTGTTGCATTCCCACTCTCAATCCATATCAAAGCTTGAATCCCAAATCGGGACTATAGTTAATGCATTGAATGCAAGAGAAATTGGGAAATTACCTAGTCAACCCGAGAGGAATCCAAAGGCCCAATTTTGTGTGGAAGCAAACCCTACATCGGGGTATTCTTCTCAAGCTCAAGCGCAAGTCATCACCACCTTAAGAAGTGGTAAGCAGGTGGACAATAGGGTTGAACTACCAAAGGAAGATAGTGAACCGGTGTAACCTAAAGTTATCACCCATCCAATTCCCAATTCCACTCCTACTCCTTTGAATGAAAATGTTTACAACCAAAATTCTCAATCTTCTCCATCATCCTCTCAAATTGCAAAGTCTTGTGAGCCAAAAGCTCCATTCCCTTATGCTTTAAAGGAAACTTCGCCTTATGGGAGGCAAGAAGGGAAAACACATGATATGATGAAAGTTTTTAAGCAAGTCAACATCAATCTTCCTCTTTTGGATGCTATTAAGCAAATTCCAACTTATGCAAAATTCTTGAAAGATCTTTGCACACCAAAGAGGAAGAGCAAGGGACCAAGCCCTAAAAAAGTGTTCCTCACGGAGCAAGTGAGCTCTATTCTTCAACAAAACACTCCACTTAAGTTCAAAGATCCCGGTGCTCCGACTATTTCTTATGTAATTGGAACTCATGAAATTCGTAGAACTCTTCTTGACTTAGGTGTAAGTGTCAACTTGATTCCTTACTTCGTATATGTCTAATTAGGGTTGAATGAATTGAAGCCAACCTCGGCGGTGCTTCAAATGGCTGATAGATCCGTTAAAACACTTAGGGGCATGGTTGAGGACATTGGTGGATAAATTCTACTTTCCGGTTGATTTCGTAGTCTTGATACTGAACCGGTTGCTAATCCCTCCAACCACATCCCAATCATCTTGGGAAGACTATTCCTTGCCACCGCAAATGCAACAATTAATTATAGATCCGGGATAATGGACCTCTTTTTTGGCAATATGATGATTAAACTTAATGTTTTCCATGCAAGTCGACATCCCATGGATGAAGATGAGTGTTGCCTTGTAGATGTGTTAGATGAGGTTGTTGAGGAATCGATTCCAACAATGGTAATGAAACAACCAATTGATGATAGTCTTTCATCTCTTTTATCCGATGATCCTCTAGCTTCTTGCCTTCTTGAAATGTATGGAAGTTGTGGATTTGATGATGAAAATTCAATGAATGAAGTAAGCAATCTCATGGAATCTGTTGCAAGCTTAAATTTTCCATCTTGGAAGACTCCAATAGAACCTCTTCCTCCACTCTCTAGCACTCCACCGGTCTCATCTTTAGTCTCTCCACCAATTCTTGAGCTTAAAACTCTACATTCCAATCTCAAGTATGCATTCTTAGGACCAAAAGAGACTCTTCCGGTTATCATTTCTTCAAGTCTTGAAAAAGACCAAGAAGATGCTCTCTTAAGTGTGCTTAAAGAAAATAAGGAAGCTATAGGATGGAGTGTGGCGGATCTTAAGGGAATTAACCCTTCTATTTGTATGAATCACATACTTATGGAAGATGATGTAAAACCCTTTAGGGATGCCCAAAGGAGACTTAATCCAAACATGAAGGAGGTAGTTAAAAAGGAAGTCGTCAAACTCTTGGATGCCGGAATCATTTACCCAATCTCCGATAGCAAATGGGTGAGTCCAACTCAAGTAGTTCCCAAAAAAATGGGGATTACGGTGGTTGAGAATGCAAAGGGTGAGGAGATCTCTAAGCGCACCGCCAATTCATGGCATGTATGCATTGATTACCGCAAATTGAATGCCGCCACTAGAAAGGATCACTTCCCTTTGCCATTCATTGATCAAATTCTAGAAAGATTGGCCGGGTAACAACATTATTACTTCCTTGATGGCTATTCGGGGTACAATCAAGTAGCCTTCGACCCATTAGACCAAGAGAAAACTACCTCTACATGTCCATTCGGCACATTTGCTTATAGACAGATGCCCTTTGGTTTGTGCAATGCACCCGCCACATTCCAAAGGTGTATGATGTCAATTTTCTCGAATATGGTGGAAGAGTATCTAGAGGTCTTCATGGATGATTTTTCTGTTTTTGGGTCCTCATTTGATGCATGCCTCAAAAACTTAGATCTAGTGCTTAAAAGATGTCATGAAACCAACCTTGTACTTAGTTGGAAAAAGAGCCATTTCATGGTTCAAGAGGGTATTATTTTGGGTCACGTTATCTCAAGGAGAGGAATAGAGGTTGATAAAGCGAAGGTCGAGCTTATTTCTGAATTACCTCCACCTTTAACAGTGAGAGAGGTTCGCTCCTTTCTAGGTCATGCTGGCTTTTACCGCCGTTTTATCAAAAACTTTAGCAAAATTGCTCGACCCTTGTGCAATCTTCTCGCCAAGGAAAGTCCTTTTGTCTTTGATCAAGCATGCCTAGACGCTTTTCATAAATTACGTGAATTATTATCATCTGCTCCTATCATGCAACCTCCCAATTGGTCATTGCCATTTGAAATCATGTGATATGCTTCTAATTATGCCATGGGGGCAGTTTTGGGATAAAGAGTGGGTAAGCTTCCTTGTGCCATATACTATGCAAGTAAAACTTTTCGGGAGCTCAATTGAATTACTCCACTACCGAGAAAGAATTACTTGCCGTAGTATATGCACTAGATAAATTTCGTTCCTATCTCCTAGGGTCCAAGGTTATTGTTTATTCTGATCATGCCGCCTTGAGGCATCTATTGACAAAAAAAGAAACAAAACTTAGGCTAATTAGATGGATTTTGCTTCTTCAGGAATTCGATTTTGAAATCAAGGACAAGAAAGACACCGAAAATGTGGTTACCGATCATCTTTTTAGGTTATCGATAGAGTCTTTCCCCAGTCTACCAATCTGTGACTCTTTTCCGGATGAACAACTCTTTCAAATTTCTAATGGAAAAATGCCTTGGTTTGCCGACATTGTGAATTATTTGGCAGTAGGCAAGCTACCAACTTCTTGGTCGAAGAACGAAAAGAATCGTTTCTTTGCCAACATCCGGAATTACTATTGGGAAGACCCTGTCTTATACCGATATTGTCAGGATAAAATTGTGAGAAGATGCATCCTAGAGAGTGAAATTCCAAGTGTCCTAGTGTTTTGTCACACTCTTGCATGTGGTAGGCATTTTAGTGCAAAGAAGACCGCCTTAAAGGTTCTTCAAAGTGGGCTCTTTTGGCCCACTATTCATAGAGATGCCTACAATTTTTGCAAATCATGTGAGATATGTCAAAAGATGGGGACAATGTCTAGAAGAGATATGATGCCCTTGACCAATATACTTATTGTTGAGATCTTTGATATATGGGGCATTGATTTTATGGGTCCATTTCCTATGTCCTATGGTTTTCAATACATTCTTCTTGCCGTTGATTATGTTTCCAAGTGGGTGGAAACATGTACTACCAAAACGAATGACCATTTCGTGGTCATTCAATTCATCAAATCCAATATCTTTGCTCGTTTTGGTATGCCAAGGGATATAATAAGTGATGGAGGAAAACATTTTTGTAATCAATTCTTGAGACACTTATTTCTTAAGTACTCCGTCACTCATAAGGTAGCCACTCCCTACCATCCTCAAACAAGCGGGCAAGTCGAAGTGTCTAACCGGGAAATTAAGCATATTCTTGAGAAAACGGTTAACACCATCCGGAAAGATTGGTCAAAAAAGCTAAATGATGCTTTGTGGGCTTATCGAATGGCTTACAAAACTCCCATTGGCATGTCTCCTTATAGACTTGTATATAGAAAGCCTTGCCATCTTCCGGTTGAGCTAGAGCATAAAGCCTTATGGGCAGTTAAAAAGCTAAATTTTGACCTCGATAAAGCCGGAGCAAATAGGCTCCTTTAATTGAGTGAGTTAGAAGAGTTGAGACACAATGTTTATGATAATGCCAAAATCTACAAAGAACGAACCAAAGCCTTTCATGATAAGCATATTGTGAAAAAGTCTTTGGAACCCAGTCAAAAAGTTTGGCTTTTCAACTCTAGACTGAAACTCTTCCCTAGGAAATTGAGAACCAAATGGGAGGGTCCTTATGAAATCATCTCTGTTGCACCTCATGGGGCGGTTGAAATCAAAAACTTGAAGAAGGGGAACATTTTCAAAGTTAATGGTCAAAGGTTGAAACCTTACATAGAGGATCAAATCTTTCAAAGACATTTGGAAACTGCATATCTAGTTGACCCGGTGTATGAGCACATAGAAGATTGTATTGACAAGGAACCAAAAGCTCCTTTTGAGCCTAAACCAACAAGTTCTTCAAAGAACCATTTGTTGGGAAAAGTTCAAAGAACCATTCATCACCCCAATAAGGAGGGGATGCATAACAAGATCTTTGATTCGGGCTAGAAGAGCCTAACATCTTGCTAGAGACGTTAAAAACTAGCAAAAGCATTCGTAGGGTGTCGAAGCCCTATTCCTCCCTCATTTATATCTTTCATTTCATTTCATGCGAAGTCTAGATACTTGTTTTTTTGGTTCATATGCATTCAAAGGAACTTTGGTGAGGATTGCATGAGCTTTCATGTCATTATTGAGCATTCTGCATAGTTCGATCGATCTCAAATCTGAGTTCGATCGATCGAACTCCACTCTGCATCCAACACTTAGAAAATTTTTCGACCTGCAGAAACCTGCATCCAAATCACCTCTCTGTCCCATCGTTCGAACCAATTCTTAGATCGATCAAGAGACCTTCGATCGAACCAACTTCTGTGATACCCCTCGGATCCGAGACACGGGTTGATCAGGCCCAAGCCCGAACCCGAGGGAATACCAAACAATTAATATGTTAAAATGAACACGGAATACAAAATAATGAATTAAAGAAATAAATAATAACGCTGAATGAATACTAAATAATAAAATCCTTAAATCATAATAATAAAATTCAACTTCCCAAAACCTCCAATCCATGCAACTCGGGAATCCATCCAGTGGACCCCTTATTAAAAACCCAAACTGAAACTAAAACAACTGAAGTAAAATCTAAAGCTAAACATAGAGAGTATTCTTACGTAGTCGGAGGAATGAGTGTCTGTATCTGCTCTGCACATCCAAGCTTTAACCCTGGAACTGACGAACACTTGAAAAATAAAAGAGTGGGTCGGGCCCACATGCAAGTCCTATTCTACTACAATCCAAACAGGAATCAGATACACAGATACATCCTAGATAGACTCAACAATATCTATAGTAGTCCATATATGTATATACAGTACACACTATAGGACGCTCGCTAGTCCAATAGGTCTGTCTCAGCCTGAATAGAAGGCAATATGCGAATACGCACCCTAAGGTGGCATGAGTACCTAGACCTACCAGGGAACAACACCTATGTCCAGTTATCCATCCTAGGCGATATACGCGCCCTAACCATGGTCCTGAGACTCAGGCACATACCATGACACATATATAATATATATATAAAGTCCATACTCCTCCTAATACAAAATACCATCCATCTGTGTAGTGGTCTGATATATGTATAACAAATCCATCCTGAAACCATAGTAAGTCATTCAATTCACAATTGATATGACTCAAATATGAGATGTACTTAACCTTTATGGTTAGTCCATAACTCAATCTAAGTTAGGTAGAACACAGTGTTTGAACTAATCTATACCTAATATGTCACCGTCCCATACCGGTACATATAATTCTCCAGATAGCATAGTTAAGTAAACGACACTATTATATACATCCAACAACCATCATTCAAAACATGCATCAATATAAATTAACACATGTATATCAAAACTAGGCAGTCATTAGAGAGCCTAAAAATCCAATTCCAATATTGTAAACAGCTAAACAAGTATAAGCGTTCACATCCTCCAAAATATCTATAAACTGATGCAGTTGAATAGCAAAGTGAATATTAATTTGATCCAACACAAGCATGATTAAATTCAGGTAATCCATGTTACTTATAATCCTATCCAAATATGATTAATTAAAATTAATTCATATAAAATAATCCTCCAATTTCTAAAGTGTAAACTGATTAGCATTTGCAAAGCTCAACATGTAGGATCCTCCCCTAACTGTACACTGTCCATAACTTAATCCATTTATGAATCATTGTTTACCTATAATCTTAAAGATCTAAAACAATAATATACATCATTTAGAACAATTTAACACAACTGTTAAACAATTAAACAACAAACTATCCTTTAAATAATTTATAAAAATTATTTATAAGTCCATATTGCCCAATTGCTTTAATATAAGAAGTGTATTATGCTTCCTAGAACCCTCCAAAGTCCATTTAACCCATTTAGATTAATGAAAATAGGTACCAACACAATTTTGGGCAATTAAAACTAAAATCCAAGTCGCGGCCCAACTTAGTCGGCTCAATTGCCAACTGAGCAGGCTAAGTTGCTAACTTAGTCGGCTAAGTTCCCAACTAAGTCGGCTAAGTTGATGCTGAAGCCGTCTTCTTCGTCCGTTCAGCCCCTGTAAGCCCCAGAACTCCATTGTTAAGGCCTTTAAGCTTCAACCTATGTCCCATACGTCCATACTAAATTATTATAAGTATTTTAACATGCAAAGATTTATCTTAAACAACAATTATGCATCAAAACTTCCATAACCATTCAAAATAAGAAACTGAAACTAAAAACATATACCCTCTGTTTTAATCCAGTTAAGCATGCATGATTAAATCAGTTTTAGCATGTATTTAAACCCCTAGAGTCTAGCATGTATTTAAACCCCTGGAGTCTAGCTAGGCATGCACAGAACACGAATTAAAGGGAAATAGCAAGAACAGAAACTTGCCTTTGAGTTTCAGATTTGAAACTCTAATCCACGTCTCTGAACTTCCAACTTTGTTCAACGCCTCTGTTACTCTTGGCTAACCCAGAAGCAAGCCACTCCTTCCTTCTTGAGCCTCTCTATTAAACCCTCAAAGTTCCCTCTCTGTTGCTCTCTGTATTCCTCTCTGTAACTCTCTGTTTCACAGTATTCGTGAATAGGCTGAATAGGGTTTGTTTTGTAACCCTTGACAGACGTATGCTTATGTATTTATAGGTTTTAATCTAAAACCTACATTAAATCCTAAACCAACAACAAGTCGGCTTTAACCCAACTACAATGTATAACATAAAACCCTAATAATGAAGCAGCTAAATTACATTTAAATCACAAAGCCACATAAATAATTAAAATGCTAGAATATAATTAAGTTAAAAAAATAAAATACAATTTAAATAACCAATTAAAATAATTCCATTAAAGCCATAATAATAAAAGAAAATAAAACACCATTTAAATAAACCAATCCACAAGTAATTTAAACAACACAAGACAAACAAGCATGTAATCGATTAACAATCAAATAATCAATTAAGTCCAACACACAAGCAACTAAACAATTTAAATAATTAAAAATTCAAGTAAAATAATAAATAAAATACCAGGACTATCCTTTTGAAATTAGGGGTACGTATTACAACTTCCAAGTTCGATCGATCTCATGATTCAACACTTAGAAAAATTTTGAGCCTGCATCAACCTGCATATTTCATCTCTCTGTCTCATCGATCGAAACATTCTAAGATCGATCTGAAGTTCTTCGATCGATCCAAACATCAAGTTCGATCGGTCTTCAAGTTTCAACACTTAGCCAAATTTTTGAACCAAAAACCTGCATATTCTTGCTCTCTGTCTGATCGATCGAACTCTTGTTCTGATCGATCTCAATTCTCCATTTCATTGTTTGACTTTGTTTTGACTTTTCAAATTTCAAAAATCCAAAAATATTTCCATTTTTTGAAATTTTATTTTCATGTTTATTCAAAAAAAAAAAAAAAAAAATCCAAAAATACTTTGTGAAGAGATCATTAAAAGTTCGATTGATCTGAGATTCTAGTTCGATCGATCGAACTTATGAGTGATAGTTTTTAAATAGAGGATAAGATCTCATTCTCCCCCATTTCCAAACCCTAGTTCCTGCGCCACCTTAACCTCACCCATCCCCTCCATCTCCGACTAGATCTCCACAGTGAACCAGGTGTCGATCTCTCCCTCTTCTTGGATCTTTTTCCTCTTCACATTTCATCTCTCCTCTCTTTGCTTCAAGGTAAGATCCGAGACCCCATTATTAATTTCATACCTCGATTTGTTAAGAGTATGCTTTAAGTGTTTGATCCGTTCCAATATTCATGATGATTGTTGACCATGGATGAAGTTTTAAGCTTTTCATGTCTATAAGTCCATATTCGTCTTTATGCCATATCCATTGCAATGAGTTTCTTTATTTTTTGGGAGTGTGAGCCATTCTGGGTGATTAGGATTGATGATTGTTGTGTTGATGGGCCCTCGAACATGTTCGTGTGGGTCCCGTGCTCCCACAGTCACAGATCTGTGACTTCTCGTTTTTTTTTTATAGAACACAGTTCGATCGATCGAACTTGTGTCTCAGGTCGATCGAAGTTGTGAGATTGATCTCACTTATTTTCCATCGATCTAACTTTTGTGGTCGATCTCATTTCTTTTTTTGATCGATCGAATTTCACAGATCTCATACACACACTTCATTCATCTTGTATTCACTTCATACTATCATATCTATGCCCAATGCCTGTGATATTCCACATTGGATGCATTTCATACTTATATTGCTTGGCATACTTCACATCCTATCACTTGCATAGATTCATGTCATATATGTTTTGTCTATCCTATTTGACAAACATGTTTCTATTGTGCCTTCAATTCATTATTCTAGCACTTAATCCCATTGCAAGATTTTCTTTTTGCAGACCATGACTAAGAATGACAGTTCTTCTACTTTAGCCACACCTGAGGCTCATGATCAGATATGTCGCTTAGAGGAGCACCTTCAGAGTTTGGAGGATATGCTGGTTGCCCTTCGAGCTGACATTAGTACCCTTCGTCTGAATATGATGGCTGTCATTAGAGCTGACATTGCTCGCCTCCGTATGGGGATCTTGACTGCCATAGATGACTCAGCCAGGAAGATCCGCGGAGTTCCCTCTGCCTGAGACTCCCAGTCTCTTTATCTTTTTATGCTCTCTATCTATGTTATGTGTTTGTTACACTTGTGATACTATTATTTTTGCAGCCGGGTCTGTCGGCTTTGACACTGGATGTATTACTTTATTGTTGTTTTTATCTATGATGGATGTCGTATGTTTTTATTGATACATCTATCCTTTTAAATCCATCAGGTGCATCTTAGTGACTTCAGTGAGAGAGTGTTACCCAATTTTCAGGACCACCCTTATACCCCTCTCATTTCTTTATCTGTTTATCCCATTTACACTTGTATGTCCACTGTGCACTGATTATCCCATTTTGTTATCTGATAAGTTTATCCAAGTGCCAATTTTTAGGACCACAGTTAATCCCAAGTTTGGGGGGGGCCATGCCACCCACTTCGGATACTTCAGTCCCGATTATTCTTGCTTAGTTGCACTGGTATACTCTTTCCCTTGTTCTCTTGCACATTAAGGACATTGTGCCATTTAAGTTTGGGGGGAATGGTGCTTTACAGTGTTAGCTTTAAATTTCAAAATTTTGAGCATGACTTGTGTATTTGAGGTATATTTCTATGATTGGTCCATATCTAGCTATGATTTTGATCTTTTGAGGACTATATTGCTTAAAATTTAAAAATTGCTTGACTTGAGAGTTCAATACTCCTTGTATGCCTTATGAATACCATTTAGGGGTAAATTTTTTGAAAGATTGATATCTTGCTTGCACTTGTGGTCCACATTATCTTAACTTTGTGATTGTTTTGAGATTGACTTTAGTATTCTACACTAGCACGTGTGGGGTACATGCTTTGTTGATTGTTGAATTGGTTATATCCTAATTGGGCTAGTAGTGCATTGAAAGCTTTCATTCTTGATAAAGGTGGATGACAACCACTTTTCACTAAGTAGCCGGGATTCTAGCCTCATCAAGCACTGAATTTCTCGCGCCGAAAGGTGGAGGGCCCAAACTCTAGGTTAATAATTGAATAAAAAAAGAAAAAAAAAGAAAAAAAAAGAGAAAGTTGCAAAAGCAATAAAAAGTGAGGACTTCTACCAAAAGGTGAGAAGTGGGAAATGATTAAATAGTTGTTGTCTTGATTTGTAGCCTAGTTGATTTAAGCCTGTAAGTCCGTAGGGGTGTTTGAACACCTAGTTCCCTAAAGCCGTCTGGTTTGGGAGTCATTAACCTAACGCTCGACCTCATGAATCGTTAGAAAGCTTAATAGATCAACACATTACATCATACTTCCATCTTTGATCCTATACAAAAAAAAAGAAATCGAGTGAAAAGAATAAGTGCACCTAGAACAATAAAGCTTTAATAAAAGGTCCACTTTTTGTCTTGATGATCGGTACTAGATTTGTGTGCTAGTTTGAGGGTAAGGATGTGATTAATTCTTTAGTTGGCTAAGATAACAACACATTTGATGCCTGTCCACTCAAAAAGGATTCTAGAGTTGTTTGGATTTGCATGATCATTTTCTTGATCTGTGGAGGACCATATTTGCTTGCTTGATGTTGAAATTTTGGGAGATTGCTTGGAAATGTTTGAAAAATTGCATACTTGAGGTAGTTTTCTCCCAATGCTTGTTTGCAATATTGGTGCCTCTTTTGAAAGAATGAGCTTAATGTTTGTGGGTACCATTTCTGCAAACCCTCACGAGACTTCACTCGTCCACTAGGGGTAACCTAGGGGTTTAAAAGGCTTGTTGCATATGCTAAGTGCAATCGTATTCCCTACGAAAGTGGCGTTATCCATTTATTGTTTTCTAGCTCATAGTTGTATAGTTGTTCATTTCTTTCCTTTATTTTTTGGTTCATTGCTAGGGATTAGCAATATTTAAGTTTAGGGGTGTGATGAGCGTTGAAAAGTGCGTAATTAAACCCCTTAAGCTTAGGCATTCTAGCACCTTTATCTATCTTACTTTATTGTTTTAGATTAATTTCGTATTATTTCCATTTTCAGGCACTTATCCCGAAAATAAGCTAACTCAGCCAAATAAGAGCTTAATTGAAGCAATTCTGAGATTAAACAAAGAAATGAGCAAAGTGGAGAAAGAAGAAAGTAAATGAAGCCTAATAAGTGCCGAATATTACATATTCAAGTGCCCTTTCTTGCATTAGTTAAGTCCATTATTAGAGGATAATGTACAATTTTAATTCAGTTGTGTATTTCTTTCTGATTTCAGGTTTTTTTTCCCAAGAATGATCAAAGAAACGGTTTTGACAACTTTCCGTTGAAATACATGCGCCGTGTCGGGGAGTCATCCTCTGGACCTAACCTTTCCAGTCGCCATTTTTGTGTTCACGGCTTAGTGTTCGTAGTGGAAGTCGTATCAGTGCTTCGGCTCGGAAAGGCTTACGAGAAGCCTTGGTTTGAAGTGCAGGTGCAAGCCTCGCCGGCGCCCGCCGAACCCCTCATCTCACTGCCCCATTTCGCGGGGCCTTGCGAGCCCCCGCGACCCACCGCGGGCGCCCGCCAAACACTCCAGTCCCTCGCGCGCCACCGTGGGCGCCCGCCGACCTGCTGCAGGCAGCTCAACTGCCCCTGAATTTCAGTATTTTTGTCTCCTTATCTTCATTTTGTGTGGCTTAGCTTGATACAGAAGGGAGAGCTAGGGATTTGGGGAGTATGGTGAGTAGGTTTTGGTTGGAATAAATGAGGGGCTTGCATCTCATATCTGATATCTCACATTTTGAAGAAGCTAGAGAAAAGGTGGAGAGGTTTTTGTGTTCTTGGAGTTAAGGTGCAGCAATGGAGTATTCTTTTTCATTCTCTTCGTTCCTAGTATTAATGGGTAACTAAACCTTCATCTAGGGAGGTGATGAAACCCTCCCTTGTAAGCATGTTTAATTTTTGATTTATTTTGGGGAATGAAATGTATGTATGGCCAAGTTCCATATTCTTGAGCATAGTACAATTTGTAATGAATGTTTTTAATTATAAATGATCATGTTGAATCAAATGTTCTTGTCTTAGAGTATTTATTCTCATGGTTGTATGGCTAGTGTTTTCATAGTGACAATGGAAACACGATTGTGGAATGGTTCTAATGGCATGGTTTTTGAGAAACTTGTTAATCCATATTTTAAGACTTTCTTTTGATGGGTTAATCTTGCATCTTGATTCCATGTGCTTTCACCATTTAATTAGGGGTTTGATAATCTCTAGCTTAGCAAGTATGTCTAAGGTTACACCATAGTCTAGGTAGCTCAAGCATGTGAAACTTTGATAGGTTATTCTTACCTTGTGATTAAATGAATTTCTTGAAGATATTGTAGTAACCATGTGTTGCTATATTTCATGGTCATGTAGGTACATTAATTCCCCAAATCAATCATTTATTTAGCATGTGTAAAGGATAGGAGTGGAATCACTTCCCTAGACCTCTCTATCTAGATCTTTGCTTTCTAACCTCCTTGTAATTTAATGTTTTATGCATTTTTCAATTCATAATCTTAAGTGACAATCCAACAAATCCTCTATAAACCCCTTTATCATTCTAAAAGATGATTCTAGTTACTTAGGTTGCCATAAACTAGCAGTCCCAGTGGTTCAACTTACCCGACCAATAGCCCTATTTTACAATGATTTGTGCTATTGCAAAGGTTGATGTATAATTGACAACCGATCAAATTTTGGCGCCGTTGCCGGGGACTTGCACACGGTTTAGCAACCGAAGTTCTAGGGTTAATTTTGGCTTGATTGTCAATATTGTGATTTGTGAATATTTCTTGTGCGGTTTTGACCATCTTGTTGTTAAAAGTTGTTTGTGAGATTCTAGGGACTTGATGCTTGCCGAGGGAACGCTAGTAAATTTGTAAGTCTAGAGGACTTCAGGTAAGTCTCTTGGCCTTTTAGTTTTGAAATTGTTAATATTGTGTATGTATAATTGGTAATAGTTAAGTTGTGAAGCCCTTGTTGAGGCTTTTTTCTTATTTATTTTCAATTGAAAATCATCGGTCCTTGTTGTGGCCATTTAATTTCTGTCTTGATAATTGAGGAGAACGGGAACATCGTATGTGGAGTTGATGGTAATGATTTATTGTATTAATTATGGGGTGTGTTGTTGATATTTGGCTGTAGATCACTCTCCTTACCAACTCTAGAATCTCCAGTTTATATAAATTCTCTTGAAAGAACTCTTAGACGAACCCTTAGGGAATTTTCTAGCATAAGAGAGCTTGAAACTGAATTTAACACAATGGATGAAAATGTAGAAAATGTCAGAAATGAGGGGATTAATAATGATAGGGCCGAAATTCCAAATGTGGTTCCCATGACTCTTAGGGACTATTTCATCCCTACCACTTATGCTTCTCCCTCTTGCATAGTGATGCCAAATATTGAGGCCACTCAATATGAAATCAAACTGGCACCATCCAAATGCTTCCATCTTTTCATGGCTTTGAAAATGAGGACCCTTATAAACACTTTGATGAATTCCTTGAAATATGCTCTACCATCAAGTTGAGGGGCTTTCTTGATAATGCTCTTCAATTGCATCTCTTCCCATTCTCATTAAAAGAACAGGCAAAATATTGGTTGAACTCCATTGCTGCTAATTCCATCACCACATGGGCTCAACTGCAGCAAGAATTCTTAAAGAAATATTATCTAGTAAGTAAAACCAATTTAATGAGGCGTTCCATTCTTAGCTTTTCACAAAGGGAAGGGGAACAACTCCATGAGACTTGGGAGCGATTTCAAGACCTCTTAAGGAAATGTCCTCACCACCTAATTCCAAAATGGCAATTGGTGCAAGCTTTCTATGCTGGGTTAACCAACCCACATAGGTTCATGGTTGACTCATCTTGTGGAGGGATGTTCATGTCTAAAAGTGCGGATGAGGCATGGACCTTACTTGAAAATTTGAGTGAAAACTCATTGCAGCATAACTCTCGTGGTGGTCCAACCTCAACCAATACAAAGAACACCAACCTTTGTCAACCAAAAACACTGAGGGAGGAATCTTCCTAGGTGGATGCCATAGCTTATAAATTCTATCAATTGATGGCACCATATCTCTCCCCCTCTTTGTCTCAAAATTCGGCAAGTGCGGTTTGTGCATCATGTACTAGTCCATTCCATCTTTCAGAAGATTGTCCCACACCGGAACAATTTCCTAATTCCAATCAAGAGCAAGTGAATACAATGTTCTCAAGGCCTGGAAATAATCCATATTCCAATACTTACAATCCCGGATGGAGAGATCATCCGAATTTCTCATGGAGGCAACAAGCCCCACAAAATTCAAAATTTTAAAATCAAGGGCAACAAAATTAGCCCTCTTCTCAATTTCAAAATAGGCAATTTCAGGCCTCCTCAAGCTACCATCCTCCATACAATCCAAATGTCTCTAATTAACCCCATGTGTTCCCAACTGATAAGATCGTGGCTGCAAACAAGCAAATAATGGAATCATTGAATAAGCAAATGATGGATTCCAATAAGCAACTCTTGACATCTTTGCAACCCACTCTCTAAATGGTTCATTCTCATACTCAGTCCATAGCTAAGCTTGAGAATCAAGTGGGCTAAATAGCTAACTCCATGAATCAATTGCTCCAAAAAGACAAGGGTAAGCTTCTCGCTCAACCATTTGAAAATCCTAGAGGGATGCATGTGATTGATGAATCCCCTCATCCGAGTGGGCAAATTCATGAACAAGTCCAAGCAATCACCACCCTTAGGAGTGGTCGTGTTGTTGACAACAAGGTTGATGGAAATAAAGATGAGAAAAATTCTCCTTCGAAAAATCCAAATCCAAGTCCCAGCTCTTCTAATCCAAATCATATTCATGAAAATCCCAAGCTTGTCACCCCAAATGTGGAAACTTCTTACGAGCCTAAAGCTCCGTTTCCTCAACGTCTCCAAGAGTCGACACATATTGGGAATAAGAATTGCAAAATTCAAGACATGTGGGAAGTTTTCAAGCAGGTAAAAATCAACTTGCCTCTTTTGGATGTTATAAAGCAAATCCTTCCCTATGCAAAATTTCTCAAGGATTTGTGTACTCAAAAGCGCACTTCCAAAAATCATTTGCCAAAGAAAGTGAGATTAACTAAAAATGTGAGTGCAATCATTCAACACAGTGCTCCTCCAAAGTATAAGGATCCGGGCGCCCCAACTATCTTGTGTGTTATTGGCGACAATAAGATAGAAATGGCCCTCCTTGACCTAGGAGCTAGTGTAAATTTGATTCCATATTCAGTTTACTTACAACTTGGGTTGGGAGATCTAAAGCCAACCTCCGTGGTCTTGCAGCTTGCCGATAGATCGGTCAAGCACCTACGAGGCATTCTTGAGGATGTCATTATCAAAGTGGACAAATTCTACTTTCCGATAGACTTTGTGGTTCTTGACATGGAACCAGTCTATGACCCAAAGAAACATATTCTCGTGATCCTCGGTAGGCCATTTTTAGCTATGGCTAACCCCTCAATTAATTGCCGAACCGGGGTGATGGATATCGCCTTTGGGAATATGCAAATCAAACTCCACATCTTTCATGTAACTCAACATCCTTCCAATAATGATGATTGCTTCCTTATCGATGTGGTAGATGAAGTGGTCGAAGAATCCCTCCCCTTTATTCTAAGCAAAGATCATTTGGAAACTTGCATGTCTCATTTCGACTTCTCAAATTTTGATATTGACCAATCAATCCAAGAAGTCAATTCCTTGCTTGACATTAATGCTGTCATGGATATTTCTCCATGGAAAATTCCAAAAAGAACCGCTTCTTCAACTCTCTTCTACTACTCCGGTCCCTTCCTTGGAGTCTCCTCCACAACTTGAGCTAAAGCTGCTCTCGGCTCACCTCAAGTATGTGTTTCTTGGTGCTGATCAAACTCTTCCTGTCATCATTGCTTCTGACCTTTTAAAGGATCAAGAAACTAGCCTTTTAGCGGTGTTATAAGAGCATAAAGAAGCTATTGGCTGGGCAGTGGCTGTTTTGAAAGGAATTGACCCTTCTATCTGCATGCATCGCATCCATATAGAGGAGGACGCTAAACCTTCTAGAAAGGTGCAGCGCCGGTTGAATCCCAACACGAAGGAAGTGGTCACGAAAGAAGTGATCAAGCTATTGGATGCAGGAATCATCTACCCTATCTTCGATAGCAAATGAATGAGTCCCACTTAAGTTGTTCCTAAGAAATCCGGCCTCACCGTCGTTGAAAATTCCGAGGGAGAGCTCGTTCCACAACGCACCACCACCGGTTGGCATGTGTACATTGACTACCGGAAACTTAACTCTACCACTAGGAAGGATCATTTTCCACTCCCATTCATTGATCAAATCCTAGAAAGGTTAGCCGGCCAAAGCTTTTATTGTTTCCTTGATGGTTTTTTCGGCTATAACCAAGTGGCAATTGATCCGCAAGATCAAGAGAAGACCACATTCACATGCCCCTTCGGAACCTATGTGTATAGACGCATGCCTTTTGGGCTATGCAATGCACCGGCCACGTTCCAAAGATGCATAATGTCCATATTTTCAGATATGGTTGAAAAATTCCTAAAGGTATTCATGGATGACTTCTCCGTCTTTGGATCTTTCTTTGACTTGTGTCTCCAAAATCTATTTCGTGTGCTTCAAATGTGCAAGGAAACAAATCTCATTCTAAGCTGGGAGAAAAGTCATTTTATGGTCCAAGAAGGCATTATTTTAGGACATGTCGTTTCAAAAAGGGGATTTGAGGTTGACAAAGCCAAAGTGGAGTTAATCTCTAATCTCCCTCCTCTAAATTCGGTCCGTCAAATCCATTCCTTCCTTGGACATGCCGGTTTCTATTGGCGCTTCATCAAAGATTTTAGCAAAATCTTTCGGCCCTTGTGTAATCTTCTTGCCAAGGACGTTCCATTCAATTTTGATGGAGCTTGTATGGAAGCTTTTGTGAAACTACGCACTCTTTTCTCATCCGCCCTAATCATGAAACCGCCTAATTGGTCTCTTTCATTTGAGATCATGTGTGATGCATCCGATTATGCATTAGGCGCGGTTTTGGGCCAACGTGTGGAAAAACTTCCATACGTCATCTATTATGCTAGCAAGACTCTCTCTGATACTCAGTTAAATTACACCACCACTGAGAAAGAATTGCCAGTTGTGGTGTATGCCTTGGATAAATTCCATTCTTATCTTCTTGGATCCAAGGTTATTGTCTTCTTGGATCATGCCGCTCTTCGGCATTTGCTTGCTAAAAAAGAGACCAAACCCTGTTTAATTCGATGGATATTCTTACTTCAAGAGTTTGACATTGAAATCCGGGACAAAAAAGGGACCGACAATGTTGTCACAGACCATCTCTCTTGTTTACTCATTGAAAAATCTTCCGAATTTGCTGCAGTCCGTGATTCCTTTCCGGATAAGCAACTTTTTTAGATTTCCCATTCTACTCTCCTTTGGTATGCGGATATTGTCAACTATCTAGCGATAGGCAAAATTCCATCCAATTGGTCCTAGCAAGAAAAAGACCGGTTCTTCTCCCAAGTTAAGCATTTCTTTTGGGAAGATCCGGAGTTGTTCAAATATTGCCCGGATCAAATCATCCGGAGATGCATTCCCGACAATGAAACCACAAGTGTCCTAAATTTGGGTCACACTCTTGCTTGTGGGGGACACTTTAGTGCCAAAAAGACCGCCGATAAAGTCCTTCAAAGCGGATTTTATTGGCCATCTTTGTTTCGGGATGCATACAATTTCTGTAAATTTTGTGAGCAATGTCAACAGCTCGGATCCATGTCCCGGAGAGACATGATACCCCTCGCTCCCATCTTAATCATAAAAATTTTTTATGTGTGGGGGATCGACTTCATGGGACCATTTCCATCTTCTTATGGCTATGACTACATTCTTGTAGCGGTGGATTATGTTTCCAAGTGGGTTGAAGCCGAAGCTACCAAAACCAGTGATCATAAAGTAGTGATCAACTTCATTCATTCCAACATTTTTAGTCGTTTTGGTATGCTCCGGGCAATCATTAGTGACGATGGAACTCATTTATGAAATCGTTATCTTAAGTCCGTCCTCTCCAAGTACTCTGTCATCCACAAGGTTGCCACACCTTACCATTCTCAAACGAGTGGTCAAGTGGAAGTCTCCAATCGGGAGATTAAACATATCTTGAAAAAAACTGTTCGACCGGACCGCAAAGATTGGTCATTAAGACTAAATGATACGCTTTGGGCTTACCGGACAGCTTATAAGACACCCATTGGCATGTCGCCATATTGACTTGTCTTTAGCAAGGCATGCCATTTCCCCGTTGAACTAGAGCACTGTGCTTATTGGGCCATAAAAAGGCTCAACTTTGATCTCAAACAAGCCGGTTCTACTCGTAAATTGCAACTCAATGAACTTGAGGAACTTCGAAATGATGCGTATGAAAGCGCCAAAATCTATAAGGCAAAGACTAAAGCTTTTCATGACAAGCACATTGTCAAAAAGTCTTTTGCCCTTGGACAAAAAGTTTGGCTTTTCAATTCTAGATTGAGACTCTTTCCCGGTAAATTCCGTTCACGGTGGGATGTCCATATGTCATCACAGCCGTTTTTCCTCATGGTGCCGTCGAACTCCAAGATCCTACCAATGGATCTATCTTCAAAGTTAATGGCCAACGGCTTAAGCCTTACATTGATGGCATAATCCCTTTTCGAAAAGTTGAGAAAGTCTTTTTGACGGACCCAATCTACGAGGATTAGTGCGCCATGCAATGCCTGGTTCGTCTAGCTATCGACAATAAATTTAGCATTTATGGGAAGCAATTCTTCCAATTTCGAAGCTCCCCTCCTTGAAGTTGCCTTGGCTAAGAACTTTATGGAAATTCGCTAAGTATAGCCAAAATGTGACCTCTTACAGAATTGTCTCGAATTGCATTCCAAAAGTCACATGCGGTTTTCTTAGTCATTTTAGGGTCTCGGTGCCATTTTCGGAATTTTTCAAGGTTATTCCGGCAAATTTTCTTGACAAATCCAACAATTATGGGAAGTTCGGACCTTAAACATATCGCCTTTGCAAGATGAGCTCCGATTTTCGTTCTAAAGTATCTATAAGGTGTCTAGGGTCTATCGGAGTTTAATTTTTAATTTTGGTTGCTTTTGACCCCGGCCTGGCCTTGCAAGGCCATTTTCAGCTGCACAAGGTAGCTGCAGAGAGGCACCGTGGGCGCCCGCTAAATGAGGCAGTATGCAAATCAAGCCCTGCGGGCGCCCGCGGACCCCCGTACGACCGCGGGTGCCCGCTGCCTTAGCAGATAGGGCTTTAAATGGGCTTTCAAGCCCATTTTTCCCTCTTTTATTCTCTCTTTACCCCTTCTCCCTCTCTACTCTCGCCCCCATCCCTTTCAAACCCTCAAACCATCCTTCAATCTATCTCTAACCTCCTCCGTCATTCACCTAACCCACCATCTTCTAATCTTCCTCGTTATCTTGCATCATCATCATCAAGCATAAGTAACTTTGTTCTTCCACATTGGGTACGTCTCTCTTCTTGTTTTGTTTCTTTGCTTTTATGATTAATGAAGGATGAGATTGATGTGGTAAAGGTTGTAGAATTTGTTGGGATTGTGCATGGTTGATTCTAGGTACAAATTTTTGGAATTTTCACCTTTCTAACCTCATTTTGCTCTCTTCTAATTTCTGCTACATACCAGGTGTTTGACAAAAGTCTTGAGCCAATTTTCTTCATTCCAATGGCTCCTAGGGTTATTTCCAAGCGTGCTCGGTCATCCGAGGGCCCTTCTAATGCTCCTTCGACCCCAAATTGGGCTGAATGGCCGATTGAAACTGAAGCTCGTTTCAACATTACACCTACTTTCGAGAGCAATGTGGAGACCGCATGGTCTGTCCACGAATTGAGGGCTCGTGGTCTTACCTTTCTTTTCAAACCGCGCGCTTATTCTTACTTCCCGCGTGTGGTTCGTCTGTTCTATGCCAACATGGTCCACTCATATGAGGAACCGGACAAAATCAAAACCACCATTGATGGCTATGATTATGAATTCGACCTCGATGACCTTACTATGGCTATGGATTGCCCCTTGGTTTCGCCGGTAAATAAGGCGGGCCTTGCCTTTTATGTTGAAGGTCCCGATCAACCTACCTTAGCAGACATTGTGGGAGAAATTTGTCATGGTCAATTCACCGGTAAAAGAACCACAAGCACCAATAAATCTTTCTTACCATATCGGCTATGGTTTCTTGATTCGGTCCTGGCCAAGAACGTCCTACCCGTGCCAGGCCATTCCGAGCGAAAGGGGGAATTTCTGAAAACCCTCTACTATGCTGAAAAGGAGTGTTGGTTTTGTGTCCCACAACTTGTCTGGGACCAATTGCTAAAAATCTACAAGGAATTAATCTTGGTTCGGTCGTGCACCACCACAACCTGGGCATTCCCATTTCCATACCTTATTACAAGGCTGCTAAAATATATGGGGTTCCGAGCTCCCCGTGGTGAACAGAAAAAGAAAGATGTGCTAAACTTCAACCTTGGGGTCTGGAAGTCCAGCACAGCTCAACTTCAGACGTCCCGTCAGACCCGCATTGGTGACGAGTTGGATTGGGGTGCTCCGGCCCCCCTGTTGCTCCTGCTCCTGCTCCTCCGGATGCCCTAACTTCTCCAGCTGCCCCTTTTGTCCCGCCACCGGATGTCATGACTCGCGCCGACTATCTCACCTTGGATGCTCGTCTCGATGCCTTTTCCTTGCGCTTTGATGCTATAAAGGGTGCCGTCCAGAAAACTCAGGAGAATCAAGAGATTCTGCAGGCTATGCTCCATTCATTGATTGACCATGCACCTGGCCCACCTGGTGCCTCCTCCTCTACTCCAATGGTGGAGTGATTTCATTTTTCTTGTTTCTCGTTTCAGTAATACTTTTTAGACTTATTTTGGACTGCGTTTGGCATTTGCTTTTCAGTTTTTCTTTGGCACTTATAACTGCATCACTACTGCTATTTTGTATGGTTTATCGTTTTTAGTCAAATAAATTGCAGTTATTTTCATTGAATTTAGATTCATATGATTCTTGCCTTGTATAGATATCTTTTGACAGGTTTCTAAAACCAAGTTTTGGGGCATGCTCCGGGAATTTGAGAGCTGGCTTATTTTTGCACCGCTACTCAAATTCTATCAACTTGGTACTATTGTTCCTTTCCCCCTTTGTTCATTCTATTTGTACCTTTGTCTTCTCACATTGGGGACAATGTGACATTCAAGTTTGGGGGTGCATGTGCATGCTTTTACATTTTTTGTGCATGAGCATGTTATTGCTCATTTGATATTTTTGCTCATTTTTTATGCTCGTAAGTTAATAAAATCATTTTGTTTAAAGGAAACTTTTTGAAGGATGAAACATGTGCTTAATACTTTGTGTATAGAAGCCAAGATAAATTTTTTGAAAATAAAGAATTTTTTTTTGAATTAAACATGTTGATTCATAGTCGTTTTGTATAAAAACTTCAATTAAATTTTTCGTCGGAAATCATACTCTGTTATGCTTCACATTGCACATTTGCACACCGGAAACCTAATTATGAGGTATGCAACCCAAATTGACCCTGATCGGGACTCAGTGATCTAAATTAATGACCCTAATGAATGGATATCCTTGGCAATACAAAAACAAAAAAAAAAAAATCTCAATCAATGACCAGTCGAAGTTCGTAACCTTTCCAACTCGAGTTATTAAGCCCCAGGAATGTTTCTACATTTAGCACCCTAAAGCCATCTGGCTTGGGAGTTGTTGGCCCAACACTTGCTACATGGGTTGGTTAGAAAGCTTAAAGAACTTAGACATTGCATGGTTATTCAAAAAAAATAATAATAAATAAAGATGATTTGTCGAAATTCGTAGCCTTTCCAATTCGAGTTATTAAGCCTTATGAGTGTCTTTACACTTAGCGCCCTAAAGCCATCTAGCTTGGGAGTTGTTGGCCCAACACTTGCTACATGGGCTAGTTAGAAAGCTTAATGAATTCTCGACATTGCACGACCATTGTAGGTGATCTTTTGTGTTGATCAATAAAATTGTTAATAAGTAATAAAAGTTGTTCAATTAATAAAGTTATGCCTTGGAGACCTCATTTAAAAGGAGATTTAAGGATGTGAAAATGTGTTCTTGAGATTGGAAAAAGAGGGTAAAAGCCACATATTAGGAAGCCGGCTTACTTTCACTGAAACTAGAGTTCATGTTATTCAAGAGATGACAATTGAAGTATTTATATTGACCTTGATGATTGATGCATTTAAGTTGAACTTGTTTTGCCATTTTGTGTTAAGGCTTTATATATGCAAGGTAGTCTGTCTAATGTCTATCTTCAAAATTTTCTGCATTCCAAATCATAGTTGAGCTTCGTCGATATTTTTGTCTCATGATTGAAGCATGTGTTAGCATTTCATTGGTCGTCATTTGCATTAAGCTCTTTGTCTTGTTTTGCTAAGGGACTAGCAAAATGTAAGTTTGGGGGTGTGATAAGTGCCGAATATTACATATTCAAGCGCCCTTTCTTGCATTAGTTAAGTCTATTATTAGAGGATAATGTACAATTTTAATCCAGTTGTATATTTCTTTCTGATTTCAGGTTTTTTTTTCCCAAGAATGATCAAAGAAGTGATTTTGACAACTTTTTGTTGAAATACGTGCGCCGTGTCGGGGAGTCATCCTCAGGACCTAACCTTTCCAGTCGTCATTTTTGTGAAGTTCATGGCTTAGTGTTCATAGTGGAAGCTGCATCAGTGCTCTGGCTCGGAAAGGCTTACGAGAAGCCTTGGTTTGAAGTGCAGGTGCAAACCCCGCGGGCACCTGCCGAACCCCTCATCTCACTGCCCCATTTCGCGGGGCTTTATGAGCCCCCGCGACCCACCGCGGGCACCCGCCAAACACTCCAGTCCCTCGTGCGCCACCGCGGGCGCCCGCCGACCTGCTGCAGGCAGCTCAACTGCTCCTGAATTTCAGCATTTTTGTCTCCTTATCTTCATTTTGTGTGGCTTAGCTTGATGCAGAGGGGGGAGCTCGGGATTTGGGGGGTATGGTGAGTAGGTTTTGGTTGGAATAAAGGAAGGGCTTGCATCTCATATTTGATATCTCACATTTTGAAGAAGCCAGAGAGAAGGTGGAGAGGTTTTTGTGTTCTTAGAGTTAAGGTGCAGCAATGGAGTGTTCTTCTTCATTCTCTTCCTTCCTAGCATTAATGGGTAACTAAACTTTTATCTAGGGAGGTGATGAAACCCTCCCTTGTAAACATGTTTAATTTTTTATTTATTTTGGGGAATGAAATGTATGTATGGCCAAGTTCCATATTCTAGAGCATAGTACAATTTGTAATGAATGTTTTTAATTATAAATGATCATGTTGAATCAAATGTTCTTGTCTTAGAGTATTTATTCTCATGGTTGTATGGCTAGTGTTTTCATAGTGACAATGGAAACACGATTGTGGAATGGTTCTAATGGCATGGTTTTTGAGAAATTTGTTAATCCATATCTTAAGACTTTCTTTTGATGGGTTAATCTTGCATCTTGATTCCATGTGCTTTCACCATTTAATTTAGGGTTTGATAATCTCTAGCTTAGCAAGCATGTAGGTACATTAATTCCCCAAATCAATTATTTATTTAGCATGTGTAAAGGGTAGGAGTGGAGTCACTTTCCTAGACATCTCTATCTAGATCTTTGCTTTCTAACCTCCTTGTAATTTAATGTTTTATGCATTTTTCAATTCATAATCTTAAGTGACAATCTAACAAATCCTCTATAAACCCCTTTATCAGTCTAAAAGATGATTCTAGTTTCTTAGGTTGCCATAAACTAGCAGTCCCAGCGGTTCGACTTACCTGACCAATAGCCTTATTTTACAATGATTTGTGCTATTGCAAATGTTGATGTATAATTGACAACCGATCAAAGCCAAAGTTCGGAAGTAGCAAAGTTCGATCGATCCAAGTTCAAGGTTCGATCGATTGAACAATGATCGATCTCAGCACTTTAAGATAGATCCAAGCCTTGGCCCAAAAGCATAAAGTCCAAAAGTTCGATCGATCCAACACCACCCTTCGATCGATCGAACACTTTTGTCCTTATTCAAATGATTGATCCTATCCACAGCTATACCACCCACTAACCACTTTTGTCCTTTTCCCAAAAATATCTTGAATTTATTTTTTTCCCAAAAAGCTAAACCAGTTGTATCAATCCAGCCTAAGTTCGATGGATCTTAGCCAGTTCGATCGATCCAAGTCCAAGGTTCGATCGATCGAACTTCCTCCAGTGCGAAAAAGTTAAATTTCCATCTCATTGAAAGTTGTCCTTTATTCAATCATTAGGGAATATTGTGTGCACAACCTCAGCTCATTTTTGGTATCATTTTGACCTACCTATATAAGGATAATGATTACTTTTTACAAGGGAGAGCCAATATCATTCTCATATCATCTCTTGGAGAGGAAGCTTAGAGGAGGAGGAGGTTAGAGACACCATTGGAGACTCTTCATCAACCAAAGAGCAAATCTCTTCCATGGAGTTAGCCCTTGAGGGTTGAAGCAACATCACCATGAGTGGCTAGACATCCTCTTGGGGCTAGAGTTACCCCCAAGCATGATTTCTATATCTTAATCTTGTGTATTATTGAGGGATTAGTATTGTAATTAATGTTATGACACTTTAATATATATAGATCTTGTTTATTCAATGATTTATGTGGTTTAATGCTTCCAATTGATCATTTCATTCTATCCATATGTCTATGTATGCTAGAATAGATGTAAATGTGTTTGCCTCTATTTCTTATGTTATTGTAATACCCCTAATTTTAAAAGAATAGTCTCGCCAATTATTTATTATTTTTATTGTATTTTTACGTGATTATTTGGTTTAATTATTTTTATTTATTAATTTTATTTAATAGTTTACCTATGTGACATGTATTTAAATTGAATTAAGTAATCAATCTTTTATTATTTAATTGGCATTTATTGTTTAGGTGTTTTAATTGTTTAATTATGAATTTTATTTTCGTTAATTGTTTCTTGCTCTCTTTAATTGGGTTGTGTATTTAGTTATATGTGTATTTTCTGTAATTGGATTAGTTTGGTCATTCTAATGTGTAAATTAGTTTATTTAAATGTTTTAATTAAATTAAATTATAGATTAAATTAGTAACAATTACTGTATCAAAATAAATTAATAACTGGTCTAATTTTAAATAGTAGGGTTCCCTAAGAGGTTACACGTATGTAGCCGAGTATCTTATAACCTAGATTGCTATATGGGCCGACTGACTAGAGTTTTACATTAGGGCTCTGGCTTTAATTAAACAAGGATTAGGGTTTATGATTTTTACGCCTATATATACATAGTTGTAATCTGTATTAAGGGTTGGAAAACCCCTACTCACGTAACATAGAGACAGAGAGTTACAGAGTGAGGCTTTGAGAGAGCAGAGCAAGTTTGTGAGGTTTCCAACCGAGGCTTCAAGATTTGGCTAGGAGAAAGGAGGAACAGAAGTCATAGGAGGCTAGACGATATTTCAGTGGTCGTCGGAAAGCTTAGAACAACGGCGACAAGGTTTTGTTTACAAAACTGTACATGCAAGTTCTTATCTTCCTCCTTCCCTCTGGCTTGTGTTTTGTGCACTTAGATAACCTCTAGGGGATTAATTAGCCATTAACTGAACCATGCATGATTTTTATATGTTTACTTGAGGATCTTTTAACCGTGAAAATTTATCTGTAAAACCATTCTGTCAGGTATGTGTTCTATTCTTTGTTTTGGCATAACGTCCCACTGTTCTAATTTTTATTTTGAATCTTATTGAAATCAATCAAGGTCTGAATGGATACTAGATGTAATTTAAGACCTTCAAATTTAAATTAGAGGAAGAACAGAGGGGCTGGGATAGAACAGATGTTGCAAATTAGTTTCAGTGTTGTTCTTCAACAATCCTAGTTTAAATGGCTTGATTAAACTCTGTAATTGTTTTCAAAATTATTGTAAACAACCTTGGGGGATGCTTCTAGACTAAATTAAGACTCGTAAGATTAGTTTTAGAAACCAACAGAGTGGTAGGAATTGACCAGAGAGGGAGCAGACGGACTGAAACAAAGCAACGGGGACAGAGGCTCTCAAAGGAGGTGAGAGCCGGTTCCATGGATGTGGGAGCCAGCTCCCACAACAAGTAGAGCCGGCTCTAAGGACTCCTAGAGTTGGCTCTAGGCTGAAAGAGCCTGCTCCCAAATTTTGGAGCAGGCTCCCTCTTCAATATACAATTAATTTTATTTTTTTTAGTTTTATAAGGCACTGTTTGGTATTCTGGACACTGTTTGAGCATTTGGATGTTTCTAATGGATTGTGGGGACTTTACAGAGGATCTAATTACTTGATTCTAAGTGTGATTAAACTAGTTGTTGCATGGTTTAAGTCTCTAAGATAAAGGATAAAACAGTATAAAAGGGTATGACTTAGTACACTATTATCAGATGGGACGAAATAAATTATTTAGGTTAATTTAGCAATTTGTTGGACTATAATAGGATTATAGAATTTGTTCTAAATGCATGATAGAGTCATTGATATATTGGATTGGGTTTATGCATGCTTTGGATGCTAGTTGTGTAAACTATTAAACCGTTTCCTACAATTACATGGTTTAATTCTGGGATTTAAATTGCTGAAACCTTAGATACTTTTCTGCAATTATTTGGATGGTGGTTTTGAATTGTAAATTACTTGTTCATTATGTATACATTGTAATTTACCTGGATATGGAGGATTGTATGCATCGGTATGGGACGGTGACATACTAGGGACGGTTTATCTCAAAACGCCTAAACTTAACCTAATGGATTTAAGGAATGGATTTATACATATTAAATCCTAATCTTGGTTAAGTCATATCAACTGCAACTAAGTTGAGTGGCTTCCTAGATTAATGGACGGTAGTTAAGTCACATCAACTGAATTAGTTGAGTGACTAATTAGTTGGTTTGTTGTATGTCAGTTTATTAAATATTTGAACTACATACCCTGGATTTGGACGGACTTTATATATATGTTTATGGTACCACGAGCTGAGCTTGTGTCTCAGACTCGTCGGTTAGGGTGCGTATATGCAGTGGATGCGTAGCTTGTTATAATAGGTTGAGGTGTACCCTGTTAGGTCTAGGTACTCATGCCCACCTTTGGGTGCGTATTCGCATATTGCCTTCTATTTAGGTTGAGACCCCTATTATAGACCAGTGAATGTCCCTTAGTGTGGATATATTTATATGTATGGACTAGATAGATATTGTGAGTTGTTTACGGTGTATCTGCGTATCGGGTCACTGTATATATTGCAATTAGATTAAAACTTGCTCGTGGGTCTGACCCACCCATTTACTATTCTTTTCAGATACAGGATGGTTCCAGCCTTAGAGCTTAATCGTGCTTGTCGAGGACAGTCTCACATTTATCTGATTATGTAGGATTTCTCTCGATGTTTCTAGCATTATCTATTTTCAGTTTCAGTTTCAGTTGAACTTTTGGTTAGGGGTTCACTAGTAGATTCCCAAGTTGTAACCTTGAAGTTTTGGAGGATTGGAGTTTTATTATTTTAGTTATGCATGGAGGGTTTTATAATTAATGTTTCTTTCAGTTTTATTCCATCTTTATTATTTCATTTTGTCATCTGTGTTCGCTTTAAAATACTTTAATTGTTTGATATTCCCTCGGGTTTGGGCCTGGGCCTGATCAACCCGTGTCTCGGATCCGAAGGGTATTACAGTTGGTATCAGAGCACTCCAGGTTGAAGTGTCTCTAGGACGTTTCGTATTAAGACTTCCGCGTAACGTTTTTTTTTTTTATAGAGCTTATGTTTAGGATTCGTTGAATTCTTTTACGGTTCGTTTAAATTCGTACTGATGTCTGTCTTTATATGTTAACAGCATGGTTAACACTGGAAGAGGACAGAACATGAACAGTCGACAGAGGAGAGCGGCACGTAGACAGTAGGAACGTCTACAACGTCGGCAAATGGAAGAAGAACAGCAAATGCCAGGGTTTCAGGAGGAGCAGGAGGAAGTTCAACAAGCTCAGGGTCGGGTCAGAGATCCAGAGATTCCTCCACACCTCAATGACCTTGTTGCTCGTGCTATAGAGGCTGGGGTAACAGCTGCACTTCGGAACCAACCACAGGTTCAGCAGGCACCTGTACCTGCACCAATGGTTCAGACGGATTCTTGGGGAAAGGCTAGGAGCTCTTTCACAAAGGGGAGTCCACCTGTGTTCTCAGGCTCCACCGATGTGAGAGCAGTTCACCAGTGGAAACAGGACATTGAACGTCATCTTCGTTTGGTTCAGTGCACGGAGGTTCAGAAGCAGATGCTTGCTACTTTCAAGCTAGTTGGGGATACACTACAGTGGTGGGAGTCAGTTACCACCCCAGAGGAGAGGATGACATTGTCTTATGATGAGTTCAGTGCTCACTTTGACGAGAAATATTTTCCCTATGCAGTCAGGGCAGCTATGAAGACCGAGTTTCTAAATTTATAGCAGAGAAACATGACAGTGGCGGAGTATAAGTAGCAGTTCACACGCTTGTCTCTCTTTGCACCGGAGGAGGTGGATACAGAGGAGAAGAAGCACAACAGTTTCGTCAAGGGACTGATGTGGTCTATCAAGAGAGCTATTACAGGTAGTCCAGCCTATACTACCTATGCTCAGGTGGTAGACGCCGCTCTACAACAGTATCAGTTGACTGTGGACATCAGACAAGCTAGTGAGAAGCGGTGTGATACCCCTTGTATCCGAGACATGGGTTGATCAGGCCCAGGCCTAAACCCGAGGGAATATCAAACAATTAAAGTATTTTAAAACGAACACAGATGACAAAAAAAAAAAATAAAGATAGAACAAAACTGAAAGAAATAATAATAATAAAATCCTCCATGTGTAATTGAAAATTGAAACACCAATCCTCCAAAACTTCAAAGTCACAACTTGGGAATCCACTGATGGACCCCTAACTAAAAATTTAACTGAGACTGAAACTGAAAATAGATAATACTAGAAACATCGGGGGAAGTCCTACGTAATCCGATGAAAGTGAGACTGTTCTCGATAAGCACGATCAAGCTCTAAGGCTGGAACCGTTCTGTACCTGAAAAGAATAATAAAGAAGTGGGTCAGACCCACGAGCAAGTTCTAATCTAACTGCAATCCATACAGTGACCCGATACGCAGATACACTGTAGACACTTCACAATATCTATCTAATCCATACGTATAAATATATCCACACTAAGGGACATTCACTAGTCTATAATAGGGGTCTTAACCTAAATAGAAGGCAATATGCGAATACGCACCCAAAGGTGGGCATGAGTACCTAGACCTAACAGGGTACACCTCAACCTATTATAACCAGTTACGCATCCACCGCATATACGCACCCTAACCAACGAGTCAGAGACTCAAGCTCAACTCGTGGTACCATAAACATATATATAAAGTCCGTACAAATCCAGGGTATGCAGTTCAACTATTTATTAAACTGACATACAATAAACCAACTAGTTAGTCACTCAACTTATTCAGTTGATATGAATTAACTACCATCCGTTAATCCAGGAAGTCATCCAACTTGGTTACAGCTGATCTGACGTAGTCACAATTAGGATTCGGTATCTTCCAATCCATTCCATTAATCCATTAGGTTAGGTTTATGCGTTTTGAGCTAAACTGTCCCTAGTATGTCACCGTCCCATACCGGTACATACAATCCTCCATATCCATGTAAATTACAACATATATAACAGTTCAATAATTTACAGACCCAAAAACCACCATCCAAATAATTGCAGAAAAATATTTAAAGCTTCAGCAATTTAAATCCAAGCATTTAACCATATAGTTGCAGGAGACGATTTAACAAATCAACAACTAACATCCAGAGCATGCATAGACCAAATTTAATATGTCAGGGACTCCATCATGCATGTGAATAGGTTAAATAACCCTATTATTATCCAATAAATTGCTAAAACAATTTCAGAAGATTGTTTAATATTTCGGCAATTTAAATCCAAGCATTAACCATATAGTTGCAGGAAACGATTTAATAATTTAGCAACTAGCCTCCTAAGCATGCATAGATCAAAATTAATAATTAAATGACCTTATCATGTACTTGAATGCATTCTAAAACAAGTTTTATAAACACATTATATTCCATCAAATTGCTGAAATTTAATTCAACTATTAATTCATCTTCCATTTGTTAACAACATAGGGAGTGTCTTAATTTTTATACTGTTTGTCCCCACAATTTAGAATTTAACCCTAATCAATTTAAGGTCCTAATAACCCCCAAACTCAGCCTTCTAAACTCTCTGTGGAACCCCAGACCCAACAAGTTTAAATCCCATGCTCCAATAGTAAGCACAGTACGTAGAAAATTAAAAAAAAAACTTAAAATAAATCAGAAAATAAAAGGGAGCCTGCTCCAGAATTTGGAACAGGCTCTTTTTTCAGCCTAGAGCCGGCTCTAGGACTCCCTAGAGCCGGCTCTACTTGTTGTGGGAGCCGGCTCCCACATCCATGGAGCCGGCTCTCACCTCCTTTGAGAGCCTCTGTCTTCGTTGCTTCGTTTCAGTCCGTCCGCTCCTTCTCTGATCAATTCTTGCCACTCTGTTGGTTTCTAAAAACTAATCTTAGGAACCTTAATTTAGACTAGAAGCATTCCCCAAGATTGTTTACAATAATTTTGAAAACAATTACAGAGTTTAATCAAGCCATTTAAACTAGCATTGTTGAATAACAACACAGAAACTAAATTGCAACATCAGTTTTATCCCAACCCCTCTGTTCTTCCTCCAATTTAAATTTGAAGTCTTAAATTACATCTAGTATCCAATCAGACCTTGGTTGATTTCAGTAAAATTCAAAATAAAATTAGAACAGTGGGACGTTATGCCAAAACAGAGTCAAGAAAAACATACGTGCTATAATTGTTTTGTAAATAAATTTTTCACAGATAAAACGATTAAGTAAAACATATATAAAACATGCATGGTTCAGTTTAAGGCCAATTAATCTCCTAGAGACTGTCTAAGTGCACAGAACACAAGCCAAAGGGAAGGAGGAAGATAAGAACTTGCCTGTACAGTTTTATAACCAAAACCTTGTCGCCGTTGTTCTAAACTTTCTAGCCTCCTCTGGTTCTGATCTAATCCACCAAAATCCTCCCTTGGTCCTTTCTCAAAGCCTCACTGTGTAACTTTCTGCTCTCTCAAAGCCTCACTGTGTAACTCTCTGTATCTATGTTACGTGAGCAGGGTTTTTCCAACCCTTAATACAGATTACAACTATGTATATATAGGCATAAAAACCTAAACCCTAATCCTTGTTTAATTAAAGCCAGAGCCCTAATGTAAAACTCTAGTCAATCGGCCCATATAGAAATTTAGGTTATCATAGTGCGGCTTACCTATACGTGATTTGCAACCCAAAGCTAACTGTAACTTAAACCATAATTAAATGAAAAAAAACAATTAAATAATTAAATCCACTTAACTAATTAATTCCAATTAAATAACCCAATTAAATAATTAAAAACACTTAAACAATAAAATTCTAATTAAATAATAAAAGATAACTTAATTCAATTTAAAACACATGGCACATAGGTAAGCAATTAAATCAAATCAATAAATAAAAATAATTAAACTAAATAATCACGCAAAAATACAATAAAAATAATAAATAAATGCCGAGACCATCCAGGGAAAGCGAATGTGGTGGCGGATGCACTCAGTCGCCGACCTGTTGGTAGTCTTTCTGCTCTATTCACTACTGAGTGGAATGCTTTGAAGAATGTGGATGAATTATTGGATGCTTTTATGGCTTGCATGGTGGTTACATCTTCTATCATTCGCAAGGTTTTACAAGCACAACTCACGGATCATCAGTGCATTGACAAGGTTGCAGAGATAGCTTCTAGAGAGGTTCCATGTTACTATGTTGGCGCTGAAGGAGGTTTGAGGTACAAGGGACGGTTAGTGGTGCCTTCTGCTGATGGTTTGAGGAAGGATGTGATGACTGAGACTCACCACTCTGAGTTCTATGTTCATCCAGGAGGCGATAAGATGTATCAGGATATGAAGCGGCGGTTTTGGTAGGCAGGTATGAAGAGGGACATTGCTCTTTTTGTTTCTCAGTGTAGTACTTGTCAGATGGTTAAGATTGATCATCAGAGGCCGCCAGGAGCTCTACAACCATTACCAATTCCGGAGTGGAAATGGGAGAGCATATCTATGGATTTTGTGGAAGGGTTGCCTAATTCTTTCAAGGGGCATAACTCCATTTGGGTCATTGTGGATAGGTTGACCAAATCAGCGTATTTCTTACCTATTTGCACTGATTACACCTCGGAGCAGTTGGTAAAGCTTTATATTTCAGAGATTGTGAAGCTGCATGGCATTCCATTGTCTATTATATCAGACAGGGATTCGAGCTTTGTGTCTGGTTTTTTAGAAGAGTTTTCAGCAGGCTTTGGGTACGGAATTGCACCTTAGCACTGCCTATCATCCGACTAATGGACAGATTGAGAGGGTTAATCAGATCATGGAAGACATGCTACGGTCGTGTGTTCTTGGCTTTAAGGGACACTGGGAGGATTATTTGCCACTTGTGGAGTTTGCTTATAACAATAGTTTCCAGAAGACTATTGGGATGGCACCTTTTGAGTCGTTATACGGCCGACCGTGTCGATCGCCCATTTGTTGGATGGAGGTTGGCGAGAGCAGATTCTTGGGTCCTGAATTCATCAAGGATACTTCTGAGAAAATAGCTCTTATTCGAGATCGCATGCGTACTGCCCAAAGTAGGCAGAAGAGCTGTGCTGATCGTTGTCTCCTATGAAGGGTGTTATGCGCTTTGGGAAGAAAGGGAAGTTGTCTCCGCGGTTTGTCGGTCCATTCATGATTACGGATCGAGTTGGCACTGTTGCATATCGGTTAGCACTGCCGGATAATTTGGACTGCGTACACAACGTATTCCATGTGTCCATGTTGTGGAAATTTCTGCGCGTTGAGGATCGGTATCAGCATATAGATGTTGGGGAGATTGAGTTGCAGCCAGATGCAACTTATTTGGAGCCACTATGTCGTATTGTTGACCGTCGGGATCAAATCCTTAACAATAAGGTTATCCCTTTGGTTCGTGTGCAGTGGAGTCATCACAATGAGGCTGAGTCCACTTGGGAACGGGAGGATGTCTTTCGCTCGCAATTTCCTGAAATATTGGAAGAAGGTAAGAGCGAATTCCGAGGATGGAATTCCTTTTGTTAGGGGGGAAGAATGTAATATCCCTAATTTTAAAAGGATAGTTTCAGCATTTATTTATTATTTTTATTGTATTTTTGCGTGATTATTTGGTTTAATTATTTTTATTTATTAATTTTATTTAATAGTTTACCTATGTGACATGTATTTAAATTGAATTAAGTAATCAATCTTTTATTATTTAATTGGCATTTATTGTTTAAGTGTTTTAATTGTTTAATTATGAATTTTATTTTCGTTAATTGTTTCTTGTTTTCTTTAATTGGGTTGTGTATTTAGTTATATGTGTATTTTTTGTAATAGATTAGTTTGGTCATTCTAATGTGTAAATTAGTTTATTTAAATGTTTTAATTAGATTAAATTATAGATTAAATTAATAACAGTTACTGTATTAAAATAAATTAATAACTGGTCTAATTTTAAATAGTAGGGTTCCCTAAGAGGTTACGCGTATGTAGTCGAGTATCTTATAACCTAGATTGCTATATGGGCCGACTGACTTGAGTTTTACATTAGGGCTCTGGCTTTAATTAAACAAGGATTAGGGTTTAGGATTTTTATGCCTATATATACATAGTTGTAATCTGTATTAAGGGTTGGAAAACCCCTACTCACGTAACATAGAGACAGAGAGTTACAGAGTGAGGCTTTGAGAGAGCAGAGCAAGTTTGTGAGGTTTCCAACCGAGGCTTCAAGATTTGGCTAGGAGAAGCGAGGAACAGAAGTCATAGGAGGCTAGACGATATTTCAGTGGTCGTCGGAAAGCTTAGAACAACGGCGACAAGGTTTTATTTACAAAACTGTACAAGCAAGTTCTTATCTTCCTCCTTTCCTCTGGCTTGTGTTCTGTGCACCTAGATAACCTCTAGGGGATTAATTAGCCATTAACTGAACCATGCATGATTTGTATATGTTTACTTGAGGATCTTTTAACCATGAAAATTTATCTATAAAACCATTCTGTCAGGTATGTGTTTTATTCTTTGTTTTGGCATAACGTCCCACTGTTCTAATTTTTATTTTGAATCTTACTGAAATCAACCAAGGTCTGAATGGATACTATATGTAATTTAAGACCTTCAAATTTAAATTGGAGGAAGAACAGAGGGGTTGGGATATAACTGATGTTGCAAATTAGTTTCAGTGTTGTTCTTCAACAATGCTAGTTTAAATGACTTGATTAAACTCTGTAATTGTTTTCAAAATTATTGTAAACAACCTTGGGGGATGCTTCTAGACTAAATTAAGACTCGTAAGATTAGTTTTAGAAACCAACAGAGTGGTAGGAATTGACCAGAGAGGGAGCAGACGGACTGAAACGAAGCAACGGGGACAGAGGCTCTCAAAGGAGGTGAGAGCCGGCTCCATGGATGTGGGAGCCGGCTCCCACAACAAGTAGAGCCGGCTCTAAGCACTCCTAGAGTCGGCTCTAGGCTGAAAGAGCCTGCTCCCAAAATTTGGAGCAGGCTTCCTCTTCAATATACAATTAATTTTATTTTTTTTTTTAGTTTTCTAAGGCACTGTTTGGTATTCTGGACACTGTTTGAGCCTTTGGATGTTTCTAATGGATTGTGGGGACTTTACAGAGGATCTAATTACTTGATTCTAAGTGTGATTAAACTAGTTGTTGCATGGTTTAAGTCTCTAAGATAAAGGATAAAACAGTATAAAAGGGTATGACTTAGTACACTATTATCGGATGGGACGAAATAAATTATTTAGGTTAATTTAGCAATTTGTTGGACTATAATAGGATTATAGAATTTGTTCTAAATGCATGATAGAGTCATTGATATATTGGATTGGGTTTATGCATGCTTTGGATGCTAGTTGTGTAAACTATTAAACCGTTTCCTGCAATTACATGGTTTAATTCTGGGATTTAAATTTCTGAAACCTTAGATACTTTTCTGCAATTATTTGGATGGTGGTTTTGAACTGTAAATTACTTATTCATTATGTATACATTGTAATTTACCTGGATATGGAGGATTGTATGCATCGGTATGGGACGGTGACATACTAGGGACGGTTTATCTCAAAACGCCTAAACTTAACCTAACGGATTTAAGGAATGTATTTATAAATATTAAATCCTAATCTTGGTTAAGTCATATCAACTGCAACTAAGTTGAATGGCTTCCTAGATTAATGGACGGTAGTTAAGTCACATCAACTGAATAAGTTGAGTGACTAACTAGTTGGTTTGTTGTATGTCAGTTTATTAAATATTTGAACTACATACCCTGGATTTGGACGGACTTTATATATATGTTTATGGTACCACGAGCTGAGCTTGAGTCTCAAACTCGTTGGTTAGGGTGCGTATATGTAGTGGATGCGTAACTTGTTATAATAGGTTGAGGTGTACCCTGTTAGGTCTAGGTACTTATGCCCACCTTTGGGTGCGTATTCGCATGTTGCCTTCTATTCAGGTTGAGACCCCTATTATAGACCAGTGAATGTCCCTTAGTGTGGATATATTTATATGTATGGACTAGATAGATATTGTGAGGTGTCTACGGTGTATCTGCGTATCGGGTCACTGTATGGATTGTAGTTAGATTAAAATTTGCTTGTGGGTCTGACCCACTGCTTTACTGTTCTTTTCAGGTACAGGACGATTCTAGCCTTAGAGCTTGATCGTGCTTGTCGAGGATAGTCTCACATTCATCTGATTACGTAGGATTTCTCTCGATGCTTCTAGCATCATCTATTTTCAGTTTCAGTTTCAGTTGAACTTTTGGTTAGGGGTCCACCAGTGAATTCCCAATTTGTAACCTTGAAGTTTTGAAGGATTGGAGTTTATTATTTCAGTTATGCATGGAGGGTTTTATAATTAATGTTTCTTTCAGTTTTATTCCATTTTTATTATTTTATTTTGTCATTTGTGTTCGCTTTAAAATACTTTAATTGTTTGATATTCCCTCGGGTTTGGGCCTAGGCCTGATCAACCTGTGTCTCAAATCCGAGGGTATCACAGTTATTAATGCATGTCTATGTGTATTAATGTTATAGATTTAGAGATTGTCAAAACATTGTGCTTAAAAGAATGCTCTTTTGATTTTCTAGATGGTCCATGCTCATTTCTTGATGGATTATGCCTCTCCCTTAGCTTGATTAGTTTAATTTCATGTCATTAGCTTAATTATAGTGTAGTGGTAGCATTAGATGAGAGGGCAATCCATGCTAGTTATTTGATGTTCCATACTTTTGAATGCAAGTAGCATATGTCTCTAACCTTGTGGTGTATTTGGCTTGTGAGGTTAATGAAAGGATTAATGACTTGCTAGATATGTTGTGCTTTTCATATGCTATTTAGACAATATATACTTAATTGCTAGATATATTGTGCTTTTCACATGTTGATTAGACAATGTATGCTTAATTGGTCACCCTTGCCAATTGAATCAACCAAACACATACACACACCAATATTGCAACACACATTGCCCTCATTAGTCACTAGTTAGAAGTGTAGAAAAGCATTGCTTGGTGGTGACCTCTAAACCCCAAGATTTCTCTCCTCTTACTTACTCTTTGTTACATTCAATTACTTAGTTTAATTTAGTTGCTCTTTAGTTTAATTAACCAACCAACCATTTGTTTGATCACTCGACCTACTAACCCTAATTGCGGTTCCACAATTAAGTACGATTCCAATCCCTTGGGACGATCCCTACTCACTCTTGCTACTTTAGTAGTAGTGTTAGTAGTGGTTTTTATAAATTTAAACTTGACCCAAAAGGCTTTTCTTGAACCGCACATTCACTACATCAATTTGGCGTGTAGAAACGACTTTAATCGTCAGCGCCACCTGCAACAACGGTCGTATCTACAAATTTTCTCTCACTAATCTCTCTCTAAAAGGCTCCATATCCCCTTACCTCTTCAACTACACCAATTTCCAGTCCCTCAACCCCTCTTCTAATGGTCTCACCGGACCCATCTCGCCAGAGCTCCAGTACCTCGTCAACCTCGCCCTTCTTAACCTCTCCGCTAACCGCTTTTCCGGCGACATTCCCTAACAGCTCACCTTCTGCGCCTACCTCAACGTCATCGATCTCCACGACAATTTGCTCACCAGTCAAATCCCCCAGCAGTTGGGCCTCCTTGTCCGCATCTCCATCTCTAATAATAGACTCTCCGGTCCGATTTCGGCTTCGTTGGGGAATCAGAGTGGGAATTTACCGAGGTTCAATGTGTAATACCCCTAGTTTTCAAAAGGATAAAATGGGAATATTTTGGTTTGTTTTTCATTTTTATTTAAATTTTTGGATTTTTTTGCTATTTGGTTAAATTAGTTGATTTATTATTATTTGTGTGTATTTAATTTAATTGTTGTATTGTAATTGTTTATGTATGTTAAATTAATTATTTATCTGTTTTATGTTAATTGGCTGTGTTGCTTTAACTATTTAATTTTGCTTTAATTTAATTGCGTTTTTTTTTTTTTTACTTAAACGTAGGATTAAATGACGTATGTTTTAATAGGACTTATTTGGTATATATTTTTTTGTATGGTTATATAGGATTAGGGTTTTTTTTTATAGAGATAAATAAGCCGACTTATAGTTAGCTAGGAATTGGAATTTGGTCTTAGTAAGTGCCTATATATATAATCTTATATGTCTGTTAGGGTTAGGAAAACAAAACCCTTTTCACGTATTGTGAGATAGAGATATACAGAGACATGTAATGGGTGTTTGAGGGAAAAACAGTGGGGCGCTTGAAACTGATAGAACCACCAGATGGGATTTCAGCGATGGACTGTGGGTAGAACCAAGGAAGGATAGGAGTGTTGTTCGTATGAGGAACCAAGGAGGAAGCAAATAAGTTAGAACGGTGCGGGATCGCCGGAAAATCTAGGAAGACGGCGTAGGGATTTTAATTCAAAAATCTCAAAGGCAAGTTTCATTCTATCTCCTTCCTGTAAACTTGTGTTCTGTGCATTCTATATAGTCTCTAGGGATTAATTTAACCTTTAAAACTAATAGTTGATGCATGTTATATTAGACTGTAACCTGTTTTACGTTTAAATAACTGAAATTGGGTTTTTCTCAAACTGTGTTGTTTTTTATTTAAACTTCTGTCAATCAAGTTCATAATAGAATTTAAGAAGTTTCTATGATTTTTGGGACTTGTATTGAACCTTAAGAACTTTAAGGAAACTTGGAGCAGAGGAATGGTCTTCGCCGGAAGCGAAGAAGATAAACAAAGGAAAAGAAAATTGTTTCGGTTGAAGCTTTGTTAATACATTCATATTGGAATATGTAGGGTTTCTAGGACTTTAGGAACTTGAATAGAACCCTAGGAATGTTAAAAAGATTTAGGATAGGACATTGGACTTCGCCGGAAGAGCAGACGACAACCGGACGAAGCAGAAACGAAGCAGTGAAGCAGAGAGGGGCTCTCAGGGGTGAGAGCCGGCTCCTAAATGGTGGGAGCCGGCTCCCATGAAGAGAGAGCCGGCTCTCCATGAGGGAGAGCCGGCTCTAGAAGCCTAGGAGCCAGCTCTAATAAAGGGGAGCCGGCTCCCATGGGAAAAAAACCCCTACGGGTGTTTTCTGTAATTTTTCTGAAGTTCAGGGGCTTAAAGGTAATTACTGGAAAGTGATGGGGGGGGGGGTTTTAAGTGATTAAAATTAACTTGTTAAAGCCTTCAAATAGTTGGTTTATGCTAAGGTGCTAAACCTAAATGCATGTCATAAAACATAAGCTTATAATAGGCCTACTGTCAAGGAAGGAGGAGTGCTTGTTTTGCTAAGTTGTTTTGACAACTTAATTTGGACTGACATTGTAATTATTGTTAGAATTTATATCAATGATATATTTAGCATAGTTCAGTTCCAGGAATGTTGGTTATGACGTCATGTACTCGTATCTAATAAGTTGTATATTGTCGGGAGTAGTGGAAGGTTAGTTGCTAGTTTCGTGTTAGCAAATTAAATGAAACTGGTATAAAATACTTTTAAAGTTTCATATGATGTACTTAAACTTTGGAGTGTCATTATATCCGACACAGAATTTATAATGGGGAATTACATAGATGCCATGAGATTTAATTATAGATTTGCATGCCGTAAAGGATTTGGGAGGATGTAAATGCTAGTCATCATTTTAACATTTAAAACGAACTAGTATGGATGTGTTGATTTGGAATTCTAGTATAATGTGCAGTTTAAAATTCTGATATTCATTATATTATGTTATGGAGGATAATTGTTGAACTGTCTTAATTTTGGTTCTGTCAATTACATGGAAATGGATGGTATAAATTGTTTATTCTTATTTTAACAATTTAAAAGGAGGATCTATGATTATAAACATATACTGGATGCATGATAGGATCTTATCAATATCTGATTTCTATTGTGTTGGTTTCCGGATGGATTTGATGTTCAAACATGTGTGCATCATTGATGGATCATTTGCATTATATGTACCGGTATAGGACGGTGACATATTAGGGATGGATTAGATAAAAAAAAGCTAAGTCCTACCCCTTTCATACATATGGAATGGATTAACTCAAACAGTTAACTCCTACATGGATGCATGTCCTGTCAACTAAAACAGTTGAACGACATAATGGATGGTTGCTTTACTTTTCTGTATTAGGAAGAGATTTAAATATATACTTAAGTGTCGTAATACGAGCTTGAGTCTCCTGATCATGGTTAGGGTGCATATATCGCCTAGGATTGATAACCAGGCCTGATGATGTTTCCTTGGTTGTTCTACTCGGGTTGAGACAGATTATGTGGGCTGGTGAACGTCCTATAGTGTGTACTTATATCTATATGGACTATCTTAGCTATTGTTGAGCTATCTAGGATGTATCTGCGTATCGGGTTTATGTATGGATTGTAGTGGCATGGAACTTGCATGTGGGCCTGACCCACCCTTATTTTTCAGGTGATCGTCTATAACAGGTTTAGAGCTTGTTCGTGGTGATGCAGATACAGTCATTCACTCTTCCGACTAAATAGGATTTTTCTTTCTGGTTTTAGTTTTGGATTTTATTCTGTAAAGTTTTATCAGTTGAGATTATTAGGGGTCCACTAGTTGGATTCCCGAGTTGTACGGATTGGAAAGTTAATTTATATTAAAACTTTTATTTTTGGAGGTTTTACAATTAGAATTCTTTTCAGCATATCATTATTTTATTCTTAATTCAGTTTTATTCCTGCTTGTTTATATATTGATTGTCTGGTATCCTTCGAATCTGTGCCCGGACTTGATCACCCGTGGTTCTAGAATCGAGGGGTATCACACAATGTGAGCTCCTACAAGGGGAATAAGGATTTCTACGGATACCCTTTGCCGCCATTGAAGAACTAAAAAATGTAGGTGGTTGACTCTGGGGGTGTGTATATATATATATACAGGCTGGATACAATATAGAGAGAGAACCATAAGTTTTTCCTTGTGTCCAGGTCACCGGAGTTGCTAGATGTTAAAGTTCTATGCTAATTTGGGTCGCTTTGTCGATTTATTTTGGATGATGATGCTCTGCTCGGTTTGGATTTGGTTTGTAAGATGAAACTTTCTAAAGTTGGGTTACAATTCACTAGCTTGAGATGATCAAAAAGGAATTTTGGGTGTATTGGTGACAAAGGGGCATTATAGTCCTTTCATGTGAACAAGGGCACTATGGTCCTTTATTTTTATAATTCCCATCATGTGATAACATATGTTGTTTTTATCGGTCATAATCTATCGGAGTGGGGTGATCTGCAACCAAACACTATAGTTTGGGGGGTTTTCTGTTCATTTAGAAATTCAGGGGGGTTTTGTGTTTATTTGGGTATAGTTGAGGGGTTCAATGCACTTTACCCTTAATTTAATTCATTTAATAGCAATATTACCTTTTTGAGACTAAATGGAATCTTAACATTAATGATGCACTTAATATACATGAATAATGGAATAAAATGCAAGTGGGAATGGAATGGAATGATAATGAGAATGGAATGAAATGGTTATTCTTATTTTATTATTTGGTTGTAAATATGAAGTGATGATAACTATTCTACTGTTTGGTTGGACTAATTTTAAATAAAATATACTTCTTAGTAATAAATAAATTAAATTAACAAAATGTTATTCTTTTATAATTTTTAAAAATAAATGGTGGCAGTAGCGGTAGAGGAGGTGGAAAACAGTAGCGGTGTAGGTAGTGATGTTAGAATGCGGCGGTGGTGGCAACGGTGGAAGAAAGCAGTGGTGTTAGTGTGAAGTCGGTGACAGTAGTGCGTTGGTGGAAGGAGATAGTGGTGTAGGTGACGGTGGTAGAAGGCCAATGGAGGTGATTGTGGCAGTGGTAGAAGGCAGTGGAGTTGGTGGCGGCAACGGTGGGTGGTGGTGGTGAAAAACGAAGGTGGTTGTGGTGGAAGGTAGTGGTAGTTTTTGGACTTGGAACATGAAGTTTTTTTTGAAAAGGGATTATTACATATAAATGGTGTCAATGACCCATATTTACTATTTAATGAAGTTAAAGTCTCATAATTTCGAAAAAAATGAAGTTGACCAAAATGGACTTGAAAAAATATTGTTTACCCTCACTTAGGTACCACTTTTAGGTATATATGTACCATTTTTTGTGCATAAAGGTACCACTTTTTTGTGCAACATAAAAGTGGTATCTAATGACAAAAAATAATACCAACATGCACAAAAAAAATGGTACATATGTGCCTAAAAGCGATACCTTAATAAGGGTAAACATATTTTTTCATATCTTCTTTTTTTTTTCAAAACTATTAGACTTTAACTCCATCAAATAATAAATTCGGGTCATTAACACCATTTACATACATAATAATTCCTTTTTAAAAAATTATTGGGAATGTAACGATTATTTTCATTTCACAGTAATAAATTTTTATTCCAATGAATAGAATATTCTATTCAATTTTTGCACACGTTGCAGAAGAGGAAGACCATTTTGGTCTGTGTTTGTACTCTCATCGTCCATGGGACGAATTGCCTGCGATTGCAACAAACACCAAACAGATTAGTCACACGTAAATCGACACGTTTCTATAAAATACGCTGGGTCCCACATTTGGTCCAATCGTCTTCTCTTAGAAATGTTTAAAAGAGATCTGATTGTACTCTATACTTTCCCTTGTATATCATGAATAGCTTCCAAATGCCATGTGGGGTCCATTTAAAGGATAACCATCCGATTCCAACTACGCAGAAGCTCAGCGTTATGGTCTCGCACACGCGAGCACACCCTTCCCTCTCCTTTTTTGCACAAACCCCCCTCTCTGTCTCTCTCCTCTGTAACTCTGGAAAAACCCTTCCATGGACGATTTTCTAGAGAGAGAGAGAGAGGAGAGAGGGGCTCCAAGAAGCGCCCGAGAAGCAGACGCTAGGAGAGTAAAAGAGATAGAATTCTAAGAGTCAAATGAGTTCTCTGTGTAACTTTGTAAGTGGCCTATCTCGAAATTCTGAATTACTAATAATTTATTTTTAACTATCTTAATGTGAATGAAATCTGTAATTATTTAATCCCCATTTTGTCGATTGAAATCATGTTAGCTTTCTGATCTGTTGTTTGGTTTTCGTATGATTTTGTGCAACATGAGAATTGTGGGCTTGAAATGGCTGTACTAAAAGTCTGTCAATTGTAGGGCCCTGATCGTCCTGTTTGTTTGACCCTTTGAATATGGCAGAAATCTATGATCATGATTTTGTAAAATGAATTTAATCACATTACCTTTTATCCAAGATGATGATCAGCCGTCTGATCTACAAACAATTGAAGAAATAAATTAGTAGTAGCATAATATAGTACAGTGCAATGTACTGTATAAGCAGAGGGAATTCTTACCTGGTTAAGTAGGGCATTCCTAAAGAGTAAAGATGATTAGTTTAATATATTACCTTTCAGTTACTAAAAGAGAATGTTCAAATTGTAATTAAGATAATTATATGCTCAGATAGACAATATATATGTTTCAAGCTGTAATAGGTATAACTACTTAACAAGCATTTTTTGGTTAAAGTGTTAAAAGCACCGTTGATTATCTATGTGTGTGTGAAAATTAAGCAAGTTGTACAGTCAACACCTTAATAAATGGTTAAATGTGTGAGATAGTATATTAAAAGCAGTCAATACAAACAATTTTAGCATATGGTAGATGTTGTGTTGTTCATGAGCTTGGCAGATTATCCTATAATTAATTAATTAATTAATTAATTAATTTTCTATGACAGTGTTTCCATTACTATTACTATTATAAATTTCAATTTAATTTTTTATAATGTGATATTTTATTTTTTCAACAAATCCATTACTTCTTGAGCAATGCAGTTGTTGATGAAACCAATTTGAATTTTCTTAAAATTTACTGATTATTAAAATTTTCAATCTATTGTTTAGTAACTATTAGAGGATCAACAACATACTTATAACAATGTTTTTAACCATAAATTCAATATATATTTTTTAATAATAAAAAAGTTTGTTGAAATCATAATTCTCAACTAGCATAGTGTTTACAGTATATATATATATATATATATTTTTTTTTCTGTTTGTGTCATTTGGGGGTAGACATAGTTGTATTAAGTTAGACAATTGTCTATAAATTTATTTAAATATTATTAATTTTTTTTTTTTAAAAAAAAAAGGAAAAAGAAAAGAAAAGATGTTTGATTTCAACAGTTGGAGCAGGAATAGAAAAAAAATTAAAAACAAATAGAAGAACAATACTTTGAAGAGGATGGACATAAAGCATTAGCCTTTATTTCCAAAAGTCTCCAAGTTGTCCCCATTGGGGGTTTTTAGCCCATAAAACATGTAATAAAGTGAAGCTATCCTGAGCCGAACCCAATTTGATTGTAATCTCTTTTAGATTCTTAGTTCTTGAGGCTTTGGTAAATCATCCAACCGAATGTCTTAGGCCCATCAATTTTGGTTGTTTGTAGAATAACTCATATTTCGTAAAATAAGCATTTGATCTTTTTTCAGGAAAGTTTCAAACAATTAAAAGCGGTAAATCTGTTTGCAATTCAACCCAAATTTGAAAATACATGTTTAATATTTTATGTGATTGGTGACAAAAGGTATCTTGGGATAGAACAAAATATAAAGTCCATTCTCTAAGAAGCAAAGTGAAAATGTGTTGTACATCTCATAAACATTGACATTTATGATGGTTTGGTGGAATTTATTAAACTTTCCTTTTGTTGATGATTGAAAACGATCAATTACTGAGTACATCTTTAATAGTATTTGATTACTGATATAATCAGTTCATGCGTGTAAGATATATTACTTAATCAGTGTTTAGAATGAAAAATACTAGTATTCACTTAATTATACTCCACAGTGATCACTCCTAATATTGACAACAGATTAGCTAAGAACACAAAAGAGGATAGTCACTTGAGACCGTGATATAGTATTTTTTTTTTTTGTGTGTGTGTGTGTGTGTGATATATCTGTGCAGTGATTGATGATTTTTGACTGCTATTATGATAAAACTGTATGTCTTGCTAACTGCTAAAAAGGCAGATAGGTCGATCAATAGAGGTTGAGAAAGAGGGAGAGAGAAAACATAGAACTGCTTATTTCATGAACAGGATTTAAACTACATCAGGTTTCCCTACTGCATCCACTTCCTTTCAAGGTTTATTCTTCAGTGTGTCGATGTACTTTTCCTTGGCTGTGAGATCATTCTTTAAGATGTGATCGAGAAAACCTCCAAAGCTCCCCTCTTTGTAACATGCTGGGTTTTTTTCATTGACAAGCTCCATTGCGGGTCCAACTTTCTTCTGTAAGCCTAGACTGTGCAGGCTGGCAATGGAGAAACGCTTCTTTTCAGCGTTTACCGTAGCTTGATGAATGACACTTTTGTATTTGCCATTGCTCATAACTTCCATTTGGTCCCCTAATTGAACTATTAGGGTTCCTTCATTAGCTGGTATGGGATGCCACTTCTTATCATGGTCCATGATATCCAGCCCTGGGCAACTCTGGAGTAGGATGGTTAGGGTTCCGTAGTCGGTGTGTGGCGGCAAGCCTAGCACAAGATTTGGTTCTGGACATACCGGGTAGAAATTCACAGCCATGACCTGTGATCCTTCTTCGATGTCCTCATGTAAGTAATCGTTGTGTAGTCCTAAGCTTTCAAAAACAACTTCTATTAGCTGCTTTTGTAGTACTTGCAATGCTTTTGCATAGGTTCCCATATTCTCCCTGTGAAGGAAAAATACATTTAGGAAATCTAAATCAATTAGATATTGTGATTGAGAACAACTTTGAGGAATTTATATTAACTACCATTAACTGATATAAATTTTATCACACGTCTTTTTGAATGTTGAAAAACATGCTGATGATAATAATGCAATGATAGTATCTTCAGCAAGTTTTGAACCTAAATTGGAAATTGTCAGTTTTATCTTTTCCCAACCTAGAAACTCTTACACAAACTTAAATTTGAAGTAGTTTTGCTGGAATATGCTTCCAAATTGTCCTGACTTTCAAACCAGGTTTTGAACATATATGGAAGACACTTAAGATCTCTCTTATGAGAAATATTGTTGGTACATACTTGTAACATGGGGGATTTGAAGGCCAACGATCAATCCAAGTTGAGATTGGATTAGAGTAGTGCTTTATGAAGTCTCTCCAGAACCGAACTTTGTCCTTATCATGATTCAAGCTTGTGCTATATCTCACAGGCTCATGAACATTCTCGGAAAAGAGTTGCATCTTCTCCTCAATTGGCAAGTTAAAAAATTCTGCTGCCGAGTCAAGGGCACCATGCGTGACTGAAGGAGGAATTCCATGGTTAATCACCTGCAAAAGAAATGATCTTTCGTTTACGTTGACGTAAATAATTATGATGCAGTTATGCATGCATGCCGCAATATAACACCTACATAATATTTTATGTACTCATGTAAAATGTAAAACCAAAGAGAGTATGCTCGGTTCCTTTTAAGGAAATTAAAATAATTTATATATTTTACGTACTCACGTAAAATGTAAAACCGAAGCAAGTATGCTTAGTAATTTATATATTTTATGTACTCACATAAAATGTAAAACCGAAGTGAGTGCGCTTAGTTCCTTTTACGGAAATTAAAGTAATTTATAGTGGATCAGCTTCTATTTGATGTGCTCCTGTGGAACTCCTTAGGTCACATATATATTTATGTGCGCGTGTGTGTACAGAGCTTGTAAAAAAATAGTAAACTTTTTGAATGATGCAGGTGACTGCTCGAGTTTGACAAGAGTGCGGACAATACCTGGAAGAACCCAAGTTCCTTGCAGGCCACGCGAACCTCGTCAACCACCCTAGATCTACGAGAAGGGTGGTTTAAAGAGGAAACATCGATAGTGGGCAGGGCGATGAAGGGTTGCAGGGAAAGACTAGGGTTTGGGCGTTGTGATGGTGGAAGAACAAATTGTTCAGGGAGAAGGGGTACTCCCATTTTGGCAAGTGACATTACACTAGTAAATGTATCAGCTGGTATCACTCTCTTCTCTGCCATTTTCTCTCTTTCTCTCTCTCGTGTATGATCTTCATGTCCTAGTGAGTTTTCCTATTTATAGCTGAAAAAAGCAAATGCTGTGAAATTAATTTGACCTCAAGATATCACCATCACGCACAGTTACAATGAATGTACTAGATATATGCTGCATATACGACTGGTGATGTAAGAGATTTTTTTCATAAATTGGCAATATCAGGTGCTGTGGGACCAAATATCTTATGTAATGAAAAAAATAGGTTGATACTTGATAAAAGGACGAACATGGTACCTGTTCAATACTAGGAAGGGTTGTGGTTGAGGTTATCTTCTATGCGGACCTGGATCCTCTCTACTTGTCACGATTCTCCTCGACCTGTTTAGATACTATCCGTTTTGTACACTCTTCGGTTTTCTCTCATATTCAGTTGGGAACTCGTCTCATGTAGATATTGTCCATTTTGCACTCATCGTGCTCACAATTTTCAAAACTAGTTTACACAGTTAGGAGATGTCGACACATAAGTGCCAATAACCTCTCCTCCCCTAGCAACGTTGGGCGTCACAACAGTCCCTTATACCATCACATGTCATCCTGTGCACTAGTAAATGATTATACAACACACTACGTACAATACAACTCACTATGAGATGATATAGGCTTAGCACTTATGTAACACATTTATCATTAAATTGAGAATTTATTGTATTTAAATAGTTGTCATTGTCGATTTAAAATTGTTGCAGTGAGAATATAAAGTTGTTATGTCGATGATATAAACACACTGGACAAACACAGAGCCAACAACACACAGGAGAGGATCCTGAAACCTTCTCTACTAAGTAAAATGTGGGATTCAAAAGGAGTTGCGCGTATTATTTTTCGGGACCTTCTGGTGCGTAAGAGGGTGATGAGGCACCTAACATGGTTTCGAACTGAATATTTATGAACCATATCCTATTCCTAGTCATCTGGTTTTCATTGAAATTGTGGGCTGGTTTGGGACAACCAGTTTGGCCACAAAACTACTTAGTTTGGTGTTGTATACAGGAATGGTATTTCCACATAACACTTTTATCTTGCGACATGTGAAATCTGGGACTGCCCTCCTTTTTTCCGGGCAAAATATCTAAGACAGACTGTCTATTTATGGGAAAGAAACAAAAGATACACTCACTTTCCCCACTTTTTATTTTTATTTTTTTATTTTTTTTTAAAACTAGTCTTATCGGGAAAAAAGAAATTGCTAGAGCTTGTTTATTTTTATTGTTTTTATGTTAATTTAAAAAATTTATTGTCAAAAAACTTCATGATTATGATTGTTAAATATTTGTTTGTATTTTAAATTTTTTTTAAAATTATCATGAAACTAATCAAAATTTTATTTATTTTGAAGTTAATGTTTACCCTATTTAGTTTCCTCCCATCGAAAAACAATATGTAGCTAAATAAATAAAAAAATTCAATAAACTATGATGAATTTATAGAGACAACTTTTATTGTGACTAAATATGGCATATAAATCCAATAAATTCCATTGATTTCAGTATTGATAATACAGTTTCAGTGACAGCTAAAAATGCTAGTGGATTACAATTAATAAACCTGCCATACGATTACATTTATATAGATTAGAAATAACAATGATAGGTTGAGGTTTGATGATGCATGTCTATGGATATGTCAATGACTACATTAAAAAGAGAGAGATGCAAATGAACGATGTTGGCATTGAAATCAAGTCCATGTGAAGACATGTTCTCGTCACAGAGTTAAAACTGGGAGTTGGGAGGTGGATGCTTCCATTTATTAACTGGTGCATGTTATTTATAAACTCCCAACAATATGTTATATGTATACTAGTTGACATATATAATGTCCTGTATATATATACTCTATATATGTATATGTTATATAGTGAAGTGGTCTCTTGAACTAACATGCAGGCTATGTAGTATAATATTGGATTCATCCCCATCTCTTCTCCAAAGGTGACTGACGTTCTTGTATTGTCCAACTTGAGAAAATCTAATGTATAAAATGCGTGACACATATGGTTCAACTAAATTAAAAAGTTGTCGGGTAGTTTTTTCTTTTTTAATTATTTTTTAAAATGCATTTCATAGTGTATTATACATAAATTAACAAATTATGGAATTTGCAAGTCTAGACAAATGTCTGTGTGTGGTGTGTGCATGCATACATATATATATATAAATACTGTTAACTGATTATAGTAGCTGAAATGGAGGTCATTTATATTTCTTTTGAAGTTTTTGGTTTAAACATAGCAAAACTGATGCAAGATGAGTTGAAACTTTGTAGCCCCTGGACATGTTTTAGTAAGAGCCAAGTTCTGCAGAAGTTAAGGAGAGAGAGAGAGAGATTTACAAAACCAGCAAATGGTTTCTGCATTTTTTCCGGAAGGTAAATCGATTTTGCTTTGGTAAGCAACACATATGGTCAAATTAATTTTCGGCATTTTCCGGCCAAGACCTCATTCTTATCTTTCTTTCTTGATTCTTTTTCGAAACATGAAATCACAATCGCTAGTTTCAATTTAGAATTCATTTGCACCATACCCTTTTTTTTTTTTTTGGGTCCTAATAGCGTAAATATATGGATACAACTGATAAAGAATAGTCACTCATGCTAGGTTTCGTTGGAGGAAAGGATTGAGAAGGGATAGATGGGAAAGGGGATAAAAGAACTTTTTTGTATTTGGTTGGAGAGGGAAGTAAAAAGAGAAGGCGGCAAGCAAAGATGAAACATCCCCCCTCTATATATTATATTTTCCTATTATCTCAAGATTGGGAGGAAAAGGAGAAAGAAATAATGGATAATTACCCAAATATATTATTTTTATTTTTATACCTTTTAAAAAATTTGAAATTAATATCTAATTTTTATAATTTTATATAATGAGAGTATATTAGTAAAGGAAATATAAAAACACTATTTCGTTTCCTTCCTAACTAAATAAGAAAAAATGTTACTCAATCTGTCATTTTTACTATTCATTCCATTTAACCAAATAAAAAGTGAGAGAGACACCTTTCCTTCTCTAGGATGTCTCATACATCATTTTTCCTCTCCCTTCCATCTATTTTTTCATCTTTCTACCAAACGGACCATCAATGTTTAGAGGGGTATTATCGCTCCATTCATGTTTGAATAGGAAAGGTTTTGAGTACATTTGAACGGGTATGCAATATTATCTAATAGTCTAAATTTTCGAGTTAAAAAGAAAGCTTTTGAAATCGAATATCATTCTAAAAAATCATTTAAGATGGCTAAATTTTTTAAAACCTAGGAAGCTAAAACCTTTTATTACGCACGAGTGCAATCTCTCTCTCTTCGATTTTCTCTTTGTTGATGTTATCTCCCAATTAATTTATCTAGGATATCGCTTTACATATGCCAAAACTACTAAAGATGTGTGAGTGGAGATTTGAATTGTCATAGAGGAATTCCTCCTAAGATATAGCAATTTTAGGAGAGAGAAATTTTGCTTGACTCCCTATTTAAAGGTGTGCTCGGAGTCTTTAACTATTGTGGTAGTTGTTGTCTTAACGACTGCTGGTCAGGCCCTCTATTTTTATTGCTCTTTCTAATAAAATTTTAAAACATGCCCACAAAAAATTAGAAGCATATTCTCAAAAATTCAAACTAGGGTTGGGAAGAGCAGAGCTTATTGGGGGAGAGTGAAGAAATAAGAAGATTTGATAGGCAAAATGAAGAGATAAGGGAGAAATCATGGAGAGTAAATATAAAAGGGAAAAAACTTGCACTCGCACCATCGTGCGTAATAGAACGTTTTAGCTTCCCAAGTTCTAGTATTTTTAGCCAGCATACAGGAATTTTCAAGGAATAACGTAACTATGATACATAGGATTCAAAATGGCATTCGACAACGAGAGTAAAAAAGAGTATCATTTCTTTTTATGATAAACCCTAAATCAATGTAATGTATTCACGAGGTTTTTTTTTTTATTATTATAAAGGAATCCAAGCATGTAAAAGTGCTTGTAAAAGTTTAGAATAAAGTACAATGACACCCTTTGAGGTTTGTCATAAGGACAATCATATACAAGTTACTCTATTTTTGGATAACAACAACCCATGGTCAGAAATTGAATCCAAACGGCTCCTTAAGAATGTAAAAAGTCAAGATTGCCCTTTAATATTTTATTTATTTAAATTGTACGGTAAATATCAAAACTCTTAAATGACGTTTTTACCTTTAATATATAGTCCATGTCCATTACACCTCACTACACTCTCTAACCTCTCTCTCTATATATTATATGTGTATGTATAATTGTATATTGCACCCACACACTAGCAGTGGTGCCACCTCTCTCCTCCACCATTTCGATCGCATCGCCAATATTACACCTTCAATGGCGCCGCCTCCGAGCTCTCATCTCAGTGCGTCGTCCTCCGCCTTTGCTTGTACGACGATGATGCCAAATGCTTCATCTCTCTCAAAGCCAAGGTTGTGCTTGTTGACGGCGTGAGCAAATCGAGTCGAGGAAGATGAGGAGGAATTGGATCCTCTGATAGGTTGTGGATGCGTGGTGAATCCATTGAGGCTTGGTTTGATCAATTCGAGGGTGTTCAGGAGGGTGTGAGATGAGTTCCCGACGCCGTCGGCGTCGTCGGTGTTCCTAGAGTCATTTTCAACGGCAATTACTACTTCGTTCGCATCTAGGGTTGACAATATAAAAAAACACGACCCTCATTTGAAGGATTCAAAGCCTTTCATTCTCGACGGCCTTCCAGTTCGGATCGAATTGACGAGCTCTCACCTTTAGATCCCTGTCTGTTTTGTGACTCAGTACCTCGACTTACGCTTTACCGCCATATCCTCCCTCAATAAATGGACACGTCCTCATTGAGTACCAAATCCGAGACATTGAGGTACAAAATCAGAGATGGTGGGGTACATACTCACTTAATTACGCTTTTTTTTTTAGGCATGTTAATTTTCGAAGACTCTCTTTGTAACATTCTCCCTTACTCGAATTCGCAATGTTCTCGTAGGGCCACCTTGCCTGCCCGAGTGGGCAAGCCCGGACACTTCCGGGTAAACGCTTGGCATGACATTGGAACAATGATTGGTTCTGGCGCCTCTTATACCAACTGTAACGGGCGGGGTACTTTTCGGTCAAACCCCAAAAGTTTAAACTATTAGAAGTTGCTAACACTCAACCTATGTATACCCAATTACTTTCCCATCTGAATCCAATGTGGGACAGGACTTTCTTTGTAACATATCTCATTTATCTCTCAAAGTGAGAGGTGAGGATTCAAGCTCGTGTAGAGACAAATGGGTGTTAGTTTTTTTCCAAGGGAAGGAAAAAAAACAAAAAAAAAACTCCAAGGTGATAGTTTAATGAAATAAAATCAAATTTCTAAAACCTTAATTATATGAAATGTATGATTTTGAATTTTTTAATCTGAATTTATAGGAAATCTCATTTCCTTTGAACCAAAAATGTGCAAGAGCTATTAATCATTAACCTGAGCGAAGAGATTAAGGATAAACAATTAAGGAATATATATATATATTTTTCAAATATATATGTTCAAAGGTTATTTACCTAAAAGTAACTCCTCCCAAACTATAAATCTTATTATAAGACTTGGTTGAAATATTTTACTACTCCACAAAGTGCCTTGTAATAATTTGTTTACACAAAAGTTGGGGAAACCGTACCTAGATAATTCAAGCAACACGTTCGATAATTAATGTTTATTTTACTTTCTAATACAGAGAACTTCTATTTGGAGGCCATTTGGGTTTTTTTAGATTTTTTTCGAACATCCCAATAATTCAATTAAATTAATTGGATTATATATTTGATTAAACTAGCATTTATAGCTGTCTAAATAATATGGCTAGATTGGATATAATTGGACATTGGACCATCTTAAATGAAAAAACCTCTAATATACAGATAATATCAATGATATGATATAAATCATTAACTAAATAAATATTGATATATAGTGATAAGATTCAATGAAATAGATATATATTTTTTATTTATATAATAACATATAATTAGCTGATAACACTCATAATATATCATGATACTATTAGACATATGTGTACCTGTAATTTTGGAATGCTCTTTTCCTTACTATGGTTTCTCTATCCTTGCAGAGACAGATAGAGGTTTAGATATTACATGAAACTTTCTAATTGAGGGTTTTGTTACATCAACTCTTTTAAATGAATGCATAAAATACACAGATGGATTCAATACCTTAAAGCATTTTATGCGGAAATGTTGTAAACTTGCTTTACCGGTTCGGCAACTGCTTCGAGTTCATGGGATGGTAGTTGAGGTTGTGTGCCCCAAGTGCGGTATTGAGGAGGAATCCTTGGAACATATGCTTTTTCTTTGCCCCCATTCTATCCAGATTTGGAAGTTAATGCCCCTGAGGTTTGATTTTGCGGTTGATCTCCCTTCATCATTTGTGGATTGGTGGACGACATTAGTGCGGATGTGAGCATCTAAGGAGGAGGGTCAGGATGTGTTGGGGCTGGTGACCTTTTGCTACTGGGGTATTTGGAAGGCTTGAAATAAGCTTGTTTTCGACGGGTTGCTCTATGACCCCTCTAGGGTCGTTTCGGTGGCTTGCTCTTTTTTTTTGGGGAATTTAAGGAAGCCTCCTGTTCTCCAGCTCTCTCAATTTGACCTCTTTTAAGTTTGGAACTGGTTCTGCTTTGTTTCAGCATTCCTCTCCTTTCCGTTGGTTGCCTCCCACAAAGGGTATTATTAAATGTAATGTGGATGCTTCCTTTTCATCTTTTACCCAGGTTGGGGGTGGTGGTGCTATTTTTCAGGATTCTAAGGGAACCATTTTATAGGCGGTAGTTTTTTCTGCATTCCTGGCTTCTACTGTTACTCTAGATGAAGCTATTTGTCTCCGTAAAGCGGTTCTATGGGCTTTATTGTCTTCGTATGGCCAGATCTAGTTTGAATGTGATTCATTGGTGGTGGTCCAGGCAGTGAATGGAGTGACTTGTGGGTCTGTTGACATTCATTCTGTTGCATTTGATATTCAAGTGGCGCTAAGGCGATTTTCCTTTTATTCACTTAGTCATGACTTTAGACATGGTAATGGAGTCGCTTATGCTCTTGCCTAGCTTTCATACCAGCATATTCACGATGATATTGCTTTGGGTCACATTCCTGGAGATATTCTTGATTTGACAGTAAAAGATTGTATGTTTTAATTTTGCTGCTGTTGTATGTTTGCAAGGATAAATAAAAAAAAAAAAAAAAAAAAACTCAATACACAATAAATTATATTATATAAAAGTATAAAAATATATCATTTTAAGGACAGGTTTTGAAAAGAATCTTATGCTTTTTGTTCAGTGTTCACCGAGTACATAAGAAAATGCAACACATGCACTAAAAATTTATTATTGTTTTTATAAACGATGTGAATTGCTACAGAAATAATGTAATTAACACGAGAAAATTGAGGTTCATAATTAAAAATAAAAAAGGGTATTTAGGTTCATCATTTTATCCCGTAAAATAAAAGGAAAAATATTTCTTTAAACCTATGATATTTTGGTTGTATAAAAGGAGTAAGTGTTTTAAAGGTTGTAGATTTTAGTAAATTCAACTTTATATATACACACTTATACCAACTAACATACCTAACAATGGAATATGTGGAAGGGTGTTTTGTTAAATAAACATAATAAGCTTTGATGTAGCACTAAAATTTTATTATTATTTATAGGTTTGTGTAATCAAGTAAGATTCCGCCAATTGGCAAAAGTGTTGACCTTGAATTGGCCAACCAAAATTGTTTATTTTTTTTTTTATCATTTAAGTAGCATTTTTTTATTTGACATCCAAACTGTCTAGAGAAGAATTTGATACAAAATTCATGCTTTAACGACCCTATATACCAACCCCAAATTGATTCGTAGTCAAAACGTGACAATCAATTATCAATACTAAATATGACCCAACACAACCGCCCCAAGATCATGCTAACCTAATCTCCGCATGATGATGTTTCTTATCAAAATGTTAGGTAGCAATTACATTTAAATAAACCATAAAAAATGAAACATATGATGAAAGTAAGATCTGTATTATCTCTGTGTTTGTGTGTGTGTGTGAATTATGTATTATGTCTTGCTATCAGCTTGGCTTGCATTGAATTGAAACAACTTGGCTTAGCATGCTTCCTTCTCTTTATTTATTTATTTATTTTAACATATAAATTGGTACTTACTGGAAGATTTTTCACCTATTGATTTTACTAAAGTCAATAATGCTCTACAAGGGGTATAACTATATGGTAATTATAAAGGAAGGTGTCCGTCATAAGTACTCACTTGATGTTTCAGTCTAATTAAAATTTATATTAATTTTTTTCCCTTAATAATATCCTTATTAAAATTTTTGAGTCCACATTTGTTTAGTTGGAAAGTTTTGACTAGACTAAATTATTCAGTCATGATTTTAGTCACATAAAGCGGGAGAGAAATTGAAGCGAGAAAGCGAAAGTGAAAGAGACAAAATTAAGTTACAAACAATGAGAATTGGAGCGAGATCATGTGCGAAACGTGAGAGTATTACCCGTTAAAAAAGATTGTGTGACTTAGATTATAACTATTTTAATATTTTTTCAAGTATGAGCTAGAGTTTAACTAATGCCAAAGAAAAGAAAAACTACTTTGACTAATCTCAAGGGATAGCCTAATGTCAAAGAGTCTCACCTCACATACTCGAGTCAGGAGTTCGAATTTTCTTAGAGTCACTTCCTTTTAATTTTTAGGTAATTGCCCGATGCATGTTGGATGACGGACTGCATGTGCCCAGTGATAAATTATGAAATGCTTTAGGAGACCTGACATCACCTTTATATATATATATATATATATATATATATATAATTAGTTCTAAGTACCCTTGGTGAGCCATATCAATAGTGGAGCCTAAAGCCCAAAGCTAAAGCCATATGAGAGAGAACCAAAAAGTCCTAGTGCATTAGGTAGACATGGGAAAGGTGGCACCAAACTATTATAGTATTAAGTCAAGACAGAAGCAGGTAACATTAGACAAATATGGGTGTTACAAGCAACCACATTTTAAAACATGTATACTAAGAAATTTTCTCAACTCTGGCTGTATATATAGCTTAGTATGAGACTTTGTGCCACATTTGTGCCTCCTCTCTCCATTTTTGAGCGTATAATTAAGAAAAACCTATGGCCTTGGCAGCTGCTCTCCTCATTCTCCTGCTTGCCTCACCGGCAGTCTATGCCGCAGATCATACCGTCGGGGGCAGCAACGGCTGGTCCCAGACCGGAGATTACACTACTTGGGCTAAGTCTCAAACATTTATTGTTGGAGATAACCTTGGTAAGTCAGATCACCTGAGCTCAACCCGAACTTAATTTGATTATATATATATATATATATATATATATATATATACGTGCACACATATGTAAAACTACGGTTGGATTTTTTAGGTTTCTTTCTCATAAATTCTTAGAGAAATTAGTTTCTCCGATTTATTATTTCTTTTTATATTTATATTATATTCAATTTTTCTGAATTTTTTTAGTTATAGAAGTTATCTAATCAAATTTAATTAGAGACAAATACAACATTAAAGTGACTTTTTCTATTTGATTAATTTTCTTTATCAACCTCTAAGCTGAAAGATTTCATTACAATTTGGACTGAATCAAATAGATTAAACTGATTCCTCCAATAAATTCAATTGGAACATTGCTAGATGTCGCAACACCTCAGTGGGGTCCACCACTTATGGCGGCCCCTACTAACGTGTGGCAGCAAAAACATTTTTCCATCCAACTAAGCCCACAATTTTATGGGAAACATCACAATTTTCAAACGTTATTACAAAATAAATAAATTTTGTACAGCAAGGAAATCAACAAATGATTCTTTCAATAGTTGGCAAATGTTATCAAAATAACTACCACCATATATATATATATATATATATGACCGTGTGCACACATATAAAAATAGTAGGCAATTTGCATCTCCAATTATATATATATATAATTTTTACATGTTCATGATACAGATTGACTAACCATAATTTTGATTTTCATGATGATCAGTGTTCAATTATGATAGCACCCACAGTGTGGACGAAGTGAGTCAAAGTGACTACACAAATTGCAAAACTTCAAGCCCAATTAAATCCTACACCGGAGGCTCAACCACCATCAGCTTGACTACTGCTGGTCCAATGTACTTCATATGCCCAACATTTGGTCATTGTCAAGGGGGCATGAAATTAGCCATCACCGTAGGGGCCAGTAGCCCCAGCCCTGGTGGCACACCACCCGCCACCTCATCACCGCCTTCCAGCTCATCCTCTCCGCCACCCCCCACCACCTCCACGACCTCATCACCACCGCCGCCACCTCCGTCTAGCGGAGCCACCGGTGATTTTGGTAACTCGAATGTTTTGATGCTAGTGTTGGCGCTTGTTTTGGTGGGCCTCCATGCATACATGGGCTAGGCAAGAGGCAGTGCTATACATTGTTCTTGTTTTACTCGAGTTGTGTGGTTTGTGATTATGAGTTGTAGTTTTACACTTCCCTATTTATTTTTTTATTTTATTTTATCTTTTTACTGTCTTCTTATTCTTCTTTCTCTTTTTAGTGCACAATGCTTAACTACTCATCAGTGAGTAGCTTCACCTTACTCACCCTATGTGTTTCAATAAAAAAAATAACACATCAATTTTAATAACAAAATCAGCAAAATAATAAAAAGGAGAAAAAAGTCAAATTGACCCGGTTTTAATTGGGTAAAACCTCTTTCTCTTTTCTTTCTCTCTTCTTTCATTGATTCCCAAACCCACGCTCTCCTCTCTCCACTGTTCTTCTTCTTCACCCTTTATTTTTTTATCGCTTCCCAAACCAATGCCCTAAAATTTAAAATTTTAGAGTAAATTTTGACTTTTAAAATTCATTGTTAGAATAAAGAAAGAAATTTGAGAATAATGAATCAAACAAAATTAACAAATTTTACTCTGTAATCCTGGAAGAAAAAAAACTTTAAAACAAAAAGTATTAAAAGTAAATATATAATAAACTCAGCAAACAATTTTAGGACAAAGCTTGTGCTATATTCACTGAACCAGCAAGAATGACACTGAGTTTCCTCCCAAAATAATTTAAACGAATTTTTGCTCTTTAGTTCTAGTTAGTAGTTACTTCAAAACAAACAAATAAAAATTAAAAAATGGAAAGATTTTGTTTTTGTTTAATCGCAAAAATAAAATAAATTTTAGAAGTTACCCAGTTCCCACCAAACTAAATTTGGGGCAAGTGTTGATCTGTTAGACATGTGATGGGCCTTATTCCTCACTCATTATAAAAGATTAAAATTCTTTCTTCGGTGCAATATGCCACGCCCACAAACCCAATCTATCCCCATAAATTCCTCCAGAGCAATAGATAGTAGGATTACATGGGACCTGCAGAATGAATTTTGTTTTAAAGTTTTTCTTCTTCCAGGACTACAGACTAGAATTTTGAATTTTGTTTTAAATTTCTTTCTTTATTCTAACAATGAATTTTAAAAGTTTGAGGGGTTTGGGAAGCGATGAAAAGAGAAATAAAAGAAAAAGGGTGAAGAAGTAGAACAATGGAGAGAGGAGGGCGTAGGTTTGGGAATCGATGAAAGAGATAGAAAGAAAAGAGAAAGAGAAAGAATTTTACTCAATTAAAACGGGTTTGAAGATGCAATCACTTTTTCTCTCTAAATTGACAGAGTTTCATTACACTTCAAACATTTTGATTCCCCATCTCCTTTATTTTTTGCCTATTTATAGATTGTTTACAGTGTTCTAGAAGAATCCTAACTAACTTCCTCCATTGGGCTCATCCTCGAGTCTTTTATAACCATGGGCCCGATCGCCTTTAAGGACCTACAGTTTCACTCTTCAGCATTGTGCTTTCCTGATGATAGCTTGATTCGGGCCCAGGTCATTTACCAGGTCCATTCTTCATCATGTGGGTCAGATCTGGCCCATGCCGCCTTTGGTATCCTCAACTGCTCCCATAATCACTCCCTCATTAATTAGGGTGTGATTATCAATTGACCTAATGATGACTTGACGGCTAATGACGACTTGACGGCTCGAGATGATCACGTGGGGCATTGAGCGGTCGGCCTCGGAATAAATGTCTTTGAAATTTGAATCTTTTTAACTTCTTGACGTCTCGGTTAATGGGACCACTTCCCCTTTATATATTGCTCCTTCACATCCACAGCTTCCCTTGTCGTACCCCTCACATCTTGCTGTCAATCAATTCAATCCATTCTCTCAGGGCAACTTGGATCTTCTCTGGTCAAACCAAATTTCCTCTGGCGAATCCAGTGAAAGGTCATTTTCTCTCAATTCCTTTGCAACATCCTTTGCTTCTCTCAGTCCTTTCAAGGTTAGTTCTGTTTTTTCTTCTTCTTAAAATATTTGTATATTTCCCCCAAGGATCATAATCGTTGACATCATGCCTATAAATTTGGATATTTTGCTCATGAAACTCCATCTCCCTTCCGACATTCACCTTAGAGAATGTCCCAAAGACGTAAATATCAGAACTGGTGCCGGCCTTCTTCCCGGCGAAACCTTGTTTTCCCTTTATCATCTCAACATTATTAGATTCCCTTTACACCCTTTCTTTTGCTATGTGTTTAATAGGTTAAAACTTTCTCCTTTCCAAGTTAATCCCAAGTTTTTTAGGGTTCTGTCCGTTCTGTTGCTTCTGAACCGTGACAGAGGCCTAGATCTTGACTGAATTGATCTTCTTCTCTGTTACAAGGTCAACAAGATCAGGTTGGAGGACGTATATTACCATTTGTACCCTATTAAGAAAAGATCCATTTGTACAGATAAACTTAAGTCCGAGAAGGGGTGGAAGAAGGGCATTGTTGGCATTCGATGGGCTTGGTTTGCTCCGGTTGCCAAGGACTACCCTATCCCAACTGCCTTTGGCGAATGCTCTTTGTCTTCTTATAAGATATTCAAAACCCATAAGACAGACTGCCCTTGTGAAACTTACATTCCCCGCTTCTGTTCGTTTCTTTGCAATTCTTTGGATATCCCGCAGGATAACGAACTTAGTTACAACATTTGCAGGGATAGGTTCAATTATCTGAAGGACTACATTCTGAACGACATCCTTTCCTGTTCGGAACTCCTCACGTCCGAGAATTTAAGTGATATCTCACTCCTCAGCACCACTATGAGTCAGCTTCGGATTCCATCCTTCAGTAGGAGAAAGGATCTGCCTAGGGTCGTCGCTGCTTCCGCAGCTTCTTCTTCCCCAGCCTCGGCATCTTCATCTGCCACCACTTCCAGCGCTACTTCGAACGTGGTGACTGTCTGTCCGATCATCACCGCTCCACCTACCAACTCGAACACTGTCTTTCAAGTTTAGAGTACCTCTGCTCCCACTGCATCCGTTCAAGATAAAGAGCGAAGAAAAAGGCCTTAGCCTGATAGCGAAGGCAGCCCCGATGAAGTTTCTCTAGCAAAGAGGATTCGAACTTCCGGGCCGGGCTTGCCTGTCCCTCCTCAGGTCAAACCAATTGCTCCTTCGGGGTCCGGCACAACCATCGGTTCCCCCTCTGGAGAGGCTCCGTGGTCCCCTAGATTAATCCGAGCTGATGACTCGGTGGTGAGGCCGAGCGAAACCATGTTCAGAGAAGGCCCAATAGCCATGGCCTATTACAAGAACATGTGGTCTCCCAAAGACATTGAAGTTGCCAAATCTTTGTCTCAAAAGGAAGTCTTTAGATGCTTTCCTCTGGCTGCTATGGAGGTAATTCTCTACCTTCTTCCTTATTGCATTTAAAAATGTCCTCATATTACATTTCCTTTGGACATACGTTCAGATTAATTAATATTCATGTATTGTTTTGCAGACTCTGTTCGGCATAATGGCCATGCAGAAGCATGTTGAGGCTGCCAATGCTAAGGCGCGCAAGTTCGCCAACAACCTTGACGTAGCCACCAAAGAGAATAATATTATTGGTGCCAAAAATGCTGAATTAATGGTGCAGCTGAACAAGGTTGAGAAAGAAAGGGATAGTCTGAAAAAGGAAGCAGACTCCCTTCAAGACGAAAAGGACGCCCCTTAGATTGAGAATAGTGTCTGGCAAACCGAGCGTGAAGCGCTCAAGGCCGAAAGAGACAATCTTCAACGCCTGCTTCATGACGAATAAGCAGAGTGCATGGCCTTTGAAAAGAGGACTCTAGATGAACGTAATGCCCTGCTCAGCATCATCGGCAAGGTCAATAGAGGGATGATGGCTCTGCACAGTCGATCTCCCGCATTGGGTCCCTCAGGTATGCTGAGGGATACCGAGAGGGTTTCAACGATCGCCTTCCTACTAAGGGTCAGACCATTTCTAGCACATGCCCAAATGATGTTGACAAGGAGCTGGAAATTGACCACCCAGGAGTCTATGCTGATCCAGACCCTACTCCTGCCGAACACATCTTTGAAGAGTGTGAGGGGATCGCCTTATCCGGAGTTATCCCTGTCCCTCTTCCTGCTTAGCCTTTAGACATTCATCCTCTCTCTATTGTGGTTCCCCCTGTGTTTGCTACTGAGGGCAGGCAGAATGAAATGGTGATCCAGCTTGACTCCCCTCTCACAGAGATGCCGTGACCAATGATGGGGAGAAGAATGCTAACAATCGTGACATGGTTACCGAGGGTGAGCAGGTGAACGAGGAGACAAACAGAACTTGATTGTACCCATCTCCTTATGATATTCTTTGTAATCTTCAATTTATCATGAATGAAAAGAATAATTTTTTACTACATCCGATCTCAATCTTTGCATCATTTGGTAGTAATTGTTGTTTGTTTTATTTATTTATTTATTTTTATTTTAAAAAAACAAGTGAATGGACTTCAGCTAATAATACCAGCCACTGCTTACTCTGCTAAGGTGTCTGAAGCTCGGCTAGAATGCCATTTGCCTCATGGCTTTTCATTATTTTTAGCAAGTGTTTTGAATTTGGCTCGTAGCACTAGTTGCCACTTACTAAGCTTAAGTGCCTGGCACTCCGCTAGAATGCCAGTTGCCACTTGGCTTCTCATTATTTTTAGCAAGTGTTTGGCGTTTGGCTCGTAGTGTCAGTTACCACTTTCTTTGGTTAAGTGCCTGGCACTCGGCTAGAATGTCACTTGCCACTTGACTTTTCATTATTTTTGGCAAGTGTTTGGCGTTCTGCTCGTAGTGCGAGTTGCCACTTACTTTGCTTAAGTGCCTGGCGCTCGGCTAGAATGCCACTTGCCATTTGGCTTCTCATTATTTTTAGCAAGTGTTTGGCATTCGACTCGTAGTGCCAGTTGTCACTTACTTTGCTTAAGTGCTTGGCATTCGGCTAGAATGCCACTTGCCACTTACCACTTGGCTTTTCATTATTTTTTAGCAAGTGTTTGGCATTCGGCTCGTAGTGCCAGTTACCACTTACTTTGCTTAAGTGCCTGGCGCTCGGCTAGAATGCCACTTGCCACTTGGCTTCTTATTAATTTTAGCAAGTATTTGGCGTTCGGCTCGTAGTGCCAGTTGTCACTTACTTTGCTTAAGTGTCTGGGGCTCGGCTAGAATGCCACTTGCCACTTGGCTTCTCATTATTTTTATTTTTAGCAAGTGTTTGGTATTCGGCTCGTAGTGTCAGTTGCCACTTACTTTGCTTAAATGTCTAATGTTCAGCTAGAATGCCACTTGCCACTTGGCTTTTCATTATTTTTAGCAAGTGTTTGGCGTTCGGCTCGTAGTGCCAGTTGCCACTTACTTTGTTTTGCTTATACTCAGTCATTTTATTGGAAGAATACGATACTCTCTAGAAATCTTTCGAAGTTTTGCCCTCTTGCAAGTATACAATTGAAGATAAACACTGGTTAAACTGAAACTCAATTTTCATTGATAGTACCTTTTTAAAGAGGTGGCGTTCCAAGGCTTGTTTACCAGCCTCCCAGCCATGGTCTCCAAGACGTATGCCACATTTCCTATAACCTCTGCAACTCTATACGGTCCTTCCCAAGGTGACACCATTTTCTTGATAATACCAACTTTTCTTTTCAGAACCAAATCACTAGGTGCAAAGCCCCTATGCCTCACCTTTCTGTTGTGATTGTTCATGAGCGTCTGCTGATATGATGCGAGCCTTATTGTTGTAGCATTCCTCTTCTCTTCAAGCAAGTTGAGGTTAAATTTTAACATATGATCATTCTCCTCCTGATTCCACGCTAAGCTCCGAACGGTGGGAACATGGTGCTCTACCGGTATTCCTGCCTCAGTACCATATGTCATGGCGAATGGGCTATCCTCGGTCGATCACTTTGGAGTCATTCTATACGCCCACAGGACGTTCGGGAGTTCATCCAACCACTACCTTTTTTCTTCTCTAAGCTTTTTCTTTATGCAAGCAAAGATCGTTTTGTTTGTGATCTCAGCCTGACCATTCGCCTGTGGATGGCTGACCGTTGCTAATTTTTGATTGATTCCATATTCTTCTAGCAACTCCCTCACTTGCTTGCTATCAAGGTTGGGCCCATTGTCCATGACGATCGACCTCGGTATACCAAATCGACAGATGATATTATTCCAAATGAAGCGTCTCACTTAGGTCACACTGGGATATGGTTCTGCTTCCACCCAATTGGTAAAGTAGTCTATTGCAAGCAGAACGTACTTATTTTGTGATCTGGCGGTTGGTAATGGGCCAACCACATCCATCCCCCATTGCACGAAAGGCCATGGTTTGGCCATTATGTGCAAATCTTCTGGTGGTTGGTGAATTAGTGGTCCGAACCTTTGACACTTATCGTACCTTCTCGAAAATTCCTCTGCGTCTCGTGACATGTTCGGCCAAAAATACCCCTGTGTCATCGCTTTGTGTGCTAGTGACCTTCCCCCTAAATGATTACCACAAACCCCTTCATGGATAGTCCGCAAGATCTGCCGAGCCTCTGTAGGGGTTACACACTTTAAGTAAGGTCCTAAATAAGACCTCATGTACAGTTGGTTGCGTACTATGACATATTTTGTAGCATTCAATTTGATCTTTCTTGCTTTATCCTTCTATTCGGGTAAAACACCATCTTGTATATACGCAATAATTTGATCTATCCAGCTCGGCTCATATGATATGACATTCACCTGCCATAGATCCGAACTTGACTGTTCCTCAAGGATAGATGGCTGGCATAGCATACCAATTGGAATCACCCTTACCAATGTTCTACCTGAGCTTGAAGCATTGCAGGCTAGTCGATCGGTATCTTCATTATGTTCCCTCGGCAATTGAATTGTAATAACTCGGATTTTCACGGATAATTTTTTTTCCGTTGTCTTTTCCTTTTTGGGTTCGGTTTTTCATCACTTAATGCCGTTTCGAGTGTTCTGGAATGATTTTCGAGACTCTTTTCCGTGGATTGACAACTTCCTTTCGGGATTATGTCATTTCCATATTTTATTTTTCCGAACACTATTCATATTTTGTCTTTTTCTCGTTTATCCTTTTTCCATTCACAACCTCACTTTTTGTGCTCGGATTTGATTCCGGTTTTGCATGCATTCATGATATTTGATTTCCATGATAGTGGTATTTTTACTTTTCTAGAAAAGCATGTTGATTGCTTACTTCCTTCATAAAGGGGCATTAATGCATACTTTAGTGTAATTCTTCTTAACTTGTGGGATTTTAGTATAATTAAATAAAGTAATTATTTTTTTATCTTGGGGACTATTTTGCAATTAAATTTGGAAGATATTTTCAAAAATGACATTTTTTGCAATTTTTGAAAAGTGTGACAAGTGTCATACTCTTATTGGTCCACTTGTTGACATTTGTGTGGAAATACTTTGACGCATTAGATGATAACATTTGGAGGGTGAGGATTCACCCACTTGTTGGCTTAGGATTGGTGCACTTATTGGCTTGGATGGTTGACAAGTGTAGGTGTGGGATTAAGCCTAGGAAGGAGCCATGGATTAGTGACAAGTGTATGTTCACAATTTAGTCTTGCAAATATCTTTGGGCCACTTTGGGATTATGGTTTTAAAGGAGGGTTTTTGTGCAATTGACCATAGATGTGTGTGTTGACCATGGTGAAGGATCACATAGTGAGTGGAGGATTTCTATTTCCTCCACTCACACATTTTCACATTTCATCTCTTTCTTCCTCACCACAAAACCCTAGCCTCCATGGATGAAGCTTGAAGCTTTAGGCATTGACCTTAATCTTTGAGGCCCTTTCACTTACCTTTAAACCATAAAGCTTGGAATACTTTTTGTTCCCCTCATCCTCTTCTTCAAAACCCTTGAAGGATCTAGCCTAACTCCTAGTTTTGCTTTAGTATCTAGGGATTCAATTCTCTAGTGAGATATTGATCTATTATTTTGAAGTATTTTTATGTCATTATTGAGTGTTTTACATGCATAGAAGAGAAGGACTTGCATTCTGCCCTTAAACTGTTTTAAGTTGAAATAAATCTTGTCAAATTAAATATATAACATGAAAATATAATCAATTAGCTTCCATTTAGTTTGGTTTCATGTAATTTGGATTTAAAATGAATTAGTTATGAATTTTTGAAGTTGCAAGCTAGTTGCTGGAAATTTAAATCTTTTCTTATCTGATCCGGAAAAGAATTTTTATATGGAGCTGTAGTGCTTCAATTACCTTGAAATTTTTATTGGAATTTTCCCCATGGATTTTACACAACTCATAAGTTTTTCACAATTTTAGAGCATTTCTAAATTTTTTTAAAAATCCGAGACTATCTGCTGTCCATGTTTTTATTGCAGCTAAAGAACATATTTTTAGATGATTTATTTCACTAACCTTTTGACATTAGGTCATGGCTTAAATTTCCAGTTTTACACTCTCATATGTTTACTTCCAAAATAAATTAGGTTTGCCCAATTTGGATGTCAAATGAATTTTTCATGAATTTTCAAAGTTGGAAGCTACAGGCTGAAAATCTATTTTCTGGGCAGAATTTGTTTCAAAGTTGTGAGTCAAAACTGTTTCAATTGGGAAAATATTTTGTTAAACTAAATTGATATTAGCAAATTATAGTGTTTAGGCTTTTATTGGGCTTTGGATTCATTCAATTTGGATTGGAATTGAATTTTTTATGAATTTCCCAAGTTGAAGGTAACAAGCTGAAATATTTGTCTTGTAGATCAAAAATTTAGGGCGATTTCATTTCGGTGGTAATTGGGATTTTCATTCCAATTGAGGTAGGAAATGTTTTAGGATTTATATGTGTTGTATTGAGTGTTTCTCATGATTATGCAACTTATATGTATGCCTTATGTCAAATTTAGAAAGTTGGTAATTTTTTATTTCTTTGTATAAGATTTAAAATTCATGATGATATATAGCTTTGATTTGAATTGTGGCATGCTAGAAAATCATGTTTTAATATGTTTGTTAACATATATTAAATTGGTATTGATTGAATAAAAATTGCATATTTTATTTAATATTTATCTTTTGTGAAAGATTAAATCTCATGGCCGTACATTGCATAAAATTTACTTGTGATATGCTTTTAAATTATGTCTTGGCATGTTGTTTAATATACTTTAATTTGAGAGCATTTGGACAAGTATGAAAATCTAAAGATTTTAATTAAAATGATTAAAATCTAAAGATTTTAATTAAAATGATTAATTAAAATCTAATTAAGGGTTCCGTTGACCTAATTAAGCGTTTAACTTGATATTTGTGATAACTATGACTTATTTTCTAGCATATGTTAATGTGGAACCATTTGATGTTGTTTTAGAAGTTAGGGATTTGATTATCATGATTTAATTAAATTCCACTTTATTGTTCTTATGGCCTAATCGAGTTTTGATGTGGTGTATGTAATGACCATGCTATATTGTTTATCATGTATTAATTGGAGGCCATTTAATTGAGATTTGAAACCTAGGGAATTTAATTAGTTTATAGATTAAATTCCGTTTCTATGGTATTATTGATTAACTCATATATTTGACATTGATAGTATGTTTAAAATATGACTTTTGACTTATAATGAATTTATGAGTTTATGTTTTCAATATTGGATTATATTGTTATAGCGTGTAACGAATCACACTTTAAAGATTCGACATTGTCATCCTATAGTAGTTGTGGATTTAGAGCATGTGTTGTGTGGATACAATCTACTTGTGCATGGAAGGTGACTTAGTGCATTATATAAATTACGTATAAGTTGTAAACTTATTTAATTATTTTGGAGTATTGGGACATTGTTACTGTGATATGGCTAAAGTTCGGCTTTAGTGCGGGAGGTATGAGTTCTCCCTAATTGAGATAGTGCGCACTAGGGTGGTCTTCCCAGTGGGTTAATGCCCGGAATAACCAATTTGTTCTTGGTTTAGTTCGAGACGTAATGTCCAATTCTTCCACTATTTGTTTTCGCATTCAATTCCAAGTTATCAATCATGTTTATATTGTGACTGTGGTTTTGGCTATTGGCGATTTGATGTTGTTAAGTATATCCATACTAAATTGCTATATTTAGTTGATTTAGCATTTAGATTTCAAGTTGATAACTTTGAGAATCTATATCTAGTTGCTTTGTGTAAGAATGCTTCTATCTGGTTGCTTTGTGTAAGCATGTTTCTAACTAGTTGCTTTGTGTAAGCATGTTATATCTTGTTGCTATGTGTAGCATGCTCTTGTGTTGTTGAAATTGCATAAAGGATGTGTTTTATGCTAAAAATGATCTTAGGTAGCTAGGATGCTCCCTGAGTCTTGCCTTTGACATAGACGTTAGGTGGAATGAACCATAATGATTAAATCATGTATACTTGTAAAACGTAGGTCAATGCATGCTCATTTCCTACGAGTAGCTTTATGTTACTCACCCCTACAATACTGGGGCATATTTCAGGTACAGGATACAAGATTGGAGATTGCAATTGCTTGGGTGATTTGCTGAGTTGAGCTTCTTTAGAAACATTCTTGTTCACATGCAAGTGTTAGCATGTTCATGATTTGTCTATGAAATGTAATTTTTCTAACTTGGAGGTCTGACATGTCAAATGTTGTAAATGAGTTGTAATAAGGCCATGGGCCATTGTAGCATGTTTAAAATACCATTTTACACTTGCGTGTATGTTCACATCATCACACAATAGTATATAATGCAATTTGATCATGCCATGGGGAGTCATTTTGATGCCTTAAGGATGACGTACATCTCTAGTGGCCACTTAGTTTCCTTCGTTTCCGTATTTCGGATCCGTTATCGGCTTATTCTTTTGGTTCATCACAAGACACACTGGGTTGAAAAATCTAAGGTCGCACATGAATGAACTTGATCTGATCAAAACTTCTAGCCTTATGCATAACAGCGGAATGGTATGCCTCCATTGTCTCATCTTTTGTTCCATATGATTCATAATATGATTCTCCTATAGATAAACCTATTATAGAGATTGAGAATATGGTATGAATATCAGATGCACCACATATGAACCTATCATAATATGGTATACTCATATGAACCTATCACATTCTCATATCAGATGTACCACATATCAGATGTACCACATATGAACCTATCACATTCTCATATGCCGAAGCATATTATGATAAACCTATCATAATATGGTATGAGTATCAGATGTACCACATATGAACACACTTATTATAGAGATTGAGAATAATATATGAATTCCCTATTGATGCGTCAGCATCATCTAGTACACAGATTCCTGCATCGGTACATTAATGTAGTGGGAGGATTATCATCCAACCGACAGAATCATGTTTTTAGGTAAGACCATTATGGACATCCCTGTTAAACATGAGTTGGACCCAGTAAGCTACACAGAAGCGTGAACCGATATGGATACAGATCGTTTTGGCGAGTTACTATGAAATCAGAGTTGGAATCTATGTATTCTAATAAATTCTAGGATCTTGTAGAACTTTCTAGTAGGGTGATACCTATGGAAGGCAAGTTAATCTACAAAAAGATACCAGAAGATTTCTTAGTGAATAAATCATGAGTGTACAAGGGAATGCCATTATTTTTCTTAAATCTATATATTGATGACATCCTACTCATTTATAATGATGTGGAAGTTTTGTCATCAATAAAGAGGTAGTTGTTCAATTATTTTTAAATGAAGGATTTTCAGGATGTAAGCTATATTCCTAGGATCAAGCTTTTGCAAGATCAGGTTAAAAGGAAAATAGGCTTATCTTAATAATCCTACATTGATAAAGTTTTGACCAGGTTTGGTATGCATAACTCAAAGAATGAGTTCTTGCTTTATTGATATGGATTGCTCTCTCTAGTAAGTAGTTTTTCAAGACTATCAAAGGAGATTGAGCAAATGAGACTGGAACAATATGCTTCGGCATATGAGAGTCTCATATATGCCATGGTCTATACCAAACAAGGCATCCGCTACATAGTAGGGATAATCAGTAAAGATCAGTCCAATACTGGATTTGACAACTGGTCTGTTGTGAAAAATATCATTAAGTACCTAAGGAGAATCAATGATATCATACTCATTTATGGATGTGATGATATGGTCCTAGTCAGGTATGCTAGTTCTGATTTTCAATCAGAAGTAGATACTATGAGGTTCATGACTTAGTGTATGTTCACTTAATGGAAGGGAAATCAGTTGGTAGATTGTTAAGCAGATTTCAACTGCTGACTCAAACCTGCAGGTGGAATATATTGCAGCCTTAAAGGAGGCGAAAGAAGCCTATTGGTTTGATCTCACTGATTTAGAGGTTGTGGAGCATACTAGCCTGCCTATCGAGCTACATTGCGACAATAGTGCAGAAGTAGTCCAAACCAATGACCCAAGGTTCCATAGATGAACAAAATACACTGATAGGAAGTATCATGTTCTACATGATATTGTCCGACAAGAAAATGTACTTGTGGCTAGAACATTGCATTGGAACACAACTTTGTTGATCCATTAACAAAGGTGTCGTCGATCAATAGTTTTGATCAACACTTGGATAACATTGGAGTTAGATGCAATTTGAATTGGCTATGAGGAAAATGTACTTGTGGCTAGAACATTGCATTGGAACACAACTTTGTTGATCCATTATCAAAGGTGTTATTGATCAATAATTTTGATTATCATCTGGATAACATTGGAGTTAGGTGCAATTTGAATTGGCTATGAGGGTAAGTGGGAGCTGTTGGGATTTATATGCCCTGGCATAGCAAATTCCTGTTTGGATTAAAATGACATATGTTCCTGACGTTTCTGAAATATTTATGTTTTATACAATTGGTGAATTCAATGTATTATATTTCGATTCATTATGAAATTGATAGTGTCCCTGTGATTACAAGAAATATTTATATATATATGTAAGTGATGGCAATCAATGCATAATATATAAATAGTAATTATAAATTGTTCATAGTCGGTAATTATGGATGGACTCATAATTAATTAAGACTTGAACTGGATCCGCGTTAGGTTGAGATATATTGCGAGAGCCGTCGTATGCAATTGCTCCCTATCATCGTCATGGTATTTGACTCTTAAGCATGAGAAAATTATAGACTCTTTTATTAATTAATAATTACTTTGATTTGTTCGGCGGATTCTTCAGGATCCTTAGACCGACACTTTGGGTAGTTATGTAATTAATAGTTAGAGAGTTATATTTTCAATATTTGCATCATTGCTACTTGTATTTATTTTGTATTGATTATGGTTGATCACAAAGTAAATTCGAAGGCCTTCGTGTGTTTTTAGACAAAATGATTTATTATATATTTATTTATTTAAATTATTATTTTTGTCAAAGAAATATTTTATTGTGATCGAGCCAGAAATAATCAAATGTACTAAAATAAATATATTAATTAAGTAGTCAGATTGATGGCTTTATTTATCCGATAACTAATTATGCATAGAGGGGTCAAAGTGTAATATTAACTTAGAGGTTATTTATTATTTAATTGGAGTTCAATTAATTTCTTTTAGTGGAGTAGAAATTAATTTGTGAATTAATTGAATTGGGTCCATGGACCGGGCCAATTATTAATTCATTGTAGCCAATAAAATAATAGGTCCAATGGATTCTCACTCATAACCCAACTTGATATTGGAATCATATTAGATTTGAGATATGTGAATTAGAGATTGAGAATGATTCGTTGTTTCCTTTTCTTTACCTTTATGTTACCTATAAATATACATGGTCTATGTATATTTTGTGTATGATTTTGAGGAGAAGGAAAAAGGAATGAATTTTCTCTCTCTAGAAAATTAGGGTTAGTGTTCTCATCTAATGGAGGCTCCCACAAGCCTAATTTTCCAAGGTCATTCATGGAGGCTTATGAGTGATTCCTAAAGGCAAAATAATTACCAAGAAGATGGAGATCCAAGGAGAAGGGATCTACAATAAGTGAGAACATTCACTTTAGAGGAAAGTTTTAAAGGTTTACTCAGACCTTTGATGTAAGTATTCAATCTGTTAATTGAATGATACATCATATTTTATTTTTGCATAAAACTTGTCTCTATGTGATGAATCAAGATCTATGAATCAAAATCCCTCGAAAAGTTTTTAAAACTTGCACGTTTCCCAACACAAATATCTTATGTAATGAAAAAAATAGGTTGATACTTGATACAAGGACGAACATGGTACCTGTTCAATTCTAGGAAGGGTTGTGATTCTCAACCTATTTAGACACTATCTATTTTGTACACTTTTCGGTTTTCTCTCATATTCAATTGGGAACTCGTCTCATGTAGATATTGTCCGCTTTACCCTCATCATGCTCACAATTTTCAAAACTAATTTACACAATTAGAAGACGTCAACACATAAGTGCCAATAACCTCTCCTCCCCTAGCGACATTGGGTGTCACAACAGTCCCTTATCCCATCACGTGTCATCCTGTGCACTAGTAAATGATTATACAACACACTACATACAATACAACTCACTGCGAGATGATATAGACTTATAGCACTTATGTAACACATTTATCATTAAATCGAGAATTTATTATATTTAAATAGTTGTCATTGTCGATTTAAAATTGTTACATTGAGAATGTAAAGTTGTTATGTTGACGATATAAGCACACTGAACAAACACAGAGCCAACAACACACAGTAGAGGATCCTGAAACCTTCTCTACTAAGTAAAATGTTGGGACTCAAAAGGAGTTGCGCGAATTATTTTTCGGGAGCTTCTGGTGCGTAAGAGGGTGATGAGGCACCTAACATGGTTTCAAACTGAATATTTATGAACCATATCCTATTCCTAGTCATCTGGTTTTCATTGAAATTGTGGGCTGGTTTGGGACAACCAGTTTGGCCACAAAACTACTTAGTTTGGTGTTGTATACAGGAATGGTATTTCCACATAACACTTTTATCTTGCGACATGTGAAATCTGGGACTGCCCTCCTTTTTTCCGGGCAAAATATCTAAGACAGACTGTCTATTTATGGGAAAGAAACAAAAGATACACTCGCTTTCCCCACTTTTTGTTTTATTATTATTATTTTTTAAAATAGTCTTATCGGGAAAAATGAAATTGCTAGAGCTTGTTTATTTTTATTGTTTTTCATGGTAATTTAAAAAAAATATTGTCAAAAAACTTCGTGATTATGATTGTTAAATATTTGTTTGTATTTAAATTTTTTTTTTTAATTATCATGAAACTAATCAAATTTTTTATTTATTTCGAAGTTAATGTTTACCTATTTATTTCCTTCCATCCAAAAACAATATGTAGTTAAATAAATAAAAAATTTCAATAAACTATGGTGAATTTATAGAGACAACTTTTATTGTGACTAAATATGGCATATAAATCCAATAAATTCCATTGATTTCAGTATTGATAATACAGTTTCAGTGACAGCTAAAAATGCTAGTGGATTACAATTAATAAACCTGCCATACGATTACATTTCTATAGATTAGAAATAACAATGATAGGTTGAGGTTTGATGATGCATGTCTATGGATATGTCAATGACTATATTAAAAATAGAGAGATGCAAATGAACGATGTTGGCATTGAAATTAAGTCCATGTGAAGACATATTCTCGTCACAGAGTTAAAACTGGGAGTTGGGAGGTGGATGCTTCCATTTATTAACTGGTGCATGTTAATTATAAACTCCCAACAATATGTTATATGTATTCTAATTAACACATATAATGTCCTGTATATATATACTCTATATATGTAGATGCTATATAGTGAAGTGGCCTCTTGAACTAACATGTAGGGTATGTAGTATAATATTGGATTCATCCCCGGCCATCTCTACTCCAAAGGTGACTGACGTTCTTGTATTGTCCAACTTGAGAAAATCTAATGTATAAAATGCGTGACATATGTGGTTCAACTAAATTAAAAAGTTGTCGGGTAGTTTTTTCTTTTTTAATAATTTTTTAAATTGCATTTCATAGTGTATTATACATAAATTAACAAATTATGGAATTTGCAAGTCTAGACAAATGTATGTGTGTGGTGTGTGCATGCATACATACACATACATACATATATAAATACTCTTTTAAGTCTTAAGGTCATTTATGTTTCTTTTGAAGTTGTTGGTCTAAACATAGCAAAACTGATGCAAGATGAGTTGAAACTTTTGTAGCCCCTGGACATGTTGTAGTAAGAGCCAAGTTCTGCAGAAGTTAAGGAGAGAGAGAGATTTACCAAACCAGCAAATGGTTTCTGCATTTTTTCCGGAAGGTAAATCGATTTTGCTTTGGTAAGCAACACATATGGTCAAATTAATTTTCGGCATTTTCCGGCCAAGACCTCATTCTTATCTTTCTTTCTTGATTCTTTTTCAAAACATGAAATCACTATCGCTAGTTTCAATTTAGAATTCATTTGCACGAAAGAAAAAATATTCATTCATCTACAATTTTGTACAACAGACGTGAATAAATACAGAGTTCCCTAAATAGAAAAGGAAAGAAATCAATCTCTTAAAATCTGCAATCAATAAATCAATCTCCTAAAATCTACAAGATAATTCAAGAAAGATATAATATGGTACAATAATTAGAAAAAGGAAACAAAATTTCTTGGTGGAAATTCTTTCGTAAGACTCGGAGAAGATTAAGGCGCAATACTCCCCCTCAAGTTGGAGCATGAATATCAATCATGCCCAACTTGCAAAGAAGACGTTGAAAATGTTCACTTGCTAACGGCTTCGTAAAGACATTAGCAAGCTGCTTGGATGAATGTAAATAAGCTGTTCGAATCAACCCACGCTGAATTTTTTCACAAATGAAATGGCAATCCAATTCAATGTGCTTTGTGCGCTCATGAAGACAGGGTTGGCAGCAATATGAAGAGCGGCTTGATTATCACAAAATAAAGTAGATGTTGGTGAAGTGGCCCTAAAATTAGCCAAAAGAAAAGTTAGCCACTAGAGCTCACATGTTGCTTGAGCCATGGCACGATATTCAGCTTCAGTAGATGAACGTGAAACAACATGTTGTTTTTTAGTCCTCCAAGAGATCGGACTTGAACCAAGAAAACTACAATATCCACTTGTAGACCGGTGTGTAATTGGACAACTAGCCTAATCAGAGTCAGCATAAGCTATAAGTTGAAGAGAACTCGTACAAGACAATAAAATACCCTTACTCAGACAGCCTTTCAGATAACGTAAAAGACGTAAAGCAGCATCGTAATGAGGTTCCCGTGGAGCCTGCATAAATTGACTGAGGATATTCACAGCAAAAAGAATATCTGGGTGTGTAATCGTCAAATAAATAAGGCGGCTTATAAGCCGGTGATAAATGATTGGATCAGACAAGGGATTTCCCTCAACATTACTCAACTTAAGATTTTGTTCCATAGGTGTGCGAGTAGACCAACAACCCAACATACCCATGTCAGTCAAAATGTCCAAGCTGTACTTCCTTTGACAAAGAAGAATACCACGTGAGGAACGGGCAATCTCAATGCCAAGAAAATATTTTGGAAACCTAAGATCCTTGATACGGAACTGAGCATTCAACGTAGCCTTTAGAGCTTTAATTTCATCTATGTTATCACCGCCAATCAAAATATCATCAACATAGACTAAAACAAATGTAGAACTACGATACTCATTATGTTTAAAAAATAAGGAATAATCAACTCTAGACTGAGAGTAGCCAGCAAAGCACAAAGATTGAGAAAATTTAGCGAACCAATTGCGGCTCGCTTGTTTGAGCCCATATAAAGACTTGTTCAATCGACAAACTCAATTCTCCCCCTGCCTGTGATAACTTGGAGGAATTTTCATATATACTTCTTCATTTAAGGCTCCATGAAGAAAAGCATTATTAACATCAAGTTGATATAGAGACCATCCTTTGATGGAAGCAATGGCAAAAAAACACCGGACAGTGATTATTTTTGCAACAGGGGCAAATGTTTCATTATAATCAATGCCTTCAGTTTGTGTAAATCCTTTGGCTACGAGGCGAGCTTTATATCTCTCAATAGTCCCATCTGACCGATACTTGATTTTGTAAACCCATTTGCAACCAACGGGTTTTTTGGTAGAAGGCAGAGTTGTAACTTTCCAAGTGTCATTTTCCTCCAACGCTTTAATTTCTGCCTTCATAGCCTCTCGCCATTCTGGGATCTTAACAGCTTGTGAGAAAAATGTTGGCTCAACACATGAATTAAGAGAATTAAGAAAAGCAGAATGTGAAGAAAACAAATGATTATATGAAAGAACTTGTGAAAGAGGATAAAGTGTACCTGACCTATGAGAAGTTGATTGTTGCGGGCAATCTGCTGAGGTCAAATTGTTACAAATATAATCCTGCAAGTAGAGTGGGGTTCGGTGATCACGACTTGGTCATGTTTAACATAAAGAGTTAGGATCATTCTTATGGTGTGAGGAAAGTTCCTCGAGTGTTGGCTGAACTATATTGGGAAAAATCGATAAAGGAACTGAGTTGTCGGAACAAGAAGGAAATGGTGCAACATTGTCAGATGATGGATTAATGACACCATTGTCAGATGATGGATTAATGACACCATTATCTGAAATTGGCAAAGGCATAACTGGCCCATCAGAAGGATGAAATTGAGTATCTCGATATGGAAAAACATTTTCATAAAATAGAACGTCTCTAGAGATATAAATTTTTTGAGTGGTTATGTCAAATATTTTATATCCCATTTGACCAAAAGGATATCTCAGTAAAATGCCAGGTTTGGAGCGTGCATCAAATTTATGTCTTTATGAGGAGAGGTTATGACCAAAGCAGAGGCAACCGAAAACTCGAAGATGGGAGTACAATGAAGGTGCTCCTAGTAATACCTCATGTGGAGTTTTTCCATTTAAAACCGACGAAGGAATCTTGTTTATTAAATAGCTAGCTGTAAGAACACACTCACCCCAAAAAGAAAGAGGTAAGTTGCTTTGGAAACGAAGAACACGCGCCACATTAAGAAAATGTCGATGCTTTCGCTCCATAACACCATTTTGTTGTGGAGTTACAACACAACTACGATGGTGAACAATCCCACGGGACTCAAAAAAACTCTGCAATTCATGTGATAAAAATTCTGTCCCGTTATCAGTTCAGATAGACTTAATAGAAAATATATTTTTTAACTCTTCCGATAAGAACCCCACAAGATTATTGGTCTGGACTCTTTTGACCTGAGAATGATATTGATTGGCAACCATATCAATGATGGACTTTAAATATGATTGAGTTTCAGATCTGTGCTTCATTAAAAACAACTAAGTGCAATGACTAAAATCATCAAGAATAGTCAAAAAATAATGTGCACCTGGAATACTAGGAATAGGAAAAACACCCTAAATATCACAATGAACCAATTCAAAAAGAAATTTTGTTTTTGTATTACTTAACAGAAAAGGAGTTCTTGCATGTTTTGCCAAAGGACATACATCACAGAGTGATTTATAGGAAACAGTGACAGAAGAGTCCAAAGCATAAATTGAAACTAAACGATCATTTGAAGGGTGTCTCAATCGCCAATGCCAAACATCAAAGGTGGGTTTCACTTTTGCATAAAGACTACTAGGTTGGGATAGATAATAAAGACCATTCCAGAAGTTACCCACTCCAATCGTTCTCCTCGAGGACAGGTCCTGAAAAATGCAACGGTCAGGAAGAAAAATAATAGCACAATTAAGAGATTTTTTTATTTGAGAAACTGACATCAAATTGAACTTAATTGAAGGAACAAGGAAAACATTATCTAAACGAAAGGAATGATTAACTGAAACACTGCCAGTTTGCGTAACTGGCGCATTAGAGCCGTCAGGTAATTGTACCCGAGACAAAGATGAATTTTTGGTAAAGGACTAGAAAAAATGTGGCGAGGAACATATGTGATGTAATACCCCGATATTTTAAAAGATTTATTAATTGAGATTAATGAATTTAATTTTATATTATTTTATATGATTTGTTTTTATCTAATTGAGTGCTTAAACTAATTGTCTTGTTTTAATTAAATTATACTTCATGATTGATATGATGATTGTTGTGTGTGTACTTAATTATTGATTAAATTATTGATGTGTTGATTTTATTGGTATGGTGTGACTTGATTGTAATTTCTTGTTTTGTTTATTTGCTTCATGTAATTAGTTTTAATTTAAGCATTTATTTAATTATGTTATTTATTTAAATTAATTGGAGTGGGCCTAAGGAAAGTTAGACCAAAGGATATGGTCTTGGGCTTGAATGAAGCCTTATTGGGTTAATTAATAAAGCCCTTGGTTTTGTGATTATTTAAATAATCATTTTTGTATAATTATAAATATATATTTAATTATATAGAAATATAATTAATTAATAAGTGTTATGGAATAATATATATATATATATATATATAGATATATAGGTATATATGATTTAATTAATTAATTAATAATTAATTATGGAAGGTAATATTCATATATATATTATATATAATATGTGTGTCTAGATATATATATTAGTTAATGATTATTAGTTTCCTTTTACTTAGTAGTCCTACTTGGAATAGGATTTGGATTTTAATGGGTGTATAAATATACACATAAGGCTTTAGGGTTAAAAGTTTTATATGTTAAAAAATAAATGAGGTAGAGAGAAAGAAGAAGAGAAGGCTAACAAGGAGGAGGCCGGATCTGAAAAAGAGGACGTCGGATTTGGAAGAGAAAATCAAGGCTTAAAGCGTCGGTTTCGTTTCGAAATCTTAAGACGAGTTCTCTCTAACTTTTCTCTTAGAACTCATAAGGATTTTACCTTGAGTATCAAAATCTAAGGTTAAATTTATTGATTAAAGGATGGTTAGAACAGAATATTTAAAATATAAATTATTATATTTTATTTTTAGAATTTTAGATTTTTATTGTTGTATATATGTGTTGTATATTTTGTTTATATCAACAGATAGGCTGGATCTGGACTCAAGAGGGGTTAATTAGTGTTTTTGGAATTTTTCTTAAATTTTCTGGAATTTTCTAATATTTTTCTGGTATTTTTGGTAATTTATTAGAATTTATTTTTATATATTTATTGGAAATATATATATATATATATATATATATATATATATATTATTTATACATATATGCACACTGGAGGGCACGATTGTAGTTGGTGCAACAATAGGGTTGTAATCTAGTGTGGGATGGCGCATGGAATGATGGTGTGAATGCTAATCTAGGTTGTTGAAAAAGTTTGATATAAGTGGATTGATCTAGTGCATCGCGATACATTGAAGTATAGTGCGCATGTGAATCTGGACCATGGATTAGGTTTGGTCAACAGAAGATTAATCTGGTGTGGGTGCATTTGTGTGAGCTCAAGTGAGCTAATCCAGTGTGGGCGCGCTCACAGTAGCGTTTGAGCTTAGCCAATTAGTTTTGCCTGTTTGTGACATAAAATTAAAACGGTCATAACTTAGTCATCTTAAATCAAAATTGGGTCATTCTTGAGCTCAAATTCAAGGATTTTTTGTGCTCTTTCCAATTGTACCAATTTCATTATCAGATTCCTATCATACTAAGAGATATTTACATTTTAGTGAAATGATGTTGGAAAATTATTTAAACTAATATGGAGTATTTATGGGAAACTATTTCTGACGATATTTAGTAGTATTTAAATTGCGTAAATATAATTAAATTAATATATTGTTATGGAAGGAAGTGTGTGTGTGTGTATATATATATATATATATATAATTATTTATATATGTGTATATATGGTTTAATTGTTTAGGATAAGTATGGAGGAATGTGTGTGTGTGTGTGTATATATATATATATTGATATATATGTATATATATGATTTAAATAATCAAAGATTATTATGGATGGTATGATATGTGTATGTGTATCAATTAAGATGATGATGATTATTATTATTATTATTATTATTATTTGATATATCTGGAGAGCCTGGTTAGCAAATTTACGAGATGCTTATAATCTGCAGGAGATGTTTACGGATGATTAGCTTACTATTAAGTTTAAAGTTGATACATAGTTAAGTTGTGGGCATGGATGAGTTGTCATAGGTGTAAATATAGTGCCTAAGTATTTGTATGAATAAAATACATACATAGGAAGCATGGATGAGTTGGTAGTTTAAAAGTATAAAATATATACTTGTGGAGGCATGGTTGAATTGCCAATGTATAAAATATATACTTGTGGAGGCATGGTTGAATTGCCAATATATAAATAAATATACTTATGGAGGCATGGTTGAATTGTCAAAGTACAAATATATATACTTAAAGAGATATGGTTGAGTTGCCAATGTATAAATAAATATATTTACAATGGCATGGTTGATTTACCAAAACATAAGTTAATGGCTTTGGGTATTAGGTGTTTAAATTACATCTATGCTTATTGTAGGTATAAGTTGGATTAGAATTAAATATTCTTAAATTAGAATAATCTAATAGTTACATGTTAGTGTATTATTTTATATATATTAATAAAATAATATCGGTAGAGACATGAATAATTTATCAAAGCCAAGGTATTCGATGTATGGTTTAAATAATTAAATATAATTTTCTTTGAATTATATTTTATTATTTAAATGATTAAATAATTATTTAAAATGGGTTAAGGTTTAAGGAGTTTATCTTCAAAAGAGAACGAGTTTTGAATTGGTTTATGTATGATTATATTTTAATCATGGTTTAATGGTTTTGAAAATTAATGAAACTATTAATGGATGTGAAGGTTATACTGTATACAATTATTTATGCATATGCGTATCATTGTTTATTAAACTTAAAATTTTGTTAGATTTGGTTTTGATAAGAGATGATCTACTTATTGGTTTTCAGAGGTATGGTAGAGTGAACTTGCTCGTAGGGTTTAACCCACGATTTATTTTTCAGGTTATTAGAAGTTCAAGTCTCAAGGTTGAGGATTCGCAGCTAGAGGACTTATCTATTCTTTCTATTTTATTTCAAAGTAGGATAGTATTACTTCAGCAATTATTAATGGATTTATGAATAGTGGATTTTCGTTAAGAGGTCCTTGAGTTACAGATTCCCGAGTTATAACCATTGACAAGTTATTAATGGAAATTTTTATTTATTAGTTTTCTTCAGCGTATTACTTATTCTTTTTATTTCATTTTGTACTCTGTGCTTGTTTGAAATACTTTAATTGTTTTGATATCCTCTGATTTTGTGCGCGGACTTGATCAACCCGTGTTCCGAAATTATAAGGTATCACATGTGATTTGAAGCCCCACTGTCAATAATCTAAGAATTATTAAAAAGAGATGTAAGGGCAATACCTGCTAAATTTGTAGAATGATCATGTTTACCTTGTTGCAAAATTGCCAAAATTTGATTGCATTGCTCCTGCGAAATTGATGGTGATGCTAAAGATGGAGAACTGTTGCTTTGAGGCGCTGGTGTGTTGTTGCTTTGAGGTGCTGGTGTATAACAGGAGATGGAGATATAAAGAGAGGTTGGGATTGGTCAGATGAAGCAGTAAACCTCTGTGCCAAAGGACGAGATGTCCCAGCAGGACCATCGTTAGAACGTGGTGGGAACCCATGTAATTTGTAGCAAGTTGCAATAGTATGACCGTCATGACCACAGTGGTCACAATGTAATCGTGCCCTTGACCCCCCACGATTGTTACCACGACTCATACCTCTGCCACGACTGTAGGTTAAGGTAGTGGGACGTGTAGCCTGATTTGGTGCAGGAGATGTGGCTAGAGCTGAAGCATCATGGAGATTAAGAGTGTGTTACGAAAGAGAGCGTTGCTTTTCTTTCTGTAGTAATAATGAATAAATCTTATTCACAGGCGGTAATGGTTCCCGTAATAAGATTTGACTCCAAAATTGTGCATATGATTCATGGAGTCCCTGCAAAAATTGCATCGCATGATCTTGAAGAAGAAAATCATTTATGGCTTTGGCTGCACCACATGAGCTAGTAAGGAGCATCACATGCGATGCTAGTTCATCCCAGAAAGCCTTCAATCGGGTATAATAAGCAGTCGCAGAAAGATTATTTTGTTTGCATTCAGAGATACCCCGCTTAATTTCAAAAATCTTAGTACTATTAGGCTGAGAAAAACGCTTATTCAAATCGCTCCAAATTTCTTTAGCAGACTCAGAATAAATAATACTCGCAGCAAGTTCCGGCACCATCGAGTGAAGTATCCAGGAGATTACCATATCATTCACTCGAATCCATTGCTCATAGGTTGAAGAAGATGGGTCTGGCATAGCAATTGTACCATCAAACAATCCAAGCTTAGTTTTTGCGCTTAAGGCCATACGCATCGCGCGGAACCATGTATTGTAGTTATCTCCATTAAGAAGAGGAGAGACGAGAACAGCAGTAGGATTGTCTGAATGGTGTAAAACATAAGGATTTTGAAAAGGGTCACTAATCTGAGAAGAAAAAGTGGCCGTAACTTGAGAAGAAGCTTGTTGTTGCTCCCCAGAATTGGAAGGAATTGTTGCCATGAGGGCAAACGTGATTTTGAAAAGAAAAAAAAACACCTAATGCTTTGATACCATATTAGAAAATTGGGAAAGAAAAAATATTCATTCATCTACAATTTTGTACAACAGACGTGAATAAATACAGAATTCCCTAAATAGAAAAGGAAAGAAATCAATCTCCTAAAATCTGCAATCAATAAATCAATCTCCTAAAATCTGCAAGATAATTCTAGAAAGATATAATATGGTACAATAATTAGAAAAGGAAACAAAATTTCTTGGTGGAAATTCTTTCGTAGGACTCGGAGAAGATTAAGCCGCAATACTTATCTTTCTTTCTTGATTCTTTTTCAAAACATGAAATCACAATTGCTAGTTTCAATTTAGAATTCATTTGCACCATACCCTTTTCTTTATTTTTTGGGTCCTAATAGCATAAATATATGGATATAAGTGATAATAATAGACACTCATGCTAGGTTTCGTTGGAGGAAATAATTGAGGAGGGATAGATGAGAAGGGGGATAAAAAAACTTTTTTGTATTTGGTTAGAGAGGGAAGTAAAAAGAGAAGGCGGCAAGCAAGGATGAAACATCCCCCCTCTACATATTATATTTTCCTATTCTTTCAAGATTGGGAGGAAAAGGAGAAAGAAATAATGGATAATTATGTAAATATATTATTTTTATTTTTAAACCTTTTCAAAAATTTGAAATTAATATCTAATTTTTATAATTTTATATAATGAGAGTATATTAGTAAAGGAAATATAAAAACACTTTTTCTTTTCCTTCCAACTAAAGGACAATACTTGCATCCAACCCAGGTTGGATGAAATTTGTCCAACCTGGGTATGTGGCCCAATCATATGGCGACACGTGTCTAAAAATATTTTAAATTAAGTTGGGTAATACCCAACTTAATACGGGTTTGACCCGTTACTCTGACAATTTTAAGGACCAAAATATCCTATCTTCTCCCTCTTCATTCTCTGTCTAGGGTTTTTCACTGCCTCTCATAATCTTCATTGTGTAATTCTTTGCAATCTCGTCCGTAATGACACCAATTGGTAAGTAACTCTCTCCGATGCCGTGACGACTGGCCATTTTCGATCGTTGAGTACTCACAAATCCCTCACTTTTTTCCTAAAGCACCATTAGAAAGCATGGGTATTTTTGCTTGAATGTTCATGTTCACAAAGATAAAGAAACGGAGAATCCTGGTCCTTGATGACCCATCCACCTTGACGGAGCAGGATGGAGGTGTAGTGTCCTCCTTCACCCACCGCCGCGCCGACCTCCGCTACACCATCAAATCACACCACTGATCCCTCTTCATTCTCTCTCTACATATTTTCCTTCACCACACCGCCGCGCCGACCTCCGCCGCACCACTGCCCATTTTTCTTTCTAGTAATTCTCCCCAAGCAGTCAGATCGTACCCAAATCAGCCGCCTAAATCAACTCACCTTCTCGCTCAAATTAGAGCTCCTCTACCAATTACAAACCCAAACATACCACTGCTCACCCACCAAACACAACCCCATCACCAATTATAAACAAGACAAAATTAGTTCCATACGTTTGCCCAAATCAGAGCTCGCTGTCCAGTAAATGGTACTCTTCGCGATCTCTCACATATATGTGTGTATATATATATATATATATATATACATGCAAACACATACCCATTTATTGGGTATATATCCTCCCAACAATTCTGTGTGCAAATATGTGTATGTGTATGTGTATATATGTGTGTATAATCATATATGTATATATATATATATATCACAGAGAGTTGGTGGTGGTAAGCAACGGCGGCGGCAACCTTGATAATGGTATAAGGTGTTTAAGACATGGTGAAAGAGAAGAGGTAGAGAGAGAATGAAGAGGGAGAAGATAAGGTATTTTGGTCCTTAAAATTGTTAGAGTAACGGGTCAAACCCGTATTAAGTTAGGTATTACCCAACTTATTTTTAAAAAAAATTGTTCGACACGTGTTGTCATATGATTGGGCCACGTACCCAGGTTGGACAAACCTCATCCAACCTGGGTTGGATGCAAGTATTGTCCCCAACTAAATAAGAAAAAATTGTTACTCAATTTGTCATTTTTACTATTTATTCCACTTAACCAAATAAAAAGTAAGAGAGACATCTTTCCTTCCCGAGGATGTCTCATACATCATTTTTCCTCTTCCTTCCATCTATTTTTTCATCTTACTACCAAACGGACCATCAATGTTTAAAGGGGTATTATCGCTCCATTCATGTTCGAATAGGAAAGGTTTTGAGTACATATGAACGGGTATGCAACATTATCTAATAATCTAAATTTTCGGGTTAGAAAGAAAGCTTTTGAAATCGAATATCATTCTAAAAAATCATTTAAGATGGCTAAATTTTTTAAAACTTGGGAAGCTAAAACCTTTTATTACGTGCGAGTGTAATCTCTCTTGTGATACCCCTCAGATCCGAGACACGGGTTGATCAGGCTCAAGCCCAAACCTAAGGGAATATCAAACAATCAATATATAAACGAACACGGAATACAAAGTGAAATAAGAAATGAATAAATAATAGCTGGATGAAACTAAAATAAAATCCTTTAATAATAAATACTTAAATTCGATAATCCAAAACCTTCAGTAGTTTAAACAACTCGGAAATCCATCTCTAGTGGACCCCTAACAAAATCCCAACTGAAATGAAACTACTCTAAGAACATCCAGAGTAAACCATGGAGATAAGTCCTACATTGTCGGAAGAACGAGTGATCGTCTCTACTCAGCACGAACAAGCTCAAGCCTAGAACTGACGTATACCTGAAAAATAGGAGTGGGTCAGGCCCACGAACAAGTTCTAACCTACTACAATCCAAGCAGAGACTCGATACACATGTACATCCTAACCAACTCAACAATAGCTAATAGTCCGTAAATATATATATATATATATATATATTCACACTACAGGATTCTCACTGGACTATGGAGAGGGTCTCAACCTGAATAAAAGGCAACATGCGAAAACGCACCCATAGGTGGGCATGAGTACCAAGACCTAACAGGGTATACCTCAACCTCTCATATCCAACTACGCATCCTATTGCATATACACTCCCTAACCGACGACTCTGAGACTCAAGCTCATATTGCGGTACCATAAAAATATATTTAAAGTCCTCTCCTATCCATTCAAACTAGTCCAGTTAGTCATTCAGCTTGTTCAGCTTCTTTGACTTAACTTGGATAACAAGTAATCTATTTAGTCATTCAGCTTGTGCAGCTTCTTTGACTTAATTATAAGCAGGATTGATTTCATAATCCATTCTCTTATTCCGTATAGGTAGGATGTAGTATTTTGAAACTTATCCGTCCCTAGTATGTCACCGTCCCATACCGGTGCATACAATCCATCCACCCAATAGTTGATAATACACATAATGAATATAAATACCAACTATTCCATACCATCCAGCAATTGATAACACTAATAATGAAAGTAATTACCTACTAATCCATAACACATATAACCAGAATCCATTACAAATATAACAAGAGTTATGTATATGACATGTTTGTTCTGTACTACCGACACATGCTTCTCCAATAAGTTTACAATATAGAGAGTAAATATTATCTATCCTGTGATCCCCTATGAGCATAATAATAATAATATCAAAATTAACATGTTTATTCAAAACCATTTCATGATATCCAGAAAGTTGACAAGATATAGTACTGTAAAATTAGCAACTAAGGTCCCATTAAGCATAACAGAGAGTTATCACACTTGACAGGCTTATGTTTTTTTTTTTTTTATAATACTATGACATGATTTAAACCATAAATATCCTAAGTCACTTGCTAAATTAAACACGAGCAACTTGAATCATTTACATCCAAACCAGTAGACCAACTTTCTGAAGAGTCTCCGACTGTGATCTATATTTGCTTCCTATGGTATATTCTGTATTACCATACCTTCTGAGGCTTTAATATGAGTTTAGACATTACTAAACAACCCCAAAACAACCCTTGAATAAATCTGGAATTTTAAAAATCCATCTACAGCAGTCCAGAACTCGCAGAAACCAACCAAAACTGAAAAACCATAAAGGAGACGTCTCTAAACAAGTTGGAGCCACCTCAAAAAAATATGGAGCTGCCTCCAAGACCATTTAGAGCCGGCTCCATGATTCCATGGAGCCGCCTCTTCCCCCTCTCCTCTGCTCTGCTTGTTTTCTTCCCCTATGTTTACTCCGGCGACATCCAGTTTGTCTGTCCTCCTAACCTAAGGTTCAAAAAGTCTGAACTAAACTCTAAGGTGTTCCAGAGACCATTAACCTCTTTGTCTAGTGATCATCAATGATTTAAACCCGAATTATACATTAAGGATTCAACACAGACAATTTACAATTTGTAAACGATTATTGTTTAAACAATTCAAACACTGTAATCCAGATAACTTCTAGTGATCTCCAACAGGTTCCAGACTAATTAAAATCTTAAAACACCAATTGACATGAATTTAAAACAAAAGTTATGCAAAGAATAAAATTAAAACCAACAATATACATCTTGCAACCACGTCCAGTTTAAAAACTCAAACATGCATACCAATTGAATTTTAAACTTTATATAATCCTGGAATTGTATTAGAGATGCAAAGAACACGAGCCTAAGGAAAAGAGATAGGATTAGAACTTGCCTTACACCGACGTCATTCTAAATTCCCCGGTGAACTCTCTGTTTTTTCCATCTCTATTGCTTCCCAGACTTCTCCCAAAATTACTTTTGCCTTTATTATATCGTGAAAATAATCTTAAACCCGAGGCAGAGCATTACTGGTATATTTATAGGTCACCAATCCTAGGTTCCATTTAACCCTAACTGATTTACCCGGCCTATAGAATAAAAACCTAACTTGACTATGTGTGCTACCAATTAACAAAACCACGTTAAAATAATTAAAACATTTAAGTTCAATTAAACAATGAGTCACGTAATGAAAATTGCATAAACAATTAAACAATTAACTAAACCCTAATGAAAACCAATTAAGCATTTAAAAGAATTAAAATACAATTAAGTAAACAATTAAAACACCATAATTAATATAAGTCACAATCAAGTCAAATATCAAGCAAATAAATAAATATTCAAATACACCAGCAATTAACAATTTAAATTATTAAAAATAAAATTAAATAATTAAACAAAATACTAGGACTATCCTTTTTAAAATTAGGGCTATTACATCTCTCTCTTCGATTTTCTCTTTGTTGATGTTATCTCCCAATTAATTTATCTAGGATATCGCTTTACATATGCCAAAACTACTAAAGATGTCTGAGTGGAGATTTGAATTGTCATAGAGGAATTCCTCCTAAGATGTAGCAATTTTAGGAGAGAAAGTAATTTTGCTTGACTCCCTATTTAAAGGTGTGCTCGGAGTCTTTAACTATTGTGGTAGTTGTTGGCTTAATGACTGTTGCTCAAGCCCTCTATTTTTATTGCGCTTTCTAATAAAATTTTAAAACATACCCACAAAAAATTAGAAGCATATTCTCAAAAATTCAAACTAGGGTTGAGAAGAGCAAAGCTTATTGGGGGAGAGTGAAGAAATAAGAAAATTTGATAGGCAAAATGAAGAGATAAGGGAGAAATCATGGAGAGTAAATATAAAATAGAAAAAACTTGTACTCACACCATCGTGCGTAATAGAACATTTTAGCTTCCCAAGTTCTAGTATTTTTAGCCAACATAAAGGAATTTTCAAGGAATAACGTAACTATGATAAATAGGATTCAGAATGGTATTCGACAACAAGAGTAAACAAGAGTATCATTTCTTTTTATGATAAACCCTAAATCAATGTAATGTATTCACGAGGGTTTTTTTTATAAAGGAATCGAAGCATGTAAAAGTGCTTGTAAAAGTTTAGGGTAAAGTACAATGACAACCCTTGAGGTTTGTCGTAAAGACAATCATATACAAGTTAGCATATTTTTGGATAATAACAACCCATGGTCAAAAATTGAATCCAAACGGCTCCTTAAGAATGTTAAAAGTCAAGATTGCCCTTTAATATTTTATTTATTTAAATTGTAAATATCAAAACTTTTAAATGACATTTTTACCCTTATTATACAGTCCATATCCATTACACCTCACCACACTCTCTAACCTTTCTCTATATATATTATATGTATATGTATAATTATATATTGCACCCAAACACTAGCAGCGGCGCCACCTCTCTCCTCCACCATTTCGACCGCATCGCCAATATTACACCTTCGACGGCGCTGCCTCCGAGCTCTCCTCTCAATGCGTCGTCCTCCGCCTCCGCTTCTACGACGATGATGCCAAATGCATCATCTCTCTCAAAGCCAAGGTTGTGCTTGTTGATGGCGTGAGCAGATCAAGTCGAGGAAGACGAGGAGGAATTTGATCCTCTGATAGGTTGTGAATGCGTGGCGAATCCATCGAGTCTTGGTTTGATCAATTCGAGGGTGTTGAAGAGGGTGTGAGCTGAGTTCCTGACGCTGTCGACGCCGTCGGTGTTCCTAGAGTCATTTTCAATGGCAATTACTACTTCTGTAATACCCCGTAATTAATTAAAGAGTTTAGTTTATTTAAATTCAATTATGTGTGGATTCCTTTACCTATTATTGTGCATGCTACATTGTTATATTAAGTTCATTTAATGGTGCATGTAAATTAATTGTGTATGTTAAAATAGTAAATTTATTCATTTAATTGTGCATGTATTATTATAATTAATTTATTTGTTGATTATGTTTAATTAAGCAATATTAGTTAATTAAAGTATTATATTTGTGTTATAAAGTATTATGATGATATAATGTATTCTTATGTAAAATTATAATAATAATAATAATAGTTTAATAATATAATAATAATAATAATATAATAGTAATAATTATAAAAGTTTAATAATAATAATAATAGTTATAATAATAATAATAGTATTAAACCAATGTCATGATGAAATTAGAGATTAGGATAGGATTGCATCAATGGTTATGGGTGGAATTGAAGCCTTATGGTTGGGAAGATGGTTAGTAGATGAAAAAAATTAGATATTTGTAATATTTATATTATATATTTTGTATATAAATTAGCTAACTTACCTTAGAAGAAAAGAAAGGGAGTTAGAAGCAAAGTATAAATTCTAGTGAGCTATTTTATAAGAGTGAAAGGAAAAGAGAGAGAGAAAGAAGCTTGGACCGGTGTAGGCGATTTTACCCGACTACGCGCAGACCGGCGGATCTATTTTAAATCCAAAAAGGTAAGTTATTATCTACTTTTCCCCTTTGAATCCATAAATTATTCATTTAATTTATTTCGGGTTTTTTTAGAGACTAGAAACCATGCTAGAAGTTTCAATAAATTATTTTTAGTTTATTAAAATAATGTGTTTTAATTATTAAAGAGGTTAGTTATTTATTTATTTAGCCTATGTAATTAAAATATAGCTGAAAATAATTAAATAAGACTTTAGGGATTTTTCTAGAATTTTCTAGCTTTTTCCGGGCATTTTCTGCAATTTCCGGCGACCTTCCGGCGAGTTTTCCGGTCGCCAGCAATGGGGGAGATGACCGGAGTGATCCGGTGTGATGCGGCGCACCATAGGAGGGTGTGCGCGCGCATCCTGGGCCTTAGATGAAGCTGATTGATCCGGTGCATCGCGGTCCATGTTACCGCGGTACACCCGGATCCATGAGCACAGGATTGAGTGATGAGAGGGTGAGATGATTTAGTGTAGCGCACCCATAGTAGGATGATGCAACCACCGAATCAGGAGCCGCCGCGTCAGCAAGGTACCCTTAGTGCGCGCGTGGCAGCGCGTGCTCGCGCGTGGCTGATGCCAGACGCGCGTGGAGGCGCGTGGGAGAGTGGGAAAGCATGGCGGCGCGTGTGGGGAGCTCTGGGAGGCGCGTGGGGGCGCGTGAAGGGCCTCTGCGACTGCTGGAAAAGTCCAGAATACCCCTAGGGACTGTTTTGTCATTACCAGGACCTTCACTATACATTTTGGGGCCTCGGGTTGGCATTTTTGGAAGTAACGGGACATTATATTATTATTTTATTTCTCGTTAATTATTATAATTGTCCGATTAATATTTTTAAATATTAATTGTATCAGTTAAAGTGCGAATCGCTAGTAAACATATGTAATTGATTTAACGACTATTAATGGTATTATTTTATTAAACTGTAATAACCATTAATGTTAAATTAATTAGTGCTTGGTTTTATTCATTTAAATAACCCATTATATATTATGGAATATTTATATTGTTAATCGTATATAAACCATGATTATTATACTGTGTGCATTTCAGGGAATAAATGGACTGTTTATTATGTCGTATTTATATTATATGGATGTGTTGCCATATAGAACCATGTGAGCTGACTAATAAGTTTAGACTCATTTATACCTTATGCATTCGTTGCGATAGACAGATGTGTGGCTGTCGGGGTATGTGGTTTAATATTATTGGCATGTGTTGCCTAATTGACATACTCGGTATATTTATTAATATTGTTGGCATGTGTTGCCTAATTTATATGTTCAGTATATTCATCAGTACTTTGCGAGGTGTTATCACTGTGTAGTTCGTTATAGTCTGTGTTGTCAGTACCGTGCACCATGTATAATAGCTGATTTCCCGGGTAGGGAAAGGCGACACTTAACCACCTAGTGTGAGTCTAAGTGATCACCGTCTATTCTGGTTGAGGTCATGTTATACATCGGATAGTTCCCGTAAGATGTATACAGATATAGTACTCATCCGATTCATAATGATTAATTTATTTGATTCTCTGATTTGGGTCATAGTAGAGAGGACTTGCTCGTGGGGTTGACCCACCATTGTTGTTATTTCAGAATACGGTCAGTATCCGTTTCAAGGTTGAGGTTAGCAGTGTGGGACCACCATCCGAACTCATCTACTCTTACGATCCAGTCCAGGGTAGAAGTTTTACGTATTACTTCAGTTTCAGTTTTTATTTACTTTTGACGTCGAACTCTCAGGTTTATATTTAGGGATCCTTGACATAGGATTTCCAAGTTGTAATGGAGGACTGTATTTAAATAAAGGATGGATGGATGTTGTATTATTTAATGTTTCTTTCCTGTCTAAATTCTTTTATTTCCATCATTTTGTATTCCATGCTTGTATATTGCCAGTTGTTTTTGATATCCCTCATTTTTCGTGTATAAGCCTGATCAACTTATGCGTGGAAAATATGGGGGTGTTACAGTTGGTATCAGAGCATTCCAGGTTCGAGTGTCTTAGGGATCTGTGATTACTATACTTCCGCGTTGTGTATTCTGATAATTAGAGCCTAAGTATTAGGGTTCTTTGTATTCTTTTAGTCGGTCCATTATAATGTACTGACGTTAGATTTTTCTGAATTTAAAAGAAGGATGTCTCGGCGTGGGACAAGGAATGCGAACCGTCATCGCAGTATTTCCCCAACTCAAAATGAGAATCAGGAATTTTCCCCTCAAGTTGCTGATATCATTGCACGAGCTGTGGCAGCAGGAGTAGCATCTGCTCTACGAAACCAGCAACCTCCTCCGATAGTACCTGTTCCTGAACCAGTGGCGCAGCCAATGTCATGGGACAAAACTCGTCACTCGTTTATCAGGGGGAATCCACCGACATTTGCAGGGTCCACAGATGTCCTGTTAGCATATCAGTGGAAACAGGAGAGCGAGCGTCATCTTCGGATGGTAATCTGTACCGAAGTGCAGAAACAGATGCTAGCTACGTTTATGCTGATAGGCATGCATTGCAGTGGTGGGAGTCTATTACTACTGTCGAAGAGAGGACCAGATTGACTTATGCTGAATTTCAGACTCGCTTTGACGACAAGTATTTTCCTATGTCAGTAAGATCAGCGATGAAGACTGAATTTCTGGATCTGCAGCAGGAGGATATGACTGTGGCTGAGTATGAACAGAAGTTCATTAATTTGTCATTATTTGCACCAGAGGAGGTCAATACGGAAGAAAAGAAGAGAGACCGCTTTGTGAAAGGGTTAATATGGCCGATTAAAGTGGTGATCATAGGTAGTTCTGCATATACTACTTATATCCAGGTGGTTAATGCCGCCTTACAGCACTGCCAGATGAGGAGTGATTACCGGAAGTCCAAGGGAGATAAGCGGGCTAACCGAGACTACCAGACAGTGGAGAAAGGAAACAGTAGTGGTACAAAGTCCAATGATCGGGGCAGATTTCAAGGACATCAACCTTGGAAGAAAAACAAAGGAAACCCAGATGTGCAGAAGGATGGAGTCCCTAATCAGGGTAGACAAGGTGGGATACCTCAGACCGGACAGGAACAGTGGTCGGGAAGTCAACAGAGGAGGCAGGCAGGTCCTTTTACGGGACGTTGTTATCACTGTAGAGAGATTGGGCATCCGGCCAAGATGTGTCCCAAAGCTAAACAGGGACAGTATGGGCAGCCGAGACCTAATCAGCCGTTACCTCTACCGGCCCCACCGATGCCACGTGGGCAAGTTCAGAATTTTTCGGCACTTCCAGCACCACCATTTCCTCCGGGACAACCTCCACAGCAGTTGCATCATGGCAGAGTTTATAACTTCATGCCACATAATGCGTAGGCTTCTCAGGCTATTAAGGGTATGTTTTCTATACATGGTAGAACTGCTCGTATACTGTTTGACACTGGTGCATCACATTCTTTTGTGTCTAGATCTTTTGTTATCTTATCTGGTATGACGACTCAGTTATGTGACCAACCTCTTAATATTTATACACCATTGGGAGTTGGCACAATTTTACGAGAGTGTAGCGGTGATATCCTTATAGATATGGGCCGGCTTCGATTTCTTGCAAATTTGTTAGTGTTAGATATGCATTCGTTTGATGTTATACTTGGGATGGACTGGTTATCTCAGTACCATGCTCAGGTTAACTGTTACGAAAAGTCTATTGTATTTTCTATACCAGGACAGGAGATGTATCTTCTTGTTGTACCACAACCTGATAGAAGGCCTAGCACTTATTTATTCGTTCTTGAGGAGGACTCACAGGAAGCGACGGCGGTATCTCTTGACAGTATCCCGGTAGTACAGGAATTCCAGGATGTATTCCAGGAAATTCCAGGCTTGCCACCGAGTCGAGAGACAGACTTCGTCATTGATTTAGCTCCAGGCACTACGCCTATTGCTAAGGCGCCGTACAGAATGGCACCAGTGGAGATGCGAGAGTTGAAGGATCAAATTCAGCAGTTGCTCAGCCAGGGATTTATTCGTAGGAGTACTTCACCATGGGAAGCACCAGTACTGTTTGTAAAGAAGAAGGATGGATCTCTTCGTCTTTGTATTGATTACAGAGAACTGAACAAGGTCACTATTCGCAACAAGTACCCGTTGCCCAGAATTGATGACCTGTTTGATCAGTTGAAGGGAGCTACTTACTTCTCAAAGATCGATTTGAGGTCTGGTTATCATCAGCTACGAGTCAGAGAACAAGATGTTCCAAAGACAGCATTTCTCACGAGGTACGGATCTTATGAGTTTCGTGTTATGCCTTTCGGTTTAACGAACGCTCCAGCTGTCTTTATGGACTTGATGAATAGAGTATTCAGAGAATACTTAGATCAGTTTGTCATTGTTTTCATTGATGATATTCTGGTTTACTCTAAGTCAGAGAAGGACCATGCCAGACATTTACGCACAGTATTGCAGACACTTCGAGAACATCAGTTGTTTGCGAAGTTTGAGAAGTGTGAATTTTGGCAGAAAGAGGTCAAATTTCTGGGACATGTAGTGTCAGAAGAAGGGTTAGCAGTAGATCCAGCCAAGGTTGCGGCCGTTAAGGAGTGGGGACAGCCTACCTCACCGACAGAGATTCGCAGTTTTCTGGGATTGGCGGGGTATTATCGCCGGTTCATCCAGGGATTTTCCAAAATTGCGGGTCCACTTACTCATCTGACTAAGAAGAATGTACCATTTGTATGGGATGATTCTTGTCAGACTGCTTTTGCTGATTGAAGAGTAAGTTAACTTCTGCACCTGTTTTAGCCACACCTCAGAGTGGAATCGAGTATTTAGTATTTACCGACGCTTCTCTGAAGGGTTTGGGTTGTGTGTTGATGCAAGAAGAGCGACCAGTTTCTTATGGGTCTAGGAAGCTTAAGCCTCGTGAGCTTAATTACCCGACTCACGATCTAGAGCTCGCAGCAGTGGTTTTTGCCTTGCGTATTTGGAGACATTATCTTTTGGGGGAGACTTTTCGATTGTTTAGTAATCATAAGAGTCTACAGTATTTGTTCACACAGAGGGAACTGAATATGAGACAGCGCAGATGGTTGGAGTTCGTGAAAGACTATCATTTCTCTATTCAGTATCATCCAGGGAAAGCGAATGTTGTAGCAGACGCACTTAGCCATCGACCCTATGTCAGCCTTTCAGCTTTGTTTGCAACAGAGTGGGATGCTTTGAAGACTGTTGATGAGTTAGCAGACGCTTTTATGGCATGTGTGGTAGTAACTCCTTCTATCATTTATCAGGTCATTCAAGCGCAACTCTCAGATCAACAGTGTATTGATCGGGTTTCGGAGTTAGCCTTCGGAGATGTTCCTTTTTATTCTATAGGGACTGATGGAGGATTGAGGTACAAGGGACGTTTAATTATGCCTTCAGCTGATAATTTGAGAAATGTTGTGATGAGAGAGACACACACTTCTCAGTTCTCTGTACATCCAGGGGGAGACAAGATGTATCAGGACATGAAACGTCAGTTTTGGTGGGCCGGCATGAAAAGAGATATAGCTATCTTTGTCTCTAAATGTAGCACCTGTCAGATGATTAAGATTGATCATCAGAGACCGCCAGGATCGTTACAGCCACTTCCCATACCAGAGTGGAAATGGGAGAATATTTCCATGGACTTCATAGAGGGATTACCTACTTCACAGCATAATCACAACTCTATTTGGGTCATTGTTGATAGACTGACCAAGTCCGCTCACTTTCTGCCTGTTCGGTCAAACTTTACGTCAGAACAGTATGCTAAGCTGTATATTGCAGAAATGGTGAAACTTCATGGCGTACCATTGTCCATCGTATCAGATAGAGATCCGAAGTTTGTATCAGGATTTTGGAGGAGCTTTCAGCAGGCTTTGGGTACAGAACTTTATCTTAGCACTGCTTATCATCCTCAAACAGATGGACAGACTGAGCGGGTTAATCAGATTTTAGAAGACATGTTGCGGGCATGTGTTCTTGATTTTAAGGGCAATTGGGAGGAATATTTGCCGCTTTCAGAGTTTGCTTATAACAATAGTTATCAGAAAACTATTGGTATGGCACCATTTGAGGCTTTGTACGGTAGACCGTGTAGGTCTCCTGTCTGTTGGCTTGGAGTTGGTGAGAACAACTTTTTGGGTCCTGAATTTATTAAGGACACGTCAGAAAAGATCGCTATCATTAGGGATCGGATGCGTACAGCTCAAAGCAGACAGAAAAGTTATGCTGACCGTCGAACTCGTGCTTTGGAGTTTAAGGTTGGCGATCAGGTTTTGCTTAAGGTTTCTCCTATGAAGGGAGTAATGCGGTTTGGGTCAAAGGGTAAGTTATCGCCTCGTTTTGTGGGTCCTTTTATGATTACAGATCGGATTAGGGCAGTAGCTTATCGTCTGGCTCTACCAGATAATCTTCATAGGGTACATAATGTTTTTCATGTATCTATGCTGCGAAAATTTCTACGGGAAGAAGATCGATACCAACACATTGATGTGGGTGAGATTGAGTTGCAAACCGATGCAACCTATTTGGAACAACCTTACTGTATTCTCGATCGTAGGAATCAGATACTGCGCACGAAGACTATTCCATTAGTACGTGTACAGTGGAGTCATCATAATGCTACAGAGTCTACTTGGGAACGGGAAGATATTATCCGTGCCAAGTATCCAGAGCTTTTTAATACAGGTATGTAGTGAATTTCGGGGACGAAATTCCGTTATTAGGGGGGGAGAATGTAATACCCCGTAATTAATTAAAGAGTTTAGTTTATTTAAATTCAATTATGTGTGGATTCCTTTACCTATTATTGTGCATGCTACATTGTTATATTAAGTTCATTTAATGGTGCATGTAAATTAATTGTGTATGTTAAAAATAGTAAATTTATTCATTTAATTGTGCATGTATTATTATAATTAATTTATTTGTTGATTATGTTTAATTAAGCAATATTAGTTAATAAAAGTATTATATTTGTGTTATAAAGTATTATGATGATATAATGTATTCTTATGTAAAATTATAATAATAATAATAATAGTTTAATAATATAATAATAATAATAATATAATAGTAATAATTATAAAAGTTTAATAATAATAATAATAGTTATAATAATAATAATAGTATTAAACCAATGTCATGATGAAATTAGAGATTATGATAGGATTGCATCAATGGTTATGGGTGGAATTGAAGCCTTATGGTTGGGAAGATGGTTAGTAGATGAAAAAAATTAGATATTTGTAATATTTATATTATATATTTTGTATATAAATTAGCTAACTTACCTTAGAAGAAAAGAAAGGGAGTTAGAAGCAAAGTATAAATTCTAGTGAGCTATTTTATAAGAGTGAAAGGAAAAGAGAGAGAGAAAGAAGCTTGGACCGGTGTAGGCGATTTTACCCGACTACGCGCAGACCGGCGGATCTATTTTAAATCCAAAAAGGCAAGTTATTATCTACTTTTCCCCTTTGAATCCATAAATTATTCATTTAATTTATTTCGGGTTTTTTTAGAGACTAGAAACCATGCTAGAAGTTTCAATAAATTATTTTTAGTTTATTAAAATAATGTGTTTTAATTATTAAAGAGGTTAGTTATTTATTTATTTAGCCTATGTAATTAAAATATAGCTGAAAATAATTAAATAAGACTTTAGGGATTTTTCTAGAATTTTCTAGATTTTTTCGGGCATTTTCTGCAATTTCCGGCGACCTTCCGGCGAGTTTTCCGGTCGCCGGCAATGGGGGAGATGACCGGAGTGATCCGGTGTGATGCGGCGCACCATAGGAGGGTGTGCGCGCGCATCCTGGGCCTTAGATGAAGCTGATTAATCCGGTGCATCGCGGTCCATGTTACCGCGGTACACCCGGATCCATGAGCACAGGATTGAGTGATGAGAGGGTGAGATTATTCAGTGTAGCGCACCCATAGTAGGATGATGCAACTACCGAATCAGGAGCCGCCGCGTCAGCAAGGTACCCTTAGTGCGCGCGTGGAACGCTCCAGACGCGCGTAGGAGCGCGTGCTCGCGCGTGGCTGATGCCAGACGCGCGTGGAGGCGCGTGGGAGAGTGGGAAAGCTTGGCGGCGCGTGTGGGGAGCTCTGGGAGGCGCGTGGGGGCGCGTGAAGGGCCTCTGCGACTGCTGGAAAAGTCCAGAATACCCCTAGGGACTGTTTTGTCATTACCAGGACCTTCACTATACATTTTGGGGCCTCGGGTTGGCATTTTTGGAAGTAACGGGACATTATATTATTATTTTATTTCTCGTTAATTATTATAATTGTCCGATTAATATTTTTAAATATTAATTGTATCAGTTAAAGTGCGAATCGCTAGTAAACATATGTAATTGATTTAACGACTATTAATGGTATTATTTTATTAAACTGTAATAACCATTAATGTTAAATTAATTAGTGCTTGGTTTTATTCATATAAATAACCCATTATATATTATGGAATATTTATACTGTTAATCGTATATAAACCATGATTATTATGCTGTGTGCATTTCAGGGAATAAATGGACTGTTTATTATGTCGCATTTATATTATATGGATGTGTTGCCATATAGAACCATGTGAGCTGACTAATAAGTTTAGACTCATCTATACCTTATGCATTCGTTGCGATAGACAGATGTGTGGCTGTCGGGGTATGTGGTTTAATATTATTGGCATGTGTTGCCTAATTGACATACTCGGTATATTTATTAATATTGTTGGCATGTGTTGCCTAATTTATATGCTCAGTATATTCATCAGTACTTTGCGAGGTGTTATCACTGTGTAGTTCGTTATAGTCTGTGTTGTCAGTACCGTGCACCATGTATAATAGCTGATTTCCCGGGTAGGGAAAGGCGACACTTAACCACCTAGTGTGAGTCTAAGTGATCACCGTCTATTCTGGTTGAGGTCATGTTATACATCGGATAGTTCCCGTAAGATGTATACAGATATAGTACTCATCCGATTCATAATGATTAATTTATTTGATTCTCTGATTTGGGTCATAGTAGAGAGGACTTGCTCGTGAGGTTGACCCACCATTGTTGTTATTTCAGGATACGGTCAGTATCCGTTTCAAGGTTGAGGTTAGCAGTGTGGGACCACCATCCGAACTCATCTACTCTTACGATCCAGTCCAGGGTAGAAGTTTTACGTATTACTTCAGTTTCAGTTTTTATTTACTTTTGACGTCGAACTCTCAGGTTTATATTTAGGGATCCTTGACATAGGATTTCCAAGTTGTAATGGAGGACTGTATTTAAATAAAGGATGGATGGATGTTGTATTATTTAATGTTTCTTTCCTGTCTAAATTCTTTTATTTCCATCATTTTGTATTCCATGCTTGTATATTGCCAATTGTTTTTGATATCCCTCGTTTTTCGTGTATAAGCCTGATCAACTTATGCGTGGAAAATGTGGGGGTGTTACAACTTCGCTCGCATCTAGGGTTGACAATATAAAAAAACACAACCCTCATCTGAAGGATTCAAAGCCCGTTATTCTTAACGGCCTTCCAGATCGTATTGAATTTATGAGATCTCACCTTTGGATCTATGAAACCCCCTAATTTCAGAACACGGGTTGATCAAATCTGTGCGCAAAATTAAGGGATATCAACACAATTGAAGTATTTAAACAAGCACAGAATATAAAGATGAATATTAAACAATAAATAACTCGCTGAAGGAAATCTATTAAATAAAAATTCCATTAATAATTCTTCAAAATTTACAACTCAGGAATCCTGCAACTCAAGGACCCCTCAACCAAAATCCAGTATCTAGAAGTTCATTATTAAATACTAATATCAAATGAAATAATAATATTATCCTACTTTTAAATAAACTGAAAGAATAGATAAATCCTCCAGCTGCAGATCCTCAACCTTGAGATTTGAACTTCTAATAACCTGAAATACAAATCACGGGTTAAACCCTACGAGCAAGCTCTCTCTACCAAGCCTCTGAAAACCAATAAACAAACCATATATACCAAAACCAACCCCAATAAAGTTTTAACTTCAATGTACGATGATACACATATATATAAATACTTATCTATATACAATAATCCTATTCATTAATATGTTCATTAAATTGTAAAATTATTAATCAATGACTAATAAATAATCCTACCTAAACCAATCCACCAATATATATTTCTTTTAAAAATAAACTTCTCCAACCTTAACTCCACCCTAGACAGTAACTTAATTAAACCACAAATTTTAAAATAAAAGAATACCACATTTAATCCAAAACAAATAATAATTTACATTATCTTTATCACATAGCTAATGCCTATGCTTTGACAATTAGTCCATGTCTCTACCACTATTATTTTACTAATATAATAAAATAATAACTAACATTTAGGTACTAGACTATTCTAATAAGAATATCCAATCCTAATTAACATATACGTACAATATCCATAGATGAATTTTAAATTATCTAACACGTAGTAATTTAGTTATGCATTGGCAATTCAACCATGCCATTATAAATATACTTATTTATTTATTAGCAATTCAACAATGCCTCCTTAAGTATATTTACTTATACCATTAATTAGCAATTCAACCATACTTCCCATATATGAACTTTATTCATAACTAATAAGGGAATATATTACAGTCATTGGCAACTCATTCATGCCTACAATTTAGCCATGTACTAACTTTAAACTTTACTATAAGCTTAATCATACATAGACTTCACATGCATATTATAAGCATGTCCTTAATTTAATAATCACTCTATTGCGATTTTAAATCAATTATACCATCTACAATTCAAGATATACCAAATAGGATTCATAATATTTAATAATGATAAATGATATATATATACACATATATTTTATAATATATATATGTATAATACATTCCATACTAATCGTTGATTATTTAAAACCATATCTACATATATATATATATACACACACCTCATTCCAAGGCAAAATATTTAATTAATTGTATTTACACCAATTAAATACTACTAAGTATCTTAGTAACACTCTAAGGCTCTCAAAACACCAAAAACACACCCTCTAATGGTTAATTTTAACCCTAATAGGCTTAAAATAAATTCTGAAAATTTACCGCACTTCCAAGAAACTTTCCGGGACGTCACACGCATTCCCACGCATCCCACGCGCCTCCACATGCCCCCAACCTTGTAATACCCCTAGTTTCAAAAGGATATAATTGGGATTTAATTTTTATATTTTTGTTGTTGAGGTGCTTATGTGGTTATGTGTTTAGATGATTTTATGGTTTGTTGAATTTAATTAAAGGTGTGTTTAACTAATTTTTTTAAATTAAAATTTTATTTTAATTATTGTATTTAAATTGGGTGGTTTGTTTAGTGAGGTTATTTAAGAGTTTTTTTATTTATTTTAATTGAATTTCTGGTTTTAATTGTTTTAAATTGTTTATTGGTTTATTAGTTTTTTTTTAAATGATTTAATTGGATTAAATTAGAAGTTTGATTATAATGTGAACTTAGGGTTATATTCTTTTAGGAATTACGGTTTAGCCTACTGGGATTAATTAGGGTTTCTGTCTCTAATTACAATTGGACCTAGGTTTTAGTATTTCCTATATATATATATTGTTATAATTCTGTATGAGAGTGGTAGAACTCTGTTTCACGAACAGAGAGTTTTTGAGAGAAAACAGAGAGAATGAGCATTAGGGTTTTGGGCCAAGAACCAAGATTGAACCGAGGAGGGGAAGAAGAGGTGTTGCTCGTGGGTTGAACCTAGGGCAACAAAGGAGTGGACGACAGTCGAGAGGTCGCTGGAAAGTCTGGACAGAGGACGATTAAAGGTTTCAAATCAAAACTGTAAAGGTAAGTTCTATTCTGTCTCTCTCCCTTTGCCTGTGTTCTATGCATCCTTTGATGATCTCTAGGATTGTATTTGAATTTTAATTGAATCTTACATGCTTGGAATATGTTTATTAGATCATCTGTATATGTGCATATTGTCTGAAATTAATTCTTGCAACTCTGTTCTTCGTTGTTTGTTTCAAAGCATTAAATTGGTCGTTGTGTTATGTCAATATTTTAACTTGTACTGTGGTAAATTAAGGACTGGGGATTAACATTGTATATATATTAGACAGTGAGGACAAGTTTTAAGGAAGAATAGATGGGTAGGAAAGGGCCGGAGACGAGGCAGATGGTCGGAAACGAAGAGGGAACAAACTGGGGCTCTCAAAGGGGAGAGAGCCGGCTCTAGGCAAGGAAAGCCGGCTCCCCCTTGTGGGAGAGCAGGCTCTAGGCAAAGTGGAACCTGCTCCACTTGTTTTGGGAGCAGGCTCTTTCTTTTTGTACGTACACTGAAGCAGTTGCTCCTTGTTTGGTCCAACTGTGGGTTTTTAAACAATGTCTGGGCTACTGTGATGATTTTAAACACTAATTCATGGAGTATTTAAGCCCTAAGAAGCATTAATTTGTTTTTATGCTAATGTTTTAAACAGTAGGAAAATCTTAAATAAGTCGTAGGCTGTTTAAGGACTTAACGGACCGGAAGGATTTAATTGTGCAAACTTTGTCTAGGAATTAAAAAGAGTTGGAACATGGATTCCAAACAATATTACCATGTTATATTAGAGCCTCACATAATAAATTATTGTCTTAGTACTATTGGATTTAACAGTAGAGGGAAAGTGCAGCGGTGCAGGCTGTTAATGGAAGGAACGAATTTAATTGCCTAGTTTAATTTCAGTAATTTAACGGAGTATATTTATATTTAAAAATCTTGTTTTGGTGGCATGCTAGGATTATTTAATTAACAAGTGTGATCTATGCATATCCTGGATGTTAATTGTTGAAATACTAAATATTTTTCTGCAATGCATGGATTTAAGCTTGGAACTTTAGTTGCGGTAATTTTAAGCATTACACTGCAATTATTTGGATTAGAGTTTGGACTTCAATTGGATGTTGGCTGGAATTAATTGAAGAAATAAATGTATATTTTCTGTCAATTACCTGGATGGATGCTGGATTATAACATGACGAATTAGTAAACTTTGTCTCGTTTAATTACATGGATGGATTCTGGATATTTAGTTGATGACTTATTTAAATTCTGTGTTTGTCAATTATATGGATAATGTGGACTTTATTTGATGTACTACTTATAATGTTGCATCATTTACGGATCATTTGCATATATGCACTGGTATGGGACGGTGGCATACGGAGGAATGGATTAGGTCAAAACGCTAATTCCAACCCATTCATACATATGGAATGGATTAAATAAAACAGTTAAATCCTACATGGTTTCATGTCCTATCAACTAAAATAATTGAATGACATATTGGATAGTTGTTTATATTTTCTGTTAATAGGAAGGATAGGGATTTAATTAAAATATTTAAATCTTAATTATATGTTGTGTTTTGGCAACGAATAGTTGACCGGCTCAACATTGTATTTGGATGGGTGGTATATACACTTAATTTATGTTAGTCTGTGCGGCTGAACAAGCTGAACGACTAGCTGGATTTCTTATGGTTGGATAGGATCGGACTTTATATATATAATTATGATACCGCGATCTGAGCTTGAGTCTCATAGTCGACGGTTAGGGAGCGTATATGCAGTAGGATGCATAGCTAGCTATGTTGGTTGAGGTATACCCTGTTAGGCTTAGGTAGTCATGCCCACTCAGGTGCGTTTTTGCATGCTGCCTTCTATTCAGGTTGAGACCTTCAGCATGGTCTAGTGAGAGTCCTGTAGTATAGTTATATGTATATATCTATTTACGGACTATATAGATATGGTTGAGACATCTAAGATGTATCTGCGTATCGGGTCTCTGTTTGGATTGTAGTTGGGATAGAACTTGTTCGTGGGCCTGACCCACTATTATTTTTTTCAGGTAATGGACGGCTCCAGGTCTTAGATCTTGTTCGTGCTGAGCAGAGACGATTTCTCATTCTTCCGACGACGTAGGTGGTTCCTGTATGGTTTAGCATTGGATTCTTTTCCGGTGGTTCATTTCTCAGTGATGATTTTATTAGGGGTCCACCAGATGGATTCCCAAGTTGTATTAGAAATGGAGAATTTGGATGTACCAAAATAATTCTTTATTAATTTAATTTTATTTTGAGGTTTCAGTTTTTGGTTTATCAGTCTAGTTTCTTTTCAACAAATTTTTATTCCTGTTTCCTTAATTGTATTCTGTGTTCGATTATTTGCTAATTGGTTTGATATCCTCGGGTAATCGGGCGTGGGCCTGGCCAACCCGCATCCGGAAATCCGGGGTATCACAAACCTTGTTGCACGTGCCTCCACTTCTTGGCAGCTTTCCTCACTCTCTCTCACGCGCCTTCACACGCTGCACCATTGGCTGATGCTATTCGCTTCAGTGTACTCAGCTGCACCGAGTCATTTCTCCTCCATTAATGCCTCAGATCTATGGCCACACCAATTCCCTATGTCCTATGCTGCACTAGATAAATCCACCATCATCTACTTCACCCAACGGTCCAGATCAGCGTGCACATCAACATATTATACGCCGTAATGTGCCGAATCAATCTATTATATATCTCAAAATTCAATGCCCCTGATTCACATGCACACACTTTTAACATTGACCGCATCATACTGGAATCTCGCCCTTTTGATGCGCTACAGACCTCCCGTGCATAAACATATAAACAGTATATATATATAACTAATTTATACATATATAATTATATATATATAATTCTAAAAATCCGAAAATTATTCTAAAAATATAAAATCAGTCCAGAAAATTCTAGAAAAAAAAAAAAACCAAAAGCTTAATTTATTAATTTTGGCCATAAATGAATATATATAATTATATTCTGATCCATTTAATCTAATTAATCATGTTACACAAAGTTTAAGCAAACTATAAATATAAAGTTTAATTAACCTAACCTCACATACAATATTTAAATTATCAGAACAATTCATGCATATATTCACATGTTTAAATCTATATATATATATATATATATATATATATATATACATACATATATTGTAAAGAATAAACATGCTCATCTACTCGGATTAATAATTTAATTCAATAAAATAAAACTATTATTTCGATAATCAAGGTGATAAGCTTATGAGTTCTAAGAGGAGAAGTAGAGAAGGACTCACCTGTTTCTTCCAAGTCCGATATTCTATTTCTCTGATCCGGCCTTCTCTTTGTCAGCCCTTCTTCTTCTTCTTCTAACTCTCTTATTTTTCTAATGTGGAAAACCCTTAACCCTAAAGTCTTATGCGTATACTTATACATATTAAAAATCCAAATCCTTTTCCAGGTAGGACTACCAAATAAAAAAAACAATAATTATTAAATAATATATATACACATATATTATATAATATATATATATATGTATGTATATTTCCTTCCAAACTAATCCTTAACTAATTAAATCATAGACAGATATATATATCAACAAAAATATATATGTATTTCCTTTCCATAATAATAATTAATTAATTATATTTATATATATATATATATATATATATATTTATAATTATCAAAAAATAATCATTTAAATAATCAAATAATCATGGGCCTTTATTAATTAACCCAACAAGGCTTCTTTCAAGCCCAAGACCACATCATTTGGTCCAACTTCCCTTAAGCCCAAATCCAAATAACTTAAATAATTAAAATAATTAAATTAAACAAATTAAATACCAATAATTCACAATAAAATCACACAAGCTTAAAAAAACACACAAATCAAATAAGCAATTCACTCGTAGCATTCCTCAAACGAAACACCATATAAATTTAATAAATAAAATTACAAAAATCCAAGTTAATTAAAACAAGACAATTTATCCAAGCACTTAATTAAATAAAACAAATCACAATTTATCTACGCACTTAATTAAATAAAAAAATCATTTAAAAATAAAATAAAAGTAATTAATTTTAATTAATAAATCTTTTAAAATATCGGGGTGTTACAAGATCCCTGTTTATTTTGTGACTTAGTACCCCGACTTATGCTTCATCGCCATATCCTCCCTCAATAAATGGACACGTCCTTTTTAAGTACCAAATCCGAGATATTGAGGTACAAAATCAGAGATAGTGGGGTACACACTCAATTAATTACACTTTTTTTTTTTTGGGCATGTTAATTTTCTAAGACTCTCTTTGTAACATTCTCCTTTACTCGAATTCGTAATGTCCTTGTAGGGCCACCTTGCCTGCCTGAGTGGGGAAGCCAGGACACTTCCGGGTAGGCGCTTAGCGTGATATCGGAACAATGATTGGTTTTGGCGCCTCTTATACCAACTGTAACAGACGAGGTGTTTTCCAGTCAAACCCCAAAAGTTTAAACTATTAGGATGTGCTAACACTCAACCTATGTATACCCAATTACTTCCCTATCTGAATCCAATGTGGGACAAGACTTTCCTTGTAACATATCTTATCTATTTGTCAAAGTAAGAGGTGAGGATTCAAACTCGTGTAGAGACAAATGGGTGTTAGTTTTTTTCCAAGGGAAGGAAAAAAAACAAAACTCCAAGGTGATAGTTTAATGAAATAAAATCAAATTCCAAAAACCTTAATTACATGAAATATATGATTCTGAATTTTTTCATCTGAATTTATAGGAAATCTAATTTCCTTTGAACCAAAAATGTGCAAAAGCTATTAATCATAAACCTGAGCGAAGAGATTAAGGATAAACAATTAAGGATATTTTATTTTATTTTTTCAAAAATATATGTTCAAAGGTTATTTACCTAAAAGTAACTCCTCCCAAACTATAAATCTTATTATAAGACTTGGTTGAAATATATTACAACTCCACCATGTGCCTTGTAATAATTTGTTTTTATACACAAAAGTTGGGGAAACCGTAACTAGATAATTCAAGCAACACATTCAATAATTAATGTTTATTTTACTTCCTAATACAGAGAACTTCTATTTGTAGGCCATTTGGGTTTTTTTAGATTTTTTTTTGAACATCCCAATAATTCAATTAAATTAATTGGATTATATATTTGATTAAATTAGCATTTATAGCAGTCTAAATAATATGGGTAGATTGGATATAGTTGACATTGGACCATCTTAAATGAAAAAACCTCTAATGTAGAGATAATACCAATGATATGGTATAAATCATTAACTAAATAAATATTGATATATAGTGATAAGATTCAATGAAATAGATATTTTTTTACTTATATAATAAGATAGAATTAGCTGATAACACTTATAATATATCATGATACTTTTAGATATATGTGCACATGTAATTTTGGAATGCTCATTTCTTACTATGGTTTCTCTATCCTCATAGAGACAGACAGAGGTTTAGATATTACGTGAAACTTTCTAATAGAGGGTTTTGTTACATCAAATTTTTTAAATGAATGCATAAAATACATAGACGGACCCAATACCTTAAAGTATTTTATGTGGAAATGTTGTAAACTTGCTTTACTGGTTCAGTAAATGCTTCTGGTTCATGGGATGTTAGTTGAGGTTGTGTGCCCCTGGTGCTGTATTGAGGAAGAATCCTTGGAACATATGCTTTTTCTTTGCCCACATTCTATTAAGATTTGGAAGTTAATGCCCCTAAGGTTTGATTTTACGGTTGATCCTCCTTCATCATTTGCGGTTTGGTGGATGACATTAGTGGGGATGTGGGCATCTAAGAAGGAGGGTCAGGATGTGTTGGGGCAGGTGACCTTTTGTTGCTGGGGTATTTAGAAGGCTCGAAATAGGCTTGTTTTCGATGGGTTGCTCCATGACCCCTCTAGGGTCGTTTTGGTGGCTTGCTCTTCTTTTTGGGAATTTAAAGAATCCTCATGTTCTCCAACTCTCAATTTGACCTCTTCTAAGTTTGAACTAGTTATGCTTTGTTTCAGCATTCCTCTCCTTCCTGTTGGTTGCCTCCCATAGAGGGTATTGTTAAATGTAATGTGGATGCTTCCTTTTCATCTTTTACCCAGGTTGGGGGTGGGGTGCTGTGATACCCCAGGATTTCCGGATGCGGGTTGGCCAGGCCTATGCCCAATTACCCAAGGATATCAAAACAAATGGCACTAAACGAATACAGAATACAATTAAGATAAACAGGAATAAATAAAATTGCTGAAAAGAATCTAATATGATAATCCAGAAACTGAAACTTCATAATAAATTTTCATTAATAAATAAACTCTTCTGATACAACTGATCCTCCATGAATACAACTCGGGAATCCATCTAGTGGACCCCTATTCCAAACCCAACTAAAGTTAAACTAAAAACAAGGAAATCCAAAACTAAATTTAAATAGCAGTCCTATGCAATCGGAAGACTTAGTGATCATCTCTACTCAGTACGAAAAAGCTCTACAACTGGAACCATTCGATACCTGAAAAATGATAGTGGGTCAGGCCCACGAACAAGTTTTATTCTAACTACAATCTAAACAGAGACCCGATACGCAGATACATCCTAGATATCTCAATCATATCTATATATATATCCACACTACAGGACTCTCACTGGACTACAATAGGGGTCTCAACCTGAATAGAAGGCAACATGCAAAAACGCACCCAAAGGTGGGCATAAGTAACTAGACCTAATAGGGTATACCTCAACCATCACAACCAGTTATGCATCCCAATGCATATACGCTCCCTAACCAACGATCCTGAGACTCAAGCTCATATCGCGGTACCATAAAGTATATATATAAATTCCCATCCAAAACCAATGTAGTATCGCTCAACTGTTCGTTGCCAAGACACGACATATAATTAGGATTTAAATGTTTTAATTAAACCCATTTCCTTCCTAATACAGAAATATAAACAAACATCCAATATGTCGTTCAACTGTTTTAGTTAACAGGACATACAACCATGTAGGATTTAACTATTTTAGTCAATCCATTCCTTATTGTTAAACAATAATTCACTCTAAAGGGGGGGTGAATAGAGTCAATGGCCAATCAAGATAATTTACAATTTCACTAGAGATAAACAATTATGCAATAATCAATTAAAGTAAATAATAATTCAAAGCATAAATGTAAGAGAGATAGGGATAAGAAATGTAAATAATGACACGGAGACTTTTAGCGAGATTCGGAAACTCCTACTCCTCGGCTCAAGTGTAATGACCCGGTCATTTTCTTCCCTTTCCCTTTTTCCTCAAATTTCGTGGATAAATTTTTTCCGTTGTCTTTTCTTTTCTGTGGATGGTTTTTCGTCGCTTAGTGTCATCTCGAGTGCTCAGAATTGGTTTCTGAGACTCTTTCATGTGAATTGACAACTTCCTTTGAGGACCGAGTCATTTTCGCATTTTTCGTTTTTTGGACACTATGAGCTATTTCGTCTTTTCCCTATTTTGTCATTTTCCCTATTTCGTCTTATCTCTGTTTGTCAGTTTTTGGCACAACCTCACTTCTTGTGCTCGGAGTTGGTTTTTGACTTCACGTATCCTTATCGTGAATGGTTTCCACGAAATACGTATCTTTACTTTTGCAAGAAAGTACTCTGGTTGCTCCCGGTGCCCATAAGGGCATGGATGCATAAATCTTTGGAATTAATTTCATTTCTTGGGGTGTTTTTCATAAATATCTTTTGAAGATATTTTTATTCTGGGGCAGTTTCGCAGTAAACCCTTTTTGTAGGGGCCATTGTGCAATTAACGAAAGTTGTTGCAAAATGTCTCGTCTGGAGCCTGGATCCTCGTACGGGATTCATTTTTACTTTTTGTTGATTTGTAAATTCATAGAATTCCATTCTGTTCGTTTTTCTCCAATTTCAGAGTTTCTGAACCCGGTTGCGGCCGAACTTGTTCGGGGCATAACTTTTTGCTCAGGACTCAGTTTTTGACGTCATTTCTTCCATTTTTCATATTTTCTCATTTTGAATCTTTTTCATTCACCGAGTTTTGCCGTTTGAGCACGTTTGCTCAAAATCCACTTTTCCGGACCCGGCGGGGCCCTTTCGGGGCACTTTTTGTGATTTACTATAAATAGGTGCCTTAAAGAAGAAAAATCAGATTTTCTTCTTCTTCCCCCTCTCCTTGCACGACCAAAGGCAGCCATGGATGCCCATGGAGCTGCCATCTTCTCTCTCCTCCTTTAACCTACTTTTCCTAAGTGAAAATCTTTCGGCCTTTGCATTTGTTGCTCGCCTCATCGTGCTCTACCATTACCCCTTATTAGAAACCATTTCTGACCAAATTTTGAGTTTGGGATTTAGGCCAAGTTTGGATTTTCATGGGCTTCTTTGAGATTCATATAGATTGTGTTGTCCCCGACAAAACCTAGGAGTTTCGTCGGATTCGAAGCCGTTTCGTTTCGATGGCTTTAGAGATTTTCATCTCAAATTGAGGTAGGGGGTGTCTTAGAATTATATTTGTATTGTATTGATGATTATATATGCTTATACAACTTTTATGCATGTTTTGTATAAATCTTGGAATTTAATTTTAATTAATTTCTTTGTAAATGATTTAATGCTCAAGGATATGTATGACTTGGAATTGAGTTGTAACATGCTAGAAAATTATGTTTGGATATGTTGGTTAACATATATTAAATTTGGCTCATTTGATTAAGAATTACAACTTTTATTTAATATTTATCTTTAGTGAAGGTTTAATTCACATGGTTGTATCAAGTATGAAATCGAGTTGTAATGTGGTATTTAAATAGGCCTTGGCATGTTCTCTAACATAGATTAAATTGAGGGCATTTGGAATTGTTTAAAAATCTAGAGGAAATTAATTAATTAGCTTGATTAATTTTGTTTTAAGTGCTTTAATCACTTAAATTGTCATTTGATGTTATATATGTGATGACCATGACATGTCCTTCAATATATATTAAATTGAGGTTATTTGGGATTAACTTGGAATTTAGAGAATTTAACTATTTATGTCTAATTAAATTCTATTTTATTACTCCATGGATTTAATTGCATTTTGGAAGTTATTTTTATATTTAAATCATGGATTTGGATTTGGTGTATGTTCACTTAATTACTTTTGAGTATTGGATAACATAGTTGTTACTTTTATATTAATGAGAATATGTTTTTCCTTATTGAATATATTGTTGCTATGTGTAAGGAATTACACACTTTGTATTTGACATCTTTCATGCCATAATAGTTGTAGAACTTGAGCATGTATTGTATATGTTTCCAAAATTGGGTTGTACTTAGTAAATGGTTGATATCTTGTATATACATGTTGACATATATACGTTGTTGCACAATTTGTTAATTTTGGAAACTTGGGGATGTCGTTGTTGGCTACGGCTAGGACTTGGTTCTAGTACGGGGGATTGTCCCTCTATATAGTCTAGTGCGCACATAGGGAGGTTATCCATGAGCTAGTAACCCTAAAGTAACTATGTTGTTGGTCTGATCCGGCGTGACGTCCGAGTATCCACTTTGTTTGATTTTGTATTTCATTTCAAGTTGATAACTGGATGATATCGTAACTTGTGGTTCCTTATTTGATTTCCTATTTTGAGCTTAAGATGTAAATTTGTGAAAGCATGCTTTGTACGTTGTATTGGAAGTTGCATTGTCGGTTAAATTGCGTTGATATCATAAATTGTATTTTGATGTTCAAATGTAGTTTAGGAATAACCCTATAGATTCACTTTGAATATAGACGTTAGGTGGCATGACCCACTCTTATTGTTTTCGTATCTTGGATTTCAAGTTGAAGACTTTGAGAATCTATATCTTGTTGCTTTGTATAACATGTTTCCTTGTTGTTTGAATTGCATGAACAATGTGATTATGCTAGAAATGTTTTAAGGTAGCTTGGGATGCTTCCTGAGTCTCATTTTAACATAGACGTTAGGTGGCATGAACCCTTTTGATATGTTTCATCTTAAGGTGATAAAATTGTAAAATGGTAGGTCGATGTATGCTTATTTCCTACGAGTAGCTTTATGTTACTCACCCCTATGATACCGGGGCATATTTCAGGTACAGGACACAAGACTTGAAGATTTCATTGCTTTGAATCGTTTGGTAGCTTTATGTATCCAACTTGTATTCTTTGATTCTACGTATGTAAAGTGTACATAAGTACACTCCTTTTAATGCATTTTACATGTATGACATGAGGCCAAGGGCCATTAACTTGAAAGGTCACAAGTATGTTTCCTCTAAAACACAAGTATTGCCATTGTAGCTTATTGGTGAGAAATGGAGGCTTTGTATGCTAAAACTTGTTCATGGAATATAAAGAGGCTTTAGGCCATGTTGGTACATCTATTTTATCATATTGCATGCACTTGCATACTCACTTTGGCAAACAACACCATCCTTGATGAAACAAAAACTCTAAGTAGCATTTTTAGGGAGTTTTACCCTATTCTGTTCCAGGGGCATTTTGGGTATTTCACAATGCATTTTTTTCATTTTTCCTCAGGATTCACTTTGAAAACTCAATTTTGAGGGGGTTTCTTCTTTATGTTTTTCCAGAAAATGTCATCTTGGCCCTCAAAAATCCATATTTGTCCGAAAAATCCTTGCCACCAGGTTTTACAGATTTTTAGTGCAAATGTACTTGGTACTATTCATCGACTTTTTTTTGAAAAGTGTGACGACCGATCCGAAACTTCTGGGGGTCTTGTGGGTGTATTTTAAGATTGCATTTTCAATTAGGCAATTTAAAAACCTCCCGAAGCCCTATTTCCTTTTCTTGGGCAGCAGCTCGGAGAAATTTTTACCCCCTTGACCAGATTTTCTTGGGGACATTCTGGGCATTTTACAATGCATTTTTTTTGTTTCCGTTCGCGATTGGGGTAGGAAACTCGATTTTAGGGGGGTTTCTTCTTTGAGTTTTTCCAAAAAAGTCCGTTTAGATGCCCGTTTTTACTTTCAGTTACAGCAGTAGTGGGTTGTCCTCGTCGGGCCGTCACGACATCATTTTTGTTTTTGACCTTTCTCCTTCGTCCGGACTCCGAATAATGAAATTCTTGAGTCCATTATGTTTAATTTTTCATTGTCTTCCCAACGGTGTGCTTGATAGCACTTGAATCCACTTTAGTAAAATGACCATTTTGCCCCTAGGTTCCTTTTTGTCCGTTTTGAAATAACACTTCCGCATTTGTTTTCCTTTGGGTTCCATGACCTCATTGAGGGTCAAATTTGTGTCTTAGAGACGCATTGTATCTCTAGAGACCGTTGTTTCACCTTTCGCTTTCGAATTTCGGATCCGTTATCGGGTCATCTTTTGGTCATCACTGACGCACCGGGTTTACAAAACTTAGGCCGTCACATCAAGATCCCTCTTAAAACTTCCCAATCCACTAGAGCTTCTTCTTAATGGTGGATAGCAAACCTTCACATGAAACAAGCCTTTGCTTCCCTTTCTTGCTAGGAGAACACATTTCTCCTAGGCTTCTTTTGAGTCACACCAACCCTTACAAGTTTGTAGAAAGATTGTAGTTGAAGTACAAGATTAAGTCTCTCTCAAGATGGATTTACAATTTTTAAGCTCACGACTAGAGTAAGTAAATGAATGAAATAAAGCTCAAATCTCTAGAATGGAATGAGTGATCAAATGTAATACCCCTAATTTCAAAAGGATAATCCTGGTATTTGATTTATTGTTTAAAGTGAATTTTTATTTATTTAATTGATTATTTGGTGGATTATCTAAATTACTTGAATTAATTGATTTAATTGTCTTATTTAATTGTTAATTATTTTAAATTGCTTGATTAATTGAGTTTAGAATAAATTACGTAAGTGATGTACTTGTTTTAATTTTATTGTTTATATTAGGGTTTTGTTTTGTTTTATTAAATCGTGTCTGGGATTAAGTCGACTTAGGGTTGGTTTAGAGTTGGATTTAAGGTTTCAAATAAAGTCTATAAATACATAAGTATACGTCTGCCAAGGGTTTTGTTAACCCTATTCACGTAACAGAGGGGAAGAGATACAGTGAGGTATTGAGAGACACAAAGGAAGATAAAGAGAGGAGGTCTAGGTTTTGTTCTAAACCAAGGTTGGACCAAGAAGGAGGAAGGAGAGGTGTTTATAGGTTGAACCAAGGCACTGGAGGAGCAGACTTGCAGTTTAGGACACAAACATATCATACAGAGACGGTGAATTAGAATTTCAAAATTTGTAATTCAAAGGCAAGTTATGTTCTTCTCTTTCCCTTTAATCTGTGTTCTATGCATGCCTAGCTAGACTCCAGGGGTTTAACTAACGATAAAACGAAGTAATCATGCATGCTTAAACAGACTAAAATTGAGAGTTTTATGGTTATATATACTTATGCGTGATTTCATTATTTTCTTAGATCTTTATGTATGATTGGTGGTTTAACTTGAATCTTTGCCTATTAAAACACTTAAAATAATTTAGTATGGACATATGGGACATAGGTTGAAGCTTAGAGGCCTTAGCAATGAAGGTTTAGGGTTTGCAGAGGCTGAACGGATGAAGAAGAAGACCCCGTACTAACTTAGCCGCCTAAGTTAGCAATTTAACCCCCTAAGTTAGCAACTAAGGCCCCTAAGTTAGCAATTGAGGCCCCTAAGTTAGCAATTCAGCCCCTTAAGTTAGCAACTAAGGCAGCTCAGTTGTGACTTAGCTTACTTAGTTGGGATTTTTGGTTTTAAACGCCCAGTTTGGGTTTTTGTGCAATGTTTGGACTACACAGAGTGTTAGCACTTCGTTTAAATTTTCTTAAATGATGTATATCATTGTTTTAGACCTGTAAGAATATAGGTAAACAATGATTCATAAATGGATTAAGGTATGGACAGTGTACAGTTAGGAGAAGATCCTACATGTTGAACTTTGAATGTTAATCAGCTTACACTTTGGAACTTGGAGGATTGTTTATAAGTGATTTAATTTTAATTAATCATATTTGGATAGGATTGTAAGTAACATGGATTACTTGAACTTAACCATGCTTGTGTTGGATCAAATTAATATTCACTTTGTTATTCAACTGCATTAGTGTATGGATATTTTAGAGGATGTAAACGCTTATACTTGTTTTAGCTGTATACATTATTGGAATTGGATTTTAGGCTCTATAATGACTGCCAAATATTGTTGGATATGTGTTAATTTATATTGATGCATGTTATGAAGGATGGTTGTTGGATATATATAGTGTCGTTTTATTAACTATGCTATCTGGAGGATTGTATGCACCGATATGGGACGGTAGCATATTAGGGACGAATTAGTTAAAAATACTAAGTCCTACCTATTTGGAAATAAGTTGGATTAACAATAAAAGTTAAGTCCTACTTATGTATGTGTATATGCACCGGTATGGGACGGTGGCATATTAAGGACGGCTTAGTTCAAAACACTAAGACCTACCTATTCTAGGGCCGGATTAGTTCAAATACTAAGTCCTACCTAATCTGGATTGAGGTATGGATTAACCATAAAGGTTAAGTCCATCTCATACTTGTGTCATATCAATTGAGAATTGAATGACCTACTATGGTTTCAGGATGGATTTGTTATACATATATCAGACCACTACACAAATGCATGGTATTTTGTATTAGGAGGAGTACGGACTTTATATATATATTATATGGTGCCGTGGTATGAGCTTGAATCTTATGATCATGGTTAGGGCGCGAATATTGCCTAAGATGGATAACTGGACATAGGTGTTGTTCCCTGGTAGATCTAGGCACTCATGCCCACCTTAGGGTGCGTATTTGCATGTTGCCTTCTATTCAGGCTGAGACAGACCTACTAAACTAGCGAGCGTCCTATAGTGTGTACTATATACATATATGGACTACTCTAGCTATTGTTGAGTCTTCCTAAGATGTATCTGCGTATCGGATTACTGTTGGATTGTAGTAGATCAGGACTTGCATGTGGGCCTGACCCACTCCTTTATTTTTCAGGTGTTCGTCAGTTCCAAGGTTAGAGCTTGGACGTGCAGAGCAGATACAGATAGTCATTCCTCCGACTACATAAGACTACTCTATATGTTTAGCTTTAGTTTTTATTTCAGTTGTTTTAGTTTCAGTTTCAATTTGGGCTTTTATTAGGGGTCCACTGGATGGATTCCCGAGTTGTATGAATTGTAGGTTTTGGGAAGTTTGGTTTTAATGATTAATGATTGAGGTTTTTTTTATTTAGTATTCGTTTAGCGTTATTATTTATTTCTTTAATTCATTATTTTTGTCTTCTGTGTTCGGTTTTAACATATTAATTGTTTGATATCCCTCAGGTTTGGGCCTGGGCCTGATCAACCCATGTCTCGGATTTGAGGGGTATCACATCAAATGATTGTCTTGAATGTTCCAGAATGAAACACTTGATTAATCTTCAAATTGCTCTCAATGGATGTATATTGTAACACAAGCTGCAGCTCCTATTTATAGGGAGAAGAAGTCAATATAGTTGTTGGAAGTCAATATAGCTGTTGGAGATGAGGTGTCAATAATCCAAGTTCGCAGGTAGCCGTTTGATTTGAAATTGACTATGTATCAGTCGGCTGATGGAGCATCATCGGTCGGTTGAAAGCCTTTCGTCAGCCGGCTGATCCCCAATCGTCAGTCGGCTGAAACGGTTGTTTAAAGTTACAGCTCTCGGGACTTCATGAAACCTTTATGTCGGTCGGCTGATGGATAACCTTCGGTCGGCTGATACATATATAATTTTGTGAAAACCCTTATCGGTCGGCTGAACCTTCATGTTCAGTCGGCCGAAACTCCTTGAATGTGATCCTTCATTTTCCTTCTCTGTTTCTAGGCTTTCAAATAGATTTTGCCATTTAACCCATGATCCTAGAATGTGTGAGCTTCATGACTTTCATATATTATTTTATTTTATCATTTGAATCTATGGTACTACCCCATTTGAATTTGCCAATCTTAATTATTTTTCTTCTCCGTGTTTCACCTTTGAAGTTTAGAAGAGAATGACTTGTTTTCTTTTGTCTTTGGAGTGCATAGAATATTTAGCTTGGCTTTGCCTTTCCTTGTTTTCCACTTCACTTTTGAACTTCGAATGACTAACCTGTTAAATGTTCTCAATGCAAAGGTTAGTTCTTAAAACACAATTAATGTTTTGTGATCGTCAAAATTAGTCTTGGGGTTAACACGTATGTATGAATAGGTAGGATTTAGCATTTTGATCTAATTCATCCCTAATATGCCACCGTCCCATACCGGTGCATATAATGCATATGATCCATAAATGATGCACATAATAAAATCCACATAAAATCCACATAATCAATATAGTTTATAAAAACAGAATTTAACCAGTTCATCAACTAAAATCCAAAATAACATCCCTGTAATTGCTAAAACATTATTTAATAGTTCAGTAATTAGAATCCAAAGCATTTAATCCATGTAATTGCAGACAGAGTTTTAATATCTCAGCAATTAAAATCCAAAGTAAGTATAAAAGAAGTCTAATAATTAAATGAAACCATTATGTATTCAAAACAAGTTTTATAAATCAAACTACAGCCCGTTAAATTGCTAAACACACTTTAATTAAATCCCCTCTATCCGTTATATCCGTTAACAGCATGCAACTTGTTTCACGCTTTCATACTATTTAATCCAATTGCATAAAAACATCAATTCTGCAGTTTGGGTTCTAATACAGCATAATATAAGGTTTAGAGTCCATGCTACAGTCCATTAGATTATTAAAACAAAATTTAACAATCTAATCCTTCCTATCTGTTAACCGTATACAAAATTGTTTAATCTTCGATACTGTTCAAATTATTCGCATACAACTAAAGATTATGCATCAAAGGGTTTTAATACACCCTGAATTAATATATATTACCCTCATTAATATTCCAACACAGTTCCAGAAACCCAACTCGTCCAAACAGTGCCCAAAACCACTCCAGAACGCACCAAAACAACAGAGCCTACTCACAAGAAAACAGAGCAGGCTCACACCACCTCAGAGTCAGCTCCGTAGACCTTGGAGCCGACTCTGTGAAGAGGGGAGCCGGCTCCAAACCTCCTGGAGCCAACCCCATTTCCCTGGAGCCGGCTCTCTCCCTCTCTGAGAGCACTGCACTTCTTCGTTTCGTCTGTTTCGTCCCCGGCCATTTCCAGCCATTATGTTCTTCATAAAAGTGATCTTAACAGTCTATATTTCATCCAGTATCATCCCCATCATTTATTTAGAATGGTTTACATTAAAAATGATAATGAAAACAGTTACCGATTTCTTAGTCTGTAAAATCAAACGGTAAATCACAAACTTACAAGAACAATTCCAGATAAAACTAAACACATAAAGATGATCAATTTAGCATATACTAAGCATGCAAGATTCAATTAATGTCCGATTAAAGTCTTAGAGATCATCTAGATATGCACAGAACACAGGTCAAAGGGAGAGAGACAGAATAAAACTTGCCTGTGTGGTTTTGAATCAAAATGAGATACCCCTCGGATTCGAGACACGGGTTGATCAGGCCCAGGCCCAAACCCGAGGGAATATCAAACAATTAATATTTTATAATGAACACGGAATACAATGTAAATTAAGAAATGAAATTAAAGCTGGAAGGAACTAAAAATAGAATCCGCAAAATATTATAATTATTAAAATCCATCAAACCCAAACTCCAAAACTCCATCAGTTTACAACTTGGGAATCCATCTCTAGTGGACCCCTATTAAACATCCAAACGGAAGATAGAACAACTGTAATAAACGTCCAAAAATAAAACAATAGAGAGAGCCCTACATCGTCGGAAGAGTGAATAGAGACCTCTGCATTAGCATGAACACGTCTAAACCTGGAACTGTCGTGTACCTGAAAAATAGAAGTGGGTTAGGCCCACGCGCAAGTTCTATACTACTACAATCCAATCAGAGGCCCGATACGCATGTACATCCTAAACAATTCAACAATATCTAATAGTCCGTAAATATATATATATAGTCACACTAAAGGACTCTCACTGGACTACAGGCCGGTCTCAACCTGAATAGAGGTAACATGCTAAAACGCACACGAAGTGGGCATATGTACCTATACCTAAACAGGGTATACCTCCAACCATCGTAGCCAGCTACACATCCTGATGCATATACGCTCCCTAGCCATCGGTCCTGAGGCTCAAGCTCATACCGAGGCACCATAACAGTACATATATAAAATCCATCCAAAATCCCTGGTATTGCCGCTCAACAAGTAGTTGCCATGACAATACAAATCCACGGGACTTAACTTTTAGTTAATCCCATCCTTATTCCAAGTAGGTGGGTAATGGTATTGTTTTAAAAACCAAACCCATCCTTAGTATGCCACCGTCCCACACCGGTACCTACTTTCCAATCCTCCAGTAGTCAATAATACCAATAAATCAAGTATATATCAACTAAATTCCAACATTCAATGTTAGCAGTGATAAAATAAGCATTGATAAACAGGGTCACAACAACAACATATACATGCCCAATTTAAGTTGTTCCCTTTAGTCTGATATAAAGACAGAATTAATTAAAACTTCTATTTAACACCTTACAAATGACATACAGATATGTAAGGTATGTATCACAAAATCCTAACCTCCACAGTTGATACTAACTGTGATAATGTAAGCATCAAAACAATATTCACAGTATGTATGTAGACATGCTCAAATTATAGTGTTCCACAAAACCGATCTAGTGTTAAACTCAAATCCTCCTAGTATTTAAGTTCCAACAGTTGCTATTACAGAAGTTAAGATAGCTATCATCTAGACCCATCCTTCCAATAATTTATACTAGCAGTGGTAAGGAAAAACGTGAACCACAGAACCACAATGCATCCACAAACATGCTTAGTTTAGGTTGAATAAGCATACAACACTACTGTAACTACCAGTTTCATAGCAAAACAGATATCATTTTAGTTTGGTTTAATCTTCATTAATCCTGAAATCATTTAAGAGTGCAAAGAGTATGAAGCTTAAGGGAAAGAGTAAGGATAGAATCTTGCCTCAGAAACTTTTGTTCAAAGTTTCAACGTCGTCTTCTTAAAAATCCCGGCGAGTTCCAAAACCTGGTTACTATTCACGGGTACGAAACACTATTCCTAAACTCAAAATCTGATCTGCACCGTTCAGATTGTGCGACACTGAGTCATGAACCAATCCTCCAAATTTCAGCTCGATCAGACCACGGACGAAGCGGGATCGAATATTTGATGAAATCTGGGCAGAATGGAAAAAACTTGTGCGACCCAGTTACTGTTCACGAGTACGAATTACTATTCCCGAGGTCAAACTCTGATCTTCACAGTTCAGATTATGCATCACTGAGTCGTGAACCTCTCCTCCAAAATTCAGCTCGATCGGACCACGGACGAACCGGGATCGGATGTTTGATGAAATCTGGGCAGAATGGAAAAAAACCTGTGCGACCCAGTTACTGTTCACGAGTACGAATCACTGTTCCCGAGGTCAAACTCTGATCTCCACCATTCAGATTGTGCGTCACTGAGTCCTGAACCTCTCCTCCAAAATTTAGCTCGATCGGACCACGGACGAAGCAGGATCGGAGCTTTGATCAAACCTTGGCAGAATGTGAAAAACTGCGTTTTTCCTTCTCCACTTCCACAAAACGTGTGCTTTGTTTAAAAAAACCCTACACAGACGTCTACCTTATACTTATAGAGTTTTCCTAGACCCTAGGTTCATTTAAGTCCAACTCATAATCCTAACCGGCCCATCCAATTAACGTAGAAACCTTCGACGGCTATAATATAAAACCCTAATTTATACTGTAATTAAAACCCTAGTTAGATGTATTAACCTAATTACCCTATTCACCATTAAATACTTAACAAATACTCTAATTGAACAAAATAATAATTAGTAAACCCAATTAAACCAAATAAGACATACATAAAATAAGACACACATAAAATAATTAAACCAATTACACTTAAACCATTAATGCCAATTAAATAATTAAAACACTAACACGTAATTCCAATCAAATAACTAAAAAATAAATATCATTTAAATAAATTAAATCACCACAAAAGAAATAAATTAAATCACCACAAAAGAAAATAATTAAGCACCTAATAAAAAAAAATAATGACACATAATCAAATAAAATGCACTTAAATAATAAATTAAATACCATTAAATACCAGGAATATCCTTTTTAAAATTAGGGGTATTACATTCTTCCCCCCTAACAAAAGGAATTCCGTCTTCGGAATTCACTCTTACCTTCTTCCAATATTTCAGGAAACCATGAGCGAATGACATCCTCTCGTTCCCAAGTGGACTCAGACTCATTGTGATGACTCCACTGAACACGAACCAAAGGAATAACCTTATTACGAAGAATCTGATCTCGTCGGTCGACAATACGACACGGTGGCTCTAAATAAGTTGCATCCGGCTGCAACGCAATCTCCCCAACATCGAAATGCTGATACCGATCCTCATCTCGAAGAAATTTCCGCAACATAGAAACATGAAACACGTTGTGGACGCGATCCAAAGTATCCGGAAGTGCCAACCGATAAGCAACAGCTCCAATGCGATCCGTAATCATGAATGGACCAACAAATCGCGGTGACAACTTCCCTTTCTTCCCAAAGCGCATAACACCCTTCATAAGAGACACTTTGAGTAAAACCTGATCCCCAACCTGAAACTCCAAAGCCCGAGTACGACGATCAGCATAGCTCTTCTGCCTACTTTAGGCAGTACGCATGCGATCTCGAATAAGAGCAATCTTTTCAGAGGTATCCTTGATGAACTCAGGACCTAGGAATCGATTCTCTCCAACCTCCATCCAACAAACAGGTGACCGACACGGTCGACCGTACAATGCCTCAAATGGTGCCATACCAATAGTCTTCTGGAAACTATTGTTATAAGCAAACTCCACAAGTGGCAAATATTCCTCCCAGTGGCCCTTGAAATCCAGAACACACGACCGAAGCATATCTTCCATAATCTAATTCACCCTCTCAGTCTGTCCGTCAGTCTGAGGATGATAAGCAGTACTAAGGTGTAACTCCATACCTAAAGCCTGCTGAAAACTCTTCCAAAATCCAGATACAAAGCTCGAATCCCTGTCCAATATAATAGACAATGGAATGCCATGTAGCTTCACAATCTCTGAAATGTAAAGCCTCGCCAACTGCTCCGAAGTGTAGTCAGTGCAAATAGGCAAGAAATGAGCTGACTTGGTCAACCTATCCATAATGACCCATATGGAATTATGCCCCTTGAAAGAATTTGGCAACCCTTCCACAAAATCCATAGATATGCTCTCCCATTTCCACTCCGAAATTGGTAGTGGCTGCAGAGCTCCTGGCAGCCTCTGATGATCAATCTTAACCATCTGACAAGTACTACATTGAGAAACAAAAAGAGCAATATCCCTCTTCATACCTACCTACCAAAACTACCGCTTCATATCTTGATACATCTTATCGCCTCCTGGATGAACAGAGAACTCAGAGTGATGAGTCTCAGTCATCACATCCTTCCTCAAATTATCAGCAGAAGGTACCTCTAACCGTCCCTTGTACCTTAAACCTCCATCAGCCCCAACATAGTAGAATGGAACCTCTCCAGAAGCTATCTCTGCGACCTTGTCGACACACTGCTGATCGGTGAGTTGTGCTTGTAAAACCTTGCGAATGATGAAAGGTGTAACCACCATGCAAGCCATAAAAGCATCCGATAACTCATCCACACTCTTTAAAGCATTCCACTCAGTAGTGAATAGAGCAGAAAGATTACCAACAGGTCGGCGACTGAGTGCATCCGCCACTACATTCCCTTTCCCTGTATGGTACTGTATAGAAAAATGATAGTCTTTTACAAACTCCAACCACCTGCGCTGTCTCATATTTAGCTCCCGCTGAGTGAACAAGTACTGCAGACTCTTGTGATCACTGAATAATCTGAATGACTCACCCAACAGATAATGCCTCCAAATACGCAAGGCAAAGACCACTGCTGCCAACTCCAAATCATGTGTTGGATAATTAAGCTCATGAGGCTCAAGTTTCCGAGATCTATAAGAAATCGGTCACTCCTCCTGCATCAATACACATCCAAGACCCTGCAATGAAGCATCCGTGTAAACAAGATACTCTATCCCGCTCTGCGGAGTAGCCAGAACCGGTGCAGAAGTCAGCTTCCTTTTCAGCTCATCAAAAGCTCGCTGACAGTGTTCATCCCACACGAACTGTACACCCTTCTTGGTCAGATGAGTGAGTGGTCCTGCTATCTTGGAGAACCCCTGGATGAATCTCTTGTAATATCCTGCCAGACCGAGAAAACTCCGAATCTCAGTAGGTGATGTAGGCTGTCCCCACTCAACCACCGCTGAAACCTTGGCCGGATCCACTACTATCCCCTTTTCTGACACCACATGACCCAGAAATTTCACCTCCCGCTGCCAAAATTCACACTTCTCAAACTTGGCATATAACTGGTGCTCACGAAGCGTCTGCAAGATTATGCGAAGATGTCTAGCATGATCGTCCTCCGACCGAGAATAGATCAAGATGTCATCAATAAAGACAATAACAAACTGATCCAAATAAGCCCGGAAGACTCTATTCATTAAGTCCATGAATACTGCAGGTGCATTAGTCGTCCTAAATGGCATAACTCGAAACTCATAAGAACCATATCGCGTGAGAAATGCTGTCTTAGGAACATTCCGCTCCCTGACCCTCAGCTGATGATACCCAGAACGCAGATCAATCTTGGAGAAATATGTGGCTCCTCTTAATTGATCAAACAAGTCATCAATCCTGGGCAAAGGATACTTGTTACGAATTGTAACCTTGTTCAACTCCCTGTAATCTATACACGGACGAAGCGAACCATCCTTCTTCTTTACAAACAGAACCGGTGCTCCCCGAGGTGATGTACTCCTACGAATAAAACCCTGGCTGAGTAACTGCTGAATCTGATCCATCAGCTCTCTCATCTCTACCGGTGCCATCCTATAGGGTGCCCTAGTAATAGGCGCAATGCCTGGAGCTAAGTCTATCACAAAATCGATCTCGCGACTAGGTAGCAACCCTGGAATCTCCTGAAATACATCCGGGAAATCCTGTACAATCGGTATGTTATCTAATGACACAGTAATCCCCTCCTCATTTTCCTCCTCCACATGGAACAAATAGGTGCTACCGCCCCCTTTAGAACGTGGCATAGCTACTACATACATATCCTGACCAGGTATGGTAAAAATAATAGATCTATCAAAATAAACAATTTGGGCATGGTAGTGAGACAACCAATCCATCCCAAGTATCACATCATAAGTGTGCATGTCCAGGACCAATAGATTGGCTAGAAATCTGAGTCTGCCAATATCTAGTGTCACAGGCCCATCACTCTCATGTATAATAGCTGTATCACCCAATGGTGTAAAAATACCCTGAGGTCTAGGTCATACCCTCGTCCTCATCCCAGACAAAGCAACAAAAGTCCTAGCTACAAATGAGTGTGTAGCACCCGTATCAAATAAAACACGTCCATGCAAACCATGAATAAGAAACTTACCCTTAATAGTCTGAGCCTGAACATCCTGTGGCATGAGGTTATACACTCTGCCATAGTGCAACTGCTGTGGTGTCTGTCCCTGAGTCTGCGACGGTGCCGGTAAAGCTAGATGTGTCTGTCCCTGAATCAGTGGAACCTGTGGAGCTGGTAGAGGCACTGGCGCCCTCTGTCCCTGCTGCACATACTGCCTCTGTCCCTGTCCTTGTCCTGCTTTAGGACACTGTCTGGTGGTATGACCATACTCTCCACAAGTGTAACAACTACCCTGGAAAGTACCAAATGGCCTCCTCTGTCGGTCAGCCTGTGGCTGACCCTGTCCTGCCTGTGGTCCCCCATTCTGTTGCCTCTAAATAGGTGCCCCATTCCGGTGAGCATCTGAACCACCTTTGTGCTTCTTCCAAGGCTGTTGTCCTTAGAACTTGCCTTTGTCATTCTGCCGGTGACCATTGTCATTCCCCTTTTCAGCTGACTGATTAGTAGAGTCTTTATCTCCCCGCTTCTCACCACGAGCCTGTCTGATGTCCACAGTCAATTGATACTGTTGTAGAGCGGCGTCTACCACCTGAGCATAGGTAGTATAGGCTGGAGTACCTGTAATAGCTCTCTTGATAGACCACATCAGTCCCTTGACAAAACTGTTGCGTTGCTTCTCCTCTGTATCCACCTCCTCCGGTGCAAAGAAAGACAAGCGTGTGAACTGCTGCTCATACTCCGCCACTGTCATGTTTCCCTGCTGCAGACTTAGAAACTCGGTCTTCATAGCTGCCCTGACTGCATAGGGAAAATATTTCTCATCAAAGCAAGCACTGAACTCATCATAAGACAATGTCATCCTCTCCTCTGAGGTGGTAACTGACTCCCACCACTGTAGTGCATCCCCAACTAGCTTGAAAGTAGCAAGCGTCTGCTTCTGAACCTCCGTGCACTGAACCAAACGAAGATGACGCTCAATGTCCTGTTTCCACTGGTGAGCTGCTCTCGCATCGGTTGAGCCTGAGAACACAGGTGGACTCCCCTTTGTGAAAGAGCTCCTAGCCTTTCCCCAAGAATCCGTCTGAACCACTGGTGCTGGTACAGGTGGCGGCTGTACCTGAGGCTGATTCCGAAGTGCAGCTGTTACCCCAACCTCTATAGCCCGAGCAACGAGGTCATTGAGGTGAGGAGGAATCTCCGGATCTCTGACCTGGTCCAGAGTCTGTTGAACATTCTCTTGTTCCTCCTGAAACTGATCTATGTCATCTTGAAACCCAAGCATTTGCTACTTTTCCTCCATTTGCTGACACCGTAGGAGATATTGTTGCCTACGTGCCGTTCTCCTTTCCTTCCTAGTTCCTTGCATGTTCTGTCCATTTCTAGCGTTAACCATCTGTTAACACGAAAAGACAGACGTCAGTACCCTTTCTATACGAACCATAAGGAATACAATGAATCCTAACTTAAGCTTTATTCAAGAAAAAACGCTACGCGGAAGACTTAATACGAAAACATCCTAGAGACACTTGAACCTGGAATGCTCTAATACCAACTAAGATACCCCTCGGATCCGAGACACGGGTTGATCAGGCCCAGGCCCAAACCCGAGGGAATATCAAACAATTAATATTTTATAATGAACACGGAATACAATGTAAATTAAGAAATGAAATTAAAGTTGGAAGGAACTAAAAATAGAATCCGCAAAATATTATAATTAGTAAAATCCATCAAACCCAAACTCCAAAACTCCATCAATTTACAACTTGGGAATCCATCTCTAGTGGACCCCTATTAAACATCCAAACGGAAGATAGAACAACTGTAATAAACGTCCAGAAATAAAACTATAGAGAGAGCCCTACATCGTCGGAAGAGTGAATAGAGACCTCTGCTTAGCACGAACACGCCTAAACCTGGAACTGTCGTGTACCTGAAAAATAGAAGTGGGTCAGGCCCACGCGCAAGTTCTATACTACTACAATCCAAACAGAGGCCCGATACGCATGTACATCCTAAATAATTCAACAATAGCTAATAGTCCGTAAATATATATATATATATAGTCACACTAAAGGACTCTCACTGGACTACAGGCCGGTCTCAACCTGAATAGAGGTAACATGCTAAAACACACACGAAGTGGGCATATGTACCTATACCTAAACAGGGTACACCTCCAACCATCGTAGCCAGCTACACATCCCGATGCATATACGCTCCCTAGCCATCGGTCCTGAGGCTCAAGCTCATACCGAGGCACCATAACAGTACAAATATAAAATCCATCCAAAATCCCTGGTATTGCCGCTCAACAAGTAGTTGCCATGACAATACAAATCCACAGGACTTAACTTTTAGTTAATCCCATCCTTATTCCAAGTAGGTGGGTAATGGTATTGTTTTAAAAACCAAACCCATCCTTAGTATGCCACCGTCCCATACCGGTGCCTACTTTCCAATCCTCCAGTAGTCAATAATACCAATAAATCAAGTATATATCAACTAAATTCCAACATCCAACATTCAATGTTAGCAGTGATAAAATAAGCATCGATAAACAAGGTCACAACAACAACATATACATGCCCAATTTAAGTTGTTCCCTTTAGTCTGATATAAAGACATAATTAATTAAAACTTCCATTTAACACCTTACAAATGACATACAGATATGTAGGGTATGTATCACAAAATCCTAACCTCCACAGTTGATACTAACTGTAATAATGTAAGCATCAAAACAATATTCACAGTATGTATGTAGACATGCTCAAATTATAGTGTTCCACAAAACCGATCTAGTGTTAAACTCAAATCCTCCTAGTATTTAAGTTCCAACAGTTGCTATTACAGAAGTTAAGATAGCTATCATCTAGACCCATCCTTCTAATAATTTATACTAGCAGTGGTAAGGAAAAACGTGAACCACAGAACCACAATGCATCCACAAACATGCTTAGTCTAGGTTGAACAAGCATACAACACTACTGTAACTATCAGTTTCATAGCAAAACAGATATCATTTTAGTTTGGTTTAATCTTCATTAATCCTGAAATCATTTAAGAGTGCAAAGAGTATGAAGCCTAAGGGAAAGAGTAAGGATAGAATCTTGCCTCAGAAACTTTTGTTCAAAGTTTCAACGTCGTCTTCTTAAAAATCCCGGCGAGTCCCAAAACCCGGTTACTATTCACGGGTACGAAACACTATTCCCGAACTCATAATCTGATCTTCACCGTTCAGATTGTGCGACACTGAGTCATGAACCTATCTCCAAATTTCAGCTCGATCGGACCACGGACGAAGCAGGATCGGATGTTTGATGAAATCTGGGCATAATGAAAAAAACCTGTGCAACCCAGTTACTGTTCACAAGTACGAATCACTGTTTCCGAGGTCAAACTCTGATCTCCACCGTTCAGATTGTGCGTCACTGAGTCATGAACCTCTCCTCCAAAATTCAGCTCGATCGGACCATGGACAAAGCGGGATCGGATGTTTGATGAAATCTGGGCAGAATAGAAAAAAACCTGTGCGACCCAGTTACTGTTCACGAGTACGAATTATTGTTCCCGAGGTCAAACTCTGATCTCCACCGTTCAGATTGTGCGTCACTGAGTTATGAACCTCTCCTCCAAAATTAAGCTCCATCGGACCACGGACGAAGCGGGATCTAATGTTTGATAAAATCTGGGCGGAATGGAAAAAAACATGTGCGACCCAGTTACTGTTCACGAGTACGAATCACTGTTCCCGAGGTCAAACTCTGATCTCCACTGTTCAGATTGTGCGTCACTGAGTCGTGAACCTCTCCTCCAAAATTCAGCTCGATCGGACCACGGACAAAGCGGGATCGGAGCTTTGATCAAACCTTGGCAAAATGTGAAAAACTGCGTTTTTCCTTCTCCACTTCCACAAAACGTGTGCTTTGTTTAAAAAAAACCCTACACAGACGTCTACCTTATACTTATAGAGTTTTCCTAAACCCTAGGTTCATTTAAGTCCAACTCACAATCCTAATCGGCCCATCCAATTAACGTAGAAACCTACGACGGCTATAATATAAAACCCTAATTTATACTGTAATTAAAACCCTAGTTAGATGTATTTACCTAATTACCCTATTCACCATTAAATACTTAACAAATAATCTAATTGAACAAAATAATAATTAGTAAACCCAATTAAACCAAATAAGACATACATAAAATAAGACACACATAGAATAATTAAACCAATTACACTTAAACCATTAATGCCAATTAAATAATTAAAACACTAACACGTAATTCCAATCAAATTACTAAAAAATAAATATCATTTAAATAAATTAAATCACCACAAAAGAAATAAATTAAATCACCACAAAAGAAAACAATTAAGCACCTAATAAAAAAAATAATGACACATAATCAAATAAAATGCACTTAAATAATAAATTAAATACCATTAAATACCAGGAATATCCTTTTTAAAATTAGGGGTATTACACAAAATCTCGTCGCCATCTTCCTAAGTTTTTCCGGCCATCATGACTGCCGTCAAGGACTCCTCTGCTTTGGTTTTAACCATTGAACAGCCCTCAACCTTCGTCCTTGGTCCAGCCTAATCCTTTGGCCCAAACCTTAATCCCCTTCTCTCAGTTTCTCTCTTAAAACTCACTGTATTCTCCCGTCCCTCTCTTTACTGCTATTAGGGTTTTCCAACCTTAGTGCAGACCATCATATGTATATATATAGGTTTATAAAACCCCAACTCCACTTTAAAGAGAAGACGGAAAAGAGAATAGAAAAGAAACTCTAATATAAATTAAATATATGTATACAAGTCAGCAACCTTAAGCCCCGTGATATTATAAATATAAATAAAACCCTAGAATTATTTTATACATTAAATGATGACTAAAATCACAAATTCAATTATTAATAATTAATAATAATTAAATTAATTCACATATACACATATACCCATATATACATGTATATACATCCATGAGTATAACCAATTCCATCCTAAATAAAAGTAAACACTTAACTTTAAACCATTAATTTTAAACATTAACTCCATTCATTAATACATTAACGTAATAACACTTTCAATTAAACACATAAAGCCAGTTAAACACATAAAATAATTTAAACAATTAATTCAACATCCACATAAGCATATAATTTAATTAACATAATAACACAAAGAAATCAATCAACACATAACTACGTAATCACCTAAATTTTAATAAAATAAAATAATTAAATTCCAATTATATCCTTTTTAGAATTAGGGGTATTACAGATGCTGTTTTTCAGGATTCTAGGGAACCATTCTACAGGCGGTAGCTTTTTCTCCATTCCTGGCTTCTACTGTTACTCTAGATGAAGCTATTTGTCTCCGTAAAACGGTTCTGTGGGCTTTATTGTTTTCGTATGGCCAGATCTGGTTTGAATGTAACTCATTGGTGGTGGTCCAGGCAGTGAATGGAGTGACTTGTGGACTGTTGACATTCATTCTGTTGCGTTTGATATTCAAGTGGCGCTAAGGCGATTTTCCTTTTATTCATTTAGTCATGACTTTAGACATGATAATGGAGTCGTTCATGCTCTTGCCCAGCTTTCATGCCAGCATATTCATGATGATATTGCTCTGGGTCACATTCCAGGAGATATTCTTGATTTGGCAACAAAGGGTTGTCTATTTTAATTTTGCTGCTGTTGTATGTTTGCGAGGGTAAAAAAAAAAACAAAAAAAAAAAAGACTCGATGCATGATAAATTATATCATATAGAAGTATAAAAATATATCATTTTAGGGACAGGCTTTGAACGGAATCTTATGCTTTTTATTCAGTGTTCACCGAGTACATAGCAAATGCAACACATGCACTAAAAATTTATTATTGTTTTTATAAGCGATGTGAATTGCTACAGAAATAATGTAATTAACACAAGAGAAAATTGAGGTTCATAATTAAATATAAAAAAGGGTATTTGGGTTCATCATTTTGTCCCGTAAAATAAAAGGTAAAATATTTCTTTAAAAATATGATATTTTAGTTGTATATAAGGAGTAAGTGTTTTAAAGGTTGTAGATTTTAGTAAATTCAACTTTATATCTACACACTTATACCAACTAACATACCTGACAATGGAATATGTAGAAGGGTGTTTTCTTTAATAAACATAATAAGCTTTGACGTAGCACTAAAATTTTATTATTATTTATAGGTTTGCGTAATCAAGTAAGATTCCCCCAATTGGCAAAATTGTTGACCTCGAATTGGCCAACCAAAATTGTTTATTTATTTTTTTTTATCATTTAAGTAGCATTTTTTTTATTTGACATCCAAACTGTCTAGAGAAGAATTTGATACAAAATTCAAGCTTTAACGACCCTATATACCAACCCCAAATTGATTCGTAGTCAAAACGTGACAATCATTTATCAATATTAATATGACCCAACACAACCTCCCCAAGATCATGCTAACCTAATCTCTGCATGATGATGTTTCTTATCAAAATGTTAGGTAGCAATTACATTTAAATAAACCATATAAAATGAAACATTTGATGAAAGTAAGATCTGTATTATCTCTGTGTTTGTGTGTGTGTATTATTATGTGTGTGTGTGTCAATTATGTAATTATGTCTTGCTATCAGCTTGGCTTGCATTGAATTGAAACAACTTGGCTTCGCATGCTTCCTTCTCTTTATTTATTTATTTATTTATTTTAACGTATAAATTGGTACTTACTGGAAGATTTTTCACCTATTGATTTTACTAAAGTCAATAATGCTCTACAAGGGGAATAACTCTATGGTAATTATTAAGGAAGGTGTCCGTCATAAGTACTCACTTGATGTTTCAGTCTAATTAAAATTTATATTAATTTTTTTCCCTTAATAATATCCTTATTAAAATTTTTGAGTCTACATTTGTTTAGTTGGAAAGTTTTGACTAGATGAAATTATTCAGTCATGACTTAAATCACATAAAGCGAGAGAAAAATCGAATTCGAGAGCGAGAAAGCGAAAGAGACAAAATTAAGTTACAAACAGTGAGAATTGAAGCGAGATCTTCCGCGGAGTGTGAGAGTATCACACGTTGGAAAAGATTGTATGACTTAGGTCATAACTCTTTTAATAATTTCTCAAGTATGAGCTAGGGTTTAACTAATGCCAAAGAAAGGAAAAACTACTTTGACTAATCTCAAGGGATAGCCTAATGTCAAAGAGTCTCACCTCACATACTCGAGTTAGGAGTTCCAATTTTCTTAGAGTCATTTCCTTGTAATTTTTTAGGTAATTGCCCGATGCATGTGGGACGACGGGACTGCATGTATCTAGTGATGAATTATGAGATACTTTAGGAGACCTGACATCACTATTATTTTATATATAATTATTATATATATATATATATATATAATTAGCTCTTAGTACCCTCGGTGAGCCATATCAATAGTGGAGCCTAAAGTCCCAGAGCTAAAACCATATGAGAGACAGAACCAAAAAGTCCTAGTGCATTAGGTAGACATGGGATAGTTGGCACTAAACTATTATAGTATTAATTCAAGACAGAAGCAGGTAACATTAGACAAATATGGGTGTTACCAGCAACCACATTTTAAAACATGTATACTAAGAAATTTTCTCAACTCTGGCTGTATATATAGCTTAGTACGAGACTATGTGCCACATTTGTGCCTCCTCTCTCCATTTTTGAGCATAGAATTAAGAAAAGCCTTAGACATGGCCTTGGCAGCTGCTCTCCTCATTCTCCTGCTTGCCTCGCCGGCCGTTTATGCAGCAGACCATACCGTCGGGGACAGCAACGGCTGGTCCCAGAGCGTGGATTACACTACTTGGGCTAAGTCTCAAACATTTACCGTTGGAGATAACCTTGGTAAGTCACCTGAGTTCAACCCGAACTTAATTTGACTTTAACTATATATATATATATATATATATATATATATATATATATATATGCGTGCACACATATGTAAAATTATGGTCGAATTTTTTAGATTTCTTTCTCATAAATTTTTAGAGAAATTAGTTTCTCTGATTTATTATTTCTTTTTATATTTATATTATATTCAATTTTTTTAGTTATAGAAGTTATCTAATCAAATTTAATTAGAGACAAATACAACATCAATCTGAATTTTTCTGTTTGATTAATTTTCTTTAGCTTCATTACAATTTGGACTGAATCAAATAGATTAAACTGATTCCTCCAACAAGCTCAATTAGAACATTGCTAGATGTCGCAACACCTCAATGGGGTCCACCACTTATGACGGCCCCTACTAACGTTGTTGCAACAAAAACATTTTTCCATCCAATTACACCCACAATTTTATGGGAAAAACATCACAATTATCAAACGTTATTACAAAATAAATTTTGTACAGCAAGGAAGTCAACAAATGATTCTTTCAATGGTTGACAAATGTTGTCAAATTTTATTTTTTTTTATTTTTTTTAACCTCCTGTGTGTGTATATATATAATTGGAGATGCATATTACATACTCCTTTCGTTCCAGAATAGTTGAAATGTATTGGGATTCTAACTTTTTATGAAAGTGTACTTTAGTGAAGTTCTATTTTTAACCTTGTAAGGTGCTAAACAACTAAAACAAGTAAATGGAAAAGGGGTAGTTTGGGAATGTGATGAAAAAAAATACATCTATTTTTAGAAAGGGACATATATTTTGGGATATCCCAAAATGAAAAGATGAACATATATTTTAGGACGGAGGAGTACTATTTTTATATATGTGACACACGTTCATATGTAATTATGTATATATGTGAGATTAATATATATATATATATATATATATATATATATATATATAATTTATACATGTTCATGATACAGATTGACTAACCATAATTTTGATTTTCATAATGATCAGTGTTCAATTATGGTAGCACCCACAGTGTGGACGTAGTGAGTCAAAGTGACTACACAAATTGCAATCCTTCAAGCCCAATTAAATCCTACACCGGAGGCTCAACCACCATTAGCTTGACTACTGCCGGTCCAATGTACTTCATATGCCCAACACCTGGTCATTGTCAAGGGGGCATGAAATTAGCCATCACCGTAGGGGCCAGTAGCCCCAGCCCTGGTGGCACGCCACCCGCCACCTCATCACCGCCTTCCGGCTCATCCTCTCCGCCGCCCCCCACCTCCACCACAACCTCATCACCACCGCCGCCACCTTCGTCTAGCGGAGCCACCGGTGATTTTGGTAATTTGAATGTTTTGATGCTTGTGTTGGCGCTTGTTTTGGTGGGCCTCCATGCATGCATGGGCTAGGCAAGAGGCAGTGCTATATATTGTTCTTGTTTTACTCGAATTTTGTGGTTTGTGATTATGAGTTGTAGTTTTACATATCCTTTTTTTTTTTTTTTTTTTTTTTTTTATTATTAAATGTCTTCTTATTCTTCTTTCTATTTTTAAGTCCAACCAGAGTTGTGAATCCTGGTGTAATTTATTGCTATTTTCCTTTTCTTTTTTCTTGTAATTCTTACTATCCAAAATAATTAAAGAATTAATAAAAGTATATAGTACAATAAGAACTACTGAAATTGATGATTTAATAAGTTGGTAAACTCAAAAGATAGTTATTTAAATTATGTTTGGGGGCATTAAATCAGTAACTTAATTTTGAAATTGAAAAAAATTTATGTTATGTTTGGGTGCACCGAATTGGTGGTTTAAATTTGGTATAAGATGAAACTTACTTTAAATTTTGTACTCCATCCCAAATCTGAAGTGCATATTCAATGCCGCCAAACATAGCATTAGTACAAAATTTGAACTAAATTTTTTCCAATCTCAAATTTAAGGCACCAATTTAATAACAGAGTGGGTAAAGAACTATAAAGACTATCTTAATATAACAGCTTTGATGAGATCTCCATTAATATGTTCAGTCATTTGCTAGAGATTATCGAGAAAAAAGAAATTGCTAGTGTGTGTTTATTATTATTGTTTTTCATGATTATTTAAAATTTTAACTACAAATTCAAAACAAAACAAAAAAATCATGATTATGATGTTTCCAAACGCAACATAAATGTTTTCTCTAATTTCAAATCCAAAGAGTTGATTCGGTGCTTTCAATGCTATGTTTGGAAGCACCTAAACAACCTTTCGGATTTAGAATTAGATAAAATTTAATTTATTATAAATTTAAAGCACCAATTTGATATTTGCAAACGCAACATGAATGTTTTTTAATAAACATGTATAATGAATGATACATGTAGGGGTGGAGGGAAGGTGGGCCATGGCCCCTCAAAATTTTTCAATTTTTTTTAATACCTTCTAAAAAACATTAGAAGGTATTAAAAATATTCTAATGACTGAACATTTTGAAAATTCATTTGTATACTTCTTAAAACTTGTTATTTTGTAAACCAAACTCATAAAAATATTCAATTGGCCTCCCAAATTTTTTTCTAAAGAGTTATTTCTTGGCCTCCATTATAGTCAGTTTGGAAATAATTACAACTTTTATTCTTTTAAATTTCATAGAATTTTAATTAAACATTTTTAGCTTTATTTCGAAGTCCAAATCATCTCAAATAAAAGTATAATTCCATTATTTTGTTTGTTCCTATAACATATCATTAGCATATTGTCACGGGCTTAGAGTTTCAGCACCACTCTAGCTGCTCCCGTGCGGCACCAAGATATTGCTTTCACTCTCGCAAGTACTTGGTCAGCCTAACTCCCGTGCACACCTTAGCCAACACACTCCCCTCGTGCGCTTACTAGTGTTGTAGTTGCCCTCGCCCTCTCCTTACTTAGCTTGCACACTCACACACACTAAGGCACTTAAGTTGGCAAGGAAAGAACACTTCTATTATTTCAAAGAATGCTTTGTATAAGGCTAACACTCAAGCTCTCTACAAAGCTCTCAAGACTCACTCTAGGACTTGTTCCCTACAAAATGAAGTCCTACCTCTATTTACAGGCATCCCCATCCCTAATGGACGGCTAGGATGCATTCTAACCAACGGTAGAGATTGATTTTCTAGAATCTTCTCCCACCTTCTTCACACTTCCATACTTATCTACTAGTATCTACAACATTCTAGAATTCTCCATACTACTCCACACAACTCTGGAGAACTCTAGAACCTTCTACACATTTCTACACATATCTGGAATCTTCCACATAACTCTAGACTATTCCGGAAGACTCTAGAAACTCCCATGCCATGCAGCGTCCTCCTCAGCGTCTGCGTGTCGCTTGCGTGGCACAACCTCCATAGGCGGGGCGTGACATTCTCCCCCACCCATTTCCGTGACGCCCTCGTCACGGTTTCTTCAGCTAACCCAGCTTCTCGCAGGTCATCAGCACTTGCGCATATGTCCTTGGCCCAAGCGTACGAGCGCCCTTCGGGAGATGTGAGGTCCTCACGAGCTCCATCGTGTTAACTGCCACCTCTGGACTCTCCTTCTTGCCCACGAGCGGCACCATACATGCGGCCTTGCCTTCTTCACCTCCAAGTATCATCAATGCACCAAGGCATGGTAGTGGCGCGGCGTTGTTCCTGTCCATGAACTCCAGCCCCAGCACCATGTCATGGTCGTCCATCTCCGCAACTTGGAAGTCGGCCTTGCCCTTCTATCCTTGCATGCATAGCTCCACCTCTTTGCACACTCTACTCACGCGTGCCTCCTCGGAGTTGACGGCCTTGATCCATCCCTCCGTCTTGTGCATCTCCAAGCCAAGTCGTTGCGCCTCCTCTGGGGTAATGAAGTTGTGTGTGGCGCCCGTGTCCACCAACGCTTGCACGGCTTTGCCACCAACCTGCGCATCCACATAGCGCACCCCAGCTACTTTCTTCGCCTTACCCTTTTTCTTGGTGTCATGCGTCATGCTACTCAGCATCTGCATAGCCCCCATGCACCTGTCTTCGTCGCTGCCCGTATCGTCCACCTTGCCCTTGCCCTTATCTTTCACAAGGGCGCTCATGGTCTTCTTGTTGGGGCAGTGTCGCAATATGTGCAGCCCTTTGCACAAGTAGCACTTCGGCTCCCACTTGCCCTTATCGCGGCGCTCCCCTTTGCCACTAGCCTTAGACCTCTCTCCATGGTCCTTGCCCTTATCATGGCGTGGGCGTCTCTCCTCATCGCTGTGCTCATCATCACTTGACTTGGGCGAGCCCCTTTTCTTGAAGCGACGGTCTCCCCCACCTTTGTCGTGGTCCCTCCTGGGAGACGTGGCCCTCTTGTCATCGCGCCTAAAGTCTTCAAGGCGCTCCGCTATAGCCATTGCGGATGCCAAGTCTCTAGGCTCCCTCCTTCTCAGCTCTGTGGCTACCCAAGACTGCAACACATCAATGAACAAGCACACGCGTTGCCGCTCTGGCATCTCTGGGATCTCCAGCATCAAGTTGGAGTACTCCTTCACATACTCCCTTATGCTGCCCTTCTGCTTCAGGCGCCTTAGGTTGATCATGGCGAGGTCTTCAATGCACTCAGGGTAGAACTGCCTCTTGAGCTGCCTCTTGAACTCCTCCCATGTATCAACTGCTCTTGCGTCCCTACCGGTGAAGCGCTGCCTCCACCATAAAGCGGCAGTGTCCGTGAGGTACATAGTGCCTGTCTGCACCTTCTCCTCATCATCCTCAATCTCCATGCACTTGAAGTACCGCTCCATGTGCCAGAAGAAGTTGTCAATCTGGCGCGCATTCCTTGCCCCATCGTACTCCTTGGGCTCCGGCGCCTTCTTCTTCCTTGGCTTCACCACGACCTCGCGCGCCTGGGAGAACTCCTTCTTACACTCGGCAATCTCCATGCGCAAGTCGTCTACCTGATCATACAAGTCCCTTTCCTTCTCTCGCGCCTTGTTGGCAATGCCGTCAATCAGCTCGTAGAGTTCCGCCATCTTTCTCTCGAGCCTGTTAAACTTGGTCTCCGTGTAGACCAAGTGTGTGGCAAGCTTCTCCTCCAAGCTCTGCTCTAAGATGTGGACTTGGTGGTCTCCTCCGCTAGCCATGTCTACTCCAACAAAGCTCCCTTGACGAACCTGGCTCTGATACCAACTGTCACAGGCTTAGAGTTTCAGCACCACTCTAGCTGCTCCCGTGCGGCACCAAGACGTTGCTTTCACTCTCGCAAGTACTTGGTCAGCCTAACTCCTGTGCACCCCTTAGCCAACACACTCCCCTCGTGCGCTTACTAGTGTTGCAGTTGCCCTCGCCCTCTCCTTACTTGGCTTGCACACTCACACACACTAAGGCACTTAAGTTGGTAAGGAAAAAACACTTCTATTACTTCAAAGAATGCTTTGTACAAGGCTAACACTCAAGCTCTCTACAAAGCTCTCAAGACTCACTCCAGGACTTGTTCCCTACAAAATGAAGTCCTACCTCTATTTATAGGCATCCCCATCCCTAATGGACGGCTAGGATGCATTCTAACCAACGGTAGAGATTGATTATCTAGAATCTTCTCCCACCTTCTTCACACTTCCATACTTATCTACTAGTATCTACAACATTCTAGAATTCTCCATACTACTCCACACAAGTCTGGAGAACTCTAGAACCTTCTACACATATCTAGAATCTTCCACATAACTCTAGACTATTTCGGAAGACTCTAGAAACTCCCATGCCATGCAGCGTCCTCCTCAGCGTCTGCGTGTCGCTTGCGTGGTACAACCTCCATAGGCGGGGCGTGACAATATGCACACTTGCATATATTACACATGTATGATATCGTTTATATATTATATTTACTAGCACCAAACCTTCATCAGTGGAGTCATTCCACCGCCATTCTGCAACAACTACTACTGCATGGTCCACCACAACCAATGCAGTAAAGCACTAATTATAAAGAATACAAATAAATCATTATCACCGTTACCTTTGTTCCATACAAATAGGTCAGCATGAAGACAATTTATAAAAACCGAAACTAATTAAGAAAAACCAAACCTAGGCAGAAAACAGGTGAATAACGTACCAAACTCAGACATAGTGACCATTGCAAGATCAATGACAAAAGAAACCCTAAAAAAGGCAAATGAGACCATAATTACTTCACCAGTAATTTCAAATTTCAGACCTCAAACCCAAGTTCACACACATCTTACCATATGAGCACCTACAAATGTGAAAAACAGTTCATTAATGACTATAAATTAAACCTCAGCATAAAAAAGATGAATAAATCATCAATCAGTTTGATCAAGAATCAGCAAACTAAGCGGCATATCCTTAAAAAACAGAACATTATTTTAGTATAACTAAAAATACACCCCCATACAATATAGCTCAACTCTATACCCCAAAATTTGCATTCCCACCAAAAAAAAAATATTGCATTTCCTTTTCAACTTCTTCCAACACAATTCCCACCTCTATCCCATCATCCCATGTCTCACCTCTTCCCATCAACTTTTTCCACTTCCAATGTCATTTAGTGGAAGCACTTCGCTAATATGACTTTACTGCAATGGGATATTTTTCTGTTATCAATTGGAGCTACATCATACAACGTTCTACAACTTCTACATTTATCACATTCAAACATATTATATTCTATTGATTTTGAAAAATCAATCAATCCAATACAAGATTTATAGGGGAAAAAATTGATACTCAGAATCTACCCTGTAATCCATATTCAAAGGATTATGAAACAGTTTGGGGTAGAAGATCTTTAAATAATGATATATTTTCTTTCACTTTAACTATTTAAGATAACTATTTTGCTTTTTTTTTAAAAAAACAAATCATTATGTAAAGTAACTAGTAACGATCATCCCAAATCACCCAACATTGCTCTCGTGCCTCACCCGATTCCTCCCTCTTTTCTTTGAGTAGTACAAGAGCAACACAAATGACACCCTCACCTATTTATAGACATCATCCTCTCTAATAAAATCACTCTAAAACTTTTTATAAAATTTCTATTCTATTTTTACAAACTCTTGAACGTTCTAAAAATTTTCATAATTTTTTTGGTAACTTGAATGTTTTGATGCTTGGGTTGGCGCTTGTTTTGCAACAATGGATTGTGAGTTTTTACAAAAGGTAGAAAAAGATAAATGACAAAATAAAAATAAAAAAAGTGCTTAAGCCCACAAACCACAATGATCAAACCAGCAGGCCCAAATAGTCCAATCTGGAGAGCCCACCCCAAACAAGGAAAACAGGGCATTGGTAAAACACATCAGACCTAACCAAGCCCAACCCAAATAAAAAATTATATTTTGATTGAATAAATTGCAATTCAACTATATTTATATAAAATATATATTTTTGCACACATTATACATTTTTTTTTTTTTATTCCAACACATCCCAGCTGAAATGTACTTCTGAAATAATTGAGCATTTGGGTCCCCTGCACTCAACTAGATCAATTAGATTATAGACCAAAAAGAGTAATTCTTGAAGAAATATGTACGTATAAATCAGAAGAATTAGTACTTTATCTTCTGGAAACAAAGGACTGAATCATTGATGTGCAAGAACTTGACACCTCTAACCAGAATTTTGATTTTAGTGATGATCATTGTTCAATTATGATACCAACCGGATGAGTTTTTAATGCACCCGAAGCAGCAGCCCTTGGGGGAGAAAAAAAACTTTAATGCACCCGATGACATCATATAATTTAATTACTAATTAAACATGACACATAATTATATAACCTATTGAAAATAATGCATTTTTACTTGTGTGACAATACATACTCACGTGTAGTGACAAGAATGTGAACTAAATTTAGCTCCAATATAATAATTATGTCATTACCTTTTGTTCTCCAAATCCATAACCGTGAAAAGTTTATTTTTCACCTTCTTTTTTTTCTTTTTTTTTTTTATTTTATTTTGGAGTGCTTTTTGATTTCCAGAGCTACAAACTTGACAAATCAAGAAAGATTGTAATTTAGTTAATATAGGATAGAGAAGTAAGAATAGACGTGAGAGAGCACTAACCTGATTTAACTAGAGTTGTACGGTTGTGTGTAGTGGTCGCCGATCGTCGCTCCGCCGTTTTGGTAATGCTGCTGTGAAGCCCTAAATTTATTCAACCAAGCTTAATAATTGTATTGCAGGCCGAGAGGATAACTCATAAGTCATTTATTTTTTATTTTCCTTTGGAACGGTTAAGAGAGTTCTAATATAATTATTAGTCTTAGTTGAAGGAATCTTTTTAAATTTAAGAAATCAAAGCAATATAAAATAAAATTGTTCGAATCATCGACAACCAAATATAGGTTAGAGCTGTTTAATTTCGTGGCGAATTTTTTGAAGAGGGCCTGGTTTTGAGTTATGCTTTAAAGGGATAGTGGAAAAATATTGTTAATTGAATTAATCTTGTACTAATTTCATCCAATATTTAATATATAAAAAGGCAAAAGACTAATACACATGTAAGTATATGATTCACCAAGAAAACGAATTATCGAATATAGACTATGATATTGACAAATAATGACGAAACAGCTCCAAATAATTTGTTCAATAAAGTTAAATTTTTTTCAACCATATTAAAAGAGGTAACTTCATTTTTTGGTAATTTTTATGGGTCTCATCAAAAGAAATAATTTATTCAATAGAAATAACTTTTTTTAGGTGAGATAATTTTTTTAATTGTTACAACATTTTTTTTTTTTTTTTTTTTTTTTTTTTTGCTCGGGTCAAAATAAACAATTTATTAGATATAAGGATAGGAAATCTGAAGGGCAGTTGTGTTATTTATAAGATTAGAATGGTTTATTAGTAAGCCTAGTGTTTAAAAATACCTAGTGTATGAAAATAATAAGAGAATAAAATATAAGAGTTCATAGAAGAGCAAAAAGATCGGAGAAATACCTTGGCCATAATAATTTAAAATCTTATTACCGCTTAATATTCCATGACAATAAGAATAATATGGTATATTAGAATTATTTGATAAATTATAAAGCGATGCCTGGGGCACAAATGTAGATAGAGAAAGCAAAGCAAAGCAAGGTTCCTGATGTCAAAGAAAACATAGGCTGGATGTCTCAATAAGAATACCATTATCAGCCATATCAAACCAATTTAAAGTAACCATTTCTGAGTGTAAATTCTCCCATTCCCCATTTGCGAAAAGCCCTAAAATAGAAGCACAAAATGGCAAACAACTGATGTATTGATTTGCATTACAAACCACAGTAAATGTTTCCTCTATAAAACCTTCAGTAATGAGGGAATAAGTAGAGACTGCAACATTACTCAGTTTTTGCAAGTTGTAACACCATGCTCATCCTCGCAACATTCAAGCAGAAGAACATGATTTCAAATGCCAAAGATGGATAAAATGAGAAAAACAAATACTGGCGATTAAGGGAAAACAAGAATATATATATATACATATAAAGATAATATAGAACGCCAACAAGCAAGCAATGACTCTACCTGCAGTCCTGATAAAAGATAATATTGGCCACAAAATAGACCGTCAATAAGGTTATTGGTTGTTATTAAGAAAAAACTGATTTTGATCATCGTTGCCGATGTTAGGTAGGAATGACTCTGATCAGCGGGTATACATTCCTAGAACTTCAAAGAACACAAACAGGCAAGCAATGGGGTCAATGCTACTGTAATTGGCTGTCAACACTCGGTTATCATATATCAACATTTGCTGCAGATCCTTGGTAACATAACAAATGGAAACTTTTAAAGAGAATTTACACAAGGAATGGACAGGACCGCCTACAGAGCTGCAAAGTTCTGGCCGATTAAACACAATTATTAACAAAGCGTTAAATTTGCCCCATCATTTCTTAGTTTTCTTTAACTCAGACATGTACAGTCAACACTATTAGCAGACAAACAAAAACATTTTAAGATAATTTACTCTGGGATTGGGTTTGACCACCTTCTCTTCACTTCAGTCTTCCATCGAACCTCCTTGAGCTTCCCATCTATTCCATAATCCCTCTCCATGACAAGGTTGACTCCTTCGTCAGAGTACCAACCAACCCCAATACATAGGGTGCCGTCCTTATTTACGTCAACATAGCCAGTGACACCTCCTGGCAGCCACAGAATGGCCATGTCCTGCATATCTTGCGCCTCTTCCTCTCCAAAATGAACTGCATTCTCAGGCAAGCTTCTCTTCTTTAAGGTCTCTGTGCACAGGTATACATAAGGGGTGCTGTTGCTTTCCTCTGTTACCATCTCCTCACCATAGATTGGGAAAGCACTCACCTCAAACACCTTCCAGGATCCAGTCAGCTCTGCTGGTTGAATTCTTTTCCTCTGAGAAAATGGCTTCAAATCAAACTCAATGTCACTGTGGGAAATTAGAGATAAGACATTAGACCTTTTCAGGGAAAAATTATCAAAGACAATTGATATTATAGACCCTAAATCGTCATAGTTACCCAACACAAGTAGATGCTGAAAGGCAAGTACAATCATACCTATGGTCGGGGATATTAGCAGGACTGACCCACTCTTCTTCATAAACAGCAACCCTCATTATCTGGATGTCTGAGGCCAAATTACTGAATTCTATAGTGTGAACAATGCGCAGTCTTTTGTGGCAACCTTTGACCAAACACTGAGCAAGAAAACATTGAGATTGAACAACTATTTTTGTCTTCCTTCAGTCGAAGAAGTAGATGCACTAAACTTTTTTCACGACATTGAATACAATTAAGTAAACTGACCAACAGATCTGGCCTAGCGGTATAAGGCTCCTACTTCCCGAAGGGAGGTCAGGAGTTCGAACCTCAGTGAAGGCAGTGTGTGTAAGTCCCAACTAAGAAAAAAAAAAAATTAAGTAAACTGGACAGGAGGCATTATAAAGACATAATCTGCTCAACATGGGGGAGGCATTATAAAGACATTTGCTTCTAATTCTGATCCCCCCCCCCCCCCCCCCCCCAAAAAAAAAAAAAAGGCCTCTGGCAGAAAAAACTTTCCGGCTGAACCACCTAATTTTGGCTTCAATAAAATCACCAGATGAACACAAAGCAGAAAACTTTTTTCCCCAAAGTGATATCAGCAGCTTAGTACTTCATGTGATATATATAAAATATGATTCTTCAACTGAAAATACCTGAATAATAAAAGGAAACGAAATTGTCCTGCCACCTCTCCATTGCCCTTGTCACCATAATTTAGTTTTTCCCTTCAGCTGCCGCTATCACTATCTCTACCTCTTCTTTGATCCCTGCCATCAACACCGTCACCACAGTCAACATAGCTAATTCACTACCACCAAACCTTCATCAATGGGCCACTCCACTATACTGCAACAACTACATGGTCCACCACAACCAATGCAGTTGCCACCCCTACCAACAACACACCTCACATGCTTCCTCCCCACCCCAACAGCCAACTATTCTTCCTTTCGTAAGATTTTACAAAGAGCATACCAAAATAATGGCTAGCTTAGTGCATGAGGCTCCCACCACTTCGGATTCTGGTGAGGGTCAAATTTACACAGCCTTACCCCCACATGCGGAGAGTTTGTTTCCTATTTCAATGACTTCCAAGTCACAATGGAGCAACCTTACCATTACACCACAGCCCGCCCTCAGAGTATATAGCAAAACAGTGGCAAAAAAAATTTTTGGATCCTCATTTGAGTTTCAGATAATATTCTTGAGACACATGTTTCCAAACTATTAGAACCTTAATAGCAACTATAGATATGCCTCCTTTCTTTGACCTTCCCAAAAAGACTATAGATGTGCCTCCTAGATCATGTTGATATGCCCCTATACATTTTGCCTTTGTTTTATCAATATTTAATTCCCACACTCTACCAACAAAAGAAGAAGAAAATCATTCTACAATAAAACTTACAGCCTCAAGATACATAGGAGTACTCATGTCGTTTTTGTTTTGTTTTTGTTTTTTATTTATAGCAGTTAATCGTACCTTTTATCTTCTCCACTAAATTGGCACATGGATCTACACTGCTAAACATGTAGATGGTACATTAGAAACCAGTTTGAACAGACCCTACCCACAATACTCACATTGACACTAAATACAATCACAAAGAGTCGAAGAGTACATAGAAAATATTACACAAGAAAATTAAAGAGATCGCGAGACTCTACTTGCTCAAACTTTAAAGTTGGTGACAGATAATACTGGGACTCATCAACTTCACCAACCGGAATATCAACAGGGCCCCTGGAAAAAGATCCATCCTGTAAAATCAACCAAATGAATCGTTCATTATAAAAAGAAATCAAGGTGAACATGGTAAAACAAAATTTTATCTGTAACTCCATAGACTACTTAAAGGAGATCCTATCATCACAAAATGTCTTCCATTAAATAAAATTCATGAGCATCTTTTTTGACAAGTTTATGATGCATGCCCAAATTTCTTTTACATACTTCTTATCAATATTTCATAGAATATTTCAATGTCTTAGTTCATTGTCATAATTTCCTGCTAATATTTTTAAAAAAAATGGAACTCAAATGGAAGAAATGAATCCAAGACCGCACCATACTACTGGTTAATAACAACGGCATAATTTACCCAAAGTTTGGTCCATAATTGTAAAGCCATTATGCTATTGGTTTTGCTTTGCCCATAGAAGCATCTTGCGAAACAATTAATTAATCAAGACTTACCCAAAAAATAAATAAATATATAAAGTGCCCAAGCAAGCAAAAATAATAATAACAATAATAATAAATTTTCAAAGGAAATCATGTACAAGATGTAAAAGATGCACAATATGCTCATAACGCATAATTTTTTTTTTAACAAGATAAAAAATAAAAAAAATAAAACTACAAGGCTAAAATAATGTGTCCTCTATACAACAGAATCCAAGACCTAAATGCTACTTAAGTAGTCTAGACTCCTTTAGTTATTTAATTTTTTAAAAAAAGAAAAAGAAAAAGACCAGCATCTGCAAGACTAAAATAATGTGTCCTCTACACAACAGAATCCAAGAAGACCAAAATGCTACTTACTTAAGTAGTCTAGACCCCTTAATATTAAACCCTTAAAATACTATCTAGGACTCTGCTATTATTTTCTTCTCAAAGAAAGCATTAAATTGCAATAAATAAAGTTTTACAAAGCACCAGATCCTTTGTAACAGAAGATCTATTAGACAATTTAGACCACTAGACACAAGGAATTTCTACTCACAGATTTTCCCCTTTTTTCCTGTTTCTATAAATAAACCCCTTTCACTTCTGTAAGAATTGACGAGTATATATTATGTGAAACAATCCCTACTAAAACATTATTGTGTTGAAGTATTATTAGGACTTCTGCATTGTAACTAAATCACATGCAACGTCCACGTCTGTCGAGAGTGGAAACTGGCAATAGCTAAACCTATAGGAAATCTTATGGTATCAATTTTAGCCAAGTATTTTAAGTTGAGCAAACTCTGATTGTTATCATCAACCCCATCGTGTTAAGCTAGGCACTGCAAAAGCCAGCAATTTAGAACATATCAAGAAAATGTGATGGAAGAAAACAAGGCAAAGGATGACTTATCTTTTACAATGAAGGAAAAAGGGGAAAAGGAAAACACACTCACACACACACACCATCATTCCCCAAATTCCCTAATACAGTGCCCAATTTTACAAGAGACTTGACTCCCCATCCTTGCATCTAAAATAACCTTAAAATTGTGAACCAACCTGCATTACTCATTTAATATGCATAAATGATATATGTGGTTTTTTAAATTATTAATTCTCAAGCTTAAATCTTGGAAACAGAGTTTTCTATTTGGGGTTGAGAGGGGGGTATTGTTTGGTAATTTATCAAAGAAATTGACTTAATCCTACCTCGAAGTAAACAAGACCAGGCTCCATGCCCATGAGATCTTCTTCCATCACATCACTTCTCCCAAAGTCAAAAGACTCATATTTTGGCAAAACATGATTTGCCAGACTTCCATGAAATGTCTCCTTTGCATCTTCATCTGTAGAATTTCCTTCACTTCTACTGCTGCCTCTGTTCAGCCGTTTATTTTCACCATAAGGATTCAATGTGACCCAATTTATTCTTTTTTGGATTTGAGATTTCTGCTCTCCACGAGGGGATGGCACTGCCTCAATTCGTGAAAGAGTATAACAGTCATATAAGTTTTCATTCTTCTTTCCAATCTCAATTGGCTCCATTTCAGCAGTGATGGGAGAAAATACTGCTCCCACTCCCTTCCAAATTCCACTGATACTGCTTGCAAATGTATTCCATACTGGACGGATTACAGGTTCCTGAAAAAGAAAATCCTTGCCGTTAGGTTAAATTACAAGACACATCCCCCTAAAATTTTAGATTAAATCTGAATACAAATCAACATTTGGCTAAAGGGAACAAAATATTGTAATAACTAACATAAAACTATAACTTTCTTATGCCCAAAGCTGCTTGGTTTCAATTTTAATTTTGTGGGATATTTGGACAACCCCAATGTATTCAAACCTTTAGTTGTACATTAATTTCAAAATTGAGCTCAACTTTATTTAGAATACTTTCCAGAATCCAAATCCGACCACTCCATGCCTAGCCACAACAAATCCCCAAATTTGAAGGTGTGATGGGCCGACAGTTTCTAATGTATCAAATGGTTACGGAAAAACCCCAAAGATAAAGTAATAATCGAATATTCTGTGTCCTGAAACAACAATGATAACTACAACATATTCTGTTGTAGTGGCAAAACAACAGTCATAACTACAACTACCCGGTGATGCAAACAGAACATGGGCATTTACTCCTGTGTTTCAGTTCCAAATTGAACACCTTTTTTTTTTTTTTTCCTGAATGTTCCAAATTAAACTTTGCATAACTAAATTTCCAAAAAGGAAATAAGAAAATGAAATACTTTACTCCTGTTCCATGCCCTCTGAAATCTGACACCATCCAAGTGCCCACCCAATTTTGGACGAATTCAATTGTTCATATAAATGAGCTAGGTATTTTCCCTCAAATGCATATGTCCATATACATATCAATTTTCACATATCAATTTTCACATATGTGTGGAACTGAACTTTCTATCTATAATTCAACTCAATAAGGCCTGCCAATTATTTGAAGCAGCTACTCTCTACAACTAAACACTCAAAAACAAACTGAATTACCTGAGTTTGCAGAACAGTCTCAACCTCCATCAACATAGCTCCAGACACCATAACCCTATCACCCTTAGACCTCTTCCCCACAGTCCTCACCCTCCTCCCTCTCTTCCTCCTCCGATGCCCTCTCTCCTTCTCCGCCTTGGCAATGTCATTATCGACACTCCACACATTGTCCTTGCCCTTAGTCTTCACTCTCTCTCTACCATCACCACCGCTGTTCCTCTGTCTAGACTTCTCGCGATTAGGGCTTCGATTGCGTCCGTTACTGAAACTGCACGAAAGACGTGGATAGGACCTTCTAGAGGGCAAGAAGGTCCGGTTTGAAGAAGAGAGAGAGTGATGAGTGCCAAACCCCATAAATTGTTGGTGTGAGCCCGTGAAATTGTTGCAGACGCCGATACATGGAGACTGCATTCTCGTAGTATATATATGCATCTATGGATATAAATTATGTACAGAGAGATATAGAAAGTAAAAGAAGACGATGAATGAATGTTAATTGTTTCTAGGGTTTTAGATGGTGTTAGATCGACTGTCAACGGTCTGAAACTGGGTTCACGTTTTGGGGAACAGAATTGTAGCTTAGTGTCACGGGCTTAGAGTTTCAGCACCACTCTAGCTGCTCCCGTGCGGCACCAAGACGTTGCTTTCACTCTCGCAAGTACTTGGTCAGCCTAACTCCCGTGCACACCTTAGCCAACACACTCCCCTCGTGCGCTTACTAGTGTTGTAGTTGCCCTCGCCCTCTCCTCACTTGGCTTGCACACTCACACACACTAAGGCACTTAAGTTGGCAAGGAAAGAACACTTCTATTACTTCAAAGAATGCTTTGTACAAGGCTAGCACTCAAGCTCTCTACAAGGCTCTCAAGACTCACTCTAGGACTTGTTGCCTACAAAATGAAGTCCTACCTCTATTTATAGGCATCCCCATCCCTAATGGACGGCTAGGATGCATTCTAACCAACGGTGGAGATTGATTATCTAGAATCTTCTCCCACCTTCTTCACACTTCCATACTTATCTACTAGTATCTACAACATTCTAGAATTCTCCATACTACTCCACACAACTCTGGAGAACTCTAGAACCTTCCACACACTTCTACACATTTCTACACATATCTAGAAACTTCCACATAACTCTAGACTATTCCGGAAGACTCTAGAAACTCCACTTGCCATGCAGTTGCCATGCAGCGTCCTCCTTAGCGTCTGCGTGTCGCCTGCGTGGCATAACCTCCATAAGCGGGGCGTGACATTCTCCCCCACCCATTTCCGTGACGCCCTCGTCACGGTTTCTTCAGCTGACCCAGCCTCTCGCAGGTCATCAGCACTTGCGCATATGTCCTTGGCCCAAACGTACGAGCGCCCTTCGGGAGATGTGAAGTCCTCACGAGCTCCATCGTGTTGACTGCCACCTCTGGACTCTCCTTCCTGCCCACGAGCGGCACCATGCATGCGGCCTTACATTCCTCGCCTCCAAGTATCATCAACGCACCAAGGCATGGTAGTGGCGCGGCGTTGTTCCTGTCCATGAACTCCAGCCCCAGCACCATGTCGTGGTCGTCCATCTCCGCAACTTGGAAGTCAGCCTTGCCCTTCCATCCTTGCATGCATAGCTCCACCTCCTTGCACACTCTACTCACGCGTGCCTCCTCGGAGTTGACGGCCTTGATCCAGCCCTCCGTCTTGCGCATCTCCAAGCCAAGTCGTTGCGCCTCTTCCGGGGTAATGAAGTTGTGTGTAGCACCCGTGTCTACCAACGCTTGCACGGCTTTGCCACCAACCTGCGCATCCACATAGCGCACCCCAGCTACCTTCTTTGCCTTGCCCTTCTTCTTGGTGTCATGCGCCATGCTACTCAGCATCTGCATAGCCCCCATGCACCTATCTTCATCGCTGCCCGCATCGTCCACCCTGCCCTTGCCCTTATCCTTCACAAGGGCGCTCATGGTCTTCTTGTTGGGGCAGTGTCGCAATATGTGCGGCCCTTCGCACAAGTAGCACTTCGGCTCCCACTTGCCCTTATCGCGGCGCTCCCCTTTGCCACTAGCCTTAGACCTCTCTCCATGGTCCTTACCTTTATCATGGCGTGGGCGTCTCTCCTCATCGCTGTGCTCATCATCGCTAGACTTGGGCGAGCCCCGTTTCTTGAAGCGCCGGTCTCCCCCACCTTTGCCGTGGTCCCTCTTGGGAGACGTGGCCCTCTTGTCATCGCGCCTAAAGTCTTCGAGGCGCTCCGCTATAGCCATTGCGGATGCCAAGTCTCTAGGCTCCCTCCTCCTTAGCTCCGTGGCCACCCAAGACTGCAGCCCATCAATGAACAAGCACACACGTTGCCGCTCCGGCATCTCTGGGATCTCCAGCATCAAGTTGGAGTACTCCTTCACATACTCCCTTATGCTGCCCTTCTGCTTCAGGCGCCTTAGGTTGATCATGGCGAGGTCCTCAACGCACTCGGGATAGAACTGCCTCTTGAGTTGCCTCTTAAACTCCTCCCATGTGTCAACTGCTCTTGCGCCTCTACCGGTGAAGCGCTGCCTCCACCATAGAGCGGCAGTGTCCGTGAGGTACATAGTGCCTGTCTGCACCTTCTCCTCATCGTCCTCGATCTCCATGCACTCGAAGTACCGCTCCATGTGCCAGAAGAAGTTGTCAATCTGGGGCGCATTCCTTGCCCCATCGTATTCCTTGGGCTCCGGCGCCTTCTTCTTCCTTGGCTTCACCACGACCTCGCGCGCCTGGGAGAACTCCTTCTTGCACTCGGCAATCTCCACGCGCAAGTCGTCTACCAAATCATGCAAGTCCCTTTCTTTCTCTTGCGCCTTGTTGGCGATGCCATCAATCAGCTCGTAGAGCTCCGCCATCCTTCTCTCGAGCCTATTAAACTTGGTCTCCGTGTAGACCAAGTGTGTGGCAAGCTTCTCCTCCAAGCTCTGCTCTAAGATGTGGACTTGGTGGTCTCCTCCGCTAGCCATGTCTACTCCAACAAAGCTCCCTTGACGAACCTGCTCTGATACCAACTGTCACGGGCTTAGAGTTTCAGCACCACTCTAGCTGCTCCCGTGCGGCACCAAGACGTTGCTTTCACTCTCGCAAGTACTTGGTCAGCCTAACTCCCGTGCACACCTTAGCCAACACACTCCCCTCGTGCGCTTACTAGTGTTGTAGTTGCCCTCGCCCTCTCCTCACTTGGCTTGCACACTCACACACACTAAGGCACTTAAGTTGGCAAGGAAAGAACACTTCTATTACTTCAAAGAATGCTTTGTACAAGGCTAGCACTCAAGCTCTCTACAAGGCTCTCAAGACTCACTCTAGGACTTGTTGCCTACAAAATGAAGTCCTACCTCTATTTATAGGCATCCCCATCCCTAATGGACGGCTAGGATGCATTCTAACCAACGGTGGAGATTGATTATCTAGAATCTTCTCCCACCTTCTTCACACTTCCATACTTATCTACTAGTATCTACAACATTCTAGAATTCTCCATACTACTCCACACAACTCTGGAGAACTCTAGAACCTTCCACACACTTCTACACATTTCTACACATATCTAGAAACTTCCACATAACTCTAGACTATTCCGGAAGACTCTAGAAACTCCACTTGCCATGCAGTTGCCATGCAGCGTCCTCCTTAGCGTCTGCGTGTCGCCTGCGTGGCATAACCTCCATAAGCGGGGCGTGACATTAGGCAGTGTTCGTATGTCATGCACCCACTCATTAGTCCTAGATCCTAACCAATTGGGTTCGAGTAAGACGCCTGGCTCAATTAATTAATACTCCGTATGAGTTAGACTTTTTGATATCCAAACATGGAATAAAAGCGTACTTTAGAATTTTGGCTGAGTTTTTGGATAAGATCATCCTAAACTTTAAGGAAATGAAATGGATATTAATACCCGCGAATTAGGATACGACCTGTTGACCTGTTAATATCACGAATTAAATGGATTTGAGTTGATCTTAAACGGGTTTGGGTTATAAACGAATTGACAAGATTAATTGAGGGGTTAAGGTTAGAGTTACGGTTGAGGGTTCAGCCCGTGTAACCCGTTTAACTCAACATGTTATAATCGTGAATATGATATATGTAATATGTTAGCTATTTAAACTCAATTACTGTAGATAGTTAAGTCATTTAAACACAAACGTTGTCTATGTCTTATCATTTTTCTTCTTATTTTAAATATTTGGGTTAATTATGACAATTATTTATTTATTTATTATTTAATTAAATATCTCATTTTGATAAGTAGGTCGTTTAATAAACGGGTTGAGTTAGTATTGAGAGTTCTTGACATGATTATTAAATGGATTGAGTTTGGATTTACCTGTTTAGTATAATATTCTTACATCGACACGACACGATTATGATCCACGAACACAAATTGTCACCCCTATTAATAACATTAAATAGAAGAGAAACAAAAAAATAATAAAAAGAAAAAGAAAAAAAGTGATTGTCCCACTAATCATAATTATGAAGGTTTAGTACTCTAGTAGTTTTTTTTTTTTCTCCCAAATTAAAAGTTGATGATTGAAGTCCAAGAGTGAAATGTAAAATTACTTTAAGGATCAAATAAAATAAAAATCATTTATCTTTTTTATTTTTTTAAAGGTAAAGGAACGTTTTGGCTACTAGTTGAGCTGGAGTCATGAGATATCACTAACTAAACCAAGGTTTTGGTGGGGAAAAAATACTAAAAAAATATTCAATACTCTTGTTAGTGGAACTTTTTGAGGAAAAAAAAAAGTATATATATATAATAGAGAAAGTAAAAAATGATAATTTTACTTGTTATAAAAAATAAAGGTCATAAATTATTGCAGTATTATTTTTTTATCATTTTACTTCAGTTATTCTTACCTCAAAAATTAAAAAACTGTGGTTTTAATTCATCACATGCTTCATGTTCATTCTACAAATATTGTGACTATTATAAGTAAACTCAGCTGTCTAACTGCAAAAATGAAGGAGTGGAATGGTTCAAATTAAAATAATGGATAAAGGTGTAGTGGTTGTTTGGTAGAAAGGAGAGAGGAAAACGATACCAAGAGCTTTAAGAGGTCTCCTCTTCAACAAATGCGTTCTGTCCTTTTTATTTATTCCTTCTACTTTTCCAATCAAATAGAACCATGAAAAAAATAATAATAATCAAATAGAGCCTATTATTTATGAATTTGGAGAAAATAGAGCCTATTATTTATGAATTTGGAGAAAGTAAAGTAAATTTAAGTGGCATGATCATACACCAATTAAAAGATAAGAGTTATTTGACAAGAAAGTAAACAACAAAGAAAATGACCAAACTTTTTTTGGAATGAAGTAATTAAAAATAATCTTAAAAACTTAAATATTGTAGGAGATATGATTTATCATAAGAAAAAAATATATATATATTCGTATAACCAACTTTATTCAAATGGGATTAAGGTAAGAATGATTTATTCAAAAGGAAAGAAAGGACAATGAATTTTTAACTTCCACGGGGGATAATGAATTTTTAACTTCCACGGGTAGCTTATGGAAAATTTAATTTTGTTTAAAATTTTAATTTTTTCCTTCACATTGTATTTTTTTTTTCTAAGTCTTTTTTTTGGCATCCAAACAAGAAAAACAAAATTTACCTCTCATAAAATAGATAAGACCAATCATGGGCTAACTAGTCTTCCAGCCACTTTTGTGATCGGAAGATTGTTGACCCAAACAAGCCTTTCAGTTGGTTTCTTTGGTAGTTTTTTGTTTTTATTATTATTATTATTATTTTAACACAATGCCGGGTCCATATCCTAAACTGTGGGCCCAATGTCCAAATTGATCAAAAAAAAACGAAAGCCCATTGAAAGTAATACATAGGCCCACCAAAACCCACTAAAGTGGGTGACATTGACCTCAATTATAATATGAACCAACCATGTTTTTAAATTACCAAACAAACCAACTAATTTTTTTTTTACCATTTTGGTAAAAATATAATGACCAACCATGTTTTAAAATTACCAAACAAACCAACTATTTTTTTTTTAAATGGTTGAGGTTTTTTTTTTACCATTTTGGTAAAAAAAAAATCCAACCATTTAAAAAAAAATTTAATTTAGAGGAATATAATGAGTAACACCTTATATTTTGCTCCTTAATTAATCTTTCATACCAGAAAAAAAAATCATAATCCCAAGATTTAATGATCTCCATCTGTATCGAAATCACTCACCAGGTGTTATTTCCATTGCCCAAAGCATATGTATATTTTTTACACATATATATTTTGTTGTTGGTAAGTTGCAAGCTTACAACATGAGGGCACATCTAAGTTTGACTGAAATATATATATATATATATATATAGAAAAAATAAATAAAAGTATCTTACTTCGAGTAATGTTCCACTTTGTTGGATAACTTGTAACAAAATATATATATATATTATATTAGAAAAATAAAAAAATAAATAGGTGTCCAAGTACCAAGAACTAATGGAATTTCTTAACCAACAACATTATCCAAAACCAAGAATCTATATCATATGTTTTGGATAATTTAATTAAATTCAATGATAGTAACAAGATCCAAACTCAATAGTTTAAGTTTTCGCCTTATAAAATGAAGATTTTAGAACTTCAAACCCTGGGATGGAGTTAAAAATACCATCAACCATCTCTACATTGATTATAGTTTTGAACTTAATAAGTGCAGTTTGAATATATTTAATTTCTTCATTTTGTAGATTATTATTTAGACTGTCTAAAAGATTCTTACACCAACAAATGATATAGAATCCAAATCTTTCATCCAAACAAAAAGATGACTAGTTCAGATAATTGTGTTGTTGATCCAATACAATAGTGTGAGAGACACTTTTAACTAATTCTGGATAGACTGATTAATAAAACTACGTTTGAAAGCACGGGATCAACATACTACTAATTATGGATTTACCAAAAAATCATCAAACTTGATGTTTTCATTTGAATAAAAATTTTTGATTTCATCCCGAATAATAGAGGTAGTTGAGAATGAACCAATTTAACCTTGCGACAGGTGACTGTTGCAACATTTACCATCTCCTTGTAGAGTTCACCACGAAGGACTTGGATATTTTTCAACGTTTCCTACACTTCATCACTCGATGAGAGTTAACCATTATCTGTGAATCCCATTTAATTATTTAATTTCACTGTAAAATCGAATTTGATAGGTTTCATCTATCAATTCAATATCAACCACAAGATTCTCTCCGGCCTCTCCATAGCTAAAGAGAAACCATGGATGATGACGCATCACAATTCCCTTGTGAGTGTTGCAACAAATAACAATGCTCAATAAAAAAAGTAGAGAAAAAGATCGTGCAAAGTTGCTTCATGGACATCATGGAGAATGGGAGAGGAAAGCAACCCACAACTTCCAAACATTGTTTGGGGACCCATGACCCATGGGCCTAATTTGGAGGTGTTTGAACCTAACAAGCAAGCAACTTCAAAGTGCAAAATTGATGGTGTGTTTGTGGGTCAACAAACTTTAAATGAACTCATCCAACATCGTGATCTATGGCCCATGTCCACCAACACCCCATGTGACTAGTGTTTTTTATCCCTTTACAATGAGGCAACAGTTCCTAGTAATTAATGCATTTTTTTAATGTTAATTAATGTGTTTTTTTAATGTTAATTAATGTGTTTTTGTCACACCTATATGACATGTTGCTACCCTTTCACATAGTCATTCACCTAATTGTGAACATTGAAGTGATGTAGGAATCAACTCAACTTTCACCTCAGTGGGTGTGATGGAATTGTGCCATGGATGGGGTAGTTGTTCATATCAAAACATATGAGTAATATTATAAGCATTTTAAAAAATTCACCTTTTTTTATTTTTTTTATTTTTTTGGGCATACCTAAACAATTCACTTTATAACCATTAACCACCAAATACAGTAGGGGTGCTTCCTCATTTTCAAAATAAAAGTCCAGGATCTAAGTTCGGTAAAAAGAAAAAATAAAATACTTTTTCACTTTATAAAATTAGAAGCGACAAGTACAATAAATAATTACTATTTTTCAAATGACACAACTATTATTTTGAATTCATCTCTTTACCTAATTGTGAACATTGAAGTGATGTAGGAATCAACTCAACTTTCACCTCAGTGGGTGTGATGGAATTGTGTCATGGATGGGGTAGTTGTTCATATCAAAACATATGAGTAATATTATAAGCATTTTAAAAAATTCACCTTTTTTAATGTTTTTTGGGCATACCTAAACAATTCACTTTATAACCACCAAATACAGTAGGGGTGCTTCCTCATTTTCAAAATAAAAGTCCAGGATCTAAGTTCGGTAAAAAAAAAATAAAAAATACTTTTTCACTTCATAAAATTAGAAGCAACAAGTACAGTAAATGATTATTATTTTTCAAATGACACAACTATCATTTCAAATTCATCTCTTTATTTCTAATCTTTATTATTATATTAGGTCTCTTTTGACATGACCCAAAAAATATTTTTTATCTCCACTGAATAATAAGAAATTTTTGTAGAATAAATTGTCTCTTTTGACTAGACAAAAAAAAAAAAAAAGTATCTATTAATTTTTTTTTTTCTCTTTTGACAAGAAAAAAAACCTCAAAAATATATCTTTATTGAATAAATTATCTCTTTTGATGAGATCCATAATTTATTATTATTATTATTATTTTTAAAGTTACCTTTGAAAAAAAGAAGAAGTTAATTTTGTTGAATAAATTATTTGTTTTGGTTGGATTAAAAAAAAAAAAAAATTGTCACTATTGAATAAATTACTGTATTGAGTAAATTATCTTATTTGAGAAGACATCGGAGGAAAAAAGAAAAAAAAAAGGTACATCATGGAACAAAAAATAGTACAGGTAGTAAAAAAAATGGACAATATAGGTCAACATTAGCGGTGAGTATATTGTAACTCCTCATTAGTAAGGA